>NC_050471.1:26197175-28597175 GCF_013373865.1 Monomorium pharaonis | reverse complement strand
GGGCATTCCATCCAACTCGACTACCTGAAACATATCCTTATTGCTCTTCACAAATGTAGGAGATATGAGGAAGCAATTATCCAGTTGGAAGAAACTGCGGTTGATCAAACAAAATTTCTATATTTAAAATAATGCAATTTCTTCATTTAATTAATTATAATTCTTAAATTATAATTAGTTAGAGAAGAAAATTTTTTATGTAATTGACCGTAACGTCTTATGTCTCGTAATCTCTTTGTAAGCCGAGAAAAGGTCACTTTTGTTTCGGTAGATTTCAGATCAAGGGGATGCTGGACTGCTTCTCAAACTTGATTGAGGTCGATAATGTAGAGTCATTCATGCACGTCATTAAGGAGATTTCGTATATATTTCTTTTATAGATTTCGAAACTTTTCTAGAATTAAAGTACATTTATTAATATCAATCTGTAAATTGGATTTTATATCGAGAACGAAAAAATTTTTTTTCATATTACTTTACTTATCGACTTCTTCCGAATCCGCACTCAACATCCATACGAGATTTTCATAGAAAGAAATCTATTATACTGAACCTACGTCTAGGCTCATTTCCAAAAGCATGGAATTGTTCTTTCTATAATGCAATGTGCGGAGCATGCTTGTTTTGTACGTATAAAGTCTAAAACTTATATGCAGCAAATGTTTTCACGAGTCGACCGCAGGAGTCGATCACAAAATTGTTATTTTTGAATTTTTGTTCGTTCTTCATATAAACTTGCGTACACCGCACTCCGTTATTATCTATATTTTAATTCTGGAGAAAGATTTTTAATTCTATATAATCAACAAAAAGGTTTTTCACTAGAACAATAATCGCGTTTAATCGGTAAAATAGACCCATCTCCAGCATCCCCTTAAGGGCTATATAATTTGTTGTGTTTAGCGAAGCTGCACAATAAGTGATTTTTTTGGCTTACTATTAACAAAAAATAGCGTATATCGTGCCGATGTCGAGTTGTACGAAACAGCCTGCAGAGCACTAAATCTGGCAATGCTTCAGTAAAAGTTTTCCTGGCACGCGTCTAACCTTATCTTCCTTCCATTCACATTCGCGACGAATATATATATATATATTATTTCAGCAAACATAATAACAACTTTATGGCCACATTAGAAGCACATATCTATAGAATATCAGGGAGAGATTACATATAAAACCGTCTCTCTAGTTTACTTACGTATCAGCTAACCAGTCCGTTAGAAAACTATCGATATCACAAAGTTCCGCGGGGTCAATCTCTGATAAGTTGCGTATTAGGTAAGTATAAATAGCACGTAGAGTGGTGCTTCGTCTTAAAGAAAAAACTACTTTCAGGTTATTAAGAAATAAAAAGAAAAACTGACAATTAAGTTATTATAACAAACCCAAAATAAATAGAAAAAGGCAGTTCTTCTAGCAAATTGAACCCGAAATATATGCAGCAATCAATTTCTTTTTTATCCCCGTGATTAGTACACAATGGTATCCAAAATAGAAAAAACAAATCACGCCAAACGTAGCTAAGCTCATCTTGTAAGAGTTTTAAAAAACAATAAGGATTACTTTGAACAACAAGAACGTTGTTGTCCGAAAGAAACAATTATGTGGCATGAGAGAACATTCCGTCGTCGGGGTCTCGCGATCCGCATTCTCTCTAGCCGCGTTATTATAGCGGCAAGAGATCGATCAAGTTTGTTCGCGGTTGTGTTAACGATTCCGGAAAGAATTCCGCGAGTTTGTCATAGAGTTCGGTTCGCAAATTGTGTACATCACGTGCGTTTGCGCGCTGCTGCGTCGTCAGCTCGCTTAAGATTGTATTCGAGTGGGGAGTTTCGTCCTCCAAGGAATTACTCTGTTTCCGGAAGAGAATCGACGTCAAAAGTTGGAACTGCAAAAAAGAAAGCGATTAGCGAGTGATGCAATACGAGTGGCGATCAACAGATTCACAATGTAAATGTTACAATGCTAGGTAAACTTTCATCAACTTATCAAATAATAATTACAACTAAATATTTAATTCTTGTTTATCATCATTCCATTAATTGATTTTACATTAATCATTATATATATTTTGAATTCTTAATTGAATATTTCAGTTAATAAATGAATCAATCGATTAATATAACACTGAAACATAAGAATGTTTCAGTGTTAAATATATTAAAAGTTAGAAATAAAAAAGTGAAGAAAAGAACTGTACATGTGGATATACCTCTTTAGTTTGCTGCGTATCACTATGGTCAATAATTTCGAAGATTTTCGTCTGTAGGTATTCGAGGGCCTCTATACTGTTGCTCAGAGCTAGCTCCCTGAACTTATGCTTCCTGATGATCAGTTTGCACCTATTCAGAATCTGTTCGTTCGTGGGTCGGCGTAGTTCCAATTGCCAAAAGTCGTCGAGTCTCAAATTTGGAAGGCAAGATCTGCCCGGATTACCACCGAATAGAAAGTGAACCTGACGAAAAAAATTGATTTGTAGAGCATTATTGTGAATCTACGTCGTCGTACGGACGTTAAGAAAAAGTAATAAATCAATACACGTACGATTAAAGTTATTTAAATACCGAGCAAAGATTTAAAACGTACCTTTCTAGTGTGATCATAAACAAGCTGATGCGCGAATCGCGGGCATGGTTCGTAATCTTGCATCTTACTCCAATATTTTTCACCGATGTTCTCGTTACGATATATACAGGACCATTCCCTGTTCCGGATATTGTACACCCAAAAAGAATTTTGCACGTTATCGTCCCTCTTGTCCTTGTCTTTGCTTAATCCCTAAAAATAATGTATTATTACATATATCAAATATAAAAAATAATATAAAATATTAATCAAATGTATAACTATATTAATAACATCAAATTAATTTACAATTGTAATAATACATATAATCACAAAAAAATTCTTTACTTTTATATAGTAATTATAAACTTCACATATTAATTTAATTGCGCCACTTTGCTCCGTGAGATACAAACCGATAGCACGTAAATCTCGCCGAGTTCAGGATCGATGGTCGCCCTCTGCGTGAATCCGGCCGCGGGAACGTGATTAGCATCCTTCGTGCCGAATTCGTTGTAGCTTATATACTCGACGTGCTGCGTATCGACCTCGTAAGTGAAGAAGTCGCTCAGATACTCCTTGCCTCTCTGACCAGCAAATATATACAGCTTTCTGGATCGCTGGAACAAAAATCCCGCTTTGTAAGTATCTCACATCACGCACAGTTGCTTATTGTTATTTCTTTTGCGCTAAAGAAGAAAAACATTTTACAGTTGAAGATGAGATACCAACTGGATGAAATAGCATGGAGTGACCGGCGCGGGATCTGTAGATCGGCATATCTCTCGAGCAAGGCTTATCGGCGATATCACAAGCGAGTCTGACCCAAGTGCCGGTCGGCACGTGGTAAGAGTACAGTCCCGAGAAATGGTGCTCCTGACTATGTTCATCGGTACTGTGCGAAAAAAAACGGCGTCAAAAAAATAGTTTTTTTATAGAAACAGTATATACCAAGGTTGTGTCCGTAAACTTCAATATTGCGTCTATAATGGAAACTTGTTTAAGTTATATCTACATAAATCTTTTTTTGTAGACAATACAATGATTAGATTATTTTACATTTTAGATTATTTTACATGTAAATCCAACCCTAGTATATATAGTTTCATAATCCTGCGTGTACATAGGAGTAACATTATTAAAAGATTAAGCGTGCAAAATCACTATTTTTTCTTTTTCTTCTGATATAGCTTACTCACCTACTCGAATGGGACAATATTCGTCCGCCGAAGACATAGATTGTTCGCTTTTCCACGTCCATCGACATTTGATGGTCAAACACGAGTGGCGGACCACCCATCGTCCCCGTGTCCTCTGAGATCTGCGTCCACTTGTTCGACTCGATGTCGTAAACGTAAAAGTCGCTTTTCAAATTTTCGCAGGTGCGAACCTGCGTGTCTAAATACCTACCCAACGTGAAGAGCTGCCGTCTCTGCGGATCTAGGCACATTTTGTGACACGAGCGCGCGCTCGGCCCGCCCTACGAGTAAATAGATCATGATAGACGTAACATCAACGCAAGTAAAGTTTTAAGGCGCACGTGATACAAGATAATACAGACATAATATAATTTTCGCAGATACACGATTTATTTTACAAATCTTTTCACGTCTGTATATATGTATAATTATACTTTTATATCTTGTAATTAAATTTTTAATAATTAAAGAATAATAAGCTGTGATATGTACAAAAGCAATTAAGATAAATAAGTGGCAAATAAAAACAAATTAAAAGATAAAAAAAGGATAACTGTATTTATTCCCAAATAATTAATATGCATGTTTTTTTAATTAATTGAAAATAAATATTTTTTTCATCCTTTAGTTTGTTCATTTATTGATCTTTTTTTAAATCTTAATCGTGTTTTCAAAATCAGCTTTATTTACGAGGAAATTGATTAACGAGTGTGTTCTGATTTTTTCAAAATATTATTCAACGTCTTATTGAATAAACAAACATCGACCGCACTGTTTACACACTGTCTGAGCGAGATATGTGTGCAACGTAGTAAAGAGATAAGAGAGAAAGAGTGTGTTTCATCCCGATATCGTCGAACAACGTCGATCAATGATGTTGAATTGAATTTATCGAATACTACCGACCACCGCTTCGGTATCCTTGCATATGAGCGTCCACTTGTCGGCCTCAATGTCGTACGACCATAGGTCAGAGAGATCCTGCGTACCGTCCCATCCGCCGAACAGATAGAGAACCTCGGCCGTGGGATCGAGCACCATCTGATGACCGCCCCGCATCCCAGGTTTGGGCTCGCTGGACGTTAACTTCGTCCAAATTGCTCTATAAGTTTGAGCATTGATATAATCGTTTAAGAGCCCCACTAAAAAGCGGATAATGACAATGTATAAACAATGTATTGTTCACGACTTCAAATGTAAAACATGGGTGTAAACACGGAGTGTCGAGCAGGATGTATACTCAAATTTTGTTTAAAAAATTCTCTAAGAATTTCCAAGAATTTTTCCACTAATTTTCGAAATTTACAATTCCAGATAAAATTAAAGAATTTTTGATATAATTTAAACAATTAATTTTATATCTGTTAATGTTCCTTAATCATGGAAAGCCAAGCCAATTTAAAACGATGTACCATCTTTCATTGTCATTAATTTTTTAATAAAAATCACGAGTCATATATGTGCCTACACATGACTATCATCATACTTATTACTAATCAATTGTCAACGTTTTGCATTATAAAAAATAAAAAAACTGATAGAGAAAATAAGTTTGCTAGAAAGAAATAGAATTTAAATACAAAAGCAAAATTCCCAAAATTTCCCCGAGTTTCAATAAATTTCGATAAAAATCCACAATTTTCAAAGATAAAAAAAAAGAAATTCCTTGAAAATTCCTGGTAGTATACATCCTGATCGAGGGACAAGGAAAAGGGGAGAGGAGATTCACGTGGCCAGTCACCACGTCGGACTTACTCGTGATCGCGTCGTCGATAAAACGCTCCGCCTGCAGATGGTCGCCCTTGGTGACCAGCAAATCGTAGAGCGTCGAGAGCCGCGGATCCTCCAGTGGTACGCCGGTGACCCTCTGCAAGGTCTCGACGATCTCTGGCTGCTCCATCTGACGGAAGTGTTTCATACACAGCCTTATTATCTCCTTTTGCCGATACTGCGACACGAAAAGTCCATTAGTTTCTTCCTCCTTTAGCACTATACGTCTCTCGCTCGATGACGCATTTACCGTGTTGTACCAGTCGATGCAGGGCTTGACGAACTTGGGATCATTTATGCCAGTCAGCCGGATGTGCCATATAGAGAAGTTGAAGCTGGGACCCCACGACTGCAGTGGAAGAACTTTCAAGTATCGAATGGGAAAGTAATTCCCTTCCTCACCCAAAACGTGCTTAAGATCAAACGTCTCTGGTATGGAATCATTCCTTAATCCACTGAAAACAAGTAAACTGATCTGGTTAGGTAGGCAAACGAAACAAAGGGCAAAGAGCAATTAATCAATGCAGAGGAAAAGAAAGAGATAGAGCGATCGCCAGCAAACCTTTCGAGGAGCTGCATCATGTTCTCGGGCTCGAGTCCACCGAATATCCTGAACTTCTTTATATTACATACGTGCGTCTTCTCATACTTGCCGAAAGTGATGTGCTTGACGATGGAGGAGCTCTGAAGCTTGAGGATGAGATACTGAAAAATGTATGACGGTCGGCATGACGTCGTGAACAGCGTGACCAACGGGGGTGAGAGATACATATGTACGTGCGTGACATACGTACCTGTGGATGATTGTCGATGTCGGAAGACCATCGTGAGGACTGATCCGATGGTATGTCGACGATGATATTTCTGAAAAGAAAAAAGAAAAACCAAAGTAACATCGTCCGGTGAGCGAACTTACCTCGTTATCGCGCGCGCATGACGGGGGGAACGTCCTCCTCGCTTTTTTTTTAGGTTAGAAAATTCGGCCGAGTCGGGCGACGAGAGGATCGCCCGCAGTCGTTTCTCGGCCACGTAGCGACTCAGGCGGACGACAGGCCGCGGACACTCACTCGGGTATGTAACAGGACGAATAGCTGGAACACTTGTAAATCCGATACTCCAGCACCTTTTGAATATCACCACTCTCACTCGACGCCATGTTACACAAATGACATAACCTTCAACTCATCGCTGATTATCATTACGCGCAGAAGGGATGTGAGGCGGGACTGGGAGGGGGGGATGGATCGAGTACGTATAATCGAATCGAATTCCGATTCGATTGTTCGAATTCAAATGGGGGATTCAAATGGCTTCGGACGCGTCGATTGCTTTAAGATTCCAAAAATATTTAAAAATTAAAGAAAGTTGAAATTTGTTATTTAAAAAACTTTATTAAATTAAAGTCATTTGATTGGGTAAACTCTAATCTCTTAATTGTGGTCGCAATTGGCTCGCAAATTGTAAATTAGAATTCCATTAATTTAGAAGAAATAGCTAAGATTAAAAATCAAATTTTTTATTATAAATTCAGCTTAATTTAAATTTTAATTTTTTTATCTTAGCTTTACTAATGATGGAATTTTTAACAATGAAATGGTTTTTCTTTCAACTTGTTAAAAGTAGATAGAGTTTTGACAATCAAAACATCTTTTAATTAATTAAAAGTAAAATTTAAATTTTAAATTTAAATTTTAGTAAAATATATTTTCTTGATATATTTTTTATTTGCTTTTAATTAATTAAAAAAGACATTTTTAATCATCAAAAATAACACATTTTATTAACAATTATTAAAAAGAGATGAAGCAAAAAAAAAAATTAAAAAATTTATTAAATAATTTTCAATCATAAGAAAATTAAAAACGTAATGCAGAACTGGATAGTAATTAGTTAAACAATAAATTTAAACGATTAACAATAAATTTTAATTTTGAGAAACTATAATTTAACATTCTCATCTAAATAAATATTACTTTTTAAAATTAATTTTAAATTAAATTAAATTTAATCTTAACGTAACTTTTAATTGAGTTTTCTATTTATGTAGCTTTCAATGTAACTTCATTTTATAAGCCATTGACTTTAACTTAATTAAAAAAACATATTAACTTCTCAACCCTAACATAACGTAAAAAGCTCACGAAGAAAGAACGATAGCTTTTATATTGTTTTCAGTTCCCCGCTACTTTTCACGTTCTCCCCGCACCATTATCCCAACCCGCTGCATTGTGCGACGCGAAAGGAAGTCGTCTTATCGCGCATTACAACCTCCGTCCTTCGACTCGTCATCAGCTGTCATACGTGAACATCGTGAACGCGCACCGGCGCACCTCGAGGACGCGCGGCGTAGGAGGAGGGGGAGTTCGCTTTTGCGCGGGCCTGTACTGCTCTGCTGACGTCCGCTGACGTCCGCGGCGTCTCGGTCGTACACGTGCGCAGGTGGTCAATTAATAATGATTTCGCCGTGAGCGGAAGAGAGAGGAGAAAGAGAAAGGAGGCCCGTGATTTTTCGACGCGTTCGACGCTCGGATTCTCGGCGCGAGGACCCAGGAGTCGCACACGGAGAGGCGGCACCGGGGACGACACTTCGCCGCCATGGTACGTAAGCTACGTGGGCTCGCGTACCACGACGAGGTCGTCAGATCGATATGTCCGATTGTATCGTATCGTATCATTTTGCCGAGCAGGAGGAAATAGGCGAGGGAGAAGCGGCCGCGTACGACGGCGGCTACCGGGAGACGACGATGACGACGGCGATGGACGACGACGACGGCGGCGGCGGTGGCGACGAGGAGCGGCGGCAACGACGACGGCGGCACTCGCGGACGGTGCTCTGCCCGCTCGAGAGCGACGTCGAGGTTGAGAATTCGGACGAGAGTAGCGAGAGCAGGCCGTCCGGAGAGCGGTGGGCCCCGGTTGGCGCGAATGACGGCGACAACGAGTTCGCGGACGAGTACAAGTATGTCAACGCCAACGTGGACAGGTACGTCGTCTTCTGCTCCCTTCGTTACTCTTTCCTCGTTCTTCTCCAGAATCTGGGATTCTCCTGATAACATATGCTGTAATCCTTAAGACCCCGAGACTCTTAAAACTTTCTTTTTTCATTTCTTAGAACTGAAACAGAAAGTAAGTTAAACTGAGATTGAAGTGAATGTAATACCTACATTAATAGAAATAGATATAAATTAATCGAAGTTAAGTCATCTCAATATTCATTTTTATCAACGTAGATTAATTTTAATCTTGTTCTAAGAATTTGAAGAAGAGATTGAAAGTGAGAGGTTCAAACTGAGCATTAATCTACACTGATAGAAATATAGATTAATCAGAGTTAAGTTATTTTAATGTTTATTTTTATTAATATAAATTAATTTTAATCTTGTTTTAGGAATATTTGGAAAAGATTGAAAGTAAATTAAATCAATATCAGTATCAATTATATTGATATAAATAGTCAAATTCGTCATTTAGTCAAATAGTCGTTTTCATGAAAGCCACATCTTTCAAGGGTTATAAAAGTAACACAACAACAAATTTTATCATCATTATTATGTACTGCAATAACTTTTTACAAGTTTATTATATTATGTATATAAATTATATATTGAAGAGAAGGATAAGCAATATTATATTAAAGTATTATTTGATAATCGTGAATGATTAAATTTTTAAATGATAATATGTCTCTTGTTAGCCTCGCATATGATATGGAGAGAGTGAAGATGTTGGAAGAAGAACAGGAGATGCTCAACTCGTCTCTGATAGCATTGACTACTCACTTTGCTCAGGTAAGAAGATTGAGAAACAAGTGTCAGATCACCTTACAATTGCTGTATTTGTGTAATTAATAGGATTAATTAATGAAATCCATCGGCGCAGGTTCAGTTTCGTCTCCGGCAAATTGTGGACGCGCCGGCCAGCGAGAAGGAGACGTTGCTCAAGGAGCTGGAGGAATTTGCGTTCAGGGGAATTCCAGACGTACCGAATAATCTGCTGCTGGAGAGCGGATCCATTACACCGCTCTCCTCTATGTCCTGCGATCGAAGCGTAAGCCATCCACAAAAAAGCAAACTTTTTGCAACTTTTCAGCACAAATAAATCTTCTATTTGTTACCTTATGACTTAAGGTTTTTTGTTGCTTTGATGGCATTTTTGTGGCTTTGACATATTTTTTATTGTTCTTATCTAGTCGTTTTTAAGTCATTTTTATATTTTATATTTTTTACACTCTATTTTGTACATTATATATATGGACCTTGTTATTTGCTTATATAAGCTATATTTGTCTTCTGCTGTTTTTATACTATTTGAATGTGTAATAAAATTTTTTCACATACTTTCTTTTCTATTTATTTGATACCTTTTTATACCTTTTATATTATTTTAATATCTTTACGCATTTCGTCCTTTGCTCCATGTGATCCCGATTATTGTAAATAATTAGTGTGCCTGTTGCAATTTTCTAAACTTTTTTTAGCTACGACTTGCGTCGCCTGTTGCAATTTTTTAAACTTTTTTTTTAGCTACAATACAGCAGATTATGTAATGTTTATGGTGTTATCATTTAGCTTTAAAAGCTATTTTCCTACTCGATAGGTCTTTATTCGCATTGAATTTGACTATAGGTGACTGGCGTAATCAGTGACGCGGAGATTGAATCCAAAATGGCATTGCAACGAACGAGGCAGAGAGAACTGATTACCCAGCTGAAGTCACAGTTGGAGGATCTAGAGAAGTACGCATACGAGACGGGTGACGCCGATCTACCGCAAAGTGTCATTCTCGAGAGGCAAAATATCATAATCAGTAAGTGGTTCTAGCTAACCAAAAATCCGAAAGGAGTAAAACAACCGATGCTTTTGTAGATCACCTGAAAGAAAAATTGAACTTCAACGTCGACGACCTGTGCAAATTACCGGTGGACGATCTCAGGTGGCAAGTCGATTATGCCATAAGTCAAGTACGTGTGAAGTTGATCTCTAATTCTACGCTTGATCTTAAAATCACTGGATGTCTCTTCGCCAATTTGGAGTACAGACATCTGTAATTTCCGAATAATTAGCCTGATGAAAACAAATAATTATAAAAGATAATTAAGGAATTGTGGTCCAGTGCTTTTGGGACGAAGTGCATAAATATACTATTTATTTTTATTATTTAAAACTGCATAATATATTTATTATATAATAGATTGTCAGCCCTCTGAAGATGAAGGAGCAACTGGTCTCCCAGCTCAAGACGCAAATCGCCGACCTGGAACGCTTCATAAACTACCTTCAGGGTGAGGTCAGCACGGAGACTCTGGCGTGCACGTGCGCGTGTCCGGTACACTCTAGCGGTTCCGGCGCCTCGTCGGCCACATACGGTTCCAAGAGGCGCTTCGAACACGGGAGACCCATCATCGATGAGGACGCGAATACCGCCAGTCGGACCAGGACTCTCAACACCGTGCGCAAGGTGGTCGCGCTGCTGCACATGTTCCTGCTGTCGCAGCTGGGCTGCGGCAGCGAGCGGGTGCGCCGGAGTTTCGGTGGCGGCAACAGCAAAAACCCAGTGCACAATTGGCGCGATCTGCGCACTAGATTGGACATCGCCGTGGAACATGTGCTGGAGACAATCGCGGAGACGTCGCAGCAGCAGCAGCGTCATCCCGACGACGACGAGGAGGACGATATCGACTACACGTCCGACTCGGATTCAGCGTCACATGCGAACGCGAGGCTCACATCCGCGGTGAGGAAGCATCTCGCCACCTCGGTCAGGGATCTCATGCAGCACGGTCTGACCGCGGACGTGACGCGCACTGGATCCAGCGTGGTGCCGTTCGTCGCCTGCTTCGCGACGCAGCGCGGCGTCACTTCGGCGAACTTCATGCACGCCTGGGAACTGATACTCAAGTACTATGAGATCAAGAATGGGCGCCGTTACAACTCCAGTCCCGCACAGAAGCTGTCGCAAAGCTTCAACCTGGACCTCGCAGCCGGTAGGATAGCCTCCTCGAAACAGGTAGGCCATTCTCCATTTCCAGAAAACTGTAATAGCGAGAGAAGAGAAGCAGAAGAGTCGGGGAATAAATTTTAGTTAGAAATCTTTATGTTCTAATGTTTCTTCCTGTCTTGTTCGTTTAGAGCTTATTGACGACGATAGGCAACATCATCGCTTCTCACAGTCCGTACAAGCGAAGTTACGATTCGCATTTCAAGGCATTTATATGCGCAGCTTTAAAGTGAGTAACAAATTGTTTATTATTCGTTATTAACTGTTAATCATAAGCAACAACTAAAATATCAAATAATTGTGTTGTATTTCCAGCGCAAACAAACTTGTGATATGGCTGAAGTTGATCCTGCAGTGCCAGTATCTTTTGGAAAATTATTACCTCTCGTGGAGCTACGTTGTAAAGACAGGTACGTCGCAATTAGGAATAAGCATCATAAAGCGGAATTACGTTTCTAATGACGAAACTTCTTTCAGGTTTCCAAGATGCGTTTCATACCTTGGATCGCCTTACCAGTTACAAGTTCGATTTGCCGGTGGACCTAGCCGTGCGACAATTTCAGAATATAAAGGACGCGTTTTGATTGTACAATCCTATTATTATTATCGTTTCGTGCAAATGACAGTGTAGGATGTAGAACGTGTATATGTACTTTCAGTACTGTCTGTAACACGAGCCATATAATACAAGTGAGCGGTAACGGCATGCAAACAGAGTCGCTAGAAAAAAGAACATTCGATTAGCTCTCTTGGGTTTAGAAACGAAGAATATGTAAATTAATACTACGCTGAACTATTATTGATTGTTTCTATCTTTTAAATTAATATCCTATTTCTCGTGTAAAAGGTTCTGAAATTTTTTGACTTTTTATCGATTACATTGTTTATCCTGATGAAATATTTGATATTTCACATTCACTTTCTTTATTTTTACAATAAAAAGATCATTTGTTTGATCCTTCTAGTGAATAAAGTATTTCTAGTGTTAAATGATGAGGATAAATACTTGAATATTGAAAACTATTCCAGAATTATCGAGATTGTTAATATTTTCTTTAATGAAATTTCCATCAAATGCAAACTGATATTTAAAAATGTTTGAAACTATCCGAGTTGTTCGAATTCTATACATTTTGTTCGTACTTTCGATCCAAGAGAGATTTATGCACTTTGTTTCTGGAAACTCGTGCTGTATACGGACGCGCGTAAGGAATTGTTCAAAGTAACAGTATCACAAAATGCATTTCTTTTTCTAGATCCCTAAGTGTTCACTATATCAAATGCGTATAGAGTTAAATTGCAATAATTAATAGGTGTAATAATTATTTACTTTTTAAGGTACCATCAGTATTTGTATAGATCAGTTGTACAAATATACTTTTATCTTTTGCTTGTTGGACGATAGGTAATACGTATAGATATAAAATTTGCTAATTATATATTTATAATTTGCAGAATCTAAGAAACTTTAAGGAGGCATATACACTTATATTATTTGATAATTTTTTGATAAACAATGGAATAAACATGACTTTTACAATTTTTTTTCATAAAAAATTTCGTAGTCGTTTAAATTCTCGTTTTGACTTGTCGAGGTGATATGCCCCCTTGTTTCTACGATATGTCTATTGAAGTATTTTTCCGCGGTACAAAAGTAAATGCAACGCGTTGCCCGATGTGTTAAAGATGCGAAAACTGAATCGAGCAAAGCTAGTCAGTTTGAAAAAGATTTCCATTTCATATTTTGCACATTTATGCCGACTATCACTATATCTATGATGCATTTATGAGAAAAACGCGTACCAAAGAGAGATAGATCATTATGCGTAAGATCATATTATCGCGGCTAGAGACTTGCACTATAAGCACCGAGTTTGTATCGTAAGGAGTTTTATGTATATGTACACATATAAAATTAGCGTAAGGGAACGTAATATGTATATACAAGATGTGCAAACCAAATCTGCTTTTTATAAAAAAAAAATAATGAATTATTTTAGATTAGTTCCATAGCTAGATAGAAGGATGAATAAAGGAAGCCACGTACGTTACAGAAAATATACTTATGATGCAAGTAATATAGTGTACAATAATATCCCTAATCAATTTTCGTATTAGAATAATTAATATGGGACATTATATATAGCTCTGCTATTCGTATCTTAAGCCATTAGTTTTTGATTTTTTAATTTTTTGATGATAAAAAAATTGAAAATGTGTTTTATAAATAAGGACGGTGAGAAAGAAACGAATTGATATACGTAACAATGGATCTCTCCGAAGTTCTGAAGGATGTCTACATAGATTCGACATTATATGTAATACAAAGTGAGGCGGAGCACAGAAAATTGACCGATATAATAAGAAATTGGTTGTTTATTTCTTGCGGTTTTACACGCCACGAGGTAGAGAGTTTCATATACTTCCCTCGAGGCATTCGTGGTACAGTTAGACCGATTATTGGATTCAGCGTGGACACAATTAGAGTCTACACAACGGAAAGAGCGATCCGAGAACGGTACAGTTGGTATATAAATACAGTAGAAATACAGGTATACAAATGGTATTGTCAGAGGCGGTACAGAGACTCGTGATAGAGACACGTTATCGATTATTTACAAAAATCAATTACACACCGATTATCTGTTTGCAAGAATTCGCACGAGTTACATTACGGCGTCGAGTTGCCGTACATTCGCGCGTGACATTATCGAACAATAGGGCTCTCGCATCGATATATCGGCAACGTTAATAAAGTACGAACTCAACATGTTAATATCTGGCAGTTATTCTTAGAAATTTTCTCGTTGGTCGCGGATAGACGCATACGCGCCTATTACACCGATAAGATGGTCCAAAATTTTCACAAAAAAGCATATATATTTAATTAAATCCACCAAAAAGCATTTATTCACTTTTTTTATTTTTAGTTAATACGCTAAAAAAATAAAAATTAATTCGCTGATCAAGATACCGATTCCTGGAGAATCATTCTTTTTAGTTAAATTAAAAATTAAACAAAGAATAAGGTAAGAAGAGAATTGCAGGAATCGACAAAATTGGAATCATTGCGACTTAGACAAAAGTGTAAAGAGAGAAAAAAGGTGGAGACTGCAGCTGCAATAATTTTGTTCTTGTTAAATTTTTTTTCCTTTTTGTGAAAACTCTGCACATCCGCATACGGCACTACACAACATACAAATATACAATATAAAAAGGCGTGTATGTGTATGTATGGAAGATATCGTCAATCGAGTGGCTTAACTCAGAACGTCTTTAAGCTTCTTTTGAAAGATACTTTCTTAGTTCCGAAGAGGCTCCTATCTCTTAGATCTTATAAAACGTAGTACTGTAATCTTGTTATATTTTAGATCAGTTTAAATACAATCTTAAGATATCATAAATTAATTACAAAGACGTTTTTAAGAACAAATTATGAAACCCTTAATTATATAAAAATCGAAGATTGTTTATAAAAGAAAACAAAAAATATTGGGCATTTTGTAATCCTCTTCGAAAACGTACGACTCCGAGACGTTCTAAAAAAATAAACTTCTCGATTTCGTTCTCAGCGCAATGACGACACACGTGATATTGTGAAAAGAAGTCGCCCGGCAGTCTAGCTTCGTCCCCGGGACGAGAATATTTTATATTCTCAAACTGATAACATACCGCATTTTCTCTCGCTCCTCGACGATCAGTCGATTACGCGCGTCGGAAAACGGCGTCAATATTACACTCGTTAAAATAAAAGCGACGCGAGAGTGAAGAGAGTTACTCCGCAACAGTCTATGTATATATTCTTAACTTACACGCTGGCTAGAAAAAACACTTACAAAAGAATGTTCGTTGCATACGACACTTGTAGCGTGTGGTACAAACAATTCTTCGCTGCTCTATTTAACAGTAAACGCGTTTTCTGGAATGCAATTGTGGCAGTGATGAGATGGCTGTTCAGTCGGTGCGTTCAGTGTCGCTAAAAAAAATCACAGGCAGGTCGAACGAAACGGCGAATCATCTTCCTAACAAGGCAGTCAGCGAGTCAAAAAGATTGCGAACTAAACTAAATAAGAGATAACTATAAATGGACACGATTAGCTCCTTCTGCACGAGTTTTATTTTTCCGCGTACGCGTGACGCAGATCCACTCCTTTGTATCTTCGCAAAGTATGTTTAGGCATTAAACAATAGCGTATTCACACAAAACAAGATCACGCGTGACGCAAACGCTAGATATAATTTAAAGTTATGCGTGTAGGAGAATATTGCGCCGCGCGTGCGCCTTTATGCTTCCTTAATTTACAACAACTTCGTAGTGTACATTCGCTTCAATGATTCGCTTAACATTCCTCATAATTTATTTCTCACTTAATATCTCAGCACATTAAATATAGGTATTAATTGTGCCTTTTTTCCGTTATTGTTACTTTTTTTGGTACAGCAAACGATCTAACAACCTAACACACGTCTAACAATAAAGGAGCCTCTAAATATAACGTCGTTAAATGCGCTTTTATAGCCACGTCGCTTTTATACTATTTGTACAACAGATTCGATAGTGTTTCACTCGCAAAAAAGCGTTATTTAAATTCGCGATGGCTTAGGACCGCCATGTTTTCACATTTCATCTGAAAATTATAAGACGACATCGGAAAACGGAAGGAAACAATTCGTAAAGTAAACACACACTAAAAGCGTATGCAAATCATTTTATCATTAGATACGTATTTAGATATATAAGATATATTTTTGCACGATTGTGGCGCAGAGTGTTGTGCGTCTGCTCCTCGTGCCGAAAATCTAAGTTCTTTCTTTAAAGGTGCGAATTCATGCAGCGAGAAATCGCTAGCGACTTTCCCCCTCTACGTAGACATTGTGTAGTAGTGACAAATCGTCGGAAGTTCGTCCTGTTTGAACAGCATCGACAAGTCGCCACATCGCGCCTTTCAAGGAGCAATATTCGGATATCCATGGGGGAAAGGAGAAGAAGGAGCAATATAAATAATCGCGAACACTGCTTCTTTTGCGTTCTTTTCAACTCCAACATTACAGCAGTTGCAATCGCTATCCGTCGCTTCTTGACGGCTCTTCCCAGATAGCACAAAATATTTTCATAAATATTTATAAATATATTTTACAAATTTATTTTCAAAAAATATTTTTTAAAGATTATATAATTATTTTTCATAAACCATTTAGAAATGATACAAAAACTATTATCAACATTATATAGAATATATTTTTAAAATGTACTGAAAAATATTTATGGTATGTGAACTTGAAATATTTTTTATATTCTTTGATAATAATGGTATAAATATTTATTTTAAATATTTTCATAAATGTTTATCATAATTTTTTTTATACCTGACAAACTCGGACATAAAAATATGTACAAAATATTTATTACAAATATTTGACCTTCTTATAAATATTTTGTGCTATCTGGATTGTTATAGCTATTTTCAAATTATTTGCACACTGAGCGGTATACACCCCGTTTGTACGTATTGTCACCTTCATTTTTATTCATTACTCTTCAATTTTTATTACAAACAATAATTATTTCTCTGCAATTATTAACCTTTAACTGACGTTAAAGTCCCAAGTCGCCAGCGATTTCTCGCTGCATGAATTCGCGCCTTAAAAGAGAAAGAAAAGTCACATTTTTTCCTTTCATTTTATTATTTCAAAAAATTTACACTAGTGTAAACTGTAAAAAAATCTTTTTTAAAAATGTCACAGAAACACGACGAGAGATCATCACACGTCTGACAAGAGGCAAAAAAGAGAATATTTAATAAAAAATAAAATAATTTGCATACTTTTAAAGACTTACACTTACTTAAGCCTTTGTAAATTTGTAGTAGCAAAAAACGAGCAACTAATAATATTAAAGTTTCTGAAAGCTGTAGCGAAAAGTGACAGTCCTAATTAGAGATAATCGGAAGTTTATTGAGCGATAAATAGAAACAAGCGTAAAAATCTTCTCGAGCTAATTCGGAAAAATATCCAGGAAGATAAGTCAGCAGTATTGCATACCGACATAGATGCATCTATTTCTCGAGAAATAGAAAGTGAAATATCGCGCCTCTGTTTTATATATTGGTCCTTTTTGTCACCTTTTCTTGCAACTGTGACAACAGATTCAGTATCGAGGCGCATCCAACTAAGAAGGCAGGTATTCCACATCACACTCATGATACACAATACAAAGTTACTTAGCTGGAAATTTAATTGAAGAGTAAGTGATAAGTGCAGTAACGTACCTTACTCTTAATTGATCGTCGTACAGAGTAAAATTTGTCCAAGCCAGAGCAAAATCATTCAAAAGAGGCATTTTTGAAAAAAATAAAAACACTTCTTTCTTTCTGCTCTTAAATTGCACAAATTTTACGCTGTGTGTCTTTGTGTGAAAGAGAGAAATATCAATTATTACCGTTATCATTTACGTTCACACGCGAATGCGTAGCGGAACGCTGTCCGACTTGCATTCCGCCTCCAGATCCTGTCTGATGCCGTCGAGGGTCTGATAGATCGTGCGGAAAGTCGGCCGGTCGGACGGCCGCCTGTTCCAGCAGAGTTTCATCAGTTCATAAATCGACTGGGGCGTATTGTCCGGGCAGCGAAGCACGTTACCCTCCTTGATGTACTTGACCACCTCCTCGTGTGTCATCCCATAGTACGGCTGCAACGCGAAGCTGAAAATCTCCCAGAGACAGACAGCAAACGCCCACACGTCCGATTCGACGGTGTACTTGTTGTAGAGTATGCTCTCCAGCGGCATCCATCTGACGGGGATGGCGTCCTGCTCGTCTCCTACGTTATTGTTAGAAGTGAAAACCGATTAGATACTGTATTTGAAAATTAGAGGCAACTGTCAAATAATTTTTGAGACAAATTTATAATTTGTAATGACTCTTTACAGATCACAGGTCTGTAACATTTTAAACAATAAAAATAACAAGAGAGCAACCTTTATAATAATCTTGCAGATATATCTTCTGCGATAGGCCGAAGTCGGCAATCTTAACGATCATCTGGTCGTTTATCAGGCAGTTGCGCGTCGCCAGGTCGCGATGAACGAACTTTCGGTCGGACAGGTACACCATACCAGACGCAACTTGTACCGCGATGTTAATCAGGTCCATGTGCGAGAGCCGCGAGGGTTCGCCCGCGGTCGGGTGGCCGTTCTCATCTGTCGCGCTGGGCACGCGAATCACGTAGTTGGGTGAACAAGAGCGCAGAAACTCGTTGAGATCGCCGCGGCCCATGTACTCGAACAGCAGACACATTGGCCGGCCAAGTGCACATACGCCCAGCAGCTTGACGATGTTCGGGTGATCAAACTCGGCGAGCAGGCACGCCTCCCGCTCGAAATCCCGTAGCAGATCGTCCGACGCTTCCTCCTTCAGCATCTTCACGGCAACGTTCGTGAACTCCTCGCCCGCGACCAGCCCCGGCGCCTTCGCCTGGAAAACGCGCCCGAATGCGCCCTGTCCCAGATCCCGCACATAGATAATGTTGTTCCGCGGAAACTCTAGCTTCTCTAACTTGGGATTCAGCTGCGCGCTCGTTTTGTGATATGCCTCGTTGCTTGGCAACTTGTCCAGATCGATGTTCACGTCCTGTGAAAATATATTAAATGTTTGAAGATCACAACGTCAAAAAAATAATTAGAGCATCTTACAAGATGATCGAAGCACAAATCATAAATGTGAATAAAGAAATAATGCATTTGACAATAGAACTTTAGAACAATTAATTAAACAATTAATTATCAATTAAACTTCTTTTAAATTGTTTCCGATAAGTTTTACTTTTAATAACTTTATAAAGATTTTTTTTTAATTGAATAAACATACCTGATTATCAGTCGGATTGTAGCCTCGATGACGTTTGTGTAGCCTTTGACTCAGCAGAATAGATAATAGCGCACCGGCCACAATTATAAAGCCCAATGCTAACAGTATGAGTACCAGTGTGTTATTAAATAAGGTGTCCATCATTATCATTATGTCTTTTGGTTCGATCTCCACTTTAGTTGTAACATTATCTGAAAAAAAATAACAAATCGCTATTTGAATGAAGTCAACACAACTGTATATCATACGGAACACATTTTAATTAAAGATATATTCATAAAAAATGTATTCCCATAAAGAGCGGCAAAAAAATATAAATGTTTTAATTATATTTTTACATTTTAATTAAAGTATACTTTGACTAAATTTATTAAATATAGTTTTTAAAGAATAAAATAAATTAAGCAGACTTTATTTAGTATCTTACTAGTGCTAATGTAAAAGAATAGAAATAATCAAAATATTATACAATTATATTTATAATACAATTTATATTTATACATTAATTAAAAATTCTTAGTGTCACCTACCACATACGGGGATATCGCAATGTTGCCAGCGTATTGAGGGATCGGTCGTGAAGCACCACGGCATCGGTTCGTCGCCGCCTGCGTTTCTACAGTAATTCTCACCGTGACGAATCTGTGGGAAGACGTCGGGTGGTTTGTCGTGGCTGTGCGGCATCTGCGCACTCCACGACTGGCAGTCCAGGCCAAATTTGGTCTTGTTGACCTTCCCCATGTAGAATCTACCGTTGCCTCTGATACAATCGTCTACAAACACCAATAAAAACTGCCTTAATAATTTAATAAAATTAAGAGAAGTGCCTTAAACAGTTGAAGGTGAATCTTAATGTTCAATATCTTTTCTCTGAATTTATATTACACAAGTTATTATATATATGTATATTCATTACACTTTTCTTTACAGTATTTAGAAAATGCTTATCATAAAAAAATATTTGTTGACATCAGTATCATTAAATTTATTATCAATTTAATATTGTGATAACCAATTTACTATTCCAGTCCAATTAAGAACTGTTTTAAGATTGAAAATATTCCACACATAGTTTGAAAAGTTAAAAAACATAAAAATTTACACAAGAGATATTAAGCTGAAATCTAGCTTTGACTGTTTAGAGGCTTCTCTTTTCTATTTTATATTACTATACATGGTTTTCATTTATTATTCCTTATAATTTACTTATTTACTTAATTACGTACAAGTGCTCTTTTTTCCACTTTATTTGAATGCAGTTCAAACTTACAGGTGACAACCTCCTCGTCCATGTCGGTCAAATGCACGTGTGAACAGGTGGGCATCTCCTTGTTCACCTTGGGCAAACTCTCGCATTCTGGTAACACAAAGTGCCCACGCGAGCGAATGTAGATGTCTCTCTGCTTGTTGTCCTCGATAATCGCCCAGTCATTGAAGCAGAACTGGTGCCGTACAGCCATGCAGTCCTCATAGCAGAGTGGCAGGCCCGTTGATTCGTGGCACAATGGAAATGCATACATGCAGAGCATTTTCTTAAAAAAAGAAAAAACATTTTCCTTTGTCAATATTGATTCACTTCCTTAAAGCTGCTTTTAAATTTACTTGAAATTATTTTAAAGCTACTTTGAAACACTCTAATGCACATTTCTACCAATGTAGATTAACTTTATTCTCAGTTTAGCTTATTCTTTACTTTTTTCTAGTTCTAAACATTGGAAGAAAATGAAAAGTAAGCTAAAACTAAAATAAATGTTATTCTGCAGTGATGAAAGTAAAGGTATATTAAATTCAAAGCTTTTGTAGCCAAATTGCCATTGCTTCCAATAAAAAGAGCTTCCAAGTACATGCTACATTCTGGTACAGTGTTGTGCTGTTACTTCGCAAATGTTGTACACTGCATCATCAGGGCTAGGAGTTTTGATGCCGAGCTCTCTTGAATTGTAATCGTCCTTAAGTATAAAAGGTATTTAAAAGCTCCAAGTCATACCTCTGCAGCTGAGCGACATGGCTCCAGCAGGGTCTCTATCAGCTCCTCCCAGAGATTCGCTGTGATCTTCTCGTTCAGCCATCCCCCAGGATTATCGTTGGAATCATTAAACCAGACCTTCCCAATGCCGCTGAGGTACTTCTTGCATATCCTGCCGCTGTAGGGAGCGCAGTAACCCTGTGACTCTGGCTCTGAGGATGACAGAAAAAGTAGGTATCAGATTAATGCTCGCATTTACGCAATTCTACGCTACCATGTCGATCGTACATCGTGAGATACAGTTGCGGCGATAGATACAAGGGACATACGTACTTGCTTGTAGGAAACCGAAGCGCAGGAAGATCGCCAGCGAATAGACGACGGCCCAAAACACCATTATTTACAGTATTGCATTCATCTAATATGTACATACATATAAATACACGTATATTTGTGTATGTGTATATGCAGATTTCTGTTTTTCCTTGTGTATGGTGCGTGGCGTTGCAAGATGCAGATCCAGGAAAGGGCTCACATGTTTGGTGGAAGAGGAAAACGATCGTCGATACGTGGTTCCTCTCTTGGGTTCGCTTCGACGCAGGTTAACATCGGGCCGTTCTAACTGGCCGACCAGTAGGCTTTCGTAGTATACGGCGACGGCCGTATTCCTCGGTCGACGATGTATTATGCCATTCCATAACGTAAATTTATGCACGTTAAACAATCGCACGCACGAAGCATTCGCTCGCTAATCCACCTCGCACGAATACGATGAATATTGATGTTTCGACAAGTCAGATCATGGCGGTAAACTCGCGAACTACCCGGTAGAGGTTACGAACGCCAGCGTTGGGAATTCTCAATACTGCCAACTTAATTTTTTTTTTATAAGCGCGTTCAGCAGACGGAGCGGATCAGTGAGCGCTCAGTGATTCTCTAATATGATTGGTTGCTCGAGCACATTCACGCGCACATCGCGCCGCGTCTCTATCCGTGAGCCGTCGCGCATTGTAGAACGGGCTTTAAAGCCTGCAAGCATGGCGGCGCCCATGGCACACGTGTGCGGATAAACACAAGTAGATACGCATTATACACAGGGATGGATGACAAGCCGGAGAAAGCGCGCAAGCGAAAAACGTCGAAAAACGAGAATAAAGCGCCAGTGAAAAAGGCAAAAATCAATAGTTCCGTCGAGGAAGTACTCGGAGTACATTCTGATGAAGATCCTGATAAATATGACACGAAGGACGTTGTTCATGATGACAGGCAGGACGTGTTTAACGGACACTTATTAAAAATGCTCTTTTCTTCTTCTTCTTCTTCCTCTTCATCCTCCTCCGCCAGCTTGGCCGCGCTTCGAAAGTTCGTGACGATATGCAACGAGGACAAGGAGCGGGATCTTGCGGCGGAGTACCTACTCGCCGGTGGCAACGTTCTCGAGGTTCTGAAGCTGCTGGAGTCTTCCGACAAGAAAAATACTACCGACACCATCGCCGTCTTTTCCGCGATCCACATCTTGCTCATGAGGTACGCTGCGAGACAATGTGTATGGAAATCTGCATTGTTTCTTTACTTAATTTAAATACAATAGCATATTTTTTTTGCTCGTAGAATCTTGACGGAATATCCTCAGTACCGAGATAGCACTTTGGAGGCCTGTCGTTACCTATTGAACTCGCACATGTCTAGTGTATATTCTATGTTCTCTGCTCAGAGCAATACCAAGCAGCGCAAGACAGTTCTGAGATTGTTGGCGGCATTGGTATCTCTGGACAGTGGTCTGTCCAGGGAGCTGCTTATTCACCTGACCCTGCAACAGCAAACCTTGGAGAGTTTGGTGCGGCACACTAAGCCCATGGATCCCCAGAGCATTAGAACGTGCTATATTCACTTTGTTCTCGCTTTCCTCGTGGAAGGTAACACACTGGTGATTCGAACGCTCCTAGACAAGCGCAACATGCTCAGCTGTATCTTCCCAGAGCTGTTATATGACTCGAAGGATGTTGTTAGCTTGGTTCTGACTACTGTGAAGACGTACGTGATAGAAAATATTAATATCACCAAGACAACAAAGTTACGTGTGTTCTGCATACCTGTTGTATTGAATCTAGTATCGTTGTACAATTGGAAAGGTCCCAGCAACTGGTCCAAGAACAAAAATCATGGTTTTGATAACAGCGAGAATTTTTTAGCAGACAAGGAGGTGATAATTTACACATTATAATTTTTTTATTTTAATTTATTGAAAAAAATTAGACAAACGCAGAACAAAGTATGTTCTTACATATACTCTTTTATTGCAAAAAATAATGAATTTTTTGTAATTTGTATTATATTACTTTTTAGCGGACAAGGAGATGATAATTTACATATTATAATTTTTTTATTTTAATTTATTGAAAAAAATTAGACAAACGCGGAACAAAGTATGTTCTTACATATATTCTTTTATTGCAAAAAATAATGAATTTTTTGTAATCTGTATTATATTACTTGTAACTACAAAATTTCTTATTGTTGCTTCTTTCTTCTTCCTGGTGATTTAGATTGTTAGCGATGTAGTTCATGAATTCTTGGTCGCTCTGTTAACATCACATCGTTACGGAGTTATTTTTCACGATCGAACTTTGGGTGGTTCGCGAAATAAGCACAATCAGTTGGTGCATACAGTCGTTCAGAACCTCGAGAAGCCTTGGGAACATAAAAAGCCATCGGATTTAATTGTTAGAATAATGAGTGCCTGTCCGGATCTAATTCGTTCGCAGTACAGTGCGGTCGAGCCATTTCTTGAACCTCGAGTGTCATCTAAATGGGTTTGCCTTCTCAAATTTGTAGGAAAGGTGAGATTTATATATATTGCAGAATAAATTAATTTTTTAAAAACTAAATTAAGATTAACGGTTAAAAATTTAATTACATTACAGGTATAAAAAGTTAGCTTAGTTAAAAGTTATTTAACTGTAATTTAAAGTTATTTATTGCTATTATTTAATTTTTAATAAAAAAATTTTTTTTTGCAGATAGTGGAAGCAGTCAATCCGATTACTTGCATCAAAATTTGCGCCACGGAATTGAAACCGAACAATTTGATAAGTGCATTACTGTCTTTGGCGATTCCAAGTGCAATTGTAAAAGTTGCTATTTTACCAGGGTTAGATCACGACAGTCTTTTTGTTAGACACGAAGCTCTGTCTCTTCTTTTAACAATGGTTAATCAGCTGAAAGTAATTTCTTTAGCTGCGAAAGAATTCTATGTAACATCTGCAATCCAAAATCAAATAACGAATTTTGTTCTAAGGAATGTTCCCACCTTGGAAATCATTTTACGAATGTGGAGTCGCGCTTTTGAAGATGACACCAACATAAAAGCCTCGGAAACCGCGGAGAATATTCAGAATCCAGAGTTAATAGATCATATCGATGTAATCTTGAACATTCTTCATTTGTATCAAGATATATGTCCAGAGTTGTTGGACATTTCAACAAATTTAGAACCAAGTTTGTTGCTGTGGAGTTTGAATAATCTCCAGAATGACGAAGACGATAAAGGGATTACTAAAGAGAAAATAAATTGCTTGAAGGTCAAGGCGATACAGTTCCTGCTTGCTTTGAACTCCTCTATTTTTGCGCCTAGAGAAAAGGCTTTTAAGGAAGCTCTCGTTTTTCTGATATCTCTAATCCGTCAAAAGGATCCGTCATCAAACGTCAGCTATAATGTCATCAGAACGCTACTAAACGCAACGGGCCTGTTTGAAACCTGTAAAGATCAACTCGATATTTGGATTAATGGCTTTTCAATAATTACGAATTCTAAGGACGACGAGCATTTGACGCAGTGGTTCATGTCTGTCTTGAAAAGCGCTGTTAAACATATTGATAAGTATATAAATGCCATAACGCAAGCGGAAAGAGAAATAAATGATCAGACGGCTATCAATCTTAATGTTAAAAGGGCGGAGGATATAATTAACGAACTGTTTGATAAAGCCAACAGAATTACCTCTTCCGAAGAAGAATGTTCTTTAGCAGAACCGCCTTTAATTAACGGACAATTTAGTTTTGATGAAAAGAAGAGTCATGCAATTGATAACAACTTTAGATTTAAAAGAAAAGATTTAAAAGGCATTGTCAAAGATACTGAGTGTATAACACAGAAGAACGAACAAGTAATTAGCTCTGACGCGAAGGAGATAGAGGATGTAATCAATCGGCTAGTCGATAAGACAACTCCAAAAAGCTTCTCTTCTGATAAAGGCTATTTTCACAAAATGTTATCTACATCAGTATCATCTTTAATGAGCGAATTTACTAATTCCAAAGGAATAAAAGAAACCGAGGAGACGACTGGTAATCTGTTGAACAATTTTGGCAAAAAGAATATCAACTCTTACAGAATGCAAGCCTGCGCGGGAGTGTCACCGCTTCTGTGTTGCGCGCTGCAAAAGTTATCTGAGAAAAATTGCACCTTCACGATCCTGGCTTATATGTCCTATGTGACGACCCATACTCTGCACTATCAAGTCGTTCCGGATCTGCTCGTTTACATGACGAAAGATCTGATTGACTTGCTAACTTATAAATACCTGCAAAGTTGGACAAGCGGCGAGCGACCTGTTTCTTTGAAGAATAACCTGCTGCCTTTATCAAGTAAATTGAGCATTGTATTGCTGGCGAATTCCAAAATAGATGTAACCGAACTTTGTGAACTATTTGATGATGGTGGTTATTCGACGTATTGTTTTAAATACGACGACAAAGAAATCACTATCAAACATTCCTTATCTTTGTACGACATCAAGACTTTGTTGAAGATGACGGTATTTTATTTAGCACAGCTAGCGCAATTGAAAATTTTGCAGCAGACCCAAAACGAAAATTGTAAGCTTGTACTCACGTTTTTATTAAACATTCCGCAATCTATGGAATTAAATCGATCGAGCGTTGCAGTAGTACTTGAAGAGAACGCAAGCTGTATCTTTACTCATCCCATTCTGTTGCATTACTTCTCGCCATTTTGTGGAGAAACCTCGAAAGACTCGGTGGAGTATATGGTTACTGAAACTATCCTGAAAGTTTGCGAGTCTATTTCGCATTTATATGATGACGCAGGGCATTATAACATTTTCTTTGCGTTTAGAGATAAATTCCTCGCGCAATTGGGGAATATTATCGAGAAGAATCCCTTGGAAGCCTGCCGTAATAATTATGGTATTGCTATCGAATTATTGAAAGTATTGCAGTTAGGAGTGAAAGATATCACGAGCTTGTTGCTCGCTTGTATGAAGTTGAGAAAGATCGTATTTATTTTGAGCGATAAGCAAAATCCGTCCGTATTCGGACATATCGTACCGCTGTTACTGGACATGTATTGCAGCAGCAAGGAAATGGACTCGGAATCGTGCGATATGCTGAACGAGCAGTTCGTAGAGAAATTTAGCTTGCACTTGTTTCACCTGAAGTCTAGTAAAATAAATTACGTTGTAGACAAGTGGGAGCGAGCCTTGGCGAGGTACCTATTTATCTTTCCGCACAATGTTTCCGGTGTCGGTGTCAGTACTTTTATGCTATTGCTGACGAAAGATATCTCCACGTCCACGATCCAGCTGATAACGACCTTGATTAGTAGGAACACCAAGCTGATCTCACCGTTGGAGAAAAACTTCCTCAAGACGGCAAATGTGAAGCAAGGGGACATTGTGTTTCCAATACTGGGCAGCAATTTGCAACACAAGTGGGACGAAAAGTTTCTTCGAAGTATTTACGAGTGTTACAGCAGTGACATCGCCGTGTATGTAACCGAGCCGCAAAATCCCGTTTCCTGGATCGAAGAGAACGCAGCGGCAATCGTCTACCTCGTCGAAAGTACTTTCGACCTCGATCGATGCAGGGAAATTTGCGACACCATTTCCCAGAAAGGTGACAAACTGGATATGGTGTCCGTTTGTTTTGTGCAATTGTTGGAGAGTGTATATAAGAGATACGAAAGTTTAATAACTACTAAAGAGAAACCCCTAATGGATTTGATAAAGATGCTGTTGCACATAATGACGTCGACGTTGAAAAAGGAATCGAAAAACGTAGAGAAGATTAAAGTTTTATGCGAGAAGCTGAACCTCGCGGTGACTCGTTTGAAGAAGATCGAAGATAATTTCGTCTTCGCTTTACTGAGCAAGAGTTATTCGTGGCCACAGTTTACCAGATTCTGCTTAAAGCTAAGTTTGAAAGATGACAAGGACGAAGAGACTCGTTCGAATGTATTGAGAACCTTGAGTAATTTATGCGATATTGCTTATGGAGATGACGTTGATGATGAATACGTGAAGACGTTGTTCGAAATAACGACGTCTCATTCGGGATTTGTTAATATTATGCTCGGATCGTCCATTGTTAAAAGTGAGTTTACTCTCGAATGGAATATATCCGCTTTGAAGAGAAAAATTTAAGATTTTTTTAATTTAAAAGAAATTTTTTAAATGTTTTTTTTTTAATTTTAGGGTAATCAGAAATATTTTATGATTACAGGCGACCTGGTCGAATTGCTGAGAATACTTATTCGGAAGAATCATTCTGTGATGACTGCTTCGCATGTGCCTCTTTATCTTGCGGCTTACAACGCCACTCTTTGTCACGTTGATCAGCGTATTTTGCAGGTAGAATAAAAGTGTCATTCATTGCATAGCTTGTAAAGCAAAAAAGTGAATTCTAATGAAAATTCAATACATTGAAGAGTGTATTGAATTTTCATTAGAATTCACTTTTTTGCAAACAACTTATTAATGACAATTTTTCAGTTATGTTATGGTAAATGAGAGAGCTATCTCAATTATCGCGCGCCACAAAAGAATATTGGAGTAATAATATCTAATTTTTTTCAGATTCTTCAGTATTATGAAACTCATAATGTTAAGCTCGAACAGTACTGGCCGTACTTATGGGGAGACGCCGCAGCGACGCGTTATAGCGTGAAGAGAGAGACGGACACTGCTTTGTGGAGACAACCTTCCACTTCTGAGGTTTTTAACTTGCTCGATAAGAATGTCGTCAATGAGACTGTAAAAAATTATCCCATACGCAGAACAATGCGGGTAAGTAAATATTTTTTTATGGAACAACAGCATCAAAATGTTGGACAAAGTTCACGATGTAATCTTTTATAAATAAAATCCCAATTTTTATGTAAACTGCAAGAGTAAAAATAAATGGATATCTTGCGGAACTTTATACTACTTAGACTTTTGTTATCTGTCTTTAGGAGAATAGTTATAAAATTTTATTGTCGTGTTTTCTGCAGAGTGACGAGTTACACGAGGACAGCAGTGTGTACGATCCAGCATTTTATCTGCCATTGCTATGCGCTCTCTTGGCAGAAAATAATATTGTCGCGTGTCATAAAATAAGTCAGAGTGGTGCATTAGCGTTAGTGTTTGCTGCATGTTGCAGTGATTCAAGCGACGTTCGGATGACAGCGTTTACCGTTATTTCCAGATACTACTTTCACTTGGAAGCATCTAAGTAAAATAATAATTTTAATAATTAAGCGAAAGAGATCAAAACAGAATATGGTATAAATAATCAAATCTTTTATAATATAGAATTGCATTATTTATCATTATATAGTTCGTTTGTTGGTAATTTAATTTCTCATTTAGTTACTTTAAATTTTAAATAAAATTTATTTGATTTTCTTTGATACTGATTCTTTTTTTATGTTTCTATTCTTATAAGCATTCTTATAAGTACTTAAGATCTTCAAATAAATTCATGACAAAAAATTAAACAAAAAAGATTTTAGAAAATTTATACCCTAAATTTTATTTGTCAGGTCTAAAGAAAAGTTATTATGGATGCGTCTGATTGACGCTATGCGAAATGGAATCATTTCGTTGAAGTGTCCATTGAAGGATGTCCACCTGAGTTGTCTGATGACCACTTTTTTGGCCAGGACCTCGCTGGTCGCTAGTCAACCTCTACATCCACTTTATTCGCCGTTGCATACCTTCTTAATGGCAAAACCTGCGCTGAACCTAAATACCATACCAGAGCTGCTGCCGTTGTTGCATAGCTCGCATATGGAGCACAATGCACACCGGCACTGGATCTTGGAGAACATTCGGGATGGTATGAAGGAAGAAAACGACTTGAATGTGGCCCTGAAGTGTATGTTGTTCAAAATCCTCTTTGATTTTCACACTTGCGTACTATCGGATACCAAGACAAAGGTGAGATCTTTCTTATCAATAATATCATCAATGCAATGTTTTTGTTTTGTGCATGCATTTTTAAAATAAGAGTGAATGAGTTGTGAGAAATAGATTGAGAAAAATTTGCTTAGAAAATTTGTTTAGTAGGACAATTATAATTTTTCACTTGAGTATATAAACTAATCACATTTTTTTCTTTTAGAAACTGATTTTGGAAATTATCGCTTCTACTACCAGAATTTCCAAAGCGTCTTTGCTTCTCACACAGAGATATGGTATGCTTCCTTGGCTGCACAAGATTGTAAATTTGGATATTTGTAAAACCGAAATTAGAACTATTATTATTATAATTAAGAATCTACTAAATGCTTTAGATAGTTCAACACAGGATATTCGTCATTACAAAACTATGTTATTTAGCATTCTTTTATCACTACAAGTATATTCAAAAAATAAATAAATGTTTATAAAAAGAATAGAATTTATTATTTTAAGCATATTATGTGATTATGTTATGTAACAATAATGTTTTGACGCGTTGAATTGGGCGACTGTAACCGTAACTGGGTGAATCGAGTACGCGATTGCTCAAAATCTTAAGCTGGTTACACACACTTTCCGTAGAACGTAACAGTAAGGTTTCGACATGTTGGATTGGACGACCGTAACAGTAAGCGACTAAATCAAGTACGTGATTGGTCAAAACCTTACTGTTACGTTCTACGGAAAGTGTGTGTGACCCGCTTTACTGTTACGGGCCTTAGTTTGCTCAAGCTGCTACCAGAGAGGAACCTGAGAGCGGTCACGCATCGTTTTAGGTGTTTTCATCCATCAGCGCCTCTATGTGCACAAAATGTTGACATTGAACTATCTAGTCAAATATCTATGAATCCCGTAAGTAATGTGCATGACTTTTTGAGTCTCTTCTATGCTATGTCCACGTTTATTTGGTTCTGTTTCATGCTATACCCGTAAATTTTACAATTATATGCATTCATATTTTAAATCTGTTTTACGCAAATGTGCATAATCGTGTTCTATAAATGTGCAATACCACATATACATAATATAAATTCAAATAATTGATTTGATAAAAATTCACTCACCGATTGCTGTCGCTGCTCCTGATGCTGCTGCTGTTGCTGCTACTGTTACATTCCTTTTCCGGAATACCGAGTTGCTCCATGTATGGATGCCGCTTTCTGGTGACATCATCCTGCTGTTCTCGAACCACATTAATAATGATCGCACATTAATAACGATCGCCCGATACTTTATTCGGCACTTCCGATATTACGGATATTATATCACACACGAGTAAAACATAAACCACGGGCGAGAATTTCACTTGGCGTTTCACGACCGTTACATTTGAAAAAATATCGTGAAAGTACGTCTCGTCTGATTGGCGGCGAATTAAAAAAGAAAATGTGGCAGAAAAGTGGTATGATGCGCGCGTGACGTCACGAAATGAAACCCGAAAAAAGCGCCAAGAAATGTTTGAATGCGCACGTCGAGGCACACTGAACAGAAGTAAAGCAATTCACTCCCCGAGTTTTGTATCTCTGTATGATTGCGCGACGACTAGTAAAGTTTTATTATTGGCACGATCGACATTCTACCGAACGGATTACGTACACTCCTCGAGCGAGTACGCGCACACGAAAACTTTGCGAAAGTGGCGTGACGTCACACGTAACTTCGTGGAAACGCAGGCCGAGGAAAACCGTTTGAATGAAAATTACGCGCCGAGATACTAACAAACGGAGACAAATTCGTTTCGAGAATTTCGTATGCTCGACTAGTAGCACTTCACTTAATTGGCACTCGCGATATTCTAGCGAACGTATCCCCTTCGAGCAAGCACTTTGCTCGAACGCGCACGCGAACACTTCTCACATGGCTCGCGTATCGTTTGCTAGCACAACGGCACTCTCAACACAACACCGCACAATTCAATTCTGAACACGCGATTCGAGACACGCACGGAGTCGACGGAACGTCCGACCGGCGCTGGAGTGGCGTACGTGACTGGAGCGCGGAGCAACGGAGCAACATGGCGGCAACGGCGCAGGCGCGGCGAGTCAACAAGTCGGTCGCCTAGCAACGCCGAGTGGCGCCGACTAGCGCCGAGTACCGCCGAGTCTGCCTGCCAGCGGTCACGTACGCCATGTTTCTTGGCGCTCTAGCGCCGGTCGGACGTTCCGTTGATTCCGTGCGTGTCTCGTGTCTTCAGATTTGAATTGTACGCAGGTACGGTGTTGTGTTGAGAGTGCCGTCGTGCTAGCAAACGATACGCGAGCCATGTGAGATCGTACGTAGCAGAGGTCGTTTGCCTTCGGTTTCGAGTGAAGTGTTCGCGTGCGCGTTCAAGCAAAGTGTTTGCTCGAAAGGGATACGTTCGGTAGAATATCGCGGGTGCCAATTAAGTGAAGTGCTACTAGTCGAGCATACGAAATTCTCGAAACGAATTTGTCTCCGTTTGTTGTATCTCGGCGCGTAATTTTCATTTAACCGCTTTCCTCGGCCTGCGTTTCCACGAAGTTACGTGTCACGTCACTTTCATGTTGATTTTTTTTCGCTGCCAATCAGACGAGTCATCCTTTTCACGTATTTTTTCAAATGTAACGGTCGCGCCAAGTGAAATTCTCGCGCGCGGTTTACGTTTTACTCGTGTGTGATATGTGTGATATAATATCCGTAATATCGGGAGTGCCCAATAAAGTATAATCGGGCGATAGTTATTAATGTGGTTCGAGAACAGCAGGATGATGTCAGCAGAAAGCGGCATCCATGGAACGACTTGGTATTCCGGAAAAGGAATGTAGCAGTAGCAGCAGCATCAGCAGCAGGAGCGGCGACAGCAATCGGTGAGTGAATTTTTATCAAATCAATTATTTAAATTTATATCATGTATATGTGGTATTGCACATTTATAGAACACGATTATGCACATTTGCGTAAAACAGATTTAAAATATGAATGCATATAATTGTAAAATTTACGGGTATAGCATGAAACAGAACCAAATAAACGTGGACATAGCATAGAAGAGACCCAAAAAGTCGTGCACATTACCTACGGGATTTTATAGATATTTGACTAGATAGTTCAATGTCCACATTTTGTGCACATAGAGACGTTGATGGATGAAAACACCTAAAACGACGTGATGTGGTGATGACCGCTCTCAGGAGTCTCAGGACTCTCAGGTTTCTCTCTGCTGTTACTCTGTTCGAGTTAGCTCAAGTTAGCTCGATGGGCTCGAGTGTCGAGGTTGAGTCGGGTACACGTGTAATATGTGATGAAAAGTAAAAGAAATTGACTTAAGAACAAATATTAACTTAAACTCAACGTTGTCTTCGAAATAATGAATAATTATCTAGATGTGGATTAAGTACTCTCCGCGTTATTCGTAAAAGAGAAGCAAAAGGAAGAAAAGAGAGGCTTGAGGAGATAAACAGATTGAACGTGATTCACGTGGTTCATGCCGGGAAAGATTACCTATTTGGACGATATGGATAACGTAAATTCTACGGAGGACAATGCGATTGTAGTTGCAGACGAATTGTCGGAGTCACCGACGACGAATATGAGCAAGCGTCAATTGAAGAGGTTGGAGAGGAAAAAGAAGTGGCTGGAGCGAAAAAGCGAGAAGAGGTTAGAAATTCCCAATGTCACGCGGCAGTAATGTATGTGCATACATACGCGCGGACAGGAATGCCTGGTTATTTAGTAAGAAAAGAGAAATAAAAACCTCTGAATCTGATTACTTCTTGCATAAATTTTACATTTATTATCTACTTATATCTTCTCTCTTCAGTTTGATCCTTGACAAAACGAAATTGTTTTCGCTGTGACACTAGGACCGTTAGAGACCGATTTGGACTTTTGTAAAATGGCTTTTGTCTTTTTTTTTTTGTATGGAAACTCTTTTACTTTGTTTTATACGGAAGGAAATTTATTTAACCAGTCTTTGACAAGTTTGTACATTGGCACATAACTTACACATATGTTTACGCAGATTGCGAGAGAGGAAGAAAGCGAGGGAGAAGCGCGCGTACGCGCGCGCCAACAACCTGAGCCTAGGTCCGTCCAGAAAGGTCTTGAAGCAGAGTACCATGGCGGCAAGCGCGTGTACGCTCACGGTGACCATCGATCTGTCATTTGACGAGCTGATGATCGACAAGGATATTGCTAAGCTAACTAAACAGATACTGCGGTGCTATACGTTGAACAGAAGGGCCACGGCGCCTATGCAATTCTCCCTCACTGGCTTCACCGGCAAGTCACGGGCCAGTATGGAGAAGCATAATGGTTATAAGCACTGGGATGTATGTGATCGCGACTGAACAAGTGCTTCCTTTTATTTTTTGTGATTAACCTTCCGAAGCTGACGATGGATCTCTTGAACATATTGATAATTATAAATCTTGAACAATAGATTGATTGATATGTGAAAAAACTAATAATTAAAAATCTATTCAAAGTGCAGTTTGAAAATGTCTATAAAATCGTATAAGAAGTATCAGCACTAAGATCCAGATGCGGCCGAGTAAGGCTGATCTTTAATTAGTTATAATCTTTTAGTTATAATCTGAAATCTTGAATTTTATAGTATTAAAATAATTTAGTATTTATCTCTCTTTCTTTGTATAAATTATGCCATTTTTGGTTTTTTGAAATAAATTAATGCTTCCATTTAATTAAATGGATTGCACAGACCCAACGTTAGTAACTGTGTTGCAGATTTCGATGTCAGCTTTGGAGGGTTAAAATCAACGTGACAAATGTCTAATTTCACTGGATTGCAGGTGAGTTTTCACACGGAGCAATACATGGACGTTTATCCCAAAGATAAAATCGTATATCTCACAAGCGAGTCGAAAAACGTGATAGATTGTTTGGAACATGATTGTGTGTATGTCATAGGTGGCCTTGTTGATCACAACGCACATAAGGTGAGGTCTTTTTGGCAACCAATTATTATTTCTCTCTCTGCATGAAACTATCACTTTTTTTTTAATTTCAAAAATTTAAATTGCAGGGTATGTGCCACAAGTTGGCGATAGAGGCTGGTGTTAGGCATGGCCGACTGCCATTAGACAAGTTCTTGCAGATGAAAGCGAGAAAAGTGTTGACTATTGATCATGGTAAGTATCCTGCGCTATAAAATTTTTCACGAAACAATCAGCATTGCAGTTTTTTAAACATTTTTTATTATGATTTTCATGTAATGATGAGTATAGTTAAATTTTAATATTTTTTATATATTGTTTAGTGATGTCCAACTTTAGAAATTATAAATTGTTTATTTGTGAATTAATTGATCAAGTATGCAAAACGAGTGTAATAAAAGCTTACCGTCCGATTAATTATTAATAACGTATTTATATAATTTTAAATAATTTTTTTATTGATATAAGTTTTTAATACATACAAACAAAAGAAATAGCAAAATATAAGATTTTCGAGAAAAAGAAAAAAATTTTTACAATAATTGTTTTTTGTATATTTCTGAATTAAAATCAATATCATTATTAGAAGATGAAATGTAACAAAAACTTCAACGTGTATTTTTTGTTTGCTACTATATATTGCTTTTAATTTAATTTGGATAGTAAATAAATTACCTATGCGTCGAGATTCGCATTTTAAAGAAATGATCGAAATTTTCCAGTCTTTGAGATACTGTTAAGGGTTTCGGAAGGCGATACTTGGCAAGAGGCATTTCTGAAAGTTTTGCCGGAAAGAAAGAACGCTCGGCCAATAGTTTCTGTGCAATCCAAAGAAGACGAATCACAAGATCTGAAACCTGATGATGTAAATAATGTGAGGCCAGTTGATGTAAATAATACAGTGTCGATTGATGTAAATAATACAGTTATAAAGATTATAGAAGATGTTTGCAATAAGGAGTACGATAACAGACCAGAATACAATACGGATTCGAAGGAAATCTTGCATGAGAATTCATGTATAGCGTAATCCTGTGAATATTGTAGTGTAATTAATGTAAAAATGAATAAGTTGATCGTTTATTAGTCTCTTTCCAAACGAGAAAAATCAAATGTGCACGACTAGACTGCGAAATGAATAGAAATGCAAGTAAAAAATGTTTAAAATGAATTCACAACGTGTGAAAAGAAAAATACAGTTGTTGAAAAAGTATGAAAAAATAGATACGTAATATTGATATGCAAGAAATTTAAGCATGAGACATTTAATCAAATCGGACTTTTTATCCAAATATAAATTATAATATTTATAACATTTAAGAAATGTTTTATTTTAGCTTCAATCCTTCTTGCTATTTCGTAAATGTCGCAGAAATCAGAGGGAGAGGGGGGAGAGAGAGAGAGAGAGAGAGAGAGAGAGAGAGAGAGAGAGAGAGAGAGAGAGAGAGAGAGAGAGAGAGAGAGAGAGCTATTTTATATCGTACTCTATTTTTAAGACTGTCGAAATTTTGCAGTCATGCGAGGTAAGGTCTCTTGTACATATGTACATAATAACAACAAATATATATTTTTGTATCGTCTGTCGTGTATTTTCAAATGTACGAGATGCGTAGACAAGAACAAACACCAATTATAAACGGGCTACAAAAACGCGTGTCAGACTCAGCAAACGCCTCGTTAATCTCTTTTCGCGTATTTTTTTATACATCTCACAGACACGTGTTGCAGTTATAGTACATTCTTACATTTAAAATATCATTTGCGCTACCTGGAGTGCACCTTTTAATTTGATCGTATTAGGTACCTTTCGCGTTCCTTATTTACTGTCGCAGTGGCGCTGTTGCAATCATAGCAATTAGGTCAAAACGAACTGACGACTCTTCAGGTTAAAACGTTTGTACACAGGTGCATATTTATTACATTGCAAATGTACATACGCCTACTTATCATCCAGAACATTAAATACAGTACCAGTGGTATCATATTGTACATGTATAACGTATCTACAGTTGAGTCCCCTTATTCTCGAGTCTCCCCACTTCTCCCTCTTCCTTCACTTCTTCTCACAACGGAAGAGAATAGTAAAGCGAGAAGAGAAGTGGTAGAGAGAGCAAAGAATACGGGCGTCCGACTGATTTCGTCTAAATAAATAAATCTTGCTTTCTCTTTTCATCTTCCTGCGCTTTCCGACCGAGATCGGTACTTTATACACGCGCGCACGCGAGTACATCGTCGCGATCGGGAGACAAATATGTGACTTAAAAATTAACATTATTTTAATTATTTCGACCTACACCATCACGTATACGACCGAGACAATCGAAGCGTTTCAAGCAAAGTCGCTATCATTGGTCGATTGAATCTGCTTTTTTTTTATTTTACAGAGATCAGAGAGATGGCTTTTTTTCAGCTTTATGTCATCATTTCTCAATTCAATCGCGCACGATGATCTCTCACTTTCTTGCCGATTTTATCACATTTCTATCTTCGCTATTTCCTCCTTGTCGATTATCTCGAAGTCGCTATCGCCGCCGTTGCTCTCATCGCTGCTGACCGTGATTATTTTCTTCCCATCGAAAACGTCCTCGGAGGAGGACGAGGAGCTCTTTTCGAAGTGGCCGGTCTGAAACTTTATGCCATTCTCCTCGGCATCGTTCTCGCCGACGCTAAGCTCCAGTTCAGACAGCTCGACACCATCGGTACTACCTTCACCGTGGTACGGTATGTTGAACGCTATCTCCTGGAGGCCCTCGATGAAATCCTCGTCATAAAAAGAATCTGCGAGAGTAATGAGATGTAAGAAGTGCGATGAGATGTAAGGAGATCGAATAGACGGGAAAGCAAACGAATTTATTCTGCTTTAATTTATTAACCGGAAAATAAGCCAATCGATATGGAAAAATGCGGCAAATCTCTTTTAAAAAGTTAAATAAAATATTTAAATTTTTCAGCCTATCTAAACCGCAAATTCTGTATTTGAATTTACGCTATAAACAAGTTTGTTGCAACGTACCGTTCTGAGTGTCCGATTGCATGCTCGTCGGTGTTGGCGAGTGATCGCCCGTCTCTCCCACTCGGTTCAACACCTGCAGATTCGCCTCGGTCACCACTGGTAAAAATTCATCCTCGATTTCGCTGTCGCATTGCCATTCTGAAAAATAAATGAAAGGTAGCATGTTTCCTCGTAACGTTACAGTGAAATATCGTTGCATTAAATTATATACAAAAAAATTGAATAAAGATTCGAGTTTATCGTTGAAGCTCAGCAAGATAAAGTTACAAGAAAATTATCTAGACAATTGTTTTATTCAATACCGATGTTACAACTATCTAGGTAAAATGTATCTAGGATGTATATAATTTCATATTTTATTTATTTAAAATTGAATCACCTTTATCTCTCTTATCTAAGATACGTTTCCGCGTAAATTATTTTTATTTTGTTATCTAAGCGCAACACTGGGCACAACGAATTGACATTACAGACCATCGCTAAGTTCGAACTGTCTGAAATATTCGAACTGGATATTTTTTTATTTCAAATTATCCGATCGTTCGATCTGATATTGAATCTTTTGTTTCGTTTTGAGCTCTAATTCGGACGCATTCCATTACCTTTGTGTGACATGAAGTACTCCGATACTTTGTCAGACAATTTCAGAGGTAACCGCAGTATCAGAGATCCCAATACGATGCCCCAGTATATCGAATAAGGGGTCGACGGATTGATGTGACCGAGGAGCCACAAGCCGAAGGCCACAAGGCAAAGGACGGTGCAGTACTGAAACATTTCAGGTAGAATGTTCTCAATCTTTTCTACGAGAAAGATCTTTTCTTACGAAACAAAGGGATTCTTACCAATCCTGGTTTCTCGCTCCGCAACTTCAGCAGACTCTTCCATAGCCAGTGAAGCTTACTGCATACCCTTTGACGCTCCCTGGAACGTGTGTATGAAAGTTCAAAATTACTATTGGTTCTTTATTATTTACCATTTCGTCTTTATTTATTTTTATTAAGAGCCAGATTAAATTAGGCGTGAGAAATAATATTTCTATCGAATTCCAATAATAATAATTTTACCGTTAACAGCAAACGTAACGAGATAAATTAACTATGACAAAGATAGTCTAATGACAGGAATATTACATTGTGTTATTCAGCAAATTTTATCTCGGCGTGTTATTATTTAGAAAAATAGCAAGACTGCAGATAACGTGCAACTTGCAACAACGAAAGCGATAATAATTCTCTTTCGATGACTTACGCTGCAGGGGCCAGGGTGTCCATGAATTTGAAAGCGATCATTACTTGGATAATAAAGTACACGGTGAGAACCCTGAATGGTATCCGCGATGCCGGTACTCCAATCACGCTATAGAGCCTGCAACGAGAGGGCACAACGTTTCGTGAGAATTTCTCGCGGAAAACAATACTAACGGCAAATCGTTCATTCTCGTAGGGATTTCGGAATGTGAGGCCCCGCGAACAATGAAGAAATATTAAATATTAGGCATAGAAATTAGAATTTTTAGAATTAGTTTCCTCAGTAGACATCAAACACACACACAACGTAACATATTTATCTGTAATGGTAATTGAGAAAACTGATTAAAAAAATTTTTATCCCTATTTTTAATTATATTTATATATTATTTCTGATTATAATAGTATATATTTATATATACTATATCTAATTATATATACACATATATACATATATATATATATATATATATATATATATATATATAAGAAATCGTATAATAGATGGCAAAATTGCAATTAACACAACAATATTATTTTATTACTTGCATATCAATCAAAACTTTGCTTGCTAATACAAAACATTTGTCTCACATCAGTGTAGAAGTTCTTGTCGTAACTAACCATTATTGTCATGCAATTAATTTCTCGAAATTTAAGTTTCTACAAGATTATAAAAATTATAGAAATCTTGTTTAAAAAGTACACCGCGAAGAATTCTAAGGACAAAATTTTCTCTCTATCGTATTCTTATCTTAAATCGCGAAGAATCGGGCGCTTTCTTTGACAGAATTTAACAAGAGTTCGATTAAAAGACGCCAAACTCGAAAACTTGTGACGTTCGCAAATGTAAATAGATCTGGGGCAATCCAGCGATAAATTCCGTAAGAAACACGATATCGATTTAGCAGTTATTCTCGCGCGACCGACTCGTGTATCCGTTTCCATTATATTTCAGTTGAGTAAAAAACGTCAGGCGTGTTCCTCAGCCGGACTTTGATTTATTTATATATTGTGCATTACGTTTAAAAAAATATATATATCATAATAAAATTACTTCTCGCCTGGCGATCTTATCGTCGTGAATAGGTAAACAACTCGATGAAAATCGCAATATATTCGGTTTATCGTCCTTACGACGCGTGAAATTGCGCGTCGCGTCGTCTTCCTCCGTTGTTACGCATTATTTAAATGATAGTTTGAAAGAGCACAAGGACAAGCAATTATGACGCGTCGCTTTTCATGATAATCGTGGTGTTTTCTTATCACGCCTTGGACTAATTGTTACACAGGAAGTTGGTTCTACTAACGATCTTGATTGGAAGAAAAGCGTAAAATTTAAAAAAAACTGATAGTAGATATGATAGGAACATATTTAAACTTTATTAATATTTTAATTTTTATTTTATTTTATTTATTTTTTTATCGTGCAGTTATCGTCTCAACACCAAATTCACATTTGAGCTGCAACATACAGTAACAATTATCTTCAATAAAGAATATTTTTGATAATACTCTTAAAATATACTTGTCACTAATTTTAGAATAATCCGTTGAAAACAGATTTTACATTTTTTCTCGAAGAATATTATAAAATTGAATTTTAAAAAAGTCAAAGTCATATAAATACATCGAATTTTTATTTTAACTTAATATTTTTAATTAAATCATTAAATTAGTAAAATTCAGAATATATTTTAAATAAATTTGTTACTTATGACGAATATATATTTAGCTAGATTTATAGATATATAAATTTGTGAATTATTTAAAATTAGTGATACTTATTTAATTCAAGTACACATTTTTCTGTGTGAACATAGAAGTTTATTTTAAGCAAATCTTACTTGTTTCAAGTAAATAATGAGTATATTTTAAGACTATTCATCAAGAAGATATTTTTTGCAAAGATAACCGTTACATAAAAGAAGAAAACGAAAAAATGAGAAACTGCTTTTCTTAACATGAGAATAAATGTTTCTGTGTGTACAGAGAAGTTTATCTATTTCTATCGTTTCTAAACAATGTCATACATAAACAATTAACGTGTATGTTTTTCTATATAACTAGTCGGTTATCTAATCCAAACTGAAAATTATGATTTATTCTATAAATATTAAAAATGATAGATAATTTATGTCTATATATATTTGTGTGTGTAAGAAATATTAAAATTATTTATAGACATAATAAATAGATAAAAAGTTAATGATTAATAACTTTTAACTTTAATTTACTTAATTTTAAATGAATCGATTTTTAACTTTAAATTAAATTTAAGTTAATTTAATTAGCTATTTTCGAAATACATAAACTGTAATTTATTAACTTTTCTTCTAAATAAAAGATTTTTGTTTGTGTAAGAGAAAAACTATTTTAAAAACATTTTTAAAAACAAAACAAATTTCTTTCCCATTTCATATAATTATTTTACAAAAAAAAAATGTGTGAAAATTATTTAATGATTTATATTGTAACTATTTTGTCATTTAGAGTAATTTAATTTTAAACAATTACGAAATTCCAATTTAATATAAATAATGCTTTGCAAAATTAAGATTTATTTTATAAATGAAAGTTAATTTAATCTTGACGTGACTAAATTAATTTTATAAGCCGTTAATTTTTAATTATTATAGTTAAAATAAAATCTTAACTCTTACTCAATCCTGTTTATATGCATAAACACAAAATCTAAAATAGAAGTATTACATAATATGCCAAATATACATAAACATGACAGGATAATATTTCAATTTTCTACCAAAACACACAATGTCGAATAGACATTGATTAAAGAGGGTAATTAAATTACATTCTAAATAAAAAAGAAAATACAAATCTGTTATTTATGAACCGTGAAAACACGATGGAATCTTTCTTATCTAATTCCATCGGAATTTTTTAAGCAGGGGAAGGATTGCATGCACGAGACCTTGCATATGATCTTTCCCGATCGCGTAAACACCGGAAGCGCGCGCGGGTCCGTAAACACCGGAAGCGAAGACGAAATTGTTGTCGTTCTCCGAGATATCGCCTCACATTTACGCGCATTTCACTATGAGTAATCGCGCACGCGATTATGACACACGTACACGCGCGCACAATACACACGCACACGTATTGGCAGTGCGCGTGCACGTACGTATGTACGTGCGCATCGCCGTTGCGCGAAATTCCCCCCTTTCTTCCCCCCTCCCCACCCCTTATCGTTCGGAAAGGGGCCTTGACCTAGAAGGCGAAGCTCCGCTCTCGTGCACACGAAACGTAAAACAGCTGTAACGCTGTGGAGCTGCGCGGCGCGGCGACGGGCAGCGCGTGACGTCACGGGCGGCCGGAGGCGCGGCGCGTCACCGCGGGAGGCAAAACACGCGCGCGCGGCGACGGGGACGATAACCGTGGCGCAATAAGTCGAGATAAGGACGCCGTCGAAGCCGTCTCTCCCGTCTTCGCACCAGTCGAGGGACCTTCCTACCTTTCCCCCCCCTAAACGACGAAATCACGGTGTCCTTAAAGTCCAACCGGGCGACGGTGCCCTTTAAACGCGTCTTTTAAATCCGCGGGAGGGGAAGGGAGCGCGAAGGTTCTCCCGCCGTTATAGGAGTTTCCGGTTTTGTTTTTGTTTTTGTTTTTTTTTTGTAAAGCGTGCACAGAAAAAGAACGTCCTCGTTTCGATATTTCTTTTGTTACGATTTTCAATGTAACTTAATATTTATTCAAAAAATTGTAATATTAAAATGAGATTATGTTAAAGCGTTAAAAAGACATGGATAATTTTATACGTGTAGACTTCACCAAGAAAATATTCTCATTCTCATTATTCAATAATAATAATTTTGATGGGCTGAGGAAAAAATTGAATAGGAAATAATATTAGAATTAACAATAAGAATTTTTTAATAGTTCATTGTCAGATACAATAACAATCGCGTCGTGCTCTTCAGATTAGATTATCTAATTCTTTAAAGAAGATTAATTGTTATTCATTATATATAAGCAAGAATATGAAATACGTTAGTTTTAATTCGATACTAAAATGTTTGACACTGTTCTGCTTGCGTGGAATCCAGACTTTCAAGGACTGAAACCATTATTGGAAATTTGAAAGGGAGGCAAGGAAAGGAAAGCTTCTTCCTTTGATCAGCTTGTGTTCTTTACACAGAACAAAGTAAAAATAAGTATACTCCACCAATGTCCATTTCTGTCGATATAAGATAACTTTAATCCACTTGAGGCGAGCCACTACCGTATAGATTATAACATTGATCATAATTTAATTTACGCATTATCTTTTTTCAATTGTTAGAAGTACAAGAGGAAGACGAAGAAAAAGTTAAATCGAAAACAAAGTCGGTTGGAAATAAATGTAAAATTGTAGGGATACAAAAGAATTGTTCGATTAGCGAGAAACATAGGGAGACGAGGAAAATAAAAGATTCTAATCGATGTCCATTTTTATCGGTTAACTTTGATGCTCAGTTTAACTCACTTTTTATTTTTCTCTTATTCTTAGAACTAGTGGAAGGTATAAGAAGCCGAGAGTATCTTTTATTCGCACAAGTCCGCGCAGAAAAAAAGTTAGTATTAATTTAGCAATCATTGTCTTACGTATAAGCAGGAATATAAAATCTTTAGTTTGATAATCTTAGATATCAGTAAAAAATTACATTTACGTTTCGATATTATAGTAGTCATCTAAAGCGCATCGATTGTCTTGATAATTTTAATAACGTTAAAAATCTAAATCTAATTCCGAAGATAAGTATATATTATTTTTATCGAACCACACGCAACATTTCATTCTTGCTCTCACGCGAGCAAGTCGGAGTCCGTTCAAGCTCGTCAAATTCTTCAAAGATTTCACATTCCCACTTACATATGTAGAACAATATGAATCTAGACAACGTCTTGGGACTATTGTATTTCTCTCGACGCGAGGGTCGCGGGAACAAAGCGGAGGTAAGATGAAAGGGAGCCCGTTTCGCTTTTCCTTCTTGGCCAAACTTTGGACGCTAGAGAGAGAGAGACCTCGGGGAACAACCGGAAGGAAAGAGTGTAGCAACACGACGCGACGTGCGCGCGCGTGCGCGCTCGCCCGCGTACTCACCAGAACGTCACGTTGAGCACGACGATCAGGTAGAGGTTGACGAAGAACGTGAAGTCCTCCCAGAGCAGCGTCTTCTCCATGGCGCGGCAGTATCGGCACACCTCGCTCCGGCATGCCGGACCAGGCGATGACGCCGACGGCGACGACAACGTCGTCGTCGTCGTCGTCGCCGTCGTTTCCCCCGGTGACGGCGTCACCCCGACGGCGTCGCCGTCGTCGCCGTGACCCACGGCGACTCGACGGTACATCCGGCAGCACACGTCCCACAGGGGCCACTCGGTGGCACGTATCACGAGCCGGCGACCGGCCAGGAGTCGGTCCCGCATCCAGAGTCCCCGCTCCATAGCACCCGGACCGCGGGCACCGCGTCGCTCCACCTTCCTCTCCTCCTCCTTCTCCTCTTCCTCCTCCTCGTCGTCGTCGTCGTCGACGGTCGTCCAGCGTTCCCGCTCCTCTCTTTCTTCTCTTTCTTCTTCTACCACCCCTAAGTCACGTTATTTTGTCTGGCTCTCCCGTCGATCAGGTTTCTCTCTCTCTCTCTTTCTCTCTCTTTCTCGTCGAACTCGTGCTCCCCCGTGTAGACACACAGCACTACTCGCCGTGCATGGCACGGACACCCGCTGCTCCCCGCACCGCTCGTAAGACGATCGTCGGCACGAAGGGGTGTATTAATAGCGCGCGTGACAGCCTCTGTGGGGCGAATGCGACGCAACGACGAACAGACGAATGGGACACGAGTTCCTCGGCTGCTGCTGCTGTTGCTGTCGTCGCCGCCGCCGCCGCCGCCGCTGTGCGAGGGCGGCGGAGGGGGGGGAAGAACGGGGAAGAATATGGAGCGTAGGAGCGGTGGCGCGGAGCGCCGAATCGCCTCGGAGAAGAGGCTCTGCTACGCACAACCCCCGCAACACACACACACCCAGGGGGGTCACCGATGTATACACACTGTTATATGTCACTCCTCGATATGTACTTCTGTTCTCTCCTTCTCTCTCTCTTCCTCACTCCCTCTTTCTCTCTCTATCTTTCTACTTTCTACCTCTGCGCCTGCAGCGGTATCGCACGCGAGCAGCACAGCACGGTGTTCTTTGTTCCGCGCTTCTTCGTTGCCCCTCTGTCGCACCACGGGGAGGATATTACCTGCCGATCGGATCCCCGATGAATCGCACGACGACACTATACGGTGCACGTCCGCCGCGCGCGGTCGGCGCGGATTTTTAACTGCGGAGAGAGCGAGAGACTTGCGAGACGCGCGACGAAACCGCGCGGCTTTGTGCGCCGTTTCTGGACGACCCGATACGATGACGCGCGCGCGTGATGGAGGCCGCCTGACGTACACACGCTCTAGTATTATTTCGTCCGTGTAAAATATATATGGTGTGTGTGTGTGTGTGTATATATATACATCGCGTTCTCTCCTAGCGCTCGCCCCCCTCCTACTCTGTCCACTCCTCTTCCTCTCACGCCCCCGCGTTCTCGCTCACCGCGCGTACGCAACACGTGACAGTTGCACGCGAGTCGCGCAATTTCGTGCGCGAAAAAGCGAGATCTAAAAAAAAAAAGGTCGAGTATTTTCGCGAAAAGGTCGCCGTGAAATTTGTCCTATCCTTTTTCTCTCCCCCGCGCTCGAAGAATTCGTCCGTTTGCTGGGGGGGGGGGGGGGAACTCGACGTACTTTTGTTTTATTTTCTAGGTTTTTTTTTCTAGTTCTGAAAACTGGTTGTGTATGTTATTTAAGGCAATAAATAAACAAGCGGGAAAACGATGTTGGGATGCCAGTTTGTAAAATTATCTTCAATTTTATCATTGCATTTATTAGGTGATTTTATTTATGATACTGCGCCGCAACATTTGTTTCACTTATTGATCGGAGATTCCGTAGGGTCGAAACGTCATCCGTCGTTCGTTTAACATCACGAGATATTGGAGATATTTTAATAATTGACATACTTTTGTAATTGACGTACCTAACTGTTCGCTTTATCGGCCGAACGACAGGCCGAACTTATTTATACGAGCCGCTTAGTATTTTTTATTTTCCAAGCGAAAAAAAAAAGAATTTACCGAACGTATCGAAGTGCGCACGCGTAACTCTCGCTATGTACTACTTCGATAGGCGATTCGCGGCTAAATTCGCACGGTGGGCGCAACAATTCCGCGTGTGTCACGCTTGTTTTTTTCCGCGCCGCACGTCATCGCGCTGTTTTGCGACAAATCGAAAACAAATCTCTCGAGAAAAACATTTAATAAAATCGACATCTGATGATCTGATATTCCCTCTAATATTCCCCCTTTCCCTTCCTGCCTCTTTTTTGTTTTACTACTTCTCAGTACTGTTTATTCATTCCCGATTATTATTATTAATCACCAGGTTACACGTTACAATGTTTCTTCGTTAACGTTTCCGACACACCTGTTGGTGCGTTAAAAACTCGACGAACTCGTTCGGGGAAAGGGGGGGAGGAAAACTTGTATTTTAAAATATTGCTAAACCAGTTTACCGTCCCTTTCGCCGTATTTTCGATCGATTAAAACGTTACCGAGTCGCGACAAGTTTTCCATCGCGTTTCCTGAACGTGCGACTTTGCCAATTAGAAATTCAATGCGAAGTATGCCCGAACGAAAATTACGCGTGGGCGAAGTGCGATCATTTTAAAATGAGAGAAAGAGAGAGAAGAGCGACCAATCGCGAGTCGAGAATCACGGCGAATGTCACGCCGGTGAAATCACGCGTGTCGTGCATTACGCGATTGGTCAAGCCTCTCGTGCGCTTTGAACTTTAAAAGGCTATAGTGATGTAGGTCAGGTTCCCCTTCGATCAACAACTTTGTAACAACTGGCCCCTCTCCTGTCCTCCTTCTGATGCAATCTGATACGTTTTCTTCATTATCATGTTGATTTTCCGAATTTACGACACTTTGTTTCAGCAGAGAGATTCATGAAGAATTTTTTTCTTTAATAATCTTCTAGAATAGAAAGTACACGTGTTATGTTTGTACATACCTTGTGGATTTTTTTTTCGTTTTTTGTATCTCTCAAATATTCCACTTCAGAGCTCGGACAGCAATTTGACGCTCGAAATTACTTTTTTTTAAATTCTATGACAGATAGTGACGGAAAGATCATATCGATACTCCGTCTCAATATTTTTGTTCAATTTTAAAATTTATTTATTGTCACAAAATAAGAAATAGCAGATAATAAAAAATAAATGCGGATTTTTGTTTGTATGAAATTCGATTAATTATAATTACGCACTAATTACCGCATTGATTCACATTTTATATCATTTGTTTTTTAAAAATTCTCAAGTCCAAGTGTATTCTCTTAAGTTGTCAATTCAAGGAAAGTTATCTGCGTTTTTTAATAGTCTTATGTTTGCATGTAAAATTTTCTGACAAAATTTTTCTACAATTCATCCTTCTATTCAATGTAAATGATTACATTTTCATAAGAGCTGTAAAGGAAAATCAATGATACCAGTACTTGGTTTACATAATTTAACATTTAACGACGAAGATAAACCGGTCGTTCGGCCGTTTTTCTTTCTAGTCATTAATTTACAGTCTCCGCAATCCTAGCGTTTACGAAATTCCCGTTAGCTTTAATTTATACAAAAAGAGATAAAGCGCACGTATATACTTTCGCTCGTTAGGCCGAAACACCTTGTCCATAACTTTATCATTCAAGGAAGAACGCAATATTCGAGCTGTCCAAGTAAACATGGGATGAATCATCGAATATGCGGAGCACTGTAATAAATATATCTCTTTCTCTCTCATAAATAAACAGATTTAATGAGATAACGAGAAAAATACGTGACGCAGTTTAAACGTTTTTAATATCCTCGATATCATCAACATATCTCGGTGACAAACATCTCTCCTTAACTTCCGAAACTTTTCTGGGATTCGCAATCGATTTGAAATGCGATGCGACGATGCGAATTTTTCGTAGAATTCTTCACATAATTTGTTAGAATTTTTATATAAAAATTCTTTAAAATTTTTGAAGAATTTTAGAATTTAAATCTTTGAAAATTTTCTCACATTTTTCATACGAATTGGAACAAGAATTGCCGAGAAAGTTTACATTTTTCATACACGTAAATTTTTAAATATTCTTTATTCTAATTTCCGAAGAAAAACTTATAAAAAATTGAAGAAATTACAAAAAATACGAAAAATTCTTAAAAATTATGAAGAATCATAAATACTCTCCTTTAGCAAGGTTTTCTTTCAATTCAAAGGAATATTCGCTCGAATTCCTTGAGGGAAAAAGAAACGCCAACGACCTCGATAATCCAAAAAGGCAATAATTTCGTGAGGAAGAAATCACGTTCCGTGTTATAATGTCCGTGTGCGGAATCGAGAAACGTCACGAAGATGCTTAGGCCGCAATAGTCAATCGATACAGAAGAAAAGGAGATGATCCAACGTGTTTTTTCCCCTTCCCTCCCTTCTTCTACACGTTCACGCTCACGTTGCGACACGCACGAATACGCACGCGATCGTGTGACGACGTCGGCTAATGTTTCTATTAATCTTGCCGTTGAATCGATTTTTCTTCGCTATGCCCTCCTGCCATTCTGACCCACAATGACCCCTGACGGTTCCCACGCTTCTGGATTATAATTGTATAATTTTTTCTTTAAAGCAGAAACATGAAAAATGAAACATTTCAGGATCGTACAATAAATTGCAAAATTACGTTCAATATTGTTTACGTTACGTTTACACGAATCTTTTTCAAATAAACAATGTAAATTATTGTAAATTGGATAATTCAATATGGAAAAAATAATTATAAGTGTTAAAATATATAATTTTAGTATTAATAAAATAAAAATAATTAAAAAATGAATATCATTTCCACTATTTCTGATGAAATCTGAATTTTCGACGATTCATCGATTATTGTTTATATAGATGACACTTAATTTACATAGTTTACATTGTATACATGTAATGTACATTATTTATATTTTATATGTAAGCGTTCGACCCTGAAAAATATTTTCACTTTTCACATTTCTATCCTAGGAAAGAAGTTAGTGATCGCAATCCTGTAAATGAGAAAACAACTTACTAACACATCGTCTTTATTAGTCCTCGCACAGGGTTTACATATGATCTATCGAGTTTGCGCGCGAGCTATCGCACGTAGAGTAACATCGACTATAATTAATTCTCTCGTTGGAGTTATATAATATGTATATATATAAAAAAGAAAAACGCGATTAACGTCGCGAGGACGCGGTTAGCTCTACCGTAAAATTAGCCGTTAAAAAGTCATAAAAAAAGAAAGGAGTAAAACGGTTTAGACAAACAACACGAATAAATGTATATATAACGGTCGCGCGGCAAGCTCGATTTCGCGTCTACCGCGCGTTTCTATTATTAGTCTCTTTTTTTTTCGTGGCACAATGGGAAGAAGGCCACTCTTTGCGCTTCTAATCCTTCCGGATCGATTTATAGCTCCTCCGTGGAGATTCACGAATAGAGAGAAGACTGAAATAAATAATTCAGTTGTCAACGCACGCAACTGCTCTTGTCCTCGGAATTATTTTTATTTTACGTATTCCGGAATTCCTCCTCGTGTGTGTACTCCTCTTACATCAGAGCATCGCACGACTGACTACGTGACAACCCCTTCATTCTATGTCAATTCACTTCGGGGGAATTAGCAGTTTGTGTGCAAACGTGATTTTTACGTAAATCGCTCGCTTATGTTGAAAAAGTGCCCGTCCTTTGTTAAAATTGTTTCTCTTTCAAAAACAATTTACAGACAAAAGTTGAAACTTGTCTTTTGACAGTTTTGAAAAATTGGCGGAGTTAACCCCACAATTTTTATTTCTTATTTGTTTTTAAAAAATTACAGCAAATTTATAGGATTTATAAGATTTTTTTAAATCTATATAATTCAAAAAAGAAAACTTTATCTGATCTCTTTTTTTGCACCGGGTTTTAGATTCACCCCGTAAAGAATTAACATTTAATTAAGAAGCATTCTATATATATAATATAATATATATGTGTATATATATATCTTTATAATTTTACGAAATAATACGCGAGTCATAATCGTGCAGTTATCGTCATCGAGCTAACGTTATAACACGGAGTAAACTTACTTCTACACGGGCAGTACTTTATACATTTATACAATTTCCTATAAACACTTTCGGGTCCTCCTTAGTTGCGCACAAAAATACACTCTAACAATTAAAACAATTACATTACAGGATAAAAAATTCGTAGGTAAATGCAAATTCGTAAAATTTCGCTGCGTGAAGTATACTTTACAAATTGCATTGATAAATAGCGTGTAAAATCTTCGATAGTTATTCGTTAAAAAAAGAAAACAATGCCTTTTTTAGCATTGTTTTGAGTATATAGTAAATGAAACATGTAACTTAACATGTGCGATATACTTCGGAATGAAACCAGCACTGGAGAATAAATAAAAGATCACGTACGGCTTATTTCGCTTCGTTTCGGAATTTCAGCCGCTTCGGCATTATAATAATTTTCGAGCAATTAATAATTAATTGCTTTGACGTGTTTATAAATGCTTTCATATCTGATATATAATTTTGCCGACTAAAAACGACGTTTGTAGCACTTTACGAGTAATTTTAGTTTGTTCTGGAAAACAAACTACTATGCAGTACTTGAAATTCTGGTAGTTTGTAAATTTCTAATATTTGTTGAGTAACTTTCTTTATCTTGAAAAAAGTGATAACAAAAACTTATTTCAATGGTAGAAATAGCAATTATGTAACATGTAATATAGAGAATAGCTGACATAACGAAGCGAAATAGATTGCATTTCTCTTCAGATTCTGAATTCATATCTAAGTTATATCTCGCACATTTTAAGTAACGTTCAATACTATATAAGAAATATATAAAAAAAGACATTAAAAGTTAATGCAAGCGTATTATAATAATGACATTAAAGGCACTTGGTTCTTAGGATTAGCCTAACTAGCGTGAATCTTAAAACATGATCGCAATAAAATGTAACATTAAGACTTCGTAAACAAATAGTGCGTTTCTCGCGCGCGCGCGCGCACGCATCTGAAATGCAGTCTATGTTATATGGCAGTATTAAGTCATTCTTTACAAATATCTCAACAAAAAAATAGAGTATACCGTATATATATTTAAATATTAGTTCCTTTAAATAATTATATATACGCTAAAACGTTAGCTTTAGATCTCGTTAGAAGCCGTCGAGGCTTTCGCATATAATTCAAACTATTGCCAAGTTCGAGACAAATCGCTCATTCGCTGCGAATTATTTGATGTGTCATGTCACAGCGACGATGCGATACCTTCTTGAAAAAAAGTTTCACGTTATGTTTTACTTTCGAGACGTGTTATTTCCCGGCGTAGGTCGGATTCTTGAAGGTGGAAGTCGCTTGCTTATATATTGGGTTCTCTCCCTATAAAACGAGCAAAGAGAAAACGTTATTAAAGTAAATAACATACAAGTTTTACGAAAATGAGAACTTGAGATTTTGATCATTGATCTTGTCATGTTATTTTTTATCATACTTTTCTTTAAAAAATACAAATTTACCCTAGTATTCAAAATTTTTTCTATTTGTGTAGTGATTTAAAATCAAAGTTTAATTTTTACACAAAGTTTAATTTAACACCTCAATCCGAGATTACAGTCGAGTAATACGAAAAGTGTGAATCATTACCGTGTCCCACTTCGCCATCATCCTCTCCTTCTCGAATTTGGCGAACTCTCGCCTATCGTGTATAGTTGTCAGCAGTTTCCAGAGCAGAAGCAACGCGAGACCGATTAGAACTACCGCCGCGATCACGCCAAGCACAATGCCGAGCATGTAGACCTGCGGCGGACATTCCCGCTCATTCTGAGCACGCACCTGCAGGCAGTTGGTCTCGTTGTAGTAGTAGACGAAGTTGTACTTGCAATCGTCCTCATCTGTGCCGAAGCACGGCACCTCGTCGTTGTCTACGTCGACAATCACCGTGTCCACGCCTTGGGGCACGAATTCCTTGCAGTTCCTCGCGCACTCCTCCTCACTGTAGTTCCCGGTTTTGTACATCTGGCACTGCACGCAGGGCTTCAGCTCTTCGCACCGGCTCGGGCAGGTCGGGCACTTGTTGCAGTGCTTGCCGGAATATCGAATGTTACCCTCCTCGTGACAGATGCACTCGCCGCAGATACAGTCGCCCTTTACAAAGAGAAAAATGAGAAATGCGTTTTGTAAAGAATTTCCAAACATTTGTAATTGTTTTTTAAAATTTATGACTATGTGATTTTCTTTTTTAATTATTCAAATAGCTGTATATAAGTGTATAGAAACATAATTATTATGATTCAAAATGTCAAAATTAAGGAGTTCAACTAAATATTTTTAATAAAAATTAACCCTGTATACAAATGTATGTATCCTAATTATCACGCTTGCTTCTTTTATTCTTATTTATTATAAAAATTATTATTATTGTTTCATTTTCAATTATCAATTGTCAATATTCTCTATACTAAATTACATCAGAAAAAAATAAACTAGTAAAAATATTTTTTGTCGCACACTTACATGGCCTGAACAAAGTATTCCATTCGTAGTTCCCGGTGCAATGCAGGAATCGTTAGATGACCTGCAGTTGCACGATGGACCGGTCCAGCCAGAATTACAGACGCACTGGCCACATTCGCAAGTGCCATGATCGGAACAGAGTTTACCCTGATCGCGATCGCAAGAGAAATTATCGCACTCACAAAAATGTCCCGATATTACCTACAACAATAGAAATTCATAATGACCGAATATTACTGTAACAATTGCACTTATTTAACTTGATTTATTGTGCATCTGTGAGTTACAAGAAAGAAAAAAAAAGTAAAGAGTATAAGAACATGTACAAAGATATACAAGAAGTGAAGTGACAACATTACTGCTGCTACAAAGCGCACTCGGAAAAAAAACACAAAGAAAGTCTAAATTAATTCAATCTATATCTATCTTATCTTATCTTATCCATATCTATATCTATCTATCTATCTATATATATATATATATAATTTTTTTTGCATATTTTTATTTCTATTTTTCCTTATTCATTTCTAATTTTGATTTCTAATATTTTTTTTTTATTTTTTTGCATTTTATCGACTTGTATTATTCAAAATATTAATTAAGAAATAAATAAATTTTGCGATCTGATAGTTATAGATGTGTGAGTTAAACAGAAGAAAAATGTCCGTCGTATGACAGATGTCATCGATCCGCTAGAGAATTCAAGAGGTACCTCGTCCGTATTTTCCCGCTCCTCGCACTCGCACTGGCCGCAGGTGCATGTGCCGCGGCCGGAGCAGTCTACGAGGGTAGTATTGTCGGGACGACATAACTGGAAATGCTTGTCAAAGCCGGTTAGCTCCTGGTGCGAGCTGCATTCGCAATGTTTGCCGAAAAATCCGTCATAACACTCGCAGACGCCGCACTTAAGCGTGCCCACGGCGTTGCACTCGGGTGAGTTTTTCTCGTACATGTGGCCCTCACGCTCGCACTCGCAGTCACATAGCAACTCCAGATTCACCGTAAGAGTCTCATTGATACCGACCTGGAAAAAAGTAACTCAATTAACATAATAATACAAAAATATTGAAATTATAAAATCTTATAAATACTTATAAGAAATTTTACCTTAAAATTAAATAATTTAATTTAATCTTTTTTATAAATATTTATAAGAGAGAAGTATTAAAAAAAAAAATATATATATATATTTAAAAAATAAAAACTAACTGGTACAGTTTCCAACTAATCGATCACATTTGCATAATGACGCGATTTACCGGATAAATGTCAAACTTCTGCTTCCATTCTGATCTGTTGGCTGGACAACTAGTGACCTCGATTTCTGCGATGAATTCCACCTTCGTGCCGACTTTCAGTCCATCGCATTTCGACGTCTCGACCGCCGGTCCGGTGCCCAGACAGCTCGAGAAGTATTTCACCTTGACAGCGCTGCTGGCCGTATCTTTCATTTCCACCGAGCTTGAGATAGCGTCATACTGCTCGCGGATCAGTTCCACGACGTTGCTAGAATCATCCGAGAGCTTACCGGCGAAGGAACCCTCCACATGCTTCATCAGCCTTTTGTAAACGTTGATTTGTTCCTCGGTGACCGCCCATATGATGTTTATCGCGTTCTGCTTTACTTTCAGGTTGATCTGCGAAATACTCGGGTAGTCTTGCAGAGACGAGTGGGTGTACGTACCACCGGCATCCAGATGACAGAGGCCGTCGTTCGGTTTGATAATACCACCCAGCTTGCCGTCGCCCGCGTAGTGAAACCCGGCGTCCGTCGAGAATACCAACAGGCGGCGTGCCTTTTCACGCCAGCCAATCTGATTCCTACAAACTATAGCCTGCATGATCGCATCAAAACCGCCCTCCGGAGCGTCCAGGTTACCGGATACCGATGCGTTACGCACCAACCCCTGTAAGCAAGAATGTTTTTTTAGAAAAATTCGAACAAAATTTTCAATCAATCTAAATTTAATCCATAAATTATCCATACCGCAAATTTGCTCGTGTCCTGAGAAAGCCTCATGATATTCCTGTATCCATAAGGTGCTGCACAACCGTCGCATGGTTCGATAAGACTGGAATTAAGGATTAAAAAGAAAAAAAATGAATAGATGGCACATTCGATAACAGTACAACGTGCTTTCTACGGTTTATTTCGACACTTACGATCTCGGCACTGTGTTGACGTATGGCATCACGACCTTGTCGACGAAGCTGCCAAAGCCTAGACGAAAATTGCTCGTGATCTTGCTCATACTCTCGACCAACAACTGGCCCAGATCAGACAGTTTCTTCTTATCGTCCTCCATGGACTTGCTCAGATCCATAAGATAGTAGAGATCGACGGGATAATCCTCCGCTTGAGAATAAGCAAAGGACATTCTGTAAGCTTCATCTGCAAAACAAATTTATGCATAAATTTTATATCGACAAAATAAAACATTTACAATTTTAACTTTAAAGTAATTCGATAATCGAGTTTAATCTTATTTTTGAATAGCAGCAACAACTTACTTATTCTGAGCTTCAGATTGACCTCCTGTGGCCACATTTGCACAGCCTCGTGCCTCCTACTCCCGCCACTGCCACCCCAACTCTCCTTGTGCGAATGTGAGGAAGACGAAAAGTTAGACTGTGAAGTCTCGATGTATCCTCCTCCTCCTCCTCCTATACCAGTAGCATAACCACCCTTTGTCAGGTTCCGGTGTCGCAGCATGCTGAAGAAGTTGTCTGGATTCCATGTGTACTCGGGAGGACACGTCGCGAATATCTTGGTATTGATGTTTGGGAGGAAGCACCTCTTTTCTGGGAATTTCTTTGTAAAAGCAAAGTTACCTTAGAATCAAGCATATTGATTGAGCACTAGCATTAATATTAATTGCTTGAAAATAAGGAAAGAAAGGGACGCAAGAATTTTCGATAAAGCTGATGCAAACTTACTGGTGCTGCGCACCAAGCGCAGTGTGGAGTCTGTATGCATTCGTGGCACGTCTGCTTACTGATACATGGATTCATGCCAGTCAGCCTTTCTGGAGGAGAGGGATAATTCGCCTGTGCCGACAGACTCACCACCAGCACCACCCCCAACACCAGGATCCATCCTGAGCTGCCCAACATTCTGCAAAATCATGGATAAACCAATAAATCTTTTAACACAGAACGCAGAAACAATAATAATAATAAATGTAAAAGGAGTCACAATTATATAACAATTAAGGTGGTGTTAGAAATTTAGGAACCGTAGACTAGTGAAAGAACCGAAAGAGTTCTCAACGTATCGACGTAGGATATCGGAAACGGGCGGCTCGGATTACATACGATTTCGCTCCCATTTCTCGGGAACCGAGCGTCTCGACGCGAGAGATCGACAGGAGATCGCGATCGGGATCGGAAACTGAATCGACTGACCCGGTAGCAGCGCTCACCTCACCCCCGGTGCACGAAACCACCGTTGCTTATTCATAGTATTTCACACGACAGCGATGCCGTCATCTTTATATTTGCGCGAGCATCATCGCTCACGGCGCGGTGGCGGAGGTTCGGGGCTCCTAGTCGAGACAGAGACGCTGGCTTTACCTGCTTATTTACGCGCGGGACGTCTTTCCACCTTCCTTTTCCTTCTACCCCGCTGCGTTCGGCCTCACAGCATCACAGGCGCCGATGTTTGGGTTGATGTTTCCCTCGTCGTCTACTCGGGGATCACCATAAATGGCAATCCGTCAAACGAACGCACCGAGCACTCCGGTAGTACTCTGTGATGCGATTTCAAGCCCGGGCACGCTCACGCACACATCGCACTCCCCCTATCCGTGAGGCACGCGCGCTCGGCTGCGATCGGCGTGAGCCGTCGCGCACTCGGCTACGTTCGCGGCTGAGTTCGTCCCTTTCTCCTCTGCCTCTTCCCCCATCTAACGTTTTCTGACTTCGAGCTCCGAGGCGATCGCCGGCGTCTAATGCTTTTTCAGAATATGTTTATCGCGCGGGCGCCGCCGGCTCTCGCGATTATTATGATCGGCGCATAATTGTAAAAATAAATATGTACAATTTAATCAATATTTCCTTGTTATTCCATGTAAATTGAATTTATAAATAAAATGTTATTAAATATATCTTATGGTTAATTAAATTAATTATTTAATTATTTAATTAAGTAACGTGCGAAGATTTAAAAAACCTTTTTCTTCGGTAATTTTACAAACTTCGATAACTTCTCGGGAAAAAATGTTTCATATAAAAACATATATAAATATATGTACTTATATAAAAGATGTCTATATATGTTTATATCAGTTTCCTTTCTTTTGTAAAATTTCTGTTTGGTATAAAAAGATAATAGTCATACTGAAAAGATAGAAACTAATTAAAAAAATAATTTTTGCATTGCTTCTTTTAAAAAAGCTATGTATGAAAAATTGTCTATATACAATCATATATATTTCGGAAATTTTTTATACTTAACTTTCTTAGAAGAAGCAATGCGAAAATTATTTTTTAATTAGTTTCTATCTTTTCAGTATGACTATTATTTTTTTATATCAAACAGAAATTTTACAAAAGAAAGGAAGCTAATATAAATATATATGGACATATTTTATATATATTTATATGTTTTTATATAAAACATTTTTTCCTGGGTTCACAAAATTAATATTAGGTAAGTTAATATATTTTTTTAACTGAATTAAGTTAAAGTATTTTTTCTCTCATAATTTTTTCTTTTACATAAATAAATTTTTAAAACTTGGGAAAAAATTAACAAGTTTATGTATTTCAAAAATATTTAGTTAAAATTAAAAATTAAAATTTACAATTAATAAAGTTAAAAGTCATTAGCTTTTTAACTTTATTATTAACTTTTACTATTTAGTAAAATATTTATAAAATATAACTATTTAACAATTTTCTACATTTTATAAGAAAAAGGACATTGACAAAAAACTAAAGGAACATGATTTAAAACGTATTTTATTATTATTAAGCGTCGCACAAAAAAGCAAACTAGGAATTATAAAAATTATAATTATTAATGCATGCGCGATTGTTAAGTTTTTTATCATATTCGAATTGTTCGAGCAAAAGTCTTTTCTTTACTTATTACTTGCTTTATTTTAGTGATGTCAGAAATGGGTCTCTGTCACATTTAGTTATGTGTTTATATAAAAAATGTCTATAGAAACACACACAGCTTTTTTGTACACATTTATTTCATACATATTTTGTCTTATTTTAAAAAATTTAAGAGCTACTACTTTTAGAAATAAAATTGATATTTATAAGCCTCGATTCTATTCTCCACGTCTCAGGCAAAGAGTGAATTTCCTATTGCTTATTGTTTGTTATGTCCTATTGCTTATTGTTACTTATTTTTCACGGTGTTAATTGATTCTTTTTTTCGCTTACTTTGTAATATTGACTGTTGAATATATTTTATGATCTAATCTAATTATAATCGTTTTGATAATCTAGTTTAAACAAACTATGACTTTCTAATTTAAAATAAATATAAATAACGTTTTGCAAAATTAAGTTTAAATTTAACTTGAGTTGATTTAACTTAACTTTCAACTAAGTCAGTTTTTCGTTTATTTCGCAACTTTTAATTTAAGAAAATTAATTTTATATGCTATTAGCTTTAACTTGATTTAGTTAAAAAAATATATTAACTTATCCAATATTAATTTTGTGAAGTTATCGAAGTTTGTAAAATTACCGAAGAAAAAGGTTTTTTAAATCTTCGCACGTTACTTAATTAAATAATTAAATAATTAATTTAATTAACCATAAGATATATTTAATAACATTTTATTTATAAATTCAATTTACATGGAATAACAAGGAAATATTGATTAAATTGTACATATTTATTTTTACAATTATGCGCCGATCATAATAATCGCGAGAGCCGGCGGCGCCCGCGCGATAAACATATTCTGAAAAAGCATTAGACGCCGGCGATCGCCTCGGAGCTCGAAGTCAGAAAACGTTAGATGGGGGAAGAGGCAGAGGAGAAAGGGACGAACTCAGCCGCGAACGTAGCCGAGTGCGCGACGGCTCACGCCGATCGCAGCCGAGCGCGCGTGCCTCACGGATAGGGGGAGTGCGATGTGTGCGTGAGCGTGCCCGGGCTTGAAATCGCATCACAGGTAGTACTCCGTAGGGAGTGTTCGCGTCGGCGTCGCGTGTCGCGCGTGTGTCTCCGTGCGCTCACGTCTCGGCGCGACGCCGCCGCGCCGCTGCGAGGCGCAGCGAGCGCAGCCAACTTCACGGCGCGCCAAGCGGATTGGCCCGTCGCCTGCCGCGCGAGATCGGCTACGTTCACTTGCGAACGCGCCCGAAGAGGGAGAGAGCGAAATAATCGGGATTATTTTTGAGAGATGCACTTGGTAAGAGAATTTCATAGGCTCAGTTCTACAACTTTTTTAATTTACATTGTTAGATGAGTTTAATTAACATCGTCTCATAGGAGAACTCGTTTTATACACAATAGGAAAACATATTAACTTTAACTTAACCCTAGCTTGATCGTCACTCGATCTATGGATCCAGCGGACTACTTAACATTTTTCGGTTCTCTAGCTTTTTGGCTTTTCTCCCCTATTTTTGCATTTTGTCTTGTTTAGACTTCGTCGCTTTCAATTCTTATATTACAATAAGGTTACAAATATTAATTAGAATGAAAAAAATGACAAGGCGAGAAAATCGCGGTCCCGCGAATAATATAAAATGTACCGCGGAGTGTGGTACACATATTAAGGAATAAAAATAAGTGTGATAAGGTTAACTTAATTGAAAGAATATTAAATTTTATTAGAAATAAAGAAAATGCGCTCTTTTGTAAATTTATTCTTCTGTAATGAAGTAATGCATATAGTAGGGCAATAGTACGTTCCCTGAACGCAATCATCAGTATCTTTTCTTATATAATTGATTCCATTATCGTAGATGGCGCATGGATGCACTTTTTGATTTATTTGTGCGCTCGTTTGATTTCCCACAATTAGATTCTATAGTTAGTTTAGATTAGACGTTCAATTGTCGAAACTTTAACTTTAATGTCGAGAAAGAATTGCACCTTCGATCTTCAAGATAATTTTTTCATGCAAAATGAGACATTGTTACACATCTTTTTTCGATTCCGCAAAAAATCGCAGACATTTGTCCGAACAATTCTGTTGAATGCGTTTTTTAAAAATAAATATACCGCGAAGAAGAGAATATTTTGAAAAGGTCTCTTAAAAGAAATTCTCATAATATTTTATAATATATTTACTAATTTTTTTTACTATCTTGAGTTTAAGATTTTTTTTTCAAAATTTTAGGATAAAACATTTTTTTAATCTTAAAACATTTTAAAATTTACGTTTATGAACAATTTTAGAACATTATTGAACTTAACATTATTGAAAAATATTCTACTTTATAAAAATTTGAGACATTTTCTAAAAAGATTGTAAAATTATTAAAAACTTTTGAAAAATTCCCAGAAATATTCTCATCGCAGGTATCTTCTGCGATGGAATTAAATGGTGCAAAAAATAAAATAATGCAGATAAACAGGACAAATAAACGAGGAGACTTCTGATGATACAGTTTATTAGCAGTTAGCATTGATTTGTGCATGAGGTACATGCGCCGATCCGCGCGTTTTATTTCCTTTCCACTTTTAATTAATATCCCTTTTTTGTTTTCCTTCTAGCTCAAATCCCTGAACGAATCGGATTCGCATAAGCACGCTCAATTGACAATGCAGAGGCGGGAGAAAAGGAAGCACCGGCAAGTTACGAATTAAGCGCAAGAAGATCGATTAGTTTACAAGTGGAGGAGAGGGAGAGAGGGAGGAGGAGGATAAATACCACGAACGCTTTACCGAGGTATCCATTAACGTTAGTTAAATAAATAAGAGGCGGTGCGTTTCTTTCTCAAAGAAACGGCCGGGCAATTCATAAATAATGAAGGAATGCGGGTGCCCTCCTTCCATTTCACTTTCTCCATTTCGGTTTCCGCGAAATGCATTTCGAAATATACTCCAAATGCACTCGAAAATGTATCACTAATGGTGAATTGCAATAATAACGAATTACTGGCAAACTCTGCGTTAATTGGTTACATGGTAAAATGTTTATATAGTGTGAGAAAGAGATTTGGCACGCGTGTTCCTTCGACTTAACTTAACTAAGGAATAGTAACAAAAATGTAATAATAACATAATAATAATAACATAATTATAATAACATAATAATAGTAATAATAAAAATAACAATATAATAATAATAGTAATAAAATAATAATAATAATAATAATAAATATAGAGACCGTATTGATTTCATATTCTAACTTGGATCGCGCGCGAGAGATTGTCTTCCATTATCGACGACTTCCCATTTCAGGATCTTAGCGTGTTCACTGTAAAACGTCGCGATATTTTGTCCCCCTCCCCTCTCCCGTCTTATAGTCGCTTTATTTTCCTCGCGAAATCCTCACGTGTAGTCCGTCAGCGATAGATAAAATTTGTACGTCGCAAGAGCGTCCGCGCGACGCAAGCGAGGAGGAGAGCTTTTCGTAATTCGTCTTTTCTTTTTCATTCTTACTCTCGACATTAGTTTGCGTCGCCCGTTACTGCTTATTATTCGACCTACTAGGCGCGACCGAGAAAACGGTTCGATTGGTGTCGATTAAATAATTGGCGCACAGTTGGTCAAGTTCCTCCTCTTCTTTTCTTTCTTTTCTCTCATTGATTGGCGCATATAAGTGTCTATATATATATATATATCATCCAGCATACCAGAAATCTTGCACATTGTCTCTCTCTCTCTCTCTCTCTCTCTCTCTCTCTCTCTCTCTCTCTCTCTCACACACACTCTCAACGTCGCGACGTTTGACTCTACCAACGTTCAAAAAACCGAAAGAACTCTCTGGAAATTTCTTTCTTCAGAAAAATTTATTTCTTGAGGCAAGTTAATTACGACAGTAATTTTTCTACGGGACAAGGTCTGTCGTTCTATGAAAATAAAGATTTAAAGATCCCTGCTAGAAGTAATCAGTCGATGTCGATCGATCGTTTTATTGAAACTTGCTACGTTTTCTAAATCTATTTCTACGTTTTGGGGAATTATTTTTATTATTTATTACTAGTAATTAAAGCTAGGGGGGGCTAATCGACTCTCTGCTATCGTAGAGCCTGTGATAGGAGAGAAAGCTGGGTCCAATATGGCTAATGTTCAACACTGTTAGGGACATTTTAATATTCGATAAATACACAAACCACTTGATTTTCGGCATAAGTCGCATTTATTTTTATCTCATAAATCTTCTCAAGCCTTTCGGTTACAACAACATATACTATATCTCTCGATGAAAATAATAACTGCTTACTTTTAATCGCCCAATTATTTAATTGACACCACTTTTTTTTTCTAAACGGTCGATGTGATTTTTTTTTTTGCAAAAAGAAACAACTATCTACATGCTCGTGCTCCGCCACCGACGAGGTACTTTCAATAAGTAGTTTTTGATTTTAGTGCACCGATCGATTTAGTCGGCATAAAGCCCAAGCGATGCTTTTCTCGTTTGTATTCCTTCCTTCCTTTCTTTCTTCCGCTCTGTAAAGAGGAATAACAGAAGCTCACTTTAAAATCTCGTAAAATGCCCTGTCAACTTTTTTTACTGTAAAAAATTAACATTTCGAATTGTTTGGCTTTTGACCTTTTGAATTTTGCCAGGCATTTCAGTCGCGTAATCAAAATATGAATCAAAAACTAATAAATCGTTAGCAACTCATAATTGGGACGTTCTTCTTGCTGTCTGTTCAAAATCAACGCATTTAAAATCTTTTAAAGGATTTCTCACCTTTTGCCTACCTTAGAAATACGAAGTCATATGCGATACATAAGAGAGAAGACATCACATCGTGGGATTCCTCGTTACATTTTTAATATCTAGCGAGCAAATATTAACTGTATCTTGTCGGATATTTTCTCATTTTCCGCGCCTTCACGATATTTTTACGATATTACGTTTGCAATTTACAAGATTGCTCTATATTTATTGCAATGTGCTATAATGTGCTATATTGGTACATTTATAACGATTTCTTTCAAAATTAATCCATGCAATAATTAACAACAATCTATTAATTATATGTAATAATTAATAACATATATAATTGTATTTAATTAACTAATAGCGTATTAATAACATATTTAAGAAATGAAAAGATTGTTGTAAGATTGATTACGGTATTTTTTTGATTTTATAATAAAAATCAGTTTATACGAGGATCCATACAATTTTTCGATAATATCGATTATACTGTTACACGTATATATATGTTACATTAACTTAATAGCGAGTGTTATTAGATCGATCAGATGTAGCGTATTCTTTGAGTGTGCATCTTACAAAAGATAACAAGTTTAAACTCGGAATTTTAACGAACTACAATCGGTAAAGATGCCTTTATGACGTCTTTTAGACATGCGGGAATTTTTATTGTCTGGGAATTTTATTGACATGTATATGTTATTTCTTTCTTTTTGTGAGATATATAATACATACTTCGAAGTACACTACAGATCTGATCAATTTATGATGCCGTTGACCCTCAGCAATATAACAATAAGAGATGTGTGAATCAGAGTTTTTTGAAGCCAAATTGGATTGAATTGAATTTCATTTCTTTGTTCGAATTTGAAATGGAATTGAATCCGGTCGAATAAAATAAAATTTAGTGTTTGCTACATAACCTTTGATTAACAACATAATTTTATTCAATATTAATATTAATAGATAATTACAAAGGCTTTCTGTATTGTAAGAAAAATATAATATCGAGATGATATAAGGTCACCTTAAATATAATTTTATAAGGTTCCACAAATATGTAAAACGAACTTTTTAAGCTCGAAATGTTTGATTAATTCGAATTCGAATCGCAAATTTTACCTAATTTCACTTCGAATTAGTTCGCACATCTCTACATAACAACACTATGACTCCGTTACAATATTCCTGATAAAATCATATCAGTGATGAGAATTTAAACTTCGAAACGTTCGATTTCTTTTTTTTTTCCGTTTTGGCCTTAAAAAAATCGGGATATTGCGATATGCCGGTACACAATCGAAATCACATCGCTGTTCGCGCGTTCCTCCACTTAAAACAGTACCTCGTCGTTGATCGTTTCGGTATATATCTCTAGCAAGGTGGTCAGCCACAGACAACCGTACGTAGTCGGGCAGCTCGCGCGGATCTCGTCCGAACCAGTCGGACGGTGTGTGCCGAGGACGGTTTCGACATTACAAACGTTTCTCTGTGTGTTTTTTTTCCTTCTTTTTCTTTGCTGAGTATTTTTTTCTCTCTTCTCTCTACACACGCACACGTTGTTCCGCACCCTCGAGGAGAGGGTGCTTCGTTGCAGCAACGGGAGAGGAGGGTGGGGGGGATCGACGTTTGTTAATGAAGCGCCTGATCGCGGTGATCGAGCGACTCGCGCTGTTTCACTTTTCGCACGTAGATATCCAACGTGGCGTGTACGTATGTGTGTGCGTATGTGTGTGTGTGTGTGTGTGCATGTGTGTAATACTGGTGACAATCATTGTCCCGAAGGGATAGCAAGGAGGAGCGGCAACTTTTATCAATAAATTCCACGTTTCTTTTGCAAATGGCGCAAACCTTTTTACCTTCTCTGCTCTCCGCACTTGGCCGTACTTTTCGAGGAGAAAAGGGCGCTTTGATTTTGGTTTGTTCTCGAATTAAGTATCTTAGTTCGCTCTTATTGCTGAACTCACAAGAACGTGTCCGGCGAAACGATTTGGATATCAGATACGGCAATTTTTTACCCCCCCCCCTCCTTTTTTTAATGAAGAGGATATTTCGAAAGAGAAAAAGCGAAATAATTAGAAACTGACCGCTCGTCGTTGCTACCTTCGCAACTTCAATTTTCGATGGACCGTGTGGCAAGCGGTTGTATTTTTTCATTTGGCTCATTTACTTAATTTTCTTTAAAGCACAAGGTGAGGTCTCCTCCTAGCTTCTCAACTCCTCGCCGCGCCCGCCGTCCGCTTCGAACTTCTCGCGACTGCCGTTTACGGAGATTTATTTCGATTGCCTCTTACGTCCCATGTTGCAGATCTTGAAGTGGCACAGGGACATGTCTGAAACACGAATCGCGTCCATTATTCCCGCCGCTGTCGCAGCCGATCGCCTTATACCGCTCTAACTATTAGTAGCTTCGACAACTTAACGACAAAGTAACTTCTCTACATGTATATTTAATTATATTTATGTTAAAATTAATTCAAGTAGCGCGAATCGCTGTCGCCTCGCATGGAAATATATTCCGTGCGTAAAATCTCGTGAATGAAAAGCACTATTTTTGAATAAGACATTTTATGCAGGGTTAATGTATATTATCGCGAGAGAATTATGTTTTTAAGCAAAGAGATTTTATCGGACATCGCTACGCGTGTTTTACTGACATAGTTAGAAATTTATAGGATCTGAAAATTAAATATTATTTTAATTAAAAAAAATTAATTGGCGCATGGATGAAAAGTCACTCGCAGTATATCATTTTATTGAAACCAACGAAATTGCTGCTATCTTGAATTGCAAATTAATATGATTAGATATGACGACCCGAGTAGAAAATTTTCTGGGAATAATTTATCGTTATCCAGAAACTGGCTAGTTTTTACTGGTTAAGATTAATTATGCAGTAACTGTTCCTAAACTGGACAGAAAAATACTGACTATCGTTTCGTCATCTCTTACTAATCAGAAATTAGGCTAGAAAAAATGGTAAGTAAATGCTGCGCAGTTTCTTTCCAACAAAAACTTGAAAAATACACTGCAGTGTCTCTTGCCCAGTTCCTGATCATATACTGTTTAAGAAAAAATAATAAGTAAACGATAGGCAGGAATTATACCAATCTTTAACAAAGCATTATACTTAAGTAATTCTAATTTAAAGAAACTCTCGATTGAAATATATTACTGTGATATTCCTTATTTTCGTCAATGCATTAACACAGAGACAATTAATAAAATTTACTTATTAGTAATAGATCTATTATTTTAAATGAAATAGTATGAGATTAATTAAAGAAATATGCTCGAACAAATTTCTAGAGTTAATCAACTTGAATCGCACGCAATGTGACAGTCTTATGCGATGTAGCTCAAGTTAGGAAAGAATAAAAGTTGCACTTATCAATCCTCAGATGAACTATTTGATTCTTAAATCATCACGTTAGTGATCGTGTTTGTGTGTTCATGAATCCTGAGATAATCCCACAGGCTAATGGCTATAGAATCTCAGAGCCTTGATGGGATGAACATCGCTCTCTTTCTCGTATTTCAAGATTGATAATTGGCCAGACTCCAGGAACACACAATGTAAAGAGAGCAAACTACTTGAGATAAATAAACTGATTAATTTTCGAATTATAGAAATTTTTAGATAGACAATACTAAACCCATATCTTTTCATTTCAAGAGTTGATTAACTTCTGAACTTTTCGTTGCTACCGAACATAAACAACAAAAGAGAGAGAGAGCAAAAAGACTATCACACTTGGTAATGTCACATGAGTAATTTGAGATTATATTTATTAAAATTTCTGAGATCGGCCGGTCAATCAAATGAAAATGTCCACGAAATCTTTTCACACGTCGTTTGAGGATTTTCGATAAGAGAAACTGTTGTTTGTTTCAGTCGCAATTTTTTTTTTTTAATTGAAAAGAATGCAATGTTCATCGGTGCCTTTACTGGCGATTGTCGTGTTGTTTGTTTTTAAATAGATTATTAGTGGATTGCTTGTTCTCTGTCAGGTCATATAGCGTATCATAGGCGGCGACAAATGGCGTTTCGAGGGCATGGCGAGGAAAATATTTGAACTCGAAGTGTTTTCTAAAATGGATTAAAATTGAAAGCAGCGAATTAACTACTGTAAATGGAAAAACTTTTTAAGAAACGCGACACGAACTACCGCAGTCATGTATATTGAATATATTAACAATTTCGGAGTTGCATTTATATTTAAACGAACCCACTTAATTTTTAAATATTGACGAACTATCCCTGCTGCAAGTAAAACGACAAAAAGTTGCATTCGTTGCATTTAATGACCGACACGTAATTAATGGTTAAAGTCGCTTGTCATCTAGTTTACGTGAAAAATCCACGATCTTTCCTTTGAGTTCGAATCGAGGAATCAATTTCGCGGAATCAATCAAGAAAGGCACGCGCGTAAAAGAGAGAGAGAGAGAGAGAGAGAAAGCAAGAGAGAAAGAGAGTGAGAGAGAAAGAGAGAGCGCGCGCGAAAGACATGTAATGCGTCACGCCTCAATTGTCCCAATCAATTGATGATCGCCTTCGGTCGATCGAACACGGCGCAGATTGCCATATATACGCACGTCCGTCACGACCGCCGAAAAGAATTTACTCGTCGGATTAACGGTATCCGAGAAACTCGCCGTTTCAAATTTCTGGACGCGGGGGAAAAGGGGGAAGGCGAAAAATCCTGCAATGTCCTCCTCGGACCGTCTCGCAATCAAGACGAACATATTCTCGAGAGATTGCCCTCCCCTTAAAAAAGAAGAAAAAAAAATGAAAAAGAATTCCCCGCGAGATTTTCCGAAAAAACGTGCGCGGCATAATCTCCCGATTCTCCCGGAATCCAGTCGACTAATCCCGGGACGAGCGATCACGGCCGAGCGAACCGTCCCACGCGTCCCACGCTCGGAAAATCCGCGGGAAATGATACGCCGAAATGATCCCGAATGTCCCAGACGTGTCTCCTCCAGAAAGATATCGCCGACGGGCGATGTTACCGAAAACGCTTTCGTGTAATATTTTTCTCTAGGGTGCTGCTCGTTTTATTCTCGCACTTTATTTTGTTTTGTTTTATTCTATTTCACACACACACACACATTTCATGGTGCGTTACTCTTGATTTTTTTTCATTATCACAAAGCTCCATAAAGTTCGTTGCATATCAGTTTAAATCTTTATTTTATTTAACCGCTTGTCAATTAATTTGACGTGATCGTTTATCTCCTTTCGAAAAATATTATTATCTAGTACAGATCTCGTTTTACTCTCTTTTCGCGGAATGTATCCATCTTAGGACGTTCCCAGACAGTGTAAAATATTTATTATATATGTCCTCTTAAATATTTAAAAAACTTATTTTTTTATATAGGGATTTAATAGAATTTTTTTATTAAGGTTTTTGAATAATATAAATATCATTATTTTAATATATAAAATAAAATTTAGAAATGCATTAAAAAATATTTTTAATATATATATATAATATATCAATTTTAAACATTTTCCAGTTATAAAAATATTTAAAATAAATATAATGTTATAGATATATATAATAATTAATTAACCATCAATAGATATCGGGAATCAAAGTAACCTCAAAAAATTTTCAGATTCAAATTTCGCAATTAAAACTTCGAAAAGTGGAAAAAGGTGAAAAAAGGGCCTTTTTTGTTTTCCTTTCCTCATAAATATTTTTCAATGTGTTGAAATTAACATTTTATTACGTAAACCATTAGAGCATATTTTAGAATACTTGAACTATATAATGAACAATAATTCTTTCAAAATACTTAAAAAAATGTTTTCTAATGCTGTCTGGAAATGAGGCGCCGAGATTTCCCGCGGAATTTTCTTCTAGGACTCGACCCGAACACGCAACGTTCCTTCGCAACCGCGGGAAATAAAGAACGCAGGGAATACTCACAGCTGACCGTGTTCATGCCTTCTCGCTTGCGCGAGTGCTGCGGGTCGTGAATAAACGGTTCGGGTTTCGGCAACGGTTCCGGTTGCGATTCCCCGACGGGATAGTCCGGCGGCAGTTGTTCCACCGACATCGCGCTCTCCTGCGCCCGCGCCTTTGTCTCCAGGATCTCCTGGATCGCAAGCTGCTCGTTGTTGATCTCGTGCTCCTGCTCGACCAGTCGGTGCTTCAGCTCCGACAGCTGCTTCAGGCGGTTTATCAACATCTGCGCGCGACCAAGAAAAAGTAAAGGATACGATTTAAAAAAATAATTAAATTAATATGACCTTTTAAATGTAATTTCTAGAACACTACTATTACTTCCGCGGTTGGTCACCGAGTAGAGAAGCTTTCGAGCAAGCTTTTGAGAAATTTTTCAAATAGGCAATTTCACGGTACAGGGATCCATTTATTCGGATTATTTTTTTTTGCTCTCTTTGAGAAAGTCATCTGACTACTAGAGGAGGAGAAGGTGGTAATATGGCCACCCATTTATATTTTATTTAATAATTTCGTTAATAATCAATGTTTTGAGTTGAAATTTTACGATTATATTCATCAAAGTGTTACTCATTATATTTTCAATTTAAAGTTATAAAATATTTATTATATTATATATTATTTATAAAAATGTAATGATACTGTATAATGGGCCGAAGAGAAATAGGGAGGGTGACATGGCCACCACAAAAATAAATGTAAAAAAATTGATTTTGTTTAAAAAGGTCACAGTATTTTGTTAGAAACATATATATTTATATAAAATAAATTGTTATATCGAAACAGGTGATTTTTATTCACATTTTATGGAAGTTAAATAAAGCTGAATAAAGAGTTAAATAATAAGAAAGTAATCAAGTGTACATACATTTGGGTAATAATGCGGTTAAGTTTAAAAAGAATGAGGAAGTATGTGTAATTAAATGTTGAAATGTACCTTTAAAAATTTTCAAAATTCTTAAAAGTAAAAATGTCTTATAACAAATGTTGACTGTTGTGTTTTGCCATATTAGCATCATTACAAAACAGGCTACTATCAAATAATTACTAGAATTCGTCAGCTAATGACGAAGATAATATGGGTGACCGTATTATCCGCACTGGCCATATTATCACCTTCTCTATTATCGGTCTCTAGGTCAACGAAATTTTCGATAATAACTTCACCGGTTATTGACCGGAAAGTATGTAGCTCGTGCAAATTAAGTTAGACTCACGATATTTTCCGCCTCTTCCGCGGAATCGCCGTAGAGAAGCCCTGGCGGCAGCGGTTCCGGTTGCGGGAGCGCGTGGGCCCTGCCGCTGCCACTTGCGGCACAGGACAGCACGAGTAGCACCGCCAGCAGACACAGGCTTGTCTTAGCGGCGGCTCGTCGGCTACCTCTTACCGTCATTCCCTCGTATCTCGTACTCTCTATAAAAATAATAAAAAGAAAAGCATGCTCGTATAAATAGGGATAATAAAGAGGAAATTATTGTTCTTTTAAATCTCGTGGAGTAAAAAGTCACGCGAAAAATTGCACAAGCTCAATGTTCACTTTATTAAGTGGCGTTTTCATTCCGTGCGATTTAGAGAGTAAGCGACCGTAAGACGGAACGTAATTACTGTTACAAAAGAAAGAAAGAATTATGCCCGTACACTGAGAACTGTTAGAGAAATTATGAAGAATGTATTTCAGAAACTATTGTCCTTAAGTTGGACAGGATTTCTTTTCGAAATTCGTTTTGTGTTTCTAGAGAATGTCTCACGTATTTTTGTTATTGATTGTTCGCGATTGACTCGGATCAAGATGTTTTCTTCTCTTCTGAAAGAAGAACTGGATCCCGCCGGATCAGAAGGGAAATCTTTTCCCTTCGGACAACGATTGTCGCGACAACGCTAGGCAATTTCTTTACGGGGGGGGATAAAAGCTTCCCCCTTGCGGCCGCAAGGAGAAAAATACATAACAAAATGTTGCAATGAGCGAAAACCGCAGCAACACCGGAAGGAACTCACGCGCAACAAGAGAACAAGTCTTCTTCTCTTACGAAAGAATTAATCTACATCCGTCGAGCGGAGAAAAAATTCTTCTCTTTGAGGTAAATGTAATGACAGCGATAGCAAGAGCGCCGAAAGGGAATATACACGCGCAAGGGAGACGGGCAGAAGGTGGGTTGATACATCGCGAAGAGGATGGAAAGTAAACACAAGCGGGAGCCTCGCGATTTCTCTCTCGTCACCGCGACCGACAGATAAAAAGTTCCGGGGTTATCGCGGAGAGAGAGAGAGAGAGAGAGAGAGAGAGAGAGAGAGAGAGAGAGAGAGAGAGAGAGAGGGGGGTAGGGGGTAGGGGAGGATGATCGGGAAGGGGGGAGGGAGACGAGGCAGAGATCGCGCTCGTTAAGGTTTCACGCGTTCAGCCTAATTGATTTTTCGGCCCGTCGCGGGACGGGGACCCAGATCCGAAATCTCACCCGGGGGGGTGAACGAGGGGCGGGCACGCGGGCGGGGCGATCCGCGAGCGAGCGGGGCCTCCTCCCCCGGGGTCACCGGGTGCGGATTATCCTCTTGACCGATACGGCGTTATCGCGTTATCGGTGTGTGTGTGACGGGTTGTGCGTGTCACGTGATAAAAACGGGGAGTAAAATCGAGGGACCGCGAGACCGCGCGGGTCTGAATGTTTATCGGCCGAAACGAAGTTGCGCGATATCTCCGCGTCACATTACGGTGACGATAGCCGCGGAGAGGCGGCCGGAGATAATGACAGATGCGCGACGCGCGGACACGTCGCGCGCGCGTCACCAGTACAATAACGATAATAAGCAACACTGTAATGAGGAAAATAATAAATAAATGTCGAAAATCGACGGTCAAGCAAGGGTCGCTCGAGAGAGAGAAAGAAACAGAAGAAGAGAGAGAGAGAGAGAGAGAGAGAGAGAGATGCGGCTCGCGCCACGTTTAAAAGATTATTTATAGATTCTAAATCGATTTCGCGCGCCGTCATTTGCCGGTCACGAAGGCCCGCGTCCATCCGCGTCGCAAACAAAACGATTAGAAGTCAATTCGCTCGCGCGCGCAGATTCGTTCGCTTTTCGACGCAGAAACTCGCCGCCGTCCTCGCCTCCGTCGGCCGTCCGGCGATCGTTGAGGAATTATTCGGCGCGGCGAAAACAAACGGCGACTTTTTTTCTTTTTGGCTCCCCTTTACAGAAGTTCAATGCGTGGCAGTACTTCTATTTTTTTTTTAAATTGTTTGGCGTAAGCAAAATTTCACTCTGCTCAAATTTTTATTTTTATTAAATAAAGATTTTAACAGTTAAATATATTCTATAAGGCTCTAATAAAATCAATTAAAATGAAGAACAGGCAAATGAGCCATTACTAGATGTCGTTGTATTATATCGATAAAATTTAAACAAACCAAATAAACGTTTCGATCTGTAATCAGATTGTTATTAATATTACGAGACAGACATGAAACAAGCAGGAGATTTTAACAATTAAGTTAAGAAACTGTTTGGTAATATATATAGAGATGTTAAAAAATGACCCTGACATTTTCTGAATTTTTTGAAAGAGAGAAAGTACTCGGATTGTGTTAAATCTCTGTAGGGTTCAATTGAACACAGGGAAAAGTATCTCGAGTTTGTCGCGTCGGAATTTAACCCGTTTCGATTATTTACTTTGCGAAGAGTATACTGAGATCGACGGGGAGAAATAAAATGTGATCGGCGCAAGCGAATCTACCTGACGACTTTTACTTTTAATTCGATATATATATATATATATATATATATATATATACACAGGGTGTTCCAAAACATGTGGGTCAACGCTCGTAAGAAGGTAGGAGGGATCGAAATGAACATAAAAGTCCAATATTGTTTTGGGTTAAGTCCACCAATATTCGAGATATTAACGTATCTCTAATCTACAAATAATCTAATTAATTTCTATCTTAATTGTGAACAGTAAATTAATGAAAGCTTATCATACATTCACGATAGATTTTTTCTTCTGTGTTATGGCTCGAGCGGATCGAACTCTTCCCTCGACGCGCTCTCATTCGCATAATTTGAAAATCTAATACTTTGATTATTGGTGGACCTAACTCAAGACCTAATCAAAGATAATATTGGATTTTTACGTTTATCTCGATCCCTTCTATCTTTTTACTAGAGCGTTGTCCCACATGTTTTGGGACACTCTGTATATATTTGAGTTACGAGCAAGGATTAAATTAAATTAAAACCCGTTTCAATTCGAATGAGTCACAAGGAAATCACGTCGATGTCGGGTGTCGCGCGCAGGAAAAAAAGAATTGTTCTGCCGAAAAACGGGGATCGGGATCGGGATCGAAATCGCGCGCGAGCGTAACTTACTCTGGTCGAATCTCTCTGGCGCCGAGAATCCTCTCGCGCTCTATCTTTCGCCGACGGTGCGACACGCGGTGGTAGAATGAGCGGCGAAGGGCTGTTGCACCCTCTATTATACCCGCGCGCAGGTATCCTCCTCCGCAACCCGTGTCCGCCCTCTGCCGCTCTGTAGTAGGTGTCCGACGTAGGTAAAGAGAAGAAGGGTTGCTCGATCCCTTCTTCCCCCCGCCCTCCCTTCTACACCTCTCCCTCGCCCTTGTCTTTTCGTTCCCTCGACGGAAAACGCACGACGCGTATTTCGCACGCACGTTGTTCGTTATAGAATTGTCTCCTTGACACGCCGGACATCACGCAGTTAGAGCCGACTTGGAATCCAAGCAAAAACGCCTGATGTCGCGCGAACGGAATTGTGGGATGACGAATTTTCTTTCGGGGAACGAAAGAAGAGCAAAGTCTTCGATCTGCGCGCATCGTGTTTTGATGTCTTTACTCTACTCCGGCCGTCGGATTCAGATTCACTTCGATATTCCTCTCTCGCGAGAGTTTTTTTTTTTAAATCGCGACTTAACTGTGAAAACACTCTTATTATTGATTGAGGATTCCGCTAAGATTTTCCGAAGAAAGGCAAACTAAAAGAATTCCGTGACCTGGTCTCGGTGAATTATTAGAAAAGCGTAAGAATTTCTGGATCAGTTTCGCGTTAGAAAATCAGACTTTTGTGCACGACCGTGAATGCCTGGTTATTCAACTCTCAGGGCCGATTTCGCCAATCACGGTAGACCAACTGACCAATCAAAGTTATTAGGACGGCCAGATGTGAATGCTTTAACATTAAGGATGACAAGGACATTCGCATTCATTCGGTCTAACCATGATTGGTGAAATTGATCTTTAATTCTTCTTTAATTCATCTTAGATTCGTAGTCGGTGCTGCAATCGCCAGTCGCAAAAACAAACGGGAATAAGTGGAAAATTACCCTATGGGAATCCTAAACGTAAAACATCTAAGTTTGCTAATTGTTTTAGTAAATGAAAAGATAATCCAAAAACGAGTATTTCTAAATTCATTAGTAATTGCACATTAATTCTTACTTAATTGCCTTTAATTCTTACTTAATTGCCTGTAATTACAATAGTGTATTTAGTGAGGAAAAAAAAGATCGAGAAAAGAAAAGGAAGATGTATATACAGTTGACTTGAAAAGAAAGCAGTTGAAGCGGGAGGTTTCACGAGTGCATTAAGCGGATAGCAAGTATACACATATAATAAGGCTGCCGATAGTCTCGGTAATGAAAACAAACAAATCAGGCGGCCGTATAGTTCGTTCTTCGCCACGCACATTCTCTTCCGAGTTCTGCTGGGAGATTTCGGCGTCTTGGCGGAAATGGGAGATGAAGGAGTCGCGCGTTTTAGGATCGCGGTTTCGCTTGAACCAGAAAATTCACGAAAAATCTTGGGGAAAAATGGATTCCGTTTTTTTGCCATACTTTTCCGAATTTTCGTTTTTATAAGACGACCAGAAACTTTCATTGTCCCTTACGTTAATATAATTTGCCAGTGTGGCCCGCTAGTTGTTGTCACAATCGGAAAAAAAGTGGAATAAAAATCCGAGATTTTTCCGCGAAATTAAGAACGCTTAACGTCGCGATGAGCGAATGCTTATAATTAGACGTTTAGCAACGTTCGGTCCTATGTCGCGAGCGGATGGTGACACTCGAGATCGCTTCTTATCGCGACGCACAGGGGCGGAGGGGGTGAAGGGGGAGGGTACACTCGCGCGATACGGGAGGGCGCGAGCTCTCGAGAGATTATCGAGATCCGATGTGGAGATTCCTCCTCCTTCGCTTCTCTTTCCTCCTCTCTTCGCGCGAGATCGCGTTTCTGACGAAATTGTTGGTTCTGTGAGTAGAGAAATCCGAGTATCCTCGATCTCGATCGACCCCAATGGACGATCGGGATCGCCTGATAAGACGTCGGGCAGATAAGGCGCAGCGAAGAGATCGTCTCACTCTTCGCCAACGAAAGTCAGAGAGAGATTGATTGATTGATTGATTTATTATAATAACGCCCTAGCAAGCTATGGGGCAAATAAAGATATACATTTGATAATTACAATGCAACAGAGGATAAACAATGTCAGCAAAATACTTAACTAAGTTAACAATGTTACTTATATGAACAACATTTTTGAGTAAGTAAATAGTAAGTAATAAATAGTAAATAGGCTAGAAGTAAGTACTAATATTATAATACAACTATTTAGGTATATCTATAGACTACACTGAGATAAAAAAATAGTTGCATTAACTATAATTTATAGTTTTTTTTTGGTCGTAACAATATTTTTATAGTTAAATTAACAATATAAATTATAGTTAACTTAACACTATGTTATTGTTACAATAGTTATAGCATTCGTTCATACAACCATATGTATGGTTAAACGTGCCATAATTGTGATTTATGTATGGTAGAATATGTATGGTAGAAATTGTTATAATTTATAGTAAACTTTTTACCCTGTTTGGCACAACTATACATATATGGTTATTTACACTAACATTATAGCAATAATAGAGAGAGAGAGAGAGAGAGAGAGAGAGAGAGAGAGAGATGCGACAGCGTTTCTCTATGTTACTCCGAGAAGGATTACCGTACTCGAGTCTCGTGGGGAGTCTAATGAGAGCTTAATAACAGATTATTGACATTATACGTAGGCTTTCGGCCTTGCGAGATGCGTACGGTGCCGCAGCTTTCGAATCTGCGCGATTCGAGATTTCGCCCATGTCATCTCGATATGTTGACGATGCATTTCTACGAATTCAAATCGGATCAGGCGAGATGAGAGATCGTCGTGAGGGTGGGAGGGAGGTCGACTATCCGGCCGCGGAACAAAAGTTCGACCGACATTTCGCTCAACGGGGCTGTAAGCCCCGTTGATAGAAATGTCCGATTGTCCGATTGTCCAGCTCTCGCGTTACGTCGCCGACGTAAAAATGCAAACTCGATCATATATTTCCTCACGTCGCGTGGACGGAGGAAAGGAGGGGGAGGGGGAATCTCACGCTGTGCGTCTGTGTTTGGGGGTTAATTACTTAATACCCTACGTGCACGCCATTTACGAGAGCGCGCGGTACAGTGGGATTGCGCAACCACGCGCTCGCTTTGTTCGCCTAACGTTCACGAAGAAGCGAGCTTAGCTTGCGCGCGAAATTAATGCAAAGCTAGCTGGGGCGTATAGCGTATGCGCGATAGATCCGCAATTGATCCCCGATTTCCTCCCAGTTACGCGCGTTCGAATGCTGTAACGCTCGAAACGAGGAAGGTGGAAGGAAGAAAGGAAGAAAGGGGAAGGGGGAGGGGAGGGGGCGAAAGACCCACGCGTGGAAACCCTTGCTGGAACGTTTGTGAGAAATCTGACGCGACAATACGCACATGGTAATTAATATCTAGAATATTCTATAATGCGCGGTAGGGAAGACAATTTAAATCCCGCGCTTTAAATCGATGGGACCTTGTTAGTTTTTGCAGTGCCATGTTAATATCTACCATGCGAAGAGAAGAATAAGCTTGCCTCAAGAATACCTTTATCTTCGAAATGTTAAGCACTGAAGATTATGTAATGTTAAACGAACCGTTAGTTTGCTTACGTAAAGAAACTTCGCACAGTTTTATCAAGAAAAATATATTTTCATTATTTAATAACAGATTTCATGAATGGAAAAAATTATATAGAAAATAATAAGGATATCTTCAAACCGAGAATGAGAATTTTTTTTATATTAACGTTATTATCAAACGGTCATATATATCGTGTTAATTAGACAACGATAATATTGAAAAACAATGTAATATTTTGCTGAAAGGAGATACGAGTCATCAAATACATGACGAGTCTCTTCCTGGAACCTGGTCGTTTTATGCGTTCGCGAAGCTACGCGCCAGCAAGACAGATTGACGATTTCGCGGAGAATGTGAAGAGATTGGAAAACAATAATTGTCCGACGACGACGACGGCGGGAAAATCATTCTGGATAAGTTGGAGGCATTCGGCCAATTCTATAATTGTTCTGTATCGAGAGGTCTCTCTTGATTTATTTGCGATTCATTTGAATCTACATTCCTAAGCTCTTTTCGAAGATTGCAATTGAATAGAGAAATTTCAGTCATTTTTAAAATCTAATTATTAATTGAATTCTTTGAATTAATCTTTCCGTTACAAAACTGTCAGGAAATTATGACTCATCACAGTTCTCCGATTCTTAGCATCACGCTTTTTTTTTATTCTTACGTCTTACTGGTGAATTAAGATCTTATTATAGTAAACTATAGATAAAATAGTTAGAGAAAATTATCCAGCTGAAGTTTCGTTCTTGAAGCAATCGCGACGCGTAAAATTACTATTGCACATTTTGGTCGGGGAAAAATTAACTTTGAATCGAAGAATGTACCATTAAAAGAACGTCTGGTCTCTTTGGGATCTTCCTATGTGTCTAAGCCTTGAAGTACGAGCTTCATTATCTCATCCGTAGATCCTCCACTGTGTCTACCGATTTCACGGAGCGAATTAACGTTCGCACCTAATCGATCGTATTCCCCGTCGCGTTATCTCGAGGCGAAATCGTCCATGGAAGAAAATCATTCAAAGGCTTTCCGGCTTTTCTCCTCGAAACTTCCGCGACTTCTAATAGGTTTTCTCCCTTACGAGTGGAGCTTTACAACAGAAAGTTACAAAGAAGCTCGACGCTTATGAGAGAAAGAGAGAGAAAGAGAGCGAGATATTGCCATCCTAAGGGGGTGGAAAAGTTCATCGATATTGAGATATAAGAATACAACGTGTTACATTGTACCGTTTCTATTGCGTAATTTCATCCTGTAATTAGAAATCGCTTTGCGGGGGTGGATATTATTCCCGAACGTACGTAGGAAGCAGGATTTTGTCGAGAAATTTCGTTATTTTGATCTATCAACAGTTGTTTTTACACGAAAATTTTATTATAATAGCATTTAATTTTATTACGACTGAAATAATAAGTAATACGTCGAGTTTTTTTAATATTTAAGTTTCAAAAATATATAAAAATATTACGGAAAGATGGTAAAACATACATTAATCGCATTGGTAAAGGATAATAAAAATAAAATAGAATTGATAAATGAAAACATTAATGATTTGGTCGCGCAAACTTACTTTATATTAAAATCATAGAGGTAAAAGTTATTAATCATTTTACATTATAATAAATTAATTGTTTTAAAACACTTTTAAATAATAACATTAAAAAAATAAATTGCAAAATAATTTATATGTAAGATTTAATGATTAGATTAAAATAGCATTTTTTACTTGAAAATACAATTGTATTAAATTGTTAAAATGTTTTTATTATTGTTTTGTTTATTGACTAGTACAGTAATCTTATTATATTATTATATTGTATTACATATTAATGTGAGCTAATTTTGGACATACGTATTGCTCCAATAAAAAAAAAAGAGATAATTTACCATATATAATATATGGTATATGGATAAAAATTAAACTGTGCGATGAAATTCTCTTTGAACGTTTTACGGGTTTGAAAATTGGAAATTTTTACACAAGATTTTTTGAACACTCCAGATTATAAATTCTAAGTTCTAGATTTTAATTTATTTCCCAACTTATATCGTTGCGTGTGAGAAAGTTATCTTCACTTTTTTCGGTTTTGCCAGTCATGATGCTCTTGTAAGACACGTACGTTTGTTTGAGAATTTATTTAGGTAAATAATACATTGCTAATTGATAGCGCGTGACGAAATTGATTAAGGACGCACAACGAAGATAGAATTTAATCGGGTTTATCTGCGCATTATTCGGTAATAACGAGGTTGCCGATAACTTCCGAGATCAGAGATGCTTCGGTGACCTCGATAAGAAGATTACAAATTGGCAAATCGTTTCGTTTGCGTAGCGTATCTCGAAAAAAAACCTCGGGTCTTGTCTTTTACGCGATCAATCTGCTTCTCTCTTTCTCGCGACAGGACGGTGAGAGGAGACTTCGCGCTCGTCGTCCCATTGTGCTTCTTAGTACAGAGAAGAATGGATAGATTCGCGTCCAAAAGGTGAGTGCCTTATTAATCAGAATTCTTATTATATTTTCACGAGAGGTGTCGAGCTTGATGCGGAGGTGTTTATTAACGATTTCTCTTGCTTTCTCACATTAAAGATGTATCTCTTCGCAGAGAATAGGATTTTTTGAAGAATGTATGTTTCATCGTGATACGATGGACATATTGTGGTTAAATGCGGCGCATGAATAAAGTTTTTGCGTAGTTCGTTTTCCTTGGAATAATTTTAAACGCGCGAATGAGAAATTGTTGCAAAGTTTTGCTGTGAAATATTACAGGATTAGGTAAATTAATATTTTTGAAAACTAAATTATGTTAAAGTGGATGGCTTGTAAAATTAATTAATTAAAATTAATCAAATTGGAATTTTTTTTTTGACGAGGCAATCCAGCTAGATAAAGCGTCCCAATTTTTTCAGATATTGCGTTAGGGATAATAAAATTCTGTTATAATTTTTTAAGATCCATTCGCGTCTTGGAGTATCGTTCCTTGACCTCGCCAATCCTCCCCCTTCCTCGTTTCATTAAACGGAAACATGTTTTTTTTTTTGCATAAGTCGATTCTCCCCGCCGTTATGCATGCGAAAGTATTAAGATGAAGTTATCGAAAAGTCACAAAGTCATCAATACTTCATGAGACGTTTGATATCTTATCCTAACATATTTGACATCAAATATGATGTTTCGTCTACCGTTTTACCTTACATTTTTATACGTGGAATGACAAAAAGGGGATATACGTTTTGAAAAGATTTCTAACTGTTAAATGTAAAGAAAATACGAGAATCCGAGAGTAACAAGAATAACGAGATTATATTTTTTTCGTTGTGCAAAATTTGATAATAACTTTTCGTTAGCCTTACATTATATTAATTTCAATTCGTATAATTATGTGAGTATTTATGTAAATTATGTACACAGAAATGCAGATTTTTCAAGTTTCCGTCTCAATAAAAAATTCCTCGTACAGTGCTAAATGAAGGCGCCACTTCGTTGATCATGCTACTTACTCATGAGACTTATCGTACTTATGATTTTGACCGGAAATGCGAGTTTATAATTGGAGCGCCATCCGATAGCGGTATCGGATTTATTTTCGTGCAAAAGAAAAAGAAACACGGATGTCTCCTTTGACACCGGCCGCACGATACACAAAACACACGAGATAGCCCTTCTTCAATCAAGTTACTTGTTACGAAACAAAAGTATCTTGCGGTATCCGTTAAAAGTTGCTCGATCATTTAGCAACTCATTCAAATGTCATCGTAAAATGTTTGAAGGATCTAAGGATTTCAGCTTTTTATATATTTTTTCTTCTTTCTCGGACAGATAATAGCAATATCTTCAAACCAAGGAACTTTTAATACTATTATTATAAAAAATTATATATCACGCTCTTTAGATGATTATTATAATGTCGAAATAAGAATATATTTTAAAATTTAAATTACAATTTAAAATTATCAAATTCCTTAAAGAAGATTTTATCGAAAGAATAAATTTTATGCCAGTTTATGCCAACCACAAAAGAAGTAATAAACTTGATCATTTATTATTTATTAATATTGCGGGAAATACTTTCTTGTCCACGCTTATACATCCTGTATTCTCATCTTTCCTTTTCTCCGCGCTTACATCTCGATCGGGCCAAAGAAATCAAAGCTTAAAAAAAAAGACGTTCGCACCCCCGCGTTCTTCGCTTTCAGAAGGTTGCTTCTGCTTCGCGCCGACGAACAGAAGAAGATGAGGGCGGGACGTGATGATTTGCGCGCGACAGAGGAATAAACCAGAATGAATCACGAGACCTCGTACGTCTCGTAGGTCGCGTGTTACGCGACAAAGAAGAAGAAGAAGAAGAAAAAGAAGAAGAAGAAGAAGAAGAAGAAGCAAAACGAGGTCTGAGGAGGAGAGCGAGTCTATCGCAGAATATTCAACTGTCATTCCATCAATGGGGGATTATCTGCACGGCGATGGACGGCGCTTTTCTTTCCTCCTTTAGCGTAAACACACCACGAGGTCTATTTCTTCTCCCCTCCCCTCCGCCGTACCGCCCCCGTGGGCCCGCGAAGCTCCCCCGCTTTTTGCGTTGCTTTTTTTTTTTCCTATATTCCGCCGCGATCCTCTTCCCCGCGCTCTTTTCCCCGAGAGAACTTCATCTTCCTTTCGCGCGATTTCTCCCCTCTCCCTTCTGCTCATTCTCTTTTTCCCGCGCATGCTTTTCTCAACGGCGAAGAGTGGGGAGGGAAAGACGGCGGTTAGTAAATATGCGATACCGGAATCGGATACAAGGAAACCATTAATCACCCGAGCGGGCGCGAATGGGACCCGTTAAGTGGAAAATTTTTACAGGGTTATCTGGACGGCCGGACGAAAGGAAAGGGGGGTCGCGAAAACTACCCGGAGCTCATCGAAGCTTCGCGAATCACCCTGAGTACGAGTCGCTCGCACGGGGTGGGCTTCTCCTTTTTTTTTTGGATTCCGTCGCTCGCGATGTCTATTCGGAATATCGAAGAGGGAGAAATTAAATTAATTTTGACTGCGAGCAAAGCTGTTCTTCCTTTTGAATTGATATTTCAAAGTTACATGGAAAGAATTCTCTCTTAAAAATTATCCTGAAAATCGTGGTAATTGTAGGACAGCGTAAACCTTGAAAAATTTTACTGTACTTTTGACAAAATTTAGTAAAATTTTAATAAAATTTGGCAAAATTTTGTAAATTTTACTATACTACTAACAAAATTTGCTCAAACTTTGCCAAATTTTTTATTAAAATTTTATTAAAAGTATGGTAAAATTCTTCAAGGTTCACGTTGTCTCGCAATTGCCACGATTTTCAGGGAAAAATTTTTAAGAGAAAATTCTCTCCGTGTATATTTTCGATTATTGAGTTATTATATCTTTCGTGCGTAAAACTTATTCGAGTAAATATTTCAACTGCTTTTGTGCGGAAAACGTTTAGTACTTAAAGTTATTAATCCTATGAACATCTCACGTTGAATAATATCAATTATTGCCTTAGGCCTCGTCCGGATGAATAGGTAATAACGTAGTCGCGCTTCCGCGCGCTCTGTTTTAGCCAACTTCAAATATTTGAAGCTTCGAAACTTCAAACCTTCGGAGTTTACCTCGAACTTCGGAAGCTTTGGAGAAGAATTCGAAGCTTAAAACCTCCCAGGTTAACTTCGTACTTCGAGGATTCGAGGCTTTCAAATTTTGAAATTAATCGCGAAGCAAAGCGGCCCCGTGGAAACACAATTTTCATGGTCACGCGCGGGGGGGGGGCGGGGGGATACTCACTGTTGCTGTTGCAAGGGTTGACGAGAGATTCTTCACGTGGTTCAATAATCCCCGGTAGAACTCCTGCTTGCTTTGGAACTTCGACCCGCTCGACGATCCGCTCGGGTTCACAGCGCGGCACGCACAGCGCGGAAGGAAAGATCGGCCACCTTAACCGTTTGTCCTTTTATGTTACGTTTCGATTCGACGTAGAGATCCGATCCGCGACTACTTTACACCATCACCGGGTTCACGAGTTTCCTTTTGCATATATACTTTCGCGCATCCGTCTGTCGCTCTGTCTATCTGTGTCCCTTCCCTTTTGCTCTCCTCTCGCTTCTCGTCCTCTTCACGAAGTCTTTCGCCTTTTCTTTCTTGATCTCACTCGCCCCGCGGTTTTTGCGAACTATCTATCGATTCTCGGTCTCTCCGCCGGGACCCTCGTGTCTTATAAGCACTCGGATGTCCCCACCTCTCTAATCGCGCGGGGAGTCTCTCTCTCGGTCTTCCTCTCCGCGAAGTGTGCCCTCGCTGCCCCCGCGCGACCACGGCGAGCCCCCTTCTCGCGTTAGCCAGCTTGGCTCCAGACTATCGTCTCCTCTCTCACCCTCGTGTCCTCCTTCATCTCTTTCCTACTACTCCTCCACTGGTTCTTCTCCTCCGCCTCCTTCGTTTCCTCCGCCTTATTCCGCGCGCGAGTCCACGCGGGCTCTTTATCTCGATTCCGCCCCGACATTCTTCGCCGGCGAGGCTGAATGATTGCACTTTTCGCGCAATTATGATATCCATTTGTGATATTACGACGTTACAGTATCGTAACGCGATGTTACGACATTTCTGGACACCAACGCCAGCTAGGCAAGGAAAGAGAGAGAGAGAGAGAGAGAGAGAGAGAGAGAGAGAGAGAGAGGAGAGAGAGAGAGAGAGAGAGAGAGAGAGAGAAAGGGAGAAAGATAGAGAAGAAAAGAAAGAGGGAGAAGAGACGTAATGTTTATCGCATCGTGTAAATTCTTTTAACGAGTGACCAATTTTTTTCTGTCATAATCAACAAAATAAATATTTCACAGAGAAATAATTGCAAAATAATTTACGCAGTAAAACAGTACCCAGTGAGAAATAGTACATCGAATCGACATTGATTCGACATAGAAATCGTCACTTCGATGTCGATTCGACGTCGAATTGATGTTGAATTCATTATTGTTTCTCGCTGGGTAATAAATGTCATGGGACAATTCTCCAAGGGCCTATTGTTCCTTCAACTTCGGACAATGTAATTCATCTAGTGGATAAAATATCTAGGTCTACACGTGTTCATGATATTTCTGTGTGTACACTGAAAAAAAAAGTAATATATTCAATAATATATGTAGTTGCGGGCTGCTAGCTACAGATATACTCAATACAATAACATGCTATTGCAGTATCAACATTGTACTTGCATAGCAAATATTATTGTATTGAGTATTTTATGTAGTTGGCAGCCCGCAATTACATATGTTATTGGCTATATTACTTTTTTTCTGTGTAGGCAAAGAAGCATTTGTCCATTAGATAATCTAATTTATATCCGAGGACAACCGGCTCAAATTATAAGCGATGCGAGAAAAATTATATGAAGATATATGAAAGATAACTTGCAGAAGAACGAGACACTCAAGGAATTTTTCACGTTGTAGCTTCGACGCAACGAAAGTGTCGCCTCGCTCTGACGGGGAAAGCGTGCAGGCCAGGATTAATTCTTCGACACTCGAAACGATGTACGAAGAAGAGAGACACGGAGCGATTTATCTTCCGCTCTTTTCGGCTCTTTTTCGCGCTCAATGTCATACGCCAACCTGACGCAATCTTGAAGGCAAAAAAAAATCATCTCGTGAGAAAGAGAAGAGGAAAGAGAGAAAGAGAGAGCGAGAGAGAGAATTAGCTATCCCTATCGTGTGGAACGATATGCGTGCATCATTCCGGAGTCGATGATTGCGGCGAGCAAAATAATAACCAGGCGTCGTGGATGCCGATCGATCTTCGTGATCGTTGCGCTTTCTGATTGCGACAAACGTGTCACGGCAGCGATAAATGTACGTACAGTTAAAAAATTTGTGTTAAATTTAATAGATACCGCATGTCAAACGGTGCACAACAAATTTTCTGTTAAGTTAACATATTAAGCATATGTTAAATAACAACATACATATTATGTTATATTTTAACATAAAAATAAATGTAAATTTTATAATTTGACATAATTTTTATGTAACAATTTAATGAGAAAATTACGTCGAAATAACACATGTAACATGTTACTTTAACATTGTAGTAATGTTAATATAACATATAACGTGTTACAATAACATATTGTATATGTTATTTAAACTTATTTAACATGATCATAATATTATTTTAACATGTTATATATATATATATATATAAATTTAACATATCATATATGTTAAATAATAATTTCAGAAATGCTGAAAAATTTTTTTTTAATTGCATATATAGATTGTTTCAGAATCATCGATAAAAATTTTATGTGTGTACATATATCATTGGACTAATCAGTCCAATATTATAATATATGTGTGAATGCAATCATACTTGGTTCTCTGTTCTTGGCAAGCCCTTTTATTGATCTAGTAGGTGAATTTTTTTCACGAGAAATGCGCCATCTCGAAATAGATAGTCCCCAAAAATGAAGTGGTCCTTGTTAAAACCCCGATTGTAGAGTAAACTCAAAATTTTTTTTCTGTCAATTTTAACAGATAAATCCTATTACTGATAATCAGGAACATATTTATTGTGTAAAATTAAAAGTACGTGTACATGGTGTTACTTTTACATTTTTTTAAGTTATTCTAATAATTCAACACTTTACTTGAATTAACACAACATATATTAAAGTAACAAACAAACATGTTAAATTTTAACATAAAAGTTGTAACCGGGATATGTTTTAACAAGAAAACACAAAATTTTTTACTGTGTATATTTCACGGGAGGATCAAAGAAGAAAAGCGCGGGACGCGTGCGAGATTGAAACACGACCTAGAACGACGTCCGCGACGCGGAATTCGCTCCACCCCGTCGAGTAGGTCGGCCCTCTCTATTCTTAGGTACCTTTATTTACAAATTGCACGTCTAATCATCCCCGATCGGGGAGGGGGAGGGGAGGAAGGAAAGAGAGAGAGAGAGAGAGTGTGCGCGAGTGACGAAATCGAAATTCACGGAGGAATTTACTCCGGCTGTCGCGGAGAACAACATCGGGTAGCGTGCGGTAATGGATCGCGTCGCGATGCACGTGGCGGCTCGCTTGAAAGCCGCTGTTTTACTTTGCACTCAAATCCCCGGCGGGCGCTCTATTTTCGCCGATGATGAGGGATTCCGCGGACGCGTGCGAATTCTAAACGCGCGCGTCACACGGCCGCACCCCTCTCCCGTGCTTCGATCTCGCGCACGGGTTTGTCCTCGTCGAGGGAAAGGTGGCCGCCCCGCTGCCGTGTTTCACATCGTGTTCATGTTACACTAGTTAGCTGAAAATTAATAACTTTTAACCTTAAGTTAATTAATTTTAAGTAAATTTACATTAATTTGTACAGAGTAAAAAATTTTGTGTTTTTTGTTAAAAAATATCCTGGTTAAAATTTTTATGTTCAAATTTAACACATTTTGCTTGTTACTTTAACATATCGCTGCTGTTGCTAATTCACGTAAACTGTTAAATTATGTAATATTATTTTTTATTGAACGTAAGTAAAGAAATAAAGATAACTACGGTAATGTAATACACTAAATTTACTTTTAATGTGCAAAATATTAAAATTTCATGTACATGTATATTAATATGGGTTTCAGTTACTAAGAATTGAAATTTTACATGTGTGCATTAAAAGTACTTGAAATTTTAAGAAATTTCTAACAGTGTAATAATTGTGATCTTTTTGACGGATGAATCGCGAAATTATATGAGATAACAAGCAATTATACGATTTCGAAACAATTATCGTACGCAAATTGCGCTTATTAGGCAAATATTCGAGATAAAGAATGTTAATAGGAGGAAATTAATCACATTCGCAATTTTTCAAATCACTTCTTTAATTGCGCAATTTTTATCTTACTTTTCCTGGCGCGTGCACGTGGATCGGAACAACTAAAGTGAGTTTTCTTTTCATTAGCTCCTATCGGATAACTGTCTTTTTTAATTAACTTTATTCTCATGTCTTATTTTTTAAACATAAGGTTTTTATGTGCACAGATAAATGCATTGAGTGCATACAAGCGTGAGAAATCCGTCTTAATCGTAAAACTTAATCATTGAAAGCCGAGCGAAATTGAGCGATAAAAAGTTTTCGGTATCCCTATTTCTTCTTTAAAACATTGTTTATCTTAAAAAAAAGATTTGTATTTTTTCTTTTTTTATTGAATAAATTCTATTGGATGCTTAAGAAAAAGAAAGGGTAGAAAAAAAATTTTTATTAGACCATTAAATGCGAGACGTTTTTAGTTTTACTGAAAAGAATTTGTTTTTACAGATGGCTTTAAGTTTGATGTTTTGTAGTGCAAACCGTTGCTGACCGGCGCAACGAAGAGAACTTCCTGATAATTTATCTGAGCAAGCAGCTGATAAAATTGTTCGCGCGATTGCTGCTCTAGGACGAGGACGCGATGCTGGAGCATCTGGAGCAAGGTAGCGCTATTTTCAAGGAAACACATCGATCGTTTTGGCCACGTCGCTACGTCTAGGCAAGTTTATTGATCGATCTTTTCATTAGTCTTCCACTTGTGGCAGGCGAAGAAGTCTTCTCGGCATATTTATCAACGAAATAAAGTACAAATGCACCGCAATTACGTCGCGCGACTCCGAATTTTCCATTTGGAATATCAATGAGATATAAAATAACGATAAAATTTTATTATTGTCACATTTTGGTAATTAGCGTGTGGACTTTAAATGTCTGGAAGTTTATCGTATTTATTCGCTTTAATCACTATTACTTCTTATTATTTTTTTCAAATTTCTCTTATCACATTATACTTATTTTTATAACACATAAGATATGTGGACTTTTTTCTGTCAATTTTAAAATTGATTTAATTAACGATAATTAAAATACATTGTATATTTGCATTGCAAATTCAGTCTCGAGACGGTCCACCCACGGATGAGTACAAGATCTTTTAGATGTCAAAAGATCTGAAAGGGGTGGAGCGATGTTTCTTGTCGATCTTTTGGAGAAAAAAACCATGCTTATGTTAAAATAAGATAACTCTAACGTCACTCTTGACATCTGTTTTGCAGATTTTCTGTAAAATTATAAAACATAAAAAAAAGCATTTTTTAAACGTAATCTGTTTTTTAATTATTGACAAATGCAATAAATATTTTTTAATAAAACAATAATCGTTAAAATAATTATTAAAATAAACATTTTCATAACATTAAAATAATATTTTTTTAAACGTTCAAATAAACGTTTTTTTTAATGAATAAAAAGGTCTTAATCTATTATTTTAAATATTCTTAAATGTTTCCAAAAATGTTTTTCAAATAATATTTGTTTAGGGGTCATAGCTAAATCGGTATTTTTCGAATAGACTTCGTAGACGAGATGTATTCTTATTTTACAGATTACGACAAAATTCAGGTGTTGCTCATATCGGTATACACACGAAATTATTTTGAGTTTCAATCGATTTTTTTAGATACGATCAGATATGATAAAATTTTTCACAGATTCAAATGTGGTAATTTGTTCTTGAGACACGACGTGAGCGCAGTGTGACCACTACAAGACATCGATAAAACAGTCCGCGCGACCGGCCAATATCAAATCTGTCGTATAAATTCGTATTTTATTTTGTATTCGTGCCGCGGCGTACACAAAATTACTGTTTTGTTGCAAGACAGCGTAGAAACCTCATTTTATTCCGGTGAGTCTAAGTGAGTGTTCATCGTTCGTCATTCGTGGACTTTTACGGATAGAAATGCGAAACGATAGACGTCTTGAGATGCGGTAGTCGGTACGATGCGCTAACAATACCAAAGAGGTTAGCTTTTCCGTCTAGGGAGAAACGTTGCTCTTAGGTTTACCGCATTTAATCTAGTTTTATCTAGTTCTTTTTTTATTGAAGATTTTATGGCGCGCTTACGAAAATGTTACTTTGTTTATGAATTTATATTGTTTTATATTGTTTTAGAATTTAGATTATATCTACACTAGATTGTTTTAAATTATTTTAAATTATTTTATTTTTAGGGTTAAGTGGTAGTCAAACAGTTAAAATTAAATAGTAAAGTTAAAAAAATAACTTTAATGTTTTAATTTTTTAAAATAATTTTTTGTTATTTTATATAAACTTAATTTACCAATAAAAAAACTTATTTTAGATAATCTATAATATTATAATTGTTTTAATTTATTTTAATATTGATGTTAATCTAACTTTAAAAAATTATGAGTTTCTAATGTAATATAAATAATGCTTTTTAAACCAAACTTTTAATTTAACTTAATCTTATTGTAATTTTTAACTGTTTTTTTTATTTGTTTTAACGTAATTAAATTAATTTTATAAATTACTAATTTTATTTAATTTAGTTAAAAACACATTAACTTATCGAAACGTGTTTATTTTATTCTCCTATATTGCTCTTTGGAAGCAGGGAGCGTAAAGCGCATGTATAACGCACAACATAAATGCATAAGAAATTCGATTGGTTGAATTTCTTATGCACTTTGCTTATGACCAATAAATTTGCTTATGTACATGCGTTATGCGTTATGCAAAAGTGTGTGCGGGGGCCTTAAAACTTTGGGTATTTCTAATATTGATAAAGTAGCTGCATGTACATATCATACATTTCCAGTTTTGCTTTTAATCATTATCACAGATGGCGTAAGAATGTACTTTTCGATTTAGTCACTCGCGCGCTCGTTTAATTCTTCAGAGTTCTCAGACACTCCATTTTTTGTAATCACTTTTAAAATACCAGAATGTTATTTATTGTTATCGCCTAACATTTATGATTGTTGAAATTTTAATTGAAATGTATCTCAACCCTGACATAGAATTTCTCAGTACTACTGAAAGGTATTTCAATTTGTATAAAAAGCTGAGGAAAAAGTTATAAATTTATATAGAAATATTCTGAAAAATTACGAAATTTATACAGAAATTTTTAAGACAAAGTTGTATAAAATATTCTATGAAAAAATGTTTATTTTTACAAGGTTTTTTTTTTGATGGGATTCGTACAAATAAAAAAGAGATAAACAAGCGAGGAGATTTCTGATGATACAATTTATTACAGTATTGTCAACATTAATTATGTGTCGATTTGCGTAACGAGATGTGTTCTTTTTTTTGTTTGAATTTCCAGACGAATCGGATTTGCAAAAATGCGTTTATTTGACATACAAAGGTGAAAATGAAGAAAGCATTAGCAAGAATTTAATTACAAATTTAATTACAAATTAAACGCAAGAAGATTGATTAATGTTTACAGGTGGGAAAGAGAAGAGGAAGATGATATCGCGAAGCGTTACGAGATATTTGTTAGCGTAAGCCAAAATTGAAATAATTAAAAATCGATCGCACGTTGTTGTTATTTTTTCCTCGTTTCAATTTCTAATTGGGCGTATGGCAAGCGATGTTGATTTTTTACTCAATCATTTTCTTAGCATAATGAAGTCTTCTCGTAGCTGCTCAGCTCCTCCGCTGCAACCGCCATTCGCTTCTGATTTACTTCCGTTTATTCTAAAGGACAGTAGTTCTTAAAATCGCACGGTGGCAAGCCTGAAATGCGAATCGCTCGTTATTCGATCATTATTACCGCAGCCGTATTGCGCGAAGCCTTGCATTGCTTCAATAACGAGAAATAATAAACAATTTTGAAAAATAACTTTTACTTTTTTATATGTGTATATTAATTGTAAATTAATTTCCATTAAAATGATTTCAAATAGTGCAAATTACTGTCTTTCCATACGAAATAATATATGAATATATTTGCGAAAAAATTATGTTTGCATATTTAAGCAAGGAGACTCATTTTTTTTATCACACACTGTTTTATTGAAGTAATTAAAAATTTGACTGGGTATAAAAACAATCTGAAAATAATTTTGTTGAATTATTGAAAAATAATTGTAAAGGATGTTTAAAGGTTTAAAATTTTAACATTTTATAGATTGTTCTATTTTTATGTTTGATTACCTGTGCAAAATTCAACAGTTCTCTTATTAATTTGAAAGTTACTTAATTTTTGTTTGCTCCTGATTCTTATATAAAATAGCATTTTATAATATTTACTAGCTATGCCCTGCCATGCGTTGCTGTGGCTCTCTATTCTTATGCTACGTTTTTTTCAAATTTTCTTTGCTTTCGTTGTTGAACTTTCAAGAGCCTTGCTTTACTGTTGCTCTTTTTATTTTATTTTTGAATAAGCATTTATCTATCTTTAATAAATCTAATATTCATTTATTCACGTACTTCTAACTTATTTCATTTATTTATTGCCTTTGGCACTGTATTTAGGGAAGTACGGTGTACTGTCTGCCTAACATACAGTATTAATTTTTCTTAAATAAGAAAGTTTTTTAAAGTCTAACATCCTGTAAATTTCTTTTTTTCCTTTAATATTTATTTATAAACTTGACGAAAGGAAGTACGTATTATGAAAAAGAAAAGTTATTTGGCTAACTATACCTTGTTTCATACCTCGTTTGTTCAAGTCCTGCGAGTCGTAGATAAATGATTTTGATCTCGGCAATAGTTCCGGTTCTCTGACGGGGTAATTTGGCGGCGATTGTTCTATCGCGCGCTCCTGCTCTCGCTCTTTTGCCTCTAGAATTGTCTGAATTTCGATCTGCTCGTCGTTGATCTCGTGCTCTTGCTTGACTATCCGGTTTTTCTGCTCCATCAATTGCTTCAGGCGGTTTGCCAACATCTACGCGACCCAGAAGAAATTCGACAGAGATATGATTAAAAAAATAATTGAATTAATATGATCATTTAAGGTAATTTCTAGACACTGCAGTCTTTTTGTATTCCTCACAATATTTTCCGTTTTTTTCGCGGGATTGCCATAGAAGAAGCCCGGCAACATTGATTCCACTTGCGGAAACGCGTAGGTGTTGACGTTGCCATTTGTAGCATAAAACAGCATGAATGCCGCTAGCAGACACAGACTTGTCCTAGCAACGGATCGTTGGCTATGTCTGACCGTCATTTTCTCGTATCACGAACTCTAGGGAAAGGAGAAGAAAAGCGCGCCCTATAGAAGATAAGGATATTAAGGGGATGCTGGACCGCCTCTTAAACTTGATCGGGGTCGATAATGTAGAGTCATTCGTGCACATCATTAATGAGATTTCGTATATATTTCTTTTATGGATTTGGAAATTCTTTTTCCAGAATTAAAGTACACATATTAATATCAATCTGTGAATTGGATTTTATATCGAGAACGAAAGAAATTGTTTTCATATTATTCTACTTCTTCCGAATTCGCATTCACACATATTCTTATACCACAATTCTTATACCGAAAGCTTCTAGCTCATTTCTGAAAGCACATTATTATTCTTTCCTGTAATAACAATGGTGCATAATAGTTATTTTGTACGTATAGAGTCTTTAAAGCTTAGTGCTGCAGATTAAAGTCACGAGACAACTGCACAAAAGTATAATTTTTTAATTATTTTTGTTTTTTTACATGAAATTGTAATTAGCCACCGTTTGTTATTGTCTATACTTTAATTCTGGAGGATTTACAATTCTATAAAATCAATTAAAAGCCAAGCTTATCCGAAAATAATTAATGTTTAATTGGTAAAACAGACCACTCCAGCATCCCCTTAAAGATATGAAAAATTAATATCCTTTAAACCTCGTAGAGTGAAAAATCACTCGAAAATTGCACTTGTGGTGAAACGAGATTTAAAAAGTATACTTGTCTTCATTTAAACGAGCCATAGGGGAAAATTGTTGATCAAGTATCGTGCGTAGAAAAATCGTTCTCCAGGACAATTGGAATTGCGCGACTTACTCTGCGTAACTTACTCTGGCCGAATCTCGCCGATATATTTCGCTGACGGTACGACACGCGATGGTGAAATGAGTGGCGAAGGGCTGTTGCATCCTCTATTATACTCGCGTGCTATATAATAGAGGTATCCTCCTCCGCAACCTGTATCCGTCCTCCCTCTCCATCGGCCTTCTTCTAATCATCCCGTAGAAAAAGAACCGATCGTTGATTCGGATCGGATTTCATGTTTGCGAAAATAAAATTTGCGATACGATGCTGATCGTTCGATCTCTCGGGGAGAAAAATCTACGATGTATACGTATCGCGTTTCGATACTTTTATTATATTTATCGAACTGAATTTTGTACCGAGCCAAAACCTGTGTAACTTTTTTAAAGTTTCAAGTTAAGCCTGCAAATATAATGGCCGTTAATTTATACGCATAAACTAAGCCTCATTTTTCTTTCATTTAGGGATAGAGTTTTCTCTCCATCGGTTATTCCCTAAATTCGTGGCTAACGCGTCGAACGTTATGAGTGACGAAGAGGATCAGCAGCAACAGCAGGTGGAGGAGAAGCCGTTCGCCGTGGAGCGCGCGAAGACCGGACGCGCGAAATGTAAGCGATGCAAATGCCCGATCGAGAAGGGCGAGATACGGATCGCCAGGTACGTGGCGAGCTTCTTCTCGGACGGCAAACTGATGCCGGCCTGGCACCACGTCACCTGCCTGTTCGACGCGTTCGCGAAACAACGCGCCAGCACCAAGAGGATCGACGATCCCGCGGAGGACGTCAAGGGTTGGGATCAATTGTCCGACGACGACAAGCAGATCGTTCTGGATAAGCTCGAGGCATTCGAAAAATCCTGTAATTATTCTGTATCGAGAGGTGACACCTTTCTTGATTTATTTGCCATTTACTTGATGCGTCTATGCGGTCACGGATCTATGTTTCTGAATTCTTTCCGAAGATTTTAGTTGAATAGAACACTTTTTAACTTATTATTTTATAGCAACAAATCTGTTAAATTTGACGACAATTTTTCCACAATAAAAATGTGAGGGAAATCGTCATTCGTCGCAGTTCTTCAATTTTTAGGATTGCTTTTTATTTTTTATGTCTTGCTACAATTTTAGATCAAGATCTGTTACGTTTAACTGCAAGTAAAATTGGCTGAGGAACGATATTCAACTAAAGTTTTGTTATTTATTTGATTGAGTTGAATTAAGATATAGTGATGATGTGAAATTCCTGATTTGTTGATAATCGCGACTGAGGGGTAGGGGTGGAAAAATTGATTGATATTGAGACATAAAATTACAATGTGTTATATTGCGCTTTAACTGGGTAATTTCATCCTGTAATTAGAAGCAATTGTTTTGCGGAGGTGAAAATTACTTCCGACGTACGAACGCACGTAGGAAGAAAATTTCGTCATTTTGATCCATTAACAGTTTTCAGATAAATATTTTATTTGCCTATTATTGATCTAATTTTAATGATAAGTAATATGTCAAAATTTTTTCAATATTTAAATATCAAAAATATCTCAAAATATCATGGAAAGATAATAAAACATGATTAACATTATGTTGTAAAAACAAATGAGCAAGATAGAATAGAATTAATAAATGCAAGCAATTGATTTTTATAACTGCGAATTTTTTATATAAAAATTATTGAAGTAAAATTATTCGAATCACTTTGTATCACATATAATATATGAATTAATTGCTTCTTTAACGCGTTAATTCCTCCGTATATTATAGTGCCGGATAAGGCTTTGAAGAAGGCCGCAACGCCACGTAAAGCGACTTCCTCTTCTAGTGATTCCTCGAAAAAACCAGGGAAAAAAACTCCAGATCAAAAGAAGACCGTAGCAAACGACAGTGAACAGAATAAGGAGAAAGAGAACAAAAATAAAGAGGAGAAAAGCAAAGTCCCGTCGAAGGATGATTCCTTTCGCGAATTTCGTCGCGTATGCAGCAACGTTGCCGACGTTGACGCCTACACCGACAAGACTACAATCGTTAAGAGGATGTTCACAAAAGGATCACAAGGTGGTAAGTACCTTTTCTCATAAGATTAAAGAGAGAGAGAGAGAGAGAGAGAGAGAGAGAGAGAGAATATTACAGAAAAAAGAGACCAGTATCCGTATCGTGTGTAACAATATGATACAGCGTAATAATTCGAAAATAATGACGGGTGTCGAATTGCGGATGCTGATCAATCAACTTGGCGGCGCCTCCGCGATCGTGATTGTCGCGCTTTTTGATTGCGACGTGTCACCGCATCGGATTTATGGGAGGATCAAAGGAGAGCGCGGAGAGTCTTGAATAATAAAATTTTGAGAAAAAAAAATGATAGTAATGGTACTTACGCATAGATTCCCCCTTTTTATCTTTATCTTTTTCGTTTGTTTCTGCAGACGGTTTTAAGGGTGACATTATGCTCTGGTGTAAACTGCTGCTGCCCGGCGCAGTGAAAAGAATTTACAATCTGCAAAGCAAGCAGCTGATAAAGTTGTTCGCGCGATTACTGCTCGAGGATGAGGATGCGATGCTGGAGCATCTGGAGCAAGGCGACGTGGCCGAAACGATCAGTGCTTTCTTTGAAAATAGTACTGCCCTCTCGCCTTGCGCCGCGAGCGTATTGACCATCCAAGACGTAAGTCGGCGTAATTTTGCGAATTTTGGGGACAAAGTCGAAAAATTATCGGTGAGGAGCCGGAGAAGAAAGAACTAAATATATATATAAGTTGTCGAAATTTTTATTTTTTATCTAACTTAATTTTAATTAATCCAACAAATATATTCTAATTTCTTAAATATAATTTTTTTTTCTATAATTAATAATCAAGAGAAAGGTATTTAAAAATATTTTTCTTCGTATAATTACAAAACAATTAGTACAATTTGTGATGAAAAAGTTAGTTAGAGTTTAAAAAAATTTGAATTAGATGTGTCAGATTTAACATAAAGTATTTTTCTTTAATCAAATGTGGTTAATTAAATAGACTATTTAATTAATCTGCATGTAGTAACATTAATTAGATAGAAGATAATAAAACTATTTTACATAGATGCATAATTTATCCAAGAAATAATGCAAACACGTGTATGATTCATCTCTTTTTATATTTTTTTTATTAATAAGCTTTATTGGATAGGTCGATCTCTTTTTGGAGAACTTGTCACGTTTAACCAAGGAGGACGAGCAGATCCAGCATTTTCGATCTATCCTCGATAAGTAAGTTTATTAATCGGCTGTTTTTTTTTTCATTAACCTGCTAATTGCGGCAGACGGAGTCTTCTCGAAATACTTTAACGAAATAAATATACAAAAATATCAAAATTACGTATAGCGCCGAATATATTATTCATTTAAAATATTAATGAAATATATAAAATAATGATAAAATTTTATTATCGACGCATATTATAGTAATTAGCGTGTAGAGTTTCAATATCTGGTAGTTGGTCGTATTTATTCGCATTAAATATAATATAATAACATTACCTCCCATTATTTTTTTTTTAATTTTATTTATTTTACTAAATTTTACTTACGATTAAAGGCTACTTTTCTTTTTAATTTTTATATTTGACATTTGATTTTTTTGCATTTTATACTTGACGAGTGTTCAAATATAAATTTTAGATGCACCGCCAACGATCTGAAGATGATCGTACGTTTGATCAAACACGATCTGAGGATCAACTGTGGACCGAAGCACATGTGAGTGTGCTGCTTTTTTTCTGTCAGTCTTAAAATTAATTTAATCGGTAATAATTAAAATATACTATATATATATTCGCATAATGCAAATTTAGTCTCGAGGCGATTCATTCAGATGCGTACACGGCCTTCCAAATGTCCCAAAATCTGGAAGCGGTGCTGCGACGTTTTCTACCGAATCTGGAGGGAAAACCATGCGCCTCAAGCTCGCCTTTAAGCCAGAATAAAGTAGCCCTCTCACTGATGACGCCTATTTTACCGATGCTGGTATATTGAAAATATATCTATAAGAATTGTTTCTAGCCTTTTAATATATAATATAATTAATAATTTTAATATATAATACACATTAATATTATAAATAATTATTTATAATGCATATAAATTATTTATACATGAACGGTTTCGCTGAAATCCTAATAATTAGGTGGATACAGAAAAGAATTTTATTAGATTACTAGAATAATTATGTAAAACGTTTAAATCGATTATTAGAATGTCCAAATTTTTTGCGACATTATTTATTATATTTGAGCGTCCTACATTATTATTTTTTGATTCAACAAATTTTGAAAGTAATTTACTTTCCGACTTTGTATAGTTAAATTTTAAAATACACGGAGAGAATTTTCTCTTAAAATTTATACCCCCAAAATCTAGTAATTGTGGGATAATGTGTGACCTCAAGGAATTTTACTATACTTTTAGTACATTTTACTAAACAGTATAGTAAAATTCTTTCGAGGTCACACATTATCCCACAACTACCAAATTTTGAGGGTAAATTTTAAGAGAAAATTCTCTCCGTGTACTTGAACAAGACCGTTCTTTTCGTATATTATTTAGGAGTTCAAAAAATACATTACGTTGTTTATCATCTTCCTTGTCATTATCACGAGACATTTATACTAATAATTAAATTATCTATAGAAATAATATTAACGAAATACTTTATAATTACGATATTACATTAATAAGTTATACATTCGAAGAACGAAATAATCGTGCGCTGTTATCAGTTTATTACCTAATTATCTGTTCCAATTGGCTAATTAGCCGGATAGCTAATTAATTAATTTATTAATTAATAAAGGCAGAAGCGTGCACATCCGTGGAAATGGCGATGCGAAAGTGCCCTAACGGCATGTTGTCGGAGGTCAAGTACGACGGCGAGCGCGTACAAGTGCACAAAAGCGGAAACGAATTCCGATACTTTAGCAGATCTCTCAAGCCAGTCCTGCCGCACAAGGTAACGGGGAACGGGGAGAGATGCTAATTTGTAGAAATGCGTAAATTTATTTGTCATTGATATTTTTCTACAATAATAATAGCGTCCAAGAATATTAATAAAATAAAAAATGTATGATGATAAAGTACGACCCATTCGACTTTTGGATTTAAAGGCGATCGATGAGTTAATTAATTTTTCCAGATAAATTTATTCAAGGATTACATAGGGCGAGCGTTCCCCGATGGTGACGATTTAATTCTCGATTCCGAGGTTCTCTTGATTGACAATGAGACCGGACAACCTTTACCTTTCGGTTCCTTAGGAATTCATAAAGTACGAATTTCGTTCCTTGACTCTAATATTTTTCTTTTATTTTATTTTTCTGATAATTTATGCAACCAGTTTTATGCCTTTTTGTCGGTCTTTTAATTCATTATTTTTAATTGCATGGCTAAAGAATTTGCAAAAAAATACGCAGTAATAATTTGTGATATTAATTTAAATAATAATAAAACGATATTTTAATATATGTAATTGTGTTTGTTTTCAGAAAGAAGAATTCAAAAATGCTAATGTGTGTCTTTATGTCTTTGATTGCTTGTACTATAACGGCGAGGTACTAATAAACAAGTAAATATCGAGTTTCTAACAAAAAGAATGCAATAATACCTTACAATGATTATTCTGATTATTCGACGCATTTACAATATCTTTTTTCTCTTTCGTTATATTAGATCTATGCTGGAGCGTAGGAATATCCTGAAGGACAGAATGACCGAGATACCAAACAGAATAATGCTGTCGGAGGTTTACGAAGTCCACGTAAAGAAATAGAATTAAAATAATAAACCGCGCCAGTTGCCTTCAATTTATAATTGCAATTCGCGTCTGGTTTCAGGATCCGCGGGATTTAGCGGCAAGGATTGTTCACGTGTTAAAATTGGGTCTCGAGGGTTTAGTGCTGAAGGACATTGATGTATGTATTGATCCTCGCAGGCTTTTTCATTTTACTCTGACATTTATTGATATATTCTTACGATGTAATACTGATTATGGAATTAATTGAATAATCGTAGAAGTAATTATTTGTTATATTTAATTTAAGCTTTATCTGTTTCGAAATTTTCGCGTTTTCAGAGCAAGTATGAGCCGGGTAAGAGGCACTGGTTAAAGGTAAAAAAGGACTATCTGTGCGGTGGTGCGATGGCTGATAGCGCAGATCTCGTTGTGCTTGGTGCATGGTACGGCACAGGAAACAAAGGTTTGTATCAGTCGCGGAAAGATTCGAAAAAAAAAAATAGATCTACAAACCGTAAATTATCGTGATAATTAAAAATATTAATTATCAATGTTAAATAAAAATAAAAATGTAACGGGATAGTTCTTACATAACTGACGACTAATATTCATTTTTTATTTTTATTAAAATTTAATTCCGAGTTTCCTTTTTAAATATGAAAGAAATTTTTATATCTTTTAAGAATTGACAATAAAAGGAATTTTTTAAATTTATTTTAAACAGACTATAGAGAATTTAAAAGAGTAAATTTTTCCTGAGTTTTATAACAATCATATGTGTTATTTAGGGTCGTTTTCTATTTTATGGAAAAATAGCCGATCTTTTACATTAATTTGATTTAGAAACGTTTTCGACAGACCTCCAGATGATTTTTTTTATTTGTTTTACAGGTGGTATGCTATCGGTCTTCTTAATGGGCTGCTACGATGAGAAGCGCGACAAGTGGTTAACCGTTACTAAAGTAAATAAAAATGTTTAATGAGTTTTAAATGTCACCTCGAATTGAAGGGAGGGGTGTGAGTGAGTAAGTGACAAAAAGAGATAAGAAATCACACTTGTCGTCGTAGGTACACACGGGACACGACGATGCTACTCTGGCGGCGTTGCAGGATCAACTCGACATGGTGAAGATTGGCAAGAACGTGGAGAAGCTACCGGGCTGGTTGCTTGCCAAAAAGCCCATGGTGCCGGATTTCGTGGCGAGGGATCCCAAGGTAATCCGCACGTCAGACCGTCAGTTACACTTGAGCTTAATTTCATTACTTCAACGATAAGCAATTATACGTTGAACTTTTCGGTATCTAATCTCTATTTTTTTCCAAAGTACTTTATAACACAAAATCGATAGTATGTTTGAATTCTTGTAAGATAAACACGATTTAATTAAAATCATAATTATATTCCGGTCTTTACACATAAGAAACAGCATCAAACGTTAATATTAAATTAAAATCAATATATTTACTTTAAAAATCATATACGTATAAGCAAGAAATTGTATTCAACGACAATCTTGCTTATATTAATAAATTTCAGCAAAATATTATTTCTTTATTTCAATATTATTTATAGTCATAACGAGCAAAATTGATTGATTCGACAATAAAACAGTTTAATAGTAATTAAGAAATTTAAATTTTTTGCTTGAAAAGACGGTTTTTTTTCTGCCCAATATATTTTAATTCTTTTCCTCTCTTCTAAGTAAAGTCAACTTTTTAGAATTTTGGAGAAGACTAATTCAAAGATACACATTTCTAGTGACCTCATGGTATTACGAAAATTAATACCATCATTAATTTTCTAATTAATATGATCATTAATATAGAATTAATATGCTTTGTTAATCTGCTAATTGTTACTTCGTCGGACGGGCAAACAGAAGCAGCCGGTGTGGGAGATAACGGGCGCCGAGTTTACGAATCAGGGGGTGCATACCGCGGAGGGGATCAGCATCCGGTTTCCGCGCGTCACGCGGATACGCGACGACAAGGACTGGTCGACGGCCACCAGCCTGGACGAGCTGCGCGTCCTCTTCGAGAAGAAGCCCGAGTCCGTCAATTTCGATCGCCTGCTCGGCACGTTGGCGGATGTCAAGGACATTCCGAGGAGAAAGCTGCCCGATCCCGTAAACAAGTCGCCGAGGAAGACCAAGGTGGCAAAGACGAGCTCATGGGACGAGCCGTCGACGAGTTTCCAGGTGAAGGAGGAGCCGATAGACCTCAAGGAAGAAGTCAAAAGGTCACCGGAAAAAGTCCTCAAGAAACGAAAGCAGGACGAGAGCGACGAAGAATTGTCTGACAAAAGTCCCCAGTCGGAGAAGAAGAGATGGAAAGTAAAGCGCGAGGTCAAGGAGGAAACGAAGGATTCTTCAAAATTTGAGACGAAGGAAAGATCAGACTCGGGGATGGAATGGCAAGAGGAGGATCGTCGCGTCGATCGTCTCGCTGGCAGAACGGAGGAATCCTTCGAATCCTTGTCCGACATGAATGCCTCCGATTCGGACGTCGAGGATACCGTAAGTAATGCCAATTCTTTTCCTAGACGGACAAATCATCTCTCGATCGATTTTTTATTGCTTCTTTCTAGACGACCCCCAAATCTTACTTAATAAACGTTCATTGTATTCTATCTTCGTGTTGCGCTTATATACAATAACATAAAATTATCTAGATAAAGGTACGAAAAATTACATGTAAACATATCTTAGACAAGATAAGGATTATTAAATGTTAAATTGTCTAGGTAAAAGATGGAAAATACTTTTAGCTAGGTAATTTTTAAGTAATATTGTTGTTGAACAATATTCTTTTTTTTATTTACAAATTCTTATTTCTTAAAAACGAGAGCCATTTATTCTTCAAGCACTTTGATTTAACGAAAAAAAAATTAAAATAGAGATAATATATATTTTAATAATATAAATAATGATAAGATAAGGTCACTTCTTTATCCGGATAATTATTTAAAATAATATTTATATTCCTTGTGATTCGTATGCTCAGTTAATTAATTAAATTATTATATCCTGTCGCGCTCGAATAACATTCGCCACCTGCCGCTAAGTTGCGCTCTGTTTACTCTCTGCGTATGTTTATGCTCGAATGCCGTTTATTTATTTATCTTTTATAGCTTCCTATTATATATGCACATGCATTAACGCTGTCTAATGCGTGCGAATTCGGCATCCCCGCTGATTTTTCTATTTAAAGAAAGAACGTATATATTTGGTAAAACTGCATGTTAAAGACGACCTCACTGATTTCAGTGACTTTGACTAAAAATTGCAGAAAGTTATCCAGTTTTCCACCTTTCTTTTTCGCCGTTAATTAAGACGGGGATTGAATGATAATAACTAAAAAGACGAAAAAGCAGCTATTACAATAATTGTATTGCGGAATATAACTGAATTCCATTAGGTTCATTGTGAAAGAACAAAGGAAATCGATGAGACCCGCAGATCGCAAAGTCTCTTTGTGAATACAGTATTGTGCACCAAATCTCGCTACCTCGACTGTTCGCAATGTTCCTCCTGCGAGGAAGAAATCTTGTTTAAAGAAGAGAAAGGACTATGATCGCCTCGATTTTTCTTGTTAGATCGTCTTCCCTCACACACGGCTATTATTTATTTATTTATTTTTTTTTCTTAATAGATGACTGTCGTTCGTGGATTTCTCTTCTTACGTACTCTTTTACGTTCTAGAGGACAGTGATAGAACGGTCTCTTTCTCTCGTAGATTTTCCATAATCTGTCATTACCAATCCCGTCACTTATCAGCGATCCTTCGCGTACAAACCCGCTGTTTCCACTGTTCGCAATTCGCTATCTCTGTTTCACGATGCTGGAACATCGAGTCACTTCTGTGACTTCTGTCGAGCTCCTCCATTTATCTTCTTGAAAGTTATCTAATGTAACTGTCACTTACCTAGGCGTTATTCACTGTAAGTTTGTCGCACGTATATTCACTTTTAACCTTGCGTGCGGTGAAATATTTCAATTGCAATTAATTTAATTGAACTTAACGATTATTATTTATATTATATTCTCTACCTATTAAATTGGTTTTTATAATCGTTATGTACTGGTATAATAATTATAAAAATATAACGATTGTTATACGTATGTAATAACATTGTTATATATGGCAGTATTATGAAAATTTTATGCTTTGTACTACATATAGATATTTATATTGATTTATAAAGTTTTCTGCATGAATTTTTATATCTTAATCTTCTTTTTTTTAAATTTATTATTTACTGTTTTATCTTATTGTTATATTTATCCTACACATTTTATTTCACTCGTTTTCTCCACTCTATAAATTTTCTTCCAGCTCCAATTCAATAAGGTGCTACAAGATGTGCGGGCGAGCCTCGCTCCTGGTTTCGATTCGGGCAGAAGGAAGGACGTACGAAGGCTGCTCAAAACGTATCCTTTCTTTCGTCGTTATTTTGATAATTCGCATGCAATTATTATTCAATGTAATCACGTTATCTTTACACTCGCATTACATTCGCAATTTCATAAAAGCTCGATGATGGTCGCGCTCGCCATCGGTAATTTCATAAATTTTTACCGCCCTCCTCCCCCACCCGCCCTTCCCCCTTTCCCCCTTTCTCTCTCCTCCTCGATCCTCTAATCGATTTTCGAAGTAACGCAATGTCGGCCACGTATTAACGGGAAAGTTACATTATCGGGACTTGTAACACGCGTTCTCCATCTATGCATTCGCAATGAGGGCCCTCGTATCGCATCTCTCGCTAAAAAAAAGATACATCATCGTGCATTACAAATTCGAAATATACATTATAAAATATAAATAATACATAATAAATGAATTATTTTGACGCGGAATAGCGAGAGATCTCGGGAGACTCGGGATTACTGTTTTCAACAAAATTAGAGAGTTATTTGAAATCGACTGCAAAACTGACGAGATACAAACATTCACGTGACTTCGCGAGGAAATAAAGTCAGATTTTCAGAAAGGTATTTTTTAGCTTAAAGAAGCCATTGTCGAATTTTATTATGCTGTCACTTGTCATGGAGAAAAGCCACCAAAGAGAAACCTTTAATGCGGTATCTTCAAACTTTAACGTGCTTTCTAAGTAATTTTACCATCGTTTTTCACAAAATCGCATAGATTACCACTCCCGCCATTTTCCATTCGAAGTAATCCCTCAATATTTTCGAGGGCCGCATATTATTGTATATCGCATTTTCCAGGGTTGGGAACCAACGAGTTACTTGTAACGAAGTTACGGTTACACTTTTTTTGGTAACTAATAACTTAACTTCGTTAATTTTCTTCATCTGTAACTTAACGCAGTTACATTTTTTTGGTAACTAGTAACTATTTTGATAGTTACTTTAATAGTTACTTTTTTTAGAACATGCGCTAAAATTTTTAATCAACAACCGGAAAAAGTTGAGTCTACACAAGAGGAATTGTATCAATTCTTAAAATCAAATAACTCCAGTATTAATACGCTAAATAATTACACTGCAATTAAGAAACTTTTTATTATAATATAACACAGGCATTCCACAGTTCTGCATCTGTGGAATATATGTTTAGTATCGGTGGCTCTATAATGACGCCACAAAGAGGTTTTTTTTACGATGATATATTTGAATATCAAATTCTATAAAATTGAATTCTATAAAAATTTTTATGAAAATTTTGTAACAAAAAAAATATGAATCAATGTATGACAGCCAATGGTATCATTATATTTCATTTAATTCTGATAACAGTAATATGCGATTTAGAGTTTTACCTTTACAAAGTTCTCATTTAGTGTATATAAAATAACTTGTTAAAAGACATAATTAAGCATATAATATACAACAGTTAGTAAAGCATAAAATGTAAGATTCTTGTTTCTTATATTTAAAATAATGTACAATTATATTTAAGAAAAAAGTAACTGAAAAGTAACGACTCGTTATTTTTTTTAGTAACTGTAATGAGTTATTTTTCAAAATCGATAACTTGTAACTGTAATTAGTTACTTTTTCAATGAAAAAACTGTAACTATAACTAGTTACTTTTACAAAGTAACTTTCCCAACCCTGGTATTTTCTATTACGTACATGCAATTCGATTATATAACAATTACGATAATTGAGATGTGTGTAACGTGTTACGTTCTATGGTTCGTTACTTGGGAGATACAATTTACGAACCGTCGACAGAGAAGGAGAGACATAGAGCACTCGACGGTGCAGTGAACATTCATAAATCAGTTTCCCGATGGCAGTGTACAATTGCCAGAGAATCTCTCGCTGGCTCGTCGTGCAAGACCCTCGTCCCGGAGGGCTCGTCCGCATTCACCGCTGGAATCGCTCCCGCGACGACGTTTTCCCTCGATCCCACGTCCGCGTTTTCCACGTTCTTACGAAACACACCTCTCGCCCTTTTTCCTCGGTCCTCTCTTTCCTCTCGGGGATGAATGTGTGGACGTACCATGATCTTCCTTGACAAACCGCTGAAAAACCGTTAGACTCGGCGCCACGGTGGTTACACCGGTGAACGGATACAGCTCGACGACGGCGACCCACGTCATCCACCCGCGCACGGAAATTCCGTCCTCGGCCGTCCTCGGGGTGAGTTTGAACTAGTTAAAACGGTATAATGTACACGTGTTTCCCTCTCAGTGAGATTGTGATACGCGATTGCGCGGGAGAAGGACGGGTGTGACGGCGGGGCGTCGACTTGGGACCGGGAACACGAGTGAGAAATTCAATTTTGAGCAGGACGGTTTGGAGAGAAAACCGTTGGGTAAACTCCGGAAGAAGTGTGTCTGCTGTAACGCGCGCGTTACTCTGGGAAATATTTGATTTGAAGGAACTGAGTACGCAGAAAAAAATCAAGTGTCAAATTAACTCTTACATATTCATATGAACGCATTCATTGTTTCATATACACGCAACGATATACAGGGTGTCCGAAAACATGTGGGTCAACGCTCGTAAAAAGGTAGAAGGGATCGAGATGAACATAAAAGTCCAATATTGTCTTGGGTTAGGTCCACCAATAATCGAGATATTAACGTATGGAATGTGCAAATAATCTAATTAATTTCTATCGTAATTGTGAACAGTAAATTAATGAAAGCTTATCATACATTCACGATAGATTTTTTCTTCAGTGTTATGGCTCGAGCTCTTCCCTCGGCGTGCTCTCATTCGCATAATTTAAAGAATGAATATCTCTATTATTGGAAAATAAGTCCATTTTATTTAAAAGTGTTGATGCTCTCGAAATCTTGTGTAAAATAATAAGTGTGAAAAGAACACATCGTTATATTTCCCCCTTTGAAAAGAAATAACTTTTCCCTCATTTAGTATTTTCTTGTGTTCATAAAAGCAACAGGGATATTCTAACTAAATGATTGATTTACAGGAAACATTTGTGCATATAATATAATATAATACGATATATTATTAATAATAATTAATTAATATTATATAATATTATTTTTAATTATAATTTTTTAAATTATATATATTATATTATAAATATATATAATATAAAATAATTATGATTTATTATATGTATATAAATTCCATCGAAACTCGTTATACTTTGAGATACAATTTTTTTTTCCCTTCGAATCACGTTCGCCGGAGTATTTCCTCTAAGGGTTGCACTTCTCCCGTTCAGTCTCAAGTCGACGTCCCTTCGGTCGCGACAACATCCCGCAGATCCTTCGCCATCAAGCGGCCGCGGGGAGCAGGTCCTACCGCTTTTATCAGCGGGGAATCCGTCGGCGGGCGGCGCGGAAATTTAACGCGCGATCGTGCGAACGGGGTTGGGGGATGGGGAAAGTGGGTAAGGGGAGTCGTAACTGGATTAACCGCGGTTAATACCGCGGCCATTATCGCGCCTGGTATTCCGCACTTTCCGCTCTCGCTCCATCCCGGAAACGTCAGTTCCCGGGCTCGATTAATCGTCGGCGCCGATTACCGGCGCCCGTTAATTCTTCGCCGTTAATTACTAACGGCGTGGCGGAGAAGTTGCAGAGAAAGAGAGAGAGAGAGAGAGAGAGAGAAAATAATATATTTGCGTGTCACGATCGACTTACGATTTCATACGACAATTCCAATGAATCTTTCCTTCTTTCACTTTGTTGCTCTTTTTTTTGTAATACCTTTACGCCGTGATATAACTCATACGGTGCTTGCGTCATCAGCGCTTATCGGATTTATCAGAAGGTTCATTCGATCCTTCCTCGATTATTAACGTGAGAGCCGCGTGGGCGAGATTGAACGATTTTCCCGGCTGCGATTAAAAACCGTGTCGTTTTATCAAATTAATAAAATTATAAATTATATATGTAATGTATTGTTAATTATACATATATAATTAATTTATTATATTATTCTAAATAATAAATTTTTATTTCACTTAAAATTATTTATATGTTATATAACGTTACGTATTGCGCAACGTGGATAATCGTTTTCCGAAACACTAGATATACTCGGAAAGGAATGTGGAACGGGGCATTCCTATAATGGAGGTATTACACTAATTAAATTTGTTTGACGAAGTTCGACCTTTTTACCTTGGCTCTTGCATTAGTGGGGAGGAGAGGGCGAAACGAACTTTCCGGTGAAATAACTTTGCGTGAACACGGTCGTGAAACGATCATTTTTCTCATTCGCAAGGATTATGCGGGCTATCCGCGGACCGCCCGGCACGTGAACGTGTCCTGGCTGGAGGAGACGGCGGCGCGGTCGAGGAGGCAGGACGAAATCTCGCACGCGGTCCAGCTGGCTGGCGATTACTGCGACTGTCCGTGCACGCATCGATAATGCAGCAGGTACACCCGATTGATATACGATCACCGCAAATGTTTCTAATAAATTTTGTAATTGTTATGAAAATATTTAAAATGCGTTCAGTTGTTAAATATGTATTTTGTAAATCTGTAACAAAGCCAAATGTAAATGTTTCCTGGCGAAAGCAAGAAACGAGAGGATGAGAAAAAGGAAAGGGGAGAGTGTGAATTACCTCCTTATTTTTCTAATCACTTCCCCATTATTTCGAGTAAACACACATATGTAAAGATTAGATATATATATATATAAAACGCACATAATTTAATGATCTAAATATGCGACAGAGCAAAGTGTAGAAGTTTTTCTAATGGAGAGCAAAAAATAAAAGTACGAAGGGCAAAAGAGGAAGGAACGTTTTTGGTCGAACAATGAAATTGTCTTCCGGGTTTGTCCCTTTGATTCTTCCTTCCCATTTTTTTTTTTTCAAGTAAGTTTCTGCACACCTTTGATGAAGATTAGAAAACACAGAACAAAGACGAGAATAAATGAAAACAAAAAAAAAATGACACTCTCGTTCGCGGCGAACGAGTCGCTTTTGACTTTTTAAGGAATTTAAGGAATAAAATAATCGGAGGGTATCGCAGGTATAATCTCATTGAGAATTAACGAGAGGAAATTGTAAACAACGGGTGGATATTCTCGCTTTTCGTAAACGAGTAAGCGAATTATATAAGGGAATCCAATTCGCTAAGTGGCATCTCGACTCGATTAAATCCGCGGTGGGGAGATCGCAAGCAAGCAACGTCGCGGTGAATTAAATTCACGGCGTCGTGACGTTGTGACGGGCCGAGAGCGTTTTCGCGATGTAAACGGGATAGGGATGAGAAATATATATAGATATATATACGTGCCGTGCGACATCGTGGGGACCAATTACAACAGTTTAATCATTCATAGAACGATGTGTACAGGCGAGACACACTGATAACAGACAAATGAGATTACGCATTAATTTATATGTAACATATAAATGCTGGCGAGCAACGTTTATACAGTCGGTTGGCCGGAAGGTTTACAGCACGAAAGGAAGAATCAGACTTGGCACGTGGTCGTCCGGTGATCGTCCTCTGATATGTATCCTGCGATCGGTACCTCCGCGATTGTCCCTCCGCGTTCTTAACTCCGCACTTCCCGTTGTTAACTCTCATCGTTCGTGATTCGCCGCGCCTCGGATTAAGTACACCGAAAGAAAAATTGTATTCTAAGAGCCAAGAGGATATTCCAGAAATAAAAGGAAAAAGTCTAAACGAGAATAGCTACTTAATTTTATTATGATTTTAACTTTAACTTTAGAATTTTTCTTTTATCTTTGGAGTATCTCCCTGGTTCCTAGAAGACAATTTTTTCAGTGATAACTTTCCTCCTGTCCTTTTCCCTCGCTTTGCGCGCTTGTTAAGATAAACATTCCGGTGTACCTGCGTATCCGGACACTTACACGAGAGCTCGTTATCATCAATCTTGAAGGCTTCTTTTTATTCGTAAAACGAGAATTCAATTGTAATCGTATTAGATATTGAATATTTAAGATTATAAGTGAATTTCAATATTAAAATTCAGGGAAACGGGGAAACATTTGAGATTGACAATAAGTTTTGGTGTAAGTGTCGGGAGCACGAAGATCTATTATTATATTATGAATCTTGAATGGTTTTTTATCGTGATGTAAAAATTAAATTGTACTTTTCAAATATTTCAGAGTACAATTACATTTTTTAAATATTGAAATGAAAAACTGAACTTTCAGATTAATAATAACAAGCTCTCGTACAAGTGCCCGGGATATATGGTACACGTCCAGCTAGGTACTCATAGAGAGAAGCGACAACCGTGGACACGTGACCGGTGTTTCCCGATTGAACGACATAATGTGTACGATTTGGCCATTGCGATGCCAATGCAAGATAGATCACGTAGCTGAAGGCTCTCTGCTAGTCGGCGCTCTATTTCGTATTGGCGTGGCGAGCCCCAAATTGCTACACATTATGTGCAGCCAATCAGGAAAGACTGATTACGTGACCGGCCGCTTCTACGTATTACAACTGGGACGTTTATCCTCTTCGCTGTTTCCCTTCTCGCGTGAGAGATCGAAAGGAAGGGATGGATGGGAAGGGGAGCGTTTCGAAAAGAAATTAAAGGGGAGGACCAACGGAGGTGATTCTCGCGCAGCTATTTGAATCCTGAAAGCTCTAAAGGACAAATGTTGCGAGGGAATTAAGAGGAAGGATTTTGTCCTCCTTTTTCTTCGTTCTCTGCGCGCCGGAAGGTTCGGGAACACGCCGCTGGATAACGGTGACAAAGGATTGCGAATAGATCGATGAGAATCTCGAACAATTCTCTCGAACTTGCGTCGCCTCGCGTTTTAACAAGGAGATCCCTCGCGCGCCGACGTCGGAGTCCTTTTCTCTCTCTCTCTCTCTTTCTCTCTCTCTTTTTTTTCTTTTACGCCTTGTCGCTTATTTTCTCGGTCGATTCATTTCCGCGATATTTACTATACACGCGCCTCGCCTCGTTTTAGCGAAGAAAAATTACTCGCTCGCTAACGTCGGCGTTTCTTTTCTTTTCTCTCTCTTTTTTTTTTTACACCCTTGCCACGTCGTGCCTTTCATTTACGTCGCTCATTTTCTCGGCCTCGTTTATTCTTTAGATTAACAAACGTTATACGTTTCATTACATCTAGGTATAGCGGGAAGCGAGAGAGAGAGAGAGAGAGAGAGAGAGAGAGAGAGAGAGAGAGAAAGAGAGAGAGAGAGAAAGAGAAAGAGAGTCGATTTCTGGCGAATTTAATAATCTGGCGAATCGCGCGCAAGATACGGTAGACTGGGTTGTTAAAATTAATCAAATTTTTTTATTGCGTTTTCTCAAAGCCGGATATCTTCCCCTAAACGCACCTCGCGGTCGGTTATCTCACACGTTGAATCGCACCCTTCGTCAAATGGATTACGGGAACGGGGATGGATTAACATCGTCATATTAATAATCATAACTACCATTAATACTCTTAATAATTGATAGTTGTCAATGCGTCGAATCGCATCGTAATCTAATTTGGGATAATGGGGGGGTGGGTTTTTATTTTTCTTAACGGGTGGGGAAATGAGGGGGGGGGGAGGGGGTTCCTGAACCTTCCGGCGGCGACGGGGTGACGCTCGCGTAACGACGTTCTTCTTTTGCGCCTCTCTTGCCCGGTTTCTCCCCCGTCCCGCCGCGCGCCTATTTACCGAAGCAGGCTATCGCGTTGACGGAGCACAGCTGCCACTTGCGCCGCCTGCGCTCGAACTCGTCGCCGACGTCCAGCTGATTGTGCAGGCGCTTCACGATCTGCTTGGTGAACAGGTAATTCATCAGGGCCGTTTCCATGCTGCCGTCGTCGTCCACCAGCTGCTGGAACAATTAAAGGAACGTTTTGGCGCCACGGTGCCCGCTATTATTGCAAATTAAAAACGGTTTAATTCTTCCTTTTCTGCCGAGTCGACGGCAAAAAGTTTTAGGTCTGAAATCAGTTGCTAAAAAAAAAAATTTTTTTTGAAAAACGCATCCCAAAAAATTGTTTGCTGATAGATTTTTTTTGTCACAAATGTATCGTTCATTTTTGTATCTGTTGGAATTTTGGTTGTCACATATAGAATTTTGTAAATTCTGCTTCTACACTGAGAGAAGAAAATAGTTGCATTTACCATAATTTATAGTTATTTTTGGCCGTAACAATATTTTTATATTTAAATTAACAATATAAATTATAGTTAACTTAACATTATATTATTGTTACAACAGCTATAGGATTTGTTCATACAACCATATGTATGATTACATGTGCCATAATTGTGATTTATGTATAGTAGAATATGTATAGCAGAAATTATTATAATTTATAGTAAACGTTTTAGTTTATAGTAAAATTTTTACCATGTTTGGCACAATTATACATATACGGTTATTTACACTAACATTATAGCAATAATAACTCTAAAAATGATATTTGCAACTATAATTATTTTACTATGCAATTATAGTTGTAAATACTAGACACTTTTCTCTCAGTGTATCAGTTAGATTGACTAACAAGAAAAGTATCACGGGCGTCAGTTTGATTTTTTATGAAATATGTTGTTAAACACAAAAATCAAAGAGACACGTTTTTTTTTATGTGCGAAATTTCATATTCAGAGAAACACCCCTTTGAAAGTGGGGATATTTTGTTAAACAAGAAAATTGAAATTTTTTTCCTTTACAACTTCGAAGTACTCTTGAAATTGTACAAACTTTTATTTAAGAAATTGTTTTCTATCTCTTATACTTCCGACGATATTCGCTCCGAAAGAGAGAAATCGTTTTTTTTCGAAGATGCGTTTTACCCTCTAAACATGAAATTTCACACATAAAAAAAAATACGTGTCTCTTTGATTTGTGTGTTCAACAACATATTTCATGGAGAATCAAATTGGCGTTGGACGCCGGTGACACTTTCCTTGTAAGTGCAATACATATACTTGTCACAGTATTTGCTAATCATTTATTTACCTCAGCTAATATTTATACACATATAATTTTTGTTGAAGTTGCAAGATCATTTTCTTGAGTGCGTCATTAGAATAATAAATACGTTTAGAAGAGAAATAATTGTAATTCCACACTGAGAAAAAAATGTTAATTTGACTAAATTTTCCAATTGAAATAAATTTTGTCTATTTAAGTATTTATATATTTCAATTAACTATGTAAATACTTGAATTGAAATTTGTGCGTTTATGTTAAATGTCGAGTTGACGAAATTTTAATTAAGTTGGAAAATTTTCTTAAAACAACATTTTTTTTTAGTGCACATAAAACAACACATAAAACTTTATCGGTAATTTTGTTCGTTTAAAACTTTAAAATATGTTTTCACCATAAAACTTGTGTTTCTCTTACTCAGCAAATATTAACTGCAAGTTACATAAAATTATAACATATGTTGAGTAGGAAATAACTGTTTTATATTTATATTTACACTTTTATTACAACTTTTAGTTGGTGTTTACTGGGTGGCTATTGAAAAAAAAAAAGTTTTAAAGCAAGAGTTCCCAACCAGTGGTCCGCGAAAACTAAATTAAGGTCCACAAAATAAAGTCACAATGATTTTCAATTAAAAGTTCTCTATTATAAAAATATATTCAATTATTATTCTAAGTTTAATGTTAATTAAAAGTTATGATTAAAACTTATTTTCAAATTCTCGGAATGTTTATTTTGAACCTTGGGGTCCCTGCACCGAACAAAAACGTTCTAGTGGTCCTTGGTCAAAGAAAGGTTGGGAACCACTGTTCTAGAGGCAAACAGAATTGATTTATTTGCTTTTATTATACCGAAAAAAAAGACTTGGTTATAATAATCCAGCCTTGGTCCAAATTACCCAAAACCTTAATGAAATAGTTTCAACTAAACGCAAGGTAATTATAACAAAATAATGTACTTATAATGAAATGTTTATAATTATTACCAAACGTTTTGTTATTATTACTACATTTGTTTGTAACAAACAAATATTTCAACAATATCATTACTAAATGCATTTCACAGGTTTATCAAGATTTTTTTTTTTTAGTGTATACGACAATATTATAATTGAAAACTCGTTTAACGCTTAGGGTTTCAATTATGCTCCGATTTTCCTCTAATATTCATCGGTGCCGTTTTAATTCTGCAAACGAGTTTTAAAACGGTTGACGACAAATCGGACCGGGCCACGTGCCGCGGTTCGCAGTTCGATGCGTCGTAATTTTAACGTCAATTTCAACGCAAGAACGTACGGCACATACATACATACGTACGTACGTATACGTGCGGAAACACGATTAATGTCCCGTTAATGTCCCGATAAAATGAAAAGCGAGAAGCACTCGCTCGCGGCGCATTACAGCGAGAGCGCGCTTTTTCGATAGCAAGTCGGGGCGTAAATCGTGTCGTCGGGGGAAAAGGGGGGAGGGTTGAGGGGGTGGAAAGGGGGGTAAAGTGTCAATTGTCGTATTTATTGTCAATGGTTATGCAGCCGTTTGTACACGGTCCGTATAATGACATTTATTTCAACGCTTTTCCTGCGATGAAAGGCGGGCCACCGCGCCGTCGCGCTTCGTGCGTGCAATTGCGTTTCCGCTCTCCGCGCATAATAAGTTAAATCCAATCCGAGCCGGGTTGATCGAGCGATGTTGATTGAGAATTAACGCGATAACGCCGGGACAGGGGGGGCGATTTTCCGGCACGAGGTTCATTCCGTCGAGCGGGGAAATCGGTACGCGGGCGGCAGCTCCTTCGGAATAATGTTCCAAAATTCGAATTCACACTTGAGATTGTCTCAACACTTTGATTTATATTTATTTAGATGCGTGAAGTTTTCCGCAAGAGTCTCATTTGTGTAGGTGACAGTTTCATTCGGTCGGTTGAAAGTAATTTTATTAAATTATGTAATTTGGTAATTGTAGGATAATTTGGGACCTCGAGAAATTTTACTGTACTTTTTAGTAAAATTTACTAAAAGTATAGTAAAGCTCACTATACCTTTAGTACAATTTACTAAAAGTATAGTAAAGCTCACTATACCTTTAGTAAAATTTACTAAAAGTATAGTAAAGCTCACTATACCTTTAGTAAAATTTACTAAAAGTATAGTAAAGCTCACTATATCTTTAGTAAAATTTACTACAAGTATAGTAAATTTTACTAAAAAGTATAATAAAATTTCTTGAGGTCACACATTATCTCACATTACTAGATTTTGAGGGTAAATTTTAAGAGAAAATTCTCTCCGTGCAGGAAAAGCGTTTAAAATAATATACGTTAAGTCGAAAACAATTATTCGTCTTTTACATTTCTATTTATTTTTCGTTACTTTTGTTTATTTCCGTTTAGTCCTTCAGTTTTTTTTTCTTAAAAAATGTTTTTACTTGTTGGAGAAACCGCATACTTTGATTCTTTTCTGATTCACCTCTATTTGCTCGGTCATTGATCTTCCTATTCTTTCGGCTTGAGAGAAACAGAAAATTCAACCTCTTCGAAGTTGAACGCATCTCGTGGCACGGAAATAAAGCCGATATACTGAAGAAGCGTGCATTTCTATATGGTATAAGGCAGAACCGCGGGATGAATGCGAGTCCTAATGGTGAATTGTAAAGACGCCGCGGAAGCAGACGAGCTCGACACTCGCATGATATCGCGTGATACGGATTTCGTATGGGAAATCTTTTCGAATTGCTTTTTTCTTCCTTTTCCCACGTCTACTTTTTATGCCCTTCGCGTAATCGTCACGCTTCATGCAATTCCGTTTATTAGAAAACTTGCGCCGAGCTGAACTGTTTGCGCACGTTCCTCGGGGGTCTTCGGTTCAAATGTCACAATGTCACCTGGTTAATATGTTTGGCGTACTTTACGGCGAAAATGTCAAACGAAAATGTTGGAATTGCGGCAGCGTGACGCATTCGTGCGTTGTTTAAAAGAAACGAAACTACAAGAAAAATACTTATGTATTTTTAGCGTTTTGAGAAAAGAATTAATTGTTTTATATTAATATTTTTTAAAATCATTTTTCTTTTGGATTATGTGGTTGCATATGTGTATCACGTATGTATATAGTCTCCATATTTTCCAATTAATAACGAAAATCGAGCTTTTTTTCGCGAAATAAGTAACAGGGGAAAACAAATAAGGATAAAATAAATTAAACGAGTGTATAAAAGTGTAAATATATAAATATACCTTTTTCATTTGATGCTAGATTTCGAGCGATCACGTAATCGCACTACACTCCGGCGCCAACAGGAAAAAAATTCGATTTCTCTAACTTCGAGCGTCAAGCTTGGTATCAATTGCGTAAAAACAGCGTTGGGTAAGTTAATATTTTTTTAACTGAGTAAATTACGTTAATGTTAATGACTTACAAAATTTATTTAATTTTGTTAAAAGTTGCGTTAAGATCAAGTTGAATTAAAAGTTAATTTTAAAAAGGAGAATTATTTATACTAAACTGGAATGTCGTAATTTTCAAAAAAATTAGATTACTCTGAAAAAAAAAAACAATTACAATATCGATCGTCAAATAAATTCAATATTTTATTTATAAATTAAGTTTATAATTGTCTCTTACATGCACGGGATCTTTTATATGTATATATACTTTTTACAAATTTTTTTTACACATAGGTAAAGTTTTATCTCATTTTAAATCAAATGAAATTTATGTGTCTAAAAATAACTGACGTTAAAAATTCTAAAAGAATAATTAAAAACTCATTCAAGATTAATTAAGTTAAAAGTTAAAAGTTGTTAGTTTTTTAACTACCCAATTCTGTTTTGTATTTTCCTCTCTATCTTTAATTTCTGTTTTATTTCTTTTCGTTTCTCTCTTTATTTCTGTCCCTTTGTTTATCTATTGCGACCTTTTCCTAAATCGAAGTCTTCCAAGACTTATAAATCGACCTTTCGCGACAAATTAGGATGTGTAGCTGTAGATAAATCGACGCAACGGGGCATTAAACTCTGCGTTTGTACAGGTCTCGCGGAGCACCGCAAAAATCCGATTGTCGACGGTTTATCGATTATCGAATTGTGCGGGGCGCGGATTTACAAGCCGCCAACTCACTTCCGCGCTTTCTCGATTACTTTTCTCCACACTTTTCCGCGATCCTGATTTATCTTTACGACACAGCCGCGGCGACAAAAATCTCGCGAAAGAGTAAAAAATGCAGCTCAAATTACGCCGGCAACTCTCTGACTTTTATTTTCTCACATTTCATCCCACGTAGAAAGAAAAGTGTTTTTGTTTTCAGAATGTTATTATTTTCAAAATATTGAAGTAAGATTGCGTCAGCGTCAATCACATGGAACACATGGAACTTGCTTACATGCAGAACTTTTCCCAGTTTTGAAGAAAAATATATTTTTATTCAATAACAATTTTTATTGTATCGAGACAAAAAAGTAGCAAATAGAAATTAATGTATCTTTAAGAATTAAAATCTTTTCATATATTATTATCAAAACAATATGCACATATTGCATTTTTAGATACTATACATAATATTAAAATTAGGACATATTGATTTGTTGAAATTAAAGATAATCAAATTCTTTAAACAATATAATTCTTGTTTGTACAACACATAAAACAATAATTGCTAAATACAACGTATTAAGTTTTAACTTAATGTTAATGCCCGATTCCGTTTCTCCCGTCTATCGAGACAACTTTTTTTAACGCTCCCGAGTCTACAAGTAGTACAGCAAGACGTTTCTGCGGACGCAGTAACCGTGCCGGGATATAATTTTCAATTGTATATCGATAAGACCTTTTCTGCGTCTCTTTCTCTCCTCTTTTTCTTTAGATGATTTTTTTCCATTTCTAGAGCGAAATGGGAATCTAAATTACATTTCGAAGTTATTACTTTCTATAAGCGCATCGTAACGCTCACCTGCTGAAAGACGGGGAGGGGGGGGGGGCGCAGCGTTGTCTCTTCCCTCCCCTTTCCCCGTCTCTTCTTCGATTTAACCCTCAAACGTTCCTCATCTCCGTCGGCATCGTTTCCCACGTGTCCCTATCCCCCCCCCCCTCCCAACTTTTCCCTTTCCCCCAGCGCGCGGCGTCTATCTCATTTGCAATTCAGAGACGCGACGCGCAGTTACGCAACGCGCAACGCCATTTCTCCAAACCGTTTATTCCGCTTGTTGCAGATGGGAAACACGAAAGAAAACACGAAGCCGTTTTCATAAAGCCTCCCCCCTCTCCCTCTCCCGCCCTCGGCGCTTGCATATAACGTTTTTGAAACGGGGTATGTGCTTACATGCGAGACGCGCGATGCTGTGGCGGGAAAAATCGAATAACGAATTGCGGCCGATTTGCCGCACGAGTTCACGACTGCTCTTTCGCGATTTTTCCCCTCTCCCGCTCCTTCTACTTCGCCCTCTCGTTTTATTTCATCCTGGTCGACGGCTTCCGGTGATCGCCGGTGACCGGAAATACTTTTATTGCGAGCGGAATGGGATTTTCAGATTTCGAACGTGAAACTAACGAAAAGGAAGGGAACGTAGGAGAATTGCGCAATAAACGGGAACGCGACTCTTACGAGAATGTGCGGGACGGTTTTTCACTTCCCTTTTCCCTGCCGCTCCTTATTTTCTCAAAGTCGCGCGAGAAGGATGAGCGTCGCGCCAACGCGACGCTCTTCCGCCCGCATTTTTTAACAAACGGGTCATCACGTTGAATACCTCGTTAATTTTAACTTTGATGTTAACAACGTTGCCACCGCGACGTGGCCCTTGTCTCCTGAAGAATTTTGCGGGGAAATTCTCTTTTTTTTTTGTTGTTGTTGTAAACGCCAACGGGATAGCGTTCGATTGCCGGCACGTCGATGCGAGGAGCGATGGACGTTACTTCGTTACGCCGATAGGACAGCTTTTATGGAATTATATACGATGGAATGCATAAAAATTATAATCTGCAATTATGTAGATGTGTTCGCAAGAACAGGGGAACTGATTTTTATAACATATTGACGACTGTTGGCGCAATTTATTTCGAAGTAGTATATTTTGGCAAAACTATGACGGTATATATTGAATCATTTTAGAGAGTAAATTTGCAATTTCACGTACATTACATGTCCACTTAAATTCTTGTGTTAATTTAGGAATAAAATGTGTCAGAAAGTAACACAAATGTTATGCATAAAATTAATATAAAAAATGTAACACTTTGATAAAATTTGGAAATAAATCGTGCATATTTTTTTAAATAAAAATAACATGTATAATACATTGACACATTTTATTCTTTTATCTTAGAATTAACCGTGATAAATTGTTAGTATATGAGTAATCATAATATCATTATGATTTATAGTCCCTTTTGGACTCAATCATATTTTTATACTTAGTCAATAAATGCTAGTTTGTTTAAAATATATTTAGGTTCTTGTAATGTTGGCTGATACAACTCATACATAATGCAATTATAGTTCCGAGTATCACATTTTTCTATCAGCGCACTGAAAATCTTTAGTTCACGTTACGTATACTACAGACTTTTGGTACTAGTAGTGAATTTTTGAAATGTAGCCACTCTATTAAGTACTTGGATATTTATCTTTATTTAACATTCGATGAACAATAGGGATAAAATGATACTTGAGGGCATTCCAGTTGACGTTTCTGAACGCAGCCCTAAATTTTTTGATTATTCAGAAAAATATCATGCTGGAGGATAAGCTTCCCCTTTGTAGTTTGCACTTACGTTGATATTTTTCAAAAGCCGATCTTTGTCTTTGTCGATCGACGGCATCGCTCCCGAGTATTCGGCCAAGACGAAGAGCATTAACGCCATGGTGATCGCGCCTCGTGCGGACAGCATCGTTTCAAAATCTGAAAAACGAAAATCAACGCGGAAATGATTGAGCGACCAGAGAATTTTGATGGTCAGAGGAGCACTCACAAATCAATCGCACACTGTTTTTCTGTCAGTGTGGTTTTTACCCGATGGTCCCAAGCTATGACAATCGCATGACATCGGATGCTTTGTCAAAATAAAAACCTATCGTCAATTGTAGGACTGCAAAGTTAATTATTTAAATTTTAGAGTTTGTTTTCTTCGTTTTAACCTACTGTTGCAACTTCGTTGCACGAATCCTTCAATTATCGTTAGCCGGAGAGAAATCTAGTTAAATAAATGGAACTCTGATAGATTTAAGTAAGTCTGATGGGGGGAAAAAATAAATAAAAATTGCATTAAAATCTACAAGATTGAGCATTATAAATTTCTTCTTATTGAATACGCCAGAACACTCTTGACATAATGATACTAAATTTATTTAGTTAGGTCGGTATAACTTTTGGCAAAGAGAAAAACATTGAATAAATATAATTAAAAGTTTTATTGATTCGACTGGAAAATGTTATCAAAGCCTTACGGTTAAGTGTATCAAGCATAGCTATAAAATATTGTATCCAATCACGATAAAACCAAATTCTGTTTGATCTCACTAAAAATATATTCCATCATTCTATATGATAAATATATTTCAGTCCATATCGTACCGTCTTGTTAATACTTAAAACTACATTTCTCTTTATCGTCTCAGCGATCAACCATTAATTATTATAAAACCATTAATGATAGGAAAATTTGCATCTGAAGAGATAAGCGTGAAAATAATCGTTAAAAAAAAATCATTCGGGCCAGGATTGTTTCGCCTGTACCGAATAGAAAAATTACAGAAGGGATGTTAATCCCCGACCTGGCAACCTTGACGTCAACAAAATGTTCGACCGGCGGACGTTGCTTCACGTTTTATGCTTTGGCTCCATATGCCACGTCAAGTAGTGAACGATCTCGATTGCCGATAACGGTAAATGATGGTAGTGGGCCGACAAACGTTTTGAAAATTAAGTTCGTCAAGTAGAAAATCAGTCACATTCCTTTTAATTCCGTCTTATCGAAACGGACCACGACGAAGTTTATCTCTTATCGCTCCGCGTTAAATCAACGTCGTTCCAGTTCCAAATAAACGACGCACGTCCTATTATTGTTTGACATCTGTTTATTGCGTCTGGGATAGGGAAGAAGATAAATATTCGCGAATTCCTCGTTGAGAAATTAGAAAGAACAAGGAATTCATAAGAATGTTGAAATACGTTTGCAAGAGGAAACAATGCGGCGCGTGCCGTTTGTTCTTAAGTGATTCACCAAGTTGAAAGAAGTTTTAAACCGACCGCTGAAAATGGTATTTTAATTGAATCTTTCTTGGCTCAAAAAAGAAATGAACCTAAACGCGGCGAAAATTTCTGGAACAAGTGTACATACAGGCGCAGTAAGACTCCGTCTCAAAGGAGATAATACTTAATAATATTAAGAATAAAAAGATATTAATTCTTAACAAGTTGCATGCAATGTTCATATTTATATAAAATTATCTACATGCGTCCCTTATTGTATTTTTATCTAGCCTGTTAAGATGTGTGTTATATGCAGCTTTATTTTAGATAAGAAAACGTTATTTCTTTCAAATTGTCTAAGTTAATGTAAAAAACAATTAACAAATATTGCCCTTAGCTTCGATCTTCGAATTATCATTTATTCTAGCAAAAGAATTTTTCCAAGCGATAACAACGAATGGCATCAGAAAATAATGGCGCAATGTAAAAAATTGCTTGGCCCCAAAATATTATAAATATTATAAATGATTCGAAATGATTTTTCTAGAACTCTTTTCAGTCATTGTAAAGCGAGTGTTTTAACTATTAATTATTAAGTTCAGTAGTTTTATTAATCGAAATATGTAAAAGATAATTAAGAAAAATTATTTTATTGAATAAATACTTGGTTTATTCTAATTGTATTTAAATGTGTGTGTGTGTGTGTACACTTAAATTTACTATTGTAGGAGTCATACCCGAGAGTGTCGGCTCGTTTCTTTCGTCCTCGCGTAACGAAAGGTCGGCGAAAAGGGTAACAAGCGCGCGGTATAAATACACCGGGGGGGATGAAACGGCGGAGGGAGGAGGGGGAGGCGGCCGGGAGCTAAATGAAAAACGAAGCCCGCGAAATGCCTCACCGCCTGTGGTCCGTTACACAATCCGCTAATTGGCGGGACAAACGGTGAGCGCATTATTGCCCGCGCGTTGTGCGTATCGGACAATTGTTGCGGCTATCGTACCGCCGCCGCGAAAAGGGATATACGCGAATCACAAAGCGGCACAGCGCGGCGCGGTTTGCAGCGCGAATTTAATTCATTAATTAGAAAAGGTCATCGCGATATAATCGGCGGCCGCGTGATGAAACGCCGACGCGTATATCGGCCGTTTATCGGCCGCCGTTTAGATATCGACGATGCCGATTGACATAGTGCGACAACGCGAAAAGAGAAAAAGCGGAAATGTGAGGTGGGGGAGTGTGTTGAAAGTTAAAGTTCGCGACGATCCCCCTCGGGGGCACAGCGATTCGATTACGGAAGGATTCCGAAAATTTTTCGTCCGAAACTTTTTATCGGATGTGGGCGGAATTAAAAAAAAAAGAAATTAGATAGAATCTCACACTCGAGCGAGTTATTTTTATCGCGTGTATAAAGAATCGTTAAGACGCCGAAACTTTATAAAGTTTTAATCGGAAGAATTTAGCCGAGTTACTAGAACGCCTCTTTTAATCTTACATTTGATTATTTTGTGAAAAACATTTGTAACGTGATAAATAAAGTTATTTGAAATTATTTTAGCAAATATAAAGTTGTTAAGATGTCGAAATTTTGAAGTTATTTATTTACATAAATTTAGTTATTATTAAATACCTTTTTATTTAGTTATTTTTTAGTTAATTAAATAGGTTTCTTAAATAAATTTATATTTAAAAAAAAATCACATAATATAGGAAAAAGTATATTGGTTTCCTAATAGCTGCAATACGGAAAAGTTAATTTAATTCTGTTGTTAAATTAATCTACTTTCCCTTGTTCGATGTATTATTACAAATTATCGTAACCTTGAGGATCAAATTTTTTTCACAAATGCTACGTCTGACTATAAGTGGACCTCTTCTACTGTCGCCGCGAGCACGGGACGTGCGTCCCCATTTCTACATTTATTTATTATTATTTTATTACTTGTCACTGCTCGCTTCGTAATGTCATCGGTTTAGCATTTTCGGGACAAAACGATGCAAATTAATAACGATGTTAACGAGTTTACGAGTTTATCGACGACGAAGCAAAAAATCGCCGGACACATTTCCGCTTCATTCGTTGTACCTGTGCGGTTCCTTCTTACGTTGCGAAAAAAAAGGGAAACCTCGCGGTGTAAGAAAGGCGCCGATGTAACCGTGTTATTTGAGGAAAGTAAGAAGAAAAGCGCGCGCGCGGAAAGAAGATCAATTTGTCTGATGCCGCGAATGGCCAAGTTATATCGCGACTTGCAAACGAGAGGTCGCGAGAGGGAAAAGTCGTGCGGAAATTCGGCAAGTTTACATCTCGAGCGTGGACCGCCCGTCGCATCCTCATCATTGAAAAGAAAGTAACCGTCACACCGTTCTCTCTTTATTTAACTTTTTTAATGCGACATCTTTCCTTCGCCGGGCTACGAACCTTAGTCGCAGGAGCGACGTCCTCCTGCGACCGGCTGAAAGGTTTAAAAATGTATATTTTTTATTCATTCATTCGCATTGTTATTTATCTATTGCTGTTATTCATTAATTTTGTCCCAACAGGTGTAATTTAATTACCTAATTTGCAGATAATAACGCACACTTGGACTCATAAATATATATTATACATTTGTAAATTTGCTTGCTGTTGAGGCGCCGCAATTATATACAATTTAGTTAAACAGTGTATACAGTTGATTTAATTTGCATTTGTTCGTGGTAATTGGGTTTCTTCGGGTTAGAAGTCAAGTACGCAGGTAATGAAAAATTAAAGATATTACCACCTTTGGATTGTTTTCCGAGACGCACACTTGGGGGTCTTTATTTTACCTTTCTTTTTTTTTTTCTTAAAGATAACTTTGTTTAGATAATTAGATTCCCTCGCTTTAGGAAAGCGAAGTGCACAGGAAATGTCACGCCAAAAGGTCGCACGGGAATTCGAGAACTCTATTCATTATAGGTCGAACTCTTTCGACCGGCGAAAAGTTTAAAGGAAAATTTTAAAGGTAGAAAGAAACAAATAAGGATAAATGCAAGTGATTAAAAATAACAATATAGCAAGGACGTTACACAAAATAGTCCAATAAAAGTTTTCAAACATCTGGACGACTTTTTCAGCTCTGCATTTTTTCGTATGAATGTTCTCATACAAAAAATTTCTGTTAATTTTCAAACTTTCTAAATTTTATTGCGTTTTATTCTCGTTCGTTTTTAACCGAAATTATATCATTACATTGTAAGATTATTTTTTAAACCATAAAATAAACGAAAGTTTTAGAATTTTTTGTTTTTTTTTTCATTTCTGAATGTTACGTTGGCGGTATCTGATAAAAAATAATTATAATAGAGAGAGAAACTGATAAATGTGCCTTGATTTCTTATTTAAAGTCACAAAGGTTGAGGAAATGGGAAACCGTGTAGAGGACAAGGTAATGTGGTCAGTGCGAATAATATGGCTACCTATATCTTCGTTATTAGCTGATGAATTCTAGTAATTATTTATGATAGAATTTGTTTAGTAGCCTACTGTTATATAATGATGCTAATATGACAAAACACAACAGTCAACATTTGTTATAAGGCATTTTTACTTTTAAGTATTTCGAAAATTTTTAACATTTAATTACACATACTTCCTCGTTCTTTTTAAACTTATCCGCATTATCACCCAAATGTATGTACACTTGAGTACTTTCTCATTATTTAACTTTTTATTCGGCTGTATATATTTTGAGTTATACAAAATGAAACGATGATATAGGATGTTGTCAATATAGCCATCTAAGTGTGCTAGTAATATGGTCACTTTTTTTTCGAGATCTCCATATCGATAAAATTCCTTGATAAATCGATTAAAAGGTTAATTTAAGCCTGTTAATTTTATTAAATTTTTTATATGAATAAGGTTCTTTAGATTTAAGGTTATTTTTATTTAACTTCCATTAAATGTGAATAAAAATCACATGTTTCGATATAACAACTTATTTTATATAAATATACATGTTTCTATCAAAATACTGTGACTTTTTTAAACAAAACCCATTTTTTTACATTTATTTTTGTGCTGGCTATATTACGTACCCTTCCTATTTCTCTTCGGCCCATTATGTAGTATTATTATATTTTATTATTATAAATAATATATAATATAATAAATATTTTATAACTTCGAATTGAAAATCTAATGAGCAACACTTTGATGAATATAATCGTAAAATTTCAACGCAAAGATTATTAACAAAGTTATTAAATAAAATATAAATGGGTGGCAATATTACCATTTTCTCCTTTATTATTTCATTTCTCATCTGTCGCGACTTTATAGTATTCTCAAAGGCTGAATGAATGAATGAATAAATGGATAATTGATTGAGAATATCTTTCGATCTCATTTATTAGAAATAACGAATGAATGAACGATCGTGGAGTTGTTACATTCTAACAGATTCATTATATGTTAAATTAACACATAATGGAGTTCGAGTCATTTAATACACGCAGAATATATGTCAAATTTAATACAAGTTTTTTAATCGTATCATGGAAGGAATAGTTTTTTATTCGCCGATAAAAAAGTATGTGATATTTGCAACTATAATGGCATAGTAAAATAATTATAGTCAGGAATATTATTTTTATACTGACTACTACAATCATATTAGTAGAAACAGCCATGTACTTATACTATGAATTATACAGCTTTAAAATGTGGCATTTGGTTATTATTACTAAAATTATAGTAATAATAATTGTTATACAATAATATTCCTGTTTATAATTATTTTGCTATGAAATTATAGTCACAAGTACAACACATTTTTGTATCAGTGTTGAAGCAACACGCGACGCTACATTGCAACTTCGAAATTCATTTCTTTTTTATGGCTTTTTTGCCGTGACTTTTTTAATTTAATTTACGTCAACGTAATTCAAAATTTATCCACATAATCAGTGTACAATTGCTTTTCTCCGCGAACAGAAACGGAAGGTCGGGTCGACGAGTCGCGCGGAAATTCGGGAACAAAAAAGCTTTATACCTCGTGAAAACCTGATGTATCGCCTGGTCCCGTGCCCTCGTCCCAGAAGAATCACACTTGTGAGTGAAGGGCTTTTCCTCTCCCTCTCCCTCTTTCTTTTTCTCTCTCTTGATATCGTCACCTCGATGTCTCCACGACAGAGTGACCGCGCTTGGAGCACGCGACCACTTTATACCACCCGTGCCGCGTCGTCGGTCGGTAGGACGGTGGTGGTAGCGGGATACCCACCCCTTCACACACTCTCTCACCCTCTCTCACTCTATCTTTCAACCCCTTGCTCGCGCTACTCCTGAGGTAGTGCCATAATGCTGTACATTTTGCCGTTTGCCGGATACACCGAAGAAAAAAATAGTTGCAGTGACCGTAACATTACTTATAATTTATAGTCATTTTTATTTGACAACAGTTGTTTGACAATGTTAGTTACAGTTTAAACTATATTAAAGTTTTAATATTGGTCTATGCAATTTAGGATATGGTTGCCGTAATCAAAATGCAGATTTTAATATATAGTAAGTTGTAACTATAAAAACTATAAAACTATTACTATAAATTACTGCAAAATAATTATTATAAGAATTACTACACGGAGAAAATTTTATAGTAAAAATTGTTATAGTAAATAGTAAGCGCAGACCAAGGAAGGACTTGTGAAATTTTTACTTTCTCGTCAAATTATCACGGATTATTTACATTACTCACAGTACAATTCTTTGAAATTTCTTCGCACATAGTAATTTTGACTGTAAAACTTTCTTGTGTATAAGTAAATGGTTATATCACCACATATTAATAATTACTATAAAAATGATATTCCTGACTGTAATTATTTTACTACGCAATTACAGTCGCAAATATTACATTTTCCTTCTCAGTCAACAACAAATTGACATTTCGCTGGCGTAGTAGCTCTCCCCTGGAATCATCGACGGAAAATTTTTGAATCGCGATCGGCGGGTTTACGCCTGTCCTTCCATTTCGCAGCGGATGCACATCATTTTCGGGCGATTTTTCCACGACGACCGCTTCCGGTGTCGCAATGGCAATTGGGGAGGGAAGGGGGAGATTCCGAGGGCGAATTAGGTCGGCGAATACGCGAGCGAAATTATGAGGGAGAAAATGACAGGAGAACCGCGGCGTTTCGAATAAGAGAAACGCGAGCTAATTACGAATACCGGCATAAATGTGACTATTACCTTTATCTCTCTTTCTCTTTGGAAATTAACGTTATATCGCGGATCCCACGATGAAAACGTGTTAATCGTTATCATTCTCTTGGGAATGATCACTCAGTTATAATACTGCTTTATCTTCTCTTTCTCTCTCTCTCCCTTTCTTTCTCTCATTAAAAAAAAAAAAAAAAACTCGATTACTTGTATGACGCGTGTTTCGAGTCACGTAGGTGTCCCGAGAGCTTCGGGTGCCTTTTTAATCGTGGTTTTTTCGATTTGTACTACGATGAGTTCGCCGGGGATGATTATAATTTTTAATACATTTTGTCATCTCACGATGAAGAATTTTCGCTGGAAAACCTTTCCCACCTCGAAATACTCCGCGCTTACACTTGTCTTCCTCAAAGTACGAAAGATAAATGGACGCTATACGATAATGCACGCTTCTTCCCTTGCCCTATATTAAAAATTCGATTACTTCTCTCGCCTGTAATCAACATGTTATTATTATATTGATATATACGTATGTGCGATGTTGTATAAACATTTTCGTGAAATTTTTGTTTCAGAAAAAATAAGAGCGTCCCTCGAACAAATATTCGTCGCATTATTGATAGGCTGCACTCAAAAGTTTATTATTATTTATTGCGGCGCGTATTTTGTGTACTATGCGCGTAATTAATTTCGAAAAATCATTACGATGTATCAAAAAAGCCCTACTGTTTCCATTTCCGAAAGGCCTTGGATATCAATATTGAAATATAATATTGAATTATTAATATCAAAATCGTCACCGCGTTACACGGGACAATTAATTAAAGGGTCGTAATAGGAAACAAACGTCTGAAGTTTTGATCGTTTCTCTGCACACAGACGATGAGATGGAAATGTCATTATTTGTGATTACAATTGAAAATCATTATTAGAAATTCCATTTTATAATATAATGATATAATAACAATATTTTATTATTAAAAATTATTCATTATTTATAACAAGACGAATAACAATTAGTTATATTGGACTTATTTAATTTAAGTACAAATTGATGAATGTACAAGTGATGTGAGACAGCGCGGAAATCAGAGCGCCAATAACAAAAATCTTTTGAAAATTTTCAAATTTAATACAACATAAAAAATATTAATGTAACTTAAAACGTCAAAAAACAACGCTTGATGTATAAAAGCTGACCTATGACACTTTGTATAAAACCGTATGCGTTTCGACTTATTTTAAAGTCATTTTGAACGGTGTTTATATTCATCAATTTGTACTTTATTTATTATTATTATTAATTTTGTTATTAATAAATAAAAATTTATAGCCATTTCAGGTGAACCAACTATAATTTAGAAATTGTAATTCTTTTTATATGATTATTATCACTATAACATTTTATAGCAGTAATAACTGTAGACAAAGGAATGATTTTATGATTGTTTAAAGCAGCTCTTTTCTTCGTTTAACTCCGCAAAGGGGATGTCGCTAATACACTAATTAAAGAGAAGAAAAACCAAAAAGAACTCCATTCCCTCCTCGAGTGTAACAGTCCACTTTTTCGAGGGTGAGATCCTTCAAGCGGCTACTGTGGTTTAACCGTATTGCTTTATGTGGTCGTTGTTGCCGTAGGGGACTCTTCATCCGTTTTTCCTTCTCTTCAGCAGAAGGAATGCATTATGCATAGTCGTGGACTACGAACATAATTTGCTCTTTGACACGCGTCAGGGTGCAGCTGTTTATTAGCTGTTTATTAATGTGAATGGGCTAAATTAATTTTTCGTTGTTCGGATAGAAAGAAGGATTAAAAGAGAAATGACTGGATTATATATACAGTATTTTAGGCTGAAATTATATTACTTTTTTTAAGTATAACTTTGTTATACTGCACTTGTCAAGGTGCATCGAATACGCTAAAAAGTTTATAATTGACAGTAGAGGTGGAGAATTATCGATAGTTATTACTATCAATAATTATGGATAGTTTTCAATAAAATATATTTATAAAACGTATTTTGTGTATTATTACATAACATAACATTAAGTTAATTATTCGTATAAATACAGAATTTTTTAAACTGTTTGAATACATTTGTAAGTTTTTAGGGACATTAATAAAATTAAAAAAATGTGATTAAAATAAAAATTTATGATTTGATTATATTTTACAAAAAATTTTAATTAAAGAAATTTATTTTTATTATATTTGTTTACATAAAATTGTATATTATATTATATTTAAATTGTAAAAATTAAAAAACTATCAAAATATTTTAGACAACGTTCGATTATACAACATTTGATTCTAGCAGCAAATATTTTTTGCTGTAGCTGCTAAATTTTAAGAACTGATAAATTTAGTTTCGGCAGAAACGACATTAGATGTTATTATTTTAAAGACACATTTTAGTTGTCATGGCTAAATTTTAGCTGCGATAACGAATCCTTTTTCTGTGTGTATGTACATTCTGCTTTTCTGCTTCTATTATTATTAAAATTTGTCTTTGTAATGACATTTATAATGGCAATAAAAAATAAAACAAACTATCGAAAACTATCAATAGTTGCAAAAATACAATGGATAATTTTTGATAGTTAAAACTATCAATAATTATTGGTAGTGCATTGATAGTTCTCCACCTCTAACACTTAGTAGCAGGTGCATTTTGTGCATGAAGTGTAATGAGATTTGACACTATAATTTTTAAATTTTTGATTAATTTTTTGGAAATCGCACATTTTTGCTATTTTTGTTTTTCGTGTCACGCTGTAATCGATGCCAAAGGTTTTGCTACAAAGTAGAGTTGTACAATATAAATTATGGATTTGTTGTCTATTTTTTTAAACATTAGTATGTACTTGTTATGATGCGATTAATGTTTATTATTTCAGAGATTTTAAATAAATTGATGAAAAGTTATTTCTTCAGCAAAATATATTTGCTATCAAAATATATTATGATATGGTAAAGATCCGTGCACTTTAAAACAAGTTGTGTTTAAAAAACCTAAAGGTGATATAATTTTGGTCTGTAATTGGAGATTTTTTGTGAAAAATTCCGCCGGTTGAATCAGTCGTCGATTAAATTAGTTGGAGATTAATTGAAGAAATTGGAATCTTAGAAACAAAGAAAAGGCAGCAAGAAATACACATATAAATATATATTTTTTGAAAGTATTTGCTAAGAAATTTTAGTAATAAACTCCTTATGAAGAAGAATAGAAAGAAATTATGAAGAATAATCTTCATATAATTTTAAATTCAATATAGAATACAAGACAAATTTATCGAAATACATGATTATTAAATTATCATCTGCGTAAAAGGGTGTACATTTATTACAATACAGTTATGAAGACTGTTGCCATTTACACAGGAGAAAAAGACGTTTATTGCAATTTTTTTATTAACTTAAGAAATGTAGAAATACACGTGTATATAATATAAAAAGAGGTGAATTTAGTTTCAAGCTATCTAGCTTTTGAATACAAATTGTAACGCAAGAATTTACATTTAGATTGGTATCTTGTTCCAATAAACATTCCTAATTATGTTTTATTTCTCTATTTTAATTGCTTATTCAAAAAGAATAAATGTTATATACATGGAAAACGTTTTCTTAAAAGTAATGATGTTTAATTAAATCACAGAGGGAAGTAAATTTAGATGATATGAGCAGATAAATTATTTTGGCAGATAAATATACTATGCATGATTTAATGAGAGAAATAATTAATTTCACTCTAAAGGTTTAAAGAACCTCAACAAAAATAAACAGGAATTTTTCAAAAATAAACAGGAATTTTATAAATAAAATAAAATAAAATATAGATATTAATGCCGAATATAAATTCAAATTTTGCATTTATTGCAAAGCACGATATTTCATTTATTGTAAGAACAAGTGCTTGTTGTAATCTCGTTTTAATCTTGTAACTGAGATCTTAGAGGTCAGAAAAAAAAACGATAACACTACGTAGGCGAGCGAAGAAATGAGTATTTATAACTGCTCGGCTTCGTTTTCTGCAGATAATATCAATCGAGGTTGAGAAAGGAAGAATTGTCTGTTCTTCGCAATCGAATGTTGACGTAAGGTTACGATACATTGCCGTTTTTCATTATCCCAGTCAACATCATCGAGACAGTTTAATCTATCGTGACAAAATATTTGTAATCTGAGTATTAGAAGATCTACTAATACCTATTTCTTCACTCGCCTACGTAATGTTATGATTTTTTTTTTATTACAAAACGGAATTTTTAATCGTTGAGTTGAAAAGTAAATTTTTTGGCTTAGATAAGAAAAATATATTATTAAAATTAATTTAGAATGACTGATATTTGGATTATAAAATAATTAATATACAAACATGATATTGTCTTTTTTATAATATCCACATTTTATTTTTTCAACACTTTATGAAGAGTTTTATTTACATTTAACAATACCTTATAAATACATACATCTATTCTCTCACACACATTCTCAAAATAAAGTAGCAGTCGTTGTGACAAAATCACATGGCGTATATATAAAACAATAAAAATATACATAATTTATACAATTGTAGGCCAAAGGTGGTAGGAAAAATTAAAACCAAAAAAAGTATCCGTATGCACTTTGTGACATACGTTATATACACGCAAACGTCTCCTGTCTTCTTTATTTTTTTACAAACGCCGCATCGAAGTAACATCGACGATAATCTCCGTTGGTAGGTACTATTTTTTTAGTGTGTATATATATACATACACACATACATATGTATATATATATATATATACATATGTATATAATTGGCCCCTCCTGTTAATAGTAATATCTTCGCCATGTTTCACAATGAAAATCCTTGTACGAAATCCTAATACTAATCCACGTAAAATACAACATAAAAGTTGCAATTTTTTCCTCTGTCATCATATCTTATACGGCATGCTTATTCGCCGAATTTACATATTATATTTACATTTGAGAGTCAAACGGGAGTCAGTATAAATGAAAATAAACGTCTCTAACTGAGCTCAAAACCCGCGCCAGCTTGTATCGCGTATAGAAGTTTCTCGCGCAGGGTTTTCTCATCCGGAAACTCGGGAAGTTTCAGTAAGTTCATACAGGTACTCGAGGTTGGCAAACGGTCTACGGTGCCGGCGTGCTGGATACAGAAGGGTGGATCGAGTTCCTGTAAACAAAAATTGTTAAGCGTTAGAAAAATAATGATAAAACAAATATCACAAGTGATATATAATGGATAATTAGAATACTGATTGCCTGTTAATTAGATTCTAAACTGAGATCTAGTTCGCACATTCACGACATCACGACTTACCTTGAATCCCAGGAGAGGAGGGCGGCTGCAACTGGTGACAAACTTGAGGAGTTGACCCTTCTGTTGATCATTGAATTCATTGACGACCTTCCAGAAAGCAGTGATAGTGGGGTGATCGGGCGCGTACCCACCGGTATAGTTGGTGTGCAACATCAGGTCCTTCACGTCGACGGGAATCTGCGCGCCTGATATAAGTACTTGCAGCTCTTTGTTGTTGAACATCTGCAACCAATCGAGCGGCACCACACTGCCGATTCCCTGCTTGAACGCGAAACACTGCGCGCGTATCTGCTTATTCAGCTTGTAATCGGCCATCAGGTGAATGTACTCGATGCGATTGTGATTCGTCACCGGGATGTTGGCGCCGCTCGGCTTTAATTCTTCGACTCGCCTCTCGCCAAGCTCGTCGCTGAGCACGGTGAAGTCCAACCCGAGGTCCGCTACGTCGCCTTTGTAACTCTTAAGATAGAGGAGGTTACGATACATGATGGGATCAAGAGAGGCCAGATGATGCACGTCTACGTCCGACTGACGTCCGACGATCTTCGACAGGAAGAACTCGGCAAATGGCAACTCCACCAGTAGATTTTCGTATAACGCCTTCCCCAAAATTCTGCCAATGAAATAGTAATGTTTTGGGAAGTCGTCGACCAACAGTTGCACCGTGGGGTTCGGATACAGCATGTTATCCTTGGTGAGTTTGAAGAAGCCACGATTAGGATCGAAACTGGTCTTCAACAGCTCGGATAGAAATTCTCTGAACAGACCGCCGCCGTCGACACCAGCCTCCTCCAGTCCCGCCGTGTTGACCAGCTGCACTCGCATTTTAAGCCGCAGCTCTGGTTCGTTTTCCGGTGACAGCTTGTCGAAAGCGTCCTCGTAGAGGTAGTTTCGTCTCACGGAAATCTGTATTGATGGGCCCTGCATGAAATGTGCAAGCTCACCTTGCTGCTCCGCTTTGTCCTTGTAGATCAATGACTGAAACACCACCACACGATTGTTGAACGGCACGACGAACGGTATCTCACGCAACAGCGTCAACGTTCGCACTTCCGTCGCCGAGAGTGGTGGTCCCTCCTCAAACTCCTCTCTCGTAAAGGCCCTGAGATTCTGGAAGGGCACATATCCACGTAGCCGGCGTCTGCGGAACGCGAAGTCCTGCGGCTTGTCGATGGGAATAACAACATTAGATGCGATCCAGTGGCCTTCCGGGCAAAACTGCCGCCTGAGATCGCGCGTGTGCAATTGCCGTAGGAGACCCACCGTAACCTTTAATAAATTTATACTATGCTTAAGTATAGAAGTATAGACGAATTTATAACATAATTTTTGCAATATATAATATTATTTAACATAATAATCTCGCGATAAATTTAATTATTAATTACAAATGAAAATTCTAGAAACCTGGATGTTTTCTTTGAAAAACAAATCAGAAATTGATAAAAAAAACACGATGTAGAAAGAATGCATAAAAGCAAAATCACGATTATCTAAAAATTTCAAGTGATCAGAATCGTGAGTAGAACCTTGAACAAGTGCGTCCAGATCTGCGTGTCGTGTCGGTACTGAACAGTGGACGCAGGACCCAATACAGCATTCTTGTAATCGTCGCGCACCGTAGGTCGAGTATCAGGAAATGCAAGTTCCACCAGGCCTAGGCAGACGCCCTTCAGATGACCGGACAGTACCGCCAATTCCGCGATGGTGAAGGGCATCGCGTGCTGCTGCCGGTTGTTAGACGTGTGCTCCGCGGAAGCTTGTTCGAGGAAGAACTCGGTATCGTGCAACGTCGCGATCAGCAGGCTGAACAACGAGCAGAACACTGCGAGTAACGGAACTATCCTGTCGGTGTCCTCGGCCGAGAGAGCGATTCCGCGCGAGATAATCTGCAGGAGAGACGGAGCGGCGCCGCCGCCGAATAATGACGTCTGGCGAATCGACGCCAGACTAGTCCACAGGTGTTTAAGGAACACTGGCTTGAATGCCAGCATGTAGAGCAGTTTGTATTTTTGAACGGCCAGCTTATTGGTAATGAGTAGATGATGGCACAACCGGCACAGCGGCTGCAGCAGCACGGGGGGATCCGACTGACTTTGCTCGATCGCCGACAGAATGCCATTCACACGATGCTGCTCGTTCAACATCTCGACGCACTGCCGCAAGATGTCGGCTTGTTCCTGGTCAGTTACACTGTCGCCGGATTCGTTGTCCGAATCGTTGTCGGCCTGCTGTCGTTCCGAGATACCTTGCTCGGCCATTAACGGTACGATGGTCGAACTCAGAGACGCGACCACTTGCAAATAGTTCGTCAGAGCATCCTCAGACCATGCTACGAAAAAAAAGAACTGTTAGTTTGTAACATTAAGTAATTCAATAAAATACAATTTTAATTTGCAATTTTTTTCTCGTTGAATAATTTATTTTATCTATCCATCTGCTTTAGAATCAAGTTTTGTACGTAAGAAATTTGTCACAGAATAATGAATTATAATTGGTCAATTTTTTATCTTCTATATTTATTATCTATACGTATCAAGATTTAAGCTGATAGAGCTTTTTATGCTTACAGAACTGATTAGACGAATCCAATGACAGCACACAATAGAGCAAGTTTATCGTAGGTTCGAGTTGGAGTCGATTGATACAGGCAATCAGCTGGACATATGGGAAGTCTTTGAATTCCGCCAACGCCGGCACAACAAACATACGAATCGGATCGGACAGTCTAGGCGAGAATATGCTTCCGCATAATTCTCGTAGCACGAGCGTAGAGAAGGTCTCCTTGTGATGAACGTAAGAGATCAAGTCCACTGGCCGTTTGATCATGTCCAGCAGACATTTGGAGATCGGCGTGGGCGCAACCGACGTCACCTCCGCCATGGGCGGCACCTTCTCGTCCAGCAGCTTTCTCAGCTGCGCGAAGTAGTTGTGTTGAATCAGGTAAACAAATATACTCTCGAGATGCCGATAACTGTGTTCATGCAGTACCCGCTCCGTGTCCTCCCGCGCCGTGAACATCTCCAGAACCCGTAGCGGTATCGCCAAGGAGTACGCTCCATCCGGCAGCATTTTCGTGTTGTATCGCATACACATGCGAAGAATCCACCTATGTATCAGACATACGTAACGCGCCACATATTAAATTGTTTTTATAGAAACTGGTATTCTCTAAACAGTGCTTTTATTATTACCGCAGCCTCCACAGCCATTGTGACGAGCTGATCGAGTTCAACTTAATCTCCCTCTGGTGCTTCAGAAAGTGCTGGAGGACCCATATCAATCTGTTAGCGTCCAATGCGTGGTTGTAAAAGAACAGCAGCTTCCGCAGGTATGGCACCAGCTCGTCCAGACTCAGGTTCCTGCGTCCAGCTGCCTGCTGCGCCTCATCGAACTCCCGCCTCTTCTGCGCGCACACCAGACGCCTGGTGACGAAGCTGCGTATGCGCGCTTGTATCTTCAGCGCGGCGTCGTGCTTCTTGCGCTGCTGTTCTCGTTTCAATCTCTCCAGCTGCGCATGCTGTAGGAGAACGGCCTTCTCGTCCCGCCTGCTGGCACCTGACAGATTTTGTTGTGGCTTGCGCCTGTAGTCTCCCTCAAAGCTATACATGCTGATTCATGATCCACCTATCGCGCCCAACACCTTGGGTTTATCTCTGAAATATTTATCACACAAATGTATATCAATTTACACAATAACTACATATACAAAACAAGTAAAATTAAACATGTATTATACATATTTCACACAAAACAATCACTTGTATATCTGAGACAAAAATTGAATGTTGGAAAAAATATTTACACTGTGCTAACATTAGACATCACACAATTGATTATAAAATAAATTGAACTTAGAATTTCAAAGTCAAACAAATTAAAATTTAATAAGAGACTCTAAATATTAATGCTAACATACAAATGTAATAAAATTTTTTGTTGAAAAGAACATTACATTTGAACGCTATTGCGTCACAATACAAATTAAATAAGGCACAAATGTTTTGACTCACAATTCAAGTCCTCTTCAGTGCAGAAAATCTTTTATAAAACAATAAAGAGTGCATTGCAGTCAGTTATAGCATAAAATATAATTTTGCCTCTGATGTATAGGTAATTCTTTCTGTGCGGGATAATTTTATTACTTATACTGTCACATGAAATAGGTATTTAACATAATACATTATTATGTTAAATATTGCGATTTAAAGAAATTAAAGGAGTCAGAATAGCCTAATCATGCTTCACAGACTGATCTTTACCTTTGTCGTTAATTAAAAGACGACACTCGCAACGGCTACAGAGTCGACCGAATGATCCCCGTCACGACCTCGGAGGAAACTGACGGGGCATCTTTTGTAATTGACATTCTCACGTTTCCCCTCTCTCCGATTCCTTCTTTCAAAGAGCACGTATATTACGAAAGTTTTCGTTGGATCTTTAAATCCTTGGCTGCGCCACGCAGGTTAAGCGCGATCGAAGATTCTCGATCTCGGCAATGTCTCTTGGTCCTTAACGAACGCCGTGAGGAGGAACCCACGACAACGTGGTGCGACACACGGTCGATCCTCCGCGGCTCATCGCCGACCCGAAGTCCGGACACAGAGAGAGATAGAGAGAGAAAGAGAGAACTCGCGCGACTCGCAGCACCTATGTCCGCGCACGTCCAGTCATCGAGACCCGGCCATGTTTCGTCGGCCCCTCGGCGAGGACCCAATGCCGTGTGCTCCGTCTGCTCGATCCTGAATCTGCGCCTGTCGTATGGTATGGACTATGGAGTCGTAAACGTGGAGTGGTGTGCTCCGACTGCGTGACGCACGCGCGTAGCCACGAGCGTCTGTGCCCCTCGTGGACTCCGCCGTCCGGCGCACGAATTCTCTGGTGAAAATAGAAATCAGAGCGCAAGTCGAATATGTAAAGGGAGAGATAGAAGCGTATAAGCGAAACTTCTACGAAGTGTCAATTAAAATGTTAAATGAGCGTTGTAAGAGTTGAACGCTTCTTTTACATTCTGTAAGAATTATAAAATAAAAATCTATTCCTGCATAAAAATAATATTTTTTGTCATTTCATATAATTAATATTGTAATTTAATTTACAAATAAAATATTAAATATATTTGATGATCAATACTGTAATTACGTTGGTAATCTGACTTAAATAAATTATATGATTTTCTAATTTAATATATAAATGAAGCTTCTCAAAATTAACGTTTACTTTAACAATCTCGACGTAACTTTAACTGAGTTAGTTTTTCGTTTATGTCACTTTTAACTTAACTAAATTAATTTTATAATCCATTAACTTTAATTTAATTTAGTTAAAGAAATACATTAACTTACCCAACCCTGAAAATTAATTTACTTCATTAAACTTGATGAAAATCCCCTCTATGGGGTTTCGCGAGTGCCCCCGAACGCACGCTACGTCCCTGCGATCCAATCCTGCCAACGTGAGCGCGCGCCGGTCCGCGCATGCGCGTGCGACGGGCGTGAAAAAGCGCGGCGGCAGGAGGAAAGGGGGGAGAGGGGTAGAAGCCGGTCCCTCGCACGCGCGGACTCGCGGAGAAACCGCGACAGCGCGCCAGGCGTCGAGGCGCGGACGGACGGACGGATCTCGCGGGCGCCGAGGGGAGTTCGTGAATGGCCGGCGCGTCGCGCCGGGCGAAGGATGCGGGAAGATGGCGGCGGCGGAGTCGTGCGTGGTGAAGTGCGCCGACGTTCCGCGCGACGTTGAGAACGCGACGGCGGCGGACGGAGCGGGCGAGCCGCGCGCGGCCACGCCGCGCCGGCAGCCCGAGCTTTACCGATTTCGCGCCACCGACCTGCTGTACTACGCGTCCTCGATCACTTTCCTTTTCGCGGACGTAGCAACAGGTGAACAAAGAGTGTCGCATACACACATACGTACATTCATACATTTGTACAATGCGTGCGTGCGTGCGTGCGCGCGCGCGCGCGCGCGCGGGGTGTCCCGCGATCCCGTGGTTCCTGGATTTTTCGGTGTTGACAGATTCATTTGAGACTCGCACGCCCGGACGGCGAATCCGCACGATCGAACGGAGTGACGAAACGCCCGCGGCGAACTTCAGGCCGATTGCAAAATTCATACCCTCGGATCATTCTCGAATCTACTGTGGTGCAAGTTTGAATTTTAAAATTAGAACTTTTATTTTACGAAGATAAGGGGTACGTTCCGTTTCACGCATGATACGCATGATGCATCGTTCATCCTTGTTGTTTGTCAAAAGTTAAACAAGGATGAACAATGCATTATGCGCATCATGCGTTGAAACGGAACGCAGCCTATAATTACTGATAGTTACGGAAAATCGTTAAGAATTTTTTGACGATATTTCGCGGCAAAATTGCAAGTCCGCCGAGGATTTTACTTGAGATCGCGGGACGCCTCCTGTTTGTTTATGTCAGCTTTTTTTGCTAATGACGCTGGCAAAAAGTATCGCGATCGCAAATTCGTAAGACTTTGTGAGAAATCTATTTGCATTTGTAATCTTTTTCTCTTAAAATGCGTGTTTATTAGGATTGCGGTACAATCTAATTAAAATAAATAATCTTGCATAGAATTATATCTCTTTATTTTCTTTATTATTCTAGGCAGAGTTTGGTAAGTTAATATTCTTTCTTTACTAAATTATAAACTTAAAATTAATTTAGTTTTACATTAAAAGTTACATAAATGAAAACTCAGTTAAGATTATATTAACTTGAAAGTTAATTTTAAACAGCATTATTTATATTAAATATTAGAAAGCCATAATTTTTAAAAAGTTAAATTATGTCAAACAATTATATGGATTATCAAATAAATGTAGTATTTTATTTGTTATTAAATTTATATGAAGTAACAAAGGAATATTGTTTTTTTTTCTTTTGCATAGATAAATTTGTAATTAAAGTTAGTTCTAAAGTTAAGTTAAAAATTAATAATTTTTTGAGCTTATTAATTTTATTACTAATTTGCTACCCAATTCTGATTCTAGAACATTCATGTATTTTTTACTATAAATGATAAAATAGTGATAGAAAATTAATAAATAACTGTATTATATTTTGTAATTACAATTGTATGAACTACTGTATAATTATAAAAAGAAATCGTGATACTTTGTGCGAGCGCCACCAATATGCTTTTTGCACTGAAATATTTAAGTGTCACATACGTAAAATTTTGTTTTGCACACTTGCTCAAAGCATGCGCGGGAAAGCTTCTGTGTTCATAAACCTTGTAAGATATTTTTCGCACACACAGACAGCATTGTATGTGTGGAATACCTTTTGCAAGGCCACTCAGCGTGGGGATGCTTTGCAATGGGTTTCACCGTCTTACCCGCTTGTGTTACCCAACTATTTAGTTTGAGATGGCATCGCAGCGACGGTTCCCTGCGGACTGTTCACTGGTTGTTGCACTTCCTCCTACTCGGCTTTTTGCACAGGTACTTTATTTTTGTGCAATTTTTCGCAAAAATCATCGGCGACTCGCAAGAAAAGGTCCCCAATTCAAAAATTAAGATTTGAAAATATTAAAAGAAATTATGAAACTCTGACAATAGAAGATGTGAAATTTATTAAACTACTTTTTTTGCTGCTTGAATTCATCCTGAAAGGATAAAATTAACTTCTGAAAATTGTCTCATTTTTTTTTATTTTTCTTATTTATTAATAAAACAAAAGAATTTTATACAGAAAATTTCTTTTAATGAGATTCATCGATTAGGAAGCTTATCAGGATGTAATTGTTTAATAATAAAACGAGAAATTCTCAATCAATTTGCAAGAATTGATTTTACAGCCTTAGGGTAAATTTGGGCAGCAATAAAAAACAGGTTACATATCAGGATATTTTTTATGTATTGACGAAGTCTTATAATTTTTTGAATTTCCATTAGGGACTTTTCCTGTTAGCGAATTAATGTATATATTTATATATGTATATGTATTTTTATATTAATAATAAATTGCTCACTAATTTGTATTTATTTTCAGGTACTTGACTTTGCTTTATACTGCGATCCACTCTTTAAGAAATAAGTCAGGCTTCAGCAAGGATAAAAATTGGGTGTATCGGCAAGAAAGCGATATATGTATGTTGCATTTGTTTGAGTCTTTCATGGGAGCTGCTCCTCAGTTGATATTGCAACTGTACATAATTGCAATATTAAATCATGCGCCGCTCTGGACGAGTAAGTGTTCTCTTTATCATTTAAATTTTATTGTATTTTATACAGAATATATATATTGATTTTTTGATAATTCTACTCTTATGTGTATAGAAAAATTAGAAAAATCATAAAAATAATACAAGTTTATTTTAAAAATGAGAAATTTATTTTTGCTATTTTTTTTAATATATAATTTTTACATATATTTTAACATCAAAATATTTTTTCTCTAAAAAATGAAAAACATTAAATAAATTTTTATGTTACATCACATTTAAATCAGAGCTTTTATGAAGATTTAACATTCTTCAGATTATCATTGTATAAAAACAGCTGCCTGGACAGTAATGGACATTTATCCGATTCATAATTGATTAATCAATTATTTAGAGATAAATAATTCAATAGAATCGATTACCGAAGAAAACAAATTAATCGATTTAATTACGACTAATAATTAATAATAGATTAATTTTTTCTTGAATAATCGATTTTCTTAGATTATGTATCTTCAATTAATCAATTGATTATGAATCGATTAATTACCCATTATTGTGTAAATATGACCGACACACAGAGACATCGATAATGTTAAATAGATGTATAGTTGAACAATTTATAATCATTTTCGTAAATCTTGTAAACTTTGTTGAGGAGTGTTTGTGGTATCCCCTTGATGTATTCATTAAGTATTTTCCTGGTTGTCGCGCCTAGAGGATTAATGTTTTGCGGATAGTTTCTCTCGTACAGGTACCCACTAAGATTGGCATCCTGGATGAAAAAATTCTGGTCTCTGTCCAGTGTCTCGAACTTCAGAATGTAATCGTAGTGAAGCGTGCAGGGTTCGCAGGTGCGATCGTACGGTGCCCAGTGTTCGTCGAAGTACCTTTCGCCGACTATAAACCGCAGAAATTCGGTGAATGTCGGCTCTAATCTAGTTGCGTTATCGGCTTGATCACGATATTTGATCGCGATGCGCCGACCGAAGCGTTTGTAGTAATATTCGCGGTTTTGCATGTGCTCCAATTTGTCCCTGTATGCGGATAGAAGACGCTCCAGCGGATGGCGCACAATCAGAAACTTCTTTGTTCTTAAAACTTTCTGAAAATTGAACGTGAAAATTTGTAGTTTAATTCCTAGCTGCTATTTTTACTCATTTAGATTTTACAAGATTCAAAATTCGGGTTGGATTGATTCATCAATCAATGAACAAATAGGAAATGAACCGTCTAATGAACAAATAAAATTAATTTAATATAATTATAATAGCTGAATATTGAACCGATTAAAATGCTATTAAATTGCTTGTCAATTTATAACTTAATATTTTGACTTTACGTAAGGGTTGTGTTTCAAGACGAATATGTGGCGCAGTTCACATGAACTGGAGATCGCGATCGTGACAATTCAGACAAGAATTATTATTAGGCTTGATCGAGAAATGGTATTTCTCTTATTTCTTGTATTAATATAATTATATTTAACTTAGATTTAAACTTAGATTAAAAAATATTAATTAATTTGCAATTTAAAAAATTGTCTTTTTTTATTTTTAATGTACTTTCAACTTTATGGTGGATTAATTAATCGAGGATTTAGGGATTGTAACAAAGCGCTCTTACCTCATAGATTTTATTAAAATCCTCATCCTGCCGAAACTTTTGTCTTACGATATCGCTAATCTGCGTAAGATTGCGACGCACCAAATCCATAGTATCGTCTGTCAGAGTGCCCTTCAGAATGGCGAAGTAATTCATCCACGTGGAACTCGCCGCCTTGTATATAGGGCACCATGACACGTTGTGCTCCCTTCGAATTGTTTCAGATTAAAAAGATTTTTTACTTTGTTGCGCTGTTTTTTAGGTTTTTAAGCATTTTTAGGGAAAAATGGGATTTTTTGAGAAGGAGGAGAGAAGGAATATATTGTTGCCTCTCTTTCATTAAAAAAGATATTCAAAAATAAAAAATCAATTTCCAAACAAGAATAAATATTATAAAAAACAGAACAATTTTTATAAGAATATTGACCCATTTTCTTATAAAATTTCTAAAAATTTTTCAAAAAATCAGCGCGACAAAGTCGGAGATTCTTAAAATTATTCGTAAGAAAAAATTACATTTTTATTAAGTTCAACTTTTTTATAATGTGATGCAAAAATCCGATAAAAATATTTTAATTCCCTTTCGATTTAAATTTGTATTTCATACGTGTTAAGATACGTTAAATACGTGTATATAATTTTTCAGAAATGTTCAGCATCTTTCTCGCTTACGTGTCGATGATCATGTTTGTCAGCGTGGCGTCCGGCTGCGAGCTTTTCGTGTCGATTGTCTCACACACGCGTGCCACCCACTGTCTCCTCCTGTCTAACTCACGTCCAACAATCTCCATCTGTTCCCGCGACATCGGGGCTCGTGGCTTTATTCTAGACGTGACGGCGCGTGCAACAACTGGCGTGTATTTCGGCGACGCATACCTCAACGATGTGGCCCGCTCTATGTTTGCCTCCATATGCGCGGTTTGCGCTGAATTCGACAGCATTAACAATGTGACAACGCAAATTATCGCTAATCCTGCAACCAGCTCTATCACCGTAATCTGTCTCTATAAATTAATCGAATCGAATTTTTGTTCTTTTTCGTGTAAGAAAAAAAATTGTGAAAAGAAAAATATAAGAAAAAGATCTGAGGCATCTTGAGTTCCTACCTGCATCAGTAGAAGGAGCTTTTTTACGAGATAGTAGAAGCCGACTTTTAATCTCGGATAAAGCGTTGAATTTTTATTGTCACTCGACATTAATACGTCGACCGCTAGTATTTTATACGATGGATACATCATGCTTTATATCTTGTTACATTTTCTTCAATTCACTTGCAATAAGACGCCACTTTAGTGTAAATCGCTGAAGAACACCGTCGGAGATTATGGTTGTAACACCGCTGTACCGTCAATGTTGAGCTCGAGAACTTGACCATCTGAGAATCCGCGACGAAGTGATATACCGCGTTATTGTTATTCTTCCGTTTCCTCTCTCGTGTCCCGCCTCCGCAGATAACAGGAAAGAGGAAGGAATATCACTGACAATTTATCTTATATTCCTGATGCCTAATGCGTGGACAGCGCAACGACACACAACGACAAATTCCACGAGACTCGTGTTCTCCTCCGGTTTTAAATATAAAAGCGACGAGGCGCGAAGCGCGGCGAAGTAAAGTCGAAGCGTATTTAAAAATAGCCGAAAAGAAGGCAGGAGTTTGTCGCGGACAATAGTCGCGGAAAAATATAGTTTTGTGAAAAATATACCCTTCAGTGTGAAAGGAAAGAGGAAAGATAAACCGTAATTTTGTTTATTACTTTCTCAAATTTATTATTAAACTTAAGTGGGTTTTCTCTTTGATTAAGGAACATTAAAAAATATACAATAAATTTATTTCAAAGCTGTATTTAAAAAATTCTACAATCTTCCCTAGAATTTTGAATAAAATACCTGAAAAATTCGGGAATTTTCAAGAAATTATTTTACAAAATATCTGAATTCTAATTTTATTCAAAAATAATATATATTATATGTTTTTTTTTATAAAGGGCACTTATAAACTATATAATAATTAAGATCAAAATAATTAATAATACGTAGTCCTCTTAATAATTTTTATAATATTTTTATAATTTATGTATTTACAGGTTGTTAATGTTTTGTTATTGCAATCATATATTAATATGTATGAAATTTTTGCGCAGGCGCTTCTGCTATAGCTTCCTTCTGCTCCCTAACTTGGGCCGTGAGTACATACGTTAGAGCTATGCACAATATCAATCGCGAGCGCAACAATGCGACTTCGATCGCTCTCACTCTTCAGGCTCTCTGGCGCGGCGGTATGCTGCTATCGAGAATTGGAGTTTTAGTATTAGCGGCTGTTTTTCTGAGAGAATGGTTCTTGCTATTTCTGGGTGAGTTTTACCGAGGAATAATTTTGTAGAACACAGAAGTTTGTTATTTGTATGAAATAATTTTAATTGTCTGTTTTAAATAAAAATCAGCAAAATCTTTTCATCAGTTTTTATAGAGAACAAATTTAAGTGGACTGCGTACAAATTACAGTATGTTGAGCTGATCATTTAATATTTATTAGATTGTCTAATATTAGTTTTGTTCAATATTATTATGTTCCAATATTAGTCCAATATTATTATGTTTCAGAATGAAGCACGCGCTATTGTGCTGGTTTCCAACTTTTAAAGAATTGCGCGTTGTTTTCTAGGTTTACACTGGCTGTTCATGACGATCTGGGTGATCCTACAAAAAACAAAATTCTGCCCTACCGTGTGGGAGGAGCGCATCTACAATTGCATCATCGGGCTAATCTACTGCTTCGATTTCTTCAATCTGCGCGATGGCAGATCGCGCTACCGCATGCTCGTCTTTTACTCGGTGATCGCGGCACAAAATCTGACCTTCCTAATCATGTACATGTTGCACTTCAAGAACACCGTTACGAACGGCACGATAATCGCGATTGCGACCGTGATAATCAGCTGCATGCTCGTCGGCCTGACGAGCATGTCGCTGTATTACGGTAAATTTCATCCGTCAAAAACGACAATGAATATTTCCCAGAATATCAGTGAGCATTCTACAATTACAAAGGGTGCTGGTACACCCAAATCCTTGAAGCTATTTCATCGCGGCTCATTGGTATCGTTGCACTCCATCAACATCTCGCCGAGAACCGAGGAGATGCCCACTGATAAGCAATCTTTGCTTACGAATATCGCGCAGATTTCCGATTGCGCGGAGGAGGGCATTGTCAATCGTAATTACAGTTCAGAGAACGAGTCTAACGTGAGCGCCGTGCGCGTCTCCGCCGAATGCGAGAGGCCGCACAGTCGTGCCGGTATTAAGCACAAGGAGGAGATTGCGTCGTCCAACGATAATTCGGACAATGCGCTTACTAGTGACGCGCTGTTGAGTTCCTTGTATCCAGGCCTACCCGACATCGACTCATCCCGAAAACGTCGCGGTATTTACGAGCATGATATTACGCCGCAGTTGGACTGGCATGCCCCAGATATACTGAACATCGATCTGGACCAACTCGATAGCCTTGACAACTCCGAACGGAGCAATTCTCTCACGCTGGATTCCTGCAGTAAATTGATTGGTGCGCTGGACGTTATCAAAAGCAGGAGAAAGCTGACGACCCCAACGCCGTTGGAGAGCAGCAGGATATTCGATATAGAGAAGGTGGCAAAGGACCTGCAGCAGCAGGTCTAACAATATATCACTTGAAATTTCTAATTTTTTCCTTTATTTTTTAAGCCTTTGGCACACGATACGATTTTTCATGCTAGATCGCATACGAGGTGTCCTGATTGGTGACATAATATCCAAGTCAATCAGAACATGTAACAAGACGCCTCGTGTGCAATCTAGCATGAAAAGTCGCGTGCCGAAGGCTTTACTTTGAACCAAAAGCAAGTACTTTTATTTTATTACTTTGTTGTGTGCGATGTGTATCACGCTACTTTTCCTTCACATATATAATTTCTCCATGCAGCAGCGAGACGAAACAATGAGTTGTGTGACGTCGATCCACGACTATGAGAACGTGTGCCCATTGGGAGTCGCTCGGCCGCCCTGGTGCATCCGCAGCTGGAAGGGCTACACGGACATCGAGACGTATATTCACGACGATAGCGTGGTGCGCGATCGGCGACGGGATACCCTTACGAGCACGACCGGCACGACATACAGTTCGGAATACTCCGACGGCATGATCTCGCGGGGGATATTAAAGCAGGATGATTATGCGGACGCCTTGACCTACGATCTCGTGGAATCCAAGGGCAACAAATCGTCTTACAGCGACAGCACGTTCTCCGCCGTGGACACCGTGGATGATCAAAACGCCAGTTTGTACATAGCCAAGCCGGTGGTATTCGACGATCGGGGCGGGATGCTCACGTTGGACACAATATTGGAGGAGCGCGACGATTCATCGTCGTTGGATGAGAAGTTTCAACACGGGACAGAACCGTCACGTGACTCCGCGAGTACTTTGGTAAGCACGATAGATCAGATCAGGCAGTACACAGCGGAGAATTCGCCGCGACACATTTATCATACCACCGGGACTCAGTGGGAAGACCTGAATCCCAAGAACTTGATGGCACGGACGCACTTTGCTAAAGTGTTGTTTGACAACGATCTCAAGAACGCTTCAGTAACGACCGATTTGAGCGATTTGACCGCACGAGATATCGAGAAACGCGAGATAGACGCGATCAGGGAGTTTGTCCGATGTTGCGAGTCTATCAAGAAAACGCCCCTGATAGACGCGATTTTATCGGACTCGCCGATTCTGGGCAGTAGGGCGAACAAGCTCGTGCGGCAGGTCACATTCGCAGATTGCAAGAACGATTTCGACGCGAACGAAAGTGACCTGTACGTTGAAATGAGTCCCTTAGTTTCCGTCGAGAACGGTGAGAACTCGTGCCAGGCCAGGTCCGCCGATGCGAAGACCGCCGAGGCGGACCTGGCCTGGCACGCCAAGGGAAACAATCTTCCCACGCTATCAAAGAATACGTCAGATAAGGAGAATTTGTCGCCCATCTCGTCCAATAATAGGCGAATTAATAATATATACGATAACATGGACAATAATGACAGGCGCGCTTGGACTATAGAAAGAGACGAAAAAAATGACAAATCACTGTGCAACATGCGTTTCAATTTGAAAGAAAAGAGACACTTATTTCTAGAGCAGGTTCTCTCGCCGGTACCAAAACTCTGGAACAAACGTATCTCCTTTCATCCGAGCACCAAAAATTTATAGTAAATAAACTCCTCAGTTTTTTTTACTTTTGTTTTATAGCTGAAAATTGATTTAAAGTTCCTTTATCGAATATCTTTATTATCCAGATAGTAAAATGTTAGCAATATGTTAACAATACTATCATAGATTCTTTAGAGAATGTCGGTTGGCCGAACCTTTGTCGAAATAAACTAATTGTAAGATAACGCTCGTTTCACACGGCGGTGCACGCCATGAGCGTCTCTCACTATAACTTTGTCAATTTTGTAAATTCGAGCAAATTCTTTTGCATACATATATTCCATCATATATATATCAAATATGAGAAGGTACGAAAACGAAATTTTCACAACTTTTTACATCAGAATATCTTCTTAATTCTTGCCATTATAATTTGCCATATAATACAACAATAGAAATGTTATAGGAATGGAACGTATTTTGTACTAATGCAACATGTAACACACATTTGCAAAACATATCTTGGCAAGTTTGATGGCTATCTGGGTGTATATTTACAGTAAATCTGATTTATGTTTTATAACTGAATACAATTAATTTTTATTGTACAAAAAAATTGTAGCAAAAGATTTCGATTTTATAAAATACTCTACAATGCCTTTCAGTCTTAAGTGAGGTTGAATAATAGTTTAGTTTTATCTTGCTGAAGTGTATTTTTATTCATGTTTTTTTATTTACGAACTGTAAAAGTTTTATGAATTTGCTTGTGTAATCTATGAGATGCAATAGAAAACTAATTTGATCTTAACCCATAAAATTAAATGTTCTATGAAAATTACATTTTTGTACGCATATTTGGTTAGAAACATATAAATCAGAAAGACAATTTACGGCAAAACAGGGTTAAGAAAAACACATTACAGTACAAATAATGCAATATATACATATATGTAAAACGTCACTCGTTAATTGGGCACACATTTTAATTTTTATCCATGACATTTAAGCTGCGCCGTGTTTATCTTTATAAATGATATAAAATAAACGCGATGTAAGCGTGTGATACGCCGCACCGTCCCATTGTTACAAGATAACACTAACGATTTAAGTCTAGTATTGCGCTTTTGCGATTATGTATATAAAATGACTTATATGTCTCGTACCCTACGAGATTATTTTTGTACACAATTTTTACTATGTACAATAAAGAGACTTTGTATAATGAAAGATTCGTAATTATAAACTTCTATTTATAATTGCTTGATCCTCATGTCAGCGTTAAAAGACGTCACGTGACTAAAAATAAAGATACCAATTCGATTTGCTCACACTTGATCGGAAATCAACGTTTTTTTTTAAAATAATTGCTATGTGTAATCTCTATGTAATATTCTCATTAAATACATACACATTTGAATTTCGCGCACTTTTTGCATACTTGTGCCTACAGAGCATGCGTCTACAGCTAAAGAGCATGCAAATGTGATCGCTGTGCGTGCTCGTGCTGTTACATGATTGTCAGTAAATTTCGGCTAACTTCCACGAATTAAATAAAATGTATTTGGATCACTCACAAACCTTTTTAATCAAACTTTATAACTTTTGATCAAAACGTATAGTGTAATTAATAAACGGATTACCAGTCAGTCGATTGAGAAAAAATTTTATTAATTTATTTTCATATATTACTCTCTCTGGCGGCAAGAAGTATTATTTTATATTCATAACTTTTCATACAAACTTCAAACAATTCTGTATAATAACTTTGTTCAATTAATATATTTCGGCTAAGTGTGAGTGAAAAAAATTATTAATTACAAACAAACGAATGACTCACAAACCTTGTTAATTGCACTTCAAACCTCTTCATACGAAATACAAACGATTACACATAGCAATTATTTAAAAAAACGTTCACTTCCGGTCAAGTGTGAGCGAATACCAATTCGTAATTTGTCACGTGACGTCTTTTGCCGCTGAACGTTGAGCGTTTCCGTATGAAAAGGCACCTTAAATCGGACTGACCACTAACGCCCGCTGTCTGTGCGCGTCTAGTATTATTATATTTCAGTATTCGTACCGTAGGATTAGGTTGGGTTTAGGTTAGGTTGGTCGGAAGAATTTGACGACCAGTCGCGAGAGGAGCGGTGGTGAGACGTAGGGGCGAGCCCGGAGCGTCCTGGCGGCTGGCACTCGATTCGAGGGATTCGCACTCGCGCGATTTCACGTCGTTTTTCTGTCCGCCCTCGCCGCTTTCGCACCTCGCCATGGTCGGTCAGGCTATCGTGTGTAATAACTCGCGATAGCGTGCCGCGATAAAGGAGCGTGAACGCCACGGAGACGACGTATCCGTGTCAACCACCGAAGCACATGGATGCGACCAACGGGCAGAAGCCCCACGGTAAGGGAGATATTTCTCTCGTTCTGCTTGTCGGAGATTTGCGAAGGGCTGACCTCGTTTCGTTTGAATATCTGAGAATCTGAATCGTTCGTGTAATTACGAATCGGTGGTGGATCGATTAACTGACGGAATTATTGATATGCTCTACTATTTCTCAAAAAAGCTCAGAGCGTGTGATTATGTCGTGCAATTGTATTTGTACAATTTCAACTCCTTTTATTCCTGGATGGATTTTTTGACAATTTTCAATTAGATGAAATATATTGATACATCTGTTGTGTGCTTCGTATAAGAGAAATAAATATGTATCAATTGATAGAATTATTGTTATGTCCTACTTAATAGTATATTTTCTAAAGAAACTTACAATGTGCAAGAAACTGATAATGTGCAATTATATTTGTATAATTTTAATGTTTTTTTTATTTCTGGATGGATTCTTTTAAATTTTTAATCAAATTATTATAAAATACATTAACATTTATGTATTGTGTAGTTATGGAAAATCTTTAAGAAAGTAGTGTATTAATTGTATTGATAATACGTTTTATATACAAGAAATCTTGATTTGGCTTTCTAAGTCTTTAAATTATGGTGACATTTGAAATTGCAAATCTATGGTGGATTAATTTATAGAAGAAATTTATAGAAAAGCAATATGTATATTCATAAAATTCTTACTTTTCTTATTTCTAAATAAGTTCTTTGAACAAATTCTTTAATTATGATAAAATGTATATGACAAGGGTTATTGCTTGTCCACTGTGTGTTCATGTAACAATAATTATTTTATCGCAAAGTAGTATATTCAGTATCATTTATACTGGAAAAAGTACTTTTAGTTTTATGGGAAACTTCTTTTATAGTGGGGCAACCTCCAACTGGAGGATCTACCTCTGACAAGGGTAAGGAATGGCAAATGGAGCTGCTGATGGAAAAATTACGCTCCAAAGCTTCCACGTTTAAACCTTTGGTGGAGACTGCGAAAAACATGCGCATGGCCATGTTGGTGAGTGATTTCTTTACTTATTTTATTATTTTGAGATTTTGTTGGGATAAAAATACAACTTTTTGATATGTAGGACAAGCGATTCGCAATTGACAGCATAGAGAAGAATCAGTTGCAGAAATGTTTGGACACTCTGCAGCATTCTATCAAGGTCACCTCATTTCAGTCCATGGTAGAGCGTTTAGAAAGCTTAGCAAGACAATTAGGGTAAGTATATGTTTACTTAGTAACAAACATGACATTTATTTGTTATTCGGTAACTTATATATGTCACATATGAAATAAATTGAGCTTGAATATAAATTGTTGTCTTATTACACAGATTAAAGTTCATGATGTCTGGTCCTCCAGGCACAGAAATATTCATATCCTCCGACATGTTTTTCTTGGAGGTCCTGTTAGAGCCATCAGGACTTGTTAGGGACGTTAAAATCCATCATGAGGGAAAAACTGAGCAACAGGTGAGAACTACGAACGTTATCGTTACGATTAGTCTTTCTTGTTATATGTATTCTTGTCATTAATTGTGAGAAATTGTTATAGAGTTGTGAGGCACTTGCATCGGCTCTATCGCGCGGTGACTTCGTTGATTTCACTACGCAGCTGGAAGGACTAGCGTCGATATATCAACTGAATGCTGATAAGAAAGTAAAGTGCAAGGCATTTAGCGCTTTGCAATCTCTTGAGGCTGACCTGGGTGTTTTGGCACAACTGCAAACGTTTATAAAAGAACCGTTCAATCTGGTTCACAAGAGTCCCGTCGGTTAGCAACTATTAATATATAATTGTTTTTATATAATTTGCATCTTACACATTTACATTTATCTTTTACATGATATTTGTGCAAGAATGAACAAAAGTTACATGTACATTGCTGTTAGATATTGTTTACGCTTCAAGTATTATTGTTGCCTAGGAATTTTGGAGAGAAGAAGAGGCGGCCATCCGATGAAATTGACGTATTTTGTCTCGCCATACGATTTAATCGACGAAGAGAATCGAACCTACGATACTTTAAATCCTGATACTGTTATTAAGAGAAAAATCGGGCACTCGGTGACCGTTTGTATGGAAGGTTCGACGGGTCACAAGCTACCTACTTCTAGTATCATAACTGTAAACCGAAGTCCCACGGGCAAGAGGTATGTGTAAGATTAAATCTTTTCATTATTTGTGGCAGTAATGAGCACAACGAATTAAATCCATTAATCGATTATTAAAAGAAAAAAATTAATCAATTTAATAAATAGATAAAAATTTATCTGTTATTTGTATTTTGTTTTTGTCTGAATCATAACGAAAAGAGTTTATATCCTTTCATCATTGCATATCTCTCTTTCAGTACTCCTTCGTATGCTCCGCTGACTAGTACAAATTCCTCCATGCTGCCCGCCTGCTTTGTGCTGAAACTTGGTAAGAAAATGCCTATCTGCATGGAGCTGGTGAAGAGGATACAGAAAGTCACAGAGCTTGAGTGCGGCGACATCTCCGCACCACATCCGATGCTCAGTCTAATAATACAGCACGCGAGCGACGGTCAGCTAGATTGTCGAAACAACAGAGGATTGTATGTGGTAAGTGAAAATTAAATTTAAAGAGAATTTAAAAGAAAAAAGATATTTTATGTTTTACGACTTATCATGTGACTCTCGCTTGCAGACCTTACCGGATCAACAGCACTGCTACTTTATGACGGAAAACAAGAACATGGAGGGTGTGCTGGTGTGCAGTATTCCTTTCACACATCCCGCGCACGTGCCGCAGATTCTGGTGTACTTACGGCAGCAGGCGTTGTTCAATTGTCTGATCGCGAGCTGCGTGCGACCGATGGCACGTCAGGATCTGGAGCATACTACCATGCTCGAGATAAGCGCTCTTTCATGGCAGCATATCAGCGTGAGTGTGGAACATCCGTACGAGGAGACGATGGCTACCGCGGAACTCGATTTGACGGACATATCGACGCTCAAGTGCCGGTTGTACGGCGTGAGTATGACGACGAATGCGGAACAGACGTCGGACCTCAGCGGCAGAGTGCTGCAACGTTGCCTCAGCATCCCGTTGACCATGCGAGTATTGCTGAAGATCTGGGAGGGACGCTCTTTACCCGCGGTGATGAATAATTTGACCAGCAGTAGCGGCAGCAGCAACGGTAGCTACAATCTCAATTTGGGATCCGGTGGTAAGGATCAAACCGGGCAAAATGCATCCGGTACCACGCCCGGTATACCAGATTTTACAAACGGCGAAACGAAGGTGAAACAAGAACCCGGTTTGAACAACGGCAGTAACGGATGTATGGGAGGTAGACAGACGCAGCAGCAGCAGTCTTCGTCGAGTCAATTACAGCAGCAGCAACAACAGCAACAGCAGTCTTTTTTAGATGCCGGAACGGAAAATAGTATCGGTTTTCCGTCGTATTCCGGCCAATCCGATACGACGACAATGACGATGAGCACCACTGGAACGAACAACACTTCTTCCTCTATGTTGAACCCGTTGCAGCTTGGTGCGCTGATGGGCCAGGCGAAAACCTCTATGACAGGTAATTCGAGCACGAACGAGCGCGGGAAGAAAACACGGAAAAGAAAGACTGGCACAGACGGTCTTTGGCGTAGCCCGAAGCGAAAGAGCGACGGCGGAGACAGTAGCATCGCGACAGAGATTCTGTTAGAGAGCTCGAGTTCGGAGAACTCGACACCGCTGGGAACGCCCACGGGCGGTCGAGAGAATCTCGTGTCAGAGACCAGAACGTCTACACCGACTTCGGCAACCAGTTTGACAAGCGGTATAGATTTTTCGGCCTTGGACACCACCGATATACTGGATAAGAGTGCCTCGGATTATGATCTTGACAATTCTGAGAGAGATAATGAGATCATGGAGGTGCAACACAGTAGTACCGAACAGCAACAACCGCAGCAAGACGTGGAGGAGTTGATAAAGATGCGCGAGTCCTCATCGGCACGCAAGTCGAAGAAGAATCGAAGTGGTGGTGGTAGTGAGGAGAAGAAATCAAGTCCAACAAGTATATTCGTCGACGAGACATCGACGACGAGCAGCGGCAGTAAAAGTCTGCCGGTGCCACCGTCAGTAAGCATCACTCCAATCTCATGTGGTAATTTGGATCAAGCGAGCACCACCAACTATAACTCCGTGTTAACGGGCATGGGTTTGGAAAAGAGACCTGGTATTGAGATTATACCCATCGCTTCGTCACCGTCGCAGACTACCCTACCAAGCTCGATCACTATCACGCCAATCGCCGGTCCGTCACCGTCGCCGAAGACTAGCGGTTTGACGAGCGCGACGGAAGATCGGCAGCGAAGCGAACGGAAAAGCGGCGGCGGCAGCGGCGGCGGCGGTAAGAGCAGCAGCGGCAGTAGCAGCAAGAGCAGCTCCGAGGATAACAAGAGCGGCGGAAACAAACTGGAGAAACGGCGCAAACGTAAACGGGAGGACAGCCCGATGGGTCCACCGGACAAAGTTCCGTCGAGTGGCAAACAGCAGCAAGACCCACTCTCAAAACCAGTGTCAGTGAGCATCAAACCGAGCACCGAGCAGTCACCGCCGAGCAGTGGTAGTAGCAGTGGTGTTGGTCTGAGCTGCTCATCCTCGCGGCCTACCTCACCCGCAGCCGTGAGAAAGTTCAGTCCATCGCCCACGCATTCGAGTTCGCTCGCTACGCTTGTAGGCAAGTCCAGTCCTACTTTGAAAGCTGGTCAATCGGCGGTAACCTGCGGCAAACCAGTTCAAAGTCCGAAGCATTCGCCTGTCTACGGCAGCAGCCCGAAACACAACACGCCGAACGTGGTGGTTCCTATGTCAGTTCCGATGTCGCTATCCGTGTCTACGGTGCCCAACACAGTAGGCAATGTGCCTTCCGTATCAGTATCCGTACCGGTCCCGGTACCGGCTAGTGCGAGCCCTAAACACGGAAGCACCTCGTCTCCAAAACACGGTAGCTCGGCTGCGAGCAGCGGCAAGCCCAGTATGTCTGCTCTGAAATCAGCGGCAAACTCGCCATCCAGCAAGAGCAGCGGCGGCAGCTCCTCCGATACGCCGGCAAGTTCATCCAAAGTTAAGTCCTCCTCTTCGTCATCCTCTAGTAAGGATTCCTCCGGGCGTGGAGATAAGGAGAGACGAACCTCGTCCGTCAGCTCATCCGGTAGTTCGGGCGGTGGTCATCAGAGTCCCAAGACCAAGTCCTCCAGTGGTAGTAAGCTGAAGCAATTGGAAATGATCCCTTCCGGCGGCGGTGGCGGCGAAGCCACCCAGGTTTCCTCTCTTCAGGGCTCTGGCGGAAGCACTCCGCCATCCGGCCAGGTCGATGCAGCGAGCAAGTCTGCGATCGCGGCCCAGCAGGCTCGAAACCGCAAGAGTTCTCTCAATGCTGTGATCGATAAACTGAAGAACGCGCAGCACTGTAGCGAGACCGACACCTGCGGGAACGGTGGCGGTACCGTGAAAGGCAGCGGATCTTCTGGTCTCGGCGGTGGCGGTACTGCTGGAATGAGCAGTGCTGGACCGAAGGAGAAAGGTATCGGTGGCAGTGGTTCGTCGTCGTCGAGTGGAGGGAAGACTATGGTCGAGGGAGGGAAGTCTTCTTGCGTCACCAAGAACGCGTCTGTGGATGCAAAGAATCCTGCCGAGTACATGGTGAAGCATAGCTCAGACGGGATCAAGATTACCATCAACAAAACTCGCACCAAGGATTCCAAGCAGTCGGCCGGCAACCTGAAGTTATCGTCAGCGGGAGCGATGACTGCTGCGACCTCATCCTCGAGCTCCTTGTCAGCCGTAGCCTCTTCGTCGTCGTCGTCGTCATCGTCCAGCAACGTAACTACCGGCAGTAACGGTTCGCCAAAGACACACACGGGTCTCAAGCCTGGCGTGAACTCCGGGCCGGCGTCAAAGAAACCGCAAACATTACAGTCTGCGCAGAAATTGCTACCCGCAAAGATGATGCTGGGCGCCGCCGGTATGAAGTCCGCTATCTCTTCCTCGGGCGCGGTGAATACCGGTGGTGCGAGTATCACGCCGACCGCGACGGGGGGCGTCGGGGGGAATCTCTTGTCAAAGAGCGGCTCGTCCAAGGCTTCCGGATCACCGAAAACGAGCTCCGGTGCAACTGACCTGAGTCGTGGACGGGACAAGCCCCGAATCCCGAAATCCGGCGACAAGGGATTGTTCGCGTCGAAAGGTCTCGGTGACGCCAGGAAGTCAAGCCCGTCCGCTCTGCGAGAGGAGAGCGAGAGCGAGCGCGCGTTTAAACTGTTGGCCGCACACGCGTCCATTTCCAGTCTTCCGCCGAGCCTGCCGCCTCAGCTGGTGATGGAGGGTCTGATGAAACAGCTAGACACCAAGTTTCAGATACCGAAGTTATCAGCCCGCGCGAACACCGCAGACGCCGCCGATAAAAATAAATCGTCGGACAAGCTGTCCATACTGCCCGATTCGGGCAAACAGACCCTCGACGGCTTGAAGCAAGAACAGGGCAAGATCGCCGGTCTGTCCACCGTGTCGGTGTCCAAGTCGTCGCTATCGGACGATCAATCGAGACGGGACCATTCGCAGAACAAGCCGGACAACCTGTCGATCGCTACGTCTGCTACTGGCGCGATGTCCTTGAATCTCGTCGGGGAGAACGCTGGTGGTTTGATGTTGCCTCCACACTCGGCCGCTGATTCAGATGTACCTACGAACCTGTGCATTCAACCTATAGTGGATAACGAGCCCTCACGGGACTCCTGCAAGGACTTGGGAATGAGGCAAACGTCGACTGGTCAGCAGTTTCTCAGCAAAATCGATGACACAAGCGCCACCGGCGGGATTCTCTCCAAGGGCAACGTTCCTGATCAGTTGGCGTCGTCGGGCACCAAGTCCTACGCAACGATGACAGGTTCCAGCACTTCGACAGGGTCGACAGTCGTCTCCATTGTTTCCGAGAGCCTGAACCTGAGCACTAAACCTGCCGATCAAACGGCTCTGCAAACCAAATACAACAAGATCACCGAAGAGAAGAAACAGCAGCAGCAGCAGACGTCATCGTCGTTGTCTTCCTCTACATCATCATCGTCAGCCTCGTCATCGACTTCGATTTTCTCGTCGCTGAGTGGTGTCGTGACTACGTCAGATAGCAATCCGATCGTTATGACACCCGACAGCATCGGTGGCGGCGGCGGCGGCGGTGGCAGTAGCAGCAGTGGTGGTGGTAGTGGTGGCGGTGGTGAACAGGAAGTGGCGGCAGCTGCAGCCGCGGCGGCAGCGGAGATGCTGCTGGACTTCTCCGCGGCCAAGGACCCGATGACGAAGGGGAGCGGCCACGGCTTACCGGCGTCCCTGACGCAGCATCACTTGACGACGATCCCGGAGCGGGCGATGACCCAGGCGGCGTCGACGGTGCGTCGCAACACGCCGCCACCACCGCCACCGCCACCACCGCTTCCGGCCCCGTTCCCGCCCGCCGCGAGTCCGTCCGTCAGTGTACACATCGTCAAGAGCCCGGCGCCGAGCCCCCGGGTAATCCCACCCTCTCCCCATTCGTCCGCATCGCCCTGCATCACCGATGACGAGTTAATGGATGAGGCGCTGGTCGGCATGGGTAAATGAAGATTACTCAAATTGTAAGACAAAGAATACTTGCCTCTGTTATTCTTCAATGTTATTATAGACCGGGAAAGAGGAGAACCCACCGGAAACAGGAACACCCGAGTAAACCTCTGAACCTCCCCCCTCCCCCCCAAAATTGTACAAATTGTACCCAACTCCTTTTTCAAATTTAGAAGTTACGCGAGTGTTTTCTCTATCTCTCATTCTCTCTTTCTCTCCACTCTGGTGGACCACTCTGTATATGTTACGTGGCTGGATCTTCGATTGTAGTCTCCATATTGACCTTAAAACCTTGTTAAAGCTCATTAATGATTGTATTTCGATAAGTGCATTATGTTCATTATGATTGACTTGGAAAGACTGACATATGAAGACATATTTCATGTTCCTGAGACGGTCAAGTCGACTCGTACTTGAAGTTTGAGTGTGAGAAGAATGTTAGAGTATGTATTTGCTTTTACTTTCTATTCCGAGAGATGAATGAAAACGCGTAAATATATATGCGTGGCAGACAAGAGCAAGAGAAAAACTGCGGAGCGCGAAGATTGTATCGAATAGAACCGTTAGGATCTCAACTCTGTGTGATTACGAACGATGATTGATGCAAAGTGGCTCACTTTGCATCAATCGATTCAGATTAAAGTAACTAGGACAAACGAACGAACATGGACGTAGCGAGCAATTTTTTCCTTTGGAAAGGGAAGAGATAGTATTTGTCGATGTAATTGTTTCTCAGCTCGTTTGAACTTGCGACACTGTCCGCATACATTGAAGCAAGTTCGTTTATTCGTGTTCGTTCGCGCTCTTGTCTGGATTTATCTTAGTATCGCGTGTCTACGTGTTATCTTTTCATACGCGCCGAATTGATTCACGCTGCAGATTATAGTAATAATCCCGTTGCTCTTTCATGTTCTTCAATAGGACTTCAATAGGTGTTCACATCCTGCTTAGCGCGATTTAGCTCCAACGATTCTTGAAGAAAAAAAAAATTAGAACAAAACCGGACTTTTTTCTCATCATTATTTGGATACTTATTATTAAGAGCAGATAGGTAGTTTGTATTCTAAAGATGTACGTTGGTACATCTACTTCAGGCGAAATTGGTCGTGTGGTATGGATCGAATTATTTTATTTTATTTTCTTTTTTGAGACCTTGTTTTTTTGCATGACAGAAATTGCATGCATAACATATATGATATAAAACATTTTTATACAAAATATTCTTTTAATCGTATTTTTCTAAAAATTAAAATAGCCAAGATTTTTACACTTTTAAATGTTGTATGCATATGTCCAACTAACGTTTGAGAGAACCAGGGCAAATGCAATTGGAGAATCACTATCTGCAATGTAAGTAAAAGTCTTAGGGAATTAAGAATCGATGGTTGCGTTGAAGCGTCGTCTTCTAGATCTACGAGGATTGTCATAAATCTTCCCTTCTTCTACCGGCAACGGTATCCTTCCGTCGTTCTTTATGTTCCGTCTTCGAGAGACGCCACGCTTACGGGATATACTTCAGAGCGTGTCACTCAAAGTGACTTAAGTGGTTCTTCGGCGATGACGCGTCAGCTCGTGTCAAGCTGTATTAAGTATTCCTCAGCACTGCCAAGTGTATTGATATATTGATTGCTTTTAAATTTTCCTTAGAAAGATTACCAACTTGTCCTTTTTTTTTTGCGTAATTTCTTCATGAACGCAGACGGTTTTGTTTCGATGATGTAATTGCCGGCTGCGCGATATGCGCTTGTGATATCGATCAGCGAGCAAGAGTATTATTATAATTGGCAAGAGTATTATTATAAGAAGACTGTGTGTAACGATGAAGAAAGAATGCGTAGGAGCGTATCGCGATATCTTTTTTTTTCTCCTATCGCATCCTCTCTTTATCGCAAAATTCGTGTGCAACAGTAAGGTGAATTGTCAGTAAAAAAATTTATAGAGTACTTGGTATGAGGAACTTTTAGTATGAATAAATATTCTTCACTGCGACAGAAGTAAGAAGTAAAAGAATTCCAAGGTAACAGGGTGGGATACTGCGTCTCTTGGAAAACAAAAATTGGAAAAATAAGAAGTCTAGAGAATCAGATGACCCAGAGATAATTTAAAGTTTAATAGAATTTAAAAAAAAAGGCAGAAACTTATTATATCTTTATGACAAGATTAATATTTGCAGGGAAAGAACAAAAAAAAGGTCATTAATACTTGATGTATTATATTGATTTTTAAGAAGAAAATTTTTCAGAACGGATGATGGAAAATGATGTAAACTACTAATGAGAGTGAGAAAAAAGTAAACATACCAATATAGTATACATGTTTAATAGGTGTAACGTGACGTGAATTAATTTTTCGCTATTTTCCCGGATTTAAAAGTAAAATTTTGGAAAGTGGCCCAGGATTGGCGATAATCTCGTCAATCTCGAAGAGAAAAAGAGAGAAGAAAATAAAAATCCAGATACAGCAGCGTGTCTGTATTGTTGCTGGCATGTTGCTTGCAATCGCATCGTGTGTTGGCGGCAACCGAGTCCGCATTTGTTGGTAAAACTGATGCCTTCACGATATGACGACTTTGCACCAAGAAAGAAAAATAGTTGCAGTAGCCATATTACCACTACAATTTATAGTTATTTTATTATGCGATTATAGTCGCAAATATCACATTTTTTCTCAGTGTGGATAGTAACTTGTTAGCGACATACCGATAATTTGGAAATTATCGTCATTAAAATTTATGCTGTTGCTGTTATTATAATAATTCATAGGATCACACAATGGCTGTTATATATTGCCAACAATATGAGGTAACTTCGATGCTGTTGTCTTGCTGTTAAACTGCTGGCAAAACATATATACATGAGAGAGAGAGAGAGAGAGAGAGAGAGAGAGAGGAGAGGATCGAGGAGGAGAGAGAAGAAAGAGGAGGAGAGAGAGAGAGAGAGAGGAGGAGAGAGAGAGGAGAGAGAGAGAGAGAGAGGAGAGGAGAGCGAGAGAGGAGAGAGAGAGAGAGAGAGAGAGAGAGAGAGAGAGAGAGAGAGAGAGAGAGAGAGAGAGAGAGAGAGAGAGAGAGAGAGAGAGAGAGAGAGAGAGAGAGAGAAAAGAAAAAGAAAAAAACGTTTTCCTAATGTTCCGGGTACAAAATTCATTCTTCCAGACAATCGTTCGCATGGTCGCATGGACGAGAGTATCTCGAGATAGCTCGTACGCTGCGAACGACACAGTATAAAGGGATTCTTTCTGTTATAGCTTACATCTTATCCTAAGGTAAAATATCGGAGAGCAGGTGCTCATTGTTCCGATTAGTCGTTAACGAATTTTAGGACGTTGCTGTTGATGAAACGTTGCGCTTCCGCGTTCGTTTTCGTCGCACATCTTTCTCCCCTTAACAGCAGCGCGAAGGTCCCGGCATAACTCAAGTACGACTTTCGGACCCTCGCGTTGTTAGGAGTTAAAGATGATGAACGATCGTACGTACCGGCGATTTCCTGTATTTTAACATCAACGCGTGCTTTCTCTATTTCAAGATTTCCCTTTGAAATTCTTCTCCATTCCCATTCCAATTTTACGTATGCAGAATTTTTTTACTCTTTGTCTCAAAGTTTAGCGAGAGAGCTCAAAATTAGGAAAGCCTGAAATAGAGAAACTCGATCTAGACCCTGCTCAAGAAAAAAGATAGAACTTAATAGAAAATATTTCTATGATGTTAAATCCGAGATTTGGTTGCGATTTTCCCTATTGCCGATCACATATTCCAGACAGATTGTCAATCATTCTGGGTAATAATAATTCAATATACAGTTTTTCATATATAGAGTGGACGGTATATCACGTTTTTCATATCAATTGTTGAGGCCAAACTCGCCTTTATCGTAAGAGACGGATAGAACTTAATAGGATTTGTATGACATAGTTCTCATAAACTATGATGTAACTTTCAAAGTAGATTTTCATATACAATATGATAATCAGTAAGTTATGTTTTTCATATTAACCTTAATTACGAGTACGAAATTTCCTTTATTATAAATCCCGAATGCAACCTGATAGGTTGTGTACGATATAATCGTGATAAACAATCAGATAATTATGATAGAATTACAAAACTGGTCAAACATGATTGATCATGATAGAAATTCTATCGTTGCTCGAAAAGCTCTCGATAGAACTGGATACGGCTATATAAGTTATCATTGATTTTGAATAATGTTTTATATAGTTGTATCGTTTTTCTTGAGCAGGGCGAGAACAAAGGAGATCTGACCTGTAACTTTCAAAGATAGTATTACATTGCAATGCGTACTACGCGACTGCCTGAGTGAACGAGCGCAGATCTTAGGTACAAATGTTTATAAATAATAAGATGTGTACAATCCCCCGTAAATAAGATACGGTCGCCCTTCTATTTTTCGATCTTAGAAATCTGAGAGAAAGAGAGAATGACGGAAATGAAGGAAGAACCGGTGAGAGAAAGGGCTAAAATGCTCGACAAGGTGATTCTCGTTGTATAGATTATTTTTGCGGACAAAGAAGGGAGGAGTGAGTCGCGGGATCGGGATTGAAAACGGGAATCAAAAGCCGTGTAAAGTTAGGGAAATCAATGAATTGTGTATTATATGTACGCGTGGACGTGTGCGCGCGTCTCCTATTTTTTTCTCATCGTTGAATTTCGTTTATTGTATTAAGTGTGAGACAGGGAAGGAAATAGAGAAAAAAGAAGGAGGCACGAGTTTTTTTTTAAATGTAAATATATATATATATATATTGTAATGTGAAAAAGGAAATAATTATAAATTATAAAGAGAACTGTACATGTGTATCGAATGTATGACATAAGTTAATTTGTATAGGGTGGAAGATATTATCTTCTTCTCGTTGCCGTGCGGAAATTGGGAGGCGTGTGTAAAGCTTCAATTATAAAAAAAAGTCATCCCTTTTTATATAAACTCATTGTGTATTGTATCTTTAATGACTCCATTCCTCTTTATATACAACTTATATACAATTGGTTTAATTACAATTAATTAGAAATTCAACGTATCGATCGTCGCCGTTAACATTAAGAGAATTTCCGGATTCTCTTGATATACTGTGTGTTTCGTGCGTTAATCAAGCTTTTTTTCAACGAAGTTTATACACAGTTACATAATTTGCGCACAATGCGTTATTTCGCTCTCGACAGTTTTTTATTCATCATTTTTATTTTATACCATGCGATTTATTACAAGAAATTAATATTTTTTTCTTGCAAACTATTTTTCCTTTCTAGTTGCCCTGAGAATATCACGAATCTTATCGTAATATAATTTAATGAAATCTACAATATATAATCGAGAGAGTAACTAGAAATGAAACTAAAAAGGAAACTTAGACTGGAGAGACAGGAAAAATCTATAAATTAATAAATAAACGACACGACCATGCAGTTTAGCATCTTCGAAAAAAAATAGATTGAGCTATGTTCGATCATACTTTACGTCTCTTCGGTTGTACAGTTAACAATTTTCACTGTGAAACACGAAAAAAAAGCAAGTCAGAAAAGTCATCGGTCATTACGACGGTAGATCCCCCAGCAAGGACGCAAAAAATATTTTATTCCGCCATTTCCAAACTTTCATCGAGAACTCGGAGAAAAAGTTATTTTCGTGATTCAGCAATCCCATGAGAGAAACTTCAACGCGGATGATCTACGCGCCAAATTGCTCTTGGCAGCTCCAGCTTCGCGGTATGAACAGATCTAGGTAGTAATTGGGATGAGGTGGACAGTTGTTCCATCTTGCGTACACCTCCATCGAGTAGAGACTGAACAAGACGCCGTTGCCGAGACACCAGGTCAGCCACATGAAGATATTGCTGGTGACGTACTTGCGGACGAAGAACATGCCGAAGCCTATACCGGCGAATAAGGCGAACATTACCGGATAGAAGAAGCCGAATCCGAACGCAAGTATGTACTCGTGAAAGATAGCGGAAACGAGAAATACAATGGTGGCTGACGCCGTTCGGTTGCGCGACACAACGAACTCGTACATATCCTTGTAGATATACGTGTACAACCAGTCGTGCACCACCACGTTCCACGTGCGGTAATATCCGTGATAAGTCGTGCTGTTCCACCAATCCTGTGTTTCAAACAACATAGCTTTATAAAGTTGCATTTTACGAAAGTGCTGATAATTTCATTCTCTCAAAAAAGCTGTCACTTAGACAAGTTTTAAGAGATATTTGGCATACGCTTCGTGTAATCTTTACGAGGCAAATTACCCCGATAGGAAAAGATTTATAAAATTGTATGACAAAATATTGCAAAAGATTTATAATCCGTCATTATGAGGGCGTAGTTGAGAAAATAGATGTAGAAACATTAACCTTTTATAAAACATTAATAAATTAAATTTTGAAATGATATGTTGGCATAACAATAGCGTTATGGCGAGTCATCTTAGCACAATCTTTAATACCATTATTGTGCAATGTTTGCAAAATCTTTCTATCGGGGTAAGCATTAAAGAGGAGTATATTCAACCTTATAAAACATTCGGTCGGCGAATCGCAGCATTTCGGCCCAAGCGTTCAACCACGCGTGCAGCAGGAGATATTGCCCGGTGATGAAGTAGAGAATCCCGGGAATGCTAGCCTCGATGGTATTTTTGACGAACCATTTCCGTTCCAGATATCGCGTGCCGTACACGCGATAAACCGGTGCCACGAGACGTTCCAAGATGAAGGCGAGATAGAAAATCGCTAGGCCGACTTCAACAAAATTCCAAATTACCACCGCCCACCTGATTCTTCGTGTCCTAAAACAATTAGCCGTGCTCAAATACATTCTCCAAAGTTCTCCCAATATGATCAATTTAATATCGCTAACAATACTGTTATGTAATTTTTTAAAATTGAGATGAAATAGATTGTATCATCGAATGATATTATCATAGATTAAGAAATGCATTTCATGAACAATCTTCGAAGTTTTCTTCAAGGTTTCTTAAGCCATACCGTCAAACAGCAAATTTAATAATTATGTTATATATCGTAATTTTTAGAGATTGTTAGCTTCCCGAACAAATCATCGAAGAAATGTCAAAATATCTTTACCTGGGATATTCGTCGCGGTACACCAGAGTCGGTGCGAAGAGAAAGTACAAATACTGTGAGAACTTGGGGCCGCTAGGTGGTGGTGTTTCGCTGTGGGGTTTATACGATAAAAACCTGGGCGCCACGGTCCTAACGAAAGCGTGAGCCTTCATTATCATGCGTATCTAAAGGTGCAAATATCGTTTCGATTAGGAAATAGTTCTTGCCCCGGCTGTAGCATAGAACATTTCAAGCACCGTTACAGCAATTTTGCAACATTTCTACTACATTATTGAAATGTTGCAATGTTGCTGTCATGTAACTCGAATGTTCTGTGCTATATAGATATAGTCAATATTGGAATAATATTTCATGCGAGAGATATTAAATTGTTCTATACATATACATATTATATATGCAGATTATATATTATGATGTTGTATATAATATTATATATAAAAACTTGTTCAATACGAAAAGCAGTAATATTTTCTACTATAAAAGATTTAATCTGCATGCATTTCACATTTCTTAGCAAAAATCGACCTTATAATTTATGGTTCTATTAATTCGTGAATTGAAAGGAAAATCTTTGATATGTTTACGCGTGATGATGCAAAAAATTGATCTATTTTGACGAACACTTTGTAAAGAAATTTAAACTTTTCTCTTCTGACATTATAATTGAAATAAAAGAAAATACATACTTGTTCCATAATTATGATAAAACTGCAACCTATAGAGAGATTCTCATTGAGTATCATTCTGATAGGAAAAACGAGGAAAATAATTTGATACAATATTAATGCTGATAACCAGCCATAGTCCCAAAATTTCCGGATGGAAGCTGCAAAAAGGAACATCATAATTTAATTAGATCTTTTGAACTTAGTAAATTGATATTAACTAATGAAAACTTTTTATCAATTATCTCCAATAATTTTGTACAATAATTTCATCAATTATTTTTGCACGTACTATATATTTATACTATATTTTATATCAAATAATTATTATTTTACAGTTATTTTTTATATATAACAATAAGTTTTGAATTTTAGTTTATATATATTTTTTATATTACTTTAATTCTAGAAATTTCAAATTTGTCTTTATTTATTATTAATTTATACTTTCTCAAATTTAAATTAAGCATATGTAAATTTTAACTGAGAAGATTATTACATTTTGGCAAGAATCGAAGTCGCTGGGAGGCCCAAAGGATGAAAGCCACATAGACAGCCAATGTCGAAGCCTGCATAAACGACCAAATATAGATGCATGTTGAGAACTTTGCGAAACCAATTCGTATCGTATTGGTACCAGCATGGATTCTATAAAAACCATAAAAAAAGAAAATTGAAGGGTAAAAACCAACGTTGACAGGAAACAAATGTGTTTATGCAAACAACATATTTTAAATCTAACTGATTGTAAATTTCTGATAATTAATTTTTTAATATGTGTATATAATCTAATTTATATTAAAAAATTATAATTCATAATATAATTTAAATATATTAAGAGGTTTTCATGGAGATACACTCCGCTTGAAATAAGTAAGTAGATATTTTCATTATCGCCCTTTGTCATAAGTAAATTTTCAGACGCAATAATGGCCATTTATTTCAACTTCGATAACTCATCATACTTCAGATAAGAAATGCACAATTTTTTTAAACTGTTGAGGTAATCTAATGTAAAAATCAATTGTACATGACATCGCAAAGCATCTTTTAGAGAAATTTGAGATAAAAAATATATTATAAATTTAAAGAATTAAATCTTGTAATTTTGACTAAAAGTATTTATTTAACTGGCATAAAAATATTAAAAAATATATATTTATATATACTTCAAACAAAACATTTTTATTTTTTTATAAGCGGACAAACGTTTACGTTTTCCACATTGCAAACTTACATTCCCCATTCCAAGATATCGGATACGACGGTGTTGAAAAACAGGAGTATAAGAGTCACCATAAACAGATTATAAACTGTGCGAATGTGCGGGTTTTCGAAGAGCTCGGTGAGGATGGAATTTCTTTCGAGGAACACTTTATCCGGTAACGCATCTTTTTTGCTGGATACTCTGCAAAAATATTAAAGACGCAAATAATTAATAAAATAAATAACATGATCAACATATTGTAAATTATAATTTAGTCTAAGATAAAGATAAAACTAATATATATTCTAATAATTTAGATGAAGATAAGATAAAGCTATTTTTATCTAGATAATTTAGAGAATTTTATATGTTAGATATCGTCAAACACTGATGCTTGTGAAATATTGTGTACAACCGCAAGAAATGTGCAGTATTTTTTAAATTCTTTCATGTTCAATTGCAATTGATTGATTTGATCAATGCCAAACAAGGTGAGGTGAACTAGTTTTTTTTCGATATACACGTGATCTTATGTTTGAAACTTTACACAGTACAATGTGGAAAATATGATGTGAAAGAATTCCAATTAATATCTCATTCGCTATTTTAATAGGTACTTTAGAAAACATATATTACATTCTTCAAGTGTATACTTCATTAGATATAATTTTTTGGGTACAAAATAATTCCTTGTTTATATATAAAATTATGATTGTTAAGTAGAATGGCTGCTTTCCTTTTAGAGAACACAATTGACGCAAGTATCGTTCTATCTTTTTTTATGGTCAATGAGTAACAAAGATAGAACGATACTTGTGTCGATTGTGTTCCCTAAAAGGAAAGCAGCCCATATTAGTTTTAATTGGAAGCTAATATTTGATATGTTTTTTTTGTGTATATTTCTGCAGGTATCCTATACATTTTCTGCTCGAAGCTTTCTATATCTCTGATTTGAACGTAACTTGAGCATAATTCTTCACCTTTTGTCGCGATATTTGTCCGTGCTGTGCAAGAATTCCTGATTTTTTGCCGAAGATATCTCCATCTTCTGCAGAACCTCGGACATCATATCATCAATACGATTGTTTACGTGATCCAAAACGTCTTCTTTTATTTCCTGCAAAAATAAAACGCATTAAGACAAATAAGCAATACTCCAGAAAGGTATGATATCTCTCTTAAAAATCGTATCTTATCGATAGCTTTTGAATTTTTTATTCTCTCGAACAGCGCGCTCTTTTATTCGAAACGGTGTGTTAGGTCGATAAACTTAACAAAATTAATTTAATTCGCGTTACATGAAATCCAATCATGGATTTAAAAATTGGGTATAGTTTTGTATACCTGTATTCTTTTTCGCATTACATCGGCGGTGGTTTCACGTAAAACATTCGGGAACGTAGCATTTCCATTGACTGCTGTGTGCAAAGAAAAATACAATTAATATATAATTATATATATATATATATATATATATGTTCATAAAATTGATATAGGTATATATATATATAAATATATATATATAGAAAGAGCGAGAGATAAGGAAAGCAGATAACAAATATGGAATTGATGCGAGAGTAGGTTTGTATTTACCAAGAGAACTCTTAATGTTCTCGTGCACGTTTTGAAATAATTTTGATCAAATAATATGCTTCTTGCATTACAAAACAAAATGTCTTGATCTCTTAATTAAAGATTTATTAATGATTTCAATTATGATAATAATTCTGTTTAAACAATTTTGATGATTTAATATTTCTTTCAAGTTAATTGTTATTATTCCGTTTACTTGTTTTACTTTACGTTTTGTTTGTTTATTTACTTTTTAGTTGCAATATAAATCACTTTACCTTGTAAAATATGATAGTAATAAAAAATTACTAGTTGTTATAATTATTATAATACAATAATTATATTATTACTATAATTACTATAATTAATGTTAAGTTATAATAGTACTGAAATATATATATACATATTTATATGTATATAAATATTTATTTATTATTGTTACAATTATTTTGTAATTTTATTTAATTTATTACTTATTTTATTTAACTTGTTTGATTTAAAAATAATTTTGTTAGTGTTAGTTATAAATAGGAAAATATTTAACTCAATAAGTATTTTCAAGCAAAGTGAATATTCGCATTTAAATTTTAACAAAACGCAATACATATTTCTGTCAACATAAATTATCAACTTTGGAAGTGTTATCGTAATTGTAGAGAGGTCTCAAATCGATAGATACAGACGGCATAGTAAATATACACAATCGTAGCTCGTCGAATATTTGATGATTTAATATGTATTCATAAATAGATTTATTTTTGCGAATAATATTAATTTTATTAAAATTCGAATTTCAGAAATTAATTACAAAATAATACTTGATTTCCTAATTATTTGAAAAGCAACTAAAATAAATCAATGTTCTCGATAAATTTTAAATTGAAAATATAATTAATTTATTAATTAATAAATATGCATTAATAAAATTTAAAAAATTGTTTAATTTAAATTTGTTTATTTTAAAGATTTAAAAAATTAGAAGATTAATAGAAAAATTTGTCAGAGATATTAAACAATTAAAAAAATATGTTTATCACAAAATTTGAAGTTTTTCGCAGCATTTAATTATTTTATATATAATTATTTTATGTATAATCAAATTTAATTATTCCAGAAATTACATCATTTTTTTTACAATTGACTGAATCACCAACTTACCTTTTTCATGGTCGCTCATAACATTGCTATTAATATTTACGGTTTTTGTGGCAGAATTCATGATTGGAGAATGATCCGTTGGTTCTTATAGAAACTCTTCTTCAAAGATATTACAACTTTATTTTACACTCTAAGTAATTTGTGTGTGTATGTGTGTGTGTGTGTGTGTGTGTGTGTGTGTGTGTTGTGTGATGTGTGTGTGATTCTTTTAGGAAGTCAATGGCTTCCACTTATAAGGATAAACCTCGGAGTCTCTCGAATTCTCACGCAATCGAAGATTTTCTATCATAATACAACAATTCACCCGTTGTGCACGACGCGTTATCATTAATTTTTTATTAGCAATGATTAATTTTCTTTTATATTTCCCACAATATACTACAATCCGACAATGCTTGGTAGGCACGAGACACTAGCTACTCGAGCCCGGGCGCGACTGTGTACACCGGGTTCATGCACGCGGACTAAATCTAAAAGGCCGACGTTTATCATTCCGCTATGAGTACAGTGCGCACTGATCTAACCGATGAGGACATGTGCACTTTGGCTAACAGATCCCTGAATGGGTGTGCGACACAGTACACATGTACTTTAAATGTACTTTAATTTTCAGCCGTCGTATCGATAAGATTAAATCTCTTGGGCTTATTATTATCTGTATGGCTTATTATTTTCTGTATGCTAATATAATTTTCGAAATTCCAAAATTTTTATAATAATTTTAACTAGTGTTTTTTGTGATACTTGGTAAAGTAAATTTAATAAAATTAACTTAAATTAAAAAATTTAGAATTGTAAAATTTATCCTAAAAGAATTGATCAACAAAAAGTTTTTTAAGTGAAAACAAAAGTTTTTTAAGTAAAAAATATATATTTTATGGAAAAATATACTAAGAACATTAATTAATAGTAATCTAAATTCTAAATTTAATTAAAATTGTTCTTGTTAACTTAATAGTAAATGTGCAGAACAAATGCATTATGTTCTTGCTCTGATAAAATGTTATTTGTTTTATACTGTAATCGATAACAATATAATTTTTAATTAAACTGTTGCTAATGCTGCTTATATTAATACATTATTTTTACTGTACATACTCAATTAAAATATTATAATTTTAAGTATTAATTAAAATTTTTTATTTTACTTTTAAATTACATATTTCTAATTTTTATATATAGAATATTTTATTTTTTCAAGCCATTTTTGTACAACCAATTTGACGTTAATTTCTTTCCTTTTTATAAAAATGCAATGCTGCGCGATATTATCGAATAGTAAATTTATTGAAAGTGAGAAGTTTCTGAATTTTGAGCGAACAAGATGACAAAATCATACCATTCAGTTAAATGGACTTTACCTCAAAGGAATCTTAATTTGATTTATTTAATTATATGAAGATGAATGATAAGAAACACGTGAAAGAGAGAAAGTTGCGATAAACGGTTGATCCCCTCTGACGCCTGTTTGATAAGAAAAATGTTAATGTCCAAGATTATTTATTACAAATTGATTGCCGCAAAAAACCAAACAATTTAATTACATTTTACTACATATTTTTCATCTTATTAAACTTTCTGACATTTTTTACTTTCTTTCTCGCCCTCAAATAACTTTATCGTTTCGCATTTTGCGCTCGCAATATCTCAGCTGATTTACTAGTCCCTCAAATTTTTGTCAATATTGTCGTTATCTTTTCATAATTCTAACAAGTTATACGAAATCTAAAATAGTCAAAGGCGTAATTAGAAACAAAGCTTGTAAGTCTTTAAATTGGAAAATAGTACAAAAATGTAAATAAATAAGTAAATTGATCGCTATAGCATTTTCGTAAAAAAAAAGTTTAATTATTTTTCTTAATACTTTGTATCTTCGTAAAGTTAATAATTTTTAATTAAAAAAGCATTTTTTTTAAACGAGTTAAGTCATCGATTACGATAACCGTAAGTTTCTATAAAAATTAAAAAAACAATTCATCCATTTCAAAGTTTTATCTGTAATTCGGGAAAAAAGTTGAAGTTGTCTTTATAATTTAAAAGTGATATTAAAACAAACTAAAACCGCACAATTCCATATATAAATTATCGTTCGTTGACGCGCGAACAATTATCCTTTATTTGCGTGCTGGACTTCGCATCGAGTTTCTTATTAATGCAATTTTATATTAATAGATTACTCTTTGCTCTACTCACGTCAGTTTAATATTACACTGGTTATACAAACTTATACATAATAATCTTTACGAATAGTAAATAGTTCCTATATTTTTTGCAGTAACGTGGGTTGGAAGATTGCGTCAAATAAGATGAACATTATCTGATAGAAAAAGCGGAATATGAACGTGATTCGTAGACGATGACGGAAACGAGAAATACTGCGGTGGCCGAGTTTCACAGAATGCGTGAAAAGTCGTGCTGTTCTACCAGTTCCTGTAATTCAAACGGTACGTGTTGAACAGCGAATAGAAAGAGATAAAGCCTTTGCCTGTCACAGAGTGTAAGGGATTTGATTTCCGGTCTACGGCCTTTGACCCTTCAGATAAAGCTTATCTAAGTAACACCATTTCGGCAGATCCCCATGTTTTTTTTATGTTTACGTTAAGCCACATCAAAGTTGAAAGATTTGATAACCAAAGAAAAAAGTCTATTATATTTTGTTACCCGTACTCGCCGGATTTTGCGACTCTGTAACTTCTTTTCCCCAAACTAAAAGTACAAATTGCGCGAAGCATTATGCAACAGCAAACGTGATATAAAATATATCATCACTTTTAGTGATAAAATTTGTGGCAAAGATATAACGTAATATTTGAACGACGGAAATACTGAAATACACGGTAAAATAAAGATAGCCATTCATTAACAGGTGAAGCCAATAAGGAATCATAAAAAATCCGCGGCTAAAGACGCCGTACCATATGTTAATTATATATTGAAGTTACCGCGTATTGAAGCTATTGTATATAGTGCGGCGTATGTCATAAGAAATATTTGCATATCTTCCCTATTTTTTGTCGAAAATACTTCTATCTTCTGCGGAATCTCATACATTATGTCATTAATGCGGTTATCATGCCTCTTTTATTTTCTACAACGTAATACGCATTAAAATACAAACAATACACTAGAGAGGCGTGTTATCTTTTATGAAATTTTATCGGTATTGTGTTATATCTTGTTATATTGTATCTTATCGCTAAAAAAAAGAACATCAGTACTAGTATATATTGTTTTTTGATTAAATCTTTAAATAATTATGTTATCATAAGAAATTACACACAAAAGCTAAAAATATAGAATTTTAAAAACACATGTACCCCAATAGGAAAAGATTTAGAAAATTGTATGACAAAATATCGTAAAAGATTTATAATTCGTCATTATGAGAGCATAGTTGAAAAAGTAGATGTAGAAACATTAGCCTTTTACGAAACATTAATAAATGTTTGCGCAATTAAATTTTGAAATAATATGTTGGCATAACAATAGCGATATGGCGAATCATCTTAACAGCCCATTTGCAAAATTAAATTTAGAAATAAATTGTACAATAATTGAGAAAAATATTTCAGTCGTAACACGTTTAAAACATTTAGAAATATAATTGTGCACAAAATACTCAAATTATTCCCTAATTATTCTTAAATTATGGTGCACAAATATTGAAACGTGTAAAATTTTATGTTTTAATATTTGTGCATTATAATGTAAGAATAATTTAAGAGTTTCTGGCCGCTGTTACTTTCAATAAGATATTTAACTCTCCGATGGATGGGACTAATCTGTCGGACAAAGTGCCCCTTTTTTAATGTTTATTAAATGTCTGTTGAATAAGTAAATTTGTTGTAATACATTTTGATAATAATTTTGAATTAAATATTGAAGATTAAAGGCTGTAATTATTGCACATTATTATTGCTGCATTATTGCTACATTATATTGTGAAAATATTGAAGATTATGTGATAATGTATTTTTCTGTTTTTTTCTTTTTTGGCTGTATTTTTCTTTTTTTTTTCTTTTAATATAAGTCATCTGTAAAAAATATTGAATATAAAATATATAAGTTTTATTTCTGTAACTATCTAAGATCACATTGTTATCTATATTAATGCAACATTTAGTTTCTAAAAAGTAAGAGACTGTCGCCTTCAGAGGCCTATACCAACATTGACGACTTTTCTCTAAATTTTTATGCGATGACACTCGAACACCGTTGTGATTCTACAGGTAGCTAGATGAAGCGGTCATGCAATTTTTCTATTAATTTAATTACTTCTTTTAAATTCTTTTTTTAATTATTTTCTAAGATTTTAAGTCTCTTATAAAATTTAATTATATGTAATACAATATATAATCTTATATGTAATACAATTTATTTATCTGAGAAATTAGATTAATCGAATTTTTCTTTCCCTCTTTATCTTTTTCGTTAAGGCTCCATGCAACATCGATATCTATAAAGTTTATAGTATCTTTGATATTAGACTGATTACTCAAACTCGTATGTAACAATTTTTATCAATAGCTTCTGATAGCAAAGAACACAGAATAAATTGTCGAAAGAAAATATCCGCCAATCCAAACGGGACAATCTACGAGTAAAATTGCTTTCAACAGCTCCAGCTTCGCGGAATGAATAGATCCAGATAGTAATTGGAATGAGGTGGACAGTTGTTCCATCGGGCGTGCGTCTCCATTGTGTACAGACTTAACATGATGCCGTTGCCGAAAGCCCAGGACATCCATACGAAGATATTACTGGTGACGTACTTGGAGACGAAGAACATGATGAGGCCTATGCCAGCGAATAAGATGAATAACACTGGGTAGAAGAAGCGCAATGTGAACGCGAACATGTACTCGTGAAAGATGGCAGAAACAAGGAATACTGTGATAGCCGACAGTGATCGGTTGCCTGGCACCACAATATCGTACATGTCCTTGTAGATGTATGTGTACAACCAATCGTGCACCACTAAATTCCACGTGCGGTAAAACTCGCGATAAGTTGTGCTGTTCCACCAGTCCTATAATTGAAACGACGTAATAATTCATGAAGCTACAGTTTACAAAAAATCTTATTTATTACCCAGCGAGAAACGATAATAAATTCGACATTAATTCGACGTCGAATCGATATCGAAATGATGATTCCGATATCGGATCGTGTCGACATCGGATGATGTCGATTCGATTCGTACTATTTCTCACCGGGTATTACTTTAATCACAGCAGCGGTCCATAAAAAGCTATTGCATATCATCAAGGCTGTGTATATTGAAGCTATTGTTTAATGTTATCATATAGTGCGCTTTTATAATTTTTGTGAAAGAAATTAAGTATTAGAGGTAATAAGTATGTTCACCTTGTAAAACAATCGATCGGCGAATCGCAGCATTTCCGCCCAGGCGTTCATCCACGAGTGCAACAGGAGATATTGTGCGATGATTAAAAGCAGAACACCGATGAAACTAGACTCGACGATATTCTTGATGAAGCTTTTCCAATCCCGAGGTTGCGTGTCGAACGTATAATAGATCGGTATTATGAAACGTTCCACGATGAAGGCGAGACAGAAAATACATACACCAACTTCAACGAAATTCCGAATCACCACCGTCCATCTGATTTCATTCGTTCTAAAAAATTGACTGCTTAAATAAATCTTCTTCTGTTAATCCGTATTTTTTTTAAATCGTATCACACAATAAATTTGAAACTTGAAGGTATATCGAATATTAGCGAAGATTAAAGATATTTTATACATTTTGCGAACAATCTCCGAAGATTTTCCTCAAGGTTTCTTAAACCGTAATGTCAAATAGCGAGTATTGATAATTATGTGTTGCATTGTGCAATTATTACGCAGTTATCTTTTTTATCGCATAAATAAAAGTTTAGTTTGCTATAAGTTATCGAAGAAATCGTGGAATACCAAGATGTCTTTACCTAGGATATTCATCGCGGTACACAAGAGTCGGTACGAACAAGAAGTACAAATACTGTGAGAACTTGGGGACGATAGCTGGTGGGGTTTCGCTGTGAGGTTTATACGACAAAAACCTCGGTGCCACGGTCCTAACAAAAGCGTGAGTCTTCATCATCATGCGCATCTGAGGACAAATATTGTTTAAATTAAGAAAAAATTCTTTAGTTCAATTATCAGTTACTCATATAGCGTGGAACATTCTAGCAATTGTTATAATTTTACAATATTTCTATATTAATGTAAATATTGTCGTAATAATAAACCGATTTTTTAAGATCCATACTTGTTCCATGATAATAATAAGACTGCAGCCTATGGAGAAATCTTCTTCGGATACCACTTTCACAGGAAAAACAAGAAAAAGGACTTGGTACAATACAAATGCTGATAGCCAGCCGTAGTCCCAAAATTTTTGAATGGAGGCTACGAAACATCATAATTGAATTAGATTATTTTAATTAAATCATTTAACTATCTAATAAAAATTTTATTCAATTCTTCTAATAATAAGTTTTAAGATTTTTTTTGTCAATTGTTTTCGCATGTACTATACGTGTATTATATTTCATGTCAATCAAACAATTATTATTTTAGAGTTTTTTTATTTTATTTTTTAAATTAAATTATCTTAAGCCAAGAAATAAAATATGATTTTTTAATTATCATCAATTATAACTTTCTTAATATTTAGGTTAACTATATTTATTTAAGTGGAAATTATTGGAAAAGATTATTACATTTTGGCAAGAATTGTTGTCGCCCGTGCGCCCAGAGGGTGAAGGGCACATAAACACTTAGTGTCGATGCCTGCATGAACAACCAAGTATAGGTGCACATTGAAAATTTTGTGAAACCAATTAGCAGTGCATTGTTGCCAACACGAATTCTTTAACATTAGTTAAAAAAAGAAAATTAATAGAAGAAGTAATAGTAAGAACCAAAACCAAGTTGCAAAAAAACAAATATTGCGGACGCAACAAATATTTAAATTCTATTTGAGTTATTTGAGTAACTAATTTCTTAATTAAATTTTTCTATTCAATCATGAACAAAGGTGTACATACATTACTTAGAATAGATGAGTATATCTCAATGTTTATTTTCACCTAGTAATAGTTTTTCAAATGCCATAATGAAATAATTCTACCGTTTACTTTAATGCCGATAACTTATATTATTAGATAAGATGTGCACAGTTTTAGAAATTGTAAAAATTTGTATTTAATTAATGCTATAAAAATATGTGTAATATATATATATATATATGTATATAATATATATTTTACCTAAACACACACACTTTATTATTTCCAAAAAACCGTTTTTTTTTACAAAAAAAAAACATTATTTTTCCAAAAACCCCCCAAAAATCTCTAGAAAGACAATTTATGTTCTCCATATTGCAAACTTACGTTCTCGACTCCATAATATCGGTTACGACGGTATTGAAAATAATAGATATAAAGAAAATTATGCACAGATTATAAATCGTGCGAATGTGTGGAACCTCGAAAAGATCGGTTAACAACGATTCCCTCACGAGAAACTCTTTATCCGGTAATGCATCTTTTTTGCTCGATTTTCTGTAATGTCAGAGACACAAATGTTATCAATATATTATTAATTATCAACCTATTGTACTTTCTAAATGACAATCAGTGAAATTATAATTTTGCATGACAATTATAATACTATATTAAAGTAAAGATATAATACTTTGTTGATATTTAAGATAATCACATTTTTTAAATAAACTTTTTAAAAAAAGATTAAATTATATAAGTTTTATATATATAACAAAAATTATTTTATGTAACTTGAACGTAATTTTTTTACCTTTTATCACGGTATTTCTCCGAACTGTGTAAGAATTTCTCATTTTTCATTGAAGGTGTTTCAATCTTCTGCAGAACTTCGTTGTTAATACGATTATTAACGTGGTCAAAAATGTCATTATTTAATTCCTGTTTGTAAAGAAATAAACATACATAACAAATAAAAAATATTTCAGAGGAGCTCGTTGTCATTTCCTAGAAAAAGCTATGTATTTTATTGATTTAAGCCTTTGAGCAATTGACTCTCGGACATGTCAAATTTTTTAAATCAAAGCCTGTGTTATTTGACTTAATATTATAGAGAAATTAATAAATGTACTGTGTAATTATTAAATATAATTATCTTATGTACAATTATATATATTTAATTATAATTATAATATTATATATATATATATATATATATGTGTATCTATATATAATATTAATAAAATATTTATTAATAAAATAAAAAATATATATCTGCATATTTTTAACAAAAGATTAGAAAATCTAAGATGACCAAAGAAAGCTGTCTTAGAAAATGTTTATTATAAAACTTTAAATCTTTTGTCGAATTATCTCATTTACAACAGAATTTATTTATTCTAGAAGTTCAAAATTTGTTATATTTCATAAGAGAATCAAATCATCTTACCATCCTTATCTTCTCATGTGAAACACTGTTGCCAATATCGAAACGTTTAACGTTTATAATTTCTATAATAAAATTAATAATTAAATAAAAAACTTTGAGCAACTTTTTTTCATACTTGAAGCAAAAAATGATTCAAACTTTTGAATTTTTATAATTAAATTAATTAATTATCTGCAATCTAGTGTACGATAAGTTACTTAAAATTTTTAACAATTATTGATTCTCTTTTAGATTTTCAAGTGCACAACACTATTTGACAATACGATTCGACGCAAAGTACAAATTACTCGATCTTGATCTCGACTGCGCACGCTTTTCTTCCATGTAAGTGAATCATCTAAATAGTTCTGTTGCACTTATCACATTGTTGAGTACAATACGCACCGATCCGAGGTTACATGCGTACTTGTGATAAAAAGACATATGTATGTACGTCGAGTGTTTTAATTCGTTATCGTTTTTCAAGATAAAAAAAGCATATCTTTAATTTATATTAATAAAAGACTTATTTTTTGATAAATGTTTTTTTCAAAATATAAGAATTTTTTTGTTAAAAATATATTATTATTGTCTTGCGTGTGTTTTAAACGTATTATTAACAAAATATGTTTAAAATAAAAGTACATATTGTAAGAATTGTTTTATAAGACATATTGTAATATGTACTCTATTTTTTATATTCCGTAATATATATTTTATCTATATATATCTTAATATGCGCACGCATTATATTCTATATGTAAATATTTCTAAAATTATAAAATTCTAATAATTAAATAAATTTTAATTTTAGAATTTATACGTTATAAATATTAAAATTAAAAAAAATTGTTTTAAAATAACATTTAAATATAATATATGCGGAAAAAAGACATATTGGCATTAATTAACAATTTAATTTAAAATATTCTTTTTAATTTAATATTAATTATAATAAGAATAATGATAAAATAGTATATATAAAACAAATACATATTTATGTTTTATAAAATAAAATGTCATTTGTTTTATAAAAAATATTATTGAATTCATAAAATCAGTTTTAATTAAATACTGTTAGTTAATATTTTTAATACATTATTTTATTTGTGTGTATATTTAATTAAAATATTATAATTGCATATAAAATTTTAAGTTAATCTTTTTTTTTGTGAAAATATGATGTCGCTCAACACATTGTCAAATAATAATTAAATTTGTCAAAAATACAAAGCTCTTGAATTTTATAAAGAAAGCAAAGTTACAAACTCATACCCATTAATTACATCCAACTTTAAATATAATAGATTTAAAAACTTTAACGGAATTTTAATTTGTTTTATTACATAGATATATAATAGTAGAAACGGTAAAGTTATGATCAACTGATACCCTCTGACATTTGTTTGATAAGGAAAGATTTGACGTCAAATACTTTTTTATTACAAACTAAATGCCATTTACAGAAACGTAATAACATAATTACGCTTTATTATATTTCTTGAAACTTTAAATTGCTTTTAAATTAATGTATCGCTTTCGCGCCAACTTGAATATCTTAGCTAATTTCTTTTTTGCCAAACAGTTTTGAAAGAAATGTATATGCATATCGGAGATATACATGTTTATGTACGAATCGTGATTATAATTTTGTTCGTTACTACTTGGACGATCTGCGTTTATCATTATAATTTACTTGACCTTTAAACTTTCTCCGCGATGCAATGCAAACGTGTATAACGAATTACTTAACTATTCAGATAACCAAACGTAATGTAGCAAACTAACGTATTACAAATGTTGTTATACATTTACTAGCTGGCATCAAAATAAAACACATTACGAATTCCGATTACGAACATAACTACTTATACGTGCAATCAATAGAGGACATTTTACAAAGGAAATGGTCAGCAATAATGACACATTACATTGTTTGCGATATAACAGCAATATGACAACAACGAATAATTAATAATAAATTGATATTCGTTTAATGCATCTATTTAAATATATATAAACACAAATTTATTTATACGTAGCATATTAAAGGTACTTAATTAAAAATCTTTGATTGCACATTAATCTTGATACGACTATACATAATTAAATTTTAATAAAGATATAACTTGTAGAAGACAAGTACTTTTTAAAAATATTTTTCTGCGTATATGATATAGGTCTTTCAAGTTATTTCTATCAGGATTATCTTCTCGTATTTGTAACTTAAAAATTATTTGAAAAAATGGAATCTTGCAATTTTTAATAGAATTTTCATTTATTAACAATTGTATCTGGACGGAATGTCGATTCGTTACAATTTTATATTCACTTCTTCATTGTATTAAATTTAATATTAAATTGGTTACTCAAGCTCGTATATATCAGTCCTGATGAATAGCTTTCTGATAGCAGAGCACAGAGAATAAATTGTCTAAAAAAAGTATTTTAACGTGAACGAGACAATCTGCGCGCTAAGAAATTCGCTAAATTATTTGAGACAGCTCCAGCTTCGCGGAATGAACAAGTCTAGATAATAATTGGGATGAGATGGACAGTTGTTCCATCGGGCGCACGCCTCCATCGAGTACAAATTGAACATAATACTCATCCCGAAGCCCAAGCCGAGCTGCATGAAGACGTTACTGGTGTACTTGCGGATGAAGAAAAAAATGTAGCCTATGATGCCGAATAAGATGAACAACACTGGATAGAAGAAGCGCAATGAGAACGCAATCACCAATTCATGGAAGATGGCGGAAATAAAAAATACCATGGCGGATGATAGCGTTCGTTTGCCCGGCACCACGATCTCGTACATATCCTTGTAGACGTACGTGTACAACCAGTTGTGCACTACTATATTCCAGGTGCGATAATATTCGCGATAAGTCGTACAGTTCCACCAGTCCTGTAATTTCAAACATAATAATTTATGAAGTTATAAGCTTACGTTACTTATATTATCAATTTTTTAAATACTGACAATAAATTTTAGGACTAAAAAAATTGATTCGTCAATTATTGCAGCTACAACTGTTGCAATCATCTATATTAAAGCTGCATTTGTATGTATAGCTGAAGGCTACTGTATTGAAGCAATTATATAAGCGATTATATGCGAAATTATAATTTTTGTGAAACAAATTAAGTAGACCTAAGTATATTTACCTTGTAGAACAATCGGTCGCCGAACCGCAGCATTTCTGCCCAAGCATTCATCCATGCGTGTAGTAAGACATAGTGTCCGATGATTAAAAACAGAATGCCAGAAATATAAGCCTTGATGTAACTCTTAATGAACCATTTCCAATCTAGGTATTGCGTGTTAAACGCACAATAGGTCGGTGTTATGAAACGTTCTACAATGAAGGCGAGACAGAAAATACCTGCGCCAACTTCAACGAATTTCCAAATCACCACCATCCATCTGATTTTGTCCGTCCTGAAAAATTGACTGCTCAAATACATCTTCTTATTTCAAGTCTTTTAATATTAATTTAATATTACCAATACATAATAATAATAATATTAAACCGTATATTTTTTTAAAAATCGTACAGTGAATTTGAAACTTTAAGATACATCATAATTAGGAATATTATTATACATTATTAATGCATATACAAAGAATAAAGACGTTTCATACATTTTGCGAGGAGTGAGCGAGAAGTGAGCGAGGAGTGAGCGAGTGAATGAGCGAGGAGTGAGCGAGGAGTGAGCGAGGAGGGAGCGAGGAGGGAGCGAGGAGTGAGCGAAGAGTGAGCGAGTGAGTGAGCGAGGAGTGAGCGAGGAGTGAGCGAGAAGTGAGCGAGTGAGTGAGCGAGTGAGTGAGCGAGTGAGTGAGCGAGGAGTGAGCGAGGAGTGAGCGAGGAGTGAGCGAGAAGTGAGCGAGTGAGTGAGCGAGGAGTGAGCGAGGAGTGAGCGAGAAGTGAGCGAGAAGTGAGCGAGGAGTGAGCGAGAAGTGAGCGAGGAGTGAGCGAATGAGTGAGCGAGGAGTGAGCGAAGAGTGAGCGAGGAGTGAGCGAATGAGTGAGCGAGGAGTGAGCGAAGAGTGAGCGAGTGAGTGAGCGAGAAGTGAGCGAGGAGTGAGCGAGGAGTGAGCGAGTGAATGAGCGAGTAGTGAGCGAGGAGTGAGCGAGGAGTGAGCGAGCAGTGAGCGAGGAGGGAGCGAGGAGGGAACGAGGAGTGAGCGAGGAGGGAGCGAGGAGGGAGCGAGGAGTGAGCGAGGAGTGAGCGAGGAGTGAGCGAGAAGTGAGCGAGTGAGTGAGCGAGGAGTGAGCGAGGAGTGAGCGAGAAGTGAGCGAGAAGTGAGCGAGGAGTGAGCGAGGAGTGAGCGAATGAGTGAGCGAGGAGTGAGCGAAGAGTGAGCGAGTGAGTGAGCGAGAAGTGAGCGAGGAGTGAGCGAGGAGTGAGCGAGGAATGAGCGAGTGAGTGAGCGAGTGAGTGAGCAAGGAGTGAGCGAGGAGTGAGCGAGGAGTGAGCGAGGAGTGTATAATTAAACTTTACATTTTTTAATTTAAAATTGCAGAAGACATTTGATTAATGTAAACCAAAAATAGAGAAAATCAAATTGTAATTATTATTATTTTTAAAGTAAAAAGTCAAATAGCGCGCGCGCAGCGCGTGCCTGTAATGTTCTAGTACGTATAAATTATGCAAATATGTAACTTATACATTTATTTGTATATTGAATCAAATCAAATATAAATTGTACATGATTAATATTGAAATACAATTGTAATGTTTACATTTAGCATTATTACATAATTATAAAGTATTTAATTCTCAACTTTGAAAATTTGTTACACTCTGACATGTATTCACTACAATATTATATGTCATTAATTCATATATATACATAATTTGTTTAATATGAATAACAGAAATTACACCCAATAACAAATGAATTGCATGAATTATTTATTTAGTTGGCAGCTTGCAATTACATCGTTTAATTGAAACAAGTTGCTTTTTCATTGATTTTACAGCTTCTTTTTTCAGTGTACATTCTTAAAGATTTTCATTTCAAAAGTACATTCCACTTATATATTTAAATGTAAGTTTATGTAATAGATTTATACTTACATTTTTACGATAATAGACACAGACGAATATGTTCTCAAGGCAATGTTGAATGCACAATACTGGTGAAACACAGTATAATTGCAAAAAAAATAAGCGTTGTATATATATATCCGTTTTTGAACATTTCTTTAGTGTTATTTTTAATTAATTGGAAATGATTAGTAATTCAAATCAATGCTAATTAATTTTTTATACATGTAGTCTTATGTAATGTTTTGCATAAAACTTTACGCTTTGAATAAAATATGAAAAATGTGTAACGTAAAAAATTTTCAAATTTATTATCTCCTTTAATTACTTCCAATTTTAAGTGGATTTCCAATTTTGTTTTAACAATCTTAATTTGTCGCATAATTACATAAATATATGGTAATAAAAGCCTAGAGTCCGACCAAAACCACTTATTTTTTGTTTTGACCGAAACCAAAATCGAAAACCGAAACTTTTAAAAAAATTTATAAAATATTATATATATAACTTAAGAGATTGTTGGAAAAATGTATATTTAATTTTTAAGTATTCTGTTATCAAATAAGCTTTTTATCATTTATTAAATAAGCTTTTATTTAAGAATGTATTAACACTTTATTATTTATTATATTTTATTACAATATAAATGTATTTTTTACAAAAAACAAAAACATTTTTTTAAAAATTAACTTTTTAATAGAAATTATATTAGATACATTGCATAGTATAACAGTAAAGTTATACGTCACAGTTTTATTATTTAACATTATATTAAAACTTAATAATCAAAGTTAAATAATTTTATGTTGTAACATAAAAATAAAAGTTTCTCGGTATTTTTTCCCAATAAATTACTGCGTCTATCTGCATAAGTCTGTCCAGCAGAGCTAAATAGTTGTTCGTTTACTACAGAAGTCGGCGAAGCTGATAAATATTTATTTGCAGCCTTTTGTAATTGTTTATATGGACTAGAATGCCAATAAGCATATATATTAGCATTTCTCTGGCGTCGATGTCGACAGTTCGGCTGACACCCAAATTTACTCTTAATTTCGGCCAAAACCGAAATCAAGTTGCAATCTTGATTTTTGGCCGAAACTAGCCGTAACCGAAACCGAAACCGAAATTTCGGTCGGACTCTAGCTAAAAGCATTAAATTTGTGATTAATTAATTGACATTCTCTAATCTATTTGATAAGAGCAATTTTGACGTCAAAGATTTTTGTATGACAAATTGATTGTTATTGCAGAAGTATAACAATCTAATTATGCTTTATTATACATATTTCTACAAATTTTAAATTACAATTAAATTAATTTGCCGTTTTGAATTCTGTGTCCGCGCTTGAATATCTCAGTTAATTTCTTCGACTTACCGCACTTGTAACAATATACCGTTATACATTAGTATATTAAAAATATTCAGTTAAATATTTTATATATATGTATATATAAACTATTGTATAATAAAGGTGCAGCTTACAGAAGACAAATATATTTTTTTAATTAATACACATTTTCTGCGTACACTTATCTCACCATCGAAGCACAGAGAATAAATTGTTTAAGGAAAACATTTCATTATCTACACGTACGGAACGGTCTACATGCCAAATAGTTTTTGACAACTCCAACTTCGCGGTATGAAGAGATCGAGGTAGTAATTAGGGTGAGGTGGACAGTTGTTCCATCGGGCGCACGTCTCCATCGAGTACAAACTGAATAGCATACCCATGCCGAGGCTCCAGCCGAGCCACATCAAGACATTGCTGTTGACGATCTTACGGACGAAGAACATGCCGAAGCCTAAAACGCCGAACAAGACGAACATCACTGGATAGAAGAACCGCAGTGAGAACGCGAACATGTACTCGTGACCGATGGCGGAAGCAAGGAATACGGCAGCAGCTGACAGCAGTCGGTTGCCCGGCACCACGATCTCGTACATGTCCTTATAGATGTAAGTGTATAACCAATCATGCACCACTAAATTCCACGTACGATAATACTCGTGATAAGTCGTGCTGTTCCACCAATCCTATAATTAAAATGTAATAATTCATGAAGCTACAGTTTACAGAATTTATTACTCTTCCTTTATTACTACTTTAAGGGGATCCGGGAGTGACAGAGTTACCGACATTTTTTTGGGAACTTGGATTTTCGAATTGGAGTAACAGAATGCAAAATCCTTTTACAGGATTAAAGTACGCACAAAAATGAAGGGGGCGATGTACAATTTGTTCTGATAAATAAAAAAAAATTGTTATTTATTAGTCACTTAACGACAATATTTGCTTCATACAAAAAATCTATAGTTTATATGTATAAAATAATCACGTCGCCCCCTAGAAAAAACTCTCAGGAATAATATCGTGCAATTAGAAATAAGATTAGAATCCTAAAAAAAAAGATTCGCATTCCGCAAATTGGAAAATGAAAAAACGAAAATTTGGGTTATGTACACGTAAAAAGTCGATAAGTAGAGCAATATAAGAAACAATTTTTTCGTTTTCAATATAAAATCCAATTTATAGATTAATATTAATATGTGTACTTTAATTCTGGAAAAGGATTTCAAAATCTATACAAGAATTACATATGAAATCTCATAATGATGTGCACGAATGACTCTACATTATCGACCTCGATCAAATTTCAAAGGCACTCCTGGATCCCCTTAAGGGGATCCTAAAGCTATCCTGTTTTACCGATTGTTTTGATTATTTTTACTAATCTTTTAATTGTTTTTACAAAATTAAAAATCCTTATCCACAATTAAAGTACAGACGGATAACATAATGCGCACGTAAGAATTTTATACAAAAAACGAAAAACAAAATTTAATATAATATACAAACTAAAATTTTTCTTCGTTTTTTATATAAAATTCTTACGTGCGCATTATGTTACCGTCTGTATTTTAATTGTGGAAAAGGATTTTTAATTCTGTAAATACAATTAAAAGATTAGTGAATTGAAAATAATCGAAATAGTCGATAAAACAGGATTAGCATCCTCTTAATCATTGCAATCGCTCATATGAAAGCTATTGCGTACGTTGAAGCTATCATGTAGCGCGATATTGATAATTTTTGTGAGGCAAATCAAGTACCAGAGGTAAGTATACATATATATTCACCTTGTAAAACAATCGATCGGCAAACCGCAGCATTTCCGCCCAAGCGTTCATCCACGAGTGCAATAGGAGATATTGCGCGGTGAGGAAATACAGAATGCCGGGGATACTAAACTCAATGATATTTCTAATGTACCATTTCCAATCCAGATGTTGCGTGCCGAACACATGAGAGACTGGTGCCACAAAATGTTCAAATATGAAGGCGAGATAGAACATCGCTAGGCCAACCTCAGTGAATTTCCAAATCACCACCGTCCATCTTATTTTTTTCGTTCTATAAAAAAAATCGACTGTCCAAGTACATCTTTCTTCAATCTTCTCTCTTAATATCAATTTAATTACGCCAACATGGCAAGGCTGTTGTAATTGTGATAAATATTCAAAATTTTAAGCTTATTACATTATTGTATTATCAAAGATTAAAGACATTTTGTACATTTTATAAATCTTTGAAGTTTGTTTTAGAGTTTCTTAAGCCATATTGCCAAATCTGATAATTATGTAGTATTTCTCTTGTACAATTAAAACCTTAGGTTGTTAGCTTCTCGAAGAAATCATAAAATATCAAGATACCTTTACCTAGGATATTCGTCGCGATACACAAGAGTAGGTGCGAATAGGAAGTACAAATACTGTGAGAACCTGGGGCCGCTCGGTCGTGGAGTTTCGCTGTGGGGCTTATACGACAAAAATCTGGGTGCCACGCTCCTGACGAAAGCGTGACTTTTCATCATCATGCGTAACTAAAGAAGCAAACATTGTTATAATTAAAAGGAATCCTTGTTCCAACATCGACTATAGTCAGCGTTGGAATAATATTACATGCGAGATATAAAATTACCAATATTATAAATACTAACTCATTTAAATACTAAAAGCGTTAATATTTTTTACGGTAACTTTTTTTCTTACTGAGAGAACGTACAATTTAATTTGCATGAGAATCTTCACAGTTCTATTAATTCGCGAAGGAAAACCTTCAGTACATAATTTGTGCTATTAACGTTCTATAAATGTGCTATAAACGTGCAAAAAACGATAGCAAAAAAATTGATTTTTGATGTATTTTTTGCAACAAAATTTACGCTTCTACGTTTAACGTTATAATTAAATACAATAATAAGCGCAGATTTCTTTAAATACTTGTTCCATAATAATAATTAAAGCGCAGCACATGTAGAGATCAACATCGAGTGCTATTCTCATAGGAAAAACGAGAAAGAGGATTTGATATAGTATAAATGCTGACAGCCAGCTATAGTCCCAAAATTTCTGGATAAAGGCTGCAAAGAAAGAATATATTAACATCGTAATTGAATTAAATTATTTAATATTATTTTATAAAAAAAGTTTCAATTAAATAATATGTTGAAGAAAAGATTGCCAGCACTGGATTTAAGTATGTAAGAAATTTATTTGGATTGATGTTAAACACGCAGCGATGCGAACGCAAACGAAATTAACTCACAAATCAAGTCTTCTGCAGTAACAATATAAAATTGCAAAAATATCTGTGGTTGCAGTCACGTCATCTTCTAATGATGTAAAAGTAATTAAAAGTGTAAAAGATCTTTCTTGTGGTCAAATTAAAAAAAAAAAAGATACTTCAAATAAAAAAAGGGAGAAAAGTAAGATAACGTTAAACAACGGATAAATGTTTTAATTATTTCTAATAATTTTTCTGTTTAATTATTTTTGCATGTGTTATAATGTATATGTATTTAAACTATGTTTTGTATCATTTAAATATTTATTATTTTACAATGACTTTCTAACGACAAATTTTTTAATTTTATTTTATATATCTATTTTAATTAAATTATTTTAATCTCTAAATTGACTGCAAGTTTTCTTCATTTAATGTTCTTAATGTTTAAATTAAGCATATTCATTCAAACTTTAATTGAAGGGAACATTACATTTTGGCAAGAATCGTTGTCGCTGGTATGCCCAAAGGGTGAAGGGCACGTAAACGCCGAGTGTCGAGGCCTGCATGAACAACCAAATGCAAACGCACGATGAGAACTTTGGAAAACCTAGTCGGAACGTATTGGTACCAACACGAATCCTTTAATATTAGTTAAAAAAGAAAATTAGTAGAGAAAGAATAGGAAGAACCTAAACCAAATTGTCAAGAAACAAATGTTTGCGTATGCAACTATCCAAAATCTAAATCCTATTCGTTATTCAAATAATTAATTTCTTAATTAAATTTTTTGTCTTTTTTTTCAACAGAGGCTTATTTTACTTGAAATATGCGGGTAAGTGTTATGATTTATCGTCTTCTGCGTCGCAGTAGTTTTTTAGATAATAAAAAGACTTTGTCGTTTACTTCAACTTTGATAACTTGTTATATCAGATAAGAAGTGCACGTTTGATAAAGGAAAATTACGATCAATCGTATGATATCACAAAGTATCTTTTAAAAATTTAAAAAATAAAAATACTAAGAAATTTTAAAAACCAAATTTAAAAATACTGAATTTAGATGTTGTGACAGAAGCACGTATTTAACTAGTATTACAAATATAAATAATAATTCCTTACATATTTTAAATATATACTTTACCTAACATTACTTTTTTCCGCAAAATAGCGAAATCATGGAAAACAAATTATGTTCCTCGTGTTGCAAACTTACGTTCCCGACTCCATGATGTCGGATATGACGGTGTTGATGAGCAAGAGTATGAAGGTAACTATGAACATATTGTAAACCGTACGAATGTGCGGGTTCTCGAAAAGATCGGTGAGCAACGAGTTTCTCGCAAAAAACTTCTTATCCCGTAGCGCATCTCTCTTCTCGATTTTCCTGTAGGTACGTCAGAGATGCAAATATTATCAACGTGTTATAAATCATAAATTACTCTAAATGACAATCAGCGACATCAGTGAAAACTAATTTCGGTGCTATACTTATAACCAGGGTTAGGTAGTAACTAGTTAAATAGTTGAAAGTTATTAATAAAGTTAAAAAGTTAATAACTTTTAATTTAATTTAGTTAATTGTAAATAACTTAATTTTTAATTTAACTAGTTATTTTTTAAACGTATAAACTTTAACTTATTAACTTTTTTCCTAAATTAAAAATTGTATCTGAGTGAAAGAGAAAAATTATAAGATAAAAATTTATTCCTGCATAAAAACAATATTTTTTGTTATTTCATATAATTAATATTATAATTTAATTTACAAATAAAATATTAAATATATTTGATAATCGATGCTGTAAATATATTTGATGATCGATGCTGTAATTATGTTGATAAATAAATTATATGGTTTTTAATTTAATATAAATAAAGCTTCTCAAAATTAACTTTTACTTTAACTTGAGTTAAAGTAATCTCAACGTAAATTTAACTGAGTTAGTTTTTTATTTATGTAACTTTTAATTTAACTAAATTAATTTTATAATCCATTAACTTTAATTTAATTTAGTTAAAAAAATATATTAACTTACCCAACCCTGTTGTAATCAGTTAGTAAAATAAATGTAATGCTTTTTAGTAATAAAACATTAATTCTAATAGTTGATTTTTTTGCAAAGACACTAAATCACTCACTGATTATCACAGTTAAAAGTAAGCACAAATTAATAATACAATGATTCTCATTTACAAAGTACGTTCTATTCATATATTTAAGTTTATCAAATTCACGCGCTTACATTTTTATGATACACAGGAACAATATGTTCTTAACAAGGCAACACTAAGGCACACAATGATTCTGAAATGCTGTGCGCAACAGCAAGAAAAATAAGCAACATTATATATATGTATATTTTTTTTAATTTCCTCCGCATCATTTTTAGAATGATTAACATGATTGCTGATTAGTTTTTATTAATAAAAAAAAAAGTACTTTACAAATAAAATCAATGTTATAGATCAACAAGTTTTTTTATACTTACGTAATCTTGTGTTTTAAACTTTATCTTGAATATAAAAAACATATAACGTAAAAAAATTCTCTAAATTCTCTTATTTCGCAAGTATACATTTTTTGCACGAAGTAGTCTACATTTTTCAATAACTTTAATTTGAATATATTTTAAATGTAATTTTGTACCTTTTGTCGCGATATTTATCCGTGCTGTGTATAAATTTATCATTTTTTGCCGAATGTGCTTTATTCTCCTGCTGGATCTCATTGTTAATGCGGTTATTAACAGATTTTTACATAAAAATAAAAAATATTTCAGAGAGAGTCATTATTTCTTACGGAATTTACGTATCTTTTGGTTTGAGCAATGACTCTCGGACACTAAAATTTCTTATTTACAATAGAATTTATTTATCTTAGGAATTAAAATTTTTATCATTTGTCATACGATTAATCAAGGCATTTTTTTGTTATCATTTTTATCTTTCTCCTGGAGGCCGTTAAAATTTTTTACGTTTATAGATTCTGTGACAAAATTCATGACTAAATGAAAAAAACCTTGTACAATTTTCCATTGAACCGATTAGCAATCTTCGTAACACTAAACTGGAGAATTGCAAATTTGCTCTCAAACTCGGTCTGCAATCTCGTATTACTTAAAATTTGTTATTAATAATTACTGATTTTTTTTTATTTCGAAGTGCACAACACGATCTGACGGTACATGACAGCGACATACGAGTGTTTGATCCCGATCTCGACTGTGCACACTTTCTTTCACGTAGGCAAACGTTTCTCTATTGCTCTTATCGTTTTGTCACGAGTATAGTATGCACTTTAAACTCCAATGAGACAAGTGTACCTCTAGATACTCGGAGGGACACACATACGTCAAGTGTCATTTTAATCCCTCCGACTTGCTTATTTAAAATTAAGAAACCACATGTCTTTAAAACTAATATTAATAAAAAAATTATTTCTGTAAACGTGTTCTATTTTTAAATACAAAAAAATGTATTTCTTCTATTTATAAATCTTGGACAATAATAAAAAAATTGTGTACGACATTTCAGTGCATTGTTTTTTCGAAACTAAACAAAAACTACGGAGAATTGTCGCCAGAACTGTCATAATTACCCAGCACGACAACTTTATTCGAATGTCGTGCTGATTTCGCGCATTTAAAATTATGTGCACAATTTTAAACGCTAGAACTCTGTTTAAAAACAATATCAAAGCACAGAGCTATACGGGAACCACCGAGATTTGTCGACAAAATTGTCAGAACTATCCAGCGACACATTTTTTCGTGTGTCGTGCTGATTTCGCGCATTTAAAATTATGTGCAAAATTGTTTCTATTTAATATCTTTCTTTGTATATTTTCCTTATCGCGACAGCTAAGGAAGCAGCTTCCGGGACTTTTCCGAGGCTACCGTTCGCCCCGCGTACCGGCAGAACGATCGCGCGGGACGCAAAACGAGTTGCCGGTCCGCAGGCGGCGTCCACTTTGACATTCCGTGCGAGAGTTCGGAGATCGCGCGAGAAGAAAACGACAGACGTCGTCGCTTGACCCTCGTCGACCCGCGGACCAAGAGAGATCCCCAGTTGGCGGGTCGAAAAGCCGGATGGACAACGTCAGTTGTCAAATTCGCAAGGGGAAGAAAAATCGAGAAAGAAGAAGAGAAACAACCGGACTCCGAAATGGCCGGACAACGGCGAGCCCGCCGCGAGAGTCATCGCGTCCCTCGCGTTGAAATCTCTCACTTTTGCTTCGCCACTCGGCTCTCGCCTCTCTACCTACTCTCTCGTGAAAGTGCAGGCGCCGCGACGGCGGGCGGGAGGGGGAGGCCCTCCTCGGGAACTGCCTCCGGTACCTTGGTAGACGTTGCCACGGCAGTCGTCGTTCGGCCGACGTTCACCTCGACTCCGCTTTCACCTGGGGCCGTTCCCGGGCGTTCATCCTCTCGCGCCGGATTCTCTCGTCGCCGTCGCGACGCCTTTCCTCCGCCCGTCATCCGGAGTTGCCAGATGACACTCACCAGGGCTCCACGTTGCTCGCGTTCCACGTAAACGGATATACGGCACAAGTGGGAGAGAGAAGAGAGAGAGAGAGAGAGAGAGAGAGAGAAGAAGTGAATCAACCAGGAAGCAACGGATGCGACCCCTCGGTTCGATCCGTCGACTATGACCGCCAGCGTCGCGAGGATATCGGGAATCAGGATTCAATAGAAAGCGAGTCGTCCAATTAGCAGGTACGTGAGAGAGATCACTTGTTATTGTTTTCCCCTTCTGCCTTTTCAGCAATTGCCGCATCGGCGAGCGCCAGCTTCGTGTTTACTGACACCTAAAGCGTCGCCGATACCCAATTAGCAGCTGCTTATCACGAGCGTTCCCTTTTTAGGAGACATACCTTATTTCACAGTATTTCGAATTACTTTAAAGATTAATGTTTACTTTTTATTATTGTTATGTTCACTTTTGGTTCTTAATTTCTCTCATTTAGTTTATTGAGGGTGAAATTGTTTTAATGACAAACAATTTTCTTTTGAACTTATCGAAAATTTGATTTGTCTAATAATGTAAAACTCGCAGTTGTCTTTTTTTTTCTTTTCAAGAAGGTGATAGTGATGAAAATTATTTTCGGACTCGTCACAAACGTTTTTTTTATGTAATTTTGAGAAATTCTGTAACACAATTTCATATTCCTTTTAATGGCTCGGGAACTTTCTAAAGAATTTCTACAGTGTTTAAGTATGCAAAATTTAAATCAGCTCGATGCCTCAACATTAATCCGAGAAACTTTTGTAAAAGTAGAAACAGTTGCGGTTTAATTAAAATCTCTTACGTTGCAATTACTGCAACCCTAATCCGGTGGAACTGAAAAGTCTTTCAAGAATTTTCCACGCGCCTACGAATTTCTACGATGGGATTATCGACGATTTAATTGCACCGGGATTAAACCGTGAACTTTAGAAAATCTAAAATTGCGATTCTAACCGAGTTTCTTTACGCTATAATCACGGCTTCACTGGGTTAACTTCCTACTTATTAATCGCCGCGAGCAGAAATGAAAGTAGTTTTGTTGCGTGCCCCGTTTACGCTGTTACGCGAAAACTATGCGCTACGAAGTTTCCATACGGGACGCCTGGAATTCCGTGACTTCGGGATTACGCGCAGATAAAAAGCGTAAAATCCAACGAATCGGGACAACAGCGGGAAAACGCAACTTAAATTTTTATGACATACTAAAAAGTAACGCGACGTTTGCACAGGATTGATCAGCTAGGATCTAAAGTCTTAGAATTTTGTGCGCTCGAATGTGCCAAGAGACAAAGGCCTAATGGTATCGAGAGGGAATTGCGTAATGAAAACGCGAAACAAAAGTTGTCATTATAATTGTTAATGCTAGAATGAGAGATTTATATTTATTGCAAATAAGATTTCAAAGTTTTTAGAATTATATGTTTTTAGAATGAGATGAGGAGAATTAAGAAATAATAACTACAAATTAATGATAACAATGGCAACGGAATGGAAAAAGATAAGAGCTTAACAATGTGAAAGATAAATGCTAAAAGAAATTGAAGATAATAAAACGTAATAAAGCGTAATAAAACATAAAATAAGAATTATTGCAGAAGAAATTGAATCGCGCACCATTTTTCACATAAAAACTTATAATTTAGAATAATATTATTATAAATGATACTTTTAAGTTATTTATATCATAATAATGTATAACATTTTCTCTTTTATATTATATTTTTTAATAATTTAAAAAAACGTTAAACTTTTCTAGATTTTATAAAATTTTATCGGAAATTTTATAATAAGAAATCTTATAAGATATTTCACAATTTATATACATCAGAAATTTTTTGACAAAAAGTCTTAAAAAATATAGACTTTCTCAATATTTCTGAAAAAGCCTCAATTTATATAACAAATTTGAGAAGTTTTCTAAAAAGTTTTATAATCATAGGTTACAGAAATTTTTAAATATATGTATGTAAAGAGGAAATTCGCCAGGGAGAACAAGACAATTTCATAATGTAAAGAACTTAAAAATATTGTCTAACAATATTCTTCTGAATTATAACCCTTTACGTAAAAAGTGTCGCCAATTTGATTTCTTCTGATAATAACAATAACAATTCCTCCTTTAAATTTTATTACGCCTCATTACGTTCGAATATTGCACACAATATTATTGATTTGTTTTAGACTATCTAGAAAAAATATTGCGCAATATCATCGTACAATATTATTGTTCGTCTGGAAGTTACATTGTACAACATTGTACAACATTATTGCGCCATACTAATCGACGGTTCTGAAGGAAAGACTCAAATTAAATCCGTTTCGAATTGTCTCGAGAGATATTACGCGAGTATTATTGTACAACGGTTATTTCAATTTTCCGGCGGCTGCTTAGGAATCCATAGCGAACGGTCCAGAAACTATTATAGCGACGATAATGACGAAAGGACTTGGAGACGATACCGTAACGGGAACGTCCAACGCGCCGTGTCGAAACGGTCTCGCGTTTACTCCCAAGAACTTCATTGATCGTCTTGGGAGATGAGTAAGGGGGCGGCGTGCGAATCCCCCGTGACGAGATGGCGCGTTGAAAGAAAGAGAGGGAGAGAGAGAGGGGGAGAGAGAGAGAGAGACCAGGGCCCCAGGGAGGCGATAATTGCATATTTATGGAACGGCGTGACCTTGCGCCCGTTACTTTCACTATCGCCGATCCGCGTGCAATTGCACGCGGTATAATCCGTCGAACCCGCCCGCGTCTCCCTCGATCTCGGCGATAAAACGCGCCCGGCGACAAAGAAGACGCGGCGACAGATATAATTAGCGCGCGAAACCAGGAAGCGATTGCGCGAAATATTTGCACGCTTCGTTGTCATCTACTCGGGCACTTTATCACGCGGGAAAAGTTCGTCGATGTGTCACTGCCAGTCCCGTTGAGAGATCCGTTTATAATTGCCGTGGATTAAGGGGAACTGGCCGACATTATCGGCACGGCGGGCACATTTCCGGTTAGATAAGCAGATCTTTTGACTTTTAATTCTCGCGGCTGCGTATCGGGAGATACGCGATATCGATACCGTGATACCGAGGGCAGGGAATTGGGCCGCGAGGCGCGTTACGGAGGAGGGAGGGTTCTTTAATAGAACTTTTTAATAAAATTTACTAAAAGTATAGTAAAATTTATTATACTTTTAGTAAAATTTACTAAAAAGTATAGTAAAATTCTTTGAGGTCACACATTATCTCACAATTACCAGGTTTTGAAGAATAAATTTTAAGAGAAAATTCTGAAATATTTCAAGATTTCCTAGATTTCTCATTCTACTATTTCTTATGAAATCTTACAAAGTCTGAAAATCACTTTAAAATATTTTTTTAGAAATTACAGAAAAAGCTTTAGCAAATCCTTTTAAAATCCTTTTAAAAAACATGAACTTTCTCAGTACTTCTGCAAAGTGTTTCAAATCACATGAAAATTCCGAGGAAAATTTTCCCTCAAGGAACAGCAAAGGGGAAAAAAAACAAAAAACATTTTGCCTCCAAAAAACTTCCGGGCGCTTTTCCGAGCTAAGAACACTCCACGTATCGCCGTCACTTGCGGAAATCGCGCAGCCAGAATTTTTCCGAGGCGCGGAAAATTCACGGAACAAGCAGATAATGGCGACCGATAGGATCGGCGGGAGCCTCATCTCGCGCAAGGAGGAGCGAGAGAGAGAGAGAGAGAGAGAGAGAGAGCACGTCGCGGGAAAATCCGGCCCACCCGCGCGTTTTCACTTCCTGCGCTGTCTCGCGCGGATCTCGCGGGGGACGATCGCGTGTTGTGTCTCCGCCGAAGAAATAGATTTCGTTACCGTTACCTGCATGCGTGGCGCGCGACACGACGAGGGAAGGAGAGAAAGTAAGCGCGCGTTACGAGAGCGTACACGTACGTTTCGCGCGGAGTTGCGAGCGGGCCGCGATTGCGTTAGCGCGAGGGGAGTTTTAGAAAATTAGGTGCGACGGAGCCTGTATCTTCTGACCGAGGAATTCACCACCGCGAGGGGTTCGATCGCCGACGAACCTTTCACGAGACTTGCGAGGTAAGCGTTCCTCTCCTCCCCCATCCCTCTGCCTCGCGATGATCGAATCGAATTGCACAGTGCTGATAATCGACGCATGCGAATTTAATTTGGAGTAGATCGGTACAATTATGCTGATCTGTAATCGTTAATCCTTTACAGGAAGAGAAATTTTCGTTATACTTTGCTGTAAATAGAATTACCAGATAGCACAGAGAGTTGAAAAAGAACTCAATTGTATGTCATCAATTATGAATTTCTTTTTGAGATGCAAAAAGAATTATTTTTATAAAAATTTTATAATTGGTGAACTCAATTGAGTTCTTTTTGAACTCTCTGTGTCATCCGGGTTCTTTTAAATTAACGAAAGAGACATTTCATAAACTGCACAAAAAAAAATTAGTCTAAAATTATTATCTTATATATAAGCAATGATATAAAATCTTTAAAGAATTTATTAATCTTGGACAGATATGAAGAATTTTGTAATTTTATCAAGAAAAATACATTTTTATCATTCAGTAATAATTTTCATTGAATTAAGAGGAAAAATATATTGGATAAAAGATAACAATATCTTCAAACAAAGAATTAGAATCTTTTAATACAGTTATTATCATATAATAAATACATATATATATGATAAAATAAAAATATATTTTGTTAAAACTTAGAATTATCAAACTCTTATGAAGAGTTCATACTTTGCTTACATATGAAACAATAATTGCTGAATTTCTGTTAATTTATTTTCTATCTGCATAATACAATTTATCAAACAAATTGTAAAATTTACCCAAACATTTTATTGCGATGAATATTGATAAATCCTCATTAGTAAATGCATTCTTACATTTACGCCTGGAAAGTAGACATTGTAAATATGCAATATTAACCCCGCTAGATTGTTAATTAAATCATTAATCTATTCTACCTATTGGAAAGTGTATTCAACGAAATATAATCGCTCGAAGAAATCTTTCCATCGAAAGATAATGGCCAATGTTTCAAAACAAACACTTTTTGATTTCTTCGCGTGAAATGCTTCAAGCAAATTATAAATTGGCTGTCAGTAATTAAACTAGATTTAAACAATACCCACATTACTCTCGTTTATATTGATACCATTTAACGAAATACGATTGTTCGGAATAAAGAATCCTCTACGAAAGGGATAATTACTAGTTTGAAAAATCGCCCGTTAAAATTTTGCGACACAACACACACATTAAATCAAATTAATAATCTAATTATCAAAGTCTACAGATTTATTATATATATAATAAATATATAAACACGAATAATCTAAATAAAGAAAGAAAAAAGTTTTACCTTTAAGTTACATAATGTAATATAATTATATTAATCTATGTATATATATTTAGAAATAAAATACCCAACAGACAACCGAAATAGAATGCAGGCTAAACAAGGAACCGCAATTACGCGGGAGAATTTTATAACTATTATACAAGAAAGGAAAAAGTACAAGTCACATACACATTCGGGCGACGTTCGATACCGATACCGATCTACGCTTTGCGACGCATCCTGTGTATACACGTAATCGGCGAGAAATCGTGGGTACGTACTCGTGGTACTCGTCTAGGATCTTTTTTCCTCCCGGCGCGGCGAAGGAAACGAGTGGTCCGGAGCGACGAACAGTGCGGCCGGAAAAAGAAGGGAAAAACAAGAGGAATAAAACGGTATTGGGACTTGGATGTTAGGCGGAGTGGAGGAGAGCGAATGTAACTGGCGAGTGCTGGCGATTAAAGTGCTAATTAGAGGGGTGTGTGTGTGGGGGGGGGGGGGCCGCAATGGAGTACAGAGAGATAGAGTTGAAGGGGTAATTAAAGGGAAGAGACTAGGAGAGAGAACGTGGAGAGGACGTAAAGAAGAAACAAAACGGGTGGGCTGGTCACGACCGTGCAATCGAGGACGATACACTGGATGAGGTTGACGATCGTCGTCGCGTTGAAAATCCATTCTCGAAAAATATTCTCCATGTCGCAAGGTCGTTCCTTTCCTCGTGACCTCGCGTTCCACCGAGAACTCTGGCTCTCTTCTGTACATCTGACTCACGCTCACGGGCGAAGCGAAATTCTTTGGCAACAATCTCGCGCCAGAGTACGCGGTACATCCTGTCCTGTCGAAAGTTCGATCGGAAGATCGAACGGAGGAGATAAACAAGCCTTTTATTGAATCATAATCTCTCGGTCTTTCGGTGTCCTCGATAAACCGGGATTTTACACGTTATCCTTTCCCAATCGCATCTTCATTACGTCCTAGGTAAACAGATCGTCATTAGATAAACCTTGTTAATAAAAAAGAATCTTGTTAATAAAGAAAAACCTCTTTTCTCATTTTTTTTTTACAAAGTAGATCCACTGTTGTTTTTTTTTTATTTTTTATTAGAGCCTTGACAAAGGAATGCTTGAGACTGTGATCATGGTCCGTTCTTCTTGGTCCGTTTCTTATTGGACGAATCTTTTACTGCGTCCCTCGAATAAAACACAAAAATATTCCTTGCAAGCAATAAATTTAACAAAGGACAATCGTATTACAGCCTTCCATTTTAATTTGATACAATAACTTTGTTAACAATTAAAATTGAAAATTAAATGTTGTTTAATTGATTCTAAACTCACAGTTATAAGACATTTATTTAAAAATGCAACAATTTCTCTTAATAAACCAAACAGAAATAGGGATCGTAATGTGTGTCCTTTTAAAAAAATTTTGTAACTTTTTTAGAAAATTCTTTAGATTTCTAAAAATTGAAATAGAAATGTTGACAGTCTATGTCTTTTCTAGAATTTTTTTTGAAGTTCTTGAGATTTATTCTGTAATTTGATAGAACTTGAAACATCTTTTAGAAATTACAGGATGAAAACACTTAAAAATATTTCAGAATTCACGTATGTGAAGAATTTTAAAGAAATTGTAGACTTTCTCGATACTTCTGAAAAGTGTTCCAGTTCGTGTAAGACTTCATCGAATAATTTTCATCAAGAAGTAACCAAATTTCTGGAAAGAGGCATCTGCCTGAATTACGACGTATCGTAATCGGCGTAGGGCTGATCGATTCATTAGAAACTCTTGGCTCTCAACCGCCGGGCTGTCCTCAATCAGTCGGATTCCCTTTCGCAAGCAACGACAGTTCGTCGCACTCGATCGCGTGCACCGTCCCAGAAACTTATTATTCCGAATTGGTAGCTAACGGTACGCGACTTCCTCACACCTTTCGTCGCGACTCGCGGAGGGAATTCCAAAAGGAAAATAAAAAAGAAATCGATCAGAAATTAAAGTTTTTAAAGAGTTTTTTTTTTTCGAGTAAATTAGAAAATAAATCACACAACAAGCACAATGAGATCCGCTTTGCCTCTTTATTCGTTCATCTCTGCTTGATCAGTATTCTCTTGATTTTAAAGAGTATTTAATGTAAATTAAAGAAATTATTTTTCGCAAAAAATTCATTTACAGTTTTTCGGGGAAGGGAGGATTTAAAGATGCTCTTGAGTATCGTTAGTAACTGTGTTGCAAGTCTGACAAAATCTATCGGCGCGCAGTTTAAAGCTAAGAAATTTAATTTAATAGAAAAATTATATCCAGATAGCACAGAGATTAAAAAAGGACTCAATTATATGTCACCAACTATGAATTCTTTTTGAGATGCAAAAAAAATTATTTTTATAAAAAAGATCTCAAAAGGAATTCATAATCGGTGACATAATTGGTGATATACAAGTGAGTTCTTTTTGAACGTTCTGCGCTATCTGGGTATTCATCACCAAGAACCGATGTAGACCGTCAGGCGATCTACTTAATCCATTGATATGTATAAATTAAGAGGATGCTAAAGCCGTCTGTTTTACCGACATTCTGTTCAACCATTTAGTTTCGAATTGAATTTACAGAATTAAAAATTCTTGTACATGTTTAAAGTGCGTATACACAAATAAACCCGAGGACGATTAGATAAAGAGCAAAAATGCAAAAAAATATTAAAGTTTATTTGTTTATAAAAATATTTGCTTCAAAATACAAGTGACGTAGCTTATACAAATGAATGGCGTCCCGCAGTTCGGAATAAATTGAGGAATAAGACTATATTCGTTAAATTACGATTAAAAACCATAAAAAAAGATATTTATCAAATTTTCAGAAATCTGTAGTGAAAGCGCTTAGATGAATAAAATTTGATCACACAAATATCTTTTTTTAACGGCTTGTAATCGTAATTTGACGAATATATTCTTATTCCTCAATTTATTTTAAATCGCGGGACACCATTCATTTGTACGTATAAGTTACATAACTTGTATTTTAAAGCGTAATATTTTCATGAACAAGGATAAACAAATGACTGTACATTATCGACCTGAATCAAGTTTGATGGGCAGAGGGTACAATTATTGGAAATTTTTAACTCGTATATATTAACGTAAAAAATTGCCTCGATTATTAATTATTGAACGTTCGATCGATTTAATTGATAACCGAACTGAGGCGAGTCTCTCTCTCTCGCTTCGCGAAAACCTCTTCTCTTTCTCGCGGAGTGCATTCCACGGTGCACATCGCGGCGACACCCGTCGCCTCCTTATCGAGAGACGTAGACGAAAAAACGCGCGGACGACGTATCCCGAGGTGGACAGGGGGGTGAGGGGAGGGGATGAAAGAGCGCGGAAAAGAAAAGACCGGGGAGGGTGAGCGCGTCGAGGGAACTAGTCAAGCGGCGGATTTTAGGAATGACCGGGGGGTCCGGGGGAACGCGCGGGGTAGCCGTCGCCGAGGGATATGCCTCCGCGGCTCGGCCTCGAGGGCGGCAACGGCCGCGGAACGGCGCGGCGCGCCCGGACCCGCTGTTGCCGCCGAGTTACAGTGGACGTCCTTGCTACGTTATCTGCCACGTCGTTCGTTTCGTTTCAAGCCTTTCACTTTCAGCTACGGAGAGTCCAGGAACCAGAAACCCCGGATCTCTCTCTCTCTCTCTCTCTCTCTCTCTCTCTCTCTCTCTTTTTCTCTCTCCCTTTTCCTCTCCAGCCGCGGCTCGCGGGCCCGCCGCCGAACAAAGGTACGCGCGCCCCCGCCGAGGGAGGAGGAGGAGGTGGAGGAGAGGAGGGGAAGTCTTGTGCCAGATGTTGAGGAGAGATAATTGCGCGAACGCGCGATGACGGGCCCGCGATACGCGCCAAGTTCGTTAGGTCACCGTCTGTTGAAAATCATGCAGATCGCGGCGATTTGAATTGATTAATGATAGGCCGACGAGTAATTAGCGTGTTTCGCTGTGGCTGCAGCCGCGAACGTAATGACGCGTGGACGGAGAGCGGTGTTTGTTGATTAAGAAAGGCGAGATAATGAAATTTACGGGTTAAGCGAGGGAGACATGCAGATCGCGTGAACTCAAGGATGAGAGAAGTTGAAGGCCGACGAGAAGTCAGGGATCGCGATAAAAATTAAAAAATTAGGAAGAAGTGGTTTTCAATTAAGTCTCGCGACTTATTGTTGATTTAATTTTATGTTCCTATGTGAAAATTATTATTATTTATTAGTCTAATCTTACTAATCATTATTAATTTAAGTTTTCAATCTTACGTAGCTTAGATAGATTATTGTGTAATTTTCTATTTATTTCTACGCATTTTTTAAATTTTTGTTTTTAACTTTTTTATAGATTATTATTTTTAATTTCTTTAAATAATTAATCCGAAAATAAAAATCCTTACCTTAATTTTTTTTTTTTGTAATTCAATCGAGAAATCTGAAATCCGTTATTTTGACGAGTTTGATGCTTTTGATGGTGTTAATGATATGACCCTCCGGATTCTAACAGTTTCCAAAGAAAACCTTCTTCATTAATTCCTTGCATCATCACTCTCATGCATTTCCTTGTATTATTAACACTTCCGATTATAACAGTTATATTATTTGTTTGAAGAACGGTTGGAAATATAAAATCGTGATAAATTATCAATTTATTAGAATGGCGAAGAATCAACATCAGAATGGCGTAATACCGGGAGGCGGCATGGTGACTGGCCCGGATGATTTTTCAGATGGTGAAAGCACTCCTCTGACTCAGGACTACGTCGGAAGGTACGATTTCATCACCATTAATAGTTCCTTCTCTCTAGGATTTCAAGGATGAAGGAAATGAAATTAAACCAAAATAAAAAATAATTAAAATTGATATAAATGGAAAACTTGAGAGGTATTAAATAATATTAACAAAATTATATTAAATTTTAATTAAAGATAAGAATTAGATTGAGTAAATGAAGAAAATTTTCATTTAAGCTAAGAAGAGATAATTCACTTTTGATTACTTAAACTGACAAATGATATTTCTCCGTCACAGATTTGAATAAAGAAACTTATCGATTGTTGATTAAATGTTCACTTTCGTTTGTCAGCAATGTCGCGACTAATGAACAATTAATCATTTTAATGTAGCCAACGCACGATTGTCGAGACGAAAGGATGGGACGTCTTCCGGAATCCGCCAATGAAGATCGACTCGAACTCGGGCTCCATGGCAAACCAGAAATGCCTGGAGAGGATGGTGCAGGTGATCAAGGTCCTCGTCTACCTGCTCGTGTTCGTCATAGTGTTGGGAAGCGGCGTGGTCGCCAAGGGCACGATTCTCTTCATGACGTCGCAGCTACGGCAGGACAGAAGAATACTCTATTGCAACAGGCAATTAGGTAAAACTTAAACATAAGTTTTACCCAGGCGGAAAAATTCAATTTAATCTCGGTCCATCGAATAAATCCAAATAATTCTGATTTTCGATTATCAACACGCAGAAAAAAAAACAAGTGTCAAATTAACTCTTATATTATATATTCATATGAATGCATTTATTGTTTCATATATACGCAACAATATATAATCTTAGAAGAGTTTGAAAATCTTGAATTTCAACAATATTATAGTCTTATTTCAATACTATAATTGTTATTTCAAGAATATAATATAATTATTTTGATAATTTTGTTCTAAGAAAATTATAATCTACGATTTGAACATACGGTATTTTCTATTTAACATTTTTTTCGTATTCATTCAAGAAAATTATTCTTAAATTACAAGAATATTATTATATAAAGTCTTAAAATAAATCTTCATTCGAGTAAATTTTTTTTATTTAACGCAATGTAATCTCGTTTTAAGATTTTCATTTTGAAACTAAAGGTATTTGTCAAGATAACAATATCCCTTCTTTCTGTGCACGGATGACCGATTGTATATTTACGCGCGCGAAACGGAGCAATTTTATTTCTTATTAAATAATTACAAGAACGTAAAAGAGAAGGAAAGGGAAAAAAGAAAGACACATTTATAACAGCCGGCAATTATTTTACAAGATTCAATCGTTGATAATTGTCATCCCCTTGCAGACCGGGAGAACCAGTACATAGTGACACTGCCCGAGGAGGAGAGGATCGCATGGATATGGTGCATAATAATCGCATTCGCGGTGCCCGAGTTCGGCACCCTGGCGCGCAGCCTCCGCATGTGCATCTTCAAGTCGTGGAAGAAACCGCAGCTGACGCACTTTCTCGTGGTCTCCATCATGGAGACGTTTCACGTGGTGGGCTTGGCCCTGATGTTCCTGGCGGTGCTTCCGGAATTGGACGTCGTCAAGGGGGCGATGTTGACCAACTGCGTGTGCTTCGTTCCCGGATTGCTGGGTAATTCGATGCCGCTTCAATTTCCTGTTTAATTCGATTTCACCTTATTTAGTACACAGAGAGAAAGATTCCTTTAGATTCAATAGACAGTTTTTGTTTGACTATTCCGCGCGGGGCATATATTTCTCTTTGGTTTTAATAAAATTTATATACATTTCTTTAGGTTTGATGAAATTTTTTAGAAACAAAGAAATATATGCTTTGGAATAGTCGAAAAAAAAATTGTTTATTGACTTCAAAGAAATCTTTCTCTCTGTGTAAAAAATTCCAATGTAAGCAAAAGCGGGGGAAAAACGACAAATTAAAAAGGAAATTATAAGGGGATTAAAAAAAGGAGGGTAATAAAGTTAAAACGTTGCAAATGAAACAAAGATAAATGATTGAATAACTCAGAATTATTTGTTTTAATAAATCTAATCTATCATTTGCAGCACGTCGATGTGCATAACGCGTTAGCTCATTTGCATTCGACAAATAAACGCGAAGTGTAATAATATCTGGGATCGACATTTTGTGTTAAACGAATTGCGACGCGGGATCCGCTTGCTTTCGATCGCGGACGCCCGACTTTCGCGTTCGATTTTTCCACGCGGTATTCCGTATTCGCCGAGCGAATAATCATGAAAGTAGTAATCACGCGAGAATAGGCGAAGTGAAACACGCTGCTGCGCACATTTCGCAGGCCTACTTTCCCGTAACAAAAGTAAGGACGAATCCAAGCGGTTCGTTCTGGTTCTCGTCGATATCGCCGCACTGGCCGCCCAGGCGACCAGCTTCGTCCTATGGCCCTTCCTGGACGGCTCGAGGCGAACCCTATGGCTGATTCCCATCGCGCTGCTTCTCGTCTCGTGCGGCTGGTGGGAAAATTACGTCTCCACGCAGAGTCGGATCGGTGAGTTACCTAATTCTTCACGGCCTGAATCTTCCTGTTTCAAATTAAAATCGTATTACGGAAGGGAAAGAAAGACAAACAATCCTTCATAGGACATTTTGCTTATTTAAGGGATTAGATAAATTAACTACACGGTGAGAATTTTCTTTTAAAAGTTACCTGAATAAGGTCGCCGATATTGATGCTTTTCTAAAGCGGCATTATATCACGGAAAGAATTTTCTCTTGAAAATTATTCTGAAAATCGTGGTAATTGTGAGACAACGTAAACCTTGAAGAATTTTACTATATATATTTTTAACATATTTTACTAAAATTTTAATAAAATTTTATAAATTTTATTATACTTTTAGCAAAATTTATTAAAACTTTGCCAAATTTTATTCAAATTTTAGTCAAGTTTAGCAAAATTGGTTAAAAGTATAGTAAAATTCTTCAAGGTTCACGTTGTCTCACAATTACCACGATTTTCAATGTAAATTTTAAGAGAAAATTCTCTCCGTGTATTAATATTGATGAAAACATGATCTATTTAAATTTAAAAAATCAGAACTTATTTTTTAAGTTCATACATTTGTGACTTTTTTTTATGTAGAATCTATTAGAAACGAATCTAATCTAATCTAACTTTTATATATAGTTGCGCTACATGTTGCGTTTTGCGGAACAGCACAAGGTACTTGTGTAATTGATAAAAAATGTTTTACATCAAAGTGAAAGGCTTCTAGGAATCCTTATAGGCATTAACTTGTAAATATTGTGTACAAATAACTTTGTGTTAAAGAAAAAGAAAAAGAAAAATGTAGCTTACTGTGCCAGTTTTGAGATCCAGTTTCTCAGACGTTAATTTTTTATTATGTCACGAAAACATTAATTATTATAAAATATGAGTATTACAAAAACTGCTGTACCACTTGAAGACACTTTTTACGTATTTGTAAAATTTTATTTTTAGCTTTTGTCTAAGAAATTCTATCAAAAAACAAGCTAACATGCCAGTACTGGTGATCTTTATCTTAATTAATTAAATCGTCATGGTTGACTTACAAATGTCTTTTTAACGTCTTTTTTTTCATTTCTTTTCGTGTAGGTCTAATTAGATCGCTCGGCAGAGTGAAGAAAGAAATGCGACTGACTCGCTACTTCACGTACATGCTGGTGTCCGTCTGGAAGATCGTGGGGTTCTTCATCAGCACGACACTGATACTGCACCTCAAAGGGGACAATGTCGGGAATCTCTTCACCATGTTCAGCAGCGCGTTCGGCGACCACAAGATCACCGTCACGTCTATCAAGCCGTTCTCGGCAAACCTGCCCGATCTCGCGGAGATTCTAACGGGCAACATTACCGAGGTCGTCAACGCTGACTTCAACACACCCATCTACGTCCTCCTGCTACAGATCGCCGGCGCTTACTTCGCTTATATATTTGGTAAGAGATATTACTCGGAACTGAAGCTACCAGGAGGAAATAATATAATGTATTTAGGAAAGTAGCATTAAAACTTGAGATATATTGTTATTAATCTAAAATAAGTAAGCTACCCCGCATGAAATGTCTTATTCAAAAGTAGTGTTTCGCATTCACGATAATTTTATCGTGAATTCTGCTTTGCAAAAATCTCGGATTGAACTGTGGTCCAATACTTTTTAGTGCGATATTGAATGCAAAGAACGTTTAGAGTCAAGTGAATTCTTTTGAATGCGAGTGTTAATATTTGAAATAAATTGAATCCTTATTCAAACAGAATTCAGAAGATGTTTGTATGAATATCTTCTGAATTCTATTTGAATTCTGCCTTTTGCAAAAATGTCAATATTTTCAAAATTTTTTTTCACCCCGACATTTTACGCACCGTACGTTTCGATATCTTAATTTAAAGAAAGTATTTTTTTTTTTATTAAACACGTAATTTTTTTATTAGATGATATTTTTCAATTAATCTTCTACATTGTTCCGTTCAGGCAAGTTCGCGTGCAAGATCCTGATCCAAGGGTTCAGTTACGCGTTTCCAGTGAATCTCACGATACCGGTGTCGATCTCGCTGCTGATTGCCGCATGCGGTCTCCGCAACAACGATCCGTGCTTCTTCCACGGCACCATACCGGACTACCTGTTTTACGAGTCGCCGCTGCCAAACTTCCTCAACGACTTCGTGTCGAAGCAGTACGCCTGGGTATGGCTGCTGTGGCTGCTGTCGCAGACCTGGATCACCCTGCACATCTGGACGCCCAAATGCGAGCGTCTCGCGTCCACGGAGAAGCTCTTCGTCGTGCCGATGTACGACTCTCTGCTGATCGACCAGTCGATGGGCCTCAATCGACGAAGGGACGATCAGCCGGAAGTCAAGGTCGAGGTAGGATGTCGAATTCATTATCGTTTCTCGCTGGATTAGATCTTTAACTTATCAGGCCCTGAAACACGCGAGATTATCTTAAATAGAAGCGTGCAATTTTTACTTTGAAAATTGGCTTTTAAATAAAAATTGATATCGGATTGTTCGGCAGGATCTTGCGGAGATAGAGAAGGAGAAAGGTGACGGCGATTACGAGACGATCTACGAGCAGACGGACGGCTCGACCACACCTCCGTCCGCGGTGAAAAACAGCGATCACGTAACCAGGATCTACGCTTGCGCTACCATGTGGCACGAGAACAAGGAGGAGATGATGGAATTCCTGAAGAGTATCCTGCGCCTGGACGAGGACCAGTGCGCGCGGCGCGTCGCTCAGAAATACCTCAAAGTCGTCGATCCCGACTACTACGAATTCGAAAGTGAGTGGCGTTACCTTTGCGCTTGCCGTAATCCATACAAAATTATCTTGATAATTATTCGGGTGAAGAAATGATTTTGTTATCCTTATCTTGATCTGAAATAAAAGAAGTGCTATCTTTCTCCAAACATCCGACTTAATTATATGCAATTTATTCTATCTAAATGATTTATCTAATACTGGACGTTGCATTGGCAACTTGATGAACAGTAATAGGAATGGAAATCACATGTAATCAGTGCAAAATTAACTTAGATAATTTAAAGAAGACAACACTTCTCTTTTTAAGATAAACATGGGAATAGTACACACTTTAATAATCTGGATAAAAATAAAGTTGTTTCCTCACCTCGATAATTTTACGCAGACAACGGCAAACACTGCAACTAAATGTGCCCATCGCTTAATATTTCACTTGGGATTGTATTCTTCCAGCTCATATATTCTTCGACGACGCGTTTGAGCTGTCCGACCACGACGAGAACGAGTCGCAGGTGAACCGATTCGTGAAGTTGCTGGTAGCAACGGTGGACGAGGCCGCGTCGGACGTACACAAAACGAGAATGCACGTGAGAGCACCTAAAAAGTACCCTACTCCGTATGGCGGACGATTGGTGTGGACTCTTCCCGGAAAGACGAAGATGATCGCTCATCTGAAGGACAAGAGCAAGATCCGACACAGGAAGCGATGGAGTCAGGTATGACGTCCGTTCTTGGAAATGAAAACTTCAGGAAATGGATCTGACTAACAAAATTATACATATTTAAAATCGCTCTCCGGCGCGACAGGCGTTAGGAGTTTCTAAGTGGGTCATGTTTCTCATAAGTGGAAATTTAATTCCTTACTTAGGTAATGTACATGTATTACCTGCTGGGCCATCGGCTTATGGAATTACCGATTAGCGTCGATCGCAAGGAGGTCATTGCCGAGAATACGTTTCTGTTAACGCTCGACGGCGATATCGACTTTCAACCGGCCGCGGTGAAGCTCCTCGTGGACCTGATGAAGAAGAATAAGAACCTCGGCGCCGCCTGCGGTCGCATTCATCCGGTCGGATCCGGTAAGTCGTACCGGCACTTAAGGCTGCTGCAATCTCAAATCGCGCCAAGTAGACGTGTAAAGTATTATTACTGTTTCGGAAATGTGCCAGGGCCTATGGTGTGGTACCAAATGTTCGAGTATGCGATCGGTCACTGGCTGCAAAAGGCGACCGAGCACATGATCGGCTGCGTGCTCTGTAGCCCCGGATGCTTCTCGCTGTTCCGCGGCAAGGCACTGATGGACGACAACGTGATGAAGAAATACACGACGAAATCCGACGAGGCGAGACACTACGTGCAATACGATCAGGGAGAGGACCGTTGGCTGTGCACGTTGCTGCTGCAACGAGGCTACAGGGTATGTAGGGTCTGATATCATCACATAACGGTTTCATCCGCTGACATTATTAAATTGAATTCATTCTTACAATCTAAATATTATTTGTACTTTTTGGGGAGCTTTTACTATTTTTTTTATTATTTAATGTAAATTAAATAATAATTATTATAATTAGATTTTTGGCACAAAATGTAAAATTGTTACAGAAAAAAATAAATCCTTACTGCAAATTTTTATTCTTGAATGCTCTATGCTTTTTGATATAAGCATGAAATGCTATCATCAATTAGAAGTATTCATTTACATGAATAATAAATAGATTTATGTAAAGTATATTTTATTCTCAAGAGGGTATTCTTTTTTCTAAAATCGTATATGATTAAAACAAACTTAGATACATAATTCGAAAGCTATTTATTCTTGGATTAAGAATAATATGCTTAAATATTGAGTTAGCAACTTGTGTGAAGTATATTTTATTCTTAAGATGATATTTTTTTTTACTACCCACCGCTGTGTGGCGTGTTATTTCGTGAACAAAATGCACTTTCTTATAAATAAAAGGAGCCAAGAGCGCAGAAGGAAGTAAGATTTCGCCATCGACATGTAACATTAGCTAATTAAAATCAGTCTATAAAAAGGATGGAGAAAAATAAAAAGGACAGAATTATGAAAACTTTTATTCCAAAAAATAATATGTTTAAATTAAATTAAATTTATTTTAGATAAAGTTGACAAAAAGACTCATTGAGAGAAAAATTACAATTAATAAGAGCATATTTAGTAGCATATTAAACTAATGCGATTTTATTCTTTAATTAAAGCAAATTTTGTTTTTAATAAAAAATTTTTTAAATCTTGATTAAGAATAACTTATTCTTAATTGAAGAATATTTATTCTTGGCGCTATTTTAAGTATAAAATATTCTTGAATCAAGATATTTTTGCATTTTTTAAAGAATACATTTTTTTGTGTGATGTTTTATTTAATGTTCTTAATTTATTAAAAATTCTTATTTTTTTAACGTTGTGCTATAGGTGGAATATTCCGCAGCGAGTGACGCTTATACCCACGCACCGGAAGGCTTTAACGAGTTTTACAACCAACGGCGCCGTTGGGTGCCCTCCACCATTGCAAATATTATGGATCTACTGATGGACGCGAAACGCACGATCAAAATCAACGACAATATTTCGCTGCCTTACATCTCTTATCAAATTTTACTGATGGGCAAGTGCTTCTCTTAATTTGATCAAAATGAATTATATTATGTCGTTTGATTTGTTTTAATTAAATTTTAATAACCAAATCTCAGATTACAATTTAACGTGCACAGAAAAAACGAATACTGTTATTTCGACAATACCTGTAGTTTCAAAATGAAAATCTTGAAGTAAAATTATATTGCGTTAAATAAAAAGAATTTACTTAAGTGAAGATTTACTTTAAGATTTTATATAGTTTAATCAAGAAAATGATATTCTTGTTATTTAAAAATAATTTTCTTGTATGGAAAGAAAAAAAATATTGAATAGAAAATATTGTATGTTTAAATCAAAGATTTTAATTTTCTTAGCATAAAATTATTAAAATAATTATATTATATTTTTAAAATAATAATTACAAATATTGAAATAAGATTATAATATTGTTAAAATTCAAGATTTTCAAATTCTTTTAAGAAGATTATATATTACTGCGTATATATGAAACAATCAGTATATAAGAGTTAATTTGACACTTGCATTTTTTTTCTGTGCATAAGTATCCAACTATTAAAATATTTAAATTTTACGTTGTACTTATTTTTATATGTAGAATATTATAATTTTAAATACTGAAATATAAAAATTATTCCAAAGGACATGTTTTGTAAAGTATATCAATTAAAATATTTTTGTGTTATGAATAAAACAGGTGGTACAATTCTGGGACCTGGCACAATCTTCCTCATGTTGGTGGGTGCCTTCGTGGCGGCCTTCAAAATCGACAACTGGACCAGCTTCTACTACAATATCATTCCCATCTTGCTGTTCATGATCGTCTGCTTCACGTGCAAATCGAACGTACAGGTAAGTATGCCGCTTTCGATTCGTCGCGTCTGTGTCCGTGCATATCCGCTTCTTGTCGCGCATTATTGTGATTGTCTTTCGCTCGCGCAAGTCCACTTTCATTGGAATCAGAGTTCTCAATTATAATACCGCATAATGTTATCGCAATAATATATTTCTTCACGCGACGTCAATTCATTTTTCTCACACGGACAGAATTTTCTTTTACAATTTATTCTCACAGTTACAGTAATCGTGGAACAATTTTATTATATAGTAAAATTTAATACAATTTGATTAAATTCGAGTAAAATCTAACCAATTTAATTTTAATTAATTCGTCCAAACTATTCTATAATATAAAATAGTGGTTAAATTTTACTAAAGTTATAGTAATAATACTGTACGATGATTTGAGAATAAATTCTTTCCGTGTGCAACATTCGATTACGACTTTCTATGTGGTGCTCGAATTCGTTTCCGAAGATGTAATCCTCAAGTAGAGAATGGGGAGTAAATTAAGAGTGGGTGGTTTTCAGCTTTTATGCGCCCAGATCCTGTCAACGGGGTACGCGATGATCATGATGGCAGTGATCGTAGGTACCGCCCTACAGCTCGGCGAGGACGGCATAGGCTCGCCCTCGGCGATCTTCCTAATATCATTGTCGGGTTCATTCTTCATAGCAGCCTGTCTACACCCGCAAGAATTCTGGTGCATCGTGCCCGGCATCATATACTTGTTGTCCATTCCGTCTATGTACTTGCTCCTCATACTGTACTCCATCATCAATCTTAATGTCGTATCCTGGGGCACCAGGGAGGTCCAAACGAAAAAGACCAAGAAGGTTCGTCGGTGCCGGGTTCCTTTTTTTTTTAAAATTTATTTTTTAACACCTTGGCACTAATTGAACGGAGGTATCTCTGGTGAACGGGGCTTCTAAAGGGTGAAGGTTCATTCGACCCTCGTATTGTAGAAGTAATATACTTTACTCATCTGCTAAATAGAATGTATTTTAAGCAACTTGAACGGGCGTCTTCTCTAGCGCACTCAGATGAGCCAGAGACTGCGTTCTGGAAATAGGGGGACAATAGGTTTGAGCTTCCCTCGTCAAACGATCCCCCGGCAATTACGCTTCGTCGTAAGAACCCTTCGTGCTTCAGCTTTGCTTGAACTCCAGAACAGAAGGCAAGACTAACGGCACGAAGGTTGGGCGGTCCTTGATGATCGACAGGTGATCGTGGCCGCCGTGATCAGCGCCATGTACGCGATAGTGATGACCGCGGTGATCGTCGCGGTCGCGATAAACATCGTGACCGAGACCGCGATGTCGCCGAGCGCGTGGTTCCTGTTCCTAATAATCGGCCAGTTCGCGAGCGCGGGCCTCCTGCACCCGTGCGAGATCCATTGCCTGATGCACGGTCTGATCTATTACCTGGCGGTGCCCGCGATGTACGTCCTACTAATCATATACTCACTCTGCAATCTCAACAATATCTCTTGGGGCACGCGGGAGGTTGAGGCGAAGAAGAGCCACGCGGTAATTAATCTCGCCCGCTCTACTAACTCCGGACTAATCTAACCGCGGTGACTCCCTCGCGATATATCGACTTCCGCAGCTTTGTACATACGCAAGGTTTTTTTTGTTTTTCAATTAATCTGTTAAGGAATATGCGGCACATTGAAAATTTTAATTTATCTAAAATAAAGTTTTTTTGTTTAGAAATATATTTTTTATCGATTCTGGAATGAATTAACAAACAGAAGAAGTGAAAAGTTTTTTCTAGAATTTTTCCTTTTCAATTTTAAGAGGATGCTAAAGCCGTCTGTTTTATCGACATTCTGTTCAACCTTTTAGTTTTGAATTGAATTTACAGAATTAAAAATCCTTGTACACAAAAATGCAAAAAATGGATTGAGGAATAAGACTATGTTTGTCAAATTACGATTTATAAAAACCATAAAAAAAGATATTTATCAAATTTTCAGAAATCTGTAGTGAAAGCGCTTAGATGAATAAAATTTGATCACACAAATATCTTTTTTTAACGACTTGTAATCGTAATTTGACGAATATATTCTTATTCCTTAATTTATTCCAAATCGCGGGACACCATTCATTTATACGTATAAGTTACATAACTTGTATTTTAAAGCAAATAATTTTCATGAACAAGGATAAACAAATGACTGTACATTATCGACCTCAATCAAGTTTGACAGTTTAGCCTGTCATCCTCTTAATGATCTACCTTTGATTTTTTTAGTAGGAATATAATAATAAAAATATCGAAATATATTAAATTGATTAAATTAACAATAAAATAAAAATATTATTTTGTTAATTTGATTGTGAAATATTGAAATATAATTAGATATGTATAATGTATAGTTAATATTGTAAACTTGATTTCTAAAAGATTATTTATTCTACTAAGATCCTTTCGCTCGTAATGAAATTTCTTTCTTCAAGCAAATCATTAGTGGGTTGTTTCCTTGGTATACATTCTACTGTATTATACAATCAATTCAACTAACTTAATTAGCGCAACTTCACGAGAGGCACACAGTGAGTAAGAATCGAGTGCGTTTCATCACGATTGTTCATGCGATTCAGGAACTCGAACAAGAGAAGCGGGAGGCAGAGGAGGCGAAGCGCAAGGCCAAGCAGAAGTCTCTGCTGGGCTTCCTGCAGAACGGCGCGGGTACCAACGACGACGATCAGGGTTCCATCGAAATCTCGCTGGCCGGCTTGTTCAAATGCTTGCTGTGCACTCACGGCAAGCCGTCTGCCGAAAAGCAGCAGCTCGTGGCGATCGCGGAATCGCTTGAGCAGCTCGGCAAGCGACTCGAGACCATCGAGAGGTAGGAAAGATAATGGCGTCTAGACCGGATCGACGAAATCGATTATCGCTATAAAATCAGAAGAGATGATTTCTTTAGAGAATTCTCACAAAGGTGAAAGGCACTCCAAGTTACGAAGCAAAGCATTTTCGATCGCTGGAGGACATCGACTCTTCATAAAAAGAAAAAAAAACTATTTTCTCTACTCTTTATATAAGAGAAGCAAAGTTATCACATTATTCTGATGAAAAATTTCTAAAAAGTGTCTAAAAATTAAGCTTAAGAAATTTTCTAAAAAAGTTTTAAAATTTATATACATAGTAAAAAATTTTATGTTTTCTTGTTAAAAAATATCTGGTTAAAACTTTTATGTTAAAATTTAACATATTTGCTTGTTACTTTAATATATTGCTGTTGTGTTAATTCAAGTAAAGTGTTAAATTATTAGAATAACTAAAAAAAAAGTATAAAAGTAACACAATGTGCACGTACTTTTAATTTTACACAATAAACATGTTCCTTATTATTAGTGATAGGATTTAGCTGTTAAAATTGACAGAAAAAAATGTTAAATTTACTCTATAATTGAATTTTAACAAGGACCATTTTATTTTTGAGAACTTTACTATTTACCTCGAGATGGCGCATTTTTCGTAAAAAAGATTTATCTATTAGGTGAATAAAAGGGGCTCGCCAAGAACAGAGAACCAAGTACGATTGCATTTACATATATTATAATATTGGACTGATTCCAATAATATATACACAAAATTTTTATCGATGATCCTGGAACAATCTATAAATGCAATTGTAAAAATTATTTTCAACATTTCTAAAATAATTATTATTTAACATATATAATATGTTAAATTAATATAACGTTTTAAAATAATATAATGATTGTGTTAAAATAACATATATAATATGTTATTGTTACACGTATATGTTACATTAACATTATTATAATGTTAAAGTAACATATTATATTACATGTGTTACTTTAACATATTTTCTCATTAAATTGTTACATAAAAATTATGTTAAATTATAAAATTTACATTTATTTTTATGTTAAAATATAACATAATATTTATGTTGCTACTTAACATATGCTTAATATGTTAAATTAACAGAAAAATTTCTGTAGACCGTTTTGGACGTGCGATATCTGTTAAATTTAAATTTAAACAAATTTTCTTACTGTGTAGAAACACTGAAAAATTAATTATGTCAAGTATTATGAAAAGAAAATTCTCACCAGGGGAGAAGGGTAATTGTTTTACCTTTAACTCGATTAGATTCTCGAAGAGTAATCTTCTTTTACAGAGCGGTGGATCCTCACAGCCACGGACGGCGAAGAGCCTCTTCCGTGGGTTCACGCACCGCCGACCACCTAGGTGCCATCGGCGAGGGTCCCGAGGACGACGAAGGCAGCGAGACGGAGACAGTGACCAGTCAGAACACCGAGGGTAACCGCGACGGCAGCAACTTCCTCTCACGGCCATATTGGCTGAACGACGACGGCCTGAAGAAGGGCGAGGTGGACGTGCTGTCGCTGCAGGAGGAGCAGTTCTGGAAGGACCTGCTGGAAAAGTATCTCTACCCGATCGACGAAGACAAGACGGAGAAGGTAACACGACGAAACGCTGGGACTTTACTCAATTTTTTTTAAACTTTTGTGAAGAAGAAATTAGTTGGAATTTTTATTTTCTTCAAAATTTCAGCCAATTTTTGTCGTAATATTTTTTATGCGTCAAAAGATTTTTATTCTGCACTTTAACTGGAAATTGTTTAAATTTTATAAAGAAATACATTTAAGATAATAATTTGATCATTAATGTAAATTAACTTTTTTTTTATTATGCAACAGAATAAAATTTCGGGATCAGGACTAGTTTTTTTCCGCGCTAAAATCCGCGATATGTCTTTGTCATTGCAAGTTGTCGATCAAGGATGAAGAAACAAATTTATCTTTATGAATATTTACATTTGTGCTAATCAACTTGTTTTATATTATTTTCTACTAGAAAGAAATAATCGCGTGACTGTTTAGAAATTAAAATCTGAAAGATCTATAGAACCCCCCGCTTTTTAGTTATTATTAGCTAATTTAGTTATTACAGTGAAATAAACAAAAAAATTCAATTCAATTAAACTAAATCAAAATTTGAAGAAAATTATTTTTTGGTTAAAAATTATTAAATTACGGGAAAGAGAATTCTTGGCCATAAAAAAAAAAAAAATTTTTTAAATGTAAATGGGAAGGATCGAAATTCATCGGAAATTTAAATTAAATCGAAGGTGACTTTCATGTTTCGCAGAGGGTATTTGTGTTAATTGAGTAATTCTCATATATTTGAATTAATGTATAACGTCATGCTGCTCCGATCAGGCACGAGTCGCCAAAGATCTAAAGGACCTACGCGACCAGAGCGTCTTTGCGTTCTTTATGATGAACGCCCTCTTCGTCCTGATCGTCTTTCTGCTGCAATTGAACAAAGACTTGTTGCACATCAAGTGGCCATTCGGCATCAAGACGAACGTCACATATGACCATACCACCATGGAGGTAAAACCAGCTCCGTCGGCGCCTCGCATCCTCGATCATGGATTTATCTCTGGCAAATCTCAGTTTTTACACACGATAAACCACCTTTAGCTCGAAAATCTGCGCGCGTATTAAATAAAAAATGTATCGAGTTACTTGCAATCGGACGAACGGATCGTTTGTCCGAGATAACGAAGGATCGACGGATCGACGGACCGCCCGACGGGGTTTCCTTACTTGCTATTCTAATCTTGTGCCGTCTCTTTTTCTTTCTGTTTCTCTCGCATTTACCACGCAACAGGCCCGCGTCGCCGCCGACCTGATCGAGCTACGCAACAAGAGCGTGTTCGCGTTTCTAATGTTCAATGCGTTGTTCGTTCTGATCGTATTCTTGCTACAGCTGAACAAGGATCAGCTGCACGTTGTCTGGCCGCTCGGCGTCAAGACCAACATCACCTACGTTGAGGAGACCTCGGAGGTATCCGATGATCAAGCATCAGGGGAAAGGACTCGGTGCCACGGTGGTGTCCCCGTACACATGGTGTCTCGTTGAAAATTGCCCTCGATGCGTTTGGATGCTCGTTTTCTATTTAGTTTATTAGTATGGGACTCGTAGAAATTTTGCAAGCTAGAATTAATTAAATTAATAAAGTTTAAAATTTAATTAAAAGGTCATTTAAATTAGAATTAATCTGATTATTTATTTAGTCAAATTAAGAATTAAAAGATTACCTTTAGGAATGATAATAATGAAAGTTTGTTAAAAATTACGAATTCTTTATTCTGGATTTTCAATTATTAGAAAATTAAGTCTCCAGATTTAATTTTTAATAATATTTCGAGTGTCTCGAGATAAGTTTTTATCGGATTATCTGAGCACCCCAACGCATCGAAGACAAGCATTGTACCTCGGTGATGACATTGCACCTGATCCAACATATACATATAGTTTTTTTTTTTATGTCATTAACCCAATTGGCTCGTTCGACAGCACGTGGAAGGTCTCTGATTAATATTCTCACGCACAGGTACCTCACCTTCACCTGGGTCGAATGGAATGGAATGACATGGGGGGGTGATTTCTAATGACCCCGACTAGAAATAAGATTAATGTCACAATAACATATTCCCGTTGTCTCCTTCTTAGATCGGTTCATGAAATAAAATTAAACTTTAATAATTTAATTGCACAATCGATGTAAAAATAAAGATAAATATCGAGAGAGACCTGTTCTTTGAAAAAAAAAACTTGAAACTAATAATTTTTGGGAAACTCTTCAATTCTCGGATTAATGAAAGTTAATAGTTTTTATTCGATGTAATTTTCATTGTTGCTATTAAAACTTGTATTTTTCTAATAAAAATGGAAATTTTATCAAAACTAATCATTGATGTCAAAACATCATCATTTCGATTCGACGTCGAATTGATGTCGAATTCATTATCGTTTCTCACTGGGTATTGTCCCGCAAATAATAATTGTTATTAAAAAATTAATTAAGTAGCATTCAAGAGAATAGAACCGTCTCTCTATGTAAAAATCTCGAGATCCTTAAATCCGAGGTTCTACGGACTCCTGAGACCTGTAGATCCTCGGAGTCGCGTCTCTTTCCCTTTTTTATTGTTGTATCTAACTTTGATTATGCACCATATTGCCAGCTGTGGCAGCCCGGACGTGCACCACTAATACGTAACGCGATAGTTGCTTTCAGTGTCTTCTCATCGGGGGGCTCAACCGAGCCTGTCTCCCTTCGTTCTTAAGTGTGTGTGTGTGTGTGTGTGCGTGTGTATAAATATTTTGTATATTTATGTACATAGGTGTGTTGTCACATAGGTATGTACATCTTAACACGCACGAAAATCACCGATGATTATGGAATCTTAACTGTGCTAACTGTGTCCTTATAATTGTTCTTAATCGATGCACAATACTCACGAAGGGACAATCCCCGATGGCGATCAGTCAGTTATCAATCTACCGTTCTCTGCCTCTCCGTGAATGTAATTCAAAGGTGAAGTTCGCGGGAAGATAATTCGAGGCCTAGAATCAAGAATTATTTGGAAAACTAAACTCAATAAACTAAATCAGCTGACAATTTGAATCGTTTTGAAATTAAATTAAGTTAAATGTCTACGCGCTTGCGGATCGCTTCCGGTCGCCATCGGGCTTCTCCCAATGAACGACGGCTCGTCGCAACGCGGTCTACACACGTGCAATTTTGCAGGTGCACATATCGAAGGAGTACCTGCAACTCGAGCCGATTGGTCTTGTGTTCGTCTTCTTCTTCGCGCTGATATTGGTCATACAGTTCACCGCGATGCTGTTCCACCGATTCGGCACGCTGGCCCACATTCTGGCCAGCACCAGCCTAGACTGCTGCAAGAAGGTACGTCTCCCTTTCCCTCCCATACGCCTGTCGAATTGTTGTAAGGAAGCTTGTCACGGCGGTTTAAATGATGGACTTCTTGTGGCAATAATTTGAGATAAATTGCGTCCAAACTGTCTTTTATGTTCAAACGCACACTCGATGATCTTTTCGCAGACGAAGGATCTCTCCGAGGAAGCTTTGCTGTCGAAACACGCGGTGGACATAGTGAGAGATCTTCAGAGACTGGACGGGATAGAAGGCGACTACGAGGAGGGCAGTGGTAGCGGGCCCGGTAGACGGAAAACGATCCGAAACCTGGAGAAGAGCCGCAGGAAGACGCAGGCGATCAACACGCTCGACGTGGCCTTCAGGCAACGTTTCTTCAGCATGAACGAGAACGCGGGTAAGCAAGTGCTTACGTACACGGGCAGAATTTTCGATGAATTTTACTGTGATTTTAATGAAATTTTCTTCTAAGTCCATGACTTTCGCGATTTTGAACGTGGAGCTCGGTTAAAAATTTTTCATATAAAAGTATGTAAAAATCTGTAGAATTATGTATCAAAAATGTCCGTGCAAAATTTTATATTGTATATTTTTATGTAATTTTACATAATTTTATATAATTTTATAGATTTTGCAGATAGCACAAAATATTATCATAAATATTCATAAATATTTTACAAATTTATTTTCAAAAAATATTTTTCAAAGATTATATAATTATTTTCATAAACCATTTAGAAATGATGCAAAAATTATTATCAAAAATATATAGTATATATTTTTAAAATGTACTGAAAAATACTTATGGTATATGAACTTGAAATATTTTTTATATTCTTTGATAATAATGGTATAAATATTTATTTTAAATATTTTCACAAATGTTTATCATAATTTTTTTTTATACCTCAGCAAACTCGGACATAAAAATATGTACAAAATATTTATCACAAATATTTCTCCTTCGCAGGCTTGTCGAGGAACATGTCGACGCGTCGCGAGGCGTTTAAGGCGTTCGAGGGCAGGCGCAACAGCATAATGGCGATGCGCCGGAAGTCGCAGATGCAGACCCTGGGCGCGAACAACATATACGGCATGGCGGGCAACCCCCTCGGGATCCAGGGTCGGCCGTCCCGCAGCAGTCAGATATCCGTGAAGGACGTGTTCGAGGGCCACCCGGCCGCGACGTCCGGGGGCCACGTGAACGCCGGCTACGAGGGCGACGACAGCCCCGGTAACAGCCTGCGGCTGCAGAACCTCGGCGGCAATCAGGTCACGTGGCGAGAGGCGAACTCTAACGTGTGATTGGGAGTTAACCACGTCCGTCCTGGCCTCTTCGTAGCGATAGATTTAAAAAAAAAAAAGAACGAAGAATTTATTTATCCGGCAAATTTATTTATCGACTAGCTCGTTTCCGAGTCAAACCTCTCTAACGAATCTCTGAAAAGTTGCACGAAGGTATTGTCGTGCTCCTCGCAATTTCGACCCTCGGTGTCCTTCTTTTCCTCAGCGCGAATGAAGGGCCGTTCTCGAGATTGTGTGAAATCGCCGACGCTACTCGGCAATTGTAATGAAAATCAGCGTGCGGATTTGAAAAGAAATGAATATTGGACTACTTAGAAATGAGTTTTTCAAGTTACGAGCTGATCAAGAGGATCCACGTGATTTTTAAGAGAAATTAACTGTATTTACCACGAAATAATTTATAATTTTACAAATACAAGGAAGAAAGAGCGGCACGCGAATTTAGCTAATGTAGCACAATCGTACATCTTTTTCACGTACGTTCCCTCTAGAATACATTTTACATATTTTTTAAAATATTTTTTACATTCTACCATCGCTCTTCATAAGCTCTTTCTTGTCATTCATATCGCATTTATTCGAGATCCATAAAAAAAAACATCCTGTATCGTAACGTTGTATTAAAATAGGTAATATGTTACCTTTTCTTCTTTTAACTGCACTTTCTGTACATTTTTCTGCATTTCTCTTTCTTCCACATTTCGATATAGTTTTTAAATAGATGTACACCATTTCTTCTTTTCGTGCAGAAAGTACAATGTTAACGCAGTTAAAAGAAGCTGACCTAATTCTCGTATTGTTATCGTTAAATAAATCAACGGTGACCGCGATGATTACGCTTACTCGTTCCGTCTTTTTGCATTTTTTTTTTTTGTGATAAGACCGATATTTAAGTAGAAACTTGTGTATGGATGCACGAATATGTATGTATGCAAATTGGATGTATATATTTGAGAAATGAATTTGAATGCGTATAGTATAAGAATAATAGTAATAGTATTGGAAGCAATAATAATAATAATAGTAATGTCACAGATGTGGAAAATTTTAAATAAACTTCATGCAAATAAAATTATATCTTCATATTCTTTATCCCCTCTAGAAGCAAAATACATAATATATAAATTATACACGTATTTATGTATGCTAATTGTAAAAAAAGATCATATCAATTTTATATTCATCATTTTAGAGTCCCAATTAAGAAAAAGTGATATTTTTTATGAAGTCAAGGTTTCTGGCCTTTAAATGTTAAATTTTAATTACTTTATTGGGACCTATTTATGAATAACGTTCGTATAACGTAGCACATCTCAAGATAAAAAAAGAGTCAGAAAAGTAAATAAAAAAACTAATAAAATAAATTTATTAAGGATTTTATGATAAATTAATTAACAATATTAATAAGTGTTATTTTAAACTCCTAGTATACTTAATAACATTTAATTGCCTTATTTTATTATTTTTAAAAGTATATATATATATATACACTTTGCATAAAGTGCAAAAAGTACATGAAAATTGCGTTTCAAAATTTACTATCGATACTAAGAACAATAACGTAATTATATAATAGATATTTTCAATAAATTTTGAAACGTAGCCAAAGTACAAAGTACAAGTACGAGCAGTCCTTTTTTTATACGGCATAAAATATAGCGGCAGGATAGGGGGAGACATCTGCGAGCTGCTTTGCGAACTTCAGTTGATTTTAGTAATCGGAGCATTCGCTCGCTCCACGTCTCGTCGTGATCACGGTTTAAGAATCCATGTCACGATAATCTGCCGATTGATGAGATTACCTGCAGCGTTAATGCGTCCTTTGCTACGTGCCTTCGTAAGTGTCTCATGAAATATTATTAATATTTTGAAAAAGAGAATTTTGCGCTCTCGCGCATCACACATAGCGCGTTCACGTCATTCTCCTACATACCATATGCGCGCGCTACTAAACTAATCATAAATAGAACTGTGTTCCAAAATCCACTGCCAATGCTGAAAATCTCTAGTACAGCGTGACGTATGCTGTAAATTTTCAATGCTTCAAATGGCTGCTTTTAATTTAAATTTAAAACCGCTAGACCAATGATTATTTTATGCAAATTAATATGGCGATTCTACGCTGGATGCTCATTGGCTTAATGATTCCATGCTTATGCTACGTGCGTTTTGTATGTTTGAATTTTCTATTTAAAAGCCCAGATAACACACAATATTTATAAAATATTTACAAAATAATTATAATATTTATTTGAATATTTTATAAATATTTTTGTCTTAGATTTGACAGATTATAAAAATTTATCATAAATATCATAAAAATATAAAATATTTATAAATATTTAGAAAATGTTACTACAAATCTTTATTTTTTATTTACCATAAATATTGCGTAAAATATTTAGTCTATATATTTTAATAATATGAATAAAGACTTTTCCTTCATGTATAAAAAAATATGTATAAAATATTTACATATAATATTTGAAAAAAATAAATAGAAATAAATATTTATCATAAATATTGTGTGTTGTCTGAGTGGTTTTTCTCATTCTACTTCTTAAGTATATATATTTATAATATCGTTTTAAGTATAATTTTTGAGGATTTCTCCTCAAAACAACATGACAAACAAAGTAGAATGGTTGAAAATTTATATTTTATTTACATTTAAAAAATCTTTAGTTTTAAAAATGTTGATTTCTATTTTAAATTATATAATATATTATACTTATTGTCATAGATTTATATTCTGTATGTCTTTTTTTAACCATTTACCCTAACTTTATTAACAATTAAGTTACATTTTATAGATGTAGGAGAATAGTCACATTTATATATAAAGTTTTAAAGATTTTATTAGAAATTTACTATCAATGTGTACTATAATTTTGCGTAAAGACTATGCTAAAAATATTCTAATTATCTTTATTTGAAGTCTATAGCATCCAAACATCACGTCGACATGGTCGATTCCAGTCTGCAACCTGTGATAGTGCTTTCGGAAAACAACCGTAAGGCTTGCATCGAGAAATTCAAGTCCATTCAAGTACCAAAAGTGCGTAGGAAAGTACCAGAAGCAGCCGTTTTAGTTCCGTTATGTCTGTATAAGGGAGAACTCGGTTTCTTATACACGCTGCGCTCCATGAAGATGACATCGAATCGAGGACAGGTCAGTTACTTTTATGTTTTTAATATCTACTACAAAAGTTAAATAAATTTACATGAATATGTATGTTCTAAATTTACAAATTTTACTCTTTAGGTTATTCAAATACAATTTGTACAATTAAATTTATTGTATAATAGAAATGTGCAAATCAATTTTTTGATGCTCAAATTGAACCGTTGAAATATCACTTTTACTTAACATTATAATTATTGTTAGGATAAATTTTAATATTTAGATTAGAAGAAGGATTATAAGAAAAATAATATTTATTATATGATATATTTATTTTAAATATTAAAAGAAATAATTAATATAATGTGAATTATATTTGAAACTTTTAGATTCGAAATTTTCAAATAATTTGAATCAATTCGAATCAAGTAAGGTTCGATTTGTATTCGAATAATTCACATATTTTTATTTTAAAGTAAAAAATTTAATCTTTCCAAGGATATCTGTTTTAGGTATCCTTCCCAGGTGGCATGCGCGACGAGGAAGACGTCGATCTGCAGGAAACCGCGTTGCGCGAAACGTGGGAAGAGTTGAAGATTCCCAAGGAGAAGATCGACGTGTGGACCACGGGAAATTTCATCGGCAAAACCAACGTTAATGTAATGCCGGTATTGGCCTATATCGGTGAGATAGTGCCGGAGCAACTGGAGATCAATCCAGATGAAGTAGAGGAGGCGTTTGTGGTCAGTCTACAGAAATTATGTGACCCTGAGCTAATTCGTTTTACGAGTTTCCGCGATCCAGTTGTGACTCTGCCGTGTTACCTGGGTGGGAAGTACCGCGTCTGGGGATTTACCGGTGCTATTACTCACATGGTACTCGAATGCTTGGTGCCACATGTCTATAAGTATAAATACTTTTCAGTACAACCGATACGGAAGGAGGTGCAAACGAAATCGGATAATTTCGATTCTGACGCGACAGTTTCGAAGATATGAAGAGCAGAATAGAGTAAAGGAATTAGAATACAGTATTAAGAGCAATAAAATTTTTATGAATTCAAATTTCAACGCTGACAGATTTTCACGTTCATACGCACCCAGATAGCACAGAAAGTTCAAAAAGAACTCAATTGTATGTCACCAATTATGAATTCTTTTTGAGAATTATTTTGCAAAAAGAATTATTTTTATAAAATTTTTATAAAAATGATTTTTTTTTGCATCTCAAAAAGAATTCATAATTGATGACATACAATTGAGTTCTCTTTGAACTCTCTGTGCTATCTGGGCAATGATCAAAATTATCGGGGTCGCAATGGAATTATATTTAAAAAAATAATATTTTTCTATTAATTGAAATTTGAATTCACTAAAATTCTACAAATTTTAAATTCCATATATGTATAAATTTTCGAATAGTCACTTTATAAAAATTTTCTTTAGAATTAATTGTTCAACTCTAATTCCGTAAGTTTGAACGGAATAAAATTTAGGGACGGAATAATATATATTTGTTATAAAATTTAAGTATTACAAATTTTGTAGGGGACGCGGAAGTTAGAATACCCTCTGGTTAAAGGGTAGAATTTTTAAAATGTTAATTTTTTTATAACGATTGATAACAAATAAATCTATAAGAAAAAATATGTTTTTTTCTCATCCTGTTTTTAGCAAATATACATGAGATATTTTAATGAATGTAAAAATGCTCGAACCTTTGCTTTATACAATATATTCATCAGATCAAAAAATATTAGTCAACAAAAGTTGATTTTATAAACAGAGACTTATATAATAAAAATATTAATTATTACAAAATATAAAAGTATTATAAAAACTTCTATATGCCATTCTAAAAAAGACACTTTCTAATTTATATTTACATTTTCAAAAGTTTTATTTTTACTTTTTGTTTAAGGAATACTGTTTAGATACAAAATAGTATGCTAGTATTGATGATCTTTCTTTATTTATATTAAATATTTATAACTCGATAACATGTTGTTTTAAATTTTGCGCGCGCTGAATCTAATTTGTCGCAAAAGCGCATTCAGAACAAAATGGCGGTGTTGAGTTGCCGCCTGAGAAATGTCTGCACCTGATTGGCTGGATTCAACGACATTAATTAATCAGGCTTGAGCTCACTTGTGATTGGTCGATTGTTGTTTCTGCAGCCAATGGCGAGAGGAAGACGCGCATCGTTTCCGGCGGATTGCCAGTGAAATGCGTGAGGAACGCCAGCACGGCGGAGATCCGTTCGCTCGGGTTCTCTCGTAACGGACGTGACGGTGCATTCGGCTCGCGACGAGAAAATCCCGGAGAATCCGAAGACATCGTCGAGCGTCGTCGCATCGAAGGTCCAATCGAGGTAAAATAATTATTCCTGATGATTCTGCGCTCTCGTAGCCGCCCTTATTTTTGCGTTTAACGATTCGTCTCGAGTTAATTTCGGCCCGAGAAACAATCCGCGTTGATTTTTGTTTCACAGAAATATCTGTCTCGCGACAGAGCATGGACCCTTGGAGTCTCCTAACGAGAGCACAAGCCCTCTGTTAACTCGCATCAATCGATCGATCAGGAAATCGACGAAGCAGTTAGAAAAAAAAAGCGGCGAGATCTAGCGAGCCAAGATGTATCTGTACAATCTGACTCTCCAACGTGCCACGGGGATCACACACGCGGTGCACGGCAATTTCTCCGGCAGCAAAATGCAGGAGATTCTCGTCTCCCGTGGCAAGTCGTTGGAGCTGCTACGGCCTGATCCGAACACGGGCAAGGTCCACACCCTGCTGACCATCGAGGTGTTCGGCATCATCCGGTCTCTCCTGGCGTTCAGACTGACCGGTGGAACGAAGGATTACATTGTCGTCGGGTCGGACTCCGGTCGCATAGTGATACTAGAGTATATCCCTGCCAAGAACACCTTTGAAAAGGTGCATCAGGAGACCTTTGGCAAGAGTGGATGCAGACGCATCGTTCCCGGCCAATATCTCGCTGTTGATCCAAAAGGAAGAGCTGTAATGATAGGTATACATTTTTTAATCTCAATTACCTTCAATTTGCCTTAATCTCTTAGCTAAATTAAAGTTTATTAGAAATTAATTTAGTTTAAATTAAATTGGATAAAAAATTGTTATATTATAATTTTCAAAAATTATTTCAAATACCAATAAAAAAATTTATAATATGATTATAAAATTAATTTAATATTTTATTTACATATTGTTTATATAAAATCTAATTTTGATTAGTTATATATAAAGTTAATAAATTAAAGTTTACTTAAAAAATAACTAATTAAAGTTAAAAATTAATTTATTTGAAGTTAACTAAGTTAATGTAAAAAGTTACTTTTAATAATAGTAAATTAATTCTTTGAGATTGATAAATGTTTTAAACATAAAGTTAAGAGGATGCTAAACAGCTCGTCAAACTTGATCGAGGTCGATAATGTAGTCATTCATTTGTCCTTGTTCATAAAAATATTTGCTTCAAAATACAAGTTATGTAGCTTATACGTACAAATGAATGGTACACCGCAGTTCGAAATAGATTAAGGAATAAGACTATTCGTTAAATTACGATTACAAGCCATAAAAAAAGTTATTTATTTGATCAAATTTTGTCCATTTAAGCGCTTTCACTACAAATTTCTCAGTAAAAGCGCTTAAATGAACAAAATTTGATCCAATAAATAACTTTTTATGGCTTGTAATCGTAATTTGACGAATATAGTCTTACTCCTCAATCTATTCCGAACTGCGGTGTACCATTCATTTGTACGTATAAGCTACATAACTTATATTTTAAAGCAAATATTTTTATGAACAAATAAACTTTAAAAATTTTTTTGCATTTTTGGTCTTGATCTAATCGTTCTCAGGTTTATGTGTGTATGTACTTTAACGTGTAAAAGAAGTCATTCTTTAAACACAATCATTAGCTAAATCTTGATGTTTAGAATCTTCTTGAAAATCTTTCCCACAAATTATTTATTTTATTTATAATTTTCTAAGTTACAATCCAACCCTGGATTTATAAAACAATTTATACTATTATTATTTATTAAGTACCAGTGATTATCATATCCGTGTTTCAACTGATTAACATTGATTACATTTTTACTTATTATGATGGTACTTTATTGATAACAATTGCAATTGCACTTTAATGCAAATTTTGTATTACATCACATTTACTGTTATAGGTGCTATCGAGAAGCAGAAACTTGTGTACATTCTCAACAGAGATGCTGAAGCTCGTCTGACAATCTCTTCTCCATTGGAAGCTCACAAGAGCAATACTCTGGTTTACCATACGGTTGGCGTTGACAATAGTTTTGAGAATCCCCTGTTTGCGTGTTTAGAAATTGATTACGAGGTAATCACACAATGTTTTATATCATGTTTTGAATAATAGACGTCGATGTCAGGTATCTTATGATTTCACTTTCCGTGTTTCAACTGATTAACAGTGATTACATCTCTTTATTGTTATGAAGATACTTGCGCCTATTTGCAGCGCACATATAAATAAAGCATACATGTTTCTAATATCTCGCGAAAAATGTTAATCCAGGAAGCTGATAGCGATCCCACGGGCGACGCGGCGGTGAAAACACAGCAGACGCTTACGCTATACGAACTTGATCTTGGTTTGAATCACGTGGTACGGAAGTACAGCGAGCCCCTGGAGGAACATGCCAACTTCCTCGTGTCTGTGCCCGGCGGTAATGACGGTCCAAGCGGCGTGCTCATCTGCTCCGAGAACTATCTTACGTACAAGAACCTCGGGGATCAACATGACATACGTTGCCCAATCCCGCGACGCCGCAACGACCTGGACGATCCCGAGCGGGGGATGATATTCGTGTGCTCGGCCACGCACAAGACGAAAAGCATGTTCTTTTTTCTCGCGCAGACGGAGCAGGGCGATATCTTTAAGATCACACTCGAGACGGAAGAGGACATGGTCACTGAGATTAAGCTCAAGTACTTCGACACCGTGCCCGTGGCGGCGAGTATGTGCGTCCTGAAAACGGGATTCCTGTTTGTTGCTTCGGAATTCGGCAACCAGTTAGTATCGCAAACTGTACTTAATGCGTATTAGTAACGGGCAATTAATCAATTACTCAGAGATAAAGAATCGAACAGAATTTATTATTAAGGGGAAAAAATCGATTTAATTATAATTAATAATTCAAGTAATGTTTTTTCCTTTAATGATCGATTCTGTTTGATTCTATCTCTGAATAATTAATTAATCAATTGTGAATGAATTGCCACTAATGCGTATGCGTTACTTGCACGCGCGCGTCTAGATTACTGCGAACAATGTAATTACATTGTCTTACATTTTTTTAGTTACTTATATCAAATAGCGCATCTCGGTGACGATGACGACGAGCCTGAATTCAGTTCTGCGATGCCGTTGGAGGAAGGTGACACATTCTTCTTTGCCCCGCGACCGCTTCGAAATCTAGTGTTGGTCGACGAAATGGACAGTCTTTCGCCTATTATGGCTTGCCAGGTGTGATATATTTTTTTCATAAAGTACAAGTTTTATTCAAAGTTATGCACTTCAAGTAGGTGAGAGACATTATTTTCTTACGTCTCTTTCCTGTTGGATTGTGCAATAGTAGAACTCTCTTCGTCGCCTTTGGTTTGTTATTGCAAATTGAAGTGAATACTTGGAGAGACAAATGCACTTTAGAATCACTGCATCAGTCGCTGAACAATCACAAGTAAATGACTGCTTAAAAAAAATATTAAAATAATAAGTTTTAAAATTTTACATTAAAAGGATAAATGGCAAATTAATTGATGTTTTTACATCTAATTTTTATACAAATTTAGTAAAAAAAATTTTACTAGAAAACTAAATTGTTTTATTATTTGTTTACTGATTGGTTCAATGTTCTTATTTGCTCAATGATACTTATTTGTGCAGTGATGTTATTCGCGTTATTTTTCTGCTTCCTTGTTACATCTACAGAGGGAAGACAACGAGCAGACGGTTTAAGAACTTTTAATTGTCACTGTAGGTGGCAGATCTGGCGAACGAAGACACACCGCAATTGTACATTGCATGCGGTCGAGGACCGCGATCCACATTGCGAGTATTACGCCACGGTCTCGAAGTGTCCGAGATGGCCGTGAGCGAGCTGCCGGGTAATCCAAACGCTGTATGGACGGTGAAGAGAAGAATCGATGGTTAGTCGAAAGATATTTCTATATACCAATTGTCTGCATGTTTCCACTTGAATTGCTTACTCAACAATCAAGAAGTTTTTAGCTCTTTTCTTTTTTTCTTGAGAATTTACTTTCTACATATCTTGTCTCTATTCTTTTCTGACTTTTTATACATGCAAAGTGACAAGTAACAAAAGTGCATATTCTGCAATTAAAGGTATCGCAGACTTCTACTCTTTTGTTTTTTTCATACTTGTTTATGAAAGTGATTCATAAATAGTTAGCAATAATAAACACACAGAAAAATATAAATATTGGTAAAAAAAATTAAATGTTTTTTTTTAAGTAATGTTATTTTAACAAATATTTTCTTGGTAATAGTCTTAAACCTCATAAATTTTTGGAAAACATTTTATTTAAAAAAACGTTTTATACTCTTTCGAAGAATATTATAAAATTTTGAGAGTCAGAATAATAAACAAATCAGATTTTAGTTTTACTGTAATATTCTCAGTTAAATTATTGCTTGAATATACAGGGTGTCCCAAAACATGTGGGTCAACGCTCGTAAAAAGGTAGAAGGGATCGAAATGAACATAAAAGTCTAATATTGTTCTTGGGTTAGGTCCACTAATAATCGAGATATTAACGTATGGAATCTGCAAATAATCTACTTCTATCATAATTGTGAACAGTAAATTAATGAAGGCTTATCATACATCCACGATAAATTTTTTCTTCCATGTTATGGCTCCAATGGATCGAGCTCTTCCTTCGACGCGCTCTCATTTGTATAATTTGAAAAATTAATACCTCAATTATTGATGGACCTAACTCAAGACAATATTGGACTTTTGTTTATCTCGATCCCTTCTACCTTTTTACGAGCGTTAGTCTACATGTTTTGGGACATCCTATATATTCAAAATATATTTTTATACACATTAAAATTTACGATAAACATACAAAAAATTTGCGGCCATATGAATTTATGAAATACTTGAAACAAGCAACTTGTTTATTTAAATTTGTAGTATGTATTTATAATATACATTTTTCTGTGTGTAATTCGAACAAATTTGCATTTGCAAAAGCTTTCGGGTAAGAACAGTACTTAGTATTATTTGAAAGAATTTTAATATAGTTTAAAGAATTTTAATATAGTTTTGCTATAAAAAGACAACGGCGTCGGTTTTGTAAAACGATATTAATTAACCTGGTGGCTTGATACACTCTTATCAAACACCAGTTCTCTCTTTCAGGATGCCAGCGTGCTATTGGTTGACCCACAGAACTCTGAATGACCGAAAGGTAAGGACCTCGGGGCGCGAAATTGGCACGAGCGAGAGTCGATTCGTTTGACAAATTAAAGAAAAAAAAGCGAAAGCTCGTCGGCTTTTTCCGTGCCCCTACGAGAACGTGCGCGGTTTCGAATAGGAGATCGAGGGACGCTTAAACACACTATATATCTGTGCAAATTTAAATATTCGATACAAAGACGTATTTCCCCCATGTACTCTGAGAATGAGCTTTGTAATTTTGATTCCAGAGGAATATGATGCATACATCATAGTGTCCTTCGTGAACGCCACTCTCGTACTCAGTATCGGCGAGACTGTTGAAGAAGTGACGGATTCGGGTTTTCTCGGTACAACACCAACCTTGAGTTGCTCCGCCTTAGGCGAGGACGCGTTAGTGCAGGTACATAGAAATTATATCGTATCTTTCGTGAAGCTCCCTGTGTAAACCAGGCATCCCATATTGTATTAAATTTGAGAGATTAATGTAAAATTTGACAAATATGGATAAATATTCTTACATAAATATTTATATAAAGATAAAATCATAAATATCTTTACATATATATTAGTATATTAATAATCCGGCCAAAATAATTACTTGATTTTTTAAAATTTATTTTTGGGGTGGAATAGTATATGCATGGAATTGCAGAATTTTTTTATTGCACTTGGTATCTCCGACACCTGGTTGACCACGTGTCGGTCGCAAAAGAGTGCTAAAGTATTCGGGCTCACGCATCGTTGGAACGTTCAAGATCTAGTCTAAACTTTCCTGGTATTACAGGCCCAACATTGCATTACAGAAATATTGATTTTTACAATGATTAATATATTATTATTATTATTATTATTAAATGATATATAACATATAAAGTATATGATTTAATTATCTGGAACCTTAAATATTTTTCAGGTATATCCTGACGGTATACGTCATATCAGAGCGGATAAGCGTGTCAACGAATGGAAGGCACCTGGCAAAAAAACCATTGTGAAATGTGCTGTCAATCAACGTCAAGTTGTGATCGCTCTCACTGGAGGAGAATTGGTTTATTTCGAGATGGATCCTGTATGTATTTGTCGTAATTCTTTTCTAATGCTCTCGAGCGCACAGTGGAAAAATATTAGGCTCTTTTTCTACTGTCGGACGATTCACAAGAAAGACGTTTATTGTGTTATATTCTTATTTCATTACTTTGATTCTATTATTTAATTTATAAAATGACTATATCTGTGACTTTCATTATTACATCAATAGAACGTTTAAATATAAGCCTGTTCTTTGTCACTGCACTGTTACACTGTTGTAATAAGCTAGAACAAGACAAATATATTTTTTCTTATTCTAACTTATTGTACAGCAGTGACAAAGAACAGAACTTATGCTATTCTTTGTGTTTTTTTGTGACATTCCATGGACATTCAAGACAGTTATTACTAATCAGCTTACTAATTCTTATTTCTAAAATTTCTCTATTGGGTGTAGGGCCTAATGTAAGACTTTAACGATTATTATGACGCATTATTGTTCTCTCTGAAACATCTAATACTTGTTCTCAGAGATGTAGAGGATGCGAAGAGCATACCACTCATTTCATCTTACATGGTCAACCTAGCTAAGTCTGTTGTTTAGTGGTTGGAACTGATGGAGAGTGAACAAGAAATTTTCCATCAATAATGGCTTTTTTTTTATCAATCTTCACGCATCTTTTCAGACCGGACAATTGAATGAGTATACGGAAAGAAAAAAGATGCCCTCAGAGGTAATGTGTATGGCTCTCGGAAACGTGGCAGTGGGCGAACAACGCTCGTGGTTCCTTGCCGTCGGTCTGCAGGATAATACGGTGAGGATAATATCATTGGATCCCTCAGACTGCTTAGCGCCACGAAGTATGCAAGCGTTACCAGCAGCTGCAGAGAGTCTATGCATCGTGGAGATGGGCTCCAAGGACGCTGATAATTCCGAGGATTCGGCGCCGCAGCAATCCAGTTTATATCTGAATATAGGTAAATTATATTTCCAAATCTGCATTTACATTTATATGCAGCAAATTTTTTTTTTATTTCTAAAAAAAGAAAAAGTAATAGAGTCGAGTTGAACTTTTAATACATAGTTATATATTACTGTTGCCGTTAATTCTAGGTTTGCAAAATGGTGTGTTGCTCAGAACTGTGTTAGATCCAATTTCGGGCGATCTTGCGGACACGAGAACACGATATCTAGGCTCTCGTCCTGTGAAACTCTTCAGAATACGAATGCAGGGTAATCAGGCCGTGCTGGCGATGAGCAGCCGGTCCTGGCTGAGCTATTACCATCAGAATCGTTTTCACCTAACGCCCCTGTCATACGAAAGTCTCGAATTCGCGTCGGGCTTCAGTTCCGAGCAGTGTCCAGAAGGCATTGTCGCCATTTCAACAAACACGTTGAGGATTCTAGCGCTCGAGAAACTCGGCGCCGTGTTTAATCAGGTGAGCTTTCCGCTGGAGTACACGCCACGGAAGTTTGCGATTCACCCGGACTCTGCACACCTGGTGGTTATCGAGACGGAGCACAACGCCTATACAGAGGAGACGAAGCAACAGAGAAGATTGCAGATGGCGGAAGAGATGCAGGAGGCGGCCGGCGCTGAGGAGGCTGCCGTTGCCCGGGAGTTGGCGGAGGCGTTTCTATCGGAGGAACCAAACGAGGCAGTTTTTGGTGCTCCACGGGCGGGCCCAGGACTGTGGGCCTCCTTGCTGAGAATAATGGCACCGACCACCGGGCATACGTTTGAAATACATCGATTCGAACAAAATCTAGCTGCATTATGGTAAGTAAAAAACTAACGCTCAATTTTTATTGAAAATAATTCCAATAAATTGTCTACTATTAAATTTTTTCTCCCCTTTTACAGTATTTGCCTCGTAAAGTTCGCCAATCAAGGTGACCAACTGTTTCTCATCGTTGGAGTCGCGAAGGAATTTCAATTGAATCCTAGAGTCAGCAATGGTGGTTTTCTTTACACATACAAGTAAGATATTTTACTATATGGTATTCTGTTTGATAAAATAATAAATGATGAGAAAAAGATAGATATCTGTATTTTGATGATAGTCCTGCAGTGCTGATTTATAGTATCTTTTGCATGAACGTAATATTTCTCACGACGAAATAATCAAAAGTGATCACTTCGTGTTTTCAGAGTAAATGCGGACTGTACCAGTATCGAACTGCTACACAAATCCCCGTTAGACGAAGTACCATTAGCCATTTGTCCGTATCAAGGTCGAGTGCTAGTCGGCGTGGGCAGAATGTTACGGCTTTACGACATGGGTAAAAAGAAATTACTACGTAAATGCGAGAATAAGCATATACCCAATGCTGTTGTGTCGATCAATGCAATCGGTCAACGGATCTATGTCAGTGACGTGCAGGAATCAGTATATGCCGTGAGGTACAAGCGCCAGGAGAATCAGTTAATCGTTTTCGCGGACGACACGCATCCTAGGTGGATTACGACGACGTGCGTATTGGATTATGACACGGTCGCCACCGCTGATAAATTTGGCAACATAGCTGTGGTGAGTTCTTACATCGTCTTATTAGCTAGAGAATTTATTACGAAAAAACTATATTTTAATTTTCAAGGAATTTTTATCCTTGAAAATCGCAAATTTTATTAGTGCTTGTGGAAAATTTTGAAAATTTTACTTTTAAATTTAATTTACTTTTATTTTTTCAATGTAGAACAAAATCTATTTCAAGCTGCACTAAAAATTTTTGTAATCTTCAAATTTTGAGTAAAATTCTTAGAAAATTCGAGAATTTCCAGAAAATTTTTTTACAAAATTTAGGTAAACACTTAGCGTCATGTTTATACAACAATTATATTTGTTATTATGTATTTGTTACATTCTCTTTCCCATCTTTTTTTAGATACGATTAGCAACTGGCATTAATGATGATGTTGATGAAGATCCTACCGGAAATAAGGCACTTTGGGATCGAGGGCTGCTAAATGGCGCGAGTCAAAAAGCGGACACGGTGGCGTGTTTCCATGTTGGCGAGACGGTGATGTCGCTACAGAAGGCGACTCTCATTCCCGGCGGTTCTGAAAGTTTGGTCTATACGACTTTAAGCGGAACGGTAGGAGTGCTCGTGCCATTCACAAGCCACGAGGATCACGATTTCTTTCAGCATCTAGAAATGCATATGCGATCCGAGCATCCTCCTCTGTGCGGCAGAGATCATCTATCCTTTCGATCGTACTATTATCCTGTAAAAAATGTCATTGACGGCGATCTTTGCGAACAATTCAACTCGATCGAGCCCACTAAACAGAAAAGCATCTCCAGCGATCTCGAGAGGACGCCATCCGAAGTGTCGAAGAGGCTGGAGGACATACGCACGCGTTATGCTTTCTAAACTTTACGGGCGCAAGAATCATGTTCTTCGACACATCGTTTTTTTTCCATAGAACTCTTGTTTCTAATATATCATGAAAGATCCGTGTTAATTTTATTAATTTACTCTTTTGTTTCACAATTTGTTAATTCATTTTTGCATAATATTAGATTAATGTCGTATGCATTTTTTATTGATTCAATTGTGAAAATTAAATTCTGTTATATACATCATTGCAATATATCGGGTATAAACATTTAATGTGTAAAAATTCAAAATTTTCATTCAAAATGTGTGATAGCTTTATTGTGTAGACATAAAACATAATTTTTATAATATATATGTTAACGTCGATATATAATGTATATTTAATTTCTTTTAAGGATAAACACTCAATAATGAAAACAAAGTAACAGTATTTTAATAGCTTTAGGGTGACTCGTGTAAACTTTTTGTATCTCTGTAACAACTGTAGCGAACTGCTATTAAATTCGCGAGACATTAAGAGGATGCTAAACTGCTCGTCAAACTTGATCGAGGTCGATAATGTAGTCATTTGGGCACGTTATTAACAAAATTTTGTATGTATTTCTTTTATAGATTTAGAAATCCTTTTCCAGAATTAATTGTGGAGAATTTTTAATTCTGTAAATGCAATAAAAAGTACATTGGAACAAATTGTACAATTCTGACGATAAAACAGATAGGATCCTTTTAAACACCGAAAACTTTTTTTCTAAGGTTCTTAGGCTCATTCTAAAAGCACAGTATTATTCTTTGCTGAAATGCCAAGTGCGCCCTATGCTTATTTTATACGTACAAAGTCTGAAACTTTTATACGCAGCCAATGTTTTCACGAGTCGACTACAGAAGTCGATAACAAAATTATAATTTTCTAACTTTCTTTCGTTTTTCGTATGAAATTGATCGCAGTGCACCGCGTTATTATCTGTATTTTAATTTTGGAGGAAGATTTTCAATTCCATGCAATCAATAAAAAGATTTCGGGGTCCGAAAATTAATGATAAAACAGCAGTTTAGTATCCCCTTAAGTGTTAAAGTCATGGATTTGGCTTTCCGTCGTGAATAGGTTTTAATTATATTTGTACCACAAATGTAGATATATAAACGTCATTTCAGCACTATATATATATACCATATACAAACTGATTAACACATTGCCATATTCAAATTGCATCAGCGATTAAGCAATTAATTTCCATTTATTGTGGTCCTGCAAATTTGCACATTAAATCATCGAATCTAACATCAATTCATTGCCTAATGATTTATGCATCCACCTATAAATATTCATCACATGAATATCTTTAAATATATTTATTAAATGAGAATTATTGTCTTTCTTTTTTTCTTTCTATATGCTGATAGATTGTACTGTGTGTCAAGAACATTTTTCGTAAAATATCCTTTCATACTTAGCGAGATACTGCAACATATCTTTTACATTGTAAGAACACCTCTAGACACAAACCATTATTTTTAAACAATTCAATATTGTTACAGAAAGGTAGCTCAATCGAACATATAATCACTATAGTTGATAAATAAATAAGACAAAAACGATTATTACATTTTTCAAAGATTATTATTTTTTTAATATTTTTTTTAGATAGACGTCTACAATGAAGACTTAAGCTTTAAGCCGTAAGAAATTGACCAATCACAGTCAATTTTTATAAAAATACTCAATTGTGATTAGTCAATTTCTTACGGATAAAAACTTAAGTCTTCATTGTAGACTACGTCTTATTTAATGATGATTATCCCTGTAAGTGGTGCAGTGATTCTATTTTTGTAAGTTTTTTAGATTTTATATATACACGCGCGCGCGCGTCTTTCATTTTTATCAGATTTCCGACCATTGAGAATTGCAGTATCATTACTTTTTAGTGCTACAGTTTCCTGAAGAGTCTTAATCCTCTTCGAGCCCTCTTCATTCTGTTCGATTGAAACTTGTTTTATATGCTGCAAACCACATATTGAACTTTTACCTTGAAGGAACCAGATTTATCAAGATTCATTATGCCTAAAGAAAATTTCTTTTCGTAGTTTTTAATTATTGAAAAAAAAAATTATCGATCTTTTAAGGTATTTGAGGAAAATTAAAATCTTGCCAATATTGTGCACAAAAAACTTAATAAGTATATTTAAATAGTCTAAAAACAATTGAAGAAGGAGTTAAGTCACGACGAATTTCGAAAGCGATGCAATCTTCGAGTTATTTTTTGAAAATGTATAATTTTGACGGCATTGAAACCATGAAACGTTAATGTCGATTTGTTATTTAACCGAATGAAATAACATTTTCGTATAGGGACAAGACTTCGATTAATAGTACTGCAAATAGATATCGTTATTTGAGGATATCTCGACACTTGAATTAGCACAGTGGAACGACGAATCTATCTACATTATGCGCCGATGGCATTATGGCATAACTAGGTGAGCATGCATCCCGACGATGCATTCATCACTCAATTGCATCTCCCTCCTCTCTTCTTCTCCCGATACTCGCATGCACACAATTATGCACATGCACACAAACATATACCGTCTCTCCTCAAAGCATTCTATAACTTGATACGCGAATACACCGCATACCGGTATTAAATTTGAGAGGGGCCAGTATACAGACTGTTATAGAAGCGAAATTTCGGGACTTGAACTGAAATCTAAAGTAGCATAAAGTTTCGTTATTTTATCTTTATTTAATACTTGTAATTACATAATTAATTTACACGCATCTTATTCGCCGAAACTGACTTTGTTAATTAAACTTGACTAAATTTTTCGACTTGACCGCATAGAAAATGAAGTATCAAGTCTACGGGAGCTTTCCACCCAGTGAGAAATAGTACATCGAATCGACATTGATTCGACATCGAAATCATCACTTCGATGTCGATTCGACGTCGAATTGATGTTGAATTCATTATTGTTTCTCGCTGGGCAGCAAGAGACACAAATTGACACAGCAGCAATTTTGTCCTTGTCTCTCACTGAATATCAACCAAAGACAGAAATACTGCTGTGTCAATTTGTGTCACTTGCTGGAAAGTTCCCTTCGCATGTTCAACTTAAATAACGCAACCATTTTTTTCCCCGGTGTATAATGAATGCATCACGTGCGTGAGACTCGAAAGCTCTACCTCTCAGGAGGGATTTCCGTAATTGCCCGTAATTTTGCGGCTACCCGCCCGGTTTCCCTTCGTGCAAAAGTGGATTATACCGCGCGCGCCTTGGCGTGGCAAGATACATCGTCCAATTATAGACGCGCGGCTGTTTACCGCACGCTCGCGCGCTATCGGATTTACCCCGTGACCGCGTTTCGCGGGATTAGATATTCTTAATTGGCACGCGCGCGGCGACGGCAACGCGCGCCGCGCGCGCGGACGATGAACCGCTTGTTGTTAATAAGCGGAGATAATGAGCGCGCGCGCGCGCGCGCGAGATCGATAAGCACTCGAAAGAAGAAAGAGGAACGGCGGAGTGCCGTCGTTGATGCTGGTAACGTGATAAGAGAATTGTCGCCGATCCCTTTTGTATGCGCTCTCCAGAAAGCGAGATGAAGGTAGAAAGAGGAAGAAGGAAAGGAAGCGAGAGAGCGAGATGGAAAAGGGGTGTGCACTCTCGTTCGATCGCCGCCGCCGCCGCCGTCGTCGTCGTCGTCGTCGTCGTCGTCGAGACGAGGAGGCTGTGCGATGCACGCGTCGATGGCTGCACATCTGTATGTATTAAGAGCAACGAAACGTCGTCAAGCGTCGACGATGACGACGTCCTCGACACGCTTCACCTCGATGATACGAGCCGCACGCGTCTCCCCACAAGCTCTGCGAAGCTCAACATCAGGAAGAGGCCTGAAGAGGTATCGGTAAAAAGCCGAGAGAAAAGAGGGTGGCATACCTGTAACGCGTTTGTACACGGTCCCAGCGAAAAACGATAATGAACTCGACAACAATTCGACGTCGAATCGACATCGAAATGATGATTTCTCACTGGGGTGTTGGGTCCCTAACTCGTTTTCTCATCTCCGAAGCCGTCCTCTCCGGCTAAAGATTGATGCCACAAACGCTTTGAACTATTTTTTTGTCAATTCATGAAATTTATTTCCGATTGGTCAATAAAACCCTTCGAAACATTCGTAGCGTAAAGTGGACCGCAGCCTCTATTACTCTCTGTATCGTATTGTGGTACCGTCCAATGATAGGGGTGAACGAAAGAATATCCCTCCTTCTCGCTCGATCGTCCGATCTGATTTGGACTGAGCGAGAAGAAGGGATCCTTTCGTTCGTTTTGTCATTACACAGACAGAGCGTTTCGCGTGTATGCGCGAGGTGGGCTTTCGTGGACACCGCAATCCCGAAATCCCATCGCCAGTAGTACCGGAGGAAAGGGTAGGGGGGGGGGGTGGAGAGGGAAGTGTATAAGGAAGAAATTATGTCGTGGGAAGGTCAAGACTGTATAATGCATAATGCTTTTGCAAGCGCTTTTTTTCCACTTTTGCTTTCGACTGACTGATCTGTGGTCGAGAAAAAGAAGGCAGAAGCGAAAATCATTCACCTACAAAAATTTAATACTAGCAGTATTAAATTTAACCCCCTGCCTATCCCGCTTTCCTCTGCTTGCTATCTGGGTCACTGGTTGTATTTTTCAAAGGGTTTTTGATTCTAAAAACCCGGGAAAAAATGTGTCATATAAAAACATGTATAAAAATATATAAAATATGTCCGTATATGTGTTTATATCAGTTTTCTTTTTCTGTAAAATTTCTGTTTGATATAAAAAAAAATAATAGTCATACTGAAAAGATAGGAACTAATTTAAAAACTAATTTTCGCATTGCTTCTTTAAAAAAGGCTAAGCATGAAAAATTCCATATATAATCATATATGTATATTTCAGAATATATACATGATTATATATGGACAATTTTTCATACTTGGCATTTTTAAAAAAAGCAATGCGAAAATTACTTTTTAAATTAGTTTCTATCTTTTCAGTATGACTATTATTTTTTTATGTCAAACAGAAATTTTAATATTTTAAATATATTTATATATTTTTTTTATATGAAACATTTTTCCCCGTGAATCTAAAGAAATTGCGGTGTACTTTTTCAACATTTGGAAGTACGATTGCACGATTGCATGGCCTAAAACTTTTTTCACTTTTTCCGTACATGTTCGAAGGCGGAATGAGAAAAATCGTCATGGATCAATGTGACCTAAATTTGTGGAGAGTTAATTAATTATTTTAAATATTAAAAGGACTGTCGCTATAGTTGCCACTTTTAATATTTAAAACAAGCAATTAATTATCGGCTAATTTAATATAGCCAGTATTAAATTTTTATAAGGGATTCTTTTTCATCTAGAAAGCAGCTTCTCGATCTTTTCCTCTTTACAGAGAAATTCAGATTTTTAATAAAATATAGAGTTTAATTTGACGCAATGGACCACCCCCCTCCCTTCTCATTTTGTGCTAATCAATACAACACGACATTTAATGTTCTCTATTTTAAAAGCAAACATAAATGATCTTTAACTTCAAATGATTTTGATCATCATGGTTATCCGTGTCCTCGAACTGATCGAAACGATTTCAAGGAAGATATCCGTGGGAGACGAGTTAAGTGGAACGTTCTATATACGACGTCAAGAGTCTCGACAGTTGACGACCTCGCGGACAGCAGGGTGGAAAGAGGGATACGGCGGTGAAATCCATCTACTCAAGTATATATACAATATACATATATACAAATAAATGCAAACATTAATTTATCTGCATCAAATATCGTGATACTAGTGCATGAACAAATATAATCCTTTACATCTTTTTTTCACATATTTATAAACAGTTTTAAATAAAGAACATAATCATTCTAATTAGATATTATAGCGTCTCTCCGTCTCCCTCCGCTCTGTAGAATCGACATTTAAATAACATTTTCACTCCACACTACTCTAGAGAAAAAACTCTTATTAGAGTGACAAGTTGCTCGAAAAATTACACGAGTTCAGTTTTCACCCTTCTAAAGTAAAAATCATTTATTCTTGAAAAAAAAAGTAAAAAATTAACCTTGTGTAATTTTCAACATCATCGACATATACTACATATTATCTGCAGTGGTGCTGTGAAAACAAACATCAGGGGTCTTTGACTTCCGCTCGGAAATCGGTTAACCACCCCGAGAGCAATCGAGATGCCGTCCTGATAAGGAACATCTATGTAAATTCAGTTCGTTATATCGTTCATGGATTCGATCGGGGGCGAATAGCACATTTTCCTCGAGATACGGCCAACGACGGTCTTAACCGAACCCGGAGGGCGTTTACTAGGGCGCAAAAATTCCGATAAACCGCCGAGGAAACGTCGCCGCAGTGCGAGATTACAATCTGCGGACAGCTTGTCGTCTCGCGCCCGTAAATCTCTTATAGGTTCGCCCACAAATCTACATTTCCAAAACATCCCCCGTTCTATCCTCTTCCAATTCCCCCCCCCCCCTCCTGGAGCGACTTGCTCTCCCCATCCGATCGTATCAGCGTTACGATCGCGCGATCCCAATTGATAGATCCACGAGGACCCGAGTAGATCCCGCAACTTCTTCTTTTTCCTTCCTTCCTCGCGTCGCAACCCTCGGCGCGACGACTTCGGGCTTCAGGGTGTTACGGGACAGAGACGGAGAGAGAGACGGAGAGAGAGAGAGAGAGAAAGAGGTCGGTGATGAAAACGAGAGAGAACGACAGGCCGATCGATGCATTGAGGCGCCTAGTGGCCATGCAGGCACACCAGGCTCCCTTCGCCAGCGCAGAGAGCTCAGCCCCCGTTCGGTTCACCCCCTGCCCCGGTATGGCTTGCAGCGGCGCGGCGGCGCGCGACGCGGACTGGCTTCCCTTCTTCTGGGGAAAGTGCCGTGGTAGCGTGCAGTTGCGCATCGACCTCCGGGGCGTGCACAGCGGAGTTAGCGGGTGCCGGCGCTCCTTGTGAGTGCAGCAGCAACGACGACGACGACGGCGGCGGCGGCGGTGGCGCGTAGGCGGGGTTCCTCGTCGCGCTCTCCCTCCTTGGGAGGCTGAACCGTGTGATCGTGCCGTCGGGGGATGTCGTTGTGTCGGTGCCAACAATCACTGCCGATCGCGATTCTTAACTTCGGTTCTTCTCACTTCCGTTCGCTTATCTCGCTTGCTACGAGCCCAGTCATGCTGTCAGCCAAGGCCAACATCCGAATCGCAACAACGTTGGAATCGTCACTGTGATATGCTCGTTTCGCTGGCGAGCTATTATGGTAAATCGACGAACTTGGCCCGCGCCCTTATCCGTTGAATTATCTATACAGGGTGTCCCAAAACATGTAGGTCGACGCTCGTAAAAAGAAAGGTGGAAGAGATCGAGATCAACATAAAAATCCAATATTGTCTTGGGTTAGGTCTTGGGTGAGGTCTATTAATTTTTCAAATTATGCGAATGAGAGCGCGCCGAGGGAAGAGCTCGATCAGCTCGAGCCATAACACGGAAGAAAAAATCTATCGTGAATGTATGATAAGCTTTCATTAATTTGCTGTTCACAATTACGATAGCAATTAATTAGATTATTTGCACATTCCATACGTTAATATCTCGATTATTGTTGGACCTAACCCAAGACAATATTGGACTTTTATGTTCATCTCGATCCCTTCTACTTTTTTATGAGCGTTGACCCACATGTTTTGGGACAACCTGTATTGTATATATATATATGACAAACGAGATGCCGAGATGGAATTTAATTAGCGCGAATGTTTAGAACAGGTGTTTACGACGCGGCGACCCGCTATACACATTTTACATCCGAGACCGATCGATTTAAATCTCCGACCCGACTTGAGACGCGGGCCGATGCTAATGCGGTTAGTCCGTGGTCCGTGGAACGGGACTCTCAGCTGCTGCACAAATCGCATTACGAATTAATTTAGAAAGTTGTTGAAATTACAATTGTACATTGAGAGAAAAGTTGATTTGACTAAATATTATAACTTAATTGAACTTTTTCAGAGTTCAAATAAATTTATATATTTAAATTAAACTCATACATAAACTCAAGAGATTTCATCGGGATGTAGAACAGTTTTATATTTATTTATTTTAAATATATAGAAACTGCTTTTTTGAAACTTGATTACATTTCCTTAGTTTAAATATTTACTTGAGTTTAAATATATAACTTGAATTGATAACGTCTATAAATTTCTTTACCATTTTGCAATTTTTGCAATAGTTAATAAGTTGTTAATTACAGGCACACAAAAAGTGGTTGGTCCGGCGGACCAGACTAATCAATCCTTATGTATTTTAACTCGCTGAATTCAAATCCAAGATCAGAATTGCTGAATTGGCTCATTTTTTCCTAATTTCAAAAACATACACCACTTTTTTTGTGTACCTGTATAATCGATAATCATTAACTATTGCAAAAATTGCAAAACAGTAAAAGACTTTTCTGTTCAGTTTAATGCAATCTACCTGGTTGTAAACGTTGACGGAAGGTTTACACGACACCCTGTATATTTAATTAAAATATTGTAAATACTTAATTATGTAAGTTTAAATATTTACTTAAGTTAAATATATAACCACTCGAATTGAAAACATTTATAAATTTCTATTTATATATTTAACTAAAATATTATAAATACTTAATTATATAAAGTATTTAAATGTTTCATTGTGTGATTACATGTTTTTCAGTTCAAATACCTATGTATTTAAATTAAAGACATGAATACTTAAAGTAAAGAAATTTAATTTAAAATTTAGCTAGTTAACAATTTTCTTAAAATTCCTCAGGAAATTATAACTACATATATATTCATTATAATTACATATTTAATTCATTATAATTACATAATTAATATATACAATATTAAAATAAATCTTTTTAGAGACATACACATATCACAGATTAATTTCTCGGCGAGCAGGAGATAGCTGATGCCGGAGGAGGATCCAACAACAACAGGCAGCAATACCTTCGATCGCCTCATCATATTGGTATCATCTCGCTGTTGCTGCTGCTGCTGCTGATTGCTGACGCGTCGAACGGTGGCGGCGTCGGGGGTAGCACAGGTGGCGGAGGCGGGGGCGGAGGCGGAAGCGGGGGTGCGGGCGGCGGCGGTGGCGGTAGCGGTGGCACTGGAACTGGAACTGCCACTGGCACTGGTGGCGGCGGTGGCGGTGGCGGTGGCAGCGGTGTCAGCATCATCGGCAGCGGCGTCGGTGGTGGCACTTGCGGGTTGGCCGAGTTGACGTGCCGGGACGGCCGGTGCGTGCCAATCGACGCTTACTGCAACGGCGAGGATGACTGCGGCGATGGTAGCGATGAGCCGGCGATGTGTACGCCGTGCAATCGCACGTACCACGGCCGCGAGGGGCACACGTACAAGTTGGATCTATCGAGGCCCGCCGAGGAACGGCTGCCATTCCTCTGCCACCTGACGTTTACCGCGGCCGGCCAGGGCTACGGCGAGCTGGTCCAGTTACTGTGGGACGCCTTCAGCGTCGGCCGCATCGACGCGAACGCCGATAACTACTTCACCAGCTGCCCCGAGGGCTCGCTCCAGCTCGCTGAACTCGGCAGGCACTTCACCGGCGGCTCGTGGTGCGGCGTCAGCGAGGGCCGCGCGTCCTACTACAGGTACTCCCTTTAAGCTCGCTTGCAAAAGCAATTGCAATGAATCTTCAGCTTTATCTTGATTAAAAAATATCTCGTTTGGATACGATCCCACAGAGAACAAAAGCCTCTTAATAGATGTCCATCAGATGTCCGTCAAAGCGTCCATTATAATAGACATCTATCATAGTTATGTATGGGTCCCTATTGGATCCCATTCCTCTATTGCGGGAAGACAGACATTTAGTAGAATTACCGAGGATCTGATAGAGGACCTAATGACCGTCATGTTTTATGTAGGGCAGCTCATTTAATTATAGTTTTGCAAATTAAAGAAGTTTATTATTATTATTATTACTAATTACGTAGAAGAAGTGTTTGATTTTAAAGTATTAAAATGTTTTGCATCTCTCATCTCCTTTTTTAATATTTAAAAATGTTTAGTATTTAAAAAGGCAAACAAAGGCAAACAATTAAATTTAATATTTGGATCACATTGAACCAGACACGATTTTTCCCATTTTGTCGGTTCTGCCTCAAACTCGAACATGTACAAGAACGCAATAAAAAAAAAACAGTTTTTAAATATTAACAGATAAATATTAAAAGAATATAAAAGAAAAATATTAAAAGAATATATCCGAATTTTTTCAGACTTTGTAAAACCTAAAAATCGTTTTTTAGAAATACCTGTCTACCGGTGACCTAGATAGTCTAACTAAACAATGAAACACAGTAGCCCGTATGTAGTGTTATTAATAACTTATTGTTATTGCTGTAGTGAAACCAGTACGGTCACTGCCTCTATACGGCTGTTCCACGCGCCGTCTGCGGTGCCATTCGAATTTCGTCTACGTTACCGCTTCGTCGCGCGTAATGAAGCGGTCGCCCGACTGGGCAAACCAGAACTGCCGATCGAGCGGGGTTCCCCGGTACCGGGCACCTATTGCTCTCGCAACTTCTACGAGTGCCACCTGAAGCAGTGCCGGCTGCAGAGCCCGAACTACCCCGGCGAGTATCCGCGCAACGCGAGCTGCCTGATCACCGTGCGCCAGAAGGAGGTGCCCACGTGCAAGCACGCTATGATATCTGTCAAGAGTATGTACAACGGTCCGGTCGGTCTCAGCACCACCGCCAACACCAGTCTCAGCGTCTGGCAGGATTGCTCCCCGGACAGGGATCGTCTGATCTTCCGTGACGGCGCGCGCACGGAGGACCCGGTCCTCCTGGTGTACTGCGGTGGCCCGCTGCCGCAGGTGACCGCGCGCGGACCTGCCATGCAGGTGGAGTTCCGCAGCTCGCCGGTCGCGATACCGCTCGGCGCGTCCTCGATGCGGCTCGAGCTCGACTTGCGGGTGATCTACGTCGACTCGGACGGCCTGGACTACGCCAAGGGCCCGCAGGGCTGCCACTTCTTCGTGAACGGCACCGGGGTCGGCGCCAAGCGTAGCGGAACGATACGCGCGCCTCTGCACGCGCTACCGCCCGGTTCCAGCTGCACGTGGAACATCAAGGGCGCGACCGGCGACCGCGTGTGGATATACTTCTCGTCGTACTCGCAGCGCGATCTCACCGGCAACGGCGAGAACGGCAACACGACCACCGGCCAGGGGCCTACGCCGGACATCTCCGCGGCGTCGGTGTGCGCGGTTAAGCTCGTCTTCTGGGACGGTGCGCCGAACACGGGCCAGCTGATGACCATGCTGTGCGATGACACGCCCAAGCTGTGCGCCCATGCCGCTCTTCGTAATATCACCAGGAGTACGAGGCCGTGCACCGAGGAGGAGAGCTACCTGACGACCGCGCCGAGCTTGACCCTGCGCATGGAAACCGTTCTCGGCACCGCTCTTCATCCGATTAACTTTCACGTGAGTACGCGCGGGATATCGCATCTCTCAGCCACCTGAAATATCTCTCCGTTGTCTTTGATTTAATTGAACGGTTCGATTTAATCATATATAATCAGTATTTGATGTTACCTATATATAAAATTTAATATATAGATAATATTGTCCCCTTTCCATGACCCAAATTGAAATAAAATTATCTGCTTGCTAAAGTGTGTCAGTAAAAGTGGGGCCAATCCTGGATTTGTATAGTTTATTGATTCTCATTCTTGTTCCAGGCGCGATACGAGTTTATTTCCACCGTTCAGAGCGGTGAACCCTGGGGCGACGGTGTTTGCAGCCGGGTGTGGCGCAAGGTGCACGTCGGCGAGGTGATGTCGCCGCGTGACGTGCGTCTGTTTGGCCGGGGTGGTACCAGCAAGCTGGACTGCAGGTAGGAACGAGATTGAAATTTCAGAATTATGAATATACAGTATGTTTGGTAAAGATTTATGCAATCTTTATGAGCAGATAGAGCGCATTAAACTGAACAGAAAAGTCCTTTACCATTTTGCAATTTTCGCAATAGTTAATAAGTTGTCGATTACACAGGCACACAAAAAAAGTGATTGGTTCGGCGGAACAAACTAATTAATCCTTATTTTGACTCGCTGAATTCAAATCCAAGAATTGCTGAATTGGCTTATTTTTTCCTAATTTAAAAAAAACACTATTTTGTGTACCTCTGTAATCAATAACTCGTTAACTATTGCGAAAATGGAAAAACGGCAAAGGACTTTTCTGTTCAGTTTAATGCGCTCTACCTGTTTATAAAAATTGCATAAATCTTTACCAAACACCCTATATATTCAGTTTGACACACAAATCCCTGATCCGCGTAGGTATCGTATAGAGGCCGGCGGCGGGGAGCGAGTCCGCTTGACGTTGCACAACGTCAGTCTGGGCGACTCTACCATGTGCACGAGCGATTCGGACCCGCACACCGGTAAGCCGCGCTGCGTTCAAGAGGTCGGATCCAGAGACGCGCGTCTAGTCATTTATGAGGCGCCGTGGCGGGACGTGAAGCTACCACGGACTTGCCTGTGCGACAACGCGTCGCACATACCGCTCACATATATCACCTCCGGCCGTGCGCTGGAGATAACTTTCCTGGTAGATCAGCAGGCGCCCCATGAGGATTTCGACACGATCTTCTTCTACGCCAGCTTCGAGCTCATCCGCGTGCCGGAGTGTCCACGAAAGCAGAGGATTCGTGGCGAGGGTGGCGAACTAAACTTCGTCAATCCGCCGTTGTCGAGGCCGGACATCTATTGCGAGGGTCTTCCATGGCTGGTGGAGGCGCGCGAGAATCGGTCGCTCTTCGTTCTTACCTGGGGCTGGTTTCTGCCGTTAGAGCCGCCGCCAATCACCGGCACCGAGACGTCCAGCGGTGTCAGCAGTACTGGCGGCGGCACGACCACCGGCGATCAGGTCAAATGCCCGACCACCAATCGCATCCTCCTTTATTCCGGCTGGCCGCCGAAGTTGCTGAAGGTGGTGTGCCCAGCGCCACCGGGCTCCCGCGAGTTCACCGTGCACGTGTTCTCGCAGGAATGGCTGGGCCCCACGGAGGAGGGCAAGTGGCCGGGTCCGCCGAGGCCGCCCGCGTTACTATTGGATTTCGTGGCGAGGGAAGCCGGCCAAGCGGCTGCCTCCTGGCTGGAGATCTCCAAGAGCCGCGCCGCATTGCGCCGGCAACTGCGTCTTCCGGAGAGAATGGCGGGCATAATAACTGAGAACGATACGAACGGGATACCGTCGTACATCGGCGACTGCCCGCACAAGTGTCCCGAACTGGGTGCGTGCATCGCCGCCAGTCTCTGGTGCGACGGCCACGCGCACTGCCCATCCGGCCACGACGAGGCCAACTGCGGAAACGGCGCGCGGTTGCTCGGACTGCTCCCGCCCACCATGTGGCTCGTTGTCGCCGGCGTTGCTGGAATTGTCACTGCCTTCGCGTGCCTATTCACTATTCTTATTAGCAGGTAACTTGAAGCATGAAAAATAAGAAAGTCAATATTAATTATTCCCCCCCATTCGCATTAAATATCGATATAGAACGATGAAGTTTGTCTGTCACACAGTAATTGCAAACATTTCTTAAGTGCGCGAGTCTTCGATATCTAACAATGTAAATATTATTACTATTCTTCATTATACCTCTCACTAATTGGAACTTAAAAGATTGGGTTCATCTTTATATTGAATGTTTAGGTTTATTTATACGGCAAATAGAGAAAATACTCTCTTCTTTATCTTAAACTCTATTTTTTTCCAGATCCAAAGCTCGCACAAAGAGACTTCATTACAAGGGGCCGAAGAAGAGCAAAAAACCGCGACGTGCGCCAACCGAGGAGACGCTCCTCGGGGCGGCATCCTGACAACAGCCGCCCGGTTACGTGGAATACATTCACGTAGACCGGGAAACGACTGTCTAGCGATGTTAATTCTGTGCTTCACCGTCCAATGACTTCTCTACTTGATAAATCCTCCCCCGTAGTGCCACATACATATAATCGCGCAGCGGTTGGTGGCGAGGTTCCTCGGCTTCTTCCTTCCTACGTACACGAAGGAAGAAGTAGTTTTACGCTCCTTCGTACTCGCCATTACTTATCTCATTCTCTTTTCTTGTCCGGTCTCTGTGTCCCCATCTCTAATCATCGCCTTTTTTTCTTTCCTTGCTTATACGCTGCGCGTTTTATAAAAGTGAGAAATGGTACATCGAATCGACATCAATTCGACGTCGAATCGATGCCGAATTTATTATCATTTCTCGCTGGGTAGCATCTTCTCTGAGTCTGGCTGAGTTTGTTGCCACTCATTCGATGTGTTAGCCAATGTCTTGTTGAGATGGTAATGCAATGTCTCAGTAATCGAATTTGACCCATCATCCTAACGACTTTGGCCAACACGTATGTCGAATGTGCGGCAAAAAAGAAATTGAAAGGAGAAACAACCTGAAATTCGTGGTGTACAAGCGTTTGTGAAAAATAAAAGAAAAGATGACTAAAGATAGAGGCACAAAGAAACCGGGTAAAGAAAAGAGTATGATTAAGATTGCTGACCAAGATCTTGTTGAAATGATAGATCGATCAAAATCGATCGTTATTGAGTTTATCATCTCAACAAGGCATTGATTAGCGCATCGAGTAAATGACGAAAAAATTGAAAGAAATAACAGCCCTCACGACGTGCAAACGTTCGAGAAGAGAAAAAAAGAGAATGATAATTAGAGATAAAGAAATAAACCGCGCGGGCAACAATCTCAATATCATCCTTTTTCTTTTGCCCAATCAATTTCTATATCCCTATCTCTAATCATCTCTTTTCTTCTTTTCTCGAACGCTTATACACTGCGAGTTTCAAGCTGCTTCTTTCAATTTTTTTCCACCTACTCGATGGCCAATATCTGGTTGGGATGATAATACAATGTTTCAATATCGAATTTGATCGATTATTTCAACAAGATCTTGGCCAACGATTTCAATACAATCCTCTTTTTTGCTCCGATTTCTGCTTGTATCCTTATCTCTAATCATTATCCTTTTCTTTTCCTTTTTTTTTTTCGAACGCTTGTATGCCGCAAATTTTAGATTGTTTCTTCTTTCAATTTTTTTCACCCACTCGATATATGTGCTGTCCAATATTTTGTCTCATCAGAATAATAATGAAATTTCTAAACATCAAAATTTGATTCCAATCCAACAATAGCTTTTTGTCAAATGAAATGTTTAAAGAAATAGTGGTAAAAAATAAAATAAAATGCAGTACAATTTAATTATCTTTAAAATTTCGCGAAACTTCCATTTCTACACTGAGAAAAAAATATTGTTGATTTGACAAAATTTTCCAACTAAATTAAAATTTTGTCAGTTCAAGAATTTATGCATTTAACATAAATGAACAAATTTCAACTTAAGTATTTAATAGTTAATTGAAATATATAAATGCTTAAAAAGAGAGACAAAATTTAATTTAATCGGAAAATTTAGTCAAATTAACATTTTTTTCTCAGCGTAGAAATCAGTCGGACACGGAATACTCACGATGGTATTCTGTATCCATACTTTAAGAATTCAGATTCGTACATCAAAGTCTGTATATCAAGTAGGTGTCAAAAATCGAAAGGAAAAGAATGGCCCACATAGCCAAATGGATCCATGAAGTGTGTACTACATGTGCCTGTAATGTGTAACTGTATTCTGCAATGTGCTGTTTAAATCTCCGAGAATATATACACCGGTCTAAGGCGTTTCTCTCTAAAAAGCAGTAGGTGGTAAAAAAAAAAAAACTCGAGAGGTCTCAGAGCCATTACAAAAGACCAATATATTACGAAAAATGAAATACAAAACGAACAAAGTCCGTTACTCCAAGTTCATTAAAATAAAGCGTTCGGTAGAACGTTTTATTAAAATTGTGTTCAACTACAATGATGACAAATATTTTATGAATTTTTCAACTCGTGCTCGACCACATAGACACTGGTGTCGTCGTCACGTCTCGTTCGACGACCGACCGCCTGGATGGTGTCACGTTGAACCTTTTTCGACTCACAAGAGTCACGAAACTCCTAGGAATAATCATTGCCACTTGACTTGAGAGAGGATACGACCTTAGAGGCATTCAGGCATAATTCCACGGATGGTAGCTTCGCATTACCTGCCGCTCGACCGAGTGCGTGAATACCAAATGTTTGAACTTTGGATTCAGAGGAACAAGAGTCCTCTCTTATTGAGCAGAATTATTATCGCAATGATATAGCTAGGGTAAAACTAACTTGTCCCAGGAAGTCTCTCCTTCGTTTTTCCCCCCCTTTCCCCATTTTTCCCCCCCACGTGATCTCGCTCAGCGTCGACTTACGTTGAGTCGAGTCGAGTCGAAAAGGATCTATCCATCGAATGTCTTCTGTCTGCGAGGTATATACTAGTGGCGTACTTATTTGTGATAGTCTTCTGACTCCTCCATATGCATTTAATTACAATTACGCGCTGTGTTACCTCTATATACACACATACGTATGTATCCCATTGAGAAATGGTTCCCCCAAAAAGATGTGCGATCACACAAAGTTCCAATATCCTTTTAGAAGTTGATCCGAAATCCATCAGAATCAACGGAAACTTCGACTTTTACTTTCAACAACGAAACAAACGTTTCTCCCCTGAGGAATTATTTCTGGCTGAGACACATACATAATACATACACGCGCGCGAGCAAATTTTCAATTTAGCTGTAGAATTAAGCGTGTCTTGACGGATGGAAAGTAAATCCCGTGAAGCTACGCGGCACTCGGGCAAAGTCTACCTTTCAAACGCGATTATTACCTGACGATACATTAACTCGTGCGTTCTCACACATATAGTGATAATTATTTTAGAGGCTAGAAGAGAAAAAAGAGAGAGAGAGTCATATCTCTCGTGAGTTATTCTAACAAAAATAAATTATATATATATATAATAGATTAGAATTGAGAAAGAGCATTTTACGAGAATAAGATCATATATTTCAGAATTATATGGATAATGGAGATTAACTTAAAAAAAAAAATGAAAGATGTTGAAGTATAAAATGTGTAGCTACCGATGTGAAGATAAAAAAACAGGTCAGGGTTCGTAGAATAGTATTATACATGTATAGAACGAGGACGCTCCGCCGCGCGAGAATCCTCGCGGCGAGACTTAACAAACATACTGCCTTTTTCACACGTGAGATCGTGTTCCAATGTCGATGGGAATTGCTTTAAAGACTTTGCGTCTCTCGATTCGAGCTCCAGATAAAATTTAATGAAGTTCACAATTTTTCATTTCACCTCCGTATCTTCCGGAATATACGTGTATCATTTCTACATATTCTCCTCTCTCCACATGAAATATATACATTATTTTTATATTATATTATTACGAAGTATATTAATGTTGCCGATTATTCAGCATTTAAATTGATTCAACGATAACCTGCGTTTGTCCGGTGAAAAGTGCTGCTGCGTCATCCGGTGTTTAGATGAATATATTTATTTTATTTATTTATCGAATACGTGTATATATATATATACACGACGGACGACGTTTGTATGATATAGACTTATAGACTGTAAGAGATGGAGGATGGCAAATACAGGAGGAAAGTCTGAAATCGCATTCGCACCGTGCAATATATTCAAGAAGCAATATTCTAAAGCGGTGGGGAGAAAACAACCGGCTCACGCGATCTCAGATTTAATACTCTTTGCTCTGCCAGTATTCTAACGAAAATACTATTGCGATACAGATATTGATAGAGGTATATATATATATATATTATATTGCGATATATCGGGAGAAAATGATCTCTGGCTCGATCCGCATCGACCATTTCCGACTTTTGCTCCTTTTTCCCTTCCAGGTAGTTTCAATGAACCTTGTACATATAATCTCCGATATGCGTACGCATGTATATACATTACATAGGGCGTTTCAAAGCTTTATTGGCAAGCCTCCAGAGCGGCTTTTCGAAGAGGGATGTTCCCTGTCAACCTTATTTTTTACGTAATAAGTCCGTTCCTTTTAACTGAGCTTCTTGCACAGTTCAGTTTTTCTCTTTAATGTAAAGGAAAAAAAAAAGAGGAATAAATCATGCAAAAGGTTCAGCTAAAAAGAACAGGCCTATTATCTACCCTCGGTCGTTCGTCACGGGGCTGGAATTAGAGTGTAACGAACGAGGCACTCTTGATCTCATGTAAAAAATTTGATTGGCGTAAACATTTAACAATACAAGTTTCTATATTTCGATTAATTCGCTAAGGAGTTTATTTAAAATAATAAAGTCAAGAAAAGTTATCAAATATGAGAGAGTTCTTTCAATTGAAAATAAAATAGGTAAGAGTATAAACTTTGATAAAATAATTGATGATCTACGGTTGTCAAAGCACGAAAAGTATTATCTTAAATGAAAAAGTACATTGTCTATAAAGCTTCAAAAGAATTAACGTCATACAAAATATAAATACAAAGAGAAAATAGTTTTTTAAGAGGCACATTTTTATCTCGTTGCAAGAATCATGATCGGTTTTGCCACTCCAACGTTGTGGAAGCTTGCCAAGGGATTCTGAATATCTCTTATAATGTTAATTTTATACTATGTATACATAGCAACATGTAATGGAGCGTAAGGTGTTGCATAATATGCGTACATACGGCGCAGCCCCGCCTGGTCTTTTTTTGAGGACGGCTTTGACCGAGCTTCGATTAACTTAATCGGCCATTAATTCAACCAGCAGAATTGTTTAAAACAAAATTTCTGACTGTGCAATTCGATATCTTTTATCGTTCCTTTTGCGTTGAGGAAGAAAAAATTAGTAATTCTATTTATGAAATTATAAATTTATTATTCCATTCATTTGACAAATTAGCAATTCTCTATCGATGTTACTGAACAGTGCAGAATATTATGATAAATTATATCCATTTCTATCAACGTATAATAATTCTTCGAACTAGAAAAAGATAAAAAATGAGCGAAAGAGATTAAAGTTAATTTACATTGATAAAAGCGGACATCAATCGCTGATTAAGTTAATTTTTCTGAAGTCGTTCTGAATTGCTTATTGAACAAAGAAATTTTCCCGGGGCGCTTCGTATTAAAAATCACGTCAAACTGCGCGAAATTAAGAGGACTGGAGATTGTAGCTCAATCAGTCAGCACAAAGCGGACTAAGCTTAAGGACAACTGACTGATAAAATTTTAATCTCTAATTTGCATTTCGCGATGCGTGGCTAACTGCGAATTCGATCGTCTGTACCACAGGCGGAACTGGTGATGCATGTTGAAGACCACTGTACATGGATCTGTTTAACGGTAAAGATGTAATGCAAACATGTCGGCCGACAAAAGAGAGGCAACACTGTTGCACTTTTTAGTAGAATATATATTGGATATTTTACCGCTCAAAGTGCGCTCATACGACTCTTATCGCCCTTAAGTTTCTTTATGTATAGTGGTTTTCACAGTATTAGAACAGAGGACTCGTTCTTTGTAGCTGAGCTTTCGATATTTCTCATCCTTCCTCTTTTTCCCCCTTCAACCTCCAATTCGTGTCTATTTCATTTGAAAGATACCGACAGAATAATGCAGCTTATACAAAGGCCAAACCCCCATGTTTGTTCTTCGTAGCTGAAGCTTTTGTACCTCCTTCCCTTTTTCGCGTTACTATCTGTACTTTAATTTTGGAGAAGGATTTTCAATTCCATGCAATCAATAAAAAGATTTCGGTGTTCGAAAAATTAGTGATAAAACAGAACAGTTTAGTATCCCCTTAATACTGAATTATGTATCTATTTCATTTTAAGTGCGGAAAATTTGAGCGCAGCTACAAAGAGCAGACTAGCAGAGAGAATTTTCTCTTATTACTAGAATTTATCCTTATAATTATTAATCGTGAGACAACGGTGTGAAGAATTTTACTTGGTAAAATTCTATACTAAATTTTACTAAAATTATAACAAATGTTATAAAAATTTTTCTTGTCCATATTCCACGATTACGATATGGTTTTTGGAGGTAAATTCTAAGAGAAAATGTTCTCTATACTGTCACTACATGCCTGCCGAATTCGCTATAATAGGGCTTTACGTACGCAAGTGTATATATGCATATATGTAGTTAAAGTAGACGATAAAAAGAAAAAGAGAGAAAGAAAAAACTATGCACTGGACCAGTAGAGAGATCAGTAGCAGAAGCGTCTCGAAGCGTAAAGGCTCAAATTCGAAGATTATATTGCAGTATTATGCGAAAAACCACGTAAAAGCACTGTGTCATTCGTGTACACAAATTTCAATAAAAGCGGCAGCTCTTGTCTTGTAGGAAACACCACTGTACGAGTATCATTTACAAGCATTTCATTCCCTAGCTCGTTTTATTTTATAGTTTAAAGTAGAAACATATATACATATAATAATATTAATAAAATTTTAATGATATCTTATTGAATTTTATGTTTATTTTAAACTTTTGCTTAATGATTTCATCAAAATGTCTTGAAAAAACTTATAATATTTAAATAAAATAATAGTGATAAATTATTGAAATTAAATGAGATGAATTCGACAATACAGGATTTCTGCACTTCTTCGTTACATTTGATCAAAAATTCATTCATCATAATTCTAATAAAATTTTTCATAAATAGTAATATTTTTATTTTATTTTATTACACTTTAATTAAATTCTCATTAGAATGTCATTTAATTTTCATTAAAATTTTTTTCAGCGAAATAAAAAATTCGTTACAATTTATTAAAATTTAATAAAATTTGAAGTTCATTGAAATTTCATCAAGTTTAATCTTTTTTCTATCAGAGAGAAATCGAATATGATTCAATTCAAATTTGAATCTTTCGATATAATTCGATACAATCGTTGATATTATCGAGTTTTTTAATTAATTCTTATAAAATGCGCGAACTCCTGAGATATTTATTAAATAAATATTTATTGAATAAAGAAGAAAAAGAGGGAGAACTTATAAGAAATAAAAGCAGAATAGGTAGGATAAAAATATTTTTTGTATCTGTGATATTTCAGAGGAACAGACGTCCATTAAAAAAAGGAGACAGAGAAACTAGTGATTCTCTGCAACTTCATGTGTGCATTCGCGAACAAACCTAACCTAACCTTTCATAGCGAACGCATCAACGCATCACTCGTCAAGAGCAGTGAAGAGGATACCTAGGAAAGTAAAGGAGTGTCAGGTTCTCAATTTTTCTCCAGCCATCAAATTGTAAAAAAAGATCTGTAGGAAAAGAGAAGAAAGAAGCTTGAAAAGAAATGATGAACGAGAAGATGATGGACGCGCGGAGGCGCGAGAGAGAACTGATAGGATTACGTGGAGTTTCCGAAGCCTGGAGCAAATCTCCAACACAAATCGAATAGTATGTAGATAGACTTTCATTAAATAAGTGATAGATTGTTTATGCAGCTTACTGGTTGTTACGTTCATCAACTCGTCGAGAAAGAATTAACTCTGCGAATAGCCATTTACAATTGATAGCATGTGACAAATTAGTATACAATTTTATCATGCAAATTAATCCCTTCAGGATTGATGGTAAATCTGCTGGACCCAAGTCTTAAATAATTGTCATTAAACTAAACTATAATATTCATTTTTTATACAAGTTACGTCATTTTGATACTATCATTTGTTCTTTCACTTGCAGTAGCTCAGACGAGGAGGACGAGGATCTGAACAAACACAAGGATAACGCTTTACCAAAGGATCGCAAAAGAAAAAGACACGATGCTAAAAAGAAGGTGCCTAGATTAATAACAATTAACATTGAATCAAACATGACTATAGGAAATATTCAAAATTTATTCGTGTTTTTAAATAAATTATATTACATAATTATATTCAATACTTGAATTCTTAAGTTCATTGTCATTTCAATCTTCTAATTAAGAAAAAGGCATTTAAGATTGGATTTTCAGTATTTAGAACATTATCAAGTAATTCGACCTATTCATTTGTACATATGAAGAAACATTAATATCGATACTGAACATTTATAGAAGAGTAAGAAACAGAAGAAGGAGAAGAAGGCGAAAAAGGAAAGAAAGAGGGAAAAGAAGGCGAAGAAAGAAGCCAAGAAAAAGAAGAAGAAGAAGGCAAGGAAAGAAACTGACAGTAGTTCTGACGACAGTGACAGCAGTAATAGCGGCGATGAGGAGGTCTGGGTAGAGAAAACCGCGATCACTGATAAGCCAAAACCGAAGAAAGGCTCGAGCTCGGACGACAGCGGGGACGATGGTACGGTCGGACCTGCGCCGAAACCACACGTGACTCTCTCGGCCAAGGACTTCGGCAAGGCGCTGCTCCCGGGTGAGGGTGCAGCAATGGCGGCTTACGTCGCCGAGGGGAAACGCATACCCAGGAGAGGTGAGATCGGTCTCACGTCAGAGGAGATCGCAGCGTACGAGTCGGTCGGTTACGTCATGAGTGGTAGCAGGTAACAAATTCTTTCTATTTTTCTCAGAATCAATGATGTTGCACCAGTCAACGAACACTTAAGAAATTAAATTGATTATAGAACAAAAAAAGAAAATATCTTAATTAAATCTGTATGAAAGTTAAACCTAAAAAATATCAATTTGTAATTTATTATTTTGGGACTTACTATTTCGATATTAATATTCTTAAACAGTTTATTGGTAATTGTATGTATTCAACGACTGGTGCAATGATCTTATCATAAAATTATGATTTTTTTAAAATTATGTTGAGGAAAAAACAATTTTCAATTATTAATGAAAGCTTTCAATAATCTTGGAAAATGTCACTAATAAAATATAAGATGTCTTTATTAACTCAAAGATAAATTTTAATTTCTTGTAAGGCATCGTCGCATGGAAGCGGTTCGTATCCGAAAGGAGAACCAGATTTATTCTGCTGATGAGAAGCGTGCCTTGGCGATGTTCAGCAAAGAAGAACGGCAGAAGAGGGAAAATCTTATATTGGGGCAATTTAGAGAGATGATTAACCACAAGAAAATGGCGCAAGAAAAGAAAAGTTAAAAACCTCATCATATCTATAGAGATTTCTATATAGGATGTCTCAAGTTTATACAGAAAATCTAGAGATAAATACTCTGTATATATGTTTGTACTTTTTATGTTTAGTTAATATCTCTGTTGTAAATATTGCAAGATTGTGCTGCATTTTTCGACTCAGTTTAGTTCGTTCTATCTGTCTACCATAAATGATAGTTACACTTGATATCAGACACTCTATATATTGTATAATTTTAAGTTTTTGTAAATTGTAAGACAATGTACATAGAAAATATCAATTCATGTACATATTTGATAATAAATAGTAAGTCATTTTCTTAATTTTCGTATAACATTTTTAGCAACGGCAATCGAAAAATGATATCCATTGCAAGGAAAATAATACTTTACCTTTTATTATCTGCAATAATAGAATATAACATCTCAAAATCACTATGTATATAAAAAATCAGTGCAATAGTGAAAATATTCTATTAACATTGTAATGATAGTTTTCCTTTTAGGCTTGACTACTTTTCTTTTTTTTTTTTACTTTTTACTTTTATTTTTCACTTTTTGCTCCCATTCCGACCAGCCTCCAGTGTAATTATATGCCCTACAAAATGAATAAATGTAGAACTCTGTTATAAATTCCTGCTAATAATTTCAAGATATTGTCATACTGTGTGTATCCTAATTCTTGCACCCTTGCTTGCACATTTGCAGATCTTCTGCCGGACTGACAGCTGAATATGATTTTCGTATCTTTGGTTGGCTTAGGTCTGCCGTATTTTTCCAAAAACTCCTCCTCCGAAAGATTTGAGAATTCATTGCATACATTATCCACTAAAACAAATGTTTATTCAATTACTTGCTACTACATACTGCATACATAATAATTAAACAATATTATGATTGTATAGTATGTTTGAGAAGTGAACTCTCCAATATTTATATACACAATGAAAGATCCCTACTTGGTATATGAATGCTTCCTGGTAATGCGCCAGTCTGGTTTATCTCAGAGTGCTCTCTAACATCGACGATCAGGACATTAGCATCCTTTTGTGCTTCTCGTAGTTCCTTGTAGCTGACCTTAAACGCCATTCCGTTTTCGTATGGGTTTGCAGAGTCAGTTTCCCGATAAGGTGTATTCGAGGAATACAAAGTCCGAGTCACTAGAAAAAAATTCATGTTTTGTCATAAATAAATTAAAAGACAAAAGCAAAAAACAAAAAAAAATCGGAGAAAACTTATAGAAACCGGTACCGGTTGCAATTTCTATAAATTATCCAATTTCTACCAGACAGAGGATGTACGCACAGCTGCCCGCACACGGACGGTTAAATGTAATTTCTGAAGGTCGTCGATAACTCGTCGGTACGTGTCGGTTACCGCGAGAAAAACTCGACGACACGAAAATTCGGCACAGTCGGCGAGAATAAAATCTAGTGTACATAATGATAATGAATATCGGTTTTCCGTTGCTAAGAGGTGATAATTATCGCGAAGAGCCGACACACCGTGACGTACAATATTGTTTGTGATAGTTCGTGACGCAATTCGCGACGTATCTTTCGCACAAACCTTACCTACATCGCTAATAACAGTTAAATAAAGATACAAAAGTAGAACCGACACACTGACAGGTGTCTCGCGTTAAAAACAAACCGCGTTTTTGCACATCAAGGTTCCGAAAGGATCCCGAAAACTGCCTTTTTTGAGCGGCATAAAAGTCCGTTCACAGAGACTTGTAAAGACTTGAACGGAGCGCATTACTACACGCGGATATCATTTGAGAATTGTCCAGATTAGTGTTTCCTTTTAGTACGAAAAATTTCTTAGAAATTGTGAAAAAAAACGAGTTTTTTTTTAGTTTTTTTTCCTTGCCCTTGTATTTATTATTAACTCCATACCCAGACAGCACATAATATATTTATAAAATATTTACAAAATATTTATAATATTTATTTGAATATTTTATAAATATTTTGTAGCCTTAGATATTTGACAGATCATTAAAGATTTATCATAAATATTATAAAAATATTTATGAAATATTTATAAATATTTACAAAATATTATTATAAATCTTTATTTTTTATTTACCATAAATTATTGTATAAAATATTTATAAATCTTATATTTTAATAATATTAAAGATTTTTCCTTTATATATACAAAATATGTACAAAATGTTTATAAAATTTTAAAAAAAAATAGAAATAAATATTTATAAATATTTATTATAAATATTATTGTATTTATTTCTATTTTTAAAAAATATTATATAATATATATAAATAATATTTTATACATATTTTATATATATGAAGGAAAAATCTTTATTCAATATATTATTAAAATATATAGACTAAATATATTTTATACAATATTTATGTAAATAAAAAATAAAGATTTGTAGTAATATTTTGTAAATATTTATAAATATTTCATAAATATTTTTATAATATTTATGATAAATCTTTATAATCTGTCAAATCTAAGACTACAAAAATATTTATAAAATATTCAAATAAATATTATAATTATTTTGTAAATATTTTATAAATATTGTGTGCTGTTTGGGTTTGACAGTTTAAGCACTAAAAATTCTTTTAAAAAATGCAAGCAACGCGCATAGCAACTATAAACGATAGAAAGATATATATATTTATTGAAGCTATTGTGTAAAATTGCCAAAGTTACCAGAATTTTGGATAACGTAGCGAGAGACTGAAACGCTTTTGAAATCCTTGTTGTTGCACACGCTTAATTTTTTACAATGCTCGCTGGATCAAATTAAATACGCCAGGCGACAGTACAGCACGCCCATTTATCGATTCCACTCTTGCTTCAGCCAATGACGACACTGCAACACGCTCATTGGGCGCACGTTCTCGGCGGTCATATAGGTGATGACGGAAAACGGTATTAATTTCTCATTAATTATTTTGCGAATAAGACAGTAGAGGCCTTTTCCATTTAGTTTAACTCGCTCTATCTGTCCATGAAAAGTTGTAACATCAATTATTACATCGCTGTTCAATAAAAAGAATACATAATAAAAATGAGAATAATCATTTCTTGCAGCTTTTTAAACGCTAAATTTATTTAATTAATTTTTATTAAATATATTTTTTACATTATTCGAATACAGATTATATTATTTTTCCTTTCATATGTATATAATATTTTTATAATATTTTATATATAAAATTTTATATAATATTTAAAAAAAGTAAAATATAAATAAACATTTATAAATAAATATAATAAATATCGGATACTGTATAATTGATTATAAGTAAATCAAAATTATCTTTTTATCAAGAAACTGCACAAATAAATTGAATATTTTTAAATGCGCACAATTAATTTTCAAAATGGCGGACGGTGCGAAAATTTTTGTTTGAGGAACTCCAGAAACTCTCCGGCCGGTGGCGCGATCTGACGAGGAATGCGGCAAGCAGCTCTTTTTTTATTTCTTCTACATGGACAAGTGGAGTGTACTAATTTATCGAAAATAATCACGGACGACGACTCTCGGCTCCGCTCTCGCAGTTTCGCACTGAGTGAGTATATCGGGGGCGGAGGCGAGAACTCCCTCGACCTCCTTCCCTCGGATTTCCCGTCGCGCGCAGTGTCCGCGCTTCGACCGTTCAATTTTTATAGTCGAGGAGTCGCGATTCACCCGCGCGAGCGAGCGAGATTCCCCACCTCGGTTTGGCAGATACACCCCCTAACAATACTTCGACGACGCGTCCCATTGTTTATTCGTACGACTCACAGTCCTCGGGGAGCGACCCTCCCATACCCCTGTAGAATCCAGTAGGATTGTCATTTCCGTGACAGCGCGGAATCTCCCCCCTCCCCTCCATGTTTCTCTCCGTCCCCTCGTCTCCACGGAACACGCTCTGGAGTAAGACCTCCGCACTTTTGCTTTCAGACGGGACACACGATAATTCACGTAAATGAGCCGAATCCGAAGGGAACAATGAGCTCGTTACAGCAAGGGAACAGATTCCTGCCGTTCTCGAACAGCAATCTGCAAAGGAAGCAACTGTCCATGCAAGGTACGGATTCGTAAATGCCGTAGTAACGTCTATGTGCATGTGGTTGGTAGTTCACTGTGACTACTTGGTACGTTGCCATTTCGCAGGTGGTCTTCCTCAGAGCTTGAGCGGCAGCGAGACTGACGTTTCCACCTCCAACGAGAATCTGAGCAACGAGGAGAGATACGTTATAAGGCATACCGCGAGGCAAGAGCCGCAGGGTCAAGAGAATCAACAACAAAGCCCTTCCAGGTCTTCCAGTCACAAGGAGAACATACCGAATATCCAGGTGCGTCCAGAGTGTATGCAAAAGTGTAAAAATGTGCCAGAACCATTTACTAATGATGGAATAAAGCATCTTGCAAGAATCTGTTTGCATTTGGTTCTGAACTCTTTATGATTACTTAAAAAAAAAAAAGTATTTTTAAATAGAACTCAAACAAAATTAGTCTGAATCTTATGAATACTGTGGGAGGTGTTTTGATCGCTGAATCAAATCAAGAATCAAATTTCTTTGTTTGAATTAAATCGAATTTTTTTGTTGAATTCAAATCTTTGAAATATAACTTTTAATTAACATGTACTGCAAAGAATGTTCTTTTTACTCTTAAAAATTATGAAATTTTATTGACAATCAGAAAATTTTTAGAATGTCACTTTTAAATTTAAATTCTATCTTTGTTTCTTAAAAAATTATTATTTTTATTGTTTATTTTTATTGTCAATTTATTTTTATGATTCAAATCTCGTAAATTCGAAATTTTTGAACAATTTGGATTATAAACCACTGAAATTCAAAATTAATTCGAATCAAGTCTAACTTGATTCCTATTTCTACAATTTATGTGAATATCTTTTGCACTTCAGTGTTGTTACGTTATCTGAGGACTTGATATGATTTGTAATATGAACGCGATTGTTACAGGGCAACTTACACAACAATAGGAACAGTCTAAAGGACAGTTTGAGCGGATCTAATAGGAACAGTCTCAAAGAGAGTTTGAATGGCTCCAATCGGAACAGTCTGAAAGACAGCATTAATGGATCCAATCGGAACAGTTTAAAGGACAATCTGAGCAATCGTAACAGCGGTTCGAACAGGAGCAGCTTGGATGTCTCGACGAGTTCTTACAACACGTTAATCATACATAACGCTAACGACGACAGCTCGTGGATACCATCTGGAAGGTAAACACGTATTTTCAATTAAAGATGTATGTGTAAAATCTCAAAAAGTATAAAATTTTGTTGGTTTGTATGAATTTAGCCAAATTATTCTTTTTATTCTTCGCAGCTGGTTTCATGATCAATTCGAGTATTTACGATGAAAATGTTTTGCCATTGATCAAAAAAGAGAAAGAAAAACGAAGCTTACCTTACAGTTCTTAAATTTCGATAACTCTTAACTGGCATTGTATTGCCAGAATATCCTTAATTAATAACTTTGGAGATTACTTTGCATCTCTGATCTGCATGAATAGGCTGTCAGGCATAGTGAGAGAACATGGAGACATGGGATATCTGTACTGCGATGGGAAAGGCCATTCCAACAGTCCTACGATACAGTCCTTGTCGAATCTGCCGCACGAGGATTACGTCCATGAGCAATCCGGTGGTGGTTGCCAAGAAATTACGGACATCCCGGATGATTATCTCAATCAGTCTCAGGTATGATCGCGTAAAATGATTAGTACAGCAATTCGATTAGTATTCAATAATCGAGTTAGTTACCTGTGAAGTGAATATGTGCAAGATTTTTAAATTTATCATTAATCAATCGCATATGTACATGCAGAGTACATATAATTTTTACAGAGCATTTACGCATAATCCAATTGATCAATCGATGAATTAAGAAATTAACATTACGTTATTAAGAATTTAAATTTATAATAAATATTTTAATAAATATTGATATAACTAAATATTTAAGATAATGAAAAACTGCTTTTCATTATTCTCTGTTGAAAATATGGAAAAATAATATCTGACTTATCTTGCATATGAAATTTGTATTGACCTTTTTAATTTTTTAAAATATTAATTTAATATCAAGTGCTATTAATTTATTAATTAATGTAATGTTTCAAATTTTTATTCTGTTCCACATATGCGCATCGCAGGTCTTGAAACATCTAGCAAAGGAGGTAAAAGTGCCGCCATATTCGAGCAACAGTGGCAGTCTGGACATGAGATTAGCTGAGATGAGAATAAGCGATAGGGGAAAGCAGAATGACGGCGAGTACGAGTACACGCACATACCCATGTTGTTGAAAAGCAAACATCGACTTTTTGGACCGACGGAGAAGCTAACGGTGTCGCGATCGCAGCCAGATTTATCCAGAATCAAGGCAGACATTGACAGTTACAATCTTCGGACAACATCGCCCCGGTAATGTGACATTTTGCCGTTTTTATCGCACATAAATGCCACGATATCCAGCTAATGGCTGGATTAATTCGCAGGCCGCAAACCAAGGGACGGGAGGAGTTGGAAAGGAAGACAGGCGAGGTGTGGCCGTCGTCGGAGATGATTCAGATAGTGATCCAGGAGAACAGCGCGCTGAAACTCGAGCTGGAGCATTGTTACAACAAAGTCGCTAAAACGCAGAAGCTGGAACAGGAGATAACGAAGGTGCATCGCGTCCACGAGGAACTCGCGGCGTCCTGTGAGCGACGGGAGAAGCTGGAGCGCGCCGCGCGGTTAAGGCTACAGAATGAGTGCCGTCGGTTGACCGAGCTGAATCGCGCGTTTAGAGACCAGATCGACCTGCTGTCCGCGCGCACGGACAGCCCGCCGATCGTCGAAACGATGCGGAAAGAACTGACGCAACGCGAGCTGCTCATTGGACAACTCATCACTCAGAGTACGATTCACAGTTCCGATCATCGTCTGCATGCGAAGTAAAGTTAACGATTTTTCTCTCTGAAACATTATTTTCGTGTGTGTTTTTAGATAAAGAATTGACCGCTGCGAAGGAAAGACAGGAGATTGAACTGGCAGCCCAGCGGGCCACTTTGCAGGAGCAGCGTACGCACATCGACATTCTGGATAATGCGCTGACAAACGCACAAAGCAACGTTGTGCGATTGGAAGAAGAGGTAACAATTATATAAATTATACAGTTTTACATTATATATAAATGATTTTAAAACAGGTATTATAAATCTATTTTAATTTAAAAATTAAATAAAAAAGAAATTTTGCATGTTATTATACACATTGGATGATCATTTCTGTTTGTATTTCAGTGTCGAAAGAAGCAAGTATACGTGGAGAGAGTAGGTCAGCTTCAGAGGGCCTTGTCCTCGCTTCAAGCGTCTAGCGATAGACGAGAAGAAACTGAGAGACAACTGAGAGGTCAGCTGGAGAGGGAGTTGCGCGAGGGCGGTGGCGGCGGGGGTAATGGTAACGAACAGACGTCGAGCGGCGAAACGATCGCGGATCTGAAGCGACGATTGCGCGAACGGGACGAGAAGATTATGTCACTCGAGGGCGACATTGCGAAGTGGGAGCAACGCTACCTCGAGGAGAGCGCACTGAGACAAGCGGCTATCGATGCTGCCAGTTTACCAAAGTGAGTAGAGTCTCGTGTTCATTTTTCTCACACTCGCTTATTTTTCCTTACGCATTCTATTTCTGTGGTTAGAGACGCGAAAATCGCTGCTCTGGAGAAAACTAGTCAGGACGCGGAGAAATTAATCGCTGAGGCACGCTCGGAGAAGATGAGGCACATGGACGAAGTACATGCCGCGCAAAAGAAATTGGCCGATCTCGAATCTAGGTAAGAAAGATTGTACAATTCACGCAAATTATTGCACCATGTTTTGACCAATACCTTTTTTTGAAAATGATTGAAAGATCAAAACGTTTCAATCTGTTTGAAAGTCTACGATATTATTTAAGGGAATCTTCTAGTTTCGGGTAAAAAAATCGATTTTTTACAATTTTTCAAGTTTTATTTACTTTTAAGAATAAGCCTTCTGTGAAGCAATTCGAACAGTTTGTCACTGCTTTGAAGACGCATGGCTCGAATGATGTGCGGTTAAACTTCAAATGCGTTTTTCTCAAAATTATGTTCTTGTGTTAGGCTTTTCTCAAAAACTACTGAATCAATTGATTTGGACTCATATTGGCATTACTTGATATATATTTTTGTCTTAATAGAATGAAAGATTTGGAATCTAAACTAGCCGAGAGAGACGCCATGATTAGAGTGCTGCAGAAGCACACGTACGACAAGGCGGAGAGCAGTAGCAGCAGCGGCGTCGGCAGCTACCCCGCCGCGCATTCATCGCACTCAAGCACATCGGCGGATCATCATACCGCGCTGACGAGCACGCCGGAACTCGGTAAAGAGAACCATTGGTGGATGACAAATAGCTTAAACTCGCACACGCTACTCCTAAATCTTATCGATAATTCTCCCGTACTTGGCCGATACTTGTATTAATCTTTGCTCTCATACTTTTAAAGTGAGCAGCGTACTTGGCGGTAGCAGCGGTTACGGCAGCACCGGCTCGTACGGCGTTACCGACAGTTATAAGTATAGAAAGCAGGGCAGCTTTGAGCAGACTAATAAGAGTCTCGATGACCAACTGAAAGAGCTAGACTCTCAGCTGCTTAGCAAGGTAGGCAGAATAAGATGTAGCGTACGGCGTACAATCGTCAATCAACTCTCGAAAGCTTTAGACTCCTGAATCTCACATCATCACCGTCGTCTCCATTACATACAGATTTCGCTCCGTCTCACGTATATTATCTGTAATCAACGTGCATTCTGTCCGTTTTTTCTTTTACATTTTATCGACATTAATGTCTTAGTTTTTTTTCTGTCCATCAATAGAGATACGTTATTATGTTAATTTACGGCCAATCGTATTTTGAGTTCTTTAGCAATCTTTTTAATAGTCGCCGCTGATCATGCAAATATTACAGGTCACACGTTCAAAGGTATCGGTTGCGTTGCTGTGTATAGTTCTCTGAAGCTACTTTTCGTTAGCTCGATAGTTTTTTTCTTTTTTTTTTTCTTGATCAAAAGCGCGAGAATAGCCAGTGTGTTCACGTGGAGCAAAAAGTGGAAGAGAGAAATGTCAAAGCAAATTCGATCTCAAATTTGATATAGTTGACATGTTACATCCTGGCTATTCTCTGACTGAAGTTATTTGAAGTTAATCGCATTGTGTGACTTAACAAATGGCTTTAAATTTTACCATTTAGGACGCTTCTATATTTGTGTTTCGAAACTTTGTTTTATTTATTATTTTTTTTAGTTTACTAAGAGAATTATTTATGCCACTTTTTAAATAATACTCTCCGAATGATTTTCGCTGCTTTTTTTTTATACACATTGTGCGTGCCATCCTGTTTTATTTTTATTTATTTAATACATGTATATTAACCGTTTGTCAAAATTGTGCTCGAGTAGATATAGTCAAAATAGATTTCACGTTTTATACAGATTAATCTCTCTTTTTTTTTCGAATTTGTTCCACTAATTCCTCTTGACTCTCCCCCTGACCTCCCCCATCCGGATTCTCCCCGAATGTGCATGTGCGAGCGTTTTATGCGCACGGCGAGCACTAACCCCTTTTCCAGGTCCCGGCCTCCTATCTGCAACCGGTGGCGTTCTTGTTTCTTGTTTCAGCGGGCACTTTGCTGTTTTCCAGGATTCTCTAATCCAGGCACTACGTCGCGAAAAGGAAAAATACCCAAGCCACTACTGGCGGGTGTAGATAGCACAGGTACTTCGAGCACCGCCTCGAGCAAGAGCCGGCTGCTGGACGACTCGTCCGGTAGCGGCGGTGACGTGGTGTCGTCGAGCATACTCGAATTTGCGAACGCGGCAGCCAGGTTGAAGGGCACTATCTCGCGGCTCTCGGACGGCGCTGGCGGCAGCGGTAAGCCGACCGAAGACATGATGCTGCTTGAGAAGCAAGGCCGAAGCTCGCAGCGGCAACGGATGGCGGTGGAGGTGGGCGGCGGCGAGCCTCGTCGCGCCGGGAGTCTGCCGCCGAGCTCGTTGCCACGGCCGCCTAGGGCACTCAAAGCGACCAGTGCCAACTCCCGCTACTGCCGTCTGAGCGACACGGAGACCCGCAAGAAGTCGGATCCTGGACCGGGGATAGACGCATCATCAGCGACGAACGGCGCGAGCGGCGTGAAAATAACGCGCGATTCTTCCGGCAACTGCAGCGTCGAATACGGGAGATTCGACACCGGTGTCACCATGGCCGCGAAGGTATCGCGCAGCAAGAAGAAGACCTCCATGGAGAACTTCATGGCAAAGAAATCGTCAGGCGGCGGAGGCGGCGGCGGTGGTGGTGGTGGCGAGTACGAGAGGCTGCAATCCGACACGATCATGGTCAGCAATCGCAAGAAGTCAGCCGGCGGTAGCGGCTTCGCCGCGGCGCTGGAATCCGCGGTGAGGCACAGGGAGAACCGCTCGTTCATCCCGCCACCGCCGTCATCGTCCCGCGCCCGCGGAATCGGCGAGTACGGCCGCCTGAGCGACGGCGAGACCTCCTCCTCGATGGCGGCGGCAGCGGCCGCCGTTCTCAAAGGCGGCGGTGGTGGTAACACCCTGAGGAAGCAGACCAGCGGGGCGGGTGGTGGCTCCTCCCGCGGGCAGAGCACCGGCAGCACCGTGAGCAGCAAGAGCGGCCGCGACTCTTGTGGTACCGCCAGCAGCGACGCATCGACGGCCTCCTTGCCGCCGGCCAAGGCGAGGTCGATACCGCGCCCCAACTATCGCATCCAGTTCTGAATTGTCCGACACCTAGCCTGCGGAGGCTATCAATCTTAGCCGGAACACGTGGTCCCGAACCGCGCGACACGGTTTGACGAATCTTCGGATACTTGTATCGTATCCGAATCGGTCGTTTTGAAAGGGGTGAATCCGCTTTTCGGTTTATAGTCTTGTCGAATTCTCTCTCTTTCCCGATTTTATATGTATAATCGCGATTCTCGAGAGAGGATCTCACTATTGGAGGCGATTTCACTTGAATCTTAATTAACTATTTGATCTTAATCCGGAAATAGTCATTGTTTTTTTACGTAAATACGATCATCTAAGGCAATTTTTATATCCAATTGAAGATTACTATTATTAAATTATATATCTCTACAGTTCACTTAATCAACTGAGTTATCGAAGACTTGCTATTATTAATTATATATTATATAACATAAATACAAAAACAAAGAACATTTTTTCACTTTTAGTCAAAGTGGATCTTGATGCTTAATATTGTCTAAGTGAATTTATATACATACATTTTGGGAGTTTATATATATATAAACCCACAATGTGTTATCGACCTTGAAATACCTAAACTAGATTTGTAATATCACAAATTCAATTAAGTATTAAATTAATAAGCAGTTTAATAATAATGATAAGGATTTTAAAACACTTTAAAGAATTTATTAAAAAACATATATATATATATATATATATATATATATATATATATATATATTGCATATTATTGTGCCTTACAATTTATATAAATTTATGCCAGCATTTTGGGATCATTATACATAGATTTATCTCAATATTTCAAAAAATAATAAGATAATAAAGTAATAGGTATAGATTTTCAATCAGTAAACTATTGTGACTAAGTTTCATTTTTTCATTATAGTATGTAAAAATCACTACATGACTATTCCCGGATTAATTATAGTTACACAATCTACATAATCTACGTTAAAATTCCGTTCTAAAATCAGAAAAATTTTTCGCAGACTTGCGCTGTATACCTATTTGAATCTTAAATCAAAGCGTGTCTGTCGAACCGTCTCATGTTTCGACGAGTTTTTTCGAGTCTGAGCTGTTTCACGTTTCTAAAACGATATTCGAGCGTAACGAGCACAAATGCGCGCACGGAAGTCCTTAAGTGCGAGTTTGGCGCCGAGCATAAAGTACAAGTCTTCATGAGACAATCGAGTTTGGATTATAATGTAACGAGCCAACGACTCGATGTAGGCAATGCAATGCGAAGAATGGCCATAACGGGAAAGCGCCTAAATTGACGCGTTGCGCCATTACGATTACTATTCATTAATTTTAGTAAACCAATTGCCAGGCCATAAACGGACACATGAAATACCACGACCTATATGACTAACGTAGCGACGTAGTATATGTATGACCTAGTCATTACCAAAGTAACTCTCTCTCAGTAGAATAGGAAAGAAGAATTGTCTTCCTTGATCGCGTCAAGCGCGTGCACAACGGCGGCCTTTTAAGGGGAGATAACCATCTCCGTGCGAAGTGCCTTTTTTTCGCGGATCGCCTCGCGTGCGATCTACTTTGTTGCAAGTGTCCCTGTTGTTTGCGTCCTCGTTTTCCTTTTCTGTGAACGAAAAGAGAGACGGGTGGTGCTAATTTTTTCTTCCGATGGGAAATACCGTTACGATTCTTTAGCTCCAAAGTTCTGATTGATAACACAGTTAAAAAATTAATATATTAAGAAAATATATGACACCAGAATGGAATAAGTCTTAGATTTCTGTACTTTTTTGGATGCTGAGTACGAATTTGGTGCCAAAGTTTTGGAACTGTAACAAAAAATCGCCCTCCAATCCAGATAATCTTTTTAATCACGTCACAATTTTGAAAAATTTACCTTTAAAGCAAAAAAAGAACTATTTTTATTGTGTACTTTGTCATATTATAATTATGATATGTGATGGAGCAATTTGAAAGTCAGATTCGTATATTGGCATCCAAGAGAATCATAGGAATTGGCTAATCTGTCTCATTTCGATGTTCGAAAAACAATCGGCTTTTGTTGAACTGTGTAATTAGATCTGAGCACCGAGAACAGAAGAAGGAGAGACCGAGTCGCGAATGAGATTATGTGACAGTGCAACTTATTCTCGTCCTGACGACACATTCGGCCACACTCACATGTGTCTCCTTTCTCCTTTCAGTCTTTCGTCGTACATCTGTAACGCGCATTCTATTCGATATAGAGACGATACTTCTTTTCGCATTAGCTTTACCGCAATGTGTAATAATCCTCTTGCTAGAGATATTACGTAGGTATAAAAAGTCGGATTATCTCATTTATTTAGCTGTTATTTTAACGTTACTATTTTCAGAGCGCGCGATAATTAAGATAGCATCCCCGTGTTTAGACGAAGAAAAAACGAAGCGGTAAAAGAGGAACACCAAAGTGTAAAACTTTATTATCATCTCCTGCGATATATCTATATATCGTTGCGTTTTGCTACAGTATTTGTAACTCGCTACTCGATTGATACGTAAATAATTTCTTAGAGTCTGACGTGACTTTCGGATATATTAATGGCTTTTCTAATTTGCCGATTATAATTCGTCATTCTCTTGAATCAGTTTTTTTTTATATGCGAGAATGCGTTACAAAGATATTTGTATATATACATATATTGCAGTAGATTTTATATATATATTACAAGATGATTCTTAATTATAAGTTAATATTTCAAAGGAGTGAAAATATTATATTTTTAATCTTTTGATTGATTTTTATCAATTTTATTCCAAACTAGAATAATTTTTTTAATTAAAATATTTTGTCTTTTAAAAAAATATTTAGACTGTATGTTTACACAACACGATTTTTTTTATTCTGGTTTCTAAATTCACTCCTTGAGGTACGACATATTTAACTCGGAATCATCCTGTGTGTCATAAATGTCTCCTAATATAATTCACCGTATTTATTTGTGTTATATTTGGAATTAGTTATCTAATATATGCACACGTATGCGCTTAATATATAGTTCTGTTTTCCCCTGCCCGGTATATATAAAATCGAGCGTTTTATAATATAGCATATTTGTTAATAAATTTTCTTTCGAACTCTTTTGTAATTACATACGGATGCGGACCGATTGTGATGCAGCGAAGCTACGATACGCACAATTAGAATAGGGCTCTCTATTAAAAAAAGGCAAAAATAGGCATTAGAAGATAATTGCGAGACGTATCTCGTGAAGCGGTGTGAAAGTGGTTCAAAATTGTCGAAGAAAGTCCTCGAACAAATTCGACTAACGAATTACGAGGCAAGATCACGTAGCGAAGGTGATGATGCCGATAGATAATGCGTTCCGCAAACACAACGCACGCTTCCGTCGTATTCCATTCTTTTTTTTTCTTAATCCAGCCGCGCAAAAAAATACTGCGATTAGCAAACGCGATCGGATTCGTTTCTTTGTCGACTTCGTTTCCTACCCGACCACGCGGAGAGACCGGCGGGCGGGTGGGCCGAAGGTATCGCGAGGATTGCCAGTGTATGCCTTTTCCTACGTATTACTACGAGAATACCAAATTGCGACGTCACCAAAGAAAAAGTAAAAGAGCGTTTTCCGCGAGAGCTCTGCGGGATGCGTAGCCTCATTGTTACTCGCGTGTCCCCACGTAAATGATTATCTTCTTCGTTCCTATAATATTCTCGTGTGCGGGGCACTTTTGCGTGAGATTTACGCTTCCTCGCTTCGAATCGAGCGGCGGTGTGACCGCACTTCGCCGTCGCCAAATCGTTTTTTGCTCTCTATTTTTTGACGGCCGTTTTTCGCTCCGCGACAATTCGCGTTCCGATCGTTCACTCGTCGGTACTTTCAAGAGTGATCGACGTCACTCTCTCCGTCAAGATTACTACCGAGTGAGGAAGTCCTGAGTGGTTTCGATAGAGTTCCCTGTGGTCTTGCGAAGATCGCCTTCCCGATGTTTTGTATTCGAAAGAATGCCGGCAGTTTTATTCGATGTAAAAAAAAAAGAAACGTTTGAATTACAGCCCGTCTCTTGTAAAACTGTGCCTTTATTCATTTGTTACAATAGAAAAAAGAACAGCAGCAAATCCCGTCATTTACATATTTTATACATTTATTATATACTTTATTATATACCGAGATATTGCTCTGATCCTTTCTTCCTTTATCGTTTTCTTTTATGCTTGTGCAATCTTTCCCTGTGTTTCGTATCGTTCTCATCCTCCGTGAGTCTTTTCCTGTCATTGTCGCGATGCCGACGCTCTCGATCGCTATATTCATCCCTTTTACCTCGTCTCTCTGACCTCTCCTCGCTCTGATCTCTTCTTCGATCGCCGTTCTCGTCCCTCCTGCTCTTTCTTTCCGATCGGTCTTCGCTGTGACTCCTCTGATCGTTATGCCTCTCTCGTCGTTCCTCCCTTTTTCTTCTGTTTTTTCGCTCGCTGTCGTGTTTACTCCTATCGTAGTAATCATCATGCGTCCTGTCTTCCTTTCTTCTGTCTTTGTTATCTCTGTCCTCTCTTCGGCGCTCATGCTTTCTGTGTTCGAAGCCGCGATCTCTATCGCTCTCCCTTCTTTTTCCCTCCTCTCTGTTTTTACCATTATCACGCGACATCTCGGATTTCCTCGAAGAATAATTTTCGTCGCGTTTTTTCACCTTATTTTCGTCCTCGTCGAGATACTTGATACCTTTTCCCTTGCCACGCCAACGCATCTTCGCGACTGACTGCGAGAAATCTACGTGTATCCTTCGGTCGTCGATCAGAACATTGTCCATTTTGAAATACGCGTCCTCGCAGCTTTTGCGATCAGCGAATTCGATGAATGCATACTGCAAGGAGTCGCCCGTCTGGTGATCTCTTATAACTTCACAGCTGCAAGTCAACGAATCACGGAGATTTAATGAATATGCAATACGATATATATATTATACAATATGCTTAAAAACTTTCAGCACGCTTGAGATTTTCTCGTGTTGAAACTTTTAAATGAAAGTTTTAAACGAACGTACAGTACGAGCCAGAATTATATCATCTTTTTTAAATATAACCAGGTTTTTTAAGTATAACTTTTGTCAAGGTGCATCGAATACGCAAATAATTTTATAGTAGACATCTTGTGCATAAAGTGTAATAAGATTTGACAAAATACACCATGATTTTTAAATTTTTGATTATTTTCTGAAAATTGCACATTTGTGCTACTTTGTTTTTCGTATCACGCTGCCAAGCTGTAATCGATGCCAAAGGTTTTGCTACGAAGTACTACAGTTGTACAATATAAATTATGGATTTGTTTATTTTTAAAACATTTGTATGTACTTGTTATGATGCGATTAAAGTTTATTATTTCAGAGATTTCAAATTGATGAGAAGTTATTTCTTCAATATGGTATACATGGTATACATCAAAACACATGATATGGTAAAGATCCGTACATTTTAAAACAAGTTATGCTTAAAAAACCTAAATATGATATAATTTGGACCGGTACTGTATATCATAATAATATGTAATAAATGACAATTATGTATCAAACAAATTAAGAAAACTATTTAATACAGACTGTGATTATAAGCATAACGAATACTATGAAAATAAATGTTTGCGTACCCAACAATTTTTCCGAAACGACTAAAAATAATCTCAAGATCGTCATCGTTCGTGACTGGATTTAGTTTGCAGACAAACAAGACGTTTTCCGGCGGGGCAATATCCGCGTCTGGTATATCACCTACAATTTCCAATATCGTAGCTCTCGCTTTTGCTTCCTTGGCCTTCTGCATTTCTGTAATTTCTTCTACAGTCATGCCGCCGGTATCGTCGATCGCTTCATCCGCTCCAATTCTATCGCTCTGAAACATAAATAAATATAAATAAAGAAAAAGCACACAAAGAAGATAAAAAAGGCCGAATTTTAAATATGTTGAAATTTATATTTACAATGACTATAAAAATTAAATAATACAAAAAGGCACAGAAGAAAATGTTTGCTGTCGTTGTCGCGAAGAACATTTTAAAAGTATTCATACAAGAAAATAAGTTTTTATACAAGAAAAAATTTCCAATTCAGAAATTCAAAAAATTGTAAATTTTTGATAGTCTTGAGAATATCCCTAAAAATAAATTTTTTTGCTAGCCGAGTTTACCCTGAAGGAGTAAAATTCCTAATAAATTGATTTATTTTTCACAGTTCTAATCAATAAATCTCATTAAAAGAAATTTTCTCTATAAAATTATGTTCCACCTCTTTGTTAATAAACAATAAAACAAAAATAGAAAATGAGTTTAATTTTTATTCATTTGTATTCTTTCTTAATAAATTCGAGTAGCAAAAAATAATTAATTACTTATCGAGATTCTCTCAAGTTTCATTTCTTTTTCAATTTTCAAGGTGGAAACCTTTCTTAGTAAGCGTGGCATACCATTAGCGCTTCCTTTGTAGGTTCTGGACTTCTGTCGGGAACCACAAAGCCCACAGGATCATCGAATGGATCTTCCAAGATGACAGTGTGGGATATCCTTATGTCCTGATATGGTCTTTGATCCCCATCGCAGATAGTCTCGTTGAATTTGAGGATCACCTCCAGTCCTTCCGTTATCTCGCCAAACACACAGTGTTCATTGTCCAAGGACTGCAGCTCAGACCCGAGTGTGATAAAGAACTGGGAGCCCAGCATGTTATTGCCGCAATTCACCATAGACAACAGACCTACGCGGCTGTGCTTGATCTTTGGCATCTGCTCGGCTTCGTAGTAACGGGCTTTTTCACCCAGCACAATCCCGTACACACTCTCCCCACCCTTCCCAGTACCAGTGGGATCGCCAGTCTGTGCAATGAAGTTGGTCTGCACCGAATGAAAGAGGTTCCAGTTGTAATACTTAAGTTTGCACAGTTTTAGAAAGTTTCGCGTGGCTGAAAAAACAAAAGTAATTAACAACACATAATGCAGATAGGTACAATGGAAGGTCTATTCTTTGTAGCCGCACTGTTATACTTTATACAATTAAAGTAAAACAAGTATATTAGAAAAACAAAAGGGAGATTCGCAGTTTTTAATAATGCAACTGTGCAACTTTTCAGATCATCGTAAAGGGATACATACTTTGAGGACGCTCGTCGGTGAACAGGTCCACTGTGAAATCTCCTATGGTGGTTTCCACCACCACAGCCATATTTTTCTCCTTGGATTTTCCAACTGTCGGGTAGGAATTCAATTCTTAAATTTTTCTTACAATAGCTGAGATTTTTGTCTCGAAACGGAGCTGCCAAACACTACCTCGTTAAAACTTGTCCACTTGCACTTGCCTGCTTACCTCTCGATTCTTGATCTAACCAGATCTGGCTGAATTACATCCGGTTAGATGAGGTTAGGTTAGGTTAAGTTAGACTAGGTTAGATTCATGGACCACTGGGAAGCAGCGATCGTGCCGATCGCAGTTGCGACCCCAGTAGCATATGGTTGCGTGGGGAGGGGATGAAGACTAAGGATAAGGACCAATCATATTAAAGAATAAGTGAATGTTCAGTATATGATTGGTTCTTGCCCTTAGTCTTCATCCCTTCCCCATGCGACCGTATGCTACCGGGGCCACAATCTGCGATTGCTGCTGGAAAGAACAAACTTACGGGCACTTACGGGATCTAATTTAACTGATTGAAAACATACGCATGGTAATCATGATGTATGTACGGCATGATGAAAACAATAACATCGAAAGGACACGTCAAACTTATGAAAATAGCAGACCCATCTTTCCCAAGAGTCTGCTAAACGTCATTGACCTAATTAAAACGTGATACTGTGACACAGTGTGACTGTGACCCTTTTTATAGTTCGGAAATCTATCTGGAGAAATTTGAAGAAGACACGTCAAACGACAGCAATCAAGCTCTCGTTTGCAGTCGTATTTCTTAATTGTTTGTCATTCTAAAATTGTAATTTGATCTGCTTCTGGTTCTCTTCATCGGTTTCGTCCCTCGAATTATTATTACGTTTTTTCCTGTTGGAAATTTTCCTTGAGCGCAGTACGAGAATTAACGAAAATATTGGAGTGACAGAGGTGTCCTCCCCCACGACCAGGTTAGAAAAGCTTTTAAAATATTTGTATTAAATTTAATACTAGTATTGTATAATATTTGATATGTCAATAGAATAATTTTTACCTGAATTACTTTTAATATTATATTAATAAAAATAATATATTATTAAATGTAGTATACAGAAATATTTTTATGATATGTACTATGTATTTAAAAATAAAATTGTATTTGATATATTAATTATGATATATTGAATTATATATGATTATAAATTTTATTTGAGAATGTTATATTTAATGTACCCAGATAGCACAGAGAGTTTAAAAAGAACTCAATTGTATGTCACCAATTATGAATTCTTTTTGAACTTTCTGTGCTATCTGGGATACTGCATTTAATGATATATATAATTTAATATATTATTATTAATATAAAATTATATCATTTTTAATTAATGTAGTATTAATGTAGTATTATATAAGTTAATATATCAATGATATTTGTATATTTGTATATATCAATGATATGTGTATATTGTATACTTAGTTTATCATTATAATATGAGAAAAAATGTTTCATATAAAAACATATATAAATATATATATAATATGTCCATATATGTTTATATTAATCTCCTGTCTTTTGTAAAATTTGTTTGATATAAAAAAAATAATAGTTATACTGAAAAGACAGAAACCAATTAAAAAAATAATTTTCGCATTACTTCTTTAAAAAAAAGTTAAGTATGAAAAATTGTCCATATATAATCATATTGAATTATATATATTCCTGAATATATATGATTTATATATGGACAATTTTTTATCATACTTAGCTTTTTTTATAAGAAGCAATGCACAAATTATTTTTTAAATTAATTTTATCTTTTCAGTGTGACTATTATTTTTTTATATCAAACAGAAATTTTACAAAAGAAAGGAAACTAATATAAACATACACAGACATATTTTATATATATTTATATATGCTTTTATATAAAATATTTTTTCCAGGAATGTGTTAAATTAAATAACATTAAACTATTATATATATAAATTATATTTATACTGCATAAAAATATATAGAATAGAATTTATTTACTTCAAGCAAATACAATGCCAAGAAGGGACTTGGTTTACACTTGAAAACTTAACCATGCATCCATCCATACCTTACCTACTTATTAATTTTAACCTAGTTTGAGTTTCTAAAATCCTATTTCTTAGAGACCTAAATATTGATTATCATGTACGCTTATCTTTATCTTAAACGCAGATAGTTATTTATTTCTTATTTTCCTTATTTCCTAGTTTTTTAAATTTTATATTTTACATTTTACATTTTTACCTTTTTTACATTAGTCCTATACCTATGTATAACATGTTCTAAATGCCTTAATAATATTATTACTAGCTTCTATTTTTATTTCATTCCCTACTTGTCTTTTTCTTCTTTTTAGTTTTCCAGAGTTTTTTTAGAATCTTTCCTTTCTCTATTTCTAGCTCATCATCGTAAATTTTCTTATATATCTCACTATTACTACTCCCTAGCTCTACAAACCAGTCTTTAGTCTCTGTACAGTCTTCTATATAATGTTTCATACAGTCTTCTCCTTGTCCACACAATATACATTGCCAAGCAGTCTCATTCAACCAATATTTGTTCGCTTCTTCTAAATTACTGCACCTTAGCTTAATCAATGCTCTAATTTCCACACCTCTACCTACATCATCTAAGTTGTTCTTATCAAGATATGGCTAGGCCCTTTCTCTCCTAAGTCTAAATCTTTATAAGTTTTGTTGTACCTTGCCATACAGATTTTACTGTCTTCCCATGTTCTTTGACTAGTCTGTTCCCTGAGAATTATCTGGTCCTTTATATTCTCTCTATTTCTCCTAATAATTTCTAAATCCTCTAGATCCCAATCATACTGCATAAAAATATAATTTATAATAATTTAATTTAATATATATTATAATTAATAAATTAACTATTATCAAGATAGAAATGTCTCTGGTTTTCTAATGCGCGCGGCTCATCGAGTCAAAAAGAATTAAGCGCAATATAATTAACTAACTCATGAGAACGAGTCCGATAAGACTCGACGACCTCTGCGGTAACAAACAAGATGCTTTATCACAGCTGCACGCGCTTATCGCGACTCGCGCTTATAAGTACGAATCTCGGCTTTAATTACTCATCAATTTTGATAACGCGCTGCCAGGCGCCACACTCTCTCTTTCTCTCACGTGCGTTTCTCTCGACGGCGGTGAACAATGCTACCAGCGGCAAAATCCGAGATAGATATGCGCAAGGTGGAGACCCCGCGGAGCATCATCGTCGACTGCGACGCCGGCATCGACGACGCTCTCGCCCTGATCGTCCTCCTGGCCGGTCACACGAACAGGAGACTCAGCATCAAGGCCATCACCTGCGTCAACGGTAACACCAAAGTGGACAACGTCGTGAAAAACGTGTTCAGAACGCTGCACACGTGCGGCTGCACGGACGTAAGTTGTGTTCGTTTGCATGCTTCCTTCTTTCTTTGTCTGAGAATTAAAAGGAGAATTCGATCGCCTCATTCGCTGAATTTACCGAAAGAAACGTTTGGAACAATATCTTAACACTTTTTTAATATGTTACCGACTCACTTGTGATTTTATAACACTGATCAACTACTTGATTATACACGGAGAGAATTTTCTTTTAGAATTTGCTCTGAAAATCGGGAGATTTTATTATATTTTTAATAAGATTTATATACTGAGAGAAAAAAATGCTGGTTTCAAATAAATATTTCTTTGAATAGTACTAATAACATATTTTATAGAAAATTAATAATATTTATTTAAAACAAGTAATACTTTCTATAATTTAGAAAATATTTGTTTGAAATAAATATTGGTTTCTCCTATAAAATATGTTATAGTACTATTCAAAGAAATATTTATTTAAATTCAGCATTTTTTCTCTCAGTGTAGTAAAATTTTGATAAATCTTTTTTTAATTTTAAATTAAAATTTAATTGGATTATAAATTTTATAATTTAAAATAGTTTAAACAAATTCTATGGATTCCTAATTATCCCAACATGGATTTTAAAGAATTTTACTGTACTTTTAGTAAAACACATTAGACTTTTTAAATAAATTAAAAATTAAGTTATTAATTTTATAATATAAAATAGCGTAATAAATTTTTTTTAGCTACGTAAAATTACATAAAAATGCACTTATATTAATTTGTGTCAATCGCTTCTTGAAGCGCTACAAGTAAAATTGTTCTCGTAGATACCTGTTTATCAAGGAGCGTACTCATCTCTGCTGGACACACCGAACGCCAAGGAAACGGCATTGGAGGAATATCACGGAACCGATGGATTCGGAGACGCGTTTACCGACGATCCGGACACGAGTAAGCTGCAGAAGGAGCACGCCGTGTGCGCTTTGCATAGAATCACGTCGGAAGATCCAGGTAAGTGGCCCTTTGCTCTATTACATATAACTAATTACATATAATTACATATAACTTGACTTAATAATAACTGTATTATAATTAAGGTAACATTTCCGTGGTCTGCATGGGTCCCCTGACGAACATAGCGATGGCTATGAAAATGTATCCAGAGTTCTCTCACAATGTGAGAGAATTTTTCGTGATGGGTGGAAATTCAACTGGTAATGTATGAAATCACATTAATTGAATCAGCTTACAGTCTCCCATATAAATTCTATTGATAAACTTTTGAGCAACGCAAAGTCAAAGCTTGCATACATCGTTAATTAACTAAGATGAATGCAGCGTGATTGTGCATAGTTAAAAAAAAATCACATTACTGTAATTGCGTTATTGAAACTTGGAAAGAGCGCAAATATAATGTTTCTTAACGGACTGAAAATGTTAAATATAACTGAGTAGTTTGTGTAAATTATTGCTAGAATAAACGATTCAAAGAGACCATGTAATAAACAACCCTTGAGAAAGGTATGCGTACAAGTGAGAAAATGTTATCTGTGCGATTACATTTCATTGTCTAAACTAAAGACAGCTGTTCGTATGTCATTTATTTGAATTTTTGTTAATACATTTATAGCACAGGGTAACGTAACTGCGCAAGCGGAATTTAATTTCTACGCGGATCCGGAAAGCGTGCACATCGTGCTCAACAGCAACAGCAACAAGCCTCTGTGGTTGCTACCGTGGGAATCCTGTTTAGAGACCAGAGTAACACATGTACATACAATTTTACGGTCGTAATTATTATTAATTATCAAATCTAGATTGATCCTCTGAATTTTCAATCTTGCTTTTAAATATAAAAATATTTTTGAGAAAAATTAATTTAGTAATAGAAACCTTGCCCTTTAATGACGTCAGAAAAATTATTGTACTAAGTATAAATTCTATTATTATTAGCAAGAAACGATTTCTGATTTTTCATTTGACTTGACTTTCGATTTATATTTTTCAGGAGTGGCGAAAAGATGTACTGGGCGTGATAGACAAGCCCTGCGTGCACATGATGAACGCAATCGAGGACGGTAGACGTTCGCAAGTGAAGAAGTTTTTTCCATATTACACTATGTGTGACGCTTTTCTAGCTGGGATCGTGATGGTTCCTCACATGGCCAAGAATGTCGTTACGTGGCACGCGGACATCGAGTTAAGCGGCAATCGAACCCGGGGCCAAGTTGTTCTCGATCATCTGCTGTCAAACAAACCGAACGTGAATTTGATCAACAGTTTCGATTCCGAGATTTTTAAGAAGATATTATTAGACGCGGTGAACACGATTCACGATTATCGGTGATTAATATTGTACGATTGTAAAATATAACTATCGAATGAATAAAAGAATATTATATGTTTAATTCTGATTTATTATCTGAATTATTAGTTTTTAATTTTTAAATTATTAGTCTTTGTATTAAAAAAAGAAAAATAAAAGAAGTTTTTCTTTATAATTTATATGTAACGTTTAATTGTTTTTTCTTTTTACTTAATAGGCAATAACAAATACGATTGCACGAAAAGACGAGACATTCCAAGAAAATAAAGAGACATGTAGAGATAAGAGACTAAAGAATTTATTTTCGAAAACACATTAAGGAAAGCAGGATGGATTTAATGGCTCTGGTACATGATTTTACAGCGGCACCAATTACCCAGGTATGCAATCGTTAATCTAAGAGAAATGCCAAGAAGACAAGACTTCTATTCAAATTTTATACACATTCAATAATTTAATTATGTGCGCTTACGATTTAACTGAAAACTCTTATCTTGAGTATTAAAATTAATTTTAGAAAAATATATATGCATTTTATAATTACAGTTTATTTTAATTGCACTTTATAAAATTTATATGTAAATTTATTTTTCTTTCCTAGACAGAAAGTTATTTTCGAGAAACATATACTATTTTTATTATGAAAAATTGATGTAATGTTAAAAATTGTGAAAGATGCGTATTCCAACTACTGATTAATTTTCCATTTGATTATCTTAGAAATAAAAAGAGATAAACTCACGAAAACATTGATATTTTGAAGTGTTATTAAAAGATAATGTACACTTTTTTTGATAAAATATTCATATCGTGTCTTTATATACAATAAAAAATATGATAATTGTAAAGAAATTGTATGAATTTATACTTAAATTAAAAAATGTTTTAATACAGTATGAAATAAAAAATATTTTTAAGCAATCCCTCATTTTATCCGCATTTCATAATAATTCGTGAATATACAAGATGAAAAACAAGGAAACGTAGTATTTACTTTAATTTGTTCAAAGTTGAGAAATCGCTCTGTTTATAATAATAAAAATTATAATAAATAATAAAATGGGCGAACGTACAGAACGAGCCGCGAGTGGTGCACATTTGTGAGACGCCACCGAAGGAGGATTTACTGATGAAGATGGTTCCCGGAAGTTCCCCCTGGTCGAGACTACGACGTTGGTTCCTCGGTACGCGGACAGTATCGCGAGAACATCCGTTCGCACGATTTTGCTTGAAAAGCACTAAGGCGATCGATTATGAAATTAGTCGGCATCTCAAGTCCCATTTCCACATGATCTATCCTTTCAGTACCTTCAGGTGAGTTGCAAGTCTCCTCTCATGAGAATTTAAGAGTCACATTAAATGACGAATAAGTTGTATCCTCGGCCAAAAATATTCTACACACCAATATGTTTCTAAAATATTTTTAATTAGTAAGAATTTGAGATTTTGTTAGTAATAAAAATTATTTTTTATATTAAATATTATATATTTTTATTTTATTAACATTAAAGTCAAATATACTAACAATTTTGTAACTTACTTTCTCCTGTATTGTTATCCAATTTATGATAATTTATATTGCTGGTATTATCTACACAAAAAGATAACATTTTTTTAATGAATCCAACTAAGTAAATGAAAGAAATATAAAAATGCCCAAATTTTTGGCTAAGGCTGTAAGTTCATATCTATCTCGAAATTAAACCAAACGGTTTTCTACTATACAGAGTATTTTGGGAGTCCGTGATGACGCTGTTTATCATAGTGGCTCTGTTGATCACCCCAGTCTTCCTTGCATTTTACTTCGACGAATACAAGAAGTGGTATATTTTCAATCATGCAATCGACGCCGTATTCATATGCGACATTGCGATCCGATTCTTCACCGGTTATTATGATTCTTATACGCAACTGGTGATTCTGGACCCGAAGATCGTTGCGAGGTGGAAATAGAACATAGAACTTTAATGATCAATCTACGATAGAGAAATTTTTTTTTAATTAACTTGAATCTCCATATTTAAATAAAAAAATGGAGATTATGTTGCGAAGCTGCCTCCTCCCTTCATCCGATAGCTTAATTAAGAACTTTAATTTAAAAATCAGATGGAAAAGTCTCATTGTAAGAGAAAAAAAACATTTTTTATTTTATTCTACAAACTTAAATCCATATTTTTAAAAAAGTTTATTATGCATAATAAAACTTATTATAGTTCTATGTAATTCTTTTAATATTTTTTTTTGAGATGTAAATTTAAGAATTTGTTTGGAAAAGTTCTTTACAACGATTTATGAGACGACGATTATCGTAGTAAATATCTGCGCGGTTTCTTCGTCTTGGACGTGTTACCGGTACTACCTCTGGAGTTCCTCATCGTGCTCTTCGAATCGCTGTGGTATCTGGCGACGTTGAACCTGCTGAAGATATTGTGGATACGAACGATCGTCGTTTACGCACGCAGACTTTATTACGTCAGGATTTCGTATTTGATTATTGTTCCTTTTTCTCACCGCGTGACGAAATCGAGATCTTACACGCTCAAACATGAAAATTACAGGTATACCGAGTTAATTTCCATCTGTACAAGATAGCAGGGATCAGCATGATCATCGTCCTATGCGTGCATTGGGCCGCTTGTCTAGAGTATTATTTGCCGCTCACGGTCGCCAAGATAGTCGGGCCGAATGACGCGTTAGTAATCTACGCTTTTTTTTTTCACATGGAAAATTTAAATCTAAATGGAATAAATAAAATGTGCAATCAATATTGAAATCAAAACTATAGTGAAAGGACAACAAATTTACAGCTCATGGATTCGATCGCCCTACATGGAGAATAGGAGAACAAAATTTGCAATCTACTTATCATGTTTGAACAGAGCTATTATCGCCCTGGTCGGATCTACGCATTATTTAAATGTCAGCAGTCCGGAGGATATTATATATAATTTAATTCTCTCTGTTCTCGGAGTAATCGGATTTATTTATTTGCTGGGTATGCTCATTATGCTTAACTTAATTTAAAAAGTTTCCATTAAAACTAATTTTTTTAATCGACTATCTAATAATTTTAATAATTTTAATTAAATCATTAATAGTTAATTATAATTAAAAATTATGTTTTAATTTAATAAAACATTCACATATTTAAATAACTAAACAGAATCTGAAATTTACTCTTATTTCTATATTACAATTTTAATTAAATTTTTAATTTCAGACGAACTTTAACGTACTTTATATTACTTTTACAAAATGTATTTGAATGAAATTTTTGAAATAATTTCTCTGCTGCTTTATTTTTCTTAATCCTTTTCTTATTACCATTATACACTTGTTCCTAAGATTAAATACTACGATTTTGCTAATCGATAATAAGTCTTTCTTCCTCTCGAAATGGCACAGTGCGACTCTGGCAGCTAATAACGACGTTTCGTTCCCCTTACAAGAGGCATTTGAAATTAATTGAGCAGCTGCAACAGTATATGAGATACAAGGAATTGCCGTATTCCTTGCAACAACGAGTGCTGTCCTACTACAATTACCGAAACAAGAAAGGATTTGAGAGAGATAAGATGATTATCAATCACGTGTCGCCCTACTTGCGAGAAGTATGCGGTACCTTTAAAAGTTTCCTAAAACACTTGTTCTTGAGAAGTACAAAAATAGTCCTCTTATGTGATTTGAATCCTAAAAAAAAAAAAAAAAAGTGAGACTCGATTATTCGATTTGACTCGAATCTTCAAATACACGTTGAACTTGATTTCATCTTTAAATAATAGTATCATAGATTTTGTTAAGTTACATGTTCCTTATATGAAATTGAATTGATTTGAATTTTCAATTTCTTCGCTTGTTCCAGAAGCTTCTTCTGCACAATTATCGCCGACTACTGGACAACGTGGAGCTGTTCGGATACCTGCCGCGGGCGGTGATGGCCCAATTGATCGGCTCCGTGCGCTCCGAGATTTTCATGCCGGACGACACGCTGGTGAAAGCTGGCGCGCGCAGCGACGCTCTGTACTTCATCGCCTCCGGCACCGTGGCCGTCTACAATAACGTGGAGGAAGAGGTGAGAGAATTGAGAAGAATCTTGGATTCTAGAGAAGATTCTTGAGCTTGAATCGCTCGCGCGTTTCCGCAGATCTGCCACTTGGAGGACGGCGCGTACTTCGGCGAGCTGGCCCTGCTGATGGAGGACGATCGTTGGATCGCGAGCGTCGTCGCCGCGGAGAACTGCGAGGTCCACGTGCTGACGCGCCTCGACTTCCGGAACGCCTTGGCGCTGCATCCCGAACTCCTGACGCACCTGCAGAACGTCACGCTCGCGCGTTCGGAGCGAACGCTGCTCGAGGAGGTTCACGAACGGGAGGCACCGCCGATCATGTCCGGGAACATCAACATCAGCAGCATAAAGACCAAGAGGCGGGACTAGGCCGAATGAATGTTAGGCGAGAGTACGAAGGACTCTTCGTAGTTTTTTTATTCGTTTAGCTTAAATTTTTTTATTATTATCTCAATTGCGTTTCATTTTTATAACTTCTCAATAACTTCATTAATATTTTGCACTATTAGTTTATTCGTAACCGGCGCCCAGTGGGAAATTTCGGTGATTTTTTTGGACAAAAATCTTATTAGAGCTCAATTCTTCATGAAACTAAATAAAATTTTTTTTAAACACTCGTAAAAACTTATATTTTAGGTAGGAACTGCGGAAATTTAGTTATCGTTAATCCTACATTAAAGAAAAATAATCAAATGCGAGTAAACGAATAAATTTGGCTATTCTTAAACGCGAATTTCCAAAGCTCTAAAAATTTTTATACGTGTATTCTAAATCTAAAATTATAATATGTATTTTTTTCAGAATTTTCTGCACGCTAGTTTTTTCGAAATAAATTTTTGAAATTTCGGAAAATTAAATTTTATTAAATAAGACTATTTATTATTTATTTGAATTTTGAATTTTGTAATTTTGACGTCAGAATCGTAATCAGCGACTCCAAAAATCTATAAATAATCTATGATTTTACTGTTTTATTTAGAAGAAAAATGTGCCTCTCAAATGGTTAAGTATTTAGGGTTTAATTAAAGGTTTACTTGCATTTGATTATTTTTCTCTAATGTAGGTTTAACTAAATTTCCGATGTTCCTTCCTAAAGTATAAGTCTTTAGGAGTATTTTTTTTTTAATTTATTCAGTTTCGTGAAGAATTGAGCTCTAACAAGATTTTTGTCCAAAAAGTCACCGAAATTTTCCACTGTACGGCGTTTTATTACGCTACGGAATTATATTTATTTAACGGTCGAAACTTCAACGAAATATCGTCAAACTCTTCTCGCGATGGAGCAACAATTAACAATAATCGCTCGACGCAGGAATATTTCTCTATACAATTTGAAACAAACTTAATATAGTCTCTAAAACTCTCTAAATAATCAATAATATTATACAATAATAATTGAGCGTCTAAGGAGCGCTTAAAGAAATCCTAAAGCGAATTACCGAGACATTCTGTCATTTTAAGAAATTCTTCACTTTATAGAACTGCAAAAATTAACACATATTATTGTGATAATTTTTTTTTTTGTTATTAGCATGAAATCACCCTTTATTTTTGTTTGTATTCCAATCAATTGTGTAAAAGAATTTCACAATTTCGTAAATTCAAAGAACATCTTAAAGTAAAGAAAAAATACCGGCAGTTTGCTTTAAAATTTCCTTTATGGCAGACCTCGGTGGAGGTTTGCTGCTCGAAAACTGTACTTAATTTCAATCTGTACTTAATTTGACCAAGAAAACAGGTTCACCCCCTATGCCCGGATTAGAAGCGGCGGGGCCTTCGTTTCTGCGGGTGCCTGTACGACTGCTGGTACACGGACATGAGCCGCCAGTGCTCGGGGTAATCGGCGTCCCGGCAGCCGCTCATCACGCTGAACGGCGGCGCCAGGGTGTCGATGCAGAAGGCGCGTCTCGCGAACGGGGTCTTCGGCCGCGGCACCGTCATCTTCATCGGCGGCAGTCCGTTCCGGCGCGCCACGGCGTCGTCGCCCGCCATCGCCGTCGTCGGCCAGCGTTTCTTCTCCTCGAGACCGAGCGCGACGCCCACCGCCGAGCGGATCAGCCTCGGATCCCTCCCTCGCTCGAGTTCCGCTTCCGGGATCTCTCCATCCCGGCAGGCCACGCATCTGCGTTCGGTGATGCGCGGCACGGAGTTCGATCTCAACGGCTTCTCCCCGCATCGCCGTTCGCCACGGAATTCTACGATCGGATCTGTTGTTGTTATTTAATTCCTCGTTTGAGTATAGAATGCCTTCATTACGGGCATTTTATTTTTTTTCCGCTTTAAAAATAATAAAAGAATGCGTTATAAAAATTGTAATCAATTAATGAAATAGGAAGATATTTATTTTGTCAAATAGTTTCGATCATTATTAAAATAATATGTTGTGCTATGTAAATCACGTATTATAAAGTAATAAATTAATAAATTCAATATTTTAGCAACAATACCATATTAAAAATAGATATGTGCAAACTATTCGAAAATTTCGAATACGAATCACATATATTGACAATTTTATAAAATTATGTTTAAAGTAACTTTATATCAGAAAATTATTTTTCTTATATGGAAATGCTTTTTATCTACATAATATTTAATTTAACTATCTAATTATGTTGTTAATTAAAAGTTATGTTTTAACGGTTTGCTTTAATTCGGCGTCAAAAAATCTTGATTTGCACCTCACAAATTAAAATAGATTTATTTAATAGAGATAATCAGTGATTATATAAAGTAGTTTAATTTATGATTAATAATAAATAATTTATTTTAACAGTAAGATTTTAAAAAATGTATATCATTGCCGTTAACTAAAGAAATTATTACTCTTACACACACATTGTGCTGTTCTCTCTTTTGCTTGAACCTTATTAGAATATTTTAAGACTTGATACTTCGTAATCGATAATGTAATTGACACGACATATTGAAAACGGACACTTTTTACGGTTTGTTGGTACGACTCGTAAATTTGTGTGACCGTTATAATTTCATTTGATGTATTTAGGGTAAATGTACCTATTAGCGTGTCTGTACCTATTAGTGTGTCTTTTATCTTTTGTTTTATAAAGGTAAGAAAGGCGCCAAGTGTGTGGTTTTTCCTTTAAGAAAAAAAATTATTGGATGGTTCAACCTAAGTAATATATACTAAGTGTGTCAAATTCAACCTAAGTAATATATAACAAAATCCAAGATAATACTTTGTGATTTAAATTCAACCTAAGTTATATTTTCTTTTAAGGAAAAAATCACAAATTCAAAATAAAACTTTTGATCAATCTCAACCTAAGTGGTATATACTTTTGAATGGTTCAACCTAAGTAATATATACTAAGTGTGTCAAATGCAACCTAAGTAATATAAATCAACCTAAGCAATATATACTGTGTCAAATTTAACCTAAGTAATATATATTCTTGAAATTTTTTAAGTTTTTATACTTACACACACAAATTAACTTCTCTACAAAAATAGTAATATTTAAATATTTGCGCCAATTATAAGAACAAATATTTTTATACGAACTAAAACATTATTACTATTCTTTAGCCAGTTTTTATAATACAAAACAAAAAGAATGCCTTTTTTTTGGTAGCGCCAAACTGCTATGCTCCCTTAATACTTGATAAGGGCCCAAATGTAGATGAGGGCCGAATTATAGTAAAATTTTGAATAAAATATTTGCCGGCTAAAGTCGACTTGCTCATCAATTCGTTTTAATTGATCGCTCATTACGAGTTACTTTTTCTTTTCATGCGCTGTACTATACCTCACCGTTGCAGCAGCATCGATTCCTCTCCGAGTTCTTCCCCGTCTCGTCCTGGCTCGCACAACCGCACTTGTCCTTCCGCTCGCTGCGAGAGGACAGGAGCTCGCGGTTCCTCGGCACCGGCGTGTGCTGGATCATGGCGAAGATCGCCGGGGCCGTGCCGCCCTCGGAGCCGTCGATGTGCGTCGCCCTGCGCGGCTCGTACACCGGGTCTATCGGGGTCTCCCAGCAGATCGCCAGGTCCATCCGGGTCTGCGGTTTCTTGCAGCCGAGCGCGGGTACGAACGAGCGATCCCTCTCGGTAGCCGCGCGCGGACGATTCCCCCGGTCCTGGTTCCACTTCGCGTCCCGTTCGCAGCTGGCCGAACAGACGCGGCACCCCAGCCTGAGGACGGAGTCGTCCACGCGATCCGGAAGTGGCTGGTGCTGCAAGTTCTCCGCGTGCAACCTCTTCGCCAGGGCGAACTTGTCAACGCAGGCGGCGATCTCTGCAGCGAAGGAATAAAAGATCCTTTTATACTAGAATTGCATTAAAAAGTTTATGTGAATAAAAGAGGCTTATATAACAGATAATTGGGTGAGTTTGTAATTTTTTAAACTAAATAGAGTTAAAGTCAACGGCTATATTATAAAGTCAATATATTTAGTTACGTTAAAAATTATACACGAACGAAAATTTAATTCAGTTCACTATTTTAATTAAACGAAATCTTATCAAATGTTATTTTGTATCAAAAGCTATCAAAATTTTAATATCAATAGCTAAACGGCTAAACTTAAGTTGAAATGTAATTAATTAATAAATTATTAATTGGTTATTTAATCTCGCAATCTATTGAGTGAATTTTCACCTAAGTGTTAATTCAATTGAATTAACACTTGAATTAACACCTAAGTGTTAATTCAATTGAACTAACACTTAGGAGAAAATTTACTCAATAGATTGCGAGATTAAATAACTAATTAATAATTTATTAATTAATTACACTTCAACTTAAGTTTAGCAGTTACAATAACTAATTAATAATTAATTAATTAATTACATTTCATTGTTTAAGCATTGCTGTGCAGAGAAAAAAAAAACCCCGTTTCGGTCTCTGCCTCGACTCCTCCTCGACGGGATCCTCCAGGGGAGAAAGCAAGGGGAGGAAATAAAAACAAAATCGTCATACCATTTCTCCGTTCCTCGTCCTCGACGGTCCAGCGGAATTTAGGACATTCGGGCGAGTGTCCTCCTCCCGGAAGGAAGGTCGTCCGCTTTACCAAGGCGCCCCCGGATCGGCAACGTTCGCAGAGGTCGTCGCTCTTACGGACGATCGATTTAGCGCGACAGCGAGCGCAACGCTCGCGCGATTCCATTATTCACTCTCCGGTCCCCGTCGTCTGGCCGCTCGCAATCGGTCTCGCTTTTACATAACGACGTGCACTTTTGCATTACGTGCAGTTAATTAACGCGCGGTCGGACGGGAAGGCGCGTCTTCCGGGAGGCACATCTTCCAGCGGGCGATCAAGCCCGGGGGGGAGCCCGACGGGAAGAGCCGCCGCTGCCGTGGCTTACCGCCGTTCTCCATTTTTGGACACTGTCCGGAGAACGTGAACCTGAACGGCCAAGACCGTAGGAATGTCCTCGTGATGCCTTCACTCCCACTCTCCCGGGCGCCGCGGTTTCCCTGACGACATGATAATTCGATAGCGGACTCGCTACAGCTTGCGTTACCGAATGCTTACGCTTGCGTATCTATGTTTATTGTTGGCCTTTATCGTTATTAGCTATTATTGTTATCACGTAACCGGATTATATGATGAATAGCGAAGGGACATGGCTGTAGCAGAAATCCACGCAGAGTAAATAAAATTATAATAAGATCGAGATGCGGGGAATGTGGTTAATAACTAATTCAAAAGTTAACAGTTAGATTTTAACTTGACTTAATTTTAAATAAGTTAATTTTTAACTTTAACTAGTTATTTTTAAAATATAAAAACAAGTATAATTCTTTGTCAGTTCGTGTAAACTTGATTTACAAATAAAATATTAAATTTATTTGATTATCTAAATTGCAATTATTTTGTTATTTAAAGTAATTTTTTTAAATTACATTCCAATTTAATATAAATAATAATTTTTCAAATTAATTTTTAATTAAATTTGACGTAATTAATTTAATCTTGACATAACTTTTAACGTAACTAACTTGAAAAAAATCATTTTAATGTGAATTAAGTTAAAAAGACTGATTTTTATTTAAAATCATTTTGCCATATCCAGAATTCGTCATCCTTAAAAGTGCATCGAGTTGGATCACAGTTTTTCCTGAAATGGCTTCTGACCTGATGTCATTTCGCTCCTATTATAAGATCGCATTCTACCTAGCAAGATCTATTTCCTCCGGAATAATGGAACTACGCGAACAATTGGAGGAAGGTCGCGATGATGACTACGGAAATTTCGCTGGCGTCGCTCATACGCTAACTCTTCCCGCTAATATTTCACTGTAACGTCGTAAACGCGGAAAGTCGGGACTGGGAAATACTGATGACGCCCACTCGAAATTGCACATTTCTAGATCGCCAAGAGAGATGCAAAATGCATATATCGCCCCGTGGTGTACTTCTTACCTGTAGATCGGGAATGTAAAGCGTCTCATGAATATTACGAATAGCATTATCACGCGAAGCGTATTTTGCAAAAGCATAAAAAAAAAAACTAAGGAGCCGCCGTCCACGCTCGGAGTACACAAGCGATTAATACCGGGAGGCAATGAAGGACAGAGACGACGTGTATTTTGTATTTATAGCGGCGAATCCGCGCTTCCTGGATCATTGCCATTCTCCCTACCACTCCGGATTTCGCCGGAAGAGGACCTTGAAGCGCGACGCGAAATCGCGGTCGAAGCACATGGACAGTGCACGCGACAGTCGTACATTAATGCTCGCCCGATTCCCTTCCGTTTCCATATATTATTGATAAAATATCTATTCGGAACGTCAAGTAGAACAAACAGCCAAGTGCGGCGATGAACTGTCAAGTGTGCGTCTTGTCGAAAATTCACCCGGTTTTATTAAATTCTTCCCTCTTTGAAAGAAATGGGTCGGTTAATTGAATTAATATACATTTTTTTAAGTTAAAGTTAACGACTAATAGAATAAATTTAATTTAACGGAATATATACAAAAAAAAAAAATTCTTCATAGTATCAATGTACGGCGTTTATTGACTAAAATTCATTGACACAATAAGCTTTTTGTTAATAGTATAAATATTACATTAAACCTTTTCATTAGTCATAAATAATTTTATTAATATTACGAATTATTCTTTGTTACAATAAATAAAACGTCATAATAATAAAATAATTTATTGGACCAATTTTAATAAATGTTTCATTAATAGAATGAATATTTCATTGGAATTTAATGTACAGTTTCGGCTCACAAGGAAATCTCGCGAACTAGAAAATTCAGATTTTAATGAAACTTGGCATAAATGTAGAGAGTAAATACATGAATTTAAAAATTTTTAGTTGGTGCCCAAAAACGGTTTGAAGGGGTGAAACCACCCTTCAAAGTTGAGATGATTTTTGCGGTTTTTCGATATATGTCGTAAATTAAACAAAATATAAAAAAATGTTTCCTATGAAAGTTTTACAGTATAAATACCTTTATTTAACTATGCTATTTATTTAAAAAAAAAATTTTTTTATAATTTTTTTTTTTTGAAAAATGAATAGCGTAGTTAAAGGAGGTATTTATGCTGTAAAACTTTTGTATAAAACATTTTTTAATATTTTGTTTAGTTTACGAGATATATCAAATAACCGCAAAAATGTCTCAAATTTAAAGGGTGGTTTTATCCCTTCAAACCGTTTTTGGGCACCAACTAAAAATTTCTAAATTCATGTATTCACCCCGCTCTACATTTATGCTAAGTTTCATTAAAATCAGAATTTACGAATTCTCGCGAGGTTCCCTTGTCAGAGTATTATAAAAATTCATTATTTTCCGCAATCGTCAACCTATTGCAGAAATTATTTTTTACAACACTCTGTGTATTGTAAAAATTCAATATTTTCTGCAATTGTCAGCCTATTGCAGAAATTATTTTTTACAACACTCTGTGTATTGTAAAAATTCAATATTTTCTGCAATTGTCAGCCTATTGCAGAAATTATTTTTTACAACACTCTGTGTATTGTAAAAATTCGATATTTTTTGCAATTGTCAGCCTATTGCATAAATTATTTTTTACAATCCTCTGTGTATTGTAAAAATTCGATATTTTCTGCAACACTCTGTGTATTGTAAAAATTCGATATTTTCTGCAATTGTCAGCCTATTGCATTAATTATTTTTTACAACACTCTGTGTATTGTAAAAATTCGATATTTTCTGCAATTGTCAGCCTATTGCATGAATTATTTTTTACAATCCTCTGTGTATTGTAAAAATTCGATATTTTCTGCAACACTCTGTGTATTGTAAAAATTCGATATTTTCTGCAATTGTCAGTCTATTGCATAAATTATTTTTTTACAATCCTCTGTGTATTGTAAAAATTCGATATTTTCTGCAATTGTCAGCCTATTGCAGAAATTATTTTTTACAACACTCTGTGTATTGTAAAAATTCGATATTTTCTGCAATTGTCAGCCTATTGCATTAATTATTTTTTACAACACCCTGTGTATTGTAAAAATTCGATATTTTCTGCAATTGTCAGCCTATTGCATAAATTATTTTTTACAATCCTCTGTGTATTGTAAAAATTCAATATTTTCTGCAATTGTCAGCCTATTGCTGAAATTATTTTTTACAACACTCTGTGTATTGTAAAAATTCGATATTTTCTGCAATTGTCAGCCTATTGCTGAAATTATTTTTTACAACACTCTGTGTATTGTAAAAATTCGATATTTTCTGCAATTGTCAGCCTATTGCAGAAATTATTTTTTACAATCCTCTGTGTATTGTAAAAATTTATCACGATTGCGGAAAATGATGAATTTTTATAATACTCTGACAAGGGTACCTCGCGAGATTTCGTCAATTCTGATTTTAATGAAACTTGGCATAAATGTAGAGGGGGGTGAATACATGAATTTAGAAATTTTTAGTTGGTGCCCAAAAACGGTTTAAAGGGGTAAAACCACCCTTCAAAGTTGAGACTTTTTTGCGGGTTTTCGATATATCTTGTAAACTAAACAAAATATTAAAAAAATGTTTCATACAAAAGTTTTACAGCATAAATACCTCCATTTAACTACGTTATTTATTTTTCGGAAAAAAAAGAAAATTATAAAAAATTTATTTTTAATAAATAGCATAGTTAAATAAAGGTATTTATACTGTAAAACTTTTGTATGAAACATTTTTTTATATTTTGTTTAATTTACGAGATATATCGAAAAACCGCAAAAATCGTCTTAACTTTGAAGGGTGGTTTTACCCTTTCAAACCGTTTTTGAGCACCAACTAAAAATTTCTAAATTCATGTATTTACCCCCTCTACATTTATGCCAAGTTTCATTAAAATCTGAATTTTCGAGTTTGCGAGGTTTCCTTGTCAGTGTAGTTGCACAAACAAAAAATTTTTAACTTTAAAAAAATAAGATTACAAATACTTTTATGTGGAAATCACAATTAAAATTATAAATTACAATTAACTTAACACTTTAAACGTAACAAAAAAACAAAATAGCGGAAATTAATAATTCAAACTTGTTTTTTTTTTCCAGGATCAAGATCGCGTTCGTTAAGATGAGAAGCAGCTCGCCCAATCATGCCATTAATTAATCTCGCTGGGGGATTGCAGCTTAAAGAGAGATATGGCAAGAATTTGCCGCGAGTGTTAATAAAGCGCCGGGCCGAGCGTGCTTTAATTATAGTAACGACCGTATGTTTTCTCACAACGTGACGCGGGGAAACCACGCTGCTAATACTTCCCCAGTATAACGTCATAGTGGCGATCGTGACGTGAGGGACGGATGAATCACTTGCGGCGCGCCGCGGCGAGATCGGTTAGTGAATCGACGAACACCGTGCCGGACAGTCTGAGTCCTTTGTTCATACCGCGAGGACGGCGAGTAGTGTTTTAAGTCACGGTGAATGAATGACATTGAAATTGAAAGGATAACGAATTTTCTGAGTTCATCGAAAGGTAAATTGGTGATGATATTCGATTACGTTTCGATTATGTTTTCTTTAAGACTAGACGCGTTTGTTGATCAATGCCAGCAAAAAAAGAGAAGACTGCAGGTAGCAATTACGCGAGTTAAAAGTATAATTGCGAGGAATGCAGTGCGTTGAATTAAATTGCGTGTTGCGAAGAAAATGCGGGACAAAAGGAGAGCAAGATGAAAAAAGTTATAAGACTAGAGAAAAGTGATATAATTAGGGAGAGATTAACGTGTTGTCGAGTTTAAATAATGTAAACATTATGTAATTTTGTAACGGCATCATTTTCTTCCTGAGATTTTTTAATTCATCAATTATCGCATTATGCGCAAATGCAATTCTACCGCTCTGTAAAAGCTGTGTTTGCGCATAATGCGATTAATCAATTGATGAATTAAGAGACTCGCCTTAATTCATAAATTTGGATTTAATTAATTTTTAAATGTAACGCGGCATTCATCCGGAAGCCTTTCCTGTTGATAATGTCAATTGAGGCCACAAAAACCTCAAGACTAGTATTTTAAGTGTACGTGTTTATCTTAATGTTACATTTATCACGAATAACCTTATGTTATTTGTAACGGATATCCCGAACACGCAATTTCCTTATTTTATTCTTGACAATGCTACAAGTAGTATTTCATTTCCAAATTGCAATGACTGCGAAAATTGTCATTCTTCATCCAATGTTTATCGTACTCTCACTTTTATGATTTTTGGTGAGTCCTGAATATCGATTTGCCCATTTTATCATATTAATAATAACTTAATTTTGACCAAATTGCAAACCTTTGATTTAATTGCAAAAAAATAATTGCAAAATATTTATGTTTCAAGATTTGTCTAATCTTTAAACAAATATTATTTAAGAATAATATTCTGACAAAACTGTTGCGTTATGGCGAATAAATCTTAGCACAAAATCTTTAATGCCATTTTATTGTGCAATGTTTGCAAAATCTTCCTATCGGGGAATAATTCAAAGGGTTGAAATGTGAAAAGTGCGCAAATTGTTCCGCAGGTAATCCCTTCGACGGATCTCCCCGGCGTTTCATACGATTCACCATGAACGGAAGAAAGAATCCCGATGAAAACGGCGACGAAATCATATACCTGGACGAGGTCAACGACGAGGTATCGAGACCCCTAACGTCCACCGAGTCGGAGGCCGTTCCGTCCATCGGCCTGCGCGCTGGGTTCACCTCGGAGACCGACGAAAGTCTCGCTCCCGTTCACACGGGTTCGCGGAAATCGTCGTTCGCCGGGACGGAGACCGACATCCTCGACGAGAAGCCGTCGGCGCCGCCGATAGTCGGCTTCGACGGCCGTAACGGGCCGGAGTTTCCCGCGGGGGGTCAACCGGGCTGGGCCAGCGGTACCGTCTTCCCGATGCCCATGCCGGCCGGCGTCACCACCCCCGACGTGAACATCTATCAGCACAAGAAGACCCTGGCCCAGGGTATGATGGACCTGGCGCTGCTGTCCGCGAACGCGAATCAGATGCGCTACGTCCTGCAGACGGACGGCCGGCACACGTACTTCTTCCCGGCGCTGATCATGATCAGCATGAGCCTGTTCCTGCAGATCGCCGTGGGTATCGGCCTGATATGGAACAGCGTCTACAACGTCAAGGAGCACGAGCAGATGTGCAAGGCGAACAAGGCCAACAACTGGACGGTCATCGGTATCTTCCTCGTCACGATACTCAACGTCTTCATCTCGTCGTTCGGCGTTGTCGATCAACCGGTCGTCACGACGTAACAAAAGTTCCCTTTCCTCTTCGCCGCCCTTGATGCGCTCTCCCCTTCATCGCTCTTCAACGATACGCAGTCGTAGCGCGCGAAGTGAACGACCAGATAAAGTATCTCCGTTGTTTTTAATGTGATACCGCGGCAAGTTTAATTTCGATTACAGAAGCTTCACTTAGCGCGTGCCCCGTAATGTGTATCTGCTTTGAAAAACAGATATTTTTATTTGAAAAAGCATAAGGCGCAAAATTAGAGTAAACAGAAAAATTAGTAAATAATAATGTTCTAAACAGATATTTAATTGGTGGCTTTGAAAAAAAAATGTGTTCAAAGTTTATCAACTTAGAACTTCTTTAATTTTGCGTCTCACTTTTTTAAACAAAGGTATATGTTTTTTAAAACCTTGCACGTCATCTCTTTAAACGAAAGTTTTTAAATATGACGTTGATAAATATTTTTTTTCTTTCGCGAGTAATGCATCTGATATGAAAAAGAGAGTTTAAGAGCTCTTTTTAACTTCAGAGTTCCTTATTGAGGTCGATTTACGCCAGAAACAAAAGGCTACATGTAAATTTTTTCCTCAATTATTTTCCCATCATTAGCATGAAAAATAACGAAGATATTTCAGATTCTGACGTTAAGTAACCCATTCTGCACGCTTGCATCATTGTAAACTACATTCATGTAAATTTATTCACGTAAGACTCGTCACGCGAACACATAAATAATTTATAGAAATACAATTTCACACGGTGATAATTTAATAAGAAATTTTTTTTACTTTAAATGATAAGCGATAATGTAATGTTTGCAATATAATAATAAATAATTCTTTTTTTTTAATGTGATGTTTTCATATAACATAAAACGAAGCGTAGCATGAATTGGATGTCATTTAATTTGAATCAAACGTGAACGACGGATGGGATCAACTCCAACATTTCCTTCAATTCGTCGGCCAGTTGCTTTCTGTTTCGTTGGAGATTTTCCTCCTCGCGTTCCTGGCGCTCGCTCAAATCGTTTAACCAGCTCTGCGCCTCTGTGTTGCTACACTGACTTCTGTGCGTGCGAGACGCGCAATTAAAGGCCAAGTTTATAGCACCACCATCATCGCCGTCGCCGCCGCCGCTCGCCGTCTCCTCCTCGGACGTGAAACCTCGAAGTTTGTCCCTAATTACGTGACGTAACAGCGAGCTGAACGCGGCGAGTTCCTTGGTACAGATCACTTTTGGATTCGATTCCATGGATCTTCTGTGCTCCTGAATCACTGTAGCCTGCAATGCACATCGTCGCAGTTATGTCAATATTTTTCTGCGAATCGATTCAAAACGAGTGCAAATTCTACAAATATAAAGGCAGAATGAGCACATTATTTATTTTCTTTGCCAAATGAATGACGAATAACGTAACTTTTCCTCGTTCTCTTGGAATTTTAGAGACAGAACGGAGCATAAGATAGAATAATAAAACAGTTTGCCCTGCGACGAATTCGCGGAACCTGTTTTCCGTCTCTCAACTTAACTCCCGAGTCAAATTTCTTCATCTCTTCGGCCCCTCTTTTTTTTTCTCCCTCGTGAAGAGTCTCTTTTGCCAAGAAACCTTTATCGTCTAATGCTTCTCGAGTGTATGCAATTGGGATCTCTAAGAGGCGGCTGTGATGGAATAAATAGTTATCTCAGAGCCGTTTCGTAAGGCAAAGAAATCTTGTCCGAATAAACAAAACAGATTCCCTTCAGCTTCATCGCAGTACAAACTTATTTTTCACTGTTTATAATAAAAAGAGGAAGAAAGAGCTCCCTCGCGTTCACGACGCGAGGACTCGACGCAAATACTCAGACTGCACTGTGAAATACTTCTAAGAATTATTAAAATATTTTATAAACATTTATCAGAATATTTTGTAATAGATTTATTATAAATATCACAAAAATATGTAGTCTATATTTTAATCACGTATTGAGTAAGAATTTTATGATATATTAATTTTTATCGTATTTGTACATAAAAACATAAAATATTTAAATATTAAAAAAAATAGTATTTATTAGCAAAAATATCGTGTGCTGTCTGGGTTACTCGCGTGACGGAAAAGAGACTTCACGTTTTTTTTCGAGATTTTACCATCCAGTCGAAGAACACGTGCCGCTTCCGCAGCCACTTGGCGCGCGCGTCCAGCAGGGCACCAGCCTCGCGGAATTCTCGCAGTCGTCGCCGATCCTCCGAGGAGGAGGAGGAGGGGGAGGAGGAGGAGATGCCGGCCCCATCGTCACCGAGGACGCGCGTCCTCGCGAAGCGTTTCGTCAACGCCAACTCGGACACGGTCAGATGCGGCAGACCGCTCACGTTCATGCTCGCCGCGTGCACCTTGGATATCAATTTGGCCCGCTCGTGGACCAGCTCATCGATCTCCCGCAGGTTTAGGTTCACCGTGGCGTTCAGGTGCAGGATACCGTCAAGCTGGGAGGTCAGTGACAACGGCTGATCGTTCAATGAGGTGGTTGACCACGGTGACTAAATACGACGACCGAAAACAAACACATTTAAAAGACTTTATATTTTTATTTCATATTCGGGACGTTTACTCAAACTTTTTAAAAGAATTCTTTGAGAATTCACGGGTTTTCCAGAAATTTTGTACAAAATTCGAAATTAACCTTTTTTTTAAAAGAAGTTTTTTAGTTTTAAAATAAATTCACTTTATTTAATTATATGATCATGAAGAAAAGCCACTTAAATTTTTAATATTAAAATACATGAATTTAATTCAGAAAGAAGATTAAATAATATAACGCAAATTTGGAACGATGTATTGTCTAATTCTATTGTTACTGGTTTTTTAAAACAAAAACTCATAATAAAAATAGATCATAAATAAGCAGAAGAAATACGGAGAAAACATTTAAGTTAAGTAAAACAATTATAATTTGATTCTCTTCATCTGCAAAGGTCGAAAGTTTATTTTATCTTACTCTTGACTTATTTTTCACTTAAAATCCAACTAAAAAAAAAAAATTAAATTTCGTTCATAATTTTAGCAGCATATTTACGCTAAAAGTTTCAATACTGACTTCTGGTTCTACGCGCGAGCACTCGGCCCCCAGGACGCCGTCGATCAGTTTCGTTCGAAAGAGGGCAGTCAGGACGTCCTGCGTTCCCAGGAGCCACGCTATGGCTATCAACGCATCCCTGTTATACTCGCCGTTTTGCGGCAAGCTGTAAAATTCGATCGCCGGATATTGTAGAAATGCGAGATGCAATTTCACCGCTGACGATGCATCTGGAATTACAACATCCGTGCAGCCTTTTTAAAAATAGGAAAAGAGTATAAAATACATATGTTGCAAAAAATATTGTATTAACATGCATGCATTCCCAGACAGCACACTATATTTATAATATTTATTTGAATATTTTATAAATATTTGTCCAAATATTTTATAAATATTTTTGTGGTCTTAGATTTGACAGATCATAGATTTATCATGAATATTATAAAAATATTTATAAATATTTACAAAATATTACTACAAATCTTTATTTTTTATTTACCATACATATAGTATAAAATATTTAGTCTATATTTTAATAATATGTTAAATAAAGATTTTTCCTTCATGTATGTATATAAAATATGTACAAAATATTTATATAATATTTTTAAAAAATAAATAGAAATAAATATTTATAAATATTTATCATAAATATATTGTGTGCTGTCTGGGTTGGTTTTATAAAATAAAAAATTTTAAATGTTTTTGCACACAATCTTACATAAGTTTAAATCTATTCATTTCGACAAACGTAATAAATATATTACAAATCGTATATGTATTATATAATTTTAAATATTTTTAATTTTGGTAACTTAAAAATATAATTTTTAATAGTTTTTATTTTAAATTGTTTTAATGCGTTCAATATTTTTCGCGCAATTTTTCCATAACAGACGCTTATTGAAAAAAACACATTTACGCGACTAATTATTATGCAACTAATTACTATGCTAAACTAAAAGATTGAATATCTCATTTTCTTTCTTAAGTGTTCACAATAAGAGCAATTTTGCTTCTTAATTGTAGTAATTACGCGTACAAATACAATTGCGGTGCGAAAACGGGGTTTTTCAATCAACGTGAAATCGGAGTAAAATCGTGCTCGTTTTTCTTCCTTTCTTGTACAAACGAGCGAACACGGATCTAAATTACAATCTACAGTGCAAATCAAGTGCAAAACATAGATCAGTTGAAACGAACCGTAATTTCGGAAATCTATATCGCTCCGTTTCTCCCTCGCGGCGTGGTAGCTCAGAATGCGCAGCGTGCTCCAAAGCGCCTCGGCCTGCGCGCAGAAAATACGCACATGTGAATCGCGCTTAAAGGACGCGCTCGTCAGTTGGATTAGGTTAGGTGTTCGCGCGGAGGAGCGCATTCAAATCTCCGAAACGATCGTACTCACGGCGTTTTCGTCCGGGACCTTGTACTTGGCCAGCCTCAGGTGCTCGGGCGTTAAACCCACGTCTATCAACAAATTGATGTACTCGCAAAGCATCGACAGCACGTCCTTTATATCGGACATGACGGCCACGAGGAGCCGCGCTCAGCTGCTACATCGCGCGACGCGCGCGAGATCCACTGTAAATGTGAAGTTCCGCGCTCGGAACTCTAGGCTATTCTGCTGTATCATCAGTGTATCCTATCCGAATTGAAACGAACGCCTGCAAGCAATGGCGACCGAGTCGATTAGACAAACATTAAGGGGATCCTAAAAGCTCCCAGATAGCACAGAATATTTATCATAAATATTCATAAATATTTTACAAATTTATTTTCAAAAAATATTTGTTAAAGATTATATAATTATTTTTTATAAGCCATTTAGAAATGATACAAAAATTATTATCAACAATATATAGAATGTATTTTTAAAATGTACTGAAAAATATTATGGTATATGAACTTGATATATTTTTTATATTCTTTGATAATAATAGTACAAATATTTATTTTAAATATTTTCATAAATATTTATCATAATTCTTTTTATATCTGGCAAACTCGGACATAAAAATATGTACAAAATATTTATCAGAAATATTTTTCCTTCTTATAAATATTTTATAAATATTTTGTGCTATCTGGGCTGTTGTTTTTAAACAAACTTTTAAATAAAAAAAAATTTTTTTTTTTCAAAAGGAGAGAAGACAAACTTAAGCCTCAAAAATTTGTAATTTTAATATTGCTTAAAAAAAAGAAGCAAAATTACTAAAGGTCTTTAAAAATTTATTTAGAAAAGAAGAAACATATATTTTTAAAAACTTGATTTTTCGAAGTTTGAAAATCCGTTAAAAGGGACATGAAAAATTTTAGATCGAGAGAGAAAAAAGAATTTTACTTCCTTATCTAGAAACGCCCCCCGGGGTCCCGTCTATCAGTCCCCCTCCCTCCTCGCCGCGGGTAGTGTGTGCGCGACGGTGGGGAAACGGCAAAGGAAAAAAATGGGCCCGACATGTGCGTCTCGCTTTTCCGCGCGTCAGTCTCGGTCAGTCGCGGTCGGTCATCAGTTCCCATCCCGCTCCCCCCCGTCCGCGACCCGCGCCGGAAGCGAGAGTCAGCTCTTTTTCTCCATCTCTCTTCCACCTTCGGCTCCATTCTCGGCGGAGGCGTTCCTCGGAGCCGCACACGCCGGGGACCGATCAGTGCTGAAGTGCGAGCGGTCGCGCGTTGATCGTCATCGAGTTGATCGGCGTGTGTGCGCGTGCGGGGCCTCGTCGCGGGAAAACGTCCTCGTTTCTGCCGTCTAGGTTTCCGCGTTTCCGAGATGGGAGCACCGAGTGCTCGCCGTCCGAGACGGATGATCGTCTACCTGGCGCTCGTTCTGGTGAGGATTCCGCCCACTAAATCCGATTTGCTTCAAGTCCACCAGACGAATCTGAATATATTTCGTGTCGCGAGGAAACTTTTGTTACGGATCTATTTATTTCATTTAGTTCATTTCGTAGATTAATCGTCGGATTAAATAAATTTGCGATTTACGCGTTGCCCGAGGCCGCGTCGGCTGAAAGACGCATAAACGTGTGCCCGCGGCATCGCGAATATACGCGTGTAATATGCACGCGGTAAATAGCGAGCGAAGGATTTTACTGCGGAGATTAATGTGGATAACGATTGTCCGTTGTGTTATCTCCTTTTCAATATCCGTCGCGGAAGTCTTTTGGCGCTTGCCGAGGACGCCGAGCGGTGCTTCGGGTGCGACGAAGATGTTAATTAGAGTGTCGATTAAAAGGACGCTTCGGCTACACGGTGTCAGCTAGAAATTAGCGAAATTTAAGAACTACAGGCACCTCGTGTCCATCACCGTCAAAGTAGATTAACTCTGACCTGATTTATCTCGCTCCTCGTCTTTTTCTAATTCTTAGAAGAAAAAAGATGAAGAGTATAAAGTCAAATTGGTGAAAATGGGAGATTTATTCTTTTTCTCCTAATCGACAAAAAAAAAACGTGAATACCTAGCTGCGAAGAACACCGAATGATTTGACGTGTGATGGTAACTGTTAAATCGTCAAACGTAAATCCAAGCAAACTTTTGTATGATATTTATTAGAATTTTATTAGCGTACGTAAAAATTGGATTTAATTCATATCTCATCAAATGCAAAATGTGACTTTATTTAAGAGTCAAGAGCGGACAATTAAAAAATTAAACAATTGTTTAACCAATACAAATTCAATCTAAAAAATATTTGAACGTAATAATTTAACAATTTATGACATTTTTAATGTTGGATGATGCTTCGAGATGCGCTCTTTAAATCAGAATTGGCCTTATCAACTGAAATGCAGGTTAAAAGTTAGCGTTTGTTTTCATCAGTATACAGTTAGATTTCAGAGCTGTGCTTATAACACTATATCAATCAGTGATACATGCATTATCTTTCAGCGATAATACACTGATTAGAAATAGTGCGAGTACCTCCTCTCAGAGCCACTTCAGTTAACTCCATTTAACTTTAATCGACCGCTATAATTTAATCGCGTCGAGCGAATTGATATTTGATTGAAGTTAATCAAAGTTGATTAAAGTGGCCCTTAATCGGAATCACTGAAAGACAGTAATCACTCGTGAAAATGAACATGGTTTACACGCACTGCAATCAGTGAAACTTCACTGATTTAAAGAGCAATACATTTTCTTGAGACGTTAATTAATGAAAATAGTCATGTTTCGAGGTATGCCAAGTATCTTTTGAAAATTTTTTTTCTCTTTTACTTGGCCCGAAATTTTTCCGTCTTCCCTTTTTTACGTGTATAAATACTGATCCATATTCCGATTTTATCTCTTTTACGCGCTCTCTTCTTCCTGGAATATAATATTATATATAGGTTTGCGGTTTTTCCTCCTACCAGTTTGACAAGGTTTCCCAACAATGTACTTATTTAAATAACACGTTTCGGAAGTTGTTGTGATACATGAATCAAAGTGCGAGAAAATGCACGAGATGCGATCATATAAAATGATGACAGGTAGGAATACTTGGAAATTGTGATAATTCGCTTCGCTGGTGGGATGAAGCGCGAATCGAAATGGGATATTTATCGTGGGAGACATCTGGGGAAAAAATGCGTATATTATTGTAAAACCAACTAAAAAAGCTGTAACCAAATATTTTAACCTAATTAATTAAATTTCTTTAAGTCATTTTACGTATTTAAATTAAGTATATAAATACTTGTATTTAAAAAAATTTACACATTCTTCAGTTCAAGTATATTATGACATGTAAGTTAAATATGTATATGAAATTTTAAATTGAAGTTCAAGTTTTTTTATGTAATGAATACAAATATATATATTTACCTTAATTTACATAAAATATTTGGACTGAAAAAATTCATAAATTCAATTCTTTAGCTCAAGTATATTTATAATATATTTCTCCTTAATTCAAGTATTTTATGTATTAGTTTTATGTATTTACATAAAATTCTTGAAGAAATTCATAAATTTCATCAGCCCAAGTATTTATAATATATTTTGCTTCAATTCAAGCATTTTAGGTATTTAATTTAAATATATAAATACTTAAACTAAAGTTCAAGTTTATTTCATTCATGTATTCAATATAAATATTTATATATTAAACTTAAATACATAAAATACTTATGCTGAAGAAACTTAATCAAATTGCAAAACTTAGTCAAGCTGGCAATTTTTCTCTCAATACAGTTTTTCACAATTAGAAGCGACGAGTCCTCTCCCACGCGCGTGCGCGCAATTCCATCGGGGATTCCCCCTCGGATCCATCGCTCGCTATTCCCAAAATGTTTTCGGTTCCCCGTACCAGAGATTCCGCCGCATTATATTACGTAATTTCGTTCGCGCGCGGCTGCACTCACTTATAACAGAATCTCATGACGCCTCTCATCCTCGGCACAACGGAAATAAAATGATTTATCTTTCTCTTATCGCACTCCGTTCGCCGCTTTGCGCACGCAATGATTCCCCGTGCGTGCGCGAGAGCAGTGTTTCGCGGAAAATGATTTATTTTTAGAGAAGGAAAAGTCCCAGAGCGCCGCATAATGTTTATATAATTTTCACTCCTTTCCCGCGCCACGTCAGGTGTGCCAGACGGCGCGACCGGTCGAAGGACACCCTCGCACTTTTTCGGAGGTGCCGCCGAACGCCGGGGGTTCCTCGGGGCGGAGAGCGCCGATCTCAGGATTGATCGACGTGGCGTACGAGAACGGCGAATTGCTGCGGCCGCAGGAATGGTCGCGGCGGGCCGACGATCGAGGGGCTGATCCAGGGATCGACCGGACACAGTGGGACACTTTAAGGCGGCAGGAGTCCCCGAGCGACGGAACGACGCAATATAAGAAAAGGAAATTGCTACAAGGCACGTTTACCTTGTGTATACATAAGTATCGGCATTCTTTTTCAGCACTCTCAGGAAAGTGAATCGATAAGCATTTGCAATGCGATCGAGGCCAGTGGTTTTAAAGCGCAATCGCGTGTAGATTTATTTATTAAAATTGCGTAGTCCTTCGACGAACGGGGAATGCTTACGAAATAAGGATAGCGCGTGCTGAGTCTCCGCGTGGGCTGAAGAAAGATTCCCTGGTAAAAACAATTTTTTAATACCTCGTAAAAATCGTCCGTATCTTGTATTTATGGGGGGAGGGGGGGATTAAAAAAAATATCTTAACCTTCTAGAAAAGATATAAGTTTTTTCTTAGCATTTCTGAAAAAATGTTCCATCTAATGATAGAGAACACTAAAATATTTTTAAAACTGTTTTGAAAAAAAAGGCCTATTTATAATCCCAATAATTAGTTATCAGAATTATAGTTCTGATAATTTTTGAAGAGCTAGTATTAAGGAGGGACAGAGTGATAATACGTTAGATGTGTCTTTTTTCTCAAAATTTTTTGAAAATGGAGAAGAGTTGACACAAATGAGTTAAGTAGAGACGAAGATTCTAGTGAAGAAAATTCATAATTATTAAAGTTTTCCATATATCAAATTTATAAAAGTTTTTATGAAAAAGAAATTAATTAGAACAAAAAAATTTAGAGACCTTAGAATATTTCAGAGTTTACATGTTTAAAAAAGTTTAAAGAAAAGATATCAACTCTTTCAGCATTTCTGAAAAGTATTCCAATTCATATAAAAAAACTTAGAGATTTTCTAAAAAAAGTTGTGAAACTTTTTTTTATAAAATTCAAAACAATTTTTTGAAAAAAAATTCATCCAAGATTCTATTATTTTTATTCATAATAAAGCAGGTTTCTCTGCTGTAGTCTCGAGCATGGACCCGTCGATGTACAGGAGCGGGATCATGCCGACGCACAGGACCACGAGCGTGTCGATGCAAAGGGGTTCGGACGAGATCGTTTTCCCGGACCGAAGGGTCGCACCGTCGACGTCGTCGCAAACAACGGTGCCGGCGTCGGCCTGTCGCAGGAGAACGTACTGCGAAAACGTCGCCGAGTACCCCAGGCAACTGGTGAACGCGGCGATAGCGCAGAACGCCAGTTTGCGGTTCCTGGAAAGCGTCGATCCGGTTAGAGATATTTTACAATGCGTTACAAGTGCGCGAATGTGCGATCGCTCTCATATCGTTGCGTCGAAATCAAGATTCTTTTTTTTCTATTCGACCGTAATTGTACAGCTGCGTATGAGTGTTCGCCTAAACAAAAAAAAAAAAAAAGAATCGCGGAGCCGACATAATCTCTCACCGATTACTTACGTAAGCTTCCGGATACGTCAGGCACGCGAAAAAGATGTTAAAACGACGTTCCACCATGTTTTCCCATTTTTATTTTACACACAGTATTACAATCCAGTTCGGTCGCGAATCGGGAGATCGGGAATCTAAATTAAAATCATCGTAACTATAAATTAGACGGTGTAATCGTTTTATCTCTTGATATATGAGCATTTTGTTTGTCTCGTTTGCGGAACTTTGCAAAGTATCTCAATGGACGCACATGCATCTTTTCAGATGCCTGACATTGAACAGAGAATAGACCTGGCGGACGAATTGTCGCTCTGCCGATATCAAGTGAGTTGGTTCGCTTTGTTTTTTACTGTACGCTCTATTAAAGAATCTTTTTATTTCTTTACGTTATCTCTAATATGTTTTAAAGTTAACAAATTATTATTAATTGTCAAATTTTCAGGAACAAGTAGTCTTCCCGCAGACCGCGCAGAATAAGGAAAAACAATGGTTGTTCATCGTGAATCAGGATGGCTTGAAGCAAGGGATACGCATTGAAGTTTGCTTGTAAGAGCGATTCCGTTTAAAGAACAATAATATCCCAGATAGCACAAGAATATTTATAAAATATTTATGATAAATATTTTGTATATATTTTTATGTCCAAGTTTGCCGGGTATAAAGAAAATTATGATAAATATTTATGAAAATATTTAAAATTAATATTTATATTATTATCAAAGAATATAAAAAATATTGCGAGTTCATATACCATTATAATATTTTTCGGTACATTTTAAAAATATATTCTATATAGCGTTGATAATAATTTTTGTATCATTTCTAAACGGTTTATGAAAAAAATTAATACCTCGATTATTGGTGAACCTAACCCAAGACAATATTGGACTTTCATCTCGATTCCTTCTACCTTTTTACGAGCGTTGGCCCACATGTTTTAGGACACCCTGTATAAATACCAAAAAAATTTAATCAAGTTAAACAATTTAGTATTTAAAGACATAAAATACTAGAAATCAATTCAAGTATTTATGTATTTAATTTAAATACATAAATACTTGAATTTTTAAAAAAATTTAGTCTACAATTTTTTACTCACTGTAGCGGTTCTTTTTAATTCGTAGGAACGATGGTCAAGAGTGTACCCTAAGCGACAACTTTCCCGAAGGCTACAAGTCTACCTGCAAACAGAAGTACATCTATCGAGAATTGGCGGCGGTGGGAAGCGATGGGAACATTTTCAAGGATCAATTCCGCTTTCCATCGAGCTGTTGTTGTCACGTGAAGTTCAGCGGTGATCCCAATGTCAGATTTGGACTAGGATTAGACTTGTCAGCCAATCGAACGCAATATAAGTAGACCGAGAGCACCTTTTCCAATAATGCTTCGAAAGGAAAGGGAAATCAGGACGAATGAGGAGAGGACGTAATGGAGTGGCTCTTGTTTATCCGTGTTCATGTGAATATTCGATACGTCGCACGATAGAATGCGAACTTCGATGACCAAACTTCGATTAATTTATCACATAATGCCTATGCTGCTATGTCAACTGTTAATTCTTAAAATTACTGATTTCATATGCGAAAAAAAGACTCGAGAGATTAAGGATAACGAATTACAAGTTGGAAATTTCGCTGTAAACCAAATTCTGCCGATTAAATTAAGTACTAATTCGTTGAGTTTGGTCGAAGTTGCCAACGGTTTTGGTTACCTATTTTTTTTTCGTTAAAGAAAAAAAAATGAAAACTGTACTCTCCGTTTTCGTTCTCTTACGTTCAGACCTCGCGCCTCGCGTGCTCGGTCTATTTATATTACGTCTATGAATCGGAGGACCATCGCCGTGTCCAGAATACGAGAAGAAAAGAAGAGGAGGAAATTAGCGCGTGATGGAATTCGGTTGAGCCGAGGACACAATCAGCAATGTTGATTAATGGGAACGAAGGTAACTCCCATGAAGAAACTATCCAATATTCATATAAATATCGCCAATGCTCTCTTATATTAATTATTAATATGCGATCAATAATCGATAATAGGATAAGAATTATGTGTACAGAATTATATTATTATGTGATATATTATGTGATACGATTACTTAATTTACTTAATACGCTAATTACACTATTTGTATTTGTTATGTTCTAAATCTTACAAGTAATTTTACAAATAAAGCGATCCATTCTTCGCTTCGTGCGTGTACACATGCTTTTCTCTATGTATCGGATCGCCGGCGAAAAGGCACATGATTCATGTGGGATACATTTTATAGAATATTTTCAAGGTTTTAGACGCAACGCGTCTCCAGTCAAACATATAGAGGTATATAATTGTGAACGGTTACTTGTACATATTTAACTTCTGGCAGTTTTCCGTGCAATGGAAGTCAGAGATTTGCCCAGTGTATGTAAAAAAGTAAAAAAAAACATTTGTCTTAATTCCCTAACGGATTTTCGTACAAAATGCATGTGTCCATACGGGAGAAATGCATTCGTCCCTCGGACGAGTAAGGAACATGGATTTTAAATTAGTAAACGTTAGTCTCGCGTCCTTCTGCCGCATCGTAAAGCTCTCGCTCTGTCTCTGTGCTGAATGTCCCGCTGCGACGTCGGTTGCGAGGCCATCCTCAGCATGCCTGCGACAAAAGGAGCAAAATCAGTTCAATCGACTTACAGTAATAAATGAGGAAAAGATTGTAACGTATGAATACACAACTAAGTAAATATGAGTCTCATGAGTCATCTTATCAGTGCTTAATCCTAGAGTAATAAAGTGTATCAGTTTTCGCTCAAGCGCTATAACACAAGCTTAGTACAGTTTCTCTCACTGAAATTTTCATTAAGCTTAAAATGACATTTAATAAGATTTTGTTTACATTGAAATAGCATTAGTTTAGTTATCCAAATACCTTGTAATATCTGCAAAGTTAAAGATACTTGTAAAAAAATACTTAATTTTTATGGAGTAATAATACCATAAATTAAATTAATAATTAATTTAACAACTTTGGAGCTAATAATCAATTTTGTAACTCTGCAAAAAATCTATTGTAAAAAATATTATATTTATTCATTATAATTATCATTACATTTGTAATATTAAAAATATTGTTGTGTCAATTTCCACACATACCAAAGGTTTGAACCGACTTTCTTACTATTTGGTCGAGAAGTAGAACTTTAGTGCTTGGTAACATGTCTATGGAAATTTATACACATTTCCCAGGGAGAGAAGTAAAAGAGGTAGGGCTGTCGTACCTTGGCAGTGAAATCGCTGTCGAAGCCGCTCTTCCTCTGCATCTGCGCCTGGAGATCGGCCAGCTGGGCGAACGACATGTCGATGTCGCCGCTGCTGATGTGCGCGGTGTGCCTGAAGTTGGTGGGCACGCCGATCATGCTCCGGTCTATCCTGAGCCTCTGGTGCGAGGGTCTACCGCCCGTGTTCCGCCTGCTGCTCCTCCCGGTCGCCCGTGGCGTCAGGCAGCACGTGAAGCACTGCACCCAGAGCTCGTTGTCGCCGGCCATCCTCGCGCCGGGATCGCGATTACGCGCACCACTTCCTCCTGGTAGTCAAGGTAGAGGACGAGGTCCGAGTGTGCCTTCGGGTCGATCGGATATCCGGGACGACGGTCCCCGACGTCGGCGGAGGTGGCGTTTCAGGTTAAACGTCTCTCGGCGGCTGGTACAGGTTAGGTTCGCGGATTCTGGCTCTTCGTCGTCGCGCCGGTTGTCTCAACAGCCGACGAGCCGACGAGCGAGACGTACATTTCCCTCGTGGAACGCGCGGCTCGCGACTGCTGCGTGGGACATTGTTCTCTCTCGCGGAGCGCAAACAACACGGGAGAACGAATCGGACGGAAGATATCCAGCGGCAGTGACGGCACGGCAGACGGCAACGGCGGCGGCGGCGCGGTGGAAACAAAGGCGAGTTCTCCCTCCCCCTACGGTTTGAGATGTTGACATGAGCGTGCCTGTCATATGCGCGCGCGAGGCCCGTTTCACACGATCCCTTCGCGAGATTCGCGGTCCAGGTCCGTTCCTTGTATGTAGGTGTATGTACGTTATACTTCCTGCATTTTAAGTGGAGCAAGTGCACCCGTGATGGAAATTTTTCTTTGAATTTTTAAAAGTTTCTGTAATTCACATTTCAATATTTTTTAAATTTTTATGTAAGTTTTGAAAACTTTTAATATAATTGTAAATTTCAGAATTTTTATATAACTTTTTAGAAAACTTCTCGAATCTTTTGTATAAATTGGAATTTTTCATAGTACAGCGAAAAAGTTAAGTTTGTAAAATTACACACGATTTATAGTGGAAATTATTATATAAAATTTTATAGTATTTTATTTCTAATTGCGTTCAAATATGATTTTTCCTTTAATATAAAGATATATTTGTACGATTAAGGATAAAAATACTAAAAAATTATAAATATTTTACTACTTCAATTGTGGAAGTGTTTTACACATATTATTCATATAATTTTACATACTTTCTTTACAATGCATACATTTTCTAGAAATATTTATATAATCGAATTTTAAAAATATTATAAAATCTCTCATTTTACAATTTCCGATGAACTTATTTTTAAAAAATCAAAAAGTTTCCCGTGCATCTTTATAAATCAAGGGAATATGAGAAATTCTGAGAAATATCACGAGAATTTTCTTTATAACAGGAACAAAAGAAAAAAAAGAACAATATACGTTCGCACAAAAGGGTTCAAGCAGCGAGGAATAAACTGTTTCTCACGTGCCGGAACTACTTATCTCGGTATATTTTAGTATCTCTAATAATATCTCTCTGTCCTTTTAAGAATCTCTCCTATTCTTTCAAACGATTTTGCTTGCACATGCAACGCGGCGCATCCGAATCGCTCGATCGTGCGCGAATTGTTTGAGAGATCCACGTAGATCGTGTAAAGTGGGCTCCGTCGAGCCTTCTCTCGCGCTCCTCACCGGCCTTATCTTCGTCTTCCTTGTCCCGTACGTTACCGCGAACGTGTTTCGGGTGCGAGGGAAGTGCAAGGAGTATATACAGTTAGAACGAACCGATCTGTACACAATGTGTCCCAGATCAATGTAACGTATGAGAGAATCGAGGTTCAGGAGAGGAAGAGGGAGAAAGAAAATTGATTGCGAATCTCCGCTCTCCGGTTAATGTCAAGCGAACTTTAAGCCTTGCTTATGTTATGTTCGTTTCTATCAATATAAGTTAACTTTAATTTCAGTTTAATTTACTTTCTCCTAAGAATTGGAGAAGAAGATAAAGAATAAATTTTAAAGAGAAATTAAAGTTTTCTGTTATCAAATCGAATCGATTCGAATTGAATTTCTTTGTTGGAATTCGAATCATATCAAATTCTTGATACATATATTATAATAATATATAGATAACAACAAAAAATATCTCTCTATTTTATAAAAAAATATTAATTATACAAGAAAAAGAAAACTTATATAAATATATTTTATACGGAGTGTTCAGCAATAAATAAAAAAATTTTAAGTGATTTTTTTCTTTATGTATGCGTGTGTGAATGATAAAATAAAACTGTAAATAATAAAATTGCAATTAGGACCTTTTTTATAATTATAAATATTTAAATATTCAAATAAAGTGTCAAAAAGCATGTAAATATTTAGATATAATATTGAATATTAAAATTTTTAATGTCAAATTCCTCAAAGCGCGTGAATATTTAAATGTTTCAATAATTCAAAAACAAATTACATAACAGCAATTTCATTATTAATTTTTATTTTATTTGTATTTTATCGTCTAGAATCGCTCTTTAAATTTTCTCTCACTGCCACAAACACTATACATAAGTATATGTATTTATATTTAATTATATATAGATTTTTACTAGATAAACAAAATGTAAAATAAATTTTAAGTACGCTAGCAGAATTCGAATTAGAATATTATGACAGGTTGGCATCCACGCGTTTACGCAAAGTTATTTTCGTCGTATTTTCCCAGCAGATAATGACATAATCCGACAGAAAATTGCCAGCAGTAACTGAGCAGAATCGATCATTTCACAATCACCTAAATGAAATGTATTATTCAAGTGATTATGAAATAAAGGTGCTGCTTGGTTTCTGCGGTCAATCTTCCCGTCAGCAGTTTTGTTATATCTCCACCGACAAGATTTGTGGTGGACACTTTGTTCCCGACAGATGTTCCGTTGAAACTTTTTCATGAATATTCTCTTCTTAGAAAATCGTAATACGGTAAATATCGAGTCATTAAGATCAGACAGAATTCAAATATTATGTCGCTAGATCAAATACTGAGTCATTAGAAAACTAATTTTAGAGAGGACAGCTTGAACTTTCCTTAATTGAAATATTGCTGTAACATATTTAAAAAACGAGGCTCATATGAAGGCCGGATCTAACTGAATCCGAGAGAGTTTAACTTTCGGATCTCGCGCCGCGCAAACAATTTCATGTCACAAGAATTATTCTTAAACTAATAACTACGGTGTAAATCATTCTGACGGTGTGAACTATTCTTCAATGACATTTATACTAATTTTATATTTATAGCGAGGAGCAATGATGGGAGGGCGAAAAGGTGCGTATGTAAAATGCCAGCTAATACACTTTATTTAAATAAATTATGTACAGGTAATGGTGCTTCGGGCGTGGACCGGGACACGACCGATCCACGTCTCCTCATTGCTTACAACATAAATTAAAAGTGTTAATTTCCTTTACGATAAATTGACTGCAAAGGCCTTCGCTCTCTCGTGTCCTTCGATCGATCATCCTCCCCCTCCTACCCCCCCCCGTGCTCCCTTCTCCTCCCTCAAGATCAACCCTCTCTCTCCCCCGAGTTCTTCCACCGATCACCCCCCGTTCACGAGACGTGTTCACGCATTCACGTTGTTAGAAATTATCACAGTCTGTCTATTTACAGCGTTAAACTTTAACGTGATGGTCCTAATCTAGAAAATTAACATCGCTCCTCCCGCTTCACGCGTCTTCGAATACTCTGCGCCGTGCGTCCGCTAGCGTTTTTTTTTTTTTAACGGTAAAAAAAAACTCGACGAAAATCGGCATGCGTTCACACACACGCGCGCGCACGCACACACATACACGCTCTTACAGACACGCACGTAAACGCTAAACGTGGAATTTGCGAAACGGATAATACTTTAACTGTACGTGCGGATCCAAAGGGAAACGCTCCTCGCGACGGCGAGCCCTATTAAGGAAGTAAACTTACATGCTAATCGTAAGGAATGGGCTGAATAGGCTCACTTTATTTATTTCTGTTTGTAAAAATTTTTTAAAAATAATTTTTAAATTAAGATAAATTAAGTGAACCTTCTTCAGTAGAGATGTGCGGACCATTTGAATATGAATCGAATCGAATCGTATCTCTATGATGAATCACTATTTCTTGTTGTCTATATAAAAATTCTGTTACCAACAATTATATCGGTTCGAGTAAAATTTTGTCGACTTTGTTTAATTCGGATTTGAACAAAAAAAAAAAAAAAAAATGAAATTCGATTAAATTCGATTCGATCGAAGAAAACTAGATTCGCATCGCGTCTCCATTCTTCAGTCCAGGTACCTTACATACATATTTATATATCTATCAAGTATCGGACAACTTAATGACAAATTAGTACAGTTAAAAGCAACAATGCTGTCCGGTTCAGATGTAGACCCGCATACTTGTCGTAGACGTAGCATGAATAGACAACGCTTATAGTTTGATTTTATATTTAAAAAACGTCGTAATTGCCGTAAAAAGTTCAAGAAGTTATGCAATCATTTTAATGGCTGGATAATTATCATAGTCTTAATGCTAGTTAAGACCATCTTAAATGTAAGATTAGACTCATCGCGTGTAGCGTTGGCTCATTACAGAGATATGCGGTGCCAACGAACGATGAGATTACGACGAAGTAATAAATACTTAAAAATATATTATTGCTGAAAAAATATATTATTGCTGATCTGCACACAATCGCGTATTGCACACTTCCATCACGTTCTTTTGTAATGCTATTTATATTTATTATCAATAATGCGTAATCTAAACGAACAATTTGTACATGCGCGAAGAGACAAAGAGTACCCGTGCGCTTTTTGCTTCGTTACATCCCATTAATTGCCCCGCTCTGTTTGTTCATCTACTAAATCTACAGCCCGATCTCTTGCATTCATCTTAGATCGTCTTAAATCTGATCAAGGACAATCTTAGGATCTATCCAATCGGTCAGTCCAGAGGAGAGAGGAAAAACCTAGAGACGAGGGAAGACTGCTAGTTCAATTTCAATAATTGTTGGACAGCATCTTTGCTCTGAATTGCACTATAGATTTCGTTTATCATGATATATTTACATCTAACGCACTTACATACAAAATGTCGCAATGTAGTAAAAATTTGTATGATTTCTCATTTGTATATATACACGGTCATTTGTTTAGGGGAATGCAGTCGCAGTCCTCGAAATATTTAATGTAATGTTTTACGGGTCCTCTTGATCGGAAAATATTATTCAAAAAGAAAGTGTTATAAAAAAATGTGTTACAAAAGTAGAATTTTGACATAAATTAAATATGTTAATCAAATGTAAATCAATTAAATAAATTGAATAATTTTTATCTAAATTAAAGCAAACGTATGAATCTTTCATTTCATTTTCTCTTGTGCAGTGAGGATAAAATTACGGTGGGGAGAGAAGAGAAGAATAGTGCTATTTGCTTTACAGACATTAAAAAATTCGTAATTATGTCATATTTTTGGATTTAGGCAATTCTGTAGATTCCCCTTGAAATAGGCCACCCGATTATTAAACGAGCATACGTCGTATATTTGACTTCACATACAAATGTATCGTACCTGAACATTCTTGCGTCGTGACGGTAAAAAAATTCACAAAATTATCATCGTTTAATTTAATATTGTAAGGCCTATCGTTTATTTTTCAATATTTTCTTAATATTTCGCGAATGATTAATCTATAATCACGAATGCTCGTCTAATTTCATATAAAGACATAAACGACGCCGAGTGTACGACGATCCAATTGAATCGCGCGGAATCTGCCGCCTAAACAGAGTGCGGAAGTTCGTCGTGCGGACTATGGTCGACCTCTTCCTAATTGGGAAAGCTGAGATTTGTGAGCCAGTCAACCCGACGTGAATAAAGCAGAAGGGAGAATGTATACCGTGTCTCAAAATTACATTCGAAATTAATCTTTTTTCGAAATTAATCAGAAGTAAGCTCTTAAAAATTAAGAGCTTACTTCTGATACGGCTTAAATTTACATAAAAAAATTAACATTATATACAAGTAGATAAAATATGTAAAAAATACAGAAATTTAATAAATTAAATGTATTCCCAAATGCGTGTAGAAAATTGTTGAATAGTCAATGATTGAGAATAAATAACGATAGCTTGATTTTTCAGAAGAGAAAGTCTCTATAACAAAATCGCATATAATTCGCGATTAATTCTATAAGTGGGCATCTGAATAAAATCTCAATTTAAATTTTTTTCAAAGATATATAATATAAAAAATTTTAATTAATTTTTAAAAAATTATTTAAAGTCTCTGACAGTCTAAAAAAAAATGATGAAGATTTTACATTTCCATTCAATCGAAGAAACAATAGTTGAAAGTGTGCGAAGAAACAATAGTTGATTCTATGACATCACTTGAGAAAGTTATTTGCACGTGTATCATCGAATAAACAACGAATTGTGAGCTGCCGTGGTGTTTTCCTTATGAATCATCACGAACTTCCGCACTTCTCTTGTAACTAAATAAACGATAAACCAAGGCATGGTCAGTAACTTTTTGTTTTGCAGATAAGCTCTACAGAAATTTATTTCAACGTAAATCAGAGAATAGAAAAGTAACAATTACTAATCTGTTGAATTGTCTATTTCCCATTCATGCCGGGAAAATTAGGACGGAATAAAACTTTATCGTTCGCAAGTGGTTAGGTTAAAATATGAATTATAAGATTAAAAAAATTAGAATATTTTCGTATGTAATATTGAAGTAATTATTCAATTGTCATATGTCTTTGAAATTATGATCGAATTAATTAAAAACTAATTTCTAAGTTAAGTAAAAAGTGTAAATGATGATCGACAGTGAACGATCGATAATTGAGAGAAGATTTTTTTCATTATTAGAATCTATCTGAGCTAGCTAACGGTGACACCTACTTGATCTATGTTGCTATTTAAAATTTCAGATTTGATCGGATCAAAATGCTAAATAATCAGAAAGGCTATGATATTAATAAATTTTTTCTCCAACTCCGACAACTATTAATTGCCGAGAATAAAAAAGTGATACTGATAGTCTCATATATTATGTACCCCAATAGGAAAAGATTTATAAAATTGTATGACAAAAGAATTGTAAAATTTATAATTCGTCATTATGAGGGTATAGTTGAGAAAATAGATGTAGAAACATTAATCTTTTATAAAAGATTAATAAATGTTTGCGCAATTAAATTTTGAAATGATGTGTTGGCATAACAATAACGATATGGCGAATCATCTTTAACAGCACATTTGCAAAACTAAATTTAGAAATAAATTGTGCAATAATTGAGAAAAATATTTCAGTCGTAACATGTTTAAAACATTTAGAAATATAACTTGTGCAAAAGACTCAAATTATTCTCCAATTATTCTTAAATTATGATGCACAAATATTGAAACATGGAATGTGTAATATTGCATGTTTCAATATTTGTGCATTGTAATGTAGGAATGATTTAAGAGTTTCTGACCGCTATTACTATCAATGAGATACTTAACTCTCCAACGGATGCAACTAATCTGTCAGACAAAGTGCCTTTTTTTAAATCTTTATTAAATGTTTGGTAAATAAGCGATATTTGTTAAATTCATTGTAATACTTTTTGATATTAATTTTGAATTAAATATTGAAGATTAAATGCTGTAAATATTGCACATTATTGCTGTATTATATTGTGAAAATATTTAAGATTATAATGTGATAATTTTAAATGGTGAAATAATTGCAAAATATTTGTGTTTCAATATTTGTCTAATCTTTAACAAATATTATTTAAGAATTATATTCTGACAAAACTTTTGCATTATGGCGAATCATCTTAGCACAATCTTTAATGCCATTATTGTGCAATGTTTGCAAAATCTTCCTATCGGGGTACGTAATATCTTTCTTTAATTTTGAAATAATATTTCTGATTCTAAACACAATTCCGTTTTTTTTTTCCAAAAAACGTAATAATTTCAAGCATCTACACTCTGCCATAAATAAACAGCTGTCATCTCGGATTTACATAGAAATAACCCTGCAGAAACTGTCCAAGTGTGCCGAACAAAAAAGTCTCCGCCGACCATCCTAACGTTCGCGTGTGCAGGACGTGCGATCTAAAAACTCTGACACAGAGTGACAATTCTATCGGGCGAAGCCGAGGAAATCGGTGAGCCGGTCGTTCCAGTCGTGGAGCCAATGGGTCGGCCCGTGGCCGCTCGATTGGCGCTGCTTGCACGGGTTGATCTCCTTCTCCGGCGGCATGTACTCCTCGCTGCGTATGCAGAAGTAGCTCTTGATCGGGCTGCGGCACATCGGGCACCGGTCGAGCTTGCCGAAGCAGGAGGCGCAGATGCAGGTGTGCCGGCACGGCAGCAGGGCGCGCGACAGCGGGAAGTACTGGCAGACGACGCAGAGCTGCTCGCCGGCGGTGTTCCAGAGTGAGCCGCCCTCCTGATCGCCGGCCTGGCCGCCGGACGCGACCAGGGCGCCGCGGGTGCCGGCGCCGCTGCCGGTGGTGTCGTTGTTGTTGCACGGCTCGGCGAGCGCCAGGGCCGGCGAGCCCAGACCCGCCGGCGACATCGCGTCGCTCTCGTCGTAATTGCTCGAGTTGCCCGTGGCCAGGTACAGTTGCTGCGGGGAAAATCGCGCGCGAGCGCGAGTTGTCACGTGGTGGTCAGTGAGCGACATTTCCGCGGCTGCGTTTCTTTCGGCGTGTTTTTACACTCAGAGGAAAGAGATAGTGATGCAATTATTTTAAAAAGTGACGACTGTTATATGCTATTGTACCGAATGACAATTACACGAGGTTTTTCATGTAAAATTAATTTATGTAATTGAATGAACTATTTTATTCAATTTATTGCAATTAGTTACGATAACTAAGAATATTTTATTCAACTATTATGTATACTAATACATATAAAAATTTGTAAATAGTTGTTTAAATATAATAATATGCAGGAAATTTGCGATATCAAAGTACTACAGTAAGGAAGAGAAATTAAAATAGTTATTTATAGATTTTTATTTTAAGAACTTTCTTGCTATATAATATTGATTCGCGAATTTTCAAATATCTTGTAGATTATTACACATAAATTATTTATGCGCAAACGTAATTAACGTACATAATAGTTGAAATTTGTTTAGTTAACCAGCTGTAAGTATAAAATAGCTATTCAGCTATGTAAATTAATTTTACTTAAAAAAAAAAGAACTTGTGTAATCAGAATCACTTTTATAGTTGCCTATGTTTCTTTCTTCTGAGTGTCCTTTATTAGCTCTTGAATGTAATTATAATTATGTAAATGGTCTGAGAGTACAGGGTAGTATAAAGAGTACAAGTCTTTCGCGTCCGATGTTCAGAAAATTCAATACCGATGATTAATGGTAAATATCAGGATTCACCTTTAGGAGCTAATTCAATTTGCACTCACCTTTAAGCAAGACAGTTGGCCGTTCGCCTGCTTCAGGTATTGCGCTAGAATCGAAGTCGGCAACGTGCACACGCTGTCTTTAATATGAACGACGTTCACCAGGGCCACCTTAAACAGAGATCAATGTCGCAGAAGATGATGAATGATAATAAGAGGGAGACGACCCTGATGAAAATTTTTCTCGGAATATTTTTAATTTGTAAAGATTTCTGGAAAAAAAAACTTTGAATTTGTTAAACTTTTTAAGTTTAATTTTTCATTTATTAAATCTGAAAAATATTCAGACTTCTTTCAGATCAATTAAAAAACTGAGATATTTTCCAAGAATATTATAAAATTTCTGTATAAGTTCTGAAAAATTGTATGAAAAATTCTGAGAAAAATTTCCACATTCTTTTCTACAAAAATGTACAAAATATAGAGATCACTCACGGTTTCGTCGGGATGAGGATCTCGATTATCTCTTCGAGTGAGAAATATCACCAGAGGATAGCAGAGCCGTGGCGGGGTGCCGAGCTCCAGTTCCGGGGCCGGCAGCGACAATCTCAACGTTTCCTCACCGTGCGGCTGTCTACTGCAGTTTCGGTCAAGGAAAATGGTAATTGAGGAGAAAAAAAAATTACGGGCGTACAAAAAGTACCGTGCGAAAAACAAAAGAATAGCGAGCAAGTCGGCCAATCGCCGTCGCGCATTCTTGAAAATATAGATTAACTGGCGTCTAAAATTAGATCGGCGCGAGAATGACCGTGATCGATCGATATTCTTGTGACTTTTCTTACGCTTCGCCTGGCACGACTGGTTTAACGCAAACGACGATCCAATTACGTAATTCCGTCGTCAAATCTTCGTCGTTACGCGCGAAGGCAAACTGAAGGCTGTGATCTAACCGGCAAGATTTGCCAGATTGCTCGAGATTTATCGCTTCCTGTTGTTTTCCGCGCGATTAAAGTCGATCCTAAAGAAGTTAAAGAGCTCTTCCTCAAGGATACGTTTGCGGCGGCGTGAGGTATTGCGCGTGTCCCTGCAAAAGGGTCCCGCTCAGGGACGCGTCCCGTAACGTGCTCCAGGGCTTCCAGAGCGCCAGGTGTAGCTCCCTTATGCTGACACCCCAGATCGCCTGCAGCGAGTATTCCACTTGGCTGGACACCTCGCACTCCACCTCTGGAACAGAAAGAGGCGTTTATCTTCAATGAGTCGAGCTCGCCTGCGAGTGTTTACTCATGACGCAAAGCCCGTGTCAAATCCGATAACATGAGTTTGTTGTTAAAAATTCGAATGCTATTTCAATACTACAGGTTGCATAATATGATGAAAAGTGAGATATTACAAATATTTCTCACTCTTCATACAAGAAAAAGAAAGTTAGCTTCAAATGGAGCTAATGTACTTTATTTGACAATCATTGTTCCAAGAGAGCAAGAAATTATGTTATAAAATGGTAATCTTATGTACAATTTCGTCTTGTTTAAAGAATTTAATCGATCTAATTTGACTTAAAAGAATTTCAGCAAAATATTATATTTTTATCATAATATAAGTTGGACAGTAGACCAATATTATAATTAATACAATCATGAGAAGAAAATGCGATTTCTCAGTGAAAGCGCTTAAATGAACAAAATTTGATCCTATAAATAACTTTTTTTTACGGCTTGCAATCATAATTTGACGAATATAGTCTTATTCCTCGATCTATTCTGAACTGCGGTGTACCATTTATTTGTATAAGCTACATAACTTGTATTTTAAAGCAAATATTTTTATGAACAAGAATAAATAAATGACTCTACATTATCGACCTCGATCAAGTCTGACAGGCGGTTTAGCGTCCTCTTAAAGCAGTATGATGTTCGCACACAAAACACGCTTTAAACTCTGGTCACCTCGACCTCCGCCAAGTCACATTGAATGCAAGGAATATTTGGAACACCGTACTTGCGAAACGCTACATCGGTCCAAGCGAGACATTTACGAACGCGGGAAGTGAGTATCTGCGAAACTCAATGGACTTTCTTGCAACGACGTATCTGCACTTGCGAAGTAGGAATCAACTCCTTTGTATGCCAAGTCCCTCGCGGAATAAAAGGATTTCACTTTCATAAAAATGTCCAGTATTTGTGAGAAATTCTTTGCTTCATCGAAATCGCAATTCCATTACTCGAAAGTGGTGCTCGGGATACTTGTAGAGATAACTTTCCGAACCCATTTCCACGTTTACGAGTACGATTGATTTAGAAAGTACAACTTTTTTTTCGTTAGAAATAATTGAAGAGCGTTCAAAGCCATCAACCCGACGCGTATCCAAATCTCAACTTAAAACATACTCGTTTAATCCTTTTACGACAACGGGCACCATCTGCTTTACAACTCTGAAGAACTTTAAGCGGCAATAATCTCGGGTTTTTACTTGTATACCTTAAGTGTTAAGACTGCCGTTCTCGCTGCCATTATATTACCGCAGTTGTGTTCCGCAAACGGCAAAAAAGGGAGGAAAGAGAGGAAAGGCGAAAAGAGAAAATCCTGTCCGTCTGTCCGTCCGAAACAATGAACACTTCGTCCGTCCCGCGTCGCTCGGTTGTCGCGGGAAACGCTAAATATGGAAACGCTCGGGATATTACGGACAAATTACAAGCCCGCGGAGGTTTAATGTCAAGATCAACGTAACGATCCACGTAACGTTCCTTCCCCAGCTATACCGTCGCAATCGCGGATGCACCGGGGAAGGCGGACGCGGAGCGTCGATCGGCCGCTTCCTAATTATTCTCATCGTGTATTACTTTCCTCTCTCGATTCATCCGTTCGCGAGAGCGGAATTAGAAGGGAGGAAAAAAAAAACCGCGCGGCTCGACCGTCGGACGAGCGTTGGCCACGGCTAAATGCGGATTATTAAGCTCGATCGCTTTACGCGTCGGTTTACACGCTCGCGCAACAATTCGGCACGGATTGTAACGGTACGTGACGCAATAATCCGGGGAGTACAGGTATAGTATACGAGGCAGGAGGCACGCGAACGTGCGCGCGCGCGCGCGCGCATGCGAGACCTTAACGAGAGACCGGTATATACTACGACTACTAAAATTTTTAGAGTCCGGCGTTTTCTTTTCTCAGTCAGCCCGAGTCGTTCGTGCCCCGAGACGTTGCTTGCCGTTGCTTAATTGCGCAAACGCGCGGGGATTTTGCAACGTTCCGTAATTCGCCGTTCTCCTCCTCCTCCTCCTCCCCCTCCTCCTCCTCCTCCTCCTCCCGCTGGCAAGAGAGCCTTTTTTTCCGCCGCCGGAGAACGCATCGCCGATCGCATCGCGGATGCGATCTTTCACGAGTTCTCTTTCTCTCTGTCTTTCTTTCGCTCCTGCGTCTCCCTCTACAGTTGCCTAATGGTAAATTGCAGGCCGACTGTGTCGGCGCGACGAATTGTGTACATTGGGCGTTTTAGGAGTGCCTCCTCGAGAGAGACGCTCGTGTGCACCGTGCGATTTGAAGTATAAAACGTGGAATGCACTCTTGGAGTTCCTCGAGTAAGAGTTAGGACACCCCGAGTGCGCAATGATCGTCCGCTGTACAGATGTAATAGAGAATCGGTCAATGAACAAATAAGAAACTGAACCATTCAGTCGCAAAAGAGATAAATAAATGAAACTTAATTTAATTGCCGTTTCAAGATTTAAATCAATTAATTCAATTCAACGTGATTACATTTTTCAAGTAAAAAAATGATATCTTAATTATAAAAATTAGATTCAAAAAATAACAATTGAGTTGCAGTTTATTACCTTGAAGTCTCATTATTTTAACCCTCGGCAGATCAAACTGTTTTTTTTCACTAGTTTGTCAAACCAACTGATAAGTGGTTGTAATTTTTTCAAAGAGTTTTGGGCTCTAAAAAATCTAAAAAAAATTCTGGTGATTCTTATAACATTTAAAAACGTACGGTTGTATATTTATACGTTCTGATATTTTTTTTGTTGTACGCGTCTGAAATCGAAGCAGAATGAAAAAAATATAATCCAAGTTAGTCTGCGGAGGAATTATTTTTCTAAAATAATCACTAACTGAATTTTAATATTAATAGTAAAAAGATTTAGTAATAATAATAACACATTTAGTAAAATAATTTTAATATTTATATTTGATTAATGTAACTAAATATTTAGTAAAATTATATCAATAGCAACCAATTGCTAAACGATATCGTGTTGGCTTATTATCATCCTAGGCTTGTTATCATCTTCTTTGCAATGTACAGAAATGGTTTTCAACGCGTGGAATAAGTATTACGCACAGGACAAAAAATAACGCGCAGTGCCTGGTAATTACCAAGGCTAACGCAAGAAAAATAATAAACCGTCAATTGAATAACCGATAGTTGTTAACACGTTGTCTAACGACAATCTCTATTAATATTCAGTAACTTTCCGATTATACCGCATAAGTCACACGTACGTTCCACTTCGAGACTAATTTTGTTTTTAACAGACGTCATAAGATATGAACGTTTATAAGATTACAGATTCATTATTATTCAGAAAAAAAAATATAACAATCAGCACGCAATAACTGCATAAACATTAACATACGAGTAGGCATAATATACGAGCAACAGTTAGAGGAGAATTGAAGGAGTGAAAGGACATTCTGGATGATAAAATAAAAATTAAAATCAAGAAAATTGCGATTAAAAACTTAATTGTTTTTTAATTAATTATACAAATGTTTAAATATTCACGTGAAAAGTGCCTAGAATCTGTGAATATTTAAATGTGTATGATTAAAAAAACAAAGCAATTTTGTTATTCTACAATTTTTCTAATTACAATTAATTTTACATAAAATGTTAACATATTTTATGATAATGTTATGATAATGTTAATTAACGAAAGAATGGAAAAAAATGGCTAAACTTTCCATGGAAATCTCCTAATTTCTACAGAATTTCAATTTCTACATTTAATTTCGAAAAGGTATCCTTTGAAAGAAGTGAGCCAATAGATTTGCCATGTGACCGTATATGATAATTTGATAGCAGACTGTTCGACGGCACGGTGCAGAGACTTTTTTTTTATTCCCGGAAATTTCTCGTCCCCCACTAGACGTGACCCTATTCAAGTATTTACCGTTAATAATGATAAAACAAATTTAAACAGTGACGAAAGGTCACGTCACTGGATCCTGGAGAGACGACGCAATCGGCAGCTAAGGCGGCGCGGTGAACGAGCGGCGCAACTTAACTTTAATTAATAATTGTGCATACGAAATCGGACGCGCGTACGCGTGACATTTTCGTCCGTGGATTTACGATCGTGGTTTTGCGCGCGCGCGCGCGCAAGTGTCTCGTCCTCGCTCGGCGTGCTCGTCGCGACGAGCATCTCGGCGAGAGTTCGAGGCAGGACGACGACGATGACGATGACGGCGACGGCGACGGCGACGACGCTGTTATTTCACGGCTGGTTACTAAAAATTATTACGTAAGAAACGCGCTTTCGACTTCTCTCTCTCTCTCTCTCTCTCTCTCTCTCTCTCTCTATCTATCTATCTCTGTCTCGCTCTTTCTCTCTTTTATCGTCACGGTCTCGTTCCGAAGGAGATGTCTACTGCGTAAGGGAATCAAAGGGGTTTCCAGGTCGCGTCACACTTCGCCGGTTACCGCGCTCGTTTCTAATCGTTCGATGATCTCGCGAGAGAGAAGGAATCAGAGGAGGGAAGGAGAAAAAGATGAACAGGTGTACATCAGTTAAATCGCTATTTATTATGCGCTCCGGGATGACAGCGAACGAAAAATCAATGACCCGCATTCAGCTCGTATTTACCGGTAAAAGCGCTTTTGAGCGTGTAATAAAGTCGTGGCCCCATACCCTCTACTCATTTTTATATATCAATAAATTCAGGGAAGAAAAATTACTCTCACATTGAAACTTATGTATTCAAATTAACGCGATCCTTGTTTCATATAATAAGCAACAATATATAATCTTCTTAGAAGAATTCGAAAATCTTAAATTTCAAGATATTATAGTCTTATTTCAATACTATAAGTATTATTTTAAAAATATGATACAATTGTTTTGATAATTTTATTCTAAGAAAATTATAATCTTCAATTTAAACATGTAGTATTTTCTATCCAATATTTTTTCTTTTCCATTCAAGAAAATTATTCTTAAATAACAAGAATATTATTATATAAAATTTTGAAATAAATCTTCATTCAAGTAAATCTTTTTGATTTAACGCAATATAATCTCATTTCAAGATTTCCGTTTTGAAACTGGAGATATTGTCAAAACAAGAATATTCTTTTTTTCTGTGTACGCTTTTAAACGTACAGTTTACGTCAAAGATATTGGAAAATCTCAAAAATAAATGTATATATGAAAATAAATTGGAAATATGAGCGAATATGCTTTTTTATCGACAAAAGTGAGTTGAGATGATGGGCCACGCAACATGAGCACCGACACAAAACTTATCGTTAAAAAAAAAAAGTCGGTAATAAAAAATATTAAAATAAGAAATAACAATCGAGCAGAAAAATCTAATAAAATAGAAATATAAGGATAACGAAGACGCAAAACAACATGAGGAAAGAGCGGAAGGGGGGAGGGGAGAGGGACAACAACGAACCACCGAAACACCGGAAGCGATTGCACCGTCGTTTCTCGACAAACGAGAGAGATTACCCCCCTCGTAAAATCGATTGAGGCAAGATGAATCGGAGTCTAGGTTGCGGTAGCCTCCCGCGAGCCGCCGCGAACCGAACGCGTCGCGCGTCTCGCCAGTAAGAAGACGCTTTCACTTTCGTTCGCCTCTCGCGAAATACCGCGAGATCTCGAACGCGCGGACGCTTCGGATTTTCGCGCGCGAATCCGATCCGCCCGTCCTCTCGCGCGTCCTCGCCGATCCTTTCTCAGGCGAAACGCGAAGCCGTGAGTCCCCAGCTTGGAAGTCGCTTTGAATCGTTTTTTGCGTTCCTGTTCTTTTTTTTTTCCATTCAGATTTCATTCTTTTCTCCGATCGACAAATGCGTTCCCCCCCCCCCCTTTTTTTAAGAATATTTTTAAAGACCAGTCAGATTTCATTAATTTCGAGAAGAGGACACGACCCTTTTTTTACCTTGGCACGAATTTCTTAAAAAAAAGAGTGATGCTACAAAATGAGGGAAAAAGTTGAAATATTAGCATGCAAATGTTACTTGAAATTTTCATTAGTTATAAAAAAATATGTAATGATGGAATAAAGAAGTAATAATTAATTCAAAAAATCTTTATTTGTTTGATGTAAATCAGTTACTTGACTAGTAATATTTCATTTAAATATAGTGATCTCTGTCACCGTAGAAACATTATAATAGCTATGAAACAATTTCATAATTTTATTTTCCTTTCGCCTTAAATATCTTAACAAATGCATGGGGAGAATTTTCTCTTAAAATTTACCTTCAAAATCTGGTATTTGTGGGATAATGTGTGACCCCGAGGAATTTTATTGTACTTTTTAGTAAAATTTATTAAAGGTATAGTAAAATTTACTATACTTTTAGTAAAATTTACTAAAAAGTACAATAAAATTCCTCGGAGTCATACATAAAGAGAAAATTCTCTCCGTGTGCTGTTTTAACCTGCTCTCAATCCGTTCTCTTTATACCTTTCCAATTGTACTTTGCATAATTGCATATTACTCTATATGACAAATTATGTTAAGTATCTTTTTGTTTGTAATGTATCCGCATAGGAATACTCCGTTCTCCTTTCTCCTCCCGTTTGACTCGAGTCATGATTGAATAATCGACGTAACCGTCCTAGATACCGTGTAATCATTTTCTATTTACACTAATCGATTCCTCATGCCTTTTCGAAAAAAAAAACCCCACTCTTTCCGCTGATCAAGCCTAATCGAGCCTAACTCGTGCCTCTTGAAAAAATTCGCTGATTTAGTCAAACCGAACTACAGTATCTCTTTTGAACAATTTTCTTCGTTAACTTAAAACACATGGTGTGTGTGTGTGTGTGTGTGCGTGTGCGTGTGTGCGTGTGTGCGTGCGTTTCAAAATTCGTGAAACAAAATAGTATAACAGGAAAGATCTCGAGAATTAGAATGAAAAAGTTATTTGTAAATTCTTCTTTCAAACTATAATTATACGAGATACGGGACTTTAAAACCCAATTACAGACTACGTTTACATGGTCACCTGCCCATGAGTCGCGCGTGGTATTAGTCACTGCACGATAGTTGACCGTCTACACGTAATCGGCGATTGACCACCCTCATATCATAAAAACTACTTTTAGAGATAAAAAAAATTTACAAATAACTATCTTACTTAAATTTCGTAGCCATTCTCTCGTTGAAATATTTTGATTGCGGACCCTGTATATGCGGATAGCAAAATGCTAGCGGTACGCCAGCAACATCATGATTATAGAGCGAATTCCTATCTACTGTGTTCTATTCAAGCTTGGTTTCCGTCATTACGATCTGTCAACCATAACACAATAATTCAAATGCAGCAGAAGTGGTGCATAAACCTGCCATTACGAAGTCGAGTAATGCAAGGCCCGCTCGTTTTCCGATACATTTCCATCGATGTTAGAAAAATCACGGATTGTGCTCGGCTGCTGCCGGCGTTCTGCCAACACGTATTATGCAACGCGCACACGCGGTATGTGCCTCTCTCGGCAGGTTCGGCTATCTGGTTGTGATTTGGCTTCTTGTTGTTATCTGTAACGACCTCGTACGACACGTTACAATGTTAAAATACCGATAAATGTCACTGGCAGGGTATGAAATATCTCTCGGCGACGTCGGGAGAAGGTGAAAGAAAGAAAAAAAAAAAAAAAAGAGGTTCCTCGCTCGGTCTACGTGACTGGCAGTATCAAGCCGGTCGCCACCGGTGCCGATCAAGGTCGTCGCGATGATCAGCAGCTGGCCGAGAGCTGTTTATACCGATCGTTTACGTGTTATCCCTTCGTAAAGGTGAGCCCGGACCGAACAATGAGCGCGAACGAACGCGAGTAAATAGCTCCGACAGTACGGACAGCGTCGCTATATTGGCGATGTCGCTTGTCCGAAGCGACAGTCAGGATATTCGTTCAAATTTTCTAAAACAATTCCCCGAAAATTTTTGACCTTCTCAGAAATTTTATTTAAAATTCCAAGTAAGAGAATTTTAAGCAGCTTTGAAGGAAATTTATTTCATTGTACTTTTTGTAGGATAAAATCGATCGTCATAGATTTTGTAGGATCAAAAATTAGAAAAGATAATGAAAGGATCAATTACGTCAGCAAGGGTGCAAAAATAAAATTTTAAAAGTTTATCCGCGAATATGACAATGAGATCCCATGGAAATCCGTGATTTTCAAGAATAACAAAGAAATTCCCTGAAAACTTCGGATCTCCCAATTTGTCCCAATATTAAGAACACCCCTGTCAATCGTTCACTCGTATTCGTAGTCCGTTCGTCTGATCTGAACTGAACCTGACCGAAACACTGATTCAATCTCTCGCCGAAGAAAAAAAAAATCCGCTTCCGCATTCGTGGACACTCATGAATAATCGTTCGTCCTGCCAGCTTGGTCTAAATCTATTTGATTAAAGGTCACCGTCCGTGTTCATTGAAGCAGATTCGTTCATTCGCGTTCGTTCGTTCGTTCGCGTGCCCGCCTGATCGCTTTGTCTGGACCGGTTGTAAAGGCGTACGTGCGGATTTGCACGTCTCCGCAATCCGGTGCCGGTTAAGTGGTTATTTATGGTGCGGAATTATTTATTTTTTTTTAACAAGAAATCTTTCATCGATGACACCATTTACACGTGATTGTATCCTTATTTAGCTAAATGGCCACATGCGGATAAAAGTCACGTGGCATGAGCAACCGGTTGGACCTAAGGTTACCAGACATCCCCATGTTTTCCAGGGACAGTCCTGAAATTGAATTTCGTGGCCTTGGACGAAATGTATCCTCGACCCGTTCTGACATTTGTACGTCATGCCTGCTTAAGTTTTCTTCAATTATTGGTGCAGAAAGGATTGTCACTTAAACTTGTCATACTGTTGCAATTAGTTTGCTTGTGGCAAATCAAAAATATTTAACAATTGCCCAAGCTATTTTCCTTTAGGCAGAGAATAATCTCTTTTAACACGTTAACTATGGGATAGAAATCTGTGCCATTTTTGTGGTGAAAAGTTTTACAATTTTATCCACAAATTTATTCTTTATATTTTTGGGGTCGCTGATTCCGAATTTAAGATCAGAATTTCAAAATTTAAAAGAGCGTATCCAATATAGAAACCCATTTTCAAGAAAATATGATTATTTTTAAAAACTTTAATGCGCCATATTAGATCCTCCATTTTGAATTTTGTAATTTTGATATAAAATTTAGATTTAGCGACCCAAAAAAACCTATAGAAACCCATTAAAAAAAAATTTGATTATTTTTTTAAATTTTGATGCACCATATTAAATCCGCCATTTTGAATTTTGCAATTTAAACCGTAAATTCGAATTTAGCGACCCCCAAAACCTTGGAATACTTGCCACTGTAAAAATTCCGATAGTTTCTTTTTTTCGAAACGCACATATATATGTCATCCACAGCGGAGGAGTTAAAAAAAAATCAGGTTTGGGAAAAAGGATTTGCCTTTTAAATTATACCAGGTAGAAGATAATTTTGGGGTCAGAATGACGTCACTTAAAGGCTTATGAACATTAAAGTTTATGAACATTACGGATGTGGACTGATCTTGTGATAAAAACAAAACATGCCAGCTATGACCATCATAATAAACTTCCCAGTAAGCTACGAGTACAACCAGTTTGCAAGCAATTTCAAGTCCCAGGACGATAAACCTGGGAGATTCACACCTCAGAGAAATATAATTAAATCTCTAGGCAAAATGTTGCAACTTTTATATGCTACTGATATTAATTTAAAATATTCAAAACATTGATATTAAATTCTTACAGTTCGATCTATTAGGCGAAATAAAACGACACCAGTTTTATTTATGGGTTACCATTTTTGGTGTGCCAGAATATTTCGCAAAAGTTAAAACTAGTTCTTGGGTTCAGTTATAAATCTAGTAACTTTAGCCTATCTTTCTCCCTCTCTCTCTCTCTCTCTTTCTCCCTCTACCTCGCGTTGAGGAAAGTTGACATTAAGTTTCCAAAAATTTGAAAAATTAGACAATTAAGGACACTTTATCATTTATTACTATTATTATTCGCTTATAAAAAATTAAGGGAGAAATAAGTTCATGAATATTCAGAACAGTATAAAGGTCGAACGTACATCGAAAATTTGATTTAAATCATCCGAATTGAAACCTCGGTCGACCGGATTAAAGTCGACTCAACAGCCTACTTAACGCTGCTCCTTCACGTTGTTCGACGCTCTTAGCGTCCTCGCTCGTAAAAAGCTGAGCGTAGAAATGACCATATAAATTCCATCCCTCGCGATTTCGTGACCTGAGAGTCGAAGCGGGCGCGGCAGACAGGTTCGCGATTCTAACGACCGGCAACACGCGGGCAGCCTAGCCGGCGCTGCCTGGCGCAACCGTCCGCGATTACGTAATGGAATTCGATAATCGAGCGAGCCAACCTACCCGCGTCTGCACGCACGTCTATCCGAGTCTATGCGAGCAACCAAGCGAGCCTCTCTTTCTCTCCCCGGATCTCTCCACCACGACTACGGAGTCGAAGAAACCTCCCGTTGATGATCCACGTGTCTGAACAAAATCCGACTTCAATCCCCGAAGGGTTCGCGTTTCTCCGATTCCTCCGGCCGAATCCGCGACCGACAAGATTCTATCCTTAGGCAGAGCTGGAACTGTACGCGAATTACGCGAAACTGGCCTTTCACCGACGGTCCTGCGACGGCGAACACAGAGAGTAATGACGCTTCGAAATCTCCATACGTGCCTCCATACGCGAACTCGGTCAGATCTTTATCTTTATTGTGTGTTGTTTTCGTAACTTCAAGACTCTTGTTAAATTAGATTCCATCTTGAACTCGCCGTTTCATTCGCGAGCCATGCCTGGCGCGTTGATCCTTGACGAGAAGTCTTATTTTCCTTCTCGATTACGGACACAATGTAAGGAAAAGGTATCTTCTTAGGGTCACTGAGAAAAAGAGTTCGGTAATAATAATCAAGTTTAGATAAAGTTACTAAGCTTTAGTAAATAATTATAATTAAACGTTCAATTTATATATATATATAACCCAATTGGATATTAAATTATACCGATTGCACTGAGAAAAATATCTGGTGAGATTAACCATAGTTCTGGTGAATAGTCGTGTAACCAGAATTCTATTTAATCTCACCAGATATTTTTTCAGTTTATCCAGAATTCTGGATGATCTCACCAGAATTCAAATTCAGCTTACCTAAACCTTATGGTGAATAATCGTGTAACCAGATTTCTGGTTAATCTCACCAGATATTTTTCTCAGTTTATCCAGAATTCTGGATAATTAATATAATTATTAAATCCTACTAAATACTTGATTATATTAATCAAACACTTAACAAAAATACTCACGCAAACTTGATTATTGTTACCCAAATGCCAACCGAACCTAGTAACGCCAACATTAAGTTCGAACCAAATACTTTTTATTTGGGTCTAGTAAAAAAAAAATTTTCCAGTGTACTACGCCTACTTAATTTACCGATCGACGTGATCTAAGGACCGAGAAGCCCAGAAAAGTAAGAGAATGCGTTTCGAGGGAACAATTTTTTGGCAGCAGGCCGTAGAAGTGAACTAAAGAGCTGCGTTCCCTCATTATATCCCGTCTCACCTCGGCTCTCTTACGAGCGTGGCTTACAGATTACACATGCGCTCGCTCCCAAAGATGGTGTGTACACATATATACGGCGTATGTACCGGGTGGGCGGCTGGGCGCCAGCGATTAGATGAAAGAGAAAAAAAAAAACAGGGAGACGCGAGAGAGCCCAGAACTGGCCCGGGTGCCCGGCCGCCGACTGGATGGCCATGGAACATGAAAGTGCGTCCCACATTTGTCGTAATAATTCGCGATCTGATCTTTCGGGCGTGCGACATTTTTATCGAGCCCGTTTTTACGAGCGCGCGTTGCTGCAACTCGCACGTGTCGCTCCCCCTCCCCTCCCCCACTCCCCCGTCAGTGTTCCACAAAAAGGCGGTTTCGTGTGAGATCTCGCTGTGCGAGGCCGCCGAGATGCGAAATGAGATTCGAATTCGATCACGTGATTGAAGTTTTTGGAGATCGCGTCGAACGAGTTGAATCACCGTATGTCGTCATTAGTTGCGATTTCGTCCTCCCCGCCTTAAAGAGGATTTAATTTGGAACGAGTTTCTTTTAAAGCTATTTTGAATAAAAAACGTTTAAAATATCGACGTTTTACGAATGTGTTTTTATATATTTTTTTTATATTGAGAAAAATTTATTACGTTTTACGTATATAATGGAGAAAATATTGTTTATCAAATATCAAGATCTTGACATAGATAATTTGTGCTCATAGTGATTCAAAATTTGTGTTCATTCTATCGATTTGATTCTAAAGTTTGTTTTAATCTTTATAAATATAATTGTGGTTTTTTATTATCAATAAAACAATGAAACTCAATAGAACAATTGAAAAAAATTACGAGCAGTTGAAAAAACACACATACAGTTAATTCAATTTTATGAATTCGCAAGTCATAAAAAAAAGCATTTAAAGACATTACTGACATAAATCTGGTAGGGGACGGAAGTGTTGTGAATAGTATATTTCAAAGCAGAACTCAGAATTTAAAATGCGAAAGGACCGGTTTTAGACAACCGTGCTAAAATCTGTCGATGTGCACTGCCTCTAATTGATTGTTAAAACATCATAAAATCATTCAAATTTCATGAAATCACTTCAAGGTTATCTTTTTTTAACTTCTAAGATCATAAAAATGGGCACATGTATGTATATGCGTATTTTTTGGACTTTAAATTTCCGTCTGAATTTTAATATTTTATTTGCCTCACATTAAGGATATACGTGTCACACATCTCAAAGTATACCAATATTTAAAAATTTTATATACATTATTATTATCTTTACACAGACACACACGCACACACACACACACACACACATTTAGCGTGTCTATGTAACATTTGAATATAGTTTTCTTACCGGTTTAAAAGTTATTTAACATTTTCAATATCATCATAAAACTTTAAAAATGTGAAAAAAAATTATTTATTCTAAACTTCTTCTTAACACTTTGACTTTGGCTTTGTTATTCATGTTGCGTGACACATAAATTTCTGCAAAGATTACGTGACGTATTTAAGAATGACAGTTTCTATTTATCTAATTAAAAATGAATTTACAAATTATGTAAGACATTAAAAAAACAATATAAGTTATAATTAACCATATTATTTTGAAGTATTAAAGAAGCATTTTAAAAAATCACCAATACTGGGATAACTCTTTTAATATTCCAAAAACACAAAAATACAAAAGTTACACAAGTTAAAAATACAAATTTGGAAACATAAATGTAAATTATGAAGTGTCTTCTATCAGATAATACAGCTTATAATGTTTCGTATTTTGTAATATTTAATGTTCTTGCAACATAATCAAAAATAAACATTTTTCCATTTTTCATTGCAAATACGAGCCGGTTAATTTATTAAAAATGTCAAATAACTTTTAAACCGGTAAGAAAACTATATTTAAATGTTACATAGACACGCTAAATGTGTGTGTGTGTGTGTGCGTAAAGATAATAATAACGTATATAAAATTTTTTAATATTGATATACTTTGAGATGTGTGACACGTACATCCTTAAACTTGATGTCAAGCAAATAAAATATTAAAATTCAGACGGAAATTTAAAATCTAAAAAATACGCATACACACAGATGTGCCCATTTGTAAATTAACATGTAGTCATTAATGTCGACTGCGCCATTAAATTAAGTAGATAGTAGATATTAAGTATTCTGAAATGTCACGTTCTGCAATTTTCTTGCTACTTTTTCTTTTCTTCTTTATTATAAACACGAACCGAGGATACCTTGGTGCTGGCGTCACAGTAGATTACTTCGCATAAAAAAAAAAAGATAATTTAATGTTTCTCATTTTTCTCGGAACGAAGTATATAATCGTATCTCCATTTGAAGGAAGATGGAAAAGGTTAAAAATCAACAACACGCTCGCATATCAAATGCCGTTATCGCCACTGTTCCTTCTCGCGGCGTTTATAACGTCGACACATCCCTATTAATAATAATAAAAGACCAATAATTGTTTCAGTACTACACTCTTCCTAGTTCTACAGTTCCTGATAACAAAGTTCCGCATTTTTAATATCACAAAAGTTGAAAATAAAAATGTCCTAACTTCACGAACGAAAGTCAAGATTTAATTCAAATATACATTAATTTCGTAATTGTATAACGTCACACACACACACAAAACAAAATTGTGACGATTAATAAAATTTTTCACACAGTTTTGAATATTCACAACAGCACGAGTCGACTGGAAGAGTCATTGTTTATTTTTAAATTTAATTAAAACGTTCAACAACTTCACAGACGCCTTCTTGTGATTCGACAATTCAAAAGTGCGAATGTTACGAACCGTTTCTGTGCATCGCGCAGCGGAGAAAACGAAACCCCTCTGTCTGCGTTCTCGCGCGCGCAAAATTATTGTGAAAATTGATTTAAAAACTCGCAGTCTCATTTCCCAATCGCCTCGATCCAATAGTTATGTAAGTATGTCGCTCGTATATTAACGGAAGCCGCACTTTCCTTGCAAAAACACAAATATTTTAGAGTTTGACACTTCCGCGCGCAAAACGCGACAAATAAAGATTTTTATCGGCGAAAATCGCCGATTTCCGATCTTGCCGGCCCAATTGCAAAACTCCCCTCCCTTCCCCTTTCACGCGAAGAACGAGTGCAGTTGATCGCACGCGATCGAACACACACTAGAAAAAAAAAAAAAGTTTAGAATAGCAGACAACAAGTTGAATAAATTCAACTCTTCTAAATATTTAGCAAGTGTTATCACAAATGTTGGTTACATTTGCAAAATATTTTAGCAAAACAAAATAACCGTTGATTATGTCGACGAGATATTTGATTGGCATTGTTTCGCTCGGCTATCATATTACCGAACCCTTTTATGTTTTTTTTTTTCTCCGTCTCTCTTTCTCCCGTTGTTGCGCAAACCCCCGTCTTGGGCGGGAAGAGCGGAATTGCGATCACGTGAATTTCAATGTCGCATTCGCCTCGCTTCGCGCGTGACTCACCCGACGACCGACGATGTCCCAAATCCGTAAAACCGATTAACCTGAACAGCTTTAACCACTTTCATTAGGTGTTTGCCTAAAACGTGATTCTTGATGCTCTATCAGTCTATCTCAAAAACTAATCTGTATTTATGTACAATCGATATCTTTTAATAGAAGAATGTATCTTTGTAATGGCAAAAAATCGAAGAAATCTTGATTTTTGGCTGAATTATGAATTTTTTAACGCGTTCCTACACTGAGAAAAAAAAATACTAGATTCAAATAAATATTTCTTGGAATAGTGCTAATAACATTATTTTATAGAAAATCAATAATATTTATTTAAAACAAGTACTAGTTTTCTATAATTTAGAAAATATTACTTGTTTAAAACAAACATTATTGATTTTTTATAAAATATGTTATTAGCACTATTCAAAGAAATATTTATTTGTATCTAGCAATTTTTTTTCTCAGTGTAGTAACTATATTAGTTATCAGTGGGCCTTAAAGGGTTAAACACATAGATTATCCATGAACCACAAGCCAAAGACTTTTGCATCGGTAACTCCGAAACATCCAATCCTAAACGATTAACTAAAAAATTTCGCGAATTAAATGTAACTGTCTCGGCGTTTAAAATAATTTCGGCCCATTCCAAAAATTGCCGCAGTGCCTCGTTATGGTGGATTATCTAACACGCATTAAAGAAAAAAAATTCATCGAATTCGATTAAGAATTGAACTGTCGAGCGATTTTTATCTAAAAAGCCACACTGTGCGATACCTCGCTCGATTTTCCTCCGTTTCGCTAACGACAATGACAATCACGCTAACGATATGCCGGCTGACGTAAACATTAAAAAAAAAAAAAAAAACCATGGAAAAAGTTATTATTTATGAATCGGTCGCACTTTATACCTGTTGTACTTTATTATGCCACGTGGGGGCCGCGACAGCCCGCAAAAGAACTTTATGATCTATTAAGCATGCCTCGTTAATCAGCCCGAGGCCACTTATCAGCGTCACCGATACAGCGATTTTTTTTCTTTTAAATGCTATCGCGCGATAGAGGGAGAAAGAAAAACACACCACGCGGTCGCGCGTGGTACCATTACAATCGCAATTGTTTCTGAACGGGCCGCACATAATTCCGAATGCAAATAGATCGCCGACGCGTTACGTCACGCTATAGGCTGTATAATAAATCCTAGGCTTTCGCGAGCTATAGCGCCGGCGGATTAATTGGCGCGTACGACCTGAACGTGCGCGAGGAGCGGGCGTGAATTCGATCGCGCGAGTGTACCCGCGCGAGATTTGCGCAAGAAAAACTGGAAGAGACCGTTTTTAATGTCAATGTTAGCGTCGCATTCGCCGTTTCGCAAATGTGGACGTGGCGACGAAATTGCGACTCGGCTAGCCGATCTCCCGAAGATATCGAGATACCAGCTCGAGAGAGAGAAGGAGAAAGAGAGAGACTCGCTCGCTTGCGCGAATTGCGAAAGGCCGCAATCGCGATTGGATCACGCGTGCGCGCGCACGCGAGAGAACATCTCGGGGGCCCGCAGTTGCGACACGCGCGCACGCAATTACGCAACTTGCGTAACCTGCGCCGCGAGCCAGCGCGGTCGCGACTCGTTCGTATATTTTCACCGGGGGGAAACTGACCGGTTACTGCCGATTCGTCAGAAAAGTGAAATATCTACGAGACTAAAAGGCGGCCCGGCGAAATGTTAATGTCGCTGGAAACGGCGAAATTCCTACCGTCGGTTATCTCCGAGTGTTTATTCAAGTTAATATAAACGGTCTGCGAGAAGTGCCGAGGAGGGAATTTCGTTTTCTTTGAACAAGATAATATTAAGGTCATACTGCAATGAGTGAATAAATAAAATTGCATTTTTCGCCGTAAAAAAGAAAGATATTTTAATCAAATTTGTATATGAAAATTAGATCGAGAAAATATCGGGAAATTTTTTGAGAAAGGGAAGATGCTTCAAAGATGCATCAGAGATGCTTCTGGGCGACGATATCTACCTAGTATTTGTGTTCCAAGACTGACAAAAGTGTCGGCGCGCAGTTTGCGAGCTGGCAATATTAAAGTTTACAAAAAAATTTAGCACCAAGATCCGCTGCAGATCGAATGCAGTAATCTCAACTTTATTTCATGTTTAAAACATTCATCGGAATAATCAACTTATTATTATTCCAGAAAATATCATTTAATTTGCATTTTATTTTGAAGTTTTGTTCTTTTAATAGTTCTCTTAAGTTATTTATAGCAGTGATTGTTCGGTGGCTGATGCAACGACCTTAATTTGTATTTTTAAATTGTATATTAATGAGGATATATTGTATTCAGGTAAGATTAATTTGCACCTTGAATGAGAAATTAAATTTAGGCAAAGATTGAAAACAGTTTGAAAATTATCAATTGTAAAGAGTTTTCAAAATGCATACTCCGAATTAAAATAATATAGCAAGAAAAATTCAGTAAAATAGTTATTTGTAATTTTTTGTTTCAAAGAATTTTTGGGATAAAAAAATTTTAAGTTGGCTAATCACAAACTACATTTAGACAACCTGTCATGCTAATATTACTGCATGTGCGACTAAATGTATTCTAAGTATACATTGAAAAGAATTTGGTAATAGCTGCCAAATGTTGAGTGAAATAATGCAAATTAAATATTTGATCAGTATAACTAAAAGTAATATCACTTTTCTTAATATTTAGCAATTATAATCAAATTCAGTAAGATTTATTAAATATTATATTTAGAAAAGTAAAATTATTTTTAATTATATCAACTGAATATTTAATTGATAATATTTCATTTAACGTTTAATACCTATTATCAAATTCTTTTTTCAATGTAATTTGCGATACATCAACTCTAAACCCTTTTATCAAAAACTACTGTTTAAAATAAAAATTTACAAATAGTTATTTTAGAACTTTATTTTTCGAAAACTTTCTTAATATACTGATTCGTGAATTTAGAGACACTCTGTATATTGTTATGTATCATACCGGTAAGGTATTTGTGACGATAAAATTAGATAATAATAGTTTACTATACGATTGTGATAATAATATGTAATCATATTAATATAAGAATATGTATATATATTCCTTGCGAGTTTATGTAATAATTGAAACAAAAGTCGATTAATATAAAGCGGAGTAACGTCGGCAGTTACATACACTAAAAAAAAAGTTAATTTGACTAAATTTTTCAACTAGATTAAATTTCTTCGGTTCAAGTATTTATGCAATTAACTTAAATGCATAAAATACTTGAACTTCAATTTAAATATTTACATATTTGATTGAGATACACAAATAATTAAATTAAAGGAATTTAATCATGTTATAAAATTTAATCTCAAATCAACAACTTTTCTTTCCGTGTATACATAACTTTTTGTATACAGTATCAATCCATTGAGAGAACACGTACGTATGTACTATTGATACCGTTAAGTTAATCGAATTTGCCCATATTTTGATGTGTATCTTGTAAAAGAGAAATGACGTGAAGGAAAGTTACCCCCAGTCCTTACGTGAAACATCAGGCATACACTGGCGAATCAGTCTTATTTTGTAATATCGGTATTCAATGATATAATAGCAGTAATGCCGCGGTAATCGGTAAGACCTATATTTTTGTAATCGGAGGTTTCGTAATCGGAGACTTTTTTTTTGCCGCCTTAAATGCAGAGATTGACACGACGCATAATCGCGAGCGAAATTATTTCTCGACAGGGGGGGAGGGGAGGGACGGGGAGATACGAGTCGTAGCTCGGAATCGATTACTTTTTTTTTATCTGTCAATGTACTTCGAACATTGAATGTCGAGATGCTTTCACGGAATCGAGCTTCGTGCTACGAATCAAGGGCGATCGGCGTTTTCGAATTCCGCTCTCGTGAGTGACCGTGAGGTTGTTCACGAAGTGTTTCTTTCCTCGATAAAGTCTTGGGTTTTTTCTTCTTCTTTTTTTTTTAGGACACCGTATAATATGATTCGGTGTGTTACATAACCCGATCCGGCGGACGATTATATTAATTTTATCTTTAAATCGACGCAATTTGACCCAATTTGTTTTCTTCTCGTTTCTCAATATGCTAAAAAAAGAGTTTGGTTTAATATAATCAATAATAATAATTAAGCTTTGACGAAATAATTAAGTTTCAATTAGATGTTCGATTCGTACAATCAAATATTCAATAATTATATCAAGAGTAACCAAACAATTACTAAATATTATTACACCGCCGCGCTAAAAAAAAAAGCGATTACTCGGTATTTAGTTATTTTCTTTTGATATCTGAACTTACGAAATATTTGAAATAAGTAATATTTAATTCAAGCATATTTTGTGTGCACGCAGACGTTTACTTTGAGTAAATATTAAATGATGAGTGCATCTTATAAGACAATTATCAAGAAAACATTCCCCGTTGAAGATAACCGTTGCTTGCTAAAAGAAAACAGTAAATTGAGCAATCGTTTTCCTTAACAGTAGAAATGATATGTTCTTCTCTGTATAAATATCTGGTTACATCAACCAAACGTTTAGCTGAAAAAATATTATCGTAGCCTGATAATTACACCTGGGCCCGATTGTTATTGCCAAACTCTTTTTTCGTACGTATTTCGTATCGTATACGTACGGAAGGACGAAAGAGAGCGAGAGGAATTATAAATTTGAGCTCTCGCAACTCGAGCGAAGGAAAAAGCCGCGCTAATGATAATGATGGGAAATCGTAATAAATACGTTTCGAAACTTCGAATCGCATTGGAAAAAAAAAGTTTGGTAATAACCGACTTAAATGCAGTAATAAAACCACTTAAAGCACCGGGAGAATTATTTTTGTTAAATCAACAAAGGCAGAAGCTACGGTAGCCAACGATTTCCTGATGGTGGGGCAGCAAATAACTCTGTTGTGAGAACAAATGATTCGTTACGTTTGATTCGCTGTTGTAGTCATTGAACTCTAAGTGAACAAATGTGATTTGTATCTCAGACAATATGTTTCTTAAAATAACAAATGATTTGCAATGGTAACTGTCCCCTCTTAGCTATCCCTCCTTTTGTTTTGGCCACAAAAAGTTTTTTTCTCGGTGAACCACCGTTCGGTTGATGTAACCGAAAGTAATCAAACGTTGGCCCTGTCATATTTGTGATAATAGAAAAGTCAAATTACTTCTTATATTCAAACATTCAATTGACATTATGTCCCTCGACATTTGGTAGCTGTTACCGAACTCTTTTTCCTTTCCCGATGTACAACGTTAAAATATTCTTTTGCCGGGTTTTTTTCATTCGAATCGAACGATTGGAAATCATGCGTGGGTCAAGGTACACCTGGTGCCGATTGTGCAACAACAACAGGTCCTCCGGCCAAGCGCATCGGAAAGACGTGGAAAATCCGAGAGGGCGAGGCCGTGGCGAGGAAACGACGCGGGAGAGCGAGAAAAAAAAAAGCGGCGAAGGCGGATCTCGGCAAAGGACGCGATTAATGACGGCCGATAAAAGTCAAGCGACTCGCAGTGACCCGACTCTGCGACAACACCGGCGGTGCGGTCAAGGTGGCGCGTTTCGTAATTCAGCCGGTGTTCGCGCTGTCACCTGGCATGCCAATTACACCTGACGCTCTCGTCTTTTTCTTCTCGTTACGAGCGCGCGCATTATCAAGATAACCCACTTTGCGCCGCGATCGGGCGCAAGTAACACCGACCGGCTATTCCGTCATGCCGTCTCTTTCCGCAGGGGGGAAAGACAAAAAGAGAGTTCGGCAACAGTCAACGAACGTCGAGTGAAATAACGCCAATTCAAGATTCAGATAATTAAGACATTTTTTCTTTTTCAAAAATACAAAATTAAAAGGGAAGAGGACAAAGGAATGATTTTATTCTCCTAAATAATAAAACAGAAATATAACGGTACACTGAGAGAAAAATGTCGAAGTATTGAGAACCAAATATTTCTTGTGACGCTTTCTTCGATATTTATTTGTTATAAAAAAATTTATTTGTAAAAACGAAATATACATTTCGGAAAAATAATCTGTGAAATACACTTCTGAAATATATATTTCTGTGAAATATACCTTATTTAAAGAGATAACATCCAGTGTGCGTAAAAATAAATAATTTATTTACTAGAAATAAAACATTTAATTTGCCCTATTTAAATAAACCATTTATTAGAGAAAAATAATTAAAATTTTTCTATGGGAAATTAGTATATGTTTTACTTCAAAAAAACTTATTCCTAAGAAATAAACTAATTAATAAGAAACATGAGATCCATCTCCTAGAAATATGTATTTCGTTTTCACAAATAAATTTTTTTATAACAAATAAATATCGGAGAATTTTGGTTCTCAGTATACTTCGACATTTTTCTCTCAGTGTACCGTTTGGTAGCATTTGCTATAAATATTCAGAATAGAATAATTTATAGTCGATCAAATGTTTAATCGTTCCACTCGTTTGACGGCTATTGCCAAACTACTTTTTCAGCGTACACGGCCAATTCGTCCCCTTGATAGGGGCTTGCCCGCGAAAGAATCCACTCCTTTTACGCAAACCGTACATTTTTCCCGGGGCTCGTTGCCTAATTATAGAGAGTTGCGATTTTTTTTTTTTCATTTCATTTTCGACGGGCGTCACGATTGCACAATGCGTGACGAAATCGTGCGAAATTATCGCGGCGAATATTATTTAGTAACTCCGCCAGGACGAAGTTTCCCTTCTAACGCAGAACGCGGGCACAAAAATTTCTTGTAGGAGTCCGTTGCTCAACGCGCTTGTTTTTTTTTACGCTCTTTTTACCGTCACATTTGCATTACTATCAAGCTTTGTCATCAAGCTTGGTACATAACCCGCAATATCAGCTAGAAACTGTCGAAATTTAAAAACTGCAGGTCTATTCTTTTTTTTTTCTTTAAAAACTTACAGTGTATACAATGTATGTATAATTTTTATCAGTTTGCTTTTACATTTCACCTTCGTGATCGGCGAAAATCAGGTCATTTTCTTTTAATTAAAATTAGTCCCAAAGTAAATACTATACAATCCCGTCTTACAGAATAGCATTTATTATTCCAAGCATTATAATGCTAAGAAAAGACTCGGTTTACAAATTAATCACCTATCCACACGAAATCTACTTGCTTAACTGAACCTGACTGAACTCTTACGTACTTGTTCACAGGAAACTTTATTCAAAAGTTGCACACTCGTTTACTATCGTCTTTATATTAATATACGTTTTGGATTTCCTATACAATCCTTACTTATTTCTCACCTTGTTTATGTATCCTTATAAAAATTAAGAATATTTGCTGCTAAATCTATCTCTCGCAACTTCCTCTTAAAATTAAGAAAATCCTCTTGCCGCCTGTTTATAAACGACGCTGTAAAATAAAAGGAAAATCCCCAAGTCGCTTTTCCTTAATCCCACGTGTCTATCGCGCCTTCCACGTTTGCGGTTTTCACGGAAAACATGGACGCTGAGTCAAGAAAACGGCATAAAAATTTGTTACGAGTCATGCGCCGCGAGCTAAGCAAACAGTTATAAATCACAGCGGGCGTCGGCCGTCGCGGTTGACCCAGCGTCTAGATGATACATGAATATATAATAAAGATCAAGAAAAAGAGAGAGAGAGAGAGAGAGAGAGAGAGAGAGAGAGAGAGAAAAACCCAACGTGCGTGGACAGCGCGGAGAAGAAGCGTGAAGAAACAGCGACGGAGGAAGAGAAGGAGGAGGAGAACTTACCGGCGTACGTGCTCTTGAAGCTCTCGTGGAGCTTGAAGGTGAAGGGAATGTGGACCTTCATCATCTCCATTTGCGGTATGCGCGGCGAATGCGTTATCACGCCGCCGCCGCCGCCGAACATCAGGTCGTCGCCGTGGACGCGCAGCACCATCATGTTCCTGCGAACATTCAGACAGAACGCGCCGTTCAGAACGATCCGTCGGTGATAAGCCGAAGGAGATTGATGGATCCGTACAGCCGAATCCACGCTATTACCGGTATACGGGATTTGTCGGTCAATTTAAGCTTCCCCACGTTTCAATCTGACAAATTAATCTGACAATTAAGGATATTTAATAGTTAGTATTAGTAAGAATGGTGGAATGTTGAGATCATTAGACCTATCCTTCATTACTTCTAGAATCTCTGACAAAACTACCGCGGCGCACGATTTGTCGATTAAGCTTTTCATCACCTCAGTCCTCATCGCTAATTAAAAATACTTGCACCGAGGGAAGAAATTTTTCTTGTCGCGGTAACCATAATATAACTAATTTAATTTAATTAGTCATTTTTGGAGCCAACCGTATTTTTATAGTTATTCAATATAATTTATAGTTTGTTTCAACTATATTAAAGTTCTCATCATAATTTTGGTCTACGCAACTTATGATATGGTCGCCATGATCGAAAAGAAAAACTTTAATGCGGTAAGGTGTGCACTGAAAACAAAATTTACTAGATTGAAATAAATATTTTTTTTATTGTACCAAGAAGTTTTGTAAAAAAATAAATAATATTTATTTTCTACATTATAGAAAATATTATCTTATTTGAAATAAATATTACTTATTTTTTACAAAACTTCTGCTTGATACAATTTGAAGAAATATTTATTTCAATCTAGTAAATTTTTTTTCAGTGCACGGAGAGAATTTTCTCTTAAAAATTACCCTGAAAATCGTGGTAATTGTGAGACAACGTAAACCTTGGAAAATTTTACCATACTTTTAATAAAATTTACAAAAATTTAGTAAAGTTTAGTAAAATTTTAAGAAAATTTGGCTAAGTTTTAGTAAATTTTACTATACTTCTAACAAAATTTACTAAAACTTAGCCAAATTTTCTTAAAATTTTACTAAACTTTACTAATTTTTTGTAAATTTTATTAAAAGTATGGTAAAATTTTCCAAGGTTTACGTTGTCTCACAATTACCACGATTTTCAGGGTAATTTTTAAGAGAAAATTCTCTCCGTGTGTACTATAAAATAATCACTATAAACATTACTATAAGCGTATAGTTATTTTTATCAATATTATAGTAATGATTATTATAAAAAATGATATTCCTAACTATAATTATTTTACTATGCGGTTATAGTTACAAATACAACATATTTTTCTATCAATACAACATATTTTTTATAGTTACAATACAACATTTTTTTTAATCGAGATTTTCCCAAACGAGGATGTTAATTTTTTTAGCTGTGGAAATTAAGAGAACAAAGTTATTATTGTGAAACAGAGCGTTTCTCGCTTTGATCGCAACGAAAGATAATTCTTACTTTCGATTCTAAAATTCCAACTAACCGATTCTGGGAGAAGCCGAAAAAAAAAAATGCAAATCGTCGCGAATATCCCCGTAGATCGTCGCTTTGTTAGTAGGTCAATCGAGAAAACGTGAAGAAAAAGAAAAGGAACGTCACACAAAAGCGGTCCCGTCGAAGGTTACCACGCGCCAATTTCGGCGAGGCTTCCGATCAACGGAATCGGACACGCGATTAACATAGCGGCCAGCGGTTTAAATTTTGCGCTGCAGAACTATCGATGACGAGGCGCGGAGACAATTGACACACCGGGCAAATATTAAATACAGATACGTTAACAGTTAACCGATACGATTAACATGCAGGCGACCGGCTCTTGTCCGCCGATCGAGAGTAGAGTTCAAAACCGACCTGGGCTGTCAGTGACCTTGCGGCCTTGAGACGCGAGGGTTTGCACACGTGGTCCGCTGTGACAAAAGTAACTTTGGCCAACCGGATCGCGAGTAATTAGGACCGGACGAGGTCTCTTTTCGGCAGTCAGTGTCAGACTCGCTAGACACCCGCGTGAATCTGATGATCGAAAGCAAAATCTTCACACTGAGAAAATAATGTATGATATTTATAATTATAATTGCACAGTGAAATAATCGTAAGTAGTAAGGAATATCATTTTTATATAATATTGATAATAATAATCATATGCTTATAGTGATTGTTTTATGATACAACTTACTATATAATAAAAAATCTCCATTTTGCTTATGGCAATCATATCATAAGTTATATAGACCAAATTATGATTACAAGAATTTTAATGCAGTTTAAACAAACTATAATTTATATGGTTGGGACAAAAAGTGATTGTAAATTATAGTAATATTATTACAACTATTTTTTTCTCTCGCGGATTTACTAAAAATAAAAAAGTTTGATTTCAAACTTTGCACTAGTATTATAATATTATAATAATAACTTCGTGTTTATAATTTTACCAACTAATAAAATTTTACTATAAATTACATGTATAATTTCATGTATTAATGCAGTAAATCAACAGAGAGACGTCAACGGTAAAAAAACATTTCTACGTAGTGAATGCAACCATAATTGCAGCGAATGTAATTATTGTTTAATATTCACTTACTATTTACGTAGTAGCAATAGCTGACAGTTATAATTTACACGATTAAAACAGTTATACATTTGACATTGAAAAAGACTATCTATTACAGTTAAACTATGGTAATTGCTACCATTTTTTTATCTTATTGTCAATGTTCTGAATTAATTTCCATTGCTCTTTTAGATATAAAAAAATTCCTCAATGACGTATACTTTAACATTTCTAGAAAATATTTGTGTATACTAAGAGAGAAAAATTATTGTAATTATCATAATTTATAGCTATTTATATAGCGCGTAATATCAATCATATAATTTAAAATTATATTTTAATCATGCAAATTATAGCTATTATAATTATTATTACTACTATAAGTAAGTAAACAAATACTAAAAAAGTATATATTTTTCATAATTATGAATTTTTTATGTTTACCATTCATATCTTAATATTTTACATTGATATTTAACGATCACAAATTATCATAAAAAGTCTTTACATAGTTAGTAGAATAAACATAAGATTATTACTACCAACATTAGCAATAATCAAGGAAAGAACATCTCAATTTTTGTTGATTAGCAATAATAACTATAAAAATTGAGCTTCAAAATATAATTATTTTATTATGCAATTATAGTCACAAACACTAGTGTTTCTCTCAGCATAATTATTTATCTAAAAAAATTATTGTTTAAAAAGCAATCCGCAAAACAAAGTTATCGAATCACACACTGAGAAAAAAATGTTGTAAGTTTGATTAAATTTTCCAACTGAATTAAATTTTATCTATTCGAGTATTTATATATTCCAATTAATTATATAAATACTTGAATTGAAATTTGTGCATTTAAGTTAAATGCAAAAATTCTTGAACTGACAAAATTTTAATTCAGTTGGAAAATTTTGTCAAATCAACATTTTTTTTCTCAGTGCATGTACAAAGTGTTAAGATTCTTAAATGTTTAATTTTTTATCTCCGTTTTTTAAATATTAAAAAATTATAATTTTAAGCGGTGTTCTGACTTAAAACACTAAAAGCCGAAATGTTATTTACCGTCCGACACGCGTTTTGGAAGCGTTTTCTCCGATTTAAGAAACTTTTTACAGCGACGTCGGGGACGTTACAAATTTCATTGCATTAATAATCCTTTTACGCCGAGTCACACAACGCGACTCTCTGTCCTTGAAGGTATGAAATTCACACCGTGCGATGTTCTCGCAACGCCATACCCGATGTGTGAGAATTGTTAATAATTCTACAGCGATTTTCTCATTAATCTCTTCGGAAATCCACCGGTGACGCGACGAAGAATCGCACACTCAGAAAAAATTTTAAATTTGATTGGAAAATCCGTTTAAAAAGTAACGAAAGTATATTACCGATTCCTTTAATCGGAAAAAAAAACCGATGAAAAATGACCGATCAAAAAGTTCCGATTAGAAAATATTTGATTTAAAATATCCGTTTGTTACTTATTAAACGGATAGTGCGATTATATTATATCCGATCAATAAACCTATAATTTATGATCGGAAAATTTTCCCATTAAATATTTTCATAAATAATTTTAAAAAATTTATTCAAACTATATTTAACGCAACTGATATTTAACGCAAACGTTTATGAGTTGGTGAAGTATATAGAGCTGAACAAAAAAAGATTGACATATTATATAAAACCGTTTTTGTAAGTTATGTCCTTTTGTTAGTTCTTCAAGAACAGATCTAAGTGTATCGATATCTCTGTTCGTGTTCATTTTTATAGGCTCGCTTCTGCTTATAACGTTCAAGTACACAATAACACAATACTGCAACACACACACACACACACACACACTCATACACACGCTGTATCGACAATGTAGAGGCTCGTGGCGCTCGTGCACGTCTGCATGGCGCGCACGCAGCTACCGAAATATGCGCACGTATATATTTTATCGGACTTGCGAACGGGAATCAAATTTTATCGGATATATTTTAATCGAATGTAATACATTAGATCGGATAAAATACTTTGTTTTTATCCGATCAAGTACAATGTCCGATTATATTCCATATGAATTTAAACGGATAAATAAAAATCACACCTCATTATCCGTTCATATTTCATCGGAAAGTATGTTTCATCGGCTAAAGACATCTTTCATTTCATCGAATAGCCCGAAATCCATTCAAAATCAATCGGATAAACTGCTTGAACGTTTTTTTTTCCCCCGATTAAAACTGCTGGATTTCCCAGTGCAGAAGTTTCGTAGAAGTCGTTTTCGTAAAATAATAATGTTAATTTAACGCGATATATGTAAAATATCCCGCTTGCCTTACGACACGCAATTTCCCCTTCTTATGTACACGAAAAACACTACTGACGGCCTCGCGATATTAATGGCTACCATTCTGATGAAGCAATCTTTGGCGTCTTGCGTTGCGAATCTCGTCGTAAAACACGGTTCAAGAGTCCGAGTTATAAAATTCAGCTCAACGGCGAAATGCGAGAAACGGATGACGACGCGCACTTTAATCGTCGTTAGGCAGCCTCCTCCTCGTCCGGATTCGACGTCGCGGCGATTTGCGAAAACGCGGAAAAGAGGAAGAGCACGGGACGACAACGACGACGACGACAACGAGGAGGTGGGGGAGGGGGGAGGGGGAAATTTGCTGCTCGCAATTGCGAGGAGTTTCACGATTTACAAATAGCGCGACTTAACTTTCGAGACTCTTTCGTGCCTACTTTCGAGCACGAAAGTGGCTGCGTCACTCGAGAAAATCAGAGATACTTATCGCTCATTGTACCGTCGTCGTTGTCGTTGCCGTTGCCGTCGTCGTCGTCGTCGTCGTCTCGAAGAGCGGAACTCGGAGAGCGTCGCGCTGTCGACTCTGTCTAAATCACCGCGACTCTCGAAACCTCTCGGCCGAGCCGCAAGAAAGTGAGAAAGAGAGAGAGAGAGAGAGAGCGAAAAAAATAAAATGCATACTCGATCGCTAGAATCGTGTAATTCGCGTCTCGCGAAAGATTACTCTTTGCTCCCTCGGTCCTTTATTACTTCCTTCCCCCCGCCCCCCTCCATGTGTCTTTCGAGATGTACAGATATCGCGACAGGAAATACCATTTCGCACGGAGTAGGACGTTCGTTTATGCGTAATTTCGTTATGCTCGGAAAGCGTCGCGACCGAGAGAGATGGTTTATCCGTCTACCAATATGCCACTCTTCCCGATAAACGACATTTCGCGAAGAACAAATGACTAAACGTCCGTTTTTATCGATATAGATTAAACTTTAATCTCGGTTCAATTTACTTTTTATCTTTCACTGCAGAGTTCCAAGAGTTAGAAACGGATGAAGAGTGAATTAAGTTAAATTAAAGATAATCTACTATCTATGGATAACAATGGGCACCGTGAGCGTTTCATTCCTCAGCGCTAAAGTTTAGATTAGTTAATCTGTAGATTAATCTCGGTTCAATCCACTCGTTATCTTTCTCTAGAGTTCTAATAATTAGGAAAAGCTAAAGAGCGATTTGAGTCGGGATTAAAGTTAATTTACATTGGTGAAAATGGACGTCAGCGTTTTACTCTTAAAAATTGACTATAGGTTTCTGCAAATTAATTTTAATCTCGGTTCAGTTTGTCTTTCATCTTTTTTTTAATTATTAGAACTCTGTAAAAAGATAAAGAGTAAGCTGAACCAAGATTAAGGTTAATATACATTGAAGAAAACAAACATCAACGTTTTTACACTTAAAAAAAATTGACTAGAGACTTCTGTTGACTTTAATCTCGGTTCAGATTATCTTTCATCTTTCTTTAATTATTAGAACTCTGTAAAAAGATAAAATATTAATCTACATTGATGAAACTGGACATTAACATTCTCATTCCTCACCGTCTAACTCTAGTTAATTTGTAAAACTAACTTTAACATCAGTTCAATTTACTCCTTATTTTCTTCTAGAATTATAACAATTAGAAAAGGATAAAGAGCGAGTTGAGCTGGAATTGAAGTCGATTAGATTATATCGTTCCACGCAAAGCGTTGGATGCGCTTTCCGCGAAAGATCAGCCACATTCAGGTCGCAGCCAGGTTGGCGAGAGAGAGAGAGAGATTACTGGGTACGCTACGCGGAACGGAGGCCCTCGGGCATTGAACGCGGGGCTCTTTACCGATGCCTTTCCGGCGCTCACTGCCACGTTCTCTCAATCGGCGTGTTTTTCTCGTCTTGTGTAATCGCGGCTCACCCGGATCGGATCGTCGCCACGCGGAGCGATCAATGACGGTCACTGCCTCGGTCGGTTTTAACTCGTATATCCGCATACACATCTTCATCAATCACCGCTGACGATGATCCGCCGAGGCGTAGCTGCGTGACGTCATTTATCGCTTCCGGAGCCTATGCCAACCCGTTTGCCAGCCGAGTCCCGGCCGTTACAAAAGATCCGTCAAATATTACAAAGCAGTACGGTAATACGTGCGATATGCAGAAGACAAAAACCGCTTTGAAAGCGCGGCGCTTTTTAACGGGTCCTCGTTTGACGGATTTATACGGCGTCCCTCTTGAATTTGTAATTTCGTCGTCGGCGCTCTTCGGAACGAATTACAAATCAATCGGATAAAATAATCTTTCTCCGGTTTTAACGCATTGCCACATCTCTCCTCCACGTTTTAATGTGACTGAGTGACCTCGATGTTTTCGAAATTAGAATTTCCCCTTTAAAATCAGGATTCAACCGCAATTAGAAGAACGCTCGTTAAAATTATTTATTCGATCCCCGGAGTGTCATTTTCTGAGACGAATTCCTCACGTATTTTTACGGTATTTGAGAATACGGAAGAAGAGATTCTTATTTGCATAGTAGATGCTTCTTATTATTAAACTATATCAATTTAACCTTGCGATGTCGTTGTTCTCGTTCAATTAAGAAATTGGGTTTTCAAGGTAATTTAAGGAATATTTTAAAGTGTATTACAAAATTCCGAAAGTAAAGTGTATACACAATTATAAAACGCCAACGTTAAGATCTAGCTGTGAATAAGCCTCATCTTTAGTTAGTTGTATCTTCATACGTCGTTCTGTATTTTTTTATTATTTAAAATTGTTCGATTGATAACATTCTAATTTTCATCTCACAGTTCTCAATCTTCAATTGAAATTGAATGAAATTATAATAAAATTAGAATTCAATGAATCAGAATAGGATCGATAGAATTCCACACGGGTTCAAGCCTGTCCTAGATAAGCAAAGACTTGCACAGACCGAATAAATTTAAATTTTAATCAGCTTCGTTCTGATTGATGATGATAATAAATTCATATCTCGAATTCGCAATCCTCACCTTTCAATGCGGGGTTAGAAAAAAAAAATTCTAATGTATGCGTTGCATAATAATGCAATATAATGGATATATTTCAAGGTTTTTTGATGTCAAATTAAAATTTCTTTGTTCGAATCAATAAAATCAACTAAATCAACAATCTTGATGCATAATTTTTTTTATACGAATCACACACCGAGAGAAAAGTTTGGTATTTCTGATTATGATAGCATGATAACAATAATTATGATCAACAGGTCATTTCAGCAATTATTGCTGCTGTAATATTCATAGTAACATTATGTTTAAAAAAAATTTTATCGGAAAATATGATCATTTATGCTAAATATTAATGTTATGATAATTATAATAAATATTAATGCAACAAAATCAGGATAGATATTTTAAAAAATAAACATTTTTATATACTAAACACAATCATAATAATAGTACAACTATTTAACATTCGCTTACTATTTACGTAGTAAATTAACGTAACAGTAAAACAACTCTAATCTTCATGGTTAAATGAACTATAAATACACAATGGGGGGGGGGGGGCAAAAATTATGAGCATCACATTATGGCAACTGCAACCATTTTTTCCAGCTCGGTGCGAAGATTTAAATCTCTATCGAGTCGAATCTCACTCGATTCGTGTTCGAATAGAGTTCGCGCGTATTTTCCGATAAAAAAATACACCGCGACGAAGGCTGCCCGATGTCTCCGCCGTCGAAAAACCAATTCGTCACGAGGAACGAGGCTCAAGGTCGCGTTTCCAAGACGACGAATTCAAATTCCGCCGTTCGAACCGCGAGATACGACGACCCGCGTGGATTGTCTCCCCCTCCCTCTCCCCCCCTCCTCCCATCGCGAGAAATTCTCGTGGAATTGTATCACGCGAATTCCAAGACGGATAAAATACGTGAGAGTTCACCTCCTTGAATGTTCCGCTCGTTGCGATTCCTCGAGACTCGTACGAGACGTGACGTCCCTCGATTGACGCAACCTCGCGTCTCCAACGTGTATGACGTCACTTGCGAAAAGGAAAAAGAAAAACAGATCGAGACGCACGCGCGCAAAAAAAAAAAAAAATAAGCCCGCAAAAATATGTTACATGATTTCCGTGTTACGGCCAAATCTAACCCTCTCGGTTAACCACGGGCTCGATAAGCCGGCGTTTGTTTGCCGTACAACAAATGTGTGTATAAGATAACATATGAGCATGTATATAAATATTATAATTAATAAACGATAGGGCGTTCGAAAACATGTGGATCAACGCTCGCAAAAAGGTAGAAGGGATCGAGATGAACATAAAAGTCCAATATTGTCTTGGGTTAGGTCCACCAATAATCGAGATATTAACGTACAGAATCTGCAAATAATCTAATTAATTTCTATCGTAATTGTGAACAGTAAATTAATGAACATACATTCTTATGTATGCTTAACATACATTCACGATAGATTTTTCCTTCCGTGTTATGGCTCGAGCGGAGCGCGCTCTTCCCTCGGCGCGCTCTCATTTGCATAATTTGAAAAATTAATAGACCTAACCCAAGACAATATTGGACTTTTACGTTCATCTCGATCCCTACTACCTTTTATACGAGCGTTGACCCACGTGCTTCGGGACATCCTGTATATATATATATATATATATGAATAAAACACTGTAGAACGCGTGCGTTTTCCTCTCCGCTGAATTTCGTCGCCGTCGACGACAACGAAGCCCGTAGTTTTGTTACAGAGATAAAAACTCCGCGACCTGGCCCAACCGACGACTCTGCCCCAGGTGCTGCCGCAGGCATCCCGCGCGCATCGCCGCCGGCTTCGCGATCCGTCACTGTCACCTGCTCCGCGCTCGGTAATCGCAAAAATGACGCGTCAGAAAAGGAGAGTCGACGAGGAAGAAGTTGGACACAGAGATAGCGCACAGATAAAACACAGATATACGCACACGTATATACATATGCAACGGCATCGCGTTACGTACCTCATGATGAAGAGCAGGACCCCGCAGAAGCATATCAGCACGGCGAGCACCGAGAATATGTTGGACAGCTCCGCGACGGACATCAGGATCGCCGTCATCGTGTCGCCGCGCGTCGTCCGTCGCCCCCCGTCCTCCTCCTCGTCGTCGTCGGCGTCGTCGTCGTCGTTGTCGTCGTCGTCAACGCACCGTGGTCCTCCTCAACACCGGGTGGTCCGCCGCCCGTACCCGCACACATGCACGCCACCACACGCACACGACGGACGACGGCGACGATCCGCTCCTCTCTCTATCTCTCTTTATTTCTCTCTTACTCTCCCTTCACGTCGCTCGACCGTCAGCTGTCAAACCGAAGCTGCCTCCTTACCTTCGTCACCTTGTCGCGTTTACTCGATTATTATCCGCCGCGACGCTCGTCGACGTTTCGAGCGCGCCGTCGTCGACACACCTCCCTCATCGACGTCCTCCCCAGCGACGCCGCGTATATAGCGATTCTCACTACGCGACGACCGACGACGGACTTGCCCGCTTTACGCGATTTGCGCGGCAGCAGCAGCAGCAGCAGACGAGACGCCGCCGGCCGACGACGACGACGCAGGGCGACGCGTCGCGTCTCTCTCTGTCATAGCACGTCCGGAGCGAGAGACGATCGTGTCGGAGCAGAGCGAGGATTGTTGCCACGCGTGGGATCTCGTAGGCGCCTGTGAGAGAGAGAGAGAGAGAGAGAGAGGGAGAGAGAGAGACGGGTGAATTCTTCGCGCGAGGATCGACGTGGGGTGAATGAGAAGCGACGAGAGACATGCGCATACGAAACGCGACAAATACGAACCGTCCGGCAGACCAGACGAGACTGACTGTCACTGACTGACTGCGCGACCGGCGCGAAGCGCGCCACATATACGCGCGCGGTTATACGCGGCTATGTTCGCGCCGCTCGCTCGCCCGCCGCGCCGGGCGGCCGCGAGGGAGCGACGGCGTCGCCGCTTAAAAAAAAAAAAAAAAACAATTTGTACATGGTCTTGTTATTTTAGTACGTTCAGCGTTTCTATCAACGTGGATTAACTTTAATTTCGATTTTCTTTCGAAACTTATTCTTTGTCTTTTTCTGGAATTAAAATAAGATGGATTTCTCTGATGGAAACATATTGCTAAAATATTTTACTGAAAATCTCTCTCAATTGACCCCTTTTCATTAAGATTTATTAAGATTCGTTAAAATTAATTAAAATTTATTAAAATTTATTAAAGTTGTTCTTTAAGATTTATTAAAATTCATAAAATTTATTTTTTTGCTAAATAACAATAAAATACATTTAATAAATTTTAATAAATTTTAATGAATTAAATGAGTTTTAATAAATTTCAATGGATTTTAATGATTTTAATGAATTTCAATGAAATGGGTCAATTGAGAGAGATTTTCAATAAAATATTTTTATCAAGATTGATTCACAATAATATATATCTTTAACTTTTTACTCATTCCTCCATGAGCTCTTATTTACACCGCGTTATCTTAAAACAATTAAAGTTAAATTAAAATTAAGTTTGAAAACTAAGATTGCATTGACGTTGAAGCTCTAAATTATATATCTAATATAACATAACAAAATATAATACCAAAAATAGTAACACAATAGCAAAATAATGGCAAATATGATAGAAATTAAGATACAATAATAATAAACAAAATACAATACATTATATATATTACCAACTTCTGCGTCAAGTGTAATCAATCTTCTTATATATTGATTTAAAAGTGTTATTTATTTATCATTTTTGTTTGTTCTTGATTCCTATGTAGAATCGCGTTTATGGTAGACTGTCGCGTCTGTAATTCGACTTGGTCAATTTTAGTAAAGACAGAGAGAAAGCGAGAGAGAGAGAGAGATTGCCTGTCACCAAGTTTGTCGCTTATTTTCGGAACATGGGGTATGTACATGACTCGTCGCAAACTAGCGACATCTGGATCAAACAGTCTCCACATCGAATCCTCGACGTCGAGCGCGTCGAATGTGTCGAATGCGTCGAACGTACGAATGACCAGATTCATCCTTCTCGTTTGTCTGCTGTTTCTGTCGTCGTTTCCCGTGAAGTTGCCGCGCTCGGCGGGAGAGGGGACGGAAATGTCAAGGATGCTCGCGGTAGATTTCGAAGTCTTCGGCGTCGTGCAAGGTATTTATCCGGTGATTCGTTTTGAGTTATATTGTCAATTATTCGTCGAACATGTCATTAATTATCGTGCTTGTCTCCTTTCAAGGTGTCTTCTTCAGGAAGGTGAGTAAACCGGCGCGCATTCTGGTGGTCCGACGATAATTTGAGGCTGCCGGAAACGCCGATTGACGATTCAAGCGGTATAGCCTTGAAACTCCCCGCGACATCTGTCGAGTGTTCGATTGAAATGTGTTTCGTTTTATCTATCGTGAACATGAACGCACATCTTTCTTACCGACATTATAAGCTCTTTTCCTACCATTGGTAATTCGATGTATGAAATCGAAAGTTTTCTCTCTTTTTGTCTCCTTTCACATAAAAAGTACGTTGACATTCACAAAATACTTTTTGTTTTATCATTAAACTTTATAAAAAATAAAGTCTCTTTTTCGCAACATGTATACGACAAATATTTTCAAAATTTAAGTTTATAAAAAAAACCAAAAAAAATTTTTTTTTAATGAATTAATATAGATAACTTTATAATTTTTCCGTCCTACAAATTCAATTTATATGCATTAATAATACACCATCGATGCAATTCCATTTGCTTTCCAAAATAATCTCTGGAAGTATTACCAAAGAAACTTAGGTCTCGTCCGTTTGCCAATAACAGTACACGCAGAAACGTGGCAAGGAGCTGAACCTGAAGGGATGGTGCATGAACACCCCAAACGGTACCGTGGTCGGCCACCTGGAGGGGCAGAGGGCGCAAGTAGACGAGATGTAAGCCGCGAACGAATAAATCGAACGTATGAACGAGCGATCGAGAAAGCCGAATGTCGGTTTTTTCTTTTTCTTTTTTCTCTTCTTAATTTCAGGAAGCAGTGGCTTCGCTACACCGGAAGCCCACAGTCGCGGATCGACAGTGTGCAGTTTCGTAACGAGAAGGAAATCTCCGAGCCGACGTTCACCGACTTCGAAATCCGGAAGTAGAATTTCGGAAGTACATAGCGGCGTTGTTCTCCGATCGAAAACGGGGGATCTAACGACGCGCAATTAACATTAATAAATTTTAGAAAACTGTTCCAAGTTCGCGTCCGTAACGAAGCTGTATTTATTTTAATAAATATAAGTATAGTTAAATTATATATAAACGTTCTTCTGTTCACTTTTTAGAAGTTGAACTTTTACCCAATAACTTTCCTCCATTGCAAGAAGATTAGGTTCTTACCGGACTTAAGAAATTACAAGAGCGTCCTTTAAAAAAAAAAGGAAAAAAAAGAATGATGATACAAATTTGATTTAATTCCCTCGCTTGATCGTTTTTTAAAAGAAAATCTTTTCGAGGCGCTTCCTAGGAAAGCAGAAGCGAGACGGAGGATCGTCTCGAGCCGGCACCGCGCCTTCGCGACGAGAGAGTGTGGGGCACGACACGCGGAAGCGGCGGCGTGGAGGAGCGACTCGCTCAGCATCTCTCGATTAGCGAGTTCCTCTCGTTAGTCGACGATCGCGCGGCGAACGGCGCGGTTCTCGATCTCGCGAGTATCTTCGACCGGGCTCCTCGTGCCTTTTTACGGGTCGGGTATTCCCCTGCGGGACGCGACGCACGAGACGAGGATGCGCCCGGACTGCTCGCTCCGCGCGGCTTCCAGTACGTCGTCCACCTCGCGTACGTCCACGTAATCCGAGCCAGGTTTCGCGATCGATCCCGATCACGATCGGGTTGCGGGTTTAGCGATCGAATTCGCGCCGCGACGATAATGCGCACGATCGGCTGGGGCGAGTCGGCGTAGGGAGGTGCGATCGGGGCAGCATGAGGTTCTTCGAGAGCTTCTTCAAGCACACCTGGCGGCCGCAGCAGGTGAGAAGAAAATAATTGCTCCTTGCTTATTCATTGTTTTCAAGCGGCACAACCGCATGACCGGATTTGCCGCTTGAAAATATGTGTCGCGATCGACGCAACGTTGAACTTTATTATTAAGGTATTCCGCTCGCACGATTACGAATGATGTATTGTTTTCGATAGCACAGGTGCGACAGCCGCACGTTCGCTATGCGCATACGAGAATCCTCTTCTTTTCATTTTTTTTATTTTTGTTTTACAATAAAACTTAATGATACTTTATAATAATTTTGTTTTTTACTTGAAGATTTGTGATTCTAGACGGTACATAATATTTTACAATACGTATAGAATTGATCTTTGATCTGAATTTCTGTAATAAGTTGAATCTAGTAAATTGAAGCTGTTTTAAAGGGAGAAATTGTCTTTCCATTTTTATCCATTTTAATTTATTTTTAATAATAACATAATGTTTTATATTATTTTAATGTCATTTTAATAATATTTGGTAATAATTTAAGATAATAGATAATTTCATAGATAAAGTTAATTTTTGAAATTTATCTTTTTATATTTTCAAACTTGGAAATTGAAACTCCGTTGAAGAGAAAAAGTACATAGCACTGATACGTTTTCCACATTACTTCCAAATGACTATTTTTTCATGAAAATTTCATTAGTAGATATCGTCTTCTATCGCGCCATTGATATGTAACAGAATCGTCAAGCATAAATGACAAGGACACGCGTAAATATAATTGTACGCAAATTTATTAAAACGCGTTTACAAGATTGCCTTGACCACCGAAGCATTCAACATAATTTTCGAACACGTCATATAACAATGACTGTAATTTCCACGTCCACGCAAATTTTAAATTTCCTGTAATTTTCGCATTTTCTGCCTTTTGACGTTTTCGTTAATATCCAGAAATTCCTTAAAACACATTTCGTCCAGTTTTGCGACAATAGCGATAAAATATATATTTCTGAACACATATTTTCTGCAACTTTCGAAACAACTAGGTTGCCATATCCTCGAGATAATTGGCGATTCGTGCGTTCATTCGAAACGTGTCCAGCCATCTACAATTTGTCGCATTTCATAATAATAAATTAATTCACAATGCTACTTTCTTGTCAAATTCACAAATGAGTATCTCTACAAGACGCAATTTTACATAAAAAGAACACGATTTTCCAAACTTTGCATAGACATTTAAATAAAATGTGATAAGAAAACGGATATCTTCCCTGTAAGCGCATAATACTATTTAATATTAATATTTTTGGAATATTAAATGTACATTTAATCATCTACGAATATACTTAAAATGTTAAATAAAATTATGCGCTTACATTTATCGCAGCACATGTGTGACACATACACAATCTTAAAGGTACATACTTCTCGCGGCACATTGATTCTATTCGCTTGAACGCGTCCGCGATAAAAATCGATACAAATTCATCTAAATGGCCGAGAGGGAGAACGAGAGGGACGGCAGACGAGGCTACGGGCGATCGTAGTCGCGACTTATCAGTCGACGACCGACTTCCCTTCCCGTTGTAACGGAGATTAAAACGCGATCGCGTTTATCGTTATTCCGAGGCTTAATCGCGGCGAGATGGCACGTGTGCTCCTCTCCGAGGATCTGGCGAACGGATAGTCCCCCTCCTCCTCGGATTTGCCACGCGATTTGCATAACCGTATACCCGTCCTCGCGGAAAATAATGGGCGAGAGAGAGAAAGAGAGAGCGTTACGCAAGGTACGATTATACGTGTGCGCGCTTGTGTGGCGCAATATTTTCCTCGGAGCTGCATGAAGGTTTCGTGTCTTGCACTTTCCTCCATCATCATCGAGCGCGTCTATTTGCATTACGCGAACAACAGCTGGAGAAAATTCCTCTTGAAGCTCCTCGCATAATTCTTTTAGGGCTTCTATATGAGTTTGAGAACTTCTCGCAAACTTGTTTTTTTGCGCGCAGAGAAACCAGATTGACCGATACAAATATTTAGTAATATTTAGTAGTTGTATATATTTATACTAATTTCTGTTTTTTTTGTAAAATTTCTGCTAAGGTAAAAAATAAGTTATACTGAAAAGACGAAAACTAATTAGAAAGATAATTTTCGCATTGTTTCTTTGACAAAATGTTAAATATGAAGAAAAAATTGTCTATGTAATTACATTATATATTTTTGTACGAAAAATTTTTTGGCGGGTACATAAACAGTAACCAAATTTGATATAACCAATTATTAAATGGCCACCAAATTGTTATTAAATATCATATTAACTAAATATTTAATTAAAACCGTCTTCAAAGAGTTCAGTTTTTACAGGAACTTCTTCAATTTGATAACCAATCGGTTATTAAATGGTCACCAAATTGTTACTAAATATCATATTAATTAAATATTTAATTGGAACCATTTTCAAAGAGTTCAGTTTTTACAAGAACTTCTTCGGCAGGCAGTAAAAAAACGCTAACAATTTAATTAGCTTCGGCTACGTAACTTAATTAGCTGCTATAATACAACTAATTTGTAATATAACTGGTTTATATAGCTGTTAATCACAACAACCAGCTGCATCCTACAATCATTAAGTGCGAATAACGGTGACGACGGTTTCAAGTTGCAAGTGCCGTAATAAATCAGAGGAGAGGAAATATTAAATATGTTTATTATACATCGAGATCAAGACTTCCGAACATTTTCAACGGTAGCCTCCCCCTCGGGGAGGGGGAGTAACCGGTTTATTGGCCGGCTGGTCAGGGGTCGCGGTTGATAAGCGCTGATAATGGCTCCCGCTCGGGGTCTAAACTGGTCAGTTCCTTGGGCGATTCGCTCGTGCGAGCTACCTACCGCGCGTCAGCAGTTCCACAGCTGATTCTCGCTCGCCGCGCGAACGTCGTGTCGTGTGTCAAATTGATTTCTCTCGTCGGAATTTGTTGGAAGTTTTAGCGAACGGGGACTTCGACCTTCGGAACCCGCGGAGGTACCCACCTCCGAATTGCGATAGCCGCGGGGTTATGAACGAGGACGACCGCTGGAAGTATGGATTCGGCAGCGTGAGTACCGTCGATGATTGGCGATGAGTCAGGCGCGTCAAGTGGGATTAACTTCTGGAAAATTAGGATGACAGACAGACACGGGCGGGCAGGCAAATCGTTGGAGAACGTTCAAAAAATACAATTGTAAAAAAGAACGAGGAAAGAGTATAAGAGGAATAACACGTAGTACAAAGAGGAGAGAGGAAAAAAATATTAGAATGGATAGAGTAGTGTTAATATTTATTTCTTTGAAGTGTGGAATGCCTTCCTTTCTTTTAAGGAAATTGAATGAAGGACACCGTTGAAATTCTGAAAATATACGATGTACCACTTATAGATTAAAATGTGTTTAATATTAATTATTTTAAATCAATATTTCAATTAATTTGGAAGTACATACAGAAAGAAGTGTTTAATTTTAGATATTAGAAGATTTTATTTTTATCTCAGCAAATATTTTTTATCTTATCTTCAAACACTTAAAATGTTTAGCCTCAAACGATGTTTTAATTAAAAACCCTAACGTTCATTTTTACCAGTACAGATTCACATTAATATATTTTAATTTATTCTCTTACTTTTTTTTAAATTTTACTAAAAAGAAAGACTTTGTCTGAAAGAAGATAATAAGCAAATTAAAGTTAATCCACGGCAATGTAGAAACACTTTACATTATTGAGGACTAAAATTGAATTTCTGTTTTAAATGTTTTAGGGTTTTAGTAGCAAATCTAAACACCATTTAAAACTAAAACATTTTAAATGTCAACAAAATCAAAAAGTTTCTTTTCTTCGTTAGCATAAATAAAGTGATTTAATTAATAAATTATTTTTCTCTGTCATCAAATTAAAATAAACGGAATACGCGGACAGCTGTGGACATTCGGTAACATACGCGGATCTGTATAAATCACGTCGACAGGAGCCATCGTCAATCGTCATCCCGATTTATTTCGCCGCTCGTTCCTGTCCTCTGCGATTTAACAACGTGCCGGCGGCGTCGCGATCACATCGTATAACAGTAGCAGTTGCATTCGAGAAAGCGATTAAATCCCTCGTAAAAGAACCCCATTAAAATCGACATTGGCGAGCGAATCGGCAACACGGTCGATCGCCTCTAATCGGGTCGTTGACTGTCGACGATTCTCGAGCGTTACGCGGTGAAAGTCGTTTGACAAGTAATAAAGTTAACGGACCCTCCCTCCCCCGCCCTCTTTTTTTTTTGCTAAAAGAGGAGAGGAAAAAAAAAGTCGCGGCCGATTTCGCACGCGCGATCTCGGACGGCGTCCCGTTATCTCGAAGATATATTGCAATTACTGGACTTGCTTGCAATTACTGGATTTGCGAGAGACCGATCGAACCCAGTGAGAAATGATATTCAAAAAGATGTCGAATCGACACATCGATCGATGCCTTTTTAATTATTATTTCTCATGGGAAGCACGCTTCGGAAATTGCAAAATGTTATCAGAAGTACGTTCTACTGTTGTTACAATAAATCATTATTTTCCTTTTCCTTCGAAAGGATTAATGTTTTAAGACATAAGTACTCTATGAAATTTTTAGAACGCTCGATACTTTCGTCGGGCTTTCACCGAAATACAAATGCCTTCACTTATTTAATATGCGTCAACGCGCGATTGTAAGAGATGACGATGTCCGGATTCATATGGGATCGCCCGTTACCCGATCACCGGCGAGGTCTCCCCCCTCCCTCTCCCTCCTTCCTCCCTCTAAAAGCCGGATTCCTGAGGTACTCGCGTAATCGCATCGGCTTGTTTTGTTCCTTTCACTTTCCGATTCTCATCCTCGAGTGTAGAATTCATCTCGATTGCCGTCGCAATCGCAAAGATGAGAAAAAAAAGTCTGTTAAAACTCCCGTTTCGTAAAGTTCCAAATCGTGAAGGCTCCGCGACAAAAGAGTAAAAAAAAAAAGAAATAATTAGAACCTAAACGCAATTAATAGAAATATATAGAATAAAATTAAACAATAAATAATTGTAGCTCAATTATAAAATTATACAAATAATTTATTATGTATTTCATAAAACAATATCAAATTAAAATCAAATTAAACGTTTATCTATAAAAAGCGCAATATACACCGAGAGAAAAACATAGTTGCATTAACCATAATTTATAGTTATTTTTGGCCGTAACAATATTTTTCTGGTTAAATTAACAATATAAATTATAGTTAACTTAACACTATATTATTGTTACAATAGCTATAGCATTCATTCATTCATACAACCATATATATGTATGGTTAAACGTACCATAATTGTGATTTATGATAGAATATTTGTATGGTAGAATATGTATAGTAGAAATTATTATAATTTATAGTAAACTCTTTAGTTTATAGTAAAATTTTTACCCTGTTTGGCACAACTATACATATATGATTATTTACATTAACATTATAGCAATAATAACTATAAAAATGATATTTGCAACTATAATTATTTTACTATGCAATTATAGTTGCAAATACTAAACACTTTTCTCTTAGTGTAATTGTTTTGATAACAATAGCACTAACTAAAATTGTAATTCTTGGTTTGAAAATATTTTTTATTTGATATCTGTTCTTAATTTACAGAATATATTTTTCTTGGTAAACTTATAAAAGTCTTTTAAGTTATTTTTTTAATTATGTTTGTTTAACGTAAAATATAATTTTGACTCAATATTTAACACTTTGAAAATATATTCTCAAAACTGGAATGTTCTTTGTTTTCTGTGTATACATATAATCATTTTAAGAAACTAGTTTTAAAAGAGGCGACGAGGTTTGCGCAAAATCTCTAAGGTCGTTTAAACTTTAATTGGAATTTAGTTCAAGATCAAATTGGCATCTAATTTTTATCTCATTCTAATCCTATAACGTGTCAGACAGGTCAGGCTCAAATTCCGGAAGTATGAAATCGTGACGATCGAGTGACTTCCCGGTAGGAAACCGCTCTGACAGATAATTATTATCCGGTAATATCGGAATACCGCAAATGTTTTTGCTTTTGCTGTATTTTTTTTTTTTTATGTTCGAACGATGATATCATAATATATATATACATATATATGGCTGCGATAACAGAATTTTGTTTACGTTCACGTGTAACTGTCTCGTTATCGAAACAATGACGGATAAAGAACTTTTTTATATTTTTTGATCGCTCTCAGACGAGACAAGTTGAATAAATATTTGACGTCTTTGACGGGAAATTTTTTTAAGAAAACGATGCGTGTCTCGAATTTATTCAGAAAGCTACTATAATTACACTTATATGCAAGAGCATATAAGTGTAATTATACGAGAGCAACACTTTCTGGACAAAATATCCTAATTAAACCAATTACAAATTAAACTTGTCAACTTTAAATTTCGCGCTTAAGAGATGAGCAACCAATTCTCCATAATTTTCTTCATAAATCTAATACCGACCCCCAAAAATTATGTGTATAAAAAATGCTCATACTTCTCGAAAGTTTCTCGAAATCATGGTAAGATGGAACATATTTCTAAGGCTGTGAAATGTTTAAAAAGAAAGTCCGTAATAAGTTTTTTCTTATTAAATCGCGCAATAAAAACGATAATGCTTACTTCTTTTAGATGGCTACGCCGTCGAGGTTCGGGTCGAATCCGACGAAAAAGACAGCGGAGCTGGTGCACGGCGCCGTCGGCGAGACCACGGAGCTGGACGACGTGAAGGTGACCGCGCCGAGTAGCCACCACGCCGCAACGTCGACGCCGTCGACGGCGCACACCGGCAGCGAGAATGCGACACCCTGTAAGAACGGCGGCTGCAAGACCTGGCGGAGTAGCCGCCTCGGCGGCGGGGAGCCGCGTACGGAGAGTCCCTGGCACTCGCTAAAGACAGTCTTCCTGGTCTCCGTGATCGTGGCGTTCCTCGTCTGGATCATCGTCTACGCCATCCTGGACCAGTACCGGATCTTGTGACCGCGGCGACTCTCGCTTTCAGGGTCCAGCGATGGATTCTGCGGCCGTTAATGTGATTCATCCTCACTCGTAATCGAGAGATCAGAGTTACCAGGGAACCTTGGGAAATTTTCCCCCAAAGAATTTTATCACGGCGGGTTTTGGAGAAGATAAAAGTAAGGATCGTTATATACCAAATTTTTTTAAAAACCGTGATAACAAAATTCAAGTTGGAAGGAAAATCTCCCAATCTAGGGATTGGAATCGCGTTTTGTGATCGGGGCCTGTGATCTTCGTGTGCTCCATTGTGACACCGCTAACGAAACCCCGCGATCACTCTCAGGTGATTTTGTGATTGCTACGTTGAATTCTATGACTCTTGTGTGATTTTGTGATCGCGATCTATGATCGATAGGTCCTGCGGACCACGTGACTCTTCTTCCTGATCTATTACCATTGAATCTATTTTGTATTTTTTTTTACCATCGGAATTTTATTAGGTTTGTATCATATCTGCATCACGACGATCATTCAACGAGATGAATGGACGAATCTGTGAAGGGATTCGAAACGAACGGCCGAATGCGATCGGGGAGGGCTCCTCCCTCGGCAGCTTGAGGCTTCCGTAGATCGGATTGTAACGTTGTAATATATTTCGTACTGTTTTATAAGAAAAGTTTAACTCCTGTAAATAAAATCCATAACAAATAAAATACGACACCTTGCATCATTCGATTTATTCAATCCCTTTATTATCATACTCGAGCAGATTGCGCACTGAGTCTGGTGTTTAAAAAATTAAAAAGTATCGGCAAAATCTTTTACACAGACAGTTGTAAATAATACTGAGAGAATACGCGATACCTTAGCAAATCTACAAAATCGTCAGAATCGATCAAAAGATTCGTTCGCCTTCCCCTTCCGTATATGACACTTAACGCTAATCAGACAAATAAATGAACGAATATCTTGATCAGGTGGCTTGACGGTGTGCTCTGCGTTTTCTTTCTTTTTTGGCCGGGATTGTAATAGGCGAGGATCTCAAAATATGATCGTAGTGACGTAGGAGAGAAGGGGGAATAAATTAGATCAATTTAGATGTCATGGACCACGAGAGAGTTACACAGACACTTCGCATTTTGGAAAAAAGAATTTTTTTCTCTCTCTCTCTCTCTCTCTCTCCTCTCGCTCTCTGTAAACGAAAACAAGTTCCCTTCTCTCTTACGGGATGAAATTGTCGTTGGTAAAAAAATATGACTGCGCGCGCATAATCGAGCATGTATCTCGCGAGACAACCACACGGCAACGGGCTCGGCGAATCGCGATCCGCGGTAGACGACGACGACGTTGTCAAGAACGAAAGGCGACTCGAAACGATCGGTAGCCAGCAGTCTCAACCACAGCCGCAATCGCAGCTGCAGCTACAACCGCAGCTGCAGCCGCAGTCGCAGCAGCCACAACCGCAGCCACAGTCGCGGTCGCAGCAGCAACTGCAGACGTCGTCGACGAACACGCGGGATCGAGAGACGGACCCGATGCGACAGCATCCGAGCGCGTGGAAATTGCGGGATGACCACGATGACAATGACGATGATGACGACGAGAACGAGGAGGAGCAACCGGGCGACAACGTGTGATCTATTTTTTTGTTCATTTCCCATTTACGTATGCGCTTCTTTTTTTTTTTTCCTTTCCCCGTCAGACGAGTGCGACTGTGCGATTGTGCGTGTTTCTTTTAGTTCTCCGCGGCGACGGAAAGACGCGCGCCACCGAGGGTGATCGTGGTCGGCTGGGACAGCTTTCGCACGAGGCTGCTGCTATTCCTAATCGCGTGTCTTCTCGTCTGGGCCTGCGTCTTCTTCCCTCTGCTCGGCGGCACCTGAATCCACTACGCGCGGGCCGCGGCTCCCTCCTTCTCGTCCTCTCCTCCCCCCCGCCGTCATCCCTCCAGTTGCAAAATGACACATCGAGTACATTTAACCGACGATTCGATGCGGCGAACATTCAACACGATCATACATGCATACTTTCACGCGTTTTACATTTGCATATATATTATATATATATGTATATATATAATATGTGTATATATATTACGTCCAATATATATAATAACTTTACATTTTTGGTATTCAATATTTACACGTTATATACGTTTTAATTATAAATATATTAATTAATTTGCGTAATGGCCTTCGCGGGAGAAGTGATTGAACAGCCCATCTCCGAACCATCTTAAATTCATTCACCTCCCACTTTTTCTCCTTTTAATAGAAATCGTACGCTCATTGCAAAATCTCCATGGCTTTATACGCGTCACCATATTATACACAATTTTAATGTATGTATATTTTTTAAATAATTATCGACGAACGTGGGTTTAAGACGGCTTGAAAATGGCTCTGCGGTTGCGAGAGACAGAGAAGACCCAAACGAATCCGTCTCCGTCACAACCGCTCATATTTCTGTATATTTCTCCGTAATATTACCATATTTATCGCTAATCCCTTTGAGATCGGTCGCGCGATTGGTTTATTCGATCGCCATCTCTCGGAAAGTCCGCCGCGCACGATTCCCATCTCGTTTACGCTACATATACTTTTATTTGAAACACTTTCGTTGTGTAACATGTCGTTATATGTATACCGTTCTTTTCCTTTTTCTTCTTACGTATTTATGATGATAAATATCTCTCGTTTCATAGTTGTTTGCTTCAGATGAAAGTAATATCAAGCAGCGTCTTATACGGTAGTTCATTCTGTACACAGAACGAGTTGACAGACGCAAATTCTTTAAACATCTCTCCCCTCGCATTCGGAGATAGAAAATAAAAATATGTAGAACTCAGCTTAGGTGGTTCTTATTTCTAATACTACATAAAATTCGTCAACTTTAATATTTACATAGAAATTGATTAATTGATTATAAATATAATTAAATAATAGAATTAACCATTCGCGCCCTCCAATTGATCATATACTCTACATACCTTTTCTTGAGTGTCTTTGAATCCAAAGTGCAGCGCTTAAAAAATGTTTCTGTCAACTCGTCCTGCCCTAGTTATTAACGATTTTTGTAACGTAACACGCGACAATACGACCATAACGTTTCTATAATCGATGTCTTACAAGTATAGCTTATCATGTACTACTAATTTGGCATGTAACAACCGTGACGGTGCGTATATATGTATATATATTAGCAACTGCGATCGTTAACGCGTCGCCGACGAAAGAGAACTCGCGTAAATACCAAAATCTATCGAATCCTCTTTTTTGACACACAACATCCTGCATGACGTGTCTAATAAGCTGCGTTTATGAGCTCTTCTTATGAAAAAATGTTTCATTGAATATTAACTTCTTTCACACGTTATGATTTTTATCATTTTTATCTCCATGTCTTAAATAATTTTTTTTTAATTAAAGATCCATTTCCATTTAAACGTAGAGAATAAGATCTTATTGTCTAATCGCGAACTTAAAGTTTAGCTTGCGCGTGATTCATCTTCGCATGCAATTCCTAAAGAATATCGCGCGTTTTTTATTAAAGAAGAAATTTACGAGAGTCAAGAGTGTATTCACAGGTCAAAGACACGTCGTGGAACACTGTGTATACGTATTACGCTGTTAGTCACGCGATGATTGATCGATGGGATAAGTTCTTGAGTGTCTATAAGTCGTATTTCTAAAGTAGAATATTGGAATAAATACACACAAGTGGCGGTGGATACGATTCGCGTGAAGATTTCGTCTCGATCAGTCGAAAATTATCGAGTACGTAGAAAACGCGAAGGGAAGTTCGTTAAAATATCGCGGGACGGGGGGCAAGAGTAAATGCGTCTGGAATGCCACGATACAGTGTCTGTTATGCGGGAATGACCGAAATTAAACCGGCACATTCAATGGAATAATAAATCAAGAGCTCGTGTTCTCGTGCAACCCATCCTTCCATCAGTGTAACTCGATCAATAAATGAACGATCGATCGATTACATGGAAAAACGATAAAATTTCGCGACTATCCCTTAAAACGACGAATAATGAATATTTGAATTACTATATGGCGAAAATAAATAAATTTGTGTTTATATACGTAATTTTACGCGAGAAAGATATTCCGTGTGTACGATACTCCTATGAGTATCAGTATTACAATTTAAAAAAAACAAAGAAAAAAAGATCATATATATTCGAACGAGATAAACTTGATATATTCCTAAGCGTCGACGTTAGGATAAAATTATCATCCAAGAGTTCATATGCCTATATGTATAATATTTAGGGTAACAACAAACGTACGTATTTCACGCGAGAGAGATAATACCGTTCCGACATTTTAAAAAAAAAAGCGTGAAAGAAAGAGAAAGAGAGAGAGAGAGAGAGAAAACTGATAATAAAATATTTAAAAAAAATAAAAAAAATTGTGTTTATATCCGTGGCTTGTACGTGAGAGTGACGTGGAATGTTTTCACGTCCATCTCCGTGCAATCCTGCGGCCCGATGACACCGTCACCGCTGGCGCGCGATGGCACGCGCGTCTCCTTGCTCGCGTGCTCCTCAAAGATCTCGTTCTGACTGCTGGCCAACATCTTTTCGGTTGCCATCAGCTGCGGTTGCTGTTGCTGATCGGCCGCCATTACGCGCACAATCTTCACGGTCTTAATTGTCTCCAAGGAACGCGATTTAGATGCCTCCGTCACTACTGCCGCTGCCGCTGCTGCAGTCGCCGAGCGGCCAGCTCCTTTAGTACCGTTCTCCTTATTGCGACGGGACGAGTTGCGATGCCAGCGTTGCTTCTCCCTGGAAGCTGTTCTTCGAAGACTCGGCCGCTTCACCGATTCCGCGCTGGCGCTCAAACCCGTGGCTGTATTTAAATTTCAATGGGACAAAATCAGACAAAGATTCAAAGACGTGAGATTGATAGGTTTGAAAATTTAAGAAACAAGAAAAGAAAAAGTGCAAACTAAAATAATGCGATAAGAAAATTATAGTATAAAGAAGCTGTAATTTTAAGAGATAAATATATAAATATAGAAATAATTGAAAATCATATAACAATATTATCAAAACTTGTATAACAAAAGTAATCTGATTAACATTTTAACTGCTTTTAGCAAGGCAGATAGTCTACTCGTATATTGTGTTACATTTACACAAATTTACACTAATTATATAGTCATAAGATATATAAATGTAAAAATAATAATCTTTTTCCAAGATTCAAGACTTCAAGAATGGAAAGGTAAATCGATGAGCTCTGCTGCCAACTTACAAGTATGAAATATTTAAGAAAACTATACCCGAGAGAGTACTAGGGCCACTGCACCTATCTCTAGATAGATTTAAAGATTAATACGCAAGAACAGAAATATCAGGCTCATATCGATCTTGTCCTTTCCGGCTGTTAAACAAAGAAATCTCTAAGATCCGCATGCTTACCGATATTGCCAGAAGAAGACCGATTGGAACCACGTAAAATGTGTATCGCCGTGGGATCGCTGTCCGTAGCAACTATGGGCGTGAGAAACCATTCAGATCTAGTTCGCATCCGTGCGGCCTGCCTCTCGTGAACCTACGATCGCAACGTTTACCAGTTTAATTACTGATAATTATTATCATTATCATCGTTACGAGACTACACAATACAAATCTTACCTGTGGGAGATAACTAAGACTCTTGGTGCTCTCGGCGTAACGATTCACCGCGCGAAGCTCCTCCAGCGTCATCCCCGCCATTCCGCGCTTAGAATGCTGACTGCCATTACTCGATGAACGACTGGGCATCTGTAAAAAAATATATATGATCTACTATGCTGCTGCAGATATTTCTCAAGTCTTACAACGATTACGATGCAATCGTATAATCGCAATTTCTTATCGCTTACGATACGCTTACGATAAACGGGTTTTTCTTTACCTGAAACAAACCGTTTTCTTCTAAGCTAACCGAGAGGCGCGTATAACTCTCTAGCAAGGTGTTCTCCGGGATCATGCCTAATGAAGACGCGAGATTCACAGTTTCCGGTACGTGAATCAATGCCGGAGTTGATTGCGACTCTTCTTGGTGAGACATACCTAGTGCATAAATAAGCAATTATTGCGATGTTATATAGAATAACTTAAAATCACTTTGTTTCGTAATATGGAAACATATCGTTAGAAATAAAAATATGTACATTTTTTTTCTACGCTATATTTATAAATTACTTCACTGCTAAAGAGATTTGTTCCTAAAGATAAAAAAATTCTTTTTATCAAATAAAAAATGCGGCGTGCAAAAAATTATAGCATAAGAAACATGATTTTTGTTTCTAATACCATAATCCAATATCAATTACAGCAATAAGAATCTTGATAAATTCAGTAAGATTATAAGATCCACTTACATTCTAAATTGAACTTTAATCCCCATTTTTCGCATTCGTATTGCAACCACGACTTTTCGGCCTCCAGCGACAGTTGTCCTAAAATTAATACATTCAGGTCGTAATTGTGCGATTAAATCGCAATTAAAATTGTACATGTAAATACAAATATTTACTCGATACTAGAGTATCTGGCGGATATCGGAAACTGAAGATCCAATCTTCCTCCACCTTCAATATCCGACCAGTTATGCGCGCATAATACTCGTAATTGTCCCTTCCGAATAGATTAGAAACGCCAAAATTGTCTATCATAAACTTGGTAATACGTGTGGCAATCTGGAAATAAATATTATCAACTATTAGTAAAAAATATTGTTGAAGTTGTAGACAGACTCTCGATTTCTTTACCAATAAAATTTTAGTAGTATTTTATTGGTAAATTTGTTTTATTTTCTTTCTGCAGCAGATTTACTTAAATAAAATTTTGTTTATAAAAAACGTATATAAAATATGAAAGTTTTAAAAATGCAAAATAACTTTTTAATTCTCAGATCAAAGTTTCCATTAATAATTCAACAAATGACTATAATTGGAAAGAAGAGAAATTATCTAATTTTGTGTCGAATACCTTAAATCTGAGAACATCCTCCATCTTGGCCGTCTTGCCGTCGCTGACGCAACTGTGAAAAAACGACGGTGCCACGGACACCCCTAGAGCTTCACTGGTCATCCCCGTGTGCGCCCGCTCGCAATTCACCGCTACTACTCTGAATGTTCCAAACAACAGCACCAGTAACCGTTGAGTGTATATTGGCATCGAGGTAATTAATCTACACCAAATAATTATCCTTTGTAAAGCCTGAAGAATGATAGAGGATCTCAAAGATCTGCAGAAAGCGAGAGGTCACCTGTGTATCTGGTCCCGTTGTTGTTCTACACTATCTAGTTGGATTATGGCAAACAGTTGTTGCTCCGCTTCCTTGCCGAATATACCACCGGGTATCTTACGCAAGAACTTCTTCAGAACGCTGGCTATCGTGTAAACGCTAAAATTGTCCATGTTAACCAGGTGTCCGGTCTGCAGGAAGTGCACTAGTTTTTTCATGTTACCTTGATGGCCAGGCGCCCGAAAGATATCTTTTCTGTGCGGAGCTTCCTTGTTCAATTTCAATATAAGAACCTGGAAGAAGAGAGTAATTTTGACTTATAAATACTCTAGGTGTTCTAACTCTCTGTTAACACACGTTATTGTTGGACATCTTCTGAGTTAATTTCTATAACTTTTACAACAAAAATTCTATATAATGAATCTTACTTTAGAAAGTATTTGTACAATAATTTATTTTTTTTAATTATATAAAAATATTAAAACTAATTGTAGTTAAAAAGATCAAAGAAATACTTATTTTCATTACAAATTATAACTTTAAAATAAAAATAACTTAAAAAAATTTTCATATCTTAAAGTTGACATTTCAAACTATATAAAGTATTGACTGTCTAAATTTACTAATTTGATAATAATAAAATTACAAATCAATTAATTACCACTGCTTCTAGTTTTTCAAAGAATAGAAATTTATGGAACAAAATTGTACAATTATGTACACAGAAAATTAAAATGTACGATAAAAAAACATCACATTCGTTATTTACCAGTAATGGGCCAGGAATATCATTCTTGCATACTTCGTTCAAGGGTGCACCAAACTTGACCCTAAAAAATGAAAACAATTTTGCAAATCACTTTTTCAAGAGGTAATCCGCAAATATTTGGTTTTCGGATTCGCTTTCAATGATTTCAACAATTCAGCAGAATAATTCAGCATGAACTCTGGACGCAATATACCAAAGCGAGTTTCTCTAAAACGGGAGAATACGCATGTTGAATTAGAGGCGTCTAAAATGGACAGCGGCGGTGCGTTTCACTGTTTGTTACACAAAATTGCGCTACTCTGGAATCAACTAAACAGCTCCAGCAGCAACCTTCAACGGGTCAACGACTATTAACGCGAGATCTGAGAGAGAATTGCCAACGCATATTAGTAACATACGATACACGTAATCTTTTCAACAAGGTCTGTGTGATTACTTACAAATTCTACCGCGCGCCTCTCCGGAGCATCGCAAACGCATATAACGCAAAATGCCGACGCAACATTTGCCTGACACTCATTTCGCTAAATATCAATTATCACATCTGTGAAAAAATTTTAAGAATCTTTATTACCTCAATTAATTTTATTAGTGACACACACCGTGCTTTGTCTATATACTATATTAATAATTTCTCATGAAAAATTGTTTGCTCAACATGTGCAAACAATATCAGTTTAAATTTATACACTAGTATAAATATATGTAATATGTATAAATATATGTAATATGTATAAATATATTTAATATGTATAATTAGGCGAATCAATGCTTATTTCTTCCTCCCCGCTAAAAAAATCAGTATTTTTAATACATGTGTAAATACAAGAAAAAAAGATTGTTGTTAATCTTAAAATAATCTACATGTATCAAAGAATAAAATATTAATCCTCCGCAGGCAATCTGGTTCCATTTCATCTAGCTTAATTTTTTTCTGTTCTTAGGGTTTCAGAAAATCTAGAAAAATTCAAAGTTACTTTTTAACATTTCTATTACATTGCTAAATATTGCTTATCTCAAATATTAAAATCCTTACTTAATAGAAAAATTAAAATTTAAGCAGTAAAATTGCACTTGTTCCAAAAAAGATTCAGATTGCCTATAAGAATTAATTAAACACACAATATTATTCTCAGACAATATATACTAACTTCTCCAGACGTCTTGGGTGCGGAGGCTCTGAGGAGGGATGTCCGCAACTGGTTACAACATTTCCTAACGTAGCAGCGCGTCGATGCATTCTCTCTGTCCAACTGCTCATTGTACAAAATCTAATGGCAACGACATGCGAGCACTAAGATCGCTCTTCGGGCTCTTCGATTAAACTTGAGTCCTCCGTACTGCCTCTTAATCCAGTCACTGAAAGCATATTGCAAAATTTTAATTTGTCTCACTCTCAGTTTTTAAGATCTAGTAAAAGTTTTTCAAAATTTATGTTACGTTTCAATGTTTCAGGGATTCATTTCCCAATCGTACACACTGATTAAAAAGATAACTATATAGAATCAACCTTCTTTTTCCCAATAATGTTATCATTGACTTCTGATTCTTAACTTGGGAATATTCGCCAAACGATTTATACTAAACAAAACAAGTTTATATGACTAATTCTAAGAAAATGAGGGCTGTGGCTGTAACAATCTTGATCCATATTCAATATTAAATAATAAGACAATCGTTCATTTACTACAACATAATTAGAAATAAACTAATACCTTTATTTTATATATATACATATACATACATGCATACATATATATATATATATATATATATCATTGCATATGTATATAGCACAATTTGAGTAGAGATAGGCAAATAAATGGTCCAAATGGATTTTTCAATCATTTTTACCTGTAAAAATGTGAGTTAATATATTTATTCCCCCACAATCAGCAGATTAAATTTTTAAATACCAAAAGCATGTTTAAAAATAATGTAACAAAATTTCAAAACATTCAAAACATTTTGGGAAGTTGAAAATTCTTTTTTTTTTTCAATTCTATCATTGTTACACAAATTTGAATGGCGCTTGGTATAACAGTAGAAAAAAGTTTTTCCTTGTTTACTCTTTTACGTCCTTGCAATGTAAAGGAGATGTAATCAAATACCCTTCGAAAACTAACGTACATCGGACCTCAAACGACTCGGCCACCGTCAATCAAGAGTTAACTAACGAATAAAGGGGGAACTCCGTCGAATTAATTAACCCTTTCAGCGCTAAACATTGCTAACAAGTAAATCTTCTCGCGTGCATACACTTTGTCTTTGACATTCCTCAACTTTTGTTCCGTTCACTCTCTCAAGGCTGGACGTGTTTCCGCGCCCGTAGCCCTGAAAGGGTTAAAGAAAAGAAATGTAATCGCATGATTTCGTGCCGTCCGTCGCGAAATTGCGACGAAAAGTCAGCGTGACGTCATTTAAAGAAAAAAATAAAGAGTCTGAAGAGCCGATCGAATATTCGCGTGCGTCTAGCAAAACGTCAACGATTGGATTTGATAAGCCAATGATCACCCGTAAGAAAAGAAATTCGGAACGAAAGAGGAACGTCGACAGGCAAAGCAGCCGTCGATTGTCGAAATCGTGTTCGTGACAACAATAGAAACGGGAATGGTGGAAGGAAGAAATCTCACCGAGGCACGGGCGACGACGGCTGTGTTCTCCTCCTCCTTCTCTTCGTCGTCGACTGGGCGCGAACGCGCGGCGAGGTTAACCTAACCGCGCGCGGCAGACGAATCGCGGACGGGCGACATCACGCGGAGAGCACTGCGCGCGTCGACGGAGAACTAGTGCGGGGAACGAGAAACGAACATACGGAGGTGCTGCTGCTGATGCTCGCGCTCCCGGCACTCCCGCACCACGCGCGCTGCACACCTACGGCACACACACGCACATACACACAACACACACGCACCAGGCCGCGCATCTACGTTTCCATGGAAATGTTGCGGCCGCGGTGGTGCCAAAGCCGGAGCTCCGACGGCATCGTCTTACAACGCCACGCCTACGTCACGGGGGCACGGCCACCACGCGATATCACCACCAGGATCACACCACGGGACTTTGACACGCGAGTGTTCTCGTCGAGCACGCACCCCCTCCCCCCCCTACGTTAGGGCACGGCGTCAAGAGCGTGCAAACGGCGGCCACCACCAGCAGCAGCGGAGGATGGCTATGGCATGGGATGGCAAAATGATGGCATCAGCATCACCCATCTATCACGTAACTGCCCGCGCACCACCGCCCGTGGCGCCCGTAGCAGCTAGCAGCGGCATCGGCGATCATCGCGAAAAATCAATATGGTTCCCGCCGTCAGACACTGGCCGATGGACCAGATGGACCTGGTGTAGACCATGGTGGGAATACAACCACCGTCAAGTTAGCAGACGAATTGAACGTTTTTAATTCTTTTTTATATAATTTGGGAATCATTTGGAGAAGTTTAGGAAAAGCATTTAAACATTTGAGTAATAATAGCTTTTTTGTTATTAACAAATTTTATTGAACGTCAAATTAACAGACATTAATTGTATTTTGTTTTATAAATGGAAACGATTAAAAATCATTTGGGAAAAACATTTTCATCATTATTTTTATTTAGGAAATTATTATTTTCTAATTTAATAGATTTATAAATATTGCGAAAACGAACAAACCTACAGGTGCCTTTTTACGCTGACGATTGACGCTCTTCAGCGTCAAAAGATATCACGTGACTAAAAATGACGAATGGGTATCTTTATTTTTAGTCACGTGATGTCTTCGCTGAAAATGAACGTCAAGCGTCAGCATGAAAAGGCACCTTTATTGTTCGCTGAGCGTTTGAATGTGATTGGTTTTTATCTTTGGTTCCAGTGAACATATGTTCACGCAGCCTCTTTGTAAAAGGATTAGCGGTTGAACATTATTGACCGGTTTAGTACCGACATGTGAAAATTAGCGGCGGTAGTTCCTGTAATAGCGACGTAAGTTGATGTCAGTTGATGTGACTGTTTTGTTCTCATGAAATACCATATGCCATAGTCGCTACGCTTATCATATACAAAAAAAAAGTGGCTGCAGTATGAAACGGTTGTGGACAGTAACGATTTGTGACACATAAAAGAACATTAATATACTTAGTTTTACATTTATAATGTTAAATTTTGTGTTACGTGTTATAACATGTATATGTAAGCAATGGGAAATAAACAGCGTCTACACGGTCGACGTAGACTTTCTCGGAAAAAATCATTCGTTTTAAGGTAAGTCTTTTTTTTCATAGTAAATTTGATTGAACGTATTAATGCTCATTAATATGCACTATCATGGTTAAATCGATGTGTCTGATATTGAATGATATATCAAATTAAAGAAAAAGCGTTTAGCATTTATATGATAGATAAGTACACGTCGTACCAAGTACAAAAAAAATCTTTAAAACATAGATAATAAACATAAGTCGAAAATTCAATTGTTTTTGAAATAGTCACAAAAACTAGAGTTAAAATAGAGTAAAAAAAATAGAATAAATTAAGTGGCTCTTATTTGACTTAGGTATCTTGTTTAATGATATTATAGCATAAAAATGTCCATACTCAATGTCCAGGTAATTAATTTCGTGACTGTATAAACAATTTTTTATATTGGTATAGATATGACTTGGCTTTTATGTGACGTAAACTTCAATGTACAAGAATCACATTCTGAATGTCTTCATTTAGTTTATAATGCCTTGTACTTCTGATAACCAATGCAAAAAATCACATTTTAATGACACTAGAAGAAAATCTTGGACTCAACGTAAGAAGACTAACTATAAGAATCAATGTACCTCAGGGCCCACTTAATTTATTTTATATCTTTTAAAAACTGTAATATGTAGAAGCCAATAAATCAATTATGTATAATATATATATATATATATATATATATACATACATAAATACTAACACCAGAAGTATCAACATACATGCCTTTAAAAATATTTAATTATAATGTTTTTTTGTTATAATAAAATGCATAAGCTCTAATATATTTTCTTAAAAGATAATTCTAAAAGAAAATAATTTTTGAGTAATAAGAATACAATCCTTTTTTTAGTTATATATACATCAAATTTAAAATTACATAATGCTATTTTAAATTATGCCAGCAATATTAATTGTAGTTTAGCTATTTTCAATAAAATGCCAGAACAGTTAAAGATGTATCATAGCATTTTCCTAATCAAATCTACAATCGATAAATTTTATGATAATGAAAGAAATTATTATTAAATAATAGGATAATGTTTGAATGTCATTTTCTACTATGTTTAATTTTCAGTTTACTATTTATTTCTAAATAAAACACCTAATTTTGAAGGAATATATGTAATTCTAAGGTAAAGCATAGAAGAGCTATGTTGATTTCAATATCAACTAGTAAAATGCAAAATATTTATATTTGAATTATTTATTTTTGCAGAATTAGAAACATACTATCTGTGTCTATATTATTTTCTGTATAATATTAATAAAGATCAATATTATTTCTTTGAAAGAAGAATTATACTGTTATAAAACAAAATTATATTATTTTAATATTTTAATATTACCTTTTTTTAATAAAATATAATAGATGACTACTTAAATATTTAAAGAATTTACCTCTTTTTGGGGATTATTTAAATTTGTATAAGAAATTTAATAAACTATATTTTCAAGTGCAACCAAGATATTGATCTATATATATATTCTTATTTCCTTGTTTTTAGGCGGAAGTTATTGAAGTTAATGAATGAATCAAATAAAACAGACACAACAAATGGTACTGATAATGGTACTGTGATAACTGCTTGACGACACAATGTCTAATGTGAAGAATTTGTTTTTCTAAACAACTAAGCGACATTTTTGTTTCTAGGAAGCCAATTCTGGAGGTCAAATTATCATACATTAAACGTTGTCAATGGTAGCGTGAATTCTGCATTAGATTCTTCTATTCCAATAGGTTCGAATTTTATAATATTTAACTATCAATTCTTGATTTCTAATGTTTGTTTCGCACATAAATTTCCATAATTCTAATTGTAATTACTAGAGATTGACATAGGATTAGAATTTGATCAATCGAAGCAAAGGATTGGTCAAATTCGATCAAATATAATTTTCCTTTTTTCTGGATGTACTCAAGATGTAAAAATGTAAGGTGAAACATGTTTGTGGATGTGTAATTTGTTTAAAATAATGACCGTTCTAGGATTAATCAGAAATTTATTCCAAATTTATTCCAATGGGTAAAAACCCATACATATTAATTATATCTGTAATATGGTTGCTCTAGGATTAATTAGAAATTCACCGCAAATTTTAAAACTAATGTTTAGGTTTTTATGCGCAATGTTACACCTTATATCATAGTTTACTTACCCCATGTATTACTTTATTTTTTTTTATTTCATATTTTATATATTTCACATTTGTTTACTGTTAAATTCATATTTATTATTGAAATAAATGATGTATTATAGTTAATTTTAATCTATCTTTACGTTACTGCCAAAATTTTTGCATTTATTTTTCCTATGCTACTATACTTTCCATTTTGTAAGATCTGTTTCTTTTAATTGGTCTTCGCTGGTCTTCTTGCATACGATTTATTTTTTCTCCTTTTTTTTCTCAATGAAGAGAAGAAGAAAAGAAGGAAAAATTAACTGTACAAAGAAGTTTAGTTGAAAGGAACAAACTTATGATCACGCATGCGCGAAGAAATCGGGAACAGTGGTAAATATTGAGGGATCATAACCTCGACGTTTGTTTATTATCTTACAAAATGCCAATCGCGCGCGTTTATTTTAACACATTCTCTGTCGTGCTCGTCGTGAATACTGGATAAAGAAACATGACAAGATTACGTACGTATGTTCGTTTGCGTAGATCGTACATATCGAACTGACGGTCCGAAAGTTGAATTGAAAATCCGGCAAGGCTTGCAAGTGAGCGTCAAGCAAGCGTCAATTTTTATTTCTATCTCTGCAGTCTGGAACCTGTCTTCGAATATTTCATTACGATCGCCTGCACACAAGATCCACTGCACCAGTCTATGAACAAATGTAAACGATACAATTACATTTTCAAGTAAAAAAAGAATGATATTTTAACCAAATCTGGGTTTAGGTTAAATTTAAAAAATACCATTTAGTTTGCTATCTTAAAGTCTTGTAATTTTAATATTTCTCTTAAATCTGTTCCTTTTAGCTGAGCTTCTTGCATGGTTCTCCTTTTCTTCTTTTCTTTTCCTTGTCGGGCTGCATTTGGAAAAATCAAATGATACTGGTGCTACGAGGTATCATTTTATCCTTTGCTATTCATCGAATGTTAAACATGGGATACTTTCCACAACATGGACAGGAATTTCTGGCTATTTAAAGTTAGCTGTGTTCCAGGATTTTTATAGTGCGTATAATGTATGAAGTCTGATTTAAAAAAAATAATGAGAATTTTTTAATTTTATGCATTATTTGTTTTCAATTGGGTTCATTTTTTTTCTCGTAATGGCAACACTGTTTATAATGTATATCTCAATTTTCAGTCTTATTGGGTCCATAGTTTATTTCTGACAGGCAAAGAAGTAAGATTTCAAACAAAGAAGTAATATTGTCGTGTGGTCGGCGATTTTTGACTTGAAAATGACAGAACAGAGAGTATACATCAAATTTTGCGCTAAAAATGTAATAAAGTGCAGTGAAGTGGTTAAAATATTGAAGGTTTTTGGCAAAGATGCTATATTGCAACCAAGGGTTTACAAATAGTGCAAACGTTTCCAAAAGGGCTATAAGAAAGTTGAAAATGCCAAGAGAGTTGGGCATCCAAGCACAGCAATAACTGATGAAAATGTGGAAAGAATTAAAAACATTGCGCTTAATAATCGCATAATCACTATAAAGGAGGTTACTGAGAAAGTTTGTATCTCATACGGATCGTGTGCAGCAATTTTTAGTAAGGGGCATGAAATGAGTGGCAGCCAAATTTATTCCAAAATTATTGAATTTTCAACAAAATCGACATTGCAAAAATATCGCGGAGGAAATGTTGGTTGACGTTGCTGACGTCCCAGAAATTATTGAAACGCGACACAACAGGTAATGAAATGTGGTTTTATGGCTATGACATTGAAACAAAGGTTTACAATCATTAATGTAAAATTGCTGAGTCAGCTTATGATACCAAAAAGTGCGTTTCAGAAATGGTTTGTAGATTGGAATAAACGTTGGAATAAATGAATTATCTCATGGAAATAACTTTGAAGGGTGCAATATAAGTATTGATGAATAAATAAACACTTATTGATAAAAAGTAAAATCTCATTTTTTGATCAGATTTCTTATTCTATATAAAAATCGGAACGCAGTTAACTTCAAGCATTCCGCGTGTGTACACTGTGTTATACAACGCTAATTTATTGACTGTGCTTATTTTAGATATTTCAGATAATACGTCGCCAATAAACTGGTTTTGTGTAACACGGAGTATATAGCCAGAAAACACCCAAAGGCTAAAATGATATCCGAGGGCACTCGGATGCCCCTGAATGCAATCCTGAAGAAAGAAAGGGAAGAGATGAAAAAAGTTTAGCTGAAGAAACAAACTGTTTAGGCCCAGTTCTACAACTTAACCAAGTTTAACCAGAACTTAATTCATATTATCCAATAGGGGAATGTTTAAAACATATTAATCTGATCATCGAGTACCGAGTAAATTATTATTATGTGATAAACTTAATTCTTGCCGCTCGCTACTAGAGAGCGCTGATTCCAATACTGATGAGTATTGACGATAAAGTCGCATGTCTTTTATACATAGCTGAAAGTGATTTAGTTTTTATACATTAAGTTTCTCAAAGCCAAAGAGATTTTTCAAATCATTGAAAATGAACCGTGATAAGCTGTTTTTCCGAAGTCAGCTTCTTGACTACTTTAACCTCAAGAAAACTGCAACTGAAACACATCGCTTATTATTCAAAGTGTATGGTAATAAAGCTCCATCAGAAAGAACGTGTAGAGCTTGGTTTGAGCGCTTTCGAAACGGCAATTTTAATGTGAGAGACAAACAACGTCCCGGACAACCAAAAAGATTTGAAAATGTCCAGCTGCAAGAATTGCTCGATGAGAATTCATCTCGATCGCTTGTAAAGTTATCGAAAGTGTTAAATGTTACTCCAATGGCTGTCTCAAGACGCTTGCATGCCATGGGAAAAATTTATAAGGAAGGAAAATGGCTACCACGGCAAAAAAATGGCAAGAATTAAATTTACCACCTAATATATATAATTCTCAAATATTAATTATAGAACTATCAATAACATACAATATGTAATTAATAATAGTGATTTTTAATTGGGGTGTAAACATTATCCTAATAGTGTAACTCGATAAGAAGTGTCAGTATTGTTACATTGGGTGCTGTGACATAAGTAGAGAGACTCGGACAGTTAAAATGGCATTGCTTATGTGGAACACACAGACTGCATTCCCTTTGAAACTCACAGCACTGTGAGCATTATTTCGTCCTTGTTGTTTACCAAATATTTAAACGAGGACAAAAATGTTTACAATCGCTGTGAGAGCCAAAGGAAACGTAGTCAGAGTAACAACATTATAAGAGTAATAATAACATCATCATGATTTTGTTACTTATTTTTGGGTTAACTTACTTATCTTTGCATTAATTATTTCTATGTTATTAGTCAAAACCGAGATAGATTCATGTGAAGATATCGAGACTAACGAACATTTGTACGCTGACTGCGCTGATCATCTCAACGAAATGAACAGTAGGAAACAGACAATACAGGCTGATGACAGACCATTGGGATTCAGAAGAGGGTTGGAAGCAGACAAGATCCTCGGCTCGGCGGATGATAACGGAGAGTTGATGTATTTGATACAATGGTAAGTACACAGACGTAGAATCAGTAACTCGTAATGTACATTAATCGGAAGTACAGAAAAAAAGTTGATACAATTTTGAAAATAATTCTCCCGATGAAAAATAAAAGTGATCTTGTTTGCGCAGGAAAGGAACAGACGCGGTTGACATGGTGTCCGCCAAGGAAGCCAATGCCAAGTGTCCTCAGATCGTTATTCAATTTTATGAGGATAGGATAACTTGGAGTAAAGCAAAAATAAAAGTCTGAACCGCTTGACTTTTATTGTGTGATTTAAATGTAATATGTAACTTTAAATATTATGACTTTGCCAGTAATATTTATATTCCATTTGAAATACGTAATAATTAAATCTTTTTTTAAAATATTGTTTATTTAATTTTATTCAACTTTGATATTGATACCATACTTTGGCAGTGTATCCTTTTTAATTGGATATTTATATGTATTTGCAATATTTCCTATTTCTTTCTTCATTCGCAATCTATAGTATGGAAAAATTAATTTCACTAAGTACTATCCCATTTATCTGTGCAATTATTAAAATGTTTTAAAGAAAAATATTTCTTAATTTGTCAGAAAAATATATAATACACGAAATAATTTAAAATATGAAGTCAAATCTTATCAGCTTTGCATATTCAAACACAGAAAAAGATTTACAGTCTTAGTCCAAGTATTAGGTATCTACATTTTTTCATTTATCTGGAATTCCTTTATTTATATTATTATCTATTGGTTATTGGCATTATATCTGAATTTAAAGGATTCTCGAAACAGAAAAATAATTCACTAGTTTAATTTCTGTTTAAATTCATCGAGTTAAAATTTTAAAAAATGTTGAGTGCCTAATACTTTTGGCCAGAACTGTATATACATATATGTATAAAATATAAAAAGACGGATTTGTAGGATTTATGAATCCACAGCCTTGTTTCATCATTTTATTGCATTAGACAAAGAGCAAATACAATATAGTCTATATATCTTGCAATATACAAGGTCTTATATTGTTATCAACATATTTGTACTAATTAATCAGTGTATATATATATATGTATATATTGTATATATATGTGTGTATGTGTGTTACACACACATACACACATATACACATAATTTTTAACGAATCTACCGTGTCGGTTTATGTACAAAGATCTAGTGGCACTTAATCGTATGCAATGGATGTTGATCGGAGATCAATTAAAATCATGGAGTGTCTATAATTCTCCGAGTAACAAATCGTACTTAGAAACTTTTTTAGAAAATCGAGCATTTAAGCATTTCTTCTTTCTCGGAATATTGTCAGAAAAAAATGTTTATTCTTTTGCTGCTTTCCATTTATTTGAAAGTGAGACTGAGTCACTCAGTAATGCGAGTATTTTATACTCAGACAGTGACATCATTACTCAGTGATTTAAAGAAATATGCAAGTGATCACACTTATTTTAATAATAAAATTATCTCAATGTATAACCTTACTTCTAAGGTGAGTATGCTCAGTAAAGCACACGTAAATTGCTCAGATTGTAGGAAAAAACTCAATTGAATCTCACTTGTGAGAATGCAAAAGGAACGTGCATTTAACTGACTTATGACGTCACAAGTGAGAATTATCTGAGTTTTGATGTAAATGGAAAGCAGCATATATTACAACATATATATTTTTTTTAAAATAAGTTCTAATAAATAAAACGATATAAAAACAAACATGTTTCGATTTTCTAATGAATTAATTATGATTATCATTGAAAAAAAGGGAAAGTTAAGGTCGTTTTTTGATTTTTCTTCTCTCTTCTTTCCATTAAACATTTCTTTTCACTTTTTTTAATAGCCTTAATGAAAAAAGTTATATATCTAAGATAATTATATATCTCAATTTTTAATTGTAAAAGCTTTTAGACAGACTGTGATATTAAAAAAAATTGATTAGAAACTTTTTTTATCAGTAGCTCATATTGATCTTAAGCCTTCGGCACACGATACGATTTTTCATTTTGGATCGCATACGAGGCATCTTAATACGTGTCCTGATTGGCTCGAATGATATATCACCAATCGTAAGCCAATGAGGATACGTAGTAAGACGCCTCGTATGCGATCTAGCATGAAAAATTGTATTGTGTGCCGAAGACTTTACTCTTAGTTATATAATAATAAGTGGAACTTTATTATATTTTTTATTCATTAATGGAATTTATTTTTTGTTCATTAAGACTATTAGAAAACAATTGTGCAATAGAAATCGAAACAAAGCCCAAAAAGGTCTTATTAATTTTTATCCTTTTTATATAGTTTCGTAATCTTGGAGTTTTTTTTACTTAAAAAGCTCTTGAAATTTTTGCTCAAAGTATAACAACGAGAAATTTCTGACCTAATAAAGTAAATATTATTTAAAAGAAAGGAATTTTTGAACTTCAAGTTTCGATTTCCTAATAAGTGATTTTCGAACATAAACAGGAAAGAGAGATATGTAAACATTATGTTATTATGCACTATTTACATTCAAACTAATCGTAAAAGTGACGTCATTTCGAGTAATTTTTGAGAAAAAAAGTAAAACGAAACTCCGTTAATGAACTCCGAACGATGGTGATGGTATGAGTGCAATATTGTACACGTTGCTTGCAAGCGAAAAAGATCAAAGTTTCCTCGGTCGACCCCGTTTCCGAGGTGATGCGACTTTACTTGGCCGGGCGCGCAGTTTCCGCCGCAGCATTGTGGACGAAGAGCTGCTGGAGTTGTGCCGTGTATCGTTGTGCATTCGCAAGTGTCGCAGAAATAGCAATCTGGACTTGATGAGCTTCTTGCAGATACGGCACTTGCGTAGTTGCTCTACAAGCAAAACAACGGAATTAGGAAGACAAGACTTATGGCCTTGAGTCTCACTGTTCATCACCTTCAAAGTATTTTTCAATATTTGATTTTGTGTAGAGAAGGGCCAATTAGAATTTATAAGTATTAAATTTTGAATTTATTATATATACTATAATTTTGTCTGTATACATATGATTTTATATATATATTATATATTCTGAAAGAAGGCTCAACTAGAACCTTCGAAATTAAATTAAACGTATCAATTTTTTAATTCTCAAATTTTTTAAACGTTATATTTATATTTAATTCAAAGATGGTTTCTAATTGAACCTTCTTCTTCGCTAGTACTTATATCCGTTTTTTTTACATTCAGTCAATATTAAAATCTGATATTCTGATCACTAGGTTTTTCTTTGATTTCAATACGTATATATAAGGCACCTGATTTCTTAGTGCCATGCTGCAAGCTATGCGCGTTTAATAGAGCGGTACTTGGGAACCACCGGCCGCAGTCCGCACAATTGAGTTTTTTCGTATCCAACGAGTAATTAATCTGTTTCCGTTTTCTCTTCACTCTGGCGAGCATACTGAGATCTGTCTTTGTCGTTTCGTCTTCGTCTGATTCCTCCTCCTCTTCCGTCGAAGTCATTCCCCTTTGAACTGATCTTAGGGATTTGCTCGAAGTCCTATCGAATAAATGAGAAATTAAGAAAAAATATTATATTTACTATGGTCCATTTGCTACAACGCATTTGGATCGTAGTTATAAATCATAACAAGCACACATCACAGAGTATTCGCGGAGGGGCCACTATACTTCTGACTAAAATAAGAACGAGAATATGTAGAAAAATTGATCGATACGCTTACTTTGCCGAAGAGAAGCTCAGCTTCTGCTTCTTTCTCTGTGAATGCGCCGAGCGAACGTGACGCGCCAGGGCAACAACCATATCAAATTTCTCCTGACAAATCTTACAGGTAAACTCCTTTTTGGCACTTTGATTTTCCTTGTCCTTTACCGATTTTCTCTTGTCAAGATTGAGAACCTTCTCCGGCGATTTTTGGCACACCAAGAGGTGCATTTTGAGAGTACGCCGGTACCGAAAGTTCTTAGAACAATATTTGCAACGTATCACGTTATTGAACTTTGTTAAACTACCACCAGGCTGCCATTCGTTATCCCTTTCCTCTTCCTCCTCATCGTCGCTGCTATCGTCGGAGTCAGAGTCCCTCACCATAATGATTTCGTTCTCTTTGTCGCTAGAATATTTATCGTCCTTGTTATCGTCCAGAGTGATTTCCACTATGTTTGCTCCTCTCGTTTGCTGCTCTTCCTCATCGACGTCCAAATCAATTACTTCTACGACCTGCGAGTTTCACAACCTGCATTAGAAATCTAACAAAGGAAGATACTTAACTCGGAAATTTAAAAAAATTATAAAACTTTGACAAAACATAAATAAAAAATGAACCAATTTTCAAAGATTGATTTTTTTATCCTTTCAAAGTAAATTTGGGCAGCAAAAAATTTATTAAATTTTATAGGATATAAATTGCTAAAGTTTTATAATGTCTAGTTGGAAATCTTTCTGTAAGCAGGAAGTAGATAGCTAGAATCCTTATTTACTGATCGTTTCTGAAGCAAATACCTTCCGCCGCTTCAGTTTTTTATCTTGCTTCGTTTGCCTAATCCCCTTTGAGTTGGCCATGGCGACGCGTATCTGCGACGACAACTGACGTCGTCGGACTGTACGTTTCTTGCCAGTTATCTCTTCGTTCATCATCGACGCGGGCTGAATGATGATCTCTCCGTCATCCCGATCCACTGAGATCAATTGCTGCTTGCGTGACCGCTTTACCTTCAATGGCGTCTGTGGGAGGTTCGTTGTTGCCGTCGATGGTGAATCAGTCAATGCGTCGATTAATCGTTGCCGATCCGCCTCCAAACTGGATGTTCGGTCAATCGTCGACGGCGGAGACTCACATTGATCTGTGTCCTCACTGAACGATGAACGTTTGACCTTAATCGAAGATTCATGCAAATTTTGCTGAATACTTGAGCAATCGTCTTGCAACTCGTTAGATCTCTTGTCATTCATTTCGAAAGATTTCTTACGGGAAATCTTCATATTTTGTAACGTCGTCAAGATCTCATCAAACGTCAGCTCCGAATCTGACTGATAATCAGCTTCTAGGAGGATATATTGCACTGTTGAATGTTCCACAAACTCGTCCTCTAATTTGAGATTATTTTGACTTTCGTCTGGTTGCTCAGCTAAAAAGATACACATTCTTCAGATCTTGTATCAAGATCTGAATTATATTGTTCTTCAGATCTTATGTTATAGTGTATATTTATATAAAAATTGTCATTATTTTGTATTTGTTATTTAAGCAAATTATGTAATAACAATTAGTCTTATATAACAAAATTAAGCAAAATAATTTTCGTAAAATTAAATATTATATTATTCTATATTCGTAAGTAATAAAAATTCTTATATAGAATAAAATATATCTCGTGTAGAAAAACAAATGTCTCCATGATCAATTTTTTCGACTAGATTAAAATTCTACAGAACAAATTAGTGTTTAAGTTTTAAAACAATTTTCACATTTTATCTAATCTTATATACGTACCAGCATTCACAAAATTGTCATCCATCATGAGATATGTAATATCCGAGTTGTTGACATCTGTGCCAACACTATCACTAAATTTCGAATTAATTTTAGTAAAGTCGCTAAAGTTTCGATAAGTTTCATAATTGTGTTCTATACTGTTCTCGTCCTGTACAACGTCCTTCTTACAATCGACTGATGTATCGCAGTCGGAAATCTTGTCGTTTATCTCTTCGGATTCCTCCTTGCGATAAAACGTTGGTGGTTCGGCGGTAAACACTCGTCTTTTCATCTGCGACGGTTTCTTGACCGTTCGTACGGCACCCTCGCCTATCAGACGTTCCACATCTGCTCTGTAATTGCATTCATGCTTGTAGTTCTGACAACAGACATACAAAACTAAATAAAAAGACAAAGGGACAAAAATTGAGATCATTACCTATAAAGAAAATTTCTTTTTCTTTTTGAGATCTAAAAAAATTTTTTAAAATCTAGCACGTCTTCTAACACTTAGGAATTGTATAATTACATAATCTGGTTTTTTTTTGGTACATGTACGAATTTAAGGCAATATTGGAAAAAGGAAAAAATTCATAATCTGCAGAAGTTTAACTTGAATCTCGATTTAATTTACTTTCTGTCTTTTTTTAATTCTTAGAACTAGAAATAGGTATAATCTTTAACTATTGAAGTATGGACTGCTAATTACCTAGATTTTTGTGTAATGGAGATGAAACGTTCCCCCAATGTTAAACTGGCAAAAAATGGAAACATTAAGCAAAATCCCGATGATAAAAGATGAGGAAAGAGATCTTTTACCATCAGGATCTTGCTTAATATTTCCATTTTCTGCCAGTTTAACATTGGGGGCGCGTTTCATCTCCATTACACAAAAACCTTTGCTGGAATAGGCAATTAGTAGTCCATACTTCTATAGTCAAAGGATATAATATATTAAACTGAGATCAAAGGTAATTTATATTGACGTAAATTTGCTTGAGCCAGATGAGTTTGCTTCCCTCATGGACTTACTTCATAAGAAACTGAAAGTTATTCGGAGGTTCATCGGATTCGCCATTGTAGACAGCTACAGCGAATACTTCGTCCGAGTCTTCCACGGAATAGAGAGCCAACTGTTGTCCTGCCGCGGTAACAAAAGTGGCGATTGTCTCCTCGTCATCCTCTTGCTCCTCGGATTCCTCATGTTCCTGACATATATAGACATATATATATATATATATGCAATCATTTTTATACAATGTTTTGACTATGTCAAAATAATTAAGATTTCCCACATAAGAATCAATAAGTCTGCTGAAAAAGAATCTGACATCAAATTGCTTTCTATCAGTTACATCATGAGTAATTTTGTTCTGACAAGAATTTTAAATCACAAAAAATGGGAAATATAAGAGTTCAACAAGAATAAAAAAATATAAATAAAAAGTATTACTATGTACTTTAAATATTTTCTTCTTCACTTTTATATTCTTAATGTTATTAGAAAAGATAAATGTTAAATAATACTGAATGAATAGATAGAAAATATAAAATTTTTGCAAAAACAAAAGTCTAAAGATTTATTTTTTTAGATTTTTAAAATATTAATCAAAGTCAAAAACTTTGTTTTTAAACTTACTTGTATCCATAGAAAAATTAACAAAGTATTTTAGTTAAAAATTCCCTGAGAATTCTGAGATTTTTCAAAGTAATTTTGTCAGAAAGAGAGAATTTAAATTTAAAAAATTTTACCAATAAATTCCTATAATAAAAATCCACAATTTTCAAGGATAAAAAATACTCTCTAAATATTCCAGATTTTTCTAGCTTTTCAGTAACAAATAACCTGAATTATCATATTTATACAATGGTTTAAAAATAAGAAAATTAAATTAAATTTTCAAATTTGTTTGCTTTTGTAAACAACTCTTCAATTGACTGTTATGTAGTATTAAGTAAATTGTCAGTTCAAGAATAAAGTAACATATCCAATTTAAAAAATGTGCACCTTTGTGACAGGTTCCTCGACATTCTCGCAAACCCACTTCTCAATGATTGACGAATCCTCCGTCAGCGGAACGGTGTCCATGGACTCTTCAAATTTGACCATATCACAGCCCTCTAGGCTCTGTACGAAATACATCGTTGACTTTGTCTGGTCAACTACTTCATCCAATGAATATCCGTTCGTATTCACAACTGCCTCCTCATTGACAACCTACAAAACACAAGAACATTGTTGATACATTGATACTAACTTATTTTGTTCAACATTATCCAATTCCATACCTGAGTTTCCCCAATGTCTTCTCCCTTCAATGTGCATTGTTGCAGTTCGTTCTCCATAAAAACAGGCTTCACAATTATTCCTTGGGACGCTACCCCTCCACAAATATCCAGCTCGCTGGTAAACGACATACCCAAGAACAATTCAATCTAACATTGTCAAATGTTGTTAAACCATCATGATTGGTGCCTGTAAAAATAGACAAAAATAACACTCCTCTGCTCAGGCCTGGCACAACAAGTGGCACAGAGGTTCAAGTAAAGAAAATTATTCAAATGACCATTTTGTTGCCTTCTTTTTTTTGCTGTATATGGTCAAAGTTAATAACGGTGAATATAAAAAAAAATTTAGCTATTAAGAATTACCTTCATTACTAAAATAATTTTTTTTTTTATTGAGAATAAACATTTTTCACTATTATACCACCCTTAGATAACTAAATACAACAATTCGAAATTCATATATCACTAGCACACATTTACCACATTTACGTGCTGTATTGTAAACTTTTTTTATCTTATCAATTATTTCACTCAAACGAGCAAGTGCATTATTTCAAAAATTTAACAGTACTTTTCTAGTTAAGATGTGTTGTTGTAAAGTTTCACTAACATCTGTTCATTTCTTCTATGTTTAATATGACAATAAAAACTGAAAAATCCTGAAAATTCATCAATTCCCATAAGAGCCCATGTTAATAAAATATTTAATATCTAAATAACTAGCTAGTTCAGTTTTCTAAAATTTTGACAGTCAATTTATATCATTAATTTAAACTTCTCTACAAAATTTCATGAAAATCTGTTCATTTTGATTTAGCAGCGGAACTCCCTTAAACGATCTAACATGACACATTGAACGTGCAATTCGCTAAAAGCGAGTACATTTGATCATAGGTGAGTTTTTTAATTCATTAATTGATTAATTGCCTTAAATCGCACAGCTTCAAGTTGTATTACAGTTGTACTGCAAGCACAAGCTTTTACAGAGTAGTTGCACTTGCGCATAATGTTATGGATCAATCGATGGCTTAAACAGAGTTCCACCTTATTCTGAATATATCCAATTATTTCTAAACAATCAGACGTCACATACCCAAATAGGCACGCATGTACACATACACAGGTACGTAGATGCACGTGAAATACCGAATCATTCATCTGTTTTGCTACACATATTAACACAATTTTACCTGGTACACAATATGGTAAGTAAATCAATTATTTTCACAAGCGGCGTCCGCCAACACGCACATTAGCGTCATTAAAATCTTAATTGCCGACAGGTTTGATCACTGAAGGGCAGACAGCCCTGTCACGGACGACGGTCTGTCGTTTGGGTTCCTATTGTCCGTTGCCGTAGCCGAACGAGCTAGTCCGCGGGACCGTGATCGGATTGTCCCTGAGGACGAGCGAATCCCCGAGCGGCTTTAAATGCGTTGCGTAAACCGTACACCGTTCGCGGAGGTTATACTCGTCTCGCGATTGCGACTCGAGGCGCGGGGAAAGGCGGGATCGGCGGTGGATGCATACTTGCTGATGTGTGCGTATGCATTGACACATGCATGTATATATGCATGTATGGACGCACGTAAATACGCGCACGATCGGACGCTCTCGTTTCCGCCGCGTTCCGCGAGCGGGGGTTGCGGCGGCGCGACCGTCGTTTCGCGACGACCGGCAATGCAGCGTTCGTGGGCAAAAAGAAAATATACTAAATTCACGACTCGCGATGGCAAACAAGATAAATATATCGGCGGCCGCGAAATACACACGCGGTTCGCCGTAATTTTTTTTTGCGTGTCCTTCCCTCCCGCCGCCGATTTTCCATTGATCGCCAATCGCGAACCGCGCGTGTGGTGCGAGTCTACCGCGCTGATTGGTCGAATCACCATTGTAGAATGATCAGTTGAAAATTATAGTTTAATCGTATAGATGTCGTTAGTCTGTCTCACTACCAGATTTTGGTTTACATGCTCCTTCCTGGTATGTATTCTTTACTCGATAATTTTAGTTTGATATCGAGGTAAACGTAACCTCAAAATACTTATTGATGTGTTCGGAAAGTATTCTGTATCCACTAGCGGATGTGACACATTAAGCATACACACAAAAAAAAAAATTGATGTGTTTGGATTAGTGAGATGACATTCTAGTTGGTTTTCGGTTGTTGAGCCAAATAGAAATTTAACTGTTTGTTCGAATGAAGGTCTCTTTGAATTTTCAGACATATCTGTGATGGTGTTTAATCGTGTTGTGTGACACGTCACGATAAATTGTTCCTATTAGAAATATAATTTTTTCTTAAAATTACAAAATGGAATTGAGGATAATTTCCTGGATCTTGGGCCTGTTTATACTCGTGATGGCGATGACGTCGGCTGCTAAGGAACAAAAAAAGAAATCTTGGCGTGACAAGGATATACGAGACATGACGGACGCTGACCTGGAACATCTGCTGGAACAGTGGGAAGTACGGCCGTTACGTTGAATTATCAGATAAATTAATATATGTACTTCCTGTTTGTTGTCATAGGCCGGAATTCATAGTCGAATCTTATTCAAGTTCCAGCTTAAGCACGATCTTGAGACGTCAATGCTGTTATCTCATTGGTTAAGTAAGTCTCAAGTCGGCTCGAAGCTAGACTTAAGACAATGCTTGAGCTTAAGATCGGTCTATGAATCCCGTCCCTAGTATGACTGTATGATTATACCAATAGAGTAAAAACGATATGAATGAACTTTTTTGTGATTAATGTAATATTCTAGGAAAACGATGAACCTTTGGAACCAGACGAGTTGCCAGAACACCTGAGACCTGCTCCAAAGATAGATGTATCCAAGGTAAAAATTCTATTCTTAGAAACTATTAAACACAGAGTTAATAAAGTTATAGTTTTTAAATTCTATTTTTACAATTTTATTTTTAAAAACTTTATTAAACAGTTTTTAAAACTGTTAGTTAAAACGTAAGCAATGGAAAATTTTAAAAGAGCGTTAGATAGATTTGAACTCGGGATCTATCGTTCCACACGATAGCTCTATTCCATCCACTTATAAATCCCAAGATTAGAACCATAGGGCTCTGTTTTATCAATACAAGTCCTTTCGATTCAAGATATCTTACAAAAGAAAAAAATAAATTAAGTGAATTTATTTAGTCTAAATGTTTCAAGTTTATCTGTCTTAACACTTAAAACTGTACCATCTATTTCATAGTTAGACTTAAAAAATCCAGAGAGCGTACTGAAAGCAACAAAGAAGGGAAAAAGCGTTATGATGTTCGTAAATCTTGATCCAAGTATCTTAGAAGAGCAAGCCGACATCACGACGCGTATCTGGCAAACTGGTCTACAAAACAATCATATTACTGTAGAAAGGTAGAGCATCATTATCCGAGATCTAAGATACTATGTAGACATCTTGAAAGCATTCCAGGATACAATGGATTAACAAGTTTAATATGGTTAACATTGTGCAGATATCCGATTGAAAATAAACGTTACATATTCATGTTCCACGACGGAGCTCAGGCTATCGAAAGTAAAAACTATTTGCTGCAACAACCTGAAATAGCTCATATCACTATCGAAGGGCAGACATATTATCCGCCATTATCAAAGGTAACGATAATGTAATGACAAGTATTCTTCTATTGACTACCTTGTGTACTTTTAGACTTACGACTGATATACTGTTAAGTATCACCAATAGATTATAATGAAGCTTGTCAACTTGTTGATTGAATTAAATAATACTAAATGTGATAATAGGATTATATTTTTAGGAAAAGATAGTATTCTTTTTAATTACTTAATAAAGTTAAATCCATGTTAAGTTAAATATTAATTTTATAATGGTAAATATTTATGATTTGGTAATAAGCCTTTGGCACACAATACGATTTTTCATGCTAGATCGCATACGAGGCGTTTTACTACATATCCTCATTGGCTTATGATTGGTGACATAATCATCCGAGCCGATCAGGACACGTATTAAGATGCTTCGTATACGATCTAGCATGAAAAATCGTATCGTGTACTGAAGGCTTAATTAAGAAGTTACCTTAAAAAAGTATGTAATGAATTCTATTTTACGCGATGCCGATTGATTCTCTCGCTGCGCTTATTTCGTGTTGCGAGAGTAATTGTCATTGCGTTTACGATTGAATTTTGACAGCTGTCAAATTTGTACAAATGGTTATCTATACAATTATCGTTGGAGTTTATTTTTAAGAAGTAAAAAATAAAAAGTTAAATAGCGCACGCCTGTAGTGTTAGTATAAATTAAATAATAAAATTAATTTTTTAATTCAATTAATTATTTTTAAAACAAACTTGAATTTAATTAGTTTTTTTCTAAGTTGAAAATGTAAAAGAAAAAATATTTCCATATATAAAAATAATACTTTATTTTATATAGATTAAAAATTTACAAATAACTAAATAATGTATATCAGTTTTAATTAATATTGGATTTGTGAATTTAATTTACGACCGAAATCTCGAAACGTAACCCAGCTGTAAATAGAGGCATATACGTTTGTAAATTTTCTTGCAAGATATAAAGCAAACGTTCTGTTTCCAGGGACAAAACTTCATCGTCGACGAGTCATTGAAAAAGCCAAGCACAGAGAAAAGCGAGCTTTGAATCTTGACGCGTTACTGCATTTTCGTTTATCTATCTACTTATCTACCTATCTTTGTACAAAAAGTACTCTTTTAAGAGTATATATTTTTTAGTTGTTTTTGATATATTTTTTTCAGTGTACACAAGCTTTTGTCAAAAGTTAAATTTATACTGTGCGTTTATTACCATAATAAATCATATAAATAAAGTAACTTTATATATATATATATATATATATAATATACATTTGAGAGTATTTATTGAACGCAAAGATGGAGATTCTGTGGAGAGTGTAGCAGGAAAGGTAGCAGCAGTGTCATGTTTATTTCATGTTTACTTGGTCGCATTGGTTTTGTTAATGGATGCATCTGTCAGCTGCGTGTCAGTATTCATCTCCTTGACCTCGCGCTGGAGCTCTTTCACCACGCCAGCGAGGGCATGCGGATTCACCCCGTTCTCGCAAAGCCTGATGCAGATGCTCAGAGTAGTTGGGTCGAGATTCGTATTCAGCAGCTTCGAGATTTGATAGAGAGTTTGGAACGTTTTACGAGCGGCGTTCACCTGGTGATTCACAGGCTCCGGCATGCTGGCTCGCTTCCGCTCCTTTCTAAAAACAAATAAGGTATATGTGTACTTGATTTGCAACAAACATCAAAAATTTGGAATTTATGTAATAAGATTTATAAATAATAATAAAATTAATAAGTTTATAAACAGTAATTGTGTTCGATTAATTGAGAAGGATAAAGTGAGTAAATACTTTTGAGGAGTGGTATATTTTACAATTTCAAGATTTAGAAAAATAAACATTGATGGTTCAACGAAGTTTCCTAATAATAGGCCTATTCTTTTTCGCTGTACTTTCAAACTAGTACAATAAGTTGAAATGAGAAAAAATATAGGCACTTGTCTTGCTTTAACTTATTGCACCAGTGCAGCTAAAAAGAACAGGCCAACATGTGAACACATTAGGAAAAATAGCAAAAGAGAAAACCTTCAATCACGAATCGAAGGTTAGTTTCTCTCAAGTTTTCCTTGCAACAAAAAACCGTTTACCTACTTAAAGCCATTTATTATTCTCCTAATCCCGTGCGATTTGAATACTCACTCGCCGAGATTGGACAGCTTTATAATGGAGAATCACGCACATCCGTTGGAAAAAAGAGATCTCGATCCGAGAAAAACACGCCAAACAAAACACCAACGTCTCGGACACTGGGGACACTGATAGCAAGAATATAAACACAACATTGACTAGGGAAAAAAATTATTTATTTGTCACATGGTAGCCAACTTCCCGAAAGGTGATTGGCTCGTACGAGATTCTCACCAAAACTCGATCGCCGCCAACTTCACGCCGTCCGATGGAGAGAGACGAATAGTGAGCAGTGAGATGAGATGAGGTGAGGCGTGTATATTATTGACATCGACATATAGAATGGACTGAGCATTGCGATAGGTTAGCGCGCGCCTGCTTTAGAGTGAGAGGTACTACACCTGAGGCCTATATTTGTCTCTTTTGCAAGCTTCTGATTTGTTATTTCGTCCCCCTCCATTCACGGAAGAGGACGAAATAACAAATCAGAAGCTTGCAAGAGAGACAAACATAGGCCTCAGGTGTAGTACCTCTCACTCTAAAGCAGGCGCGCGCTTGCCCATCGCAATGCTCAGTCCATTCTATATGTCGATGATTATTGAAAAGAAACAGAGAAAAAAGATTTTGTAATTATAATCGAGACAACGCATCGCTCGCACGATAATTAACGAAGAGGACTGAATACTGTATTTTGACGGAATTTTTATCCAGAAGATACATTCTAATCTTTAAAATGAATGCTCTGAAAGTATCCTAACCTAGTCTGATCTTGTTATTGGAATAACTTTAATATCGTAAATAACTTTAATTTGATGAAATTTTGATATTTAACATTTGTTATTGTGAATTTTGAAAACATTTTGACTAGTAACTTTATCAACATTTTATTAGTTTTAATTTCCAGGAGCAACTATTAAAATGGGGAAAAAGAGGAAGCATGTGGGAATCTGCGATGAGGGAAAGCATGATCAGGAAAAGCTCGATAAGGATAATTACGACAAAGAACAGCTCGAAAAGGAAAAGCGTGATAAGGAAAAAGATGAGCAAGAGCTTCCCTTTGGGAGCAGGAAGCACACGCTTACAATATTGAATGCTCTGTTTAATCGTGGACATCAGAATGTCTTTCCTGAGGACATCATTCCAGGCATATCTCCGCAAGAGTATCATTCTAAAATGAACTCAACATTTGAATTTACGAAGAATGTTGTCAAGGACACAGCTTCGATAGTTCACTGGTTAAACAATGGTTTGTTTCTGGAAGACGAATGTAACATACCTATGGCATTGCTGTTTATTGCATGGTACGAACAACATCCAACGCCCCGAAAAAATGTGGAATGCGACTTTAGGTACAATGTACAGAACATAATCCAAAATTTCTCGTTATACATTTTCTATTTATGTATATTTAATTCTATTGTTACTTGATGTAATGTATATATTAACTCGCAGGCATTAGCGTGAAGGTCAAATTGATTTATAATCCAGATTTATAAGAATAAATTTTTCTAATTAAATATATTACATAAATATCTTTAAATAAATTTTTTTTCAAGAACATCTTAGTTTCAAAAATTATATTTAATTTAATTATATTGAATTTCAGATTTATAATCTTGAATAATAATTTAATATAATTAATATAACTTTTCATATTTTTAATGTTTGAAAGTTATTGTTTTATGTTTAAAATATGTCTCAGCTTACAGTTATAAATAAATATTGAAACATTTACGTTTACGAGTTAAACAATATATTTATTCTTTGCTTTATATCAGATATTTAGTCTTTGAATTCATAAAAGTGTTGAGTAAATTAATGATAATTGATGTATGGTTTGCAGAGAAGTATATGAATTTCTTTACAAAGTGACGACAAATCAACCAGTTCCGTATCTTTCGGAGAATTCTGCTAATGTCTTATACGAACTATTGTCTGACTTAATAGACGAAGTATGGCCAGATACGCAACTGGAACTTATGAACTTTATAGGGCATCTGAATTTGTATAATAGACCAGCAGCCAGGAAAACGTATCCTGGAAAAAGTTAGTTTCTATTAATTTGTTCATATTTATATATAATGATATATTGCATCTGCCTGTTTAATAATTATATTGTTTGAATATTTTTTATTGTAGTAGGGAAAGAATAATTTTATATTTAAAAAAATTTATTAATGTGTTTACACAATTATTTTATAATATACAATATGTATAATATTTCTGGTAATGCAAACAATAATATAAAAGTCTTTAAAACATTTCGCATTTAGAATTTTTCGTTTTTAATTTTAGAATGCTATTATGTGATACTATCGTTATTGAAAATTATATTTACAATATAATTTCATTGTATTTATAATTTAGTGATATTTATTTATAAAAAACTATGTAGTTTAGATCTTAAACACAATCTAATTATTAACTTAAAAGAAAAGAAAATAAGCCATCAAATTCAATTTGGGGACTCTATACATCAAATTTATGTACGATAGTATTCTATCTATAGCATATGCTTAGATTGGTCAATTGTTTGAATTATTTAACCATTAATAAATCCTTTAAACAAGATTAATTTTTATAGTATTTATGCGGTTGTTTAAATAATCGTTACTAATTATTTCAGAGGCAAAGCTGAATAGCAAGGAAAGAACGGAGAATTGTTCGGCCTAGTTCTAAAGATCATATTAATTTTAGATCTAAGAATCTTTAAAGTTTCTTGATTTTAAAATCTTTTAAAATTTAAATTATTTTTAATTATAAGATCGAGATTGTAACATTTGAAAATAAATAATTGCAATTGTTTTATAAGTCGATATGCTAATAAATAATTCGTTATTTATTGCACGAATTACTGAATAAAATTATAATCTACAAGGAAAATGGATTAATCAAAAGAGAAACACTCGTGTAAGGGTGTGCATCCGTTCTCTTTTTAATTCTCTTCAATGCTCTTTAAAATTAACATATCCCAATATCCTCATTTCTTAATTCGCGCTAATAATATACCAAGGTTAATTATTTAGTATTTCCCAGGCGTCGTCTTCTGCTTTCGAGTTCCAATTCTGTTGCGTTTTATTGTCCGTTTCGAAATTAATCAACGATTCTTCCTTTTTTTCCACCTTTAGTTGCCTCTTCGAAGTTACTGTTTTGCTCGTGTGTTTCGCGTCGTTGCCCCAGTCCCAATCGCAATTCGACATGTTTGAGGAATCTCCAGCGGAAATGTTACTTCTGAAACGAGCAAGGAATAAATTTTGCAAAATAAATTGAATTTTACTAGCGCTCAGTAGAACTGATATTGTGATAATGAAAATTTATTTTTATAAGTATTTTTGTAGATTAGGAATTTAGAAGAAAAACGTACTTTGAACTGGAGCTTCTTACGAGAGATGATTTTTCATTGGAGCGATTCGATTGTATCGAATCGTTATTCTGATACGTGTTAGGAGAATATTGATATCGGTCCATGGAATCATAATGTCTTTGTTCTGCTGAATTGGTCCCTGCAATGTCACCCCATCCTCCCCGTCTCGTTATATCCCCAACCTGTGTATTATTTTTTTATGTCATAAGATTTTATTTTAATTTAATAAGATTATAATGTGTGTGTGTGTGTGTGTGTGTGTGTGTGTGTGTGTGTGTGTGTGTGTGTGTGTGTGTGTAAAATATTTTCTGACATCTGATCTTAATGAGCATAAAATAATGTCAGAAATAGAACAAAAGGCAAACGAAAGAATTAATACCTTTGTAACCAAATGATTGACTTGAGCTCCTACGTCTTCTAATAATGTGCCATCTCGAACCTAATGATGTGATACAAAAAGAGAAACGAAATAAAAATATGACTTAAAAATAAGATTTGATGAAAGAGAAATTAATAAAAATAAATTTAGAATAATAACGATAAATAATTAATATGCTTGACATTTATCTTAAATAAATTTATACATGATAATTCCAACTATATATATATAGACAAAAAATAAATAACCTGTTGACATTTTAATCTGTTCTTTAATATTATTAAAAAAAAGAACTTTTAATTTTTTATTAGATTACATCCGAGATATTCTTTCTCGAAATTTATACATTTACCTTTTGTGTTGCGAGTCCTCCGATCTTGATTGCGTTCTCGGTAGCTTTGCTCGCTATTTTCGATGCCGAGGAAGAGAATATTGACCAGCCCTAAAATAGAGTAAGAAATAATGGATCAATTTGTTAATTATAAATTACAAAAGTAAACATTCATAATTCAAAATTAATATTAAATCGTACAGTCGCTAGTGATGATACTGCAGTGTCGAACAATTCCTGGGATGAACTTTTTGGTGGTGGATCCATTTGATAACCAAAACCGCCGTATTTACCACCTTGATTAGGTGGAATATTACTAAAAACATAATATAATTATTTCTTTCATCTTTTTTAATGTTAAATTCTTACATGCATTTTTTGTTTCCATTTGTTGTTTAATGACTTTATTATATATTTTTTAAGCGTTTTAATCATATTCATCAAAATGGTATTGTTAAATATAAGAAATTCGAATAGAATAGCAAGATTAAATCTTATTCATTTTTTTCATTCGTTCAAATCCTCGCATATAACATTTATTTGCACACCTGGTTGTTCAATGTGTTATAATATATTAAATACCGTGTCATAATGCGCCTGACGAAGAAAATAGAAGCTAAAATATTAGACTTACTCTGGACGAGTAGCATTTTCATTTTGTTTCCTCGCGAAAAAGGATTCTGTCTGCATCTTCAGATTGTTCGAGTCCATATTTTGGTAAGAAGAGGACAAGTCGCTCTGATACGAGTGCTCTTGCCTACTTCTAATGAACATTGACGGTTCGAAATCCTTTGCTGTCGAACTACTCGGACTCCAGAGCTCTCCTCTCGCCAATGTAGCAATCTAAGCAAAATAGTGTTTATTTAAGCAATTGATGCGACTTTCACACCTATGTTCATCAGTGTAGTTTAATTTACTTCTTATCTTTTAAATAATTCTTATATAAAAAGCAAATTAACTCATTTTTACAAATGTGTTAATATTTTACATGTTAAATTTCTAGTTCTTAAAGTAATTTTTGAATCAGGTAGAAAATTGCTGTCTAATTTTTGATATTTTCAAATGTACAATATAAAACTATTTGTAATTTTCTTTTTACTATTTTAAAAATAGTTGTGGTTCGAGAATTAATATACAATGGTGGAAACATTGTGGGAAAATCTTTTTCTACCTTGTCCCTGTACAGTGCCGCTGCCTTTGTATTGTAACGCTGTGAGATGGACATAGATTCCTCCCAGTCGGGCTGACTCTCAAAGAACTCCCGGGCATTTCTGTTGCCACCGACCTTCATCTTCTCAAGTTCTATGTCCTTCCACTTATCCATAGAAATAGAGCGGACGAATGACAAGTGTACGCCTAGACCGCGATGCTTCCCAGAACACTCTAGGCATATCCAAATGCCATAGGTTACTGATACCCATTGCGGATTATGACTGCCGCATTCAAAGCATTTCTACAAATGTGCAAGAAAAAAAAATATATCTTACAATCGCGAAAAAAGTCAGTTGCAAGGAGTTATTTATTGATTAATTTCATCTTCTTAATACATATTAATGAAAAATTAGTAAACTTATTAATATACACAAAGCTGAACTATGGTATGACATAATACAAATTACATTTACTGTTGAAATTTAAATTAAAAAGTCGTCCATTACAATTAACATTTGACTGGAACTTACTCCAAGCAAATATTTAATGTTTATAATCGTAAAAAGAGAAAGAGAAGCAATTTATATACTTTTTAAAACTTGTTCTTGATAATGCAAAGTGCTGCAACAAACAATACAAATTACATTAGTTCTGGATTAGGAAATGGGAGTTGAGGTTTAAATTTAAAGATCTGCTACAAGTAACAGTTAAGTGCTGTTCAGGATTTATAGCTATGGACTTGAAATGAAATCATCTCTTCAACATAGGATCAAGACTCTCGACACTCTCATTTAATATCCAATTTTTATTCCCATTAAATCCACACGTCCTTGTCGTCCTTTTCTCGATCAAACTTACATTGTTCTCGTCCCTCGGCTTCAGTTCACTCAGCACTCGTCGCGTCCGTGGGCTGGCCATGGTGTCATCAGTTCGTCAAAGGTGCTGAAAGAAGACCGAGGAATCAGATATGTCAAGCTAGAAGCGCTAGTAGGTTAAACAGCGTTTTCCGAAACGCTGACGATTTCCTCGCGGTCTCCTGCAGTCGCTCGGGCTCGACACGCGGGACAGGGAAAGTTAAAGGGCATCATGTACCTCGCGACTGTTGGCAGACGCGCTCGGCGAGGCTGAAACGTGGACGAGTCGCGACGGAGGCCCGAGTCTCGAAGTTCTCGCGAACGGACTCGTTGCGAGCGATCATCGGTCTCGCACGAGTCACCGCGCGTAAGGTAGTCCGCAGAGACTCTCACCTATAAGCTACGAAGTCATTATGTCGGACAGTTCTTCTTCCTGTCTTCTTCCGGGACGGCGGAGGATCGGATCCTACGTGGACATATTGTAGGCAGAAGTCGGACACAGATTTTTGCGCCTAGGGACTGCTGGCTGGACTGGCGTTGGTCGTTGGTCGTCGCCGCGATTGACGTCATGCGAAGTGAGGTTAGGTTGGGTCGCCGACCCCAGCTGCGCGCGGAAGTTCGCCCGGGAAATTTTTAACGGGACGAGTCTTCGTTCCCGATGTAATCCCGTCTTCGGTAAGTCTAAATCTTAAATTATATTATATATAACTTTATATATATGTAACACAAGCCTGTATTATCTCAAAAATTAGCCGATCTGGATCATGTTTTTATTAATAACATCGTGGGACATAGGTTATATCTCACAGATTCGTCAAACGATCGTAGTCGTGTTACTCGGGATTTTCCAAGAATTGATTATGTACTATGTAGACGAGTTGAATGTGAAATACATGCTTATAACTGACTTGTCCTAAGTATTTGCGATCATTGCTTGTATCATATGTATATGTATATGGTTGTTGAAACCGCGAGATCGCTGCGAATAGTTGATTTATAGTCATTGAATTTATATACTTATAACAATGAATTTATCGTGATCAATCATGAAATGGTGAAAAGCAGCTTTGATAAGAAAATATTGAGTATAAATTATTATACATATGTATATAGTAAATAAATGAATAAAGAATTGCAGCACTTTAAATTTTAGCTTTTAACTTAATTATTTTTGAGGGTTTAAGCACGCTTCTACTAATGATAAGAACTTTGCTCTCATGTAAAAATGTTAGATTAAAGATAGATAGATAGATAGAGACAGATGGATAGAGAAAGAGAGAGAGAGAGAGAGAGAGAGAAATTATTGATTCGATTTTAAAGAGAAAATCTTGATATGTGAGTAACTTATATTTTTGTTACTATATTAGCTTTACGTATTATAGATAACCAATTAAAATAGTAATTATAATGGGCGCAAATAAAAAATATATATATAAATAAAACAAATATAATAAATATATTTTATAATACACATTAGGATATTATTGTAAATCAGGGGAAATATATTATAACAACTATTTCTATTAATTCTTAAATGTAAAGTATGTGATAAAATTGAGATATAAGGCATACTTAAAGATACATTAAATGTTTATTACTTATTGTATGTTATACTACTCATATATGTATATATATATATATATATTATATTATATATTATATAATGTATTTAATATACTTTTAAAGTCGCAAAAGTAACATCTAAAAGCGACGAAAGTGTTTACAATTTAACGTCTTAATTTTCTTTATGCTTTTTTGTTTTATTCAAGAAAAAGAATTTTCTATAAATAATCACTCGATCGGCTCCCAAGAATCTCATTTGTGCTTAGTATTTTACGATGTAACGTTCGACAATGAGAAATAAAGTTAAACTTATATTTACAACTGTTTGTAGCCGAGGAGGACTAGAACAAAGGACATTAATAGGATGGCTATGGAATTAGGAAAGTTGGAGATTGCTCCGCTCGCCTTCCAGCAGACGTCCAGCTTGCAATTGGACGCCAATTGGCCGAACTGGCTCTTCAGGAACTCCCAATCGCAAAGACCGACTTGACAGCCACTGTATCGTACTGGTTTCTCCGACAAGTAAAACATTACCTTGTTGCGGTTATTTCTGTCGTTGCATCTGCAATATATTTTTTGCAAAGGTTAAAATTTATTCATATTTATGATAAAATAAGTGCAGAATTTAAAACCGAATTTAAAACTGACTGATTTCGATTGTTTCATCAAAGATAACGCGTATCTGATTTTTTAAAATTTATTTTGAACCTTTGACTGAAACTAGTTTTAGTTGATTAGTTCTTTTATATTTACGTATTTAAGCAATTTCAACTAGGAAAAATATCTTAACCTAATAATATTTATTGACGATTATAGTAAAAAGATTTTTTTTAAATAATAAAGGATTAAATACAATTTGTAAATAATATAGAGATAAGAGACAGAATTAAGAATTCATGTATAAAAACAAAAAATTTTCAAAACTCAGATTTGTAATTACATGATTGATAAATACTATCAAAGTAATTTAAAGTCAATTTAATGTAATTAACTTAAACGATTCTGGTAACGAGCGAATTAAGTCAAAACAAATAATAAAAATCGAGAGAAGCAATAAGAATAATGTACGAATAAATGTTAGAAATAAAAGATGACGAAGTCGTCAGCCCGAGGATAAGGGACGCATTATATTCACTTGTAAAACACCGCGATGAGATTCCCGGCGAAGGGCGATATCATCGATGTGCGCCATTGGCGTCTGGCCATGTCTTTGTAATTATAGGCGGTCAATCGCATTTGATCCTCATTTATGCCCATCGTGGCCAGAAGATTTTGCAGGCTGACGATGTCGCTGAAGTAGAAGATGCCCGCGGGCTCGTTCACCATCTCGTCACGCGCTATATTCCTAATTAAAACATAAATATATCTAAACTCCACCACGTCCTTTTAGATCACAAAATATGAAAATTTCAATGACCCAATTACTGACAGTGTCTCGAATATTGGAAATTCGATCTTAAATTTTTGTTTTTTAATTTCTTTAACAACATTGAAGTTTTACTTTCAATCAGACGTTGTAATTAAGTAGACCCTTTAATAATTTAAACAAAATAAAATACAATTATGTAATAATATAATTTACATATTCAAAAAAGAATTAAAATGTTTAAGTGGATGCTAAAGCTGTCCTGTTTTACCACAATTAAAGTACAGATGGTAACATAATAAGAATTTTATATATATAAAAAAAACGAAAGAAACATTTTTTATTTGTAAATTAAATTAAAAAATTTTTTAATGTTGTTTGAATCATTTGTTTTACTTTTATTTCTTCTTTGATTTTTTTCTCCTAACAATAAGACGAAGAAAAAAATGGATTTACTGTCTAATATTTAATAATTCTGTAAATAGAAAATTTGATGGGACAGCTTTAATAGAATTTTCGTAAATGGAAGTGCAAGAAATGAAACTAAAGTCGCAATACCAGAAATGTCGCATCATATCGTGCAACAGAGGACATCCCAAACGAGTGTTGATATCTCGCCCATAGCCCGCCTTATAATAGTATTCGAGGTCTTCCCTGTACTCCAGAACGCGAAGCTCCTCCTTGCTGAAGACGGCGCACCAGGGTGAGAGTTCGGTGACCGACCAGGCCTTCTGGTATCGACACGCGTCGTACATAGCGTCGATCTTATCTAAAAATATTCCGACATTATTGCTTCTACACGCGTTCAAATATTTAATTTTTCATTCGCAAAAAAATTTTTCTTTAAGTTTTTATTTCAGATGCATATTGAAAAAAAATTTTTATATTAAATACAAGATTTATTTTATCATTGTTCTCTATTTTTAAATAAATATTAGTTAGTATAAAATAATTTCTCTATAAACTTACGAAATATTTCTTTAAATCAAGAGAATGATACTAAAATAAATGAATATATATATAACAAATCTTTTTCTTCGGTGTATCATTTGTCGAATGTAGATTAACGATAATAATTGACGCATGTACAACAATTGTTTAGTACCAGCAGAAATATTGTACAGAAAACCAAGCCGCCTGCTGACGTTCTTCTGAAGATTTTGGAACTCCGGTCCATTGTCGAATCTGTTCCGTTCTACATTCTCGAATGACCCATCTTTCTCTTCGTTATTCCACACGCCGCATGTTTTGTACGCCTGTAAAATTGATCAGGTCAGATATACCGAGGAAAACTCGGGCGAGTCGACTCTTCGCGATCTGTCCTAAATCAAATATAAATTTCTTTATAAAAAAGAAATTAGAAATAAATTCTTTTAATTATTCAGTTTCCAAAAGTACTTGAAATTCGAAAGCTTCTCTAATTTATATTCAAGTTTTAAATTTATCGGGCAAGATTTTGTCATGTTTTTTTTATTGATTCTTTAAATTCTCTTGCCATCTTTCTTTCTCTTTTAAAAATATTTTATACGTATTTAAAGAAGCCTATTAGATAGTTTAATTATTTATACGCTTGTCTTGTATTACTTTTAATATATACAAGAATATATTTAAAAACAATATTAAACAATTCGATTAAAGACACATTAGAATATAAGTACATTTCTCGTAGTATTTATCGAGATTTTATGAGATTAATTTTTTTAAATTATAATACATTATTTGTAAATCTTTAATTCTTTTAACTAAAAGAAAAAGACATACTTACGCTAAGTAAAGTGTCGTTGAGGGAAGTCTCTTCCGGTAGCACGGCGGATCTGCTACCAAATAGGCCTTCCATGAAAGATGTCATGCTGTCACGAGCTTCGGTAGCACGGAACTAGAAATCAATCGTGTCCTATATCGTCTTTATCGCTTCGTGATTTAGTCAATGTTTATCGACGTTTGCTTAATAGAATCCAGTTAATTAACGTGCATTTCAGACCATATAATTTGCGGCAGAGTTTAAGATAAAATTATAATTAAGTGAATTGTAAATCTTATTAGAAATCGAGTCTGTATCGACAAGTATAATCGAAAAAGAAGATTATTGAATCTTAATATATTTAAAATAATTTTATCTTTGTTTTTAAATATCTAAAAATATTGTAATTTTAAACGATATTTAGATTTAAAACACTGAAACGCTCAGAGCTGTTAAAGATTTCAGTTTTAAACGGTTCAGTGTTAAAAAAATTGCGATACAGAAATACAATTTATTTTATTAAATGCTTCTTTTTTAGTAACCGACGTGATAAATTATTGTAAAGAGATACCTTGTAATTGGTGGATGTGATGTTGTGACGATCGGGAAGCAACAGCTCTGGGAAATTGCTCTGCAACCTTCTTGCCAGCAGCTTCATGTCCTCCACCCCTTGTGGCGTCAGGATTTCCGCCCGTTGTGGCAACAAATAATCGTCCAGCTTCCATCTTCGTAGGTTCTCGAGATCTCGATTGCACATGTGACCCTCTGCGCGACAAACGAGACGTTTCGAAAATCGGACGAGGGAAGTCGTGCGCGAAGTGATGATAATTTAAACGCGACGTGAAAACACCGTCGTTTGCCATTCAATTTTCACAAGTTTGTGCGAAAACAAATATCAATCCGTGCGGAAAGTTTTAATTTAATCGTTCAAGTTAGTAAATAGGTCTCACGAGAGAAGTGCTTTTCCCGACTAAACCTCGAGGATTACGCAAAATTACGAAATGAGAAAAATATTGTTGAATTTGGCAAAATTTCTAAAGTAATTAAAAAATTATATCGATACAGAATTCAATAAATAAATGTAAATTTAATAAATCTTTTACGCGCATAAATTATATTAAAATGTAGAAGAAAGGCTCTGAAATAGTCCACGTATGACGATGCAAAAGAAGAAAAAGTGAAAGTAAATTTTACATAAGAAGTATGAAAAGTAGATATGAGAAAGATAAGGCCGACTCACCTTTGCGCGCTTCATGATTCTGAAGTATCTGGTCTTTGAGATCGTTTAAGGAGCGGATGTTCTGGATTTCCTGCGTGTTCGGGCAACGGGTGCCGTGTGCCGCGAGCATCCAGATTTGCACCGGTCGGCAATCTGTCGAATATACACAATCATATATACAATCTGATTTTCGTCTCGTGTGTAATGAAAACAAAATGGTATTCCACATTCGAAACTACAGTGCCGGTAAAGTGTGGCAATCAATTTTCTTTCTCGATGCCTTACACATGCTAAGAAAAGTTTTCCGTTTTTTTTTTTTTAGTTTTCTTCTTTCAAGTTACGCTTATTTTTGCAATTGATGAATAAATAATTAAAATACACTTGTTATTTATTTGATTTAAGTCAAAATAAAAATTCTATTCACTTATTACTTTGAAAATTTTCCTCAATTCAATTTTATAATATTCTTCGAGAAAATGTGAATTCTTTTTCAAATAAATGATAATGAAATTTTTTCTAAGATTTGTGATAAATATATTTTAAGACTGTTATCAAGGAAATATTTCTCTATTGAAAATAACCGTTACTTATAAGGAAAGAACGCGCTCGTCTCCACTTTTCCAATGTAAATTAACTTTAATCTCGATTCAACCTTTCTCCTTATCTTTCGCCTAAGTTCTAAGAATTAGAAGGAGTAAGATGAATCAAGATTAAGGTCAATTTACGTTAGCGACACGTTACACTGCGGGCGTAATAAGTCCGACAAGTCTAGTAGATGAAGGAAAAAAGTCGACGAATATTGATCGTTTCCATCAGAGGGAGGGTCCATCCAAGTCGTCGATCCGGCGATTTCCGGTGTTATACTCACTCGGCACCGTCTGGAACCGGGTCTTGCCGCCGTGAACGAAGTGGTACGCGGTCTTCGTGGCCAGGTACAGGTACGGGTCATCCTCGTCCGCGAAGCAGAAGTCAACGTCGCGCGCGAGCACGCGGACGCTCGGGGATGCCAGGAGCGACGCGGCCAGCAGCAGCAACGACAACGCGGACATCGTGCGGTGAATGAATCGCGTGGCCCCTGCGTGAGACAAGAATAACAATTAGAACGGTGTCTTTCTCGGTTTACAAATTACCTAAACGGGGGAAATGTAGGACAAAACGCTGACTAAAACGCCAACTGAGCGCAGGAAGCGCAAGATTTCCTCTTGAAGCTTCGATTTGCATTGAATGTAAGAGGATTTTTGTGAAGCACTGAATGGCCGGATGGCGTAAGAACACGCCATTTTTTTTTTTTTTACAAACGATGTTAAGGATGCGTCACGCATATTTTTTAAATATAATAAAGATTTGGCAGAGATTTTCTATTCAGATATGTAATCTAATGGAAAAATATAATTATAGATGATTAAAAAAAAACCTAAATTTGTATAATTAATTCAATTTATTTGTTATTAAAAATTAAATTATTTTAAAAAGACAAAAATCCTAAATAAACTTTTAAAATCCTTATAAAAATGTAATGCAGTATTAAATTGGCCAATAATTATTGCTTATTTTGAGTATTAAAAGTACTGATAACAGTATTTTAAACATTTAAAATAAGTAATTACTAGTCAATTTATCACTGCCTAGTATTACATTTTTATAAAAGAAGTAGTCAAGTGTACAAAATGATTTACGTAAAGTTTCGACGTAAATTTCGCTTTTTTCATTTTATTTACAGAACAGTTAAGCTCAGAATCGCAGTGAAATCGTTATTTCGTTTATTGCACGCTTTAACAGGGGTGTGTCTCGAGACAGCAGATAATAAATTAATTAATTCTTCCTCGCCCCCACGCGATGATAATCGCGGCGAAATTTCGCCGAGTGTTTAGATAAACGCCGCTGAGTTTCACGGAGCGCATTCGGAATAGTAGCGCAAATTTCGCGGAGTACCTAGGTAAGGGGTTTTCCCCTCCTACCCTCGCGTGAAATGCACATTCCCACGGCCGTTAATTTCTCGCTGATCCCAGCGAAACGCTCTTCGCGGAAAAAGCGATTTTCCTTTCGCGTTCCGCGGACCTCGTCGTAAACCTACATTTCGCCGGCGCGCGCGCGCGCGCGCGCGCGTGGCTGACGACATCGCGGAATGTAACTTATTACTACAACCCGGAGGAGAGCTAGCGTAACGTTGTGTAGCTCTCTTGGCGATTACATAACCGGAAGCGTTCGCGTATATACTCGCGGCGCACGTTCGCGCCGGCCGGTGTGATGTACGTGCGAGTATTAACGCGATAAATTAGCGGTAAGACGATAACGCGGGTGAAACGAGGCCCGCGAGAGTTGTTACCGTGGCACACAGGCGGCGCAGGCTTCACTCCTTTTATCTCCTTTATCTCCGCGATTTGGATAATCGGGGATTATTTCGTGTACGTGGCGCGGGCCGCGACCTACGAGTCGGGAGGGCGGCCCTTAATTTTAAGATTCGAATTAAAATATTTTTAATTCCATTTTCGTTCCCGTTAATTAAATATGTCTCCCTGATGACAAATTTCAAGTCGTGTTTGGAATTATTAAAGATTTTGAACGTTTTGACGATTTTCGAGTGAATCGTTCGAAAGGCAGAGGAAGAAATAAAAGATTTTGATTTCTTAAGATTAAACACCCCTTTTTATGATAGAGATTAAAATCGATAATTTCGAAGTTAACTACAATTGTCGAGCACCTCGCGCGCGAAAGTGATTCCGATCGAGGTCGCCGGGATCGTCATCAACAGAAATAAGAAATAAGCACATGTTTCACACCTTCACGCCTTGTTACGTATTAGAGAACTACAAAATTTTACATACATATAATATGTATAAATATATACATTAAAATTATATATATATATATAAATTTATAAAATCATATTTACACAATAGAAAATTAGAAAGTAGGAAGCGTCTTTACTTTTCCTACTTTTCATTTTTGAATGTGATTTTAATTTTCACACTTTTCCAAATAAACCATCAATTCACATCTAAAGTTAGACGCAATCGAAAAACGCAATGTTTAATTTCACGATATTAAAATGTTTCGCTTCCCTGTTCTTGAAAAAGCTTTAGGCACTTTAAGCCTGAATGCAATTTGAAGCATTTAAAAAAAACGGAAGAAATGCAAAACATTTTTAATAAAATCAAGCGCTTCTTTTTTGAGAATCGTGCGGATATCTTTCCAAGAAAATAGTCCCGAAGCGGCGAGCCTCGATTCTAGGCTTTTTCAAAATTACCAGACGTCCCGGGGGACGCGCTTTCGAGGAAGAGAAAGAGCCGGGGATCCGTCTTGCGCTCTCGGAGTCTCTAAGGAGCCAGCTTCCGGGAGAGGGTGATATATACGCGCGGAGATGAACGCGCAAGGCCAAGGCCGCGGAAGAGAAAAAAAGAGAGAGAGAGAGAGAAAGAGAGAGACGCGCGAGAAGATGGTAAAATTGCGCTATGCGCGTGATACAATGGTGTATGTACGTACTTGAAAGAGAAACCGGTTTCCGAGTCCCGCAGCGTCCGCAACGCGACGGGGAGGAGAACCTCCCCTCTAGGGGGAAGTATATACGTACGTAACATCTTCGAGATCTCGCGGGCGAGCGATCGGCGACGCCACCGATCCAGAAATAGCCCGAACGTAATAGCTGGCGATAACGTAATTGACAAACGGCGCGATTAGCGCGGAGAGACTTCTTCTTTCGCTTCTTCTTCTACTTCATCTTATACGGGCGTACGTACGTACGTGCCGCATACTTGGCCTACTTACGCTTAATTTCTTTCGTCGAGCGGAGCCACCACGCCACGCGAAGTGCCGCGCAAGTCCGCCGGCTGCAATCTCGTTTCAATGCGAAATCCATTACACCGCCTTGCACCGCCCCGGGCGTTGCTTCGCCGTCGCGCCACGAGGAAGATTATGTTCGTTATTTATAGAGGGAATGTATAATTAAGCATGTTATTGTACGAGCGTCGATTGTTGTTATGGAAGGAATTATAGATGCGCCGTCGTGGTGGCTTTTCTCTCCAATAATCCGGTGATTACTGGAACAATTCTAGACTTATGGTCAGAAGAAAGAAGGAACAAAATCGTGCATTTTCGCGATCAAGCAGCATCGATTCTCTTTTTCTTATCCGTCTCACTTTATCCGTCTATTGTTCTCTTGTCTTGAATAAAAAGTTGGTGTGAAGTAAAGTTAAGCTGGATTTTCAGTACACGATATTTATAATAAATATTCGTAAATATGTATTACACCATTTGTTTTTAAAAGTATTGTATAAATATTTTTATGACACCGCATAAATCTTCGTCGTAAATCTTTACGATCTGTTTTTGTTATCCAAGATCATAAAAATATTTATGAAGTTTTTTGCAAATATTATGGTTGTAAAATATTAAAGACTTGTCGATTGACTGCGATAGAAGTCATTTAAGGATTAGGACGAAAAGATTATTATAAATTAAAGATTAGAATTTCATAATTATCAAGGAAAGAAAGAGAGATTTTAGGACGTTCCAAAAAAAAAAAGAAAAGTCAAGTTGATCAGTTGAACGTCCTTATAAAAATATAATATTGGCCAGTAATTATTACCCGTTTTGAATATTAAAGTTATTAATAACAGCGCTTTTAATATTCAAAATAAGTATTAATTAAAAATATACACCAATTTAATACCAGCCAGTATTACATTTTTATACGAGAAGTAAAAAAAAAAAGATCTTTTAATGATACAAATCTACATAAATGTGACTTTAAACCTCGTGATGCGCACGTTCCACCAGCTTTACATATCACCGTTGACGTTTGTACTTCAGAAAAGCGCACCCAGCCCAGATCGAAGGCATATGAATATTCATATCGAAGAAAATGCAGCCGCAGCGGACGGATGACGGTGTTGGAATGTGCAACGCAGAGAGCTGACGTGTAGCGTTGCTCGCGAGAGAGGACATTTGCCGCAATGACAGGAACGAATTGTCGGTGCTGTGTACGCGCGACGCGATCTGTCATAGTCGTTTTATGAACAAACAGCAGATTGCGAACGGTTATCCTTCGCCGCCGTAACAATGCACGGAAAGAGAATTACTCTTTTTCTACTCAAATTGAAACTTGTGTATTCAAATTAACGCGATCCTTGTTTCATATATAAACAACAATATATAATTTTCTTAGAGGAATTTGAAAATCTTGAATTTTAAGATATTATAGTCTTATTTCAATACCATAGTATTACTTAAAAAATATGATATAATTGTTTTGATAATTTTATTTTAAGAAAATTATAATCTTCGATTTAAACGTGTAGTATTTTCTATCCAATATTTTTTCTTTTCCATGCAAGAAAATTATTCTTAAATAACAAGAATATTATTATATAAAATTTTGAAATAAATCTTCACTCAAGTAAATCTTTTTGATTTGACGCGATATAATCTCATTTCAAGATTTCGGTTTTGAAACTGGAGATATTGTTAAAATAAGAATATTCTTTTTTTCTATGTGGGAATACTGTTGTGAAACAATCGATGTGTCGTCGTGTCTACAAAACCGCTGAATACAAGAAACGTTCGTGTACAATTTAGAGGCCTATAAATTATGTAACTAATTCTTAGCTCTGTACGTAGAAAAGATTGCGAGGGCTCGTTTCTAGAATTTGCCCTCGAAACCATGACAGCTGTTCACTAAAGGTGTTTGGCATTTTTATTTTATGGTAAAATAATTATGATTAGAAGTTTTATTTTGTAAATTACTGCTACATGTATGATCAGGATTGGATAAATTTGTATTTTTGTTTAACTAAATTAAGTTAAAGTTGATGACTTACAAAATAAATTTAGCTGCGTTAAAAGCAAGAAACAAAATCGAATTAACTCGAATACAATTAAAAGTTGATGTTAAAAAGCATTATTTTTCTCATAATCTTTCAAACTCAGATTAAAAAACAAAGCAATTAAAATATTAATTGTTCACTATAAATATTGTGATAATGGCAACCCCTTTTTTTCCTCGACAGTGTTAAACAATGTGGACTGCAAAAGTTTTTTCAATTACTGTAATTAAAAACTTTAATTAAAGAAGTACAATTACATAATTATAAATATGAAAAACGGAACTGATAAAATTAGAATGAAATTCCACGTTGTCCTATCGTGCCTTTGAGAAATAAACTCTGAGAAGGAAAATCCTCTCCGTGTAGGTCTACCTTGTAATTCTTAATGACGGTGCCGTCGTCATCGTCGTCATATTGCCGTCGCGCAAGTCTACTTAATGTGCCGTAAAGGAGCTGTCGCCGAGAGTTACAGAACAAGTCTGCAGAATTTACATGCGTTATCTAACGATTCTATAACACATAAATTTTTTATCGATTGACCCTGTTGTTCGACATACTTTGCAAAGGATCGCGGGGCTCTCCTTGGTACGCTTGTGCTAAACGTGTCCGCGTCACGATTTTTAAATCCTTGAATCTCCTTTTACATTCCGCAAAATTATTACCATCACCATTGAATATCTTTTTTTTATACGTCCTCTCTTTAAAATTATTCACAAATCTCTCCAAGTGCCCTCTCGGTGGGATTTCTCCTCTGATCTTCGAACGTCTGTTTTTGTCCCCCGTTTTTGGGGAGGAGGGAAATCCATTAAATCGAGTGTTTTTCAACAGCGATTCCCTCCCGATTGCGGGGGCATCACGTACGGCAATAAAATGCCGGGACGATAGACGGCGGCGGCGCGCGCCCGCGACAATTGTTCACGAAAGTAGGACGACGGCGTTGGTCACGCTCGATGGTTCCCGAGAGCAGGAGAGCAGCGTACGGTAATTATTCGCATTTTGCGCGTGTTCGTTCCAGCTCGAAGTCCGCTCGATATCGAACCGCGTCGGCGGCGGCTCGGTGGATCGGCGATCCTCGGAATCGAAAGCGAAAAGCGCCTCGCGGCGCACTTTCGCGATCGCGAGGATTTCCACGGACGTCCCAGTCGCGTGCGTGCGTGCGTATGAGAGAGGGGGATGGAGAGGGAGAGAGATACGCGCATAATATTTAATTCGGAGCGCGAATTAAATCATCAACGCGCGAGTTGAAGCGTGATACGGTAATTTCGCACGTTAACTAAGGTCGCGAGTCGAGCGCTTCCGGATTAATTCATCGTCTATTCGCGGGATCGCCTGGGAATCGCGAGATTTTAGATTTCAGATCTCCCGCGGTCTCGGAACGCGGGGAAGTTGGTTAACTGGGAGACGCTTGATAAGAAAAAGATGAGAGACTCCAGAGATCCGAACGCCTCCGAGTCCAGCTGTTCAAACACTCCGCCCGTTTGAACGTTCAATTTGTAATTTATCTCTGGAGCTCGCGGAAATTTTAGGATTCAAGTCTCGAGCGGGCGAGAACACCGGCAAACAGACGTAAAAACTGTCACCCTATAGTAGCACAAAACATTGGCGCAATATTGGGAAGTAATGTAAAGGCAATATTTTCAATATTGGTCCAATGTTGTAAAGTAGACGCTTCACCTTATTTAGCCAATTTGTCTAAGCAGTAATATTGGTTCAATATTGGTTCAACATTGGGCCAATGTTGAACCAATTAATTTTTTATATGGGACATTAATTGCATTCTAATGTGGAATCAATATTTTATGACCAGTATTGACGTTACATTGGGAAAACATTGGCCAATGCACTCCCAATGTTTAGCCAATATTAGCCAATGTATTGTGCTACTTGAGATCCGAGAGTCGAGACTAATAATTTTGTGATCGAAGTTTCTAACGACTGAGATCAGCTTCGCACGCGTAGAAGTAGAACAGTTTAGTGGACTTCGAAGTGGATATTTCAACGATTACCTTGTGATTCTAATGGAAGAGCTATATTCCGTGTCTATCCGCATCTTCAATTCGATACGAACCTCCCGCGGCACAGATTTCGCGAGAAACACACGGAAGCTCCGTGATTCGGAGTAAACATCGAACGGTCTTCATTTCACGTTCATTTCCATCAAGATCGATTCATCATGATTGATACGCGGACCCACCTTAACCGGACATATCTTGTTTATCTTCGTTAATGCATTCCCCTACACGCCCCTAAATTCTTTGACCCATTTATCGGAACGGCTTCTGTCTTTGAATCATAAATACCTCGTGCCGAACTCAAATCGACGCGGGTAGCCCCTTATAAAAATTGACCGGTGTAATTATTACTTATTTTTTATATATTGAAAGCACTATCGTTGATACTTTTAATCATAAAAATAAGTAATAATTAAACGGCACCGTCCACAAATATTTATTAAGTCTATAATTTTACTAGAGAAAAGTCACTAATACTGCTATCTTTGGGTAGTATTTTTTAAGCAAAAGTTGAAAATTAAACTTAAACGTAAACTAGACAGTCTTTCGTTAAATGGTAGCAGTTTTTATATTTGATTCTGTTCTATATTTTTTATAATAATTACCGTTTTTATTAACTTATCGTAAAATGTCTGAGAAATTAAGCCCCAAAACTACTGGTTATTCTTTGATTCTCCATTTCTTGATAATTATGGAACTTGCACGAAGAAATTCATTCATTCAAATTTCACATTTTTGCTCTTAAAGAATTCATTTTCGACAAATAATCATATAAAAATAAGTGAAGAAAAGTGTTTCGAAATATATCTCAAGATAAACATGGGGCAAACTTAAATAAAATGGAAAGTTTAACTGTCAGTATCGATCATTGAATATTATATGCAAATGTTACAGAGAAGTTCTTTTAGATACGTGACAAAATAATTAATGTCTTGCAAATAGTTTACACGAAAAAAAATTACTCTTATGTATTCAAATTAACGCGATCCTTGTTTCATATATAAGCAACAATATATAATTTTCTTAGAAGAATTTGAAAATCTTAAATTTCAAGATATTATAGTCTTATTTCAATACTATAAGTATTATTTTAAAAATATGATATAATTGTTTTGATAATTTTATTCTAAGAAAATTATAATCTTCGATTTAAACATGTAGTATTTTCTATCCAATATTTTTTTTTTCCATTCAAGAAAATTATTCTTAAATAATAAGAATATTATTTTTTTGGTTAAAATATATAAAATTTTAAAATAAATCTTCATTCAAGTAAATCTTTTTAATTTAACACAATTATAATCTCATTTCAAAATTTCCGTTTTGAAACTTTAGATATTGTCAAAAGAATATTCTTTTTTTCTGCGTATAAATATTCGACAAGAAGACATCTTAAAATTGATTTAAAGTTCTTAGCACAAAGATATTTAATTATATCTCAGATATATTTTAAATATAGTTACTGTACTCCCGGTATTTCGGCGATCATTCTCTATCTAGCATATTATTGAATAAACCACAATTAAAGCGGTAACAAGATTAACGAGCGAAGCAACTGAGAATTCAGAGATTATCGTATACGTACGGAGATTCAGGAATGAGCTCGTTACCACGGAGAAGTGAATCCAGAAGAAGAGTATCCGGGACGCCGAGGAGCCAGAGGCTCGGAACGGTCAACTCACTCGGACGGGGAGAATTCGATGGTCCAAGGAAGATGCGGGTCGAATAGTCCTTTGCTCAGTAATAGAAAAACCGGGAAAAGAAACGAATTGCTACAAGGATCGTAACGGGGAACGGGAAGGATGCTGTCCGACGCGGACAATGTAAAACGTGCGCACCTTCGCGCGATCGCGAGGTACCGTTTTCCAGGCCGCCGTACGCCGCGGCGGTTCGTGTCGCACTGATGCCGCGCGCGAGGTCGTCGAGCCTCGTTGCCTCCTGGGTAACCGACTGCACCTAGGCACCGACGCCTGGTGTCTCGTGCTCAAATCGCGCGTCACGCGATCTCTTCGACCCGTCAGTTAACGCGACCCGGTTAAGGACCCGTCGGTTAGGGCGTCGCCGCTCTCGCCCCAATTTAATTATCTAGGTGGCTAGGGCTTTCCAAAAATAAAGAGGTAATTAGGGGTGTCAAGGAGAGCGCGTAAAAATCGCGATAAAAAATGTTACGTAATGATCACGCGGAAGCAAAACAGAGCGCGGAAAGCTTGGGAAGATGGGAGGAGTGATTAACTGGAACAGATATCCTTCACTTTCTTTATTGATCAAACAAGTGTTTATTGTACTGTAATATACGAATTGTTTTAGCCTTTCTTTATATTTGCGACAGAGGGGCTTCCTTTTCGTCGCTTTGTTTCAATGATTCTCACGATATATCGAGAATTTGTAATTGTACGTACAGTTGGAATTTTTGTGATGCGCCACAACTTTTCGACTGCTTCCCAAGTTCGTTGCACAGTAAGTGACGCGTCTACTGTCATTTATAAACAAGTGAAAAGAATATTACGTTAATTCGGAATTTTCATTGATAAAGGGGCTTATTTTATTATATGCAATGCAAATTAAAACGTACACAGAAAAAAAGGTATATTGTTATTTTGACAATACCTTTAGTTTTAAAATGAAAGTCTTGAAATAAGATTATATTGCGTTAAATTAAAAAAAATTACTTGACTGAAGATTTATTTTAAGATCTTATATAGTTTAATCAAGAAAATGATATTCTTGTAATTTAAGAATAATTTTCTTGAAATGGAAACGAAAAAATGTTGGATAGAAAATACTGTATGTTCAAATCGAAGATTATAATTTTCTTAGAATAAAATTATTAAAATAATTATATTCTTGAAATAACAATTACAGTATTGAAATAAGACTATAATATTATTGAAATTCAAGATTTTCAAATTCTTCTAAGAAGATTATTGTTACGTATATATGAAACTATGAATGCGTTCATATAAATATATAAGAATTAATTTGACATTTGCTTTTTTTCTGTGTATGATTTTTTATCTTAATTCTTTTTTTTATGACATATCGATGAAAATGATTAATTTTTCTCAGAACTTTTCACATGATTTTTTAAGAGTTTTTTTTTAATATTTACATTTTGTCGGCAATTCTTTATATAAATTCTGAAATTGCATAAATGTCCCGAGATTTTTTAAGTGTTTTATTCTATAATTTCTGTCAAACTCTTGTAAAATCTAAAAGGTTTAAAAGACGTCACGTTAATTCGGGACTTCTTTTTTACAAATTTCCGCGCTACAATTGGCCGCGATAGCACCCAACTTCTTCTTCAGCTGCGCCCAATCGCAGACTCCGTCCTCGCAGCCTTCGATGGTCACGGGGCTCTCGTTTAAGTAGAAGGAGACCTTGAAGGGAGTGTCGGACGAATCGCACCTAACATAAAATTATTCACAATGTGTAATCATATATAATATTATATATTACAATTAATAGAAAAATTTTATTAGTCTTCAGAAAGAACTGACTCGCAGAGACTGAAATTCTTAATATAAAGCATGTATTTTTTAATTTCCTTTTAATTTTTAGTAACGGACATCTGTGACTGTTACCTGTGGAAGACCGCCGCAAAATTCGAGGCGAACGGCACCAACCGGGAAATCCTCCAGCTTCTATGACCCATGTCCCGGAAGTTCGCGGCCGTTAGCGGCACCGAGTCCTTGCCGATTCCCATCGCGGTGAGGAACAGCGATACCGTATGCGAGTGCGAGAAGTAGAACACGCCCCTCGGCTCGTCGCCATTCGTCTCCAGCTTCCTGCGGGATTTTAATTAGAAGAAAGAAAAATCAATCAAACAAATGATCTTGCAACTTCAGCAAAAGTCATATCTGTATAAAAATTAGTTGAGATAAATAAATAATTAGCGCATACTGTGATATGTATATGTATTGCATCTAATCAATCTACACAGAAACAAAGGATATTGTTATTTTGACAATACCTTTAGTTTTAAAATGAAAATCTTGAAATAAGATTATATTGCGTCAAATAAAAAAAAATTACTTGAATGAAGATTCATTTTAAGATCTTATATAGTTTACATTTTTTCCTTTCCATTCAAGAAAATTATTCTCAATTAACAAGAATATCATTTTCTTGGTTGAACTATATAAAATTTTAAAATAAATTCATTCAAGTAAATTTTTTTGATTTAACGCAATGTAATCTCATTTCAAGATTTCCGTTTTGAAACTATAGATATTGTCAAAACAAGAATATTCTTTTTTTTTGTGTCAGATATCAAAAAAATGAAAGATATTACAGTCTCTCTTGAATTCTCTTGCGGAGATAGAGGATTACGCTTACGTGAAATGTTCGAACATGTCCCGGACGGGGTGACACCCGAGCTCGCTGTTGATTTCTTCTCCTGGACCGGCGTCGTAGTAATACGCGAGATCGTACAGGTACTCGAAGACTAACATAGCGTCTTCGGTGAACGCGTCGCACCAGGGCGACGGTTTGTTCGGACACACGGCCCTCTCGAAGCGACACACGTCGTACAGGAGAAACGCTGCCTCTGAAATTATTTTTGATAACTGGCAATTGATAAGAATTCGAAAATTAAATGTAGCCTGGCGAATAATTACGCACCTCTTACGGACTTATCTGTGATATTCAAACGTCGAGAGATATCGTTCAAAACTTTTGTCATCTCCGGGCCGTCAGTAAACTTCGTCGTCTCCCCGTTGTATTTGTTATTCCAAGGCACGCAAGTGTCGTACAGCTATTTTGAAAACGACTGATATGAGAAATCTTGCATGCAAGAAAATATGTATCTCTTAGTCTCTAAAAAAAATATCTTGTCCTGAGTCTTACATTCTTTCGAAGTTTCGGGAAGATAACTTTTAGTGATTTGAAAGATATCTGATATAATAAGTATATTAAAACTGCCCTTCAAGATGCTTTTTAACAGTAAATTAATATATTTTGTAATTGAATTAAGGTAAAGTTAATGGATTGTAAAATTAATTGATTTAAAAATGACACGAACAGAAAATTAACTCAATTAAAGTTACGTTCAAATTAAATTAATTCAAGTTGAAGTAAAGTTTATTTTAAGAAGCATTGTTTATATTAATTTAAAAAGCCATATAATTTATTTAAATGAGATTACCAACACATTTCTACCCAACCCTACTTTTAAGTTATCTAAAAAATATCTTTTAAAGATGTCTTTTGCGACGCGCGCAAATTTTCAATATTATACAAGAAGGAAAAAAAAATTAACAATTGAGAGCGCATTTCTAATCCTTCAGATATTTTCCGTGGTGTCTAAGATTAAAAGCAAATAAGATGTGATTCTTTAGATATGTTACGTTTAATAAAGTGTCATTGGCAGTCGGCACTATTTTGAAGTCGAGCGATGTTTCACTGCCATTTTCTTCGAAGGAATTCATCATGACAATATGTTCTTCTATGTCCAGCGAATCGTACTGTAAGGTAAAAAAATATACAAATAGATTAAAAAATTTGTTTACTTTCTTCTTTGATCAGAAAATAAAGGATCAATTTTTAATGATTTTACCAAACATTTAATTGTTAAAGATTAATTTTTTAATATTTTAAAATTAAACAGTTTTTTATACGTGCATTTGTTTATATTAAATGATAATTATACTAATAATATGTAAAAAAATGTGCTTTTACTAGAAACGATTGAAAATTTTAATTTCTCACGATTCTCTGAATCGTTATTTTAGTTGTTATGTATTTTTAGAAAACTTTCGATTTATTACCTTGATTAAAGGATCATCCGACACTATCGTGAAGTTAATGCCCAAAGCTCCCTTCATGAAAGACATCATGCTAAGGATAGTGCGTTGCTTGGCCGTCGATTTAAACTAAAACATAAACGATGAAGAAATCTATTAATTAATATACATTACAACTAATAATATATCAACATATTATAAACAGTCCGTTGAACATAGTAAATAAATAGAAAAAGATACCGCGATAATAATAGATTAGATCGGGCTACTACAAATAGATTTCTTTTGCATATGATTTTTACTATTTTACAGTTTGTCCTATCGATAAGTATGTTAGTTTAGACTACGTCCCGATTTTATCTTTAAAAGCGCGTTATGAGAAAGATTAAAAAAGGGAAAATATAAAATAGTTTTAAGATGCTATCCTCTCAGAAAGGATTTCTGATATCAAAACGAAAAATATTCTTGACATATTTAATCTTATTACAAACTTATGTAGTATAAAAATAAAATCAGATTAAGATTAAATCAGAAATTTCTATCTTCAGATCGGTCCATTTTTAAATCTAGAATATCATAAGATTGTCACAAATTTGCTAAACCATTTCTAAGAAAATTAATAAGATAACATCAAAAGTCACTTTATTTTAGATTGAAGAATAAAATAAACTTTTCATTTATTTCCAAGAATAAAATATTCCGTATTTAATAATAAATATGATTGGCGCTATTCTATTTTATGATGCGACCGATTCTATTTTATGATAGATCGAAGATTAATAGCATTAGATCCAGAAATCTTTTCTGTGGGTGTAGAAACATATAAAATAATCTAATATTGTTAATAACATGCTTACTGTTGTTTAAATACTAAACGATTTGTAAAAGAAAATCATAAAAAATTAATAAAAGCATATTTTATATGGAAAGAACACAAATGCATGAGTTTTTATTTAATTTTTTCCAAGCAGATGTCCAGTTTTCCAGAAATAAGGAAATATCGCTTTAAGAGATCAGTAGTGACGACTTTATTGTGATAATAAGAGAGTTCCTTCATTTTTTATATTAATCTTCTACTGGTTCAGCACCATTGCATTGTTCCGTTTGCATAACTCTTGTCTCAAAAAATAAAATTATATTGAGTGATTGTGTACTCAGTGTAAAGATTTTAATTTTTATATTGACGAGTTTACAGAGAACTGATTGACTTTATCACAACCATTACAATAAATTGTTTATCGTGTTTCGCAACACTTTCACCTCTCTCTCAAATCGTTACCTTGAAATTCTTGACCTCCGTGTCGAAGAGTGTCGGCAATTTCGCTTTGACCCTCTCGCCGAGCGACACCCATTCCCTTTCGCCCTCCGTCACCAAAAACTTTCCCTTACCTTTGACGAACTCGGAGCAGGTCTCCCAGTTCTTCGATACCTTCGCGTACGGAGGTATACCTGCGAAAGTGGTCGGTCAAAAGTAAATTCTGAAAAGTAAATCGAAATTTTAGAAAGCTCCGAATTTCCTCACTTACAAGCGCCGTATATTTTCTTCGCGATCTCCGGAAAATTGCGGCGCATCTTGCGCGCAAACGTCATGATACGTCTCATCTTAGTCTCGTCCGGATTGCGCGTCCCGTGCCTACCCAGCATCCATATCTGCATCGGTTTGCAGTCTGAAAAAGTCGATCGTCAAGCCCGTTTGATGGTGAAAAAGTGACTTTTGAAAAAAGATTTCTTTCATCTTTGCCGCGAATACTTACTCGTTAGAGTCATATTTTCTACGGTGTTGTTATGGATATAGGAATACGCCGTCTTGGTGCCGGTGTAAGGATAAGTATTTTTATAGGGGTGACAGGAGACAGGTACCCTTAACAGCGCGGCCCTCGCCAGGTATATTACGGAAACGAGGATGCATAGTCTCATCCACATCGTGCAAATCGTTGCTTTTTACTGTACTCTAAATGAAAAAATAAACGGAGACGCGCTTGGATCACATTTTTTGCTGAAGTAATAAATAGGGTCGAATTTTTTAAACAAATAATTTTAACACACTTGACACCGCAGTCACGCGCCTTGTGCGTGCTATTTAGCTTTCTATCTTTTTACTTTTTAAAACTAACTTGCAATGACAATTATGTAGATAACCATCTATACAAATTATCTTTTGTTAATCTCCGCGATAACAGCCTCTCTGCACGAAGTTGTCGGAGTAAGAAAATCAATCTGCGTCACAAAAAGGCGATGATAACGTTTCGATAGATACGACTATCAATTTTATTTCTTTTTTTTAAGAGTAGATAACGCAATATTCTTGAACATTACAACTACAGTAAAAATGTATAATTTTTAATGTCTTACTAAAATGATTTTCATAATATTATTATGAAATTATATAAGAAATATATAAGAAATTAAGAAATACATTTTTGAAAATATTAAATGTTATAAAATCTCGTTATTGTAATAATAATTCAGTGTAAATAATAGTGTTAATAAAGTTTTGCTTACACGGAAAAAATTACTCTCAAATTGAAACTTATGTATTCAAATTAACGCGATTCTTGTTTCATATATAAGCAACAATATACATATAATCTTCTTAGAAGAATTTGAAAATCTTGAATTTCAAGATATTATAGTCTTATTTCAATACTATAAGTATTATTTTAAAAATATAATTGTTTTGATAATTTTATTCTTAGAAAATTATAATCTTCGATTTAAACATGTAGTATTTTCTATCCAATATTTTTTCTTTTCCATTCAAGAAAATTATTCTTAAATAAAAGAATATTATTATATAAAATTTTGAAATAAATCTTCATTCAAGTAAATCTTTTTGATTTAACGCGATATAATCTCATTTCAAAATTTCCGTTTTGAAACTGGAAATATTGTCAAAACAAGAATATTCTTTTTTTTCTGTACTTGTTAATCTTTTGATTGTTAAAGTATTATAATATTTCCCTCCACGTGAGAGAGAAGAGTACGACTACTCTCGCACGAACAAGAACACGGATTGAACAAAGTTACATGGACAAAGTTACCTCTCGAGTTGGCACTATTCGTGAATCGTCTCCGTGAGAATTTGCATAAATGCCAGCCAGTTGAATGTTGTACGTGTAATAAACGATTAGTCCTGATAATCGCAAAGCGAGAAGTGGAGGGGCGATTCACTATATTTATTTACACAACACTTCGATATATTTATTCATTTTTTTCTTTCTTGAGCACTCGTTGAGGAACAGACGCAGTGCTTGCGGCACGTTACTCGTTGACATCGAACGACCACTGCTGCCCTGAAACTAAAACGATCCTTGAAACGATTCTCGAAAAAAAAAGAGACGAGATACTTATCTCTATTGCTGTCTCATGGGGAGCTTTTCAACGATTGGCTGTCAATTATCGTGACGATCTTGTACCTGAAGGAAAAGGAGTTCCTTTTACGGCCGAAGCATTTTTGTGCATCGTAATATGTATGTATATACATTTATTGACCCTTAGACAAATTTTTATTTTAATTTGTAGGATATAAGTTTCAACAAAAGTATCAATTCTGTACATTAAAAATAATTAGGTGAAATTATTATTTAAAATAGACAACGCGTGAAAAAGTACGTAATATCAAAATTTAAAATGTTTTAAGTATTTTATTAATAAATTATAATTAAGAATCACAAACAAAATATATTTTTGATATTTGATAAAAACGTTTGAAAAACATTTAGGATTCATTTACAATGTGGTTTTTATTTCCTGCTTTTTGTCTTCTTACCTATTGTCCATTTGCTTCTTTGTGTCTTATTGAAATTGGAGAGATAAAAGTTAATGAACTTCAAAAGAGGCAAAAAACGCATAACAAAAGATATGATAGTCAACAAGATGTTTTATTGATAAAATAATATGTAAAAAAGTAAAAAGTAAAAAACAAGGAAGCTAACAGCACATTCTAAATTGGTTCTTATATTTTAAATTAAAAAAATAATGATATTACATAGCATAAAACTTTTTTTTCAACTTCGCCAAATTACAGACCGTTCTCGTAGATTTTAAGGATCAGATTCTTGTTTATTTTTGAAGTTGCCAACACTAAAGATTTCTTTAAAGGTTTATTATAAAAACTTCTTTTTTAATGCTTTTTTTAGGATAGAACAAAAGGAAAAGATTTCTTTTATTATTTTCCTCTATATATAATTCAAAATAAACATTCAGGCTCGGCTCGGCATTCTGCTCTAGAGTGGATTCTCTTCTTCAGCCTTTTCAAAGTTTATTGTATAATTTTTAGGCAGCCTGGGAAGTAATACGAATTCTCTCTAAAAATTTAAATTAAACTTATGTGAGTAGAATATAAATAATTCAAATAATACAAATAATATAAATTGAAGTAACTCTTCATTAACTAAAAAGAAAATAAAAAGATAAACTATTAAATTGACACCTCTGATTTTGGCGGAATTTTGACACGAACGGTTGTAGTGTTAAGCCACCGTGCGGAACTTGATTCGGTATTTTGTCCGAAATTCTTTTCACAAATTTTCTCGTTGCAATTGGCCGCGATAATGCCCAACTTCTTTTTCAGCTGCGCCCAATTGCAGATTCCGTCCTCGCAGCCTTCGAGGGTCACAGGACTCTCGTTTAGATAGAAGGAGACTTTGAAGGGAGTGTTCCTCGAATTGCATCTAACATAAAAATATTCATATATATATATATATATAATTATTATTAAGTTAAGCTTTATTTACTAAAAGAAAGTAACTTTGTTTAAGGAATAATAATGAGCTACTTCTTTGCTTTTTAATTTCCTTTGGATTTCCATGCGATATCGTAATATTGTGTATGTTTCAGCGATCGTTACCTGTGGAAGACCGCCGCAAAATTCGCGGCAGACGGCACCAACTGGGAGACCTTCCAACTTCTATAACTCGTGTCTCGGAAGTTCGCGGCCGTAGGTGGCACGGAGTCCCTGCCGATTCCCATCGCGGTAAGGAACAGCGATATCATTTGAAAGTCGGCGAAGTAGAACACACCGCTCGGTTCGTCGTCGTATATCTCGAGTTTTCTACAAGATTTTAATTAGGAGAAGACAAAAGAGGATAACCAAGAGTGGAAAGTACTCGAGAACCCATCGCAGACGAAGGCTTCCGCTTACGTAAAATGTTCGAACATGTCCCGGACGAGATGACATCCCAGCTTGCCGTTGATCTTTTCTCCCGGACCGACGTCGTAGTAAGAAAAGAGATCGTCCTGATACTCGTAGGTCCGCATTTGGTCGTTGGTGAACACGTCGCACCAGGGCGACGGTTTTTCCGGGCACACGGCCCTCTCGAAGCGACACACGTCGTAAAGTTGAGCGACACTCTCTGTAATCATTGTACTACACTGAGAAAGAAGTATTGTTGACTCGACAAAATTTTTCAGCTTGAATTCAAATTTTGTCAGTTCAAGACATTTATACATTTAACTTAAATGCATAAATGTCGATTTATATATATAATTCATTAAATTATATAAATAACTTGAATAGACAAAATTTAATTTAGTTGAAAAATTTAGTCAAATTAACATTTTTTTTGTACAATAAGATTCGATAACTAGCAGCGATTGATTACTTTAACACTGTAAGGCCCATTTTTACCAACGTAGATTAATTTTAATCTCGGATTTAACTAACTCTTTACCTCTTTCTAATTTTTGGAACTAGAATGAGATAATAAGTGAATTAAACCGAGATTAAACTTAATCTACGTTAAAAGCGGGCCTAAGACTTCAAACTTCAAAGTTTAATCTTGGAATTTGAACTGCCCAGGCTCGTCACACTGGAGTAAGAAGTACCCTATGCGTAGTAATCATTTTTCGCAAATTTTTATGTTAACGATTCTAATTACTTAAAAATAAAAAAATCCTTATTTAATTCGTGTTTATCTGTCTTACTCTGATTCTGAAGTATCGATTTTTAAAAAAGTTGAAAAATATACTTTTTTCAGTCCAGAGATATACGTGACAAAGCGTTGCAGGATTTCACTCAATATATTATATAAGAATAGAATTTTTTCGAGAACTGTTGCATCTTTTTCATTAACATTCAACGTTGATTGCTTAAAGTTTTTTTGTGAAAAAGAAATACTTCTCTTGCAACCGATGATTTTGGAAAACTGATACCAGTCGCCGAGTGATTATTTACCTTGTTTGATCGGATCTGGAAGAGACAAATAACGACTAACGTCGTCCACAACTTTCGCCATTTCCGGGCCATTAACAAACTTCGCCACTTGCTCGTTGAAGACACTGTACCATGACTCGCAAGTGTCGTACAGCTATTTTGAATAATTAATATGAGAGACCTACAGCGCGCTTCAGTTTAATATTCACGATGCAATTTTAAGCATCGTAATAGGAAGAAAAAAAAGATTAATAATTAATTGAAAGCGTATATGTATATTCCTGATCGACTGAACGTTATACAACGCATAAGATAGTAGAGCTTTACATTCGTTGATTACCAGAATTTCAATGAAAGATGTGGCTGTTGATTTATTACCTTCAACAAAGTGTCATTAACGACCGGCACAACCCTAAAATTGAGCACATTACCCTCCGCTCCTTCGAAAAGCTTTGTTATGATTTCTTGTTCTACGTTCATTGATTCGAACTAAAAAAAAAAAAGAAAGAATATAGAATATAGTGGCAAATCGATAAAAAGGTGTGTTTATTCTTCCACACAATATTCTTACATCAGCAAATGAAAGAAGGATGATTGACATTTGATAACTTTATTGAACAAACCTGTATCACGGAAATTGGAAGTAACTTTTCGTGTTCTAATGGTCACAAAATCGTTAATTATTTTATCAAAATTTATTGATACCTTACGTTATTTTATTTTTAATTAAAAGAGTTCCGATAATTGATTACTTTCTACACCTTGCCTTAGCAATAATCCTAAATAATTTTCTATTAATTTCAATTTACATACTAAAATTTCTTTCTCATGAAATTATTGTTACCAAAAGTTAAACATATTTTTGATGCTATTTCCAAGTTCGAATATGATTCAAGTAAAGAGGAATTGTAAATTAATTGTAAAAAGTTTTATAATAATCAGAAACTGATTTTTTATGTATTAGAAAAAGTATTGCATGCTATTTGAGACTAAGAATCTCAGACCTGCCATTTTCTGATCTTTCAATCAGTTTACATAAAGCAAATGCCTGATTCGCCACACCTTAGTGCTGGTTTTGCTTTCTTTATCTAAGTTGCTTGAAATTTCCAATCGCTCGCGTATAATAATCGATCACTATTTCACTTGCCGTATATTAAGAAAGTATATACCTTCCGATTTATTACCTTCGAATTGTTGTTATTTGGTATTAACCTGAGGTCAACATCGAAGGCTCCCTTTGCGAAAGTTAACATGCTAGCGGTCGTACTTTGTGCAGCCGTCGATCTGAACTGCAGCATAAACGTTAGGAAAAAAAAAATTTAATTTATATTACAAATATATAACCCAGCAAACATAGCAGCAACATTGCGGCAATGTTATAACATTGTAGCAACATCACAGCAATATTACAACATGTTCTGTGTTTGCTGGGAACATATCATTGTAATTGATTTATGGAAGAATTTATTAATTTTAACCCGTTAACATGTTAAAAAATCAAACCTCCACCTTGAAACTCTTAGTCACATTCTCGAAGAAGAGTGTCGGCAATTTCGCTCTGATTCTCTGACCGAGCGCAAGCATATCCTTTTCACCCTGCCTCGTTAAATACTTTTCTTTCCTTTTCCTTCCGAAAGCGGGACAGGTATCCCAATTTTTCGGAACCTTTGCGTACAGAGGTATGCCTACCGGAAACAGTCCATTAAGAATTACAAAGATAAGTACGAAACGATCCACCATCTTCCAACTGTCTGAATTCAGATGCCTTAGAAGTTCTCTCTCGCTTACAATTGTTGGTCATTCGTCCGTATACTTTCTTCACGATGTTTTGAAAGTGGGGGCGCGATCTCTCCGCTATGCCCACGATCGTTTTCATCATTGTCTCGCTCGGATATTCCGTCCCGTGTCTGGTCAACATCCATATCTGCATCGGTTTGCAGTCTAAAACAATTAATTTTGTTTAATAGAAAATTATTTAGCGAGAAAATTTAAGCTCTCTTTTTATGGTACGAATATTTTACTTGTTAGAGTCATGCTTCCTGCGGTACTGTTGTCATAAATGTAAGAATACGGTGTCTCGATGCCGGTGTAAGGATAAACATTCCTGTAATTGGAGTGACAGGGCTCGGATACAGGAGTGCCCTGCAGCACCGCATTTTTCATCAGCCACAAGGAAATGAACAAGCACAATCTCCTCCACATCCCGCTAATCCTTGCTCTCTACTGTTTTAGGTGAGAAAAGAAGATCTAAATGACAGAAATTATATTTTGTTACTTGAAATGCGAAGCGATAGAGCTAATTCTTGGTACACAATTTAAAAAAAGAATCTTTTTTAAAAAGAAGAAAAAAACGTTATATTAATGTATTAATAATTATTTTTAAAAAAAGAATTCCAAGTAGAAATATATAATGCGATAGTTGACGTTTTTGAACGGAGCGTTAGCTTAAAAATATTATTTGCCTACACAGTTGAAAAATTTCGAAAATTTAACGTAGCCTGTTTCAAACGAGTAACACTTAATACTTAAATTTTTAATATATTAAATTAATTTAACATAAGATGAATATCTAAGAAAGTACATAAACATTCTGTAACAAATTTACACGAAAAATTTCAACACTTTGATAACAAATTGTAAAAAGATATATTGTTAATAAAATTAACATTTATAATACGTTGACACATAAGTACGTTCTATTCACTTATCTTTAAAAATTTTGTGTTTCAAAATATCTACATTATTTTTATGTTATTTGTTTATTCTTCCATAAATTGTGCTACTTTAACACTAATAAGAAATCTTGAACATTAATTTAAAACAAAATATTCAAAATAATATAATCTTTATAAGACTTTACGCAAATGTCTGTTGTTTTACGTATGATAAATGGTTATTACGCGTAATCAGAAAACTATAAATTCTATGAAGACGATACTTCACCATCTATTTAAATTTGAATTTGTCCTCCCTGTAGGGAAACTCGTACTTTGTTATTCTGAAATATGTTTACGGACGTTGTCTGTAAACACCGAACTTGAACTATACTGAGCGAAAAGTAAGAGTTCTTCGAAAGAAAAGAATGTTTATCTCCTTCGCTGTCTTACAGGAAGCTTAAGATTGTTTCCACGGTTTGACTGGTTTTTTCTATTACCGTAATCACGATAATAATTTTGTACGTGGAAGAGAAGGATTCTTTTTCTATTATAACAACCAAGGAATTTTTATGAGTCATTGCGATATACTTAATGACGCTTAGAATATTTATAAATTCTTTGTAATATTTAAAAACTTAAATAAAAGACATCAATCACGTGCATTTTGGATAATTGAATAAAATTATTATTTAAAATAAAAATTTTGGTTGGCAATATCAAAGTTACTATTTATTTATTTTTAATTAAATAATTCTTCTTTATTAATGTTTTATTTATTTAAAATTTAAAACTTTGCTTCTCAACGTTTTCAGATAATTTGTAAACGAAAGGGAAGACTTGACTCTGTGTCTACTTAATTGTCTACTTTGCTCTCTTAAAAATTATCAAGGTAACGTTTTCTAGATAATTTTAGAAAGCACTTCAGTCTCTTTTACGGAATGTTAGCGATCCAGCGGTAATCTCGGAATAGCTTTCGTATCTTTTGGTAATATGTAGTTCAAGAGCAATTTTCATATACTTCAGGATTATAAGGCTTACCTTTAATCGTAGCGTCGTGAATATGAGCTCGCTTATCCGCTTTCTGTACTCGATGTAACTTTCGTGAATATAATATGCGCAAAATGAGAAGACTTTTGAGTGTAAATTTTTATTTTATTTATTAGAGTCATTTGGTTGATCTTTAGTGAGACATGATTTGTTCTCTATAGTTTTGTGAAGTGAGAATGCATTATTTTTATAGAATTTAAATAAAAAACTCTAACAATTTAAAATTATGTCATTCTGTCTAACATAAGCACAGCAAGATCAGTCCGATAGGATTTTGTGCAGTTGTTGAATTAATAATTTTTAAACAACGCCGACTATTGTTTCTCGCAAAGATAAACCTTAGGTTAAAGGAGATTAAAACAATGTAATAAATAATTCATTTCTTGCTTACATTTAATATTAGATTTCTTTTTATTTAATTCGATTTAACACTAGCTTTTTTCAGTACTTTTACATACTGTACAGTATCGAATATTAAAAACGTATAAATATGTGACAAAATTAATTACAATGATAAAAATAATATCAAAATATTTCTTTTTTTTTTTATTAATCAAAAATGAGAAACGAAAATTACGAAAGCACCTTTTTCGATTCTAGTGGCATTCTACGTATTCAATCTTGTAGCGGTAGGAGATGAAAAATAGTAATGGAATGATAGCGTATCCTGTTAAAAAAATGAAATTGTAGGCCATCATCTAGACAAATTTTTTCCGCTCTACAATTATACGCAATTTCACTCAGCTTCTTCTTCCACTGCGCCCAATCACAAACTTCGTTTTCACAGCCTTGCAAAGTTAAAGGATTCTCGTTCAGATATCATCGCATCTAAAATAAAAGCATTTATTAAGATATACGATTATATATAATAGAATATATTAAAATTATTCTCAAAAAGAATAAGAAAAGAGCAAAAACTGTTAGACTTGTGGAGACTGAGATTTTATTTAAACACACAAAACAGTTTGTGTTAATTTATTAATCTCTGAAATGCTCTAATTTGCTTTGCACAAACTCGACTTTTTTTTTTTAATTTGCTATTAATAATTGACAATTAATTAATTAAATAATTAATTAATTGTTGATAATTTATAATTTAACGTTTGAAAACTGTTACTCAAAGAGTGATTACTTACTTCTGGCCTCGCAAACGGATGGCATGTTTTTAACAAACTTAGTAACGTTGTTTCGGAGCTAATGTTAAAAGGCATCTTTTATAAAGGACAACATGCTGGCAAAGGTGGGTTGCGTGGCCAATAATCTAAACTGGAAACATAGATATCAGGATAACAAAAGGATTTAATTAATTAATTAATTACGCTAAAAAAAGAATGTAATTACCTTAATTTAATTATAATTTATAGTAATTTTCGGTGCTGTACATTAATAATTGCTTTAATCATGCAAAGCATAGTTACTAATTATTATTACTTGTAAATAGCAAAAAAATATTTAAAAAGTAATGCCATCACATTTGTTACAATTGTGATTGCATTTACTACATAAAAATATTTTGTTATTTCCATTATTCCATATATTCATAGAAAAGAAAGGAAGAACAAAGGAAAGTAATTTTTAAGTGAAATGTAATATACTATCGAAGCGTTATCCTTTTCTAAATATCATTCGCCCGTGATTTAGGCAAGTAATATTTTGAGGCTAATGCTCCGTCTAAGAAACGTAGACTAATACAATAGATCTTTTACTTAAAAATCATTTTTGAAATAATGCGAATTAAATAAAAATTATTTTAAGCTTATGTGATTCACAATTGGATCCGTCACTTTATTCCGCGTAATCGCAAATAGAAAAATTTTACGAGAGCAAAACTTTACCTATTTGTGTGATAAACTTTTTTTCGTAACCGAGATTTTATTGAAAAACGCAGGAAACACAGGCTTGCAGCAAGTGTTACTCGTAATAGATACCAAATACGCTGCACTGAGCGTGAAAAGTGCGACCCTCGTAAGAAAAGGCAGAATATTTATCTCTTTCGCTGTCCCATAGAAAGCTAAGGGTTGTTTCTACCGATTGGCTGGCTTTCTCGATTATCATGACCGTGACGATAATCTTGTGCCTGCAAAAGAAAGAATTTCTTTGAAACGACCAAGAAATTTTGCGTAAATCCCCTTTTTTACCCTTATCAACAAATTATTATTTACAAATTTTTTGTAACAGTTTGAAATTAAAAAAAATGTCTATTTTGTATATGACATAACTAGATAAAATTTTTAAAATAATAACCGGTTGATAATAAGAATAAGTGAATTAACGATTATTGATTACTTTATTGTAAGTTAAATAATTAATTTATTAACAACATATTTTGTTCTAATATGCTACATAATCATATGATTTTGATTAATACAATAAAAAAAAACTCAGATATAGAATAAATAATTTTTATAAAGAAAATATTTTAACAAAATCTTTAAATGCCTAAAGAGAAAGCAGTTTTGAAATAAAAAATATTAAAAACTAAATTACATTTTGTGTGTGAAGAAAATTCGAATGAAATAGCAATTAAACAACGATTATGTTTAATTTAAATAAAAATTCATATTGCTTATATCTTTTTATGTTCATGTCTTTTTCAAATCTTCAATTTTTCTAATAATTCTTGCAGAAAAAAGCTATCGTTACATTTGCGGAAAAGAATTTCTTCTCTTCTCCGAAAAAAGAAACCATTTTCTCAAATCATCGGAGACCCATCACGCACCTATCGAAGTTTAATTTCTTCACGCGCCGTCGTATCTCCGCCGCGATGTCGCCGCACAATTTCACGGCCTCCGCATCGTCGTACATGATCTCGTCCAGACGATTGTTCATCACCGATCTCACGATCTTGTCCACCAGATCGATCTTGAACGAATTCTGTGGTTCCATGCGATAAGTGTTTTGATACTTCGGTACCTGCGACAAACGTCATGATATTTGCAACAACAACTTTGAGAGCATTCTGCTCGTCCTTTTTTTTTAAATCTAAATTCTTAAAACATTTCAAAAATTAATTAATTTTAAATTTGTTAAAATACTGTTTTTAAATTAAAATCTTGGCATTTTAATCCACGTGAATTCCGATGTTGTAAAGTGATTTGGAACTTCGATCGGTGCTTTTTACCTCATTGTCGTCGGGATTTTTTTCACTTGCTTCAAATTGAAGCGGCATAATGTTGATTTTCGTTCGACAACGATAAATCGATCAGTATAGAAGCCTTCAGTAATTCAACAATTATTTTTCGCTCTAATGCAAGAGCTTGCCTGGTTTATTAATCCTTACTAGTACTCACGTATCCAAGGTAAACGACAATCAGTTACTTAGAAACGCCGCGAGGATCGATCGATGGAAGCAAGAATTATTTGTAGAAATAAAATACTATATACATAAAATAAAATATTTAAGAAAAAAAATTTAACACAGGTTGAGGAGATAAAGTTAAATCACATTTCTGTAGAACTGATTTAAAGAATACAGGAAACTGTAAAAATGTATAATAATTTAATCGAAATTAATCGAGTGTTCTAAAAAGCTTAAAATTTTTAAAAGATTAAAATTTATATGAAAATTTGTCTACTTTACAAAAAATATATTCTTTTGAAAAATGTAGAATTTATATAAAAATTATTTTTATACGTATTACTTTTTTCTCTTCTCTCTCTGCGCGTGAATGAATAATTGTGCTTTATTGTGCAGGAATACAGTGCTATATCATAAACAGACGTACTTAATAATCATCACTTTATTTAATATATATTATACATTGTATTTAATATTTATAATATTTCCACCAGCAATTTTCTCGATCGCGAGCCTCGGAAAAAACGCCGCGTCTCGGTTATCGTTTAACAATTCTTTCTATTATACATCTCAAATACGAACCTTTAAAACACTCCCCTTGCCGTTGCAAAAGCGATAATCAATTTTTGTTAACTTCCGTAAAATGCACGTTAAACAACATCGCCATGCCAATGTCGAGGAAATATAAGCTTGCTTCGAAAAACGATTTGCGGACAAGACGTGTGGAAAGGGGAATCTCTTCTCGGGATTCTTTTAAAACCTTTGAAGATTTACAGACACTTATCCGAAAAAACTCTTACAAAGTTACATTCGTTTCGGGAAATATTCCCGAAGACACAAACACGAAAATACATATTTGAAACGCGAGGCGCCTTCTTCTTTGATTATAAGTATGAGCCACTTTTTGATCTTTATGTCCGTGCGGTGAAAATACGCTCTCTAAAATATATACTGGTATTACATTTATCGATACGTCAATTCCATTCTCAAATCCTATGGTGACACGGTAAGTACCGGTCGTCAATACCTTCCAAATTTCAACGTGCAAAATCACAAGAGTAGGACAATTTTCGACAGATCGAACAATTATTAAACTAAGGTATCACTATATAAGTTTCAGAAACAATACACATATGTACATATATTCATTATTTATAATTATAAACATCTGTAAGCCTTGTATCTTTCTCTCCTCTACGTTACATAAATAAATATTTATAACCCCTTGTAACTATTTGTTAACTAAAACAACATTGGTCAAATTAGACATCAAGCAAATTACTTGTTAGTTTGAAGTAACTAAAATCTGCAACAGATCAAACGTCAACTCGCGATTGCGATTGCGTTTACGCGGTACGAGCAGTATAGTTGACGATTGTGCAACAAACAATTGTTACGTAAACCCTTGCGTTTGTGAAAAGACGGTGAAAAGCGAATGCGACTTTAATATCCACCCTCTCGGCTCGCATTCAGCAATTGTTTCTGCAGAAACGGCGACGGACGCGTCTCTGTGAGGTAGGCGTCTAAAACTGTTCGCGTCTCTCTCTCGTTGGCTCCACGAACCGGAAGTTCTCGACGGATCGTTCACGAGCGAGCGAAATGCGAAATCCTCAACCAAAAAGCGAAGACCCGACGAAACTCTAAGACAGCATCTCCACCTCCGCCTGGATGTTCTGGCGCGCCTGTTCCTCCAGCTTGTCGCGGAACTCCACGGTCGCGAAGATGTTCGGGATCTGCAGGAAGTTCTGCAACACCTGGAACGTGTGTACAAACAGAAATATAGTAAAGGGGTTTGTACTTTTTTTCAGAAATTTTTACAAATTTAATGTATGAAAAACTCTTAAAAAGGTAATTATGAGATATTATAAGAATTTTTTTTATTATAACCAACTTAAATTATTTGTGTTCGGCTTCGTATCTGTTTTTAGATAGAATTTTTAGGAAGAGGGAAAATTTAACGCATCACTCTTGCATTTCTCTTCAAGGATTATTAGAATGTAAATGTTTTCTTTTCCCAAATTTTGGATAGTCTTTATATCTTTTGGTCATCTCGTAGTTAAAATTTATTGAGAAATTGTCACTCTCCTTCTCTGCCATTTACATTTCAAAGTTGAACGGGGTGCCCTACCTTCAACCGTAGCGCCGTGTACATGGGCTCGCTGAGGAAAGAGTACTCCCCGCGTATTCGCTCCCTGTACTCGGCGTAACTTTCGGGAGGGGAGCCGAGCACCGCCATGTCCAGATCCAGGAAGTAGTGAGCGTCCTCGCTGCCGAAGGCACCACCCACCTTGTGCGCGTCGGTGCTGTGAGTCGCCGCTACTTTGAGCAGAGCGCAGGTTTCCTCTCTGAGCTCCGCGTCCTGAAAGATTACATTACTTTCGTGAACTTCGGTATTCGTTTTCTTTATTTGACTAAAATGCTAAAGCTGTATTATTAACATTATTTTTTCTTCTTATTTTTTTTAGTATTTCGATTTCTTTTTTAAATAAAATCTATATATGTGAGATTAAAGTGTAATTAGATGTGAAAAGTTTGACAAATGGCACTCGCCGAGGATCAAAACGTGTATGAATTATTAATTATCAGAAACCCAGGACGGTTTACTCACCGACGGAATTTCGGCCTCGTCGGCAAAAGCATTGAAGTGCTCGAGATTCTTGTCCTCGCTGAAGACCAAGGCTTTAGGATCATACTCGAAACTGTAACGGAAATATTTTCGAATCAGCTGTCGCCGACAAGAGCAATAATATAATATACAATTCACTTTAATAAAAACATGGATGGAGAGGCAAACAATATCGCCACAAGATCGTTGTTGCCGCTTACTTTTGAAAGAATATGGCGAGTAGGACGGCTCGCGGATTTTTGAGATTGCTTTTGATTTCGTAGTAGTGATGCAGCTTGTCCCTGACCGAGTCCAGATTGTGATACGTGCGTTTCTCCTCCGAGTAGACCTCCTGCAGGCGCGTGAACCAGGAGTCGCAGACCGCGGCGTCCAGGCCCTCCGTAGCTTCCTTCCAACTGTCCTCCAACGATGTCATTGTCGCTGAAATTGTTCGACACATTCAATTCGCGAATGTTTCACAATCGTAAAAAAAAAAAAAATAATAAATTGTCGTTCAGACTCAAAACTGACCAAATTTTACTGATTTTTAAAGTCATATAACTGTTACATAATTGTAAGTTATAAGTCATTTAACAGTTATATTGTCAAGTAAGAAATTATAAGTAAGAGTTTATTTAATTATTTAAATAACAGTTATACACTGAAAAAAAATTCTTGATAAACCTGTGAAATAATGATATTGTTGAAATATCTGATTGTTTAAACAAATGTTGTAATAATAACAAAATTATAATAATATTAACAAAACATTTGGTAATAATTATAAATATTTCATATCATTCATTTGTTATAATTACTTTACGTTTAGTTGAAACTATTTCACTAAGGTTTGGGTAATTTGGACCAAGACTGGATTATTATAACCAAATCTTTTTTTCAGTGTATAATTTTTAATTGGCGTTTGCTGAGTAAAATTAAAAAAAAAAATTTATTTTATCGAGAAACGCGCACGTTCATAGTGAAGCATTGGCATACAGAATTAGCTTGAAGCTAATTTAAAAATACAATTGTATGATCATTTTTGTACTTAACAATTCAACAAAGAATTGTTTCAAGAGGTGAATACGTGGAAGCTCAGTTCGCAGCTGTGCGGAGCTTAATGTCGGAACATAATGCAAATTATTAAGAACTTTAATGCGTTCTACTCTAACAATCATCAGAATATAACTTTACGAGGTGTAACGCAAAAAGAACGACCTTGCCGAAGTCTAAAAGCACACAGCTGGGAGATACGATTATTTAAAAATAATTTTGTTGGACCATCGGGACAATCATACAGGACACTCAGGCTGTTTGCTGAAGTGTCAACACTTCTCTTGCAGCGATGTTCGCACGTCCTACACAATTCTATCGATGGTCCAACAAAATTATCTTCAAATAGTTGCTTTAGCTTGTGTAGAAACTTCGGTAAAACCTTCCCGTTCTTCCCGTGCAGGCGAAGCTCGCGAATCCGAGATGGAAACCTGAAGACATCCGGAAGCATATACGACAAACGGCCGTCGAAAAGGACGGCAAGCGCGACTCCCGTGTGTACATGTGTGAACCTTAAATCCTAATACTCACTCTTGATTTCCGACGAGCGGACGAAAGTCGCGTGGGGCAGGAGGGAATCTTTCGGGGAATTACCGAGGATGCATGATCCACGGGCGAAACTCGCCTCGCGCACTGAACTGAGCCCCGCAGCTCAACGCGGGGCAACGTTACGTGTGTGGCGCCGCGTTGGTCGACAAAACAGCCCTCTCCGCCTCCACTTATTGATCGGCGGCGAACTTATTGCACGAGCCTCTCCGCCACGCACAGGGTGGCCGCGATGGAAATCGGTCGTCGCGTGCGGAAATCACGTTTCCATCCGTGCGGATTTCCTGCCTTCATTTCGCGCTAACGTGACGTTCTACGTCAAGCCGCCCTCAATTTTTAAGAGAAGACGCGCGGTTTCAATGTTGCCGTGCAACTGTTGAATTTTTATAAACGTCCATTTGCATTTCTAAAATATTTATTGTATTTTGCTTGTTGTAAAATTTGCTTCAATTTTATTTTATAATTTTAGTATGTAAATTAATATTTAGTAAAATTTAATAAAAAGGTTCACTGGATTTTTATTATAATTATAGTATTACATATAGCATTATATATATATATATATATATATATATATATATATATATATATATATAGTGTTATATATATTTTACTATAATTGTACTATAAGTTTTACTAAAATTTAATAAAACTCTTCAAAGTCCACGATTGCCATGATTTTGAAGATAAATTCGAAGAGAAATTCTCTTCCTCCGTAAATGTTATTAATATTGCAATGAAATAAAGTTAGCATTGGTTTTTTTACTTAACAAATTTAAAGAAATCTTCATCGAACAATTGGTACGTGAAATATTCTCCAATATACTCGAATCGTTCTAAAAAGAACAAGAAATAATAGAAATTCAAAAATTCAATTTTGAAATCTCTCACGAAGAAACGAGAGTCGATCTCGCTAATCGATTGCGAGAGAGTCGAACTTCGATGCCGCTCGATAGTCTCGATAGCCGGCTAACCCGGCAATTCTGCCTGTCGGAGCTATGGAAGTATGTCCGAACGCAATTTGTTGTTTTTCGCGTTGCTGGCCGCACCGATTTCCATCGCTCTCTTCCTACACGGTTTCTTCCCCGTTGCCCATCATGCCGATACGTTCGCCTCGCAATCGGACGTCCCAGAGCACGTCGGTAACCTGAGGTATTGAGTTAACCTTATTTTTCTTCCCTAGAAATTGATCGATCTATCATTAATTAGCGATTAATTACTGATAACTATATATTAATTGCTCACATTATTGTTACATTAGCAGTGCTTGTTACAAATAATTAATACGGGGCTAAATTGGCCAATTCCTATAGGAGCTGTAAAGGAACAATTTATCTACCTAATTAATCTACCTAATTAATTTTGTTAACGCTGTTAATAAACAATGAATGTAAATTAAAATTCAAATGTAATTTAAAGGCTGTGAGTCATGCAAGATACTTATTCCTGCTGTTATAAATTCAAACTATGTTTACATGGCTCAAACGTTTTTTGACCTTCTTTAAACCATCCTTAGTACCGAATGTAAATTTACAGAAAAAAAGACAGAAGTGATTGTGCTTAATAAATATTTGCTGTATTATATTTAACAAATACTTGATGATAATTTGAATACATTGTAAATTTAATTATATACTATTTTGCCTTAGATAAAAATTAAATAAGCTAAACAGAAATTACAGTTAATTAAAAGAAACTGATATTAGTATTTATATCAATACTTTTAACTTTTAAGGATATAATTTTATTTATAAATGCAATATTAGTGAAATTTGGCAGATAAAAATTTTGTTATAATCGATATATCTCTAAAGTTATGATAGTATATAATTTTATTTTAGTTAATATTAACATTAATAATTTGTTCATCAACATAAATTAAAAAATATATATTCAAGTTAAATATTAGACTTGTTACAATATCTTTTTAAAAATAATTATAAACACATTTATATTTATCAATATGTTAATACTATAATGCCAAATATTTATGCTTGCAGTGTGAAGAAGGATGTGTTGTATAGGCCGATGGTAACCAAACTGATAATCATGGTGATTGACGGACTGAGATGGGATTTTGTCGCAGATTCAATGGAAAAAGCCACCATGCCATTGACAAGTAATCTACTGGCAAACTCCTCTGGATGCTTGTTGCGGGCTAAACTGCAGCCACCAACCGTAACCATGCCCAGAATAAAAGTAATTAATAAAATCGCAGTAATTTCACTAGCAATTATCTGAAAGATAATTGCTCCTTGCTGAAAAGAAACTAGTTTTGTAGGAATCTTTATTTATTAGGCGATGATGACTGGTACGGTGCCAAATTTTATAGATGTAATACTGAACTTTGGGAGCAAATCTCTGCAAAGCGACAGTCTGTTACATCAGTTGAAGCGGCATGGACATAGACTGGTATTTTACGGAGACGACACTTGGCTCTCTCTGTTTCCTTACATGTTTGATCGCCACGATGGCACTACGTCGTTCTTTGTTACAGATTTTACAGAGGTAATTAATATGTTATGTGATAAGATATATTGCTCATTTACTACAATGATACTAAAAATGAAAATTAAAAAAACTTTACAATTTCAATGTTTTTAAATTATCAAAATTTTGAAATAATACTTTTAAAAGTTTTGCAATTTTAGTGTAATAATTTAATCTATTGATTAGAAAAATAAAAATATCCTTTATTATTAATTTTTCACTTAGTGTGTATTTTTCATTTTAGAATTCTTGTTTTCTTATTCTTGCAAACCGTTTAAAAATAATAATTTTGAGTTACACATTGTTCTAATAAACAAATGGTACAATGAAGGTTGCATTCGCTTTTGTGCTCACAGAGACACAGAGTTTGAAACATTATTTCCCTCTTGTTGTTTATCAAATGTTAAACAAGGACAAGTGATGTTTACAAGCACTATGAGCGCCAAAGCGAAGACTAACATATTGTTTTATGTATATTTTATTCTTATGATAAGATTATTGTTAAAACGTTAAAAGACTAATATAATTGTTAAATTTTTAACAGGTAGATAACAATGTGACTCGACACATACGAGATGAGTTGAATCATGATGATTGGACTGTGATGATTCTCCATTATCTTGGATTGGATCACATCGGTCACGTCGAAGGTCCGTTTGGTGCTTCAATTAAACCTAAATTACGCGAAATGGATGAGATTGTCGCTCAAATAGCCCAAAAAGTACAGAATTGGGTCAGTATTTAAAAAATTACTTTTATTTCTATAATGTTTTCAAAATGTGTACATATATATGATAAGAATAGTTTATATATTAGTGCACAACATATAAGAGAGAAACAAAATAATGTGAACATCTAGGAAATATATATTTTTGTTATTAATAAAAAATTAATTCACTATTTTGTCTAGAACATAATAAGGTTTCTCTGCTCATTTACTTGCGTATTTTTTTTTTAGAACAACGATGGAGTATCCACGCTCCTCGTCGTCTGCGGCGATCACGGGATGAAGGATTCGGGCGGCCACGGCGGCTCGACGCCGCAGGAGACGACTGTGCCGTTTGTCACGATAGGAGGAACTCGCTGCTTGCATCAGGAGGACGGTGAACCGATCGAGATTGAACAACTCGACGTCGCGGCGACGTTGTCGGCCGCCCTCGGATTACCTATTCCTTCTACAAACCTCGGTTCCATATTCCTGGACAGTATTTACAATCTCGACGATGCTAAGCGACTCTTTCTTTTCCATTACAACTCAAGACAGGTGTTTGAGGATCGTTTCCGGAAACTCACCCATCATCAATGGCAAATTGAGTGTAAGCATTTGACTTGATTAAGAATTAATCGCGAAATATTCAGATAAAAGTATCAAAAAGAAAAAAAAGTCTGTACTCATGCACGGAAAGAATAATTCTACTGAAATATAGATCTGAAAATAATTATGTTTGACCAAAATATATACATTGAAAATTTATATATTGCACGTTTAAGCTAGTTATCTTAGAATGTCAACTTTTTGCAGCAATATTATAATACTTGAACGTCCTACATTATTATTCTGGTGATCATAAAATTATTTTCTGATTTGTGTCAAGCTTTTTAAATACTGTGAAATTATTCTTTTCGTGTAGATATGTAAAAAGTCAACTTGCATCAAATCGATGATGCAAAAATTTGTAATATAAATTCTCAAGAAACTTATGGAAAATGTAATTTAAAAGCGTGAAAGGAAATGTTCGCGACAATATTATATTATACGTAGCTTCAAAAATTTATGGGAATTATTTTACTTATTCTACACAGGTATACCAAAAAGTAAAATCGACGAATTGATCAAGGATTTCAATCACTATATTAAGTATCACAATAAGGACGCAAACCAGCTATATGTTATTTCTTTATTTGCATGCATATTTTATCGTAATAATCGATATCTCGTGGATTGAGCTATCTATCGGGCGCGTCTCCGGGTGGCGGATAGGAGGACGGCCAGACGGCGACCTGTCGTCTGGTTAGCGGCAGTTACAGCCTCTTCCGAGATGGAACGAGGTAAAGCTGCCGCCGCGGACCAGCTTCCCAAGCCAAGTTGTAACGCAAATCGTGATGAGGGCTGCGTGGCACTGGGGGTGCAGTGCCGTTAACGATGCCTCCGGGGAACCGGGCGACACTCCGGCAGTAATGTAGCCTTACCCATGCATGCGGGGCTCTGCGTGGGCGGACGGTACCTACCCTAGCTGCTCGTGGGATTCAGAATGGAAATATCTAATATTACATGCAAAAATAAACAAACGAAGATTGAAACAAAGACGGAGAACTCGCGAGAGATCTCTACCATAGGTGCGGCAATGGCGACGGCAGCCACTGTTAATGTTACTGCTGGGTCCTTGGACTTGAGGAGTATTACTACAAATACACAAGGGAACAACACTACGATATTCGGGACGAATACTTTTTTCGGTTCGAAGCGGAAAAGGCGGAAAAGGAAGACCTTCAATCCTAATTTTAATTTTTTGGCGGCTTTATCGGCACCACATACAACAGCGAGTACGTACAACACCGGTGTCAAACGTCCGCAAAGTTACATCGACAGTCCCAGATTGACGAATAACCAAGTTACCAAGAAATTTAAAGTATTTGATAACAGAATCCAGGCGATTAACGACAGCTTAACGAGAGCGTTAGTGTCGACGAACAACACGCCGTTGGACATGAAACATTTGACGTTGGTCCGGGGCGCAATCTCAGCAGAGATTAACAAGATTGCCGGTGGCAACTTTGTGCCTAAATTTTATGAGTCGTACATAAAATTTGGCGCCATAGTGATTAAATGTATTGACGAGGCGTCGGTACACTGGCTGTCGACGCGGATCGGCAACATCTCACCATGGCCGAAAGCCGAGTTCAGGATAATCATGCTCGGCGAACTGCAGAAATATTTTCGTGCCCTCGTGTGGATCCCAGGTCCGCTTCAGTCCACCCAGAGCTTACTGAGGTTACTGCACATACAGAACCCGAATCTCAACACAGCGAACTGGCAGATATTTGCCGAGAATCTGGGAGCCTTTGAGGACGGAAGAAGCCTGTTACTCGGTGTACCAGATTTGGACTACAGAAAACTCCAGGCGTCTGATTTCATGGCTTACCTAGGTCTCGATCAGATCCGCTTTGTCTTCTGCGACAACTCAGCAGAGGCTGTCTAGCCTATATTTTTTTAGCTTAATCGAGAATTGAATTAATTCTTGATATACATAAAAAGCTACGATCCAAAAGCATTCTTTATGTCACATGTACTTGCTTGATATTGATAATAAATAAAAAAATTTTTTAAATATTTTTATTCATTTTTTTGTATAAGGCAAATAAAAATTGAAACATATTTATCTTTACGTATCAAAAATTAATTTAGCATTCATACATCAAATTTTCGTATCATGTGACATTTGTCCTATTTTCGTTCTGTATTTCGTTCCTTTTTCGGAAATTTTCTAGAGAAAAAGTTCAAAATGTCTGTAAAATGTCCATAAAGGCCTACGTAGAATTCTTTAAGAATTCTTTTAATTTATCCTATTAATAATAAGACGATATGTGACCCGTCATCTGAAACTATTGCTATTTAATGTTTATATAAGAATCCATTTCTAAAAACTAAAATTCTCCCCAGGCTTTGTCAAGATAGATCCTCGTTTGAAGCCTCAGAAGAAAATATTAATTGAAAACCTTTTAAAAGGATAGCACCGAATGATTAAAAACAAAGAAATTTTCTGTTAAAAGACTGTATTTCCTTTTTATTATCCTGCAATGGCAAGAAATCATTGCATCCTGCTGAAACTGTAAAGTGATAACGAGAATTGAGACAAAATACTTATACATTATTTATTTATACAACAGGATTATATTTACGTTTTCTGCAAAAAGCGTTTTTTTTTTTTGCATTTTTACCTTTTGGTATATCTGTAGAATATCGCGAATTAGCGATTATATAAAGGAAAATTCAACATTTTTCAGATATACACCGGAAGTATTTAAGTGCCGTGAACCTATACGCCGTTTGGTTGAGCATGAGCGGAATCCAGAATGGAATGGTCGAGAATATCGTCTCGTCTTATAACACCATCCTTAAGGAGATGAAGGACACTCTAATTAGCAGCATAGTCGAGTATGACTTTTTTCCAATGGCCATTGCTGTACTCTTTCTGTGTCAAGTGAGTAAAACAGATTATATAAATCGATACAATTTCTAAAAAGATTATAGATTATTTTTCTTTTTTCTATAATCTCTTTTGTTTTACAAAATTTGATAATTCTATATTTTTTTCTTTCAGATCATTTTAATCTTGTTTTCTGTGCAAAACATTGTTTGGACTACACGTAAAAAAACTACATTGTTTTTTTTGGTGCGATGTCTCTTGTGTCTAGGACTATATTATTTGTATAGTCTTGAAAGCACAATTTCTTTCTACACAATGAGTATACTTAATATGCTGTTATTTCTCTATCCTGACTTAGTCATTGGCGTTTTGTATATTAACTACGATTTTTGTGTAAACAACAGCTTATCTTTAACGAAGGTGAGAATCAATATTTATTTAATTATATATAATTTAAATTGTGTTATATTAATTATTATAACTATTGTTTCTCTTGTAGACAAATTTTTATTGTAGTATAGTTAGGAATTTTAGAATTCAAATAAGATTTATTTTAAAATAAAAATTATAGTATCTTAATATTTCTAATTGAATATTGAAGTTCACGAAAGGATCAAGAATACGTGTAGTATTCCAAATCGGCACGTTATTGCACATAGCAAGCTTCGGCGGCAGTAGTTTTATTGAAGAGGAACATCAGACATGGTACTTCCTCTGGGCCAGTACGATCACATACTTTCTCTATTGTTATTCCACAAAATTGCTCATGCACTATCGATAGTGAGTATAATTTTTTTTCCGGCATAATTCAAGTCAGATACTGAACAAGTTATTTGTTTACGAAAAGATTATTTAACTTATATAAATTTTTCAGAAATTATATTATATATTTTAACATTTCATGTATGGAAGCACAACAATTTTTATATTAATTATATATACTTTAGATATTCAGAGACATAAAATTTTGTATTTTTTTATTATTTATTGATTTTAGATTAATATGAAAAACGTGTATTAATTATAAAATCACAAATTAATTTTTATTGCAATTTATAGTTTATAGAAAAGATTAATGATAAAATTTAAATCCGATTTGAATAACCTGTTATATCACAGTTGAATCTCTTCGTTGAATCTAATAGTACAATATATAATAGCGTTCTTACAAGCATTAAGATGCGAACAGAGATGAGCTCAAGATGCAGCGATAGTAAATGTCACGTAGGACTTTGCGTTAAGCTATTGCTGATACTGATCGGACACAGAGTTCTGCGAAAGTTAAACAGTACCGGCGACAAGTGGGCCCATCTGCCCGATATAGCCCGTTGGTTGAAAGAAGATGATAGCAAAGTTGCAATGACACTCCTGCTTCTGACTGGTAAAAAATGTTTAAATGCTTTTTAAACGAAAGTATTAATTTTCTCTTAACATAAATACCGAAACACACGGATAGTTCTTAGAAACTGAATTAGTATATAATTATATATATATTTTTTGTTTTTCAGCACTCATTCTTCTAATTTGGATTGCGTATAGATACGAGAGTAAAGAATACAGACAGCAGTCGTTGTTTTTTAATCTAGCTATCGCAGCATGTATATATCTTCGCCACATGTCCAACGGTGCTGTAATAAAAATTCTATTGTATCCTCCGTCAAGGTAATTCTGTTATTTACATTTCATATACAGAGAGAAATTTTTTTCTTAGAATCTTCTCTAAAATCATATCGTGAAATATCGTATATTTCGAAGAATTTTACTATAATTTTAATGAATTTAGTAAAATTTAATCAAATTTATATTTAATTATATTTATTGGACATAATAAAATATCAAAAATTATATAAATTTCTTTGTTGCAGTGGAATATACGAGGTACGTATGTTTTGGGGGATAACAGCGCTGTTTGTGCTAAGCTATGTCCATCGAACGACATTGATAATTAAGCACGATAAACGGCGTTTCTCGAGTACGGTGCTATTCTTTATAGTGAACATTTGGGTGACGATTTCGGCAATGCTGCACCAGCCATATAATGTGATCCTCTTGCCGATGCAGATCATCGCGAGCTCGACGATCGATGCTGTATTGAGAGAAAACGATTTGCTCAATCTAGAAATTTTTGTGCATTGCTGGCTGGGCAACGTATTTTATTTCTATCAGGTAGAATCTGACTTCAAAGTTCACAACTTTTAACTTAGAATAAGAGGAACTCTGAAAGAGAATTTTATGTTTTCGATTAAATCTGTTTCTTTTAAATAATTTTTAGAAAAAACTTGACAGCATTGCTTATGTTTTTTATTTAATATTATGTAAATTTAATGCAGTCACTTTTTTTGAATTTTTGTTAGGAGCAAACTTTTATTAAGAGATATCAAAACATTCTAGAATTAACACATGTATCTCATAATATACCATTAACGTGTAAAAAAATAAATATTTGTTCGATTCCCAAAGTTTTTTCAGCGAGGGATGACACACATTTTCATTTTTATTACAATTAATTTCAAATTATAAGATTGTTATTATAAACTGACTTCTATTTTAGGGGAACTCCAATAGTCTCGCGAGTATAGACGTCGCGGTCGGATATGTCGGTCTGCGTTCCTATATGCCCTTCGTTACTGGTGTGTACTTAGTCATCAATACTTATTCCGCGCCCGTTCTAGCTTACTTTTTACTCGTTTACTACCGACAACTAAATCAGACATCCTGGTGAGTATTTCGCGAATTTTAAAATTCTTATAGTGCGATTAGAACGTTAATTAACGAAATAATTGATTTGTATTCGCAGTACGGATACTGTCATGCGCACAAGCAGGAGTTATATCGCGTGGAGGCTGCTGACAATAACCGTCTACATGATTATTGTCATCAGTCAGCGTCATCATCTGTTCGTATGGTCGGTATTCTCGCCGAAATTGTTGTACGAGGCGGCGTATTCCGTGACAATGTGCTGTAGCGTTTTATTGACGTTAACTGTGACTACGATCACCAATAAGATACTATTAAAGACTGCTACCGTTACGGGAGTTCGCGTTTCTTAAAATTTAAATAATTAAGAGTAAGCCATTGATAATACAGTACTAATTTTATTAGTCTGATGTTTCGTAAATATTTATGTACATATATCTAGAACTCAATTTATTGAGTCTTAACTCGATTTTTATTTAGGACTAATTTTAATGTAACAATCATTCAAGTTTGATTAGCCATAGAAACGACAACTGTACAGAAAAAATAGTAAATTTACAATATTTATATTATAACCTTATGAGTATGCATATATGTTTACAAAGCATTTACATAATGAAAAGTCATGAATTTAATATTATATTATTTAAATATTTATGTTAACAATCATAAATTTCTATTTACAGTTGATAATATTATTGCTTTTTAATTACCACAGCGCCCTTTTTGTATTGACGAAAATTTGTTCAGGGTTGACAGTCTTTAACAGTCTCAATGCAATCTGCAGCTATGTCTGATTATACATTGTGCAAAGATTAAGATTCCGCATATGCATATGCATATATATTATGTTATAAATAAATTGTATTTATAACAAATACAATTTATTTAAATAAAAAATATATTTTTTTAACATTTAAAAAAATTAGATTTATTAATTAATATAATGATATATAGTCTATTGTGATTATAACTATATAGTGATTATAACTATTAAATCAATAGTTATAATCAGTCTATTAAATGAATAGTTATAGTATTTGGATTCCGACAAAAAAGAGATAGAAGTCATTTCGATGACTGATAAGATAAATTTATCAATTTATAAATTTTGTATAGCATTAGATAGTATTGAGTTCAACTAATATGGTATATGAACATTCGCAGTAAATAAATGAATTTATAACAAGAGAATATTGTTTAATGAAGATTTTATTTCCGTCTTAAAAAAAGATCCATTATATTGCATAAAATTAAATCTAGGATGCAGTATTAACAGCATCAGGATACACCATTCTATAATGGAAGTTTATTAGTAAAATAAATTTGCTACGAGAGGAATATCGTTAACAAAGTTCCACCGTCAAACCTCCGACTTGACTTGTATAACGAAAAAGAGCCAGATCCATTCTGAGCTAGAAGAAATGGTTTTCTTATCTAAGGTTTAAGTACAATAAACAGCCTATTTGAGAAATTTAATTCGTTAGATTAAGAAACTAAAAAAACTTTTAAAAAGAATATCATACTTTTTAAAAATATAAAAAAGAATGATTGTCTTAACCCGCCTAAATATATGCGCTCTTTAACTTACTCAGATCGAGTAATCCCTTTTTTTCCCTTCAGAGTCTTCACTTATACTCCGCACAATAAATAAAAAAAAATTACGTTGTTAATTAATTTAAAGCAAATAAGATATTTTAAAAAATAAAGCAAATAAAAGATGTCATTAAAGAGAAAAAAGTTTTGCGGACGCTCAGCTTGTGATTGTGGAGGTTTGATTCCGGAAAAAGATTTTTCGAAAAAATCGGTAACATATATTCCACTTTACTGGCGAGAAATAAGAAAACCCATGCTATTCACAATTGTCTCGCAACGAGAACGATCTCGTACCAGCGAGACTCTCGCTGCTAGAACTCGCGAATTCAGTTTGATGCGGCTACCTACAATCTCGCAGAGTTATACATTTAATTCACTAAAATCTTTCGCTAAATCTGCGATCACGACGAATAAATTACTATCACGCTATTTGCTATTCACGCAAAAACGTCCGATTTCGCGACTGACTGGCTATGCGATTCTGTATCAAGCTCGCGAAATCGAACGTCGACGAGAAGATGTCAATGTTATCAATAGGAACATCTTTATGTACATACTCTACTTAATAATACTAAGATGTCGTCAAATGCAAGACATCCCAGACTTTTCGGATACACTCATAGACACTACGAAAACGAAATAATCTGCCCTGTAAATTTTGAAATTATTTATTGTTAACTCATTCTTTCCCACTATCTTAGAGCATTTCTACAATTTTTTTCAGTCATTTGTATCTCCTTGTAATATTTTTTAAGGTACATTTTTAATGTCTTTGAAAATTAAAGAAAAAAAAGTTGGGAACTAATGAGTTAAAACAACCATTTCTTTTCTTAAAATTCAAATAACATTTAAAGCGGAACATACGGCGTAGAATGGGACATCTTGAATTACGATAAAAACGAAAGATTAGAGAAAAATAACGCGCCCCAACGCGATTGTCGCGGCTCCCCATAAATGATTTGTCATCGAGGGAAAATAGCCTTTATCGGAACGGTTTGACAAAACAAGATAGAAATCTCGGGCCGATGTATCATAATAAGAACTTATCTGGCGCTCGTTTAAGCTCACAATTGACGCCGCGGTGTTCCCTTCGTTGCATCGCAAAAAAAAATATAAATATGCACATTGCTATAGAAAAATACCAGTGCTTTGTTCGAGTCTAATTTGGCAATATTTGACACGTTGTAAGTACACAAAGCTCATCAATTGTCCTCAAGTCCTTTTCGAATCTCTCGAGTTTTCAGCAACTGAATCGTAATATCAGTGTATACTTTCAATAATATATGCTAATAATATATACACTTAACGATATACCCGTATATCTTTTAAAACGACAAAAACATCTTCAAATCTTTGATGATTTGAAGATGTTTTTGTCAAATTGGTGCTACGAAATGGATTAAAACGGCGAATTCATTCCCAATTTCGTACCAAATTCCAAACGCGCCCGTTTCTGGTATCTAACGTTCACCCTGACAAAGAAGAGAATAAAAACGTTAGTTCTGTAAATGAATAAAAAACAATATGAAAAAACAATATAAAAGAAAATAGACTCACTTGATCTCTTGCCATTTGATCAGCTCATTAATCGCGAATGTCAGCGGGACAGAGAGTAGAAAGAACAATGGTATATGTATCGGGAAGTTGTCGATCTTTTTGTCCTCCTCTCGCCAAAATCTGCGGAACGCCATACCAGAGAACACCGCTTGCGCACACAATCTACAATAATGTAATAATGACAGATGTATTTCTGAATTTTATCTGTAATTTGGGGAATCAAAGGATTCTGAATATGAATTTTTTTATGACAAAATGTTAAGTTTACTAGTAGACACCATATTACACAATGGAGAATAAGGATTGCAAATTGAAAATTTCAATTTAACCAGTTAAACAATTTTAATTTTAATCCATTTTAATTAGTTAAATTTTAATCTTCAATGCACATTTTTAAATTTTATTAAACTTTTACTTACACAATAAATACACCAAGAAACCAGGTGCAATTGCTCATAGGATTTTTCTTCCATATCGAGTATTCCCTATGCACAAAGCTGACAGATATCGTAACTGAAAGAAAAAATATTAATAAACTAAGTATTTATTGTTTGCTTTAATTATGATAAAATTGAACTCAAAGACAAAAGAAAGAGTTTTGATCAACCAATATTGAAAAAGAAATTAAAATTGAATAATTTTGTTTTCAAAAGGAATTGACAAACTAGACAATTAAATTGTTTATGACAATATATTAATATATTAACAATGAGACAAAAATATCGTTCGAATGAGTAATTACCGAAGTGCAGGACTATAAGCGTAAGGGCGAAATGCTGCACGACCAGAATGACGATCGGCTTGCTACCCCAGCCACCCCAAATCTGGTCCCGCGGATCCGGATATATGTACAGGCACTTGGAGTTCTGTGGCACATAGACAGGGCAAAGCGTCAGGAACGAGATGCACTGCGAGAGGATCACCGCGATCACCGTCGACAAGAACTTGCTACCGTAACACCATAGCACAAACAGCATAACCTATAATACATACCACAATCTTTTTTCATAAAAATTCGCACGTATTTCATCTTTAATTACATCTTAAAATTAGATATCACAACCAAATTACAAGGAAATTACAAATAAATAAAAAAATACAATATAAAAATAGTATTCTCTTCAGTTTTGAATTCCTATGATTCAAACTATATAAAGCACGCAAATTTCATAAGAATAGTCACATTTATTGCCTTTCTCACCTCTCCGTTGACCACGCATTGATTCTTCCCGGTCGCGCGTTGCATTATCGTCGGATCTATCGGCGTGGCGATCATGGATGTCGACAATATGGGAATTATTAAGCAGCACAGCCAGAGCACCTGATCGATGGAGAATAGCGGCGGTAGCAGCAAAAACGCCGACAATATTTGCACAAACGAAAGCGTTACCAAGCAGCACAGCCAGAATTGTATACAATTCCATAAATTTTTCATGTAATGACGAGCCTGTGCGCATAGAAAAAAAAGAATTACTTTATTGTGCCTCATTATCTTTTCTCCTGCTTAATTTTCTAGAAGACACACCGTACCTCCATAATAAGATGAAAGATTGCCACAGGGTCCTCGCGTTTGACGCTCAAGGAACACGTAACGGAGTTGAGCGCTCTGCTCAAGTCCACGGGAGAAATTCCCTGACTCTCCGTGGTGGGCACCAATACGGGCACTTTTTGACATACCTGGGGGTACAAGGGCTCCACCGCCACTCTACGATTTATTTACAAGCTTTTAGAAAATTTCGATGCAAAGAGAGAGAACTGATTACTTACGCATTGAATCGGCGAGATTAGAAATTGTATGGATCTTTCCCAAGAAATTAGTTTCGTTCAACATTGCAACTGAATGAGATTGTTTCATCACATTTCACGATCTAACCGATTCAATCGATTACAAGAAGTTGAATTACCCTGCGTCGGCTTGCATGAAGATCGGCATATTATCGGCGTTGGCGGAGGAGCCAAGCACACACACCACCTCGCCATAATCCTGCATGATATGCAACATCTCGCGAGTCACTGTGGTGTTGCAATCGGTGAACAGGGACACGAGCAAAGGGACATTGTCTATCAGCTCGATGTGCGGACGTATCTTTTCTATGCCTCTCGGCAGTTTAGCCTATGCGTGTAGAATAAACAAATTACGTTGTGTCTCATGTTTGTGTAAATATTTATTAAATCTGATTCAAACGGAGATCTGCCCTACCCTGTTTGACAGGTCGAAGTTGACCGGCGCGCTTTGTTCAGTGCTGTCGGTGAGGCAGCTTAGGGATCTCCAAGCTTCCTGACCTGATCCCAGATCGACACTCTGCACCAGAACGCTGTCTTCGCTTCGCACCGTGTCTTGCTCCCTGCTCGACAGTTTGTTATCTCTGTAGCATTATCAAACCTTAAATATCGTTTAATGTTAGCAATTTTTTAAGTAATCTTATTTCTGCTTTAAATATCGCAGCAACCTGTGACTCATGGTGCTCTTGACCTGCGAGGCGCCCGTGTTGTTCCACTCGGTGGTCTCGTCGTCGAACTTCACCGTCGAGAAGTCCGTGTTGATAGCGCTCGGTGCTGACATGCTCATCGCGCGACTGTTGTTCAGATTAGTGCTAAAATGAAAAATATCCATTCTTAATGGATACTCCTGACCGCTTGGTACTTCGCTAGTTGTAACGGTGAACAGTAAAAAGCACATCAATGCTGAGAAGCTAAGAGAATGCGTTAATTCGCGAAAATCCTCTCGGACATGGCAAAGCTTTCGTGGCAAATATATAATAAAAATTCTCTCTCGTCATGCTGCGTATTTTTTTTGTGATCGATCAATCATAGAACGCATAAAGGATTTTAAATATCCCTTCTCGTGACATTTTACTTTGTTTATTGAATTTTTATTGAATTCATTCCTTGTTATATATAATTTTAAAACTCCATTATTATTATTACTATTATAACATTATCTGAATGTTTATAAACTTCTATCAGATATTTATATGGTCTACGATTAATACGTTGCCATTTTAATTTCTTTTTTTTTCCTTGAAGCAGACATCTTATTTTATTACAGTAGAGCATATATAGTAAGCTAGTTTCTTCATGTAATCGGCATGTAACGTACCGAGGTAAGACACGATTAAGCAAGTGGCTGGCCTCGTCCATGCAGGAGTAATTAGGCTGATGAGATTGGGCCGTGGGTGAGGGAGTGGGTGAGGACATGGCTGCCGCCTGGCTCACCCACCAACCCACTGGACTCTCGGACCTGATATATTGTTACGTGTGTGTTAGTTACAGTTAAGTATACATATATATATGGGCGTGTAATCTTCTTTGTGCGCGAGTAATCGTGTATTCGCGTGATTGAATCTTCGATGGGCATCGACTCGCAATCGCGGTAACAAAGTTATTTTACATTTGTTAAGGAATGTATTGAAAATGATTGTAAAGCGTCGTACAAGAAAGATACAAAGAAGTATTAACGTAAAATTGTTGTTAGTATGCGACTCGCTGCCCTAAATAAAAAATGACATATTAGTACAAGTGTCAAGTATGAGGACACTGCAGCAACATATGAAGACATTGTCTTCGAGATTAGTAACACCATAGGACGTTTCGAAGAAAACTCCAATTTAAATTTAATCTAATTCTTGATTCTTTCAGAATGCCTAAAGATCTTTTTACATACTTTTTAACATGTTTAGTTGTTTAAAAAAATACAATTATATATTTTCTAATATACCAACTCTTTTTGAACATTTAATTTTTGAATGTTTAAATAAATTTTTATGTGATATAATTTATGTACAACCTGAATTTTGTAACATTATTTCTCGAGACGTCCCACGAAACAACGATAAACATGCAAATCAATATTAACAATAACACAAAGGTAAAAAAGACGTATAGACAAACATATACAGCGGGGGCATATGCGGATATCTCTCCAGCCATTGCTGTCTCCTGTAATATACATGGACATATTTTACACTCGAGTTTCATGACAGCTTGCTCTAATGAGAATAAGAGACTTAATGCATCATTAATATATGCATGCAGCTTTTTCACTCGTGCGTCTAATTCATATTTTATGTTTTTAGAAATTATAAAATAAGAAATTTTAGAAATCTTTTAAAATACATCAGAATTCATAGTATATATAGAAAATTTTAAAGATAAATTTTTGCCTCATCACTTCTGAAAAGTATTCTAATTTGATTAATAAAGAATTAATCATTTAATAAAGAATTAATAATTTAAAACCTTCTATAAAATGTTATAAAATTATACAAATATTTTAAAATTTGTACAGAAATTCTAAAAAATTATATAAAGAATTCTAAGAAAAATGTTGCCCCACAGGAAAGATCGAGAATATTAGATCAGAAATATTGACAATAAGAAAAAATCGCGAATATGCCCCATAAAAAAATTCAAGAAACATTGAGATAAAAACGATAACGGTACATCGCATCCCTTTAACGCATAATACCTGGCGCCTTCGCTGAGTAACGAGATGTGACAATTCCAACCGCTCTCCAGACCCATCTTCTCTGAGAAAACACGCGAACGCAACTCGTTCTCCTTGCTGAAGTGTACGAATCTTATGCATGCCATGTCCAATTGCTCGATCAGTTGCACCTGTAGTCATAACACATATATATATCACTGTACTTACAATAAAATAAATTATTAACGATAGACTACAGTAGTATCGCACCATATCGGTTTGCGCCTGATATTGCATGGTGACCATTCCGATGAAGACCTGATTACATTGAACTTCGAAGCAACTTTCGACGTCGCTCACGTCATCATCTTTATTTTCGTTACACAACAAAGAATCTGTAAAGTAAGTTTTCTTGAAATATTTACAAAACAATTAAACACAAATTAACAAAAAAAAAAAAAAAAAACAAAATAAGATAAAATCAAGTAAAAAAATATCTAAATATGTATACTAAAAAAAATTGTTTAGATATTAAAATATCAAAAACTAAATAGCAAAGTAAAAAGTTAATATTTGATTATACTTGATTCGTTCTGTTATTAACACAACATCTTGAAAAAAATCAAATCTATTAAAAATCCATTAAATTTGCGACTGAATCCACCTGTCGAATGAAACTGCCCCAGTATTCCACGTGCTCGGGGATCGAGAACATTTCTAAAATCCCACGGTAAGGGCGTCGGACTTCTATGAGGCGTGTACAAATGCTTGCTATCTGCGGGCAACTCCAGATATATCTCAGACATCTTGTCGCTAATGGCGCGCGTCAATGGTCGGTAAGCAAACGCGGTGCAATACGAGGTTAGGCTCGTCCTTTGGTAAAAGTCTTGCACCTTTTTCCTGCAATGATAGAAAAGAAAATCATCAGAATCATTGCATAATCAACGTATCAAATGTATTATTTAAAAAAAAAAACTTTACGTGGCAGAATAATTCATTTAAAAGACTGACCGAATCGAAATCGAATGATGATGTACCTGTCTGATGCGGAAAGAGGACAAAGATCGTGACCATCCCAGTACTCGATGCACGAGTCCAGAATTATGTCGGCCGTTCCCTGCGTCAACAATTGCAGACCGCCGCCGGTGCGTTCCTTCACGACCACGGCGACCATATGAGGAAACGGAAACTTCAGCTTTGTTGCAATGCTCAGCGAACGCGCAAACTTTATGTCCCGCCTGACCATCTCTGGTTGCTGAAACCAACAAAGCATTTAGTTTACGTTTCAATTTAATATATTAAACATTTCAATTTTAATTTTATTTGGTTTCTGTAACAAAAAATCATCCCCTTTTTTTAGCTCCAAACAATAGTTTTTTCGAATAATAAAACTTTTACCAAAAATTAATAAATAATAAAGTCTTGTTCAGTCGTAGAGTTAGATCTCATGTGCTATTTTAAGAAACAGTTTGACAAAGGCTATTCTTATGGAATCTTCAATCGAATAGTTTCTATGATTACAAGAACGCGTGATCAATTTCCAACATCATGACAATCACATACAAATCATTAATTGAATTATCATCTTAAGAAAAAAGCAACACCGTTGTCTCAAATTCTTACAACCAAACAATTATTATCAGATATTCACCACATGTCTAAATGTACATAGTTGCTGCTCCAGTTGAAAGATCTTCTGCGCTTGGTCCTGGAAGCCGATCTGCTTCGCCAATTCGCACAGACATCTGCTGAATAAATTTTATTTTTCAAATTATTTCAAAACAGAATCTCGCAAAGAAAAATCGCGACTGATTATAAGAGTAAGAGGAAGGATTTAAAGACACGCGCACATACCGTCTGTTTGTCACCGGAACCAGGTTCTCGTTGTAAAGAGCCTCGCAGGTGACATGGCAGCAAAACTGCATGTAGTGCTCCTGCGTGTCCATGTTGCACGTGTTGAGGAGGATCGCCAGGCCAAGCGGTTTCAACGAGTTCAGATGCTGCCGCCACGAGTGATCGTCAAACTGCAGCCGGAACGGCAGGGCATGGTCGTGAGTAAGATCCAGGACCTCGGCAGTGGAGTGCGACATATCTGCGAAGCATCGGACCTCGTTACGTCGTGCACTCTGGCTGTCGCTGTCGCTCTGGTGCTTCCTTACCATGCTGTGCATAGGACGTTCTGTTCGAGTTCACTTTGGTCTCTTCGGAATCCTGGTTCTTGGTGTCAGTCGTCTTGTCCACGCTGCCGGTACTGCAAAGTAAAGCCAGAACTGTAATTGCGCCGACACCTAATTTCATATCCGATCGATTTTATAAATTTAAGTTACGTTAAATTCCTTTTCATCTCTCAGGGAGGGGGGAAAAATTCGCGAATTCGTGGATTTTTTAGATACTCGGATTCTTAGATCCCCAAACTGGGACTCCGCGACTATAAGATGACTACCTCGAGCTCGGCGACAAGACATTGGCGTTACGTAGGAAAAATACTTTCTCCGCCGTAGGATTAGGCCATGAGAGAATTCCCTTCTTATCTACACAGCATAGTGCCTAAAAAAATACATAAAATATCATACAACGAATTGATAATCATTACCCACTATTCGATAGATTCGTAGTCAATTCGTGCTACTGTACTCACGGTCACAGAGCCCAAGACGTGCAAAATGCTCGCCGAACGCGACATCATGTGCTCCTTGCCAAAAAAAATGTCAAAGAAGTATTCCTTGAGCTCTAGCCAATTGTACACTACATCCGGATGACTGGGACCATTTATATCTGTGTCTTCAAAAGGATCTACAAACTAGATTTATAAAAATTATTAACAATATTTCTTAATTAAAACAATTTTTATAAATTATTAAAATTTATATATATACACAATGTATATACATTTAAATTTTTAATCAAAGTTTCTAGAATCAATTCAAAAAGAACTTTTATATATATTTGTGAATATATCATTATAAATTTGTCACAGTTATACAATTTTGTACTTTATCTCTTTTAAAATCTTTGTAAATCTTTATAATAAAAAAAAATCTTTTCTACTATTTTTCGAGAGAGATTAATAAGATTAATATTACATAAAACTATTACATAAAATATATTTTAATTCATAAGTAAATACTAACCTGAAGCTTTTTTGCAGACAGATAAAGCTTGAACAACGCTTTGAAGCGGGCCATGCCGAAACAGTTGAGAAATATCCAGCAGGCGGGAAACACCAACGGCAGCAACGGAAGACTCACGGCGATCGGTTGCAACAGGAACATCTCACTCCAGTGACCGGTACCGAAGTAATCTGTCAAGTACAGGTAACGAAGCAGATTCACCACGAGGATAATAATCATAAGTATTGGATAGGTCAAGTGTTCAATGCAGCAGATCATCAGCAAGTGACGTTTGCGATTGTAATAAGTAACTGGTCGATCAAGAGCTTGATCCAACGCCATTCGTAGATTCGCCAGGTATGGCGTTTCTTGAAGTTTGTAGATCTTGCTCCTCAGAGGCGCGCGGGGTTGCGGCGTGGAGAAGATTTCGTTCGCACTGTGTACCGGCGCGCTATAAGTCTCTCTAGCGTGCAAGACAGGTGCTTCTGGATCCTGGAAATTTGATTAGCACTTGAGTCTCTGAACAATTTAATTAAATTATTTAAATATATCTTAGTAAAATTTCTATATAATTTAAACAACATATTTAAACAATTAAGCATCTAGAAATTTCCTTTGGAAAGAATTGAAATCACGTACATCGTATGGCACACAATATCCAGGTGCTTGTTGGCCGGGCTTCATCACAATTATGTCACCAGCAACTAACAAAGCCCACGGCAAGTTGACTACTTCACCGTCACGATATGTCCATTGCAAAGTTAGACAAGGGGATTGAGGACTGCATAGATGTGGATAATTCTCTGATCTCCATTGGCACGTGGAACGTGCAACTGCAATTTTGAAACATGCACTTGAATACAATGTTGTCTTTGCAAGAAGATTTGTATATACAAAATCTACACTAATATAGAAACTGTAATTTTTTACATATTCTACAATATTCTACAATATATGTGTGTATATAATCTATATTATGTGTACATAAATGAAAACTATGTTTAACGCGTTATCTATGTAAATAGTAATCTCAGATTTCACAAGAAATCATATTATTTATATGTAATTTTTAATATTTTAATTTTAACTAAAGTCAGATTAACTATATTAAAATTTAATTACTTTTTTCTTATATTGTGTTTAGTTCACAATAATTAACATTGCTTGTACTGCCTACGAGAAAAAGAATCGCATAAACACAACATAAACAATGCAAGAATAAAATAATGTGAACATAATTTTAAAATTTGCGACAATTCTGTTGAATACATACCACTGAGTTGATCAAGAAGAATTTTGACTCTATGAGGGATTTCCTCGTGTCGCAATTTGTTATCCGATACTACTAAGATAAAATTCAATACTACTAAACAACAGACTATCAGTCCTTCGTACGGCAGTGTTGAATACCTGCAACAATACCCATTTATGGAGCTGTCGTCCCAGCAAGCAAATAGGGTCCAGTCACTGAACAATCACCAGTAAATGACAAATATATTAATGTAATAAGATTTTAAAATATTAAAGGGCAAAATCTTAATATCTATTATCTATACTATTATACTCTTTATACAAATATTCATACAAATTGTTTAAAATATCACATTTAATACAATTATATTGTTTCTTTGTTTGTTTACTGACTGGTTCAATTTCTTATTTGTTTAACAACAGTGATTTTAAGGTAGATAAGAAACAGACAAGATTTTATACAAATAAGTATCCTAAAGCCTAACTTACCATGTTTCATTGAGCGTGAAAAACGCAACAATGAGGATGATGGCATTGATCAGTAGCGCAATCGCAGAGGTCCAACAGAGTGTGGTATACTGGCTGCGATGATGCAAGGTGTCCTTCAGCCAAGCTGTATACTTCCTGAACAAAAACAACCATCATAATACGAGTACAAGTGTGACGCATAAACATTTACATATACTTGAGAAACAATCACAATCTCTGTACAAGGCACTACCTATTTCTCCTGTGATCCTCCTCATACTCCTGTAGAACACGTTTAACGTCGCGATGCAGAGTATCCAGGGCTACCACGGTGGTCAAGCCTAAAGTCTGCCCCCTGGGTTTAGCCTCTGCATTCTCATCTTTTCTCGTATCGTTGCCAATCAGACGTTCGCCCTCCATTTTCTGCAAAAAGCAGCCAAATTAATAACTCAGTCTACAAGCTATCAGTAAAAGACGATGGATAAAATGAGCTGACTCTTGGATCCCGGAATGGCAAATAGAAATGTTCCTTTTTTGCAGTTTTTGAGCTGGTAAATCTGATTCTGGTCTTCAAAAAATTTAAATTTGTCGGGAAAGAATATTAAAATCGTCACACAAAGCTACTAAGGATCAGTCCATTTTATCCTGTCAACATAATCTTGATGTTTCAAGTGACATAACGATGATACAATCCGGTTCGAAAGTTTAATTGCTGAAATGTACACTAATAACTTTACAGATGACAGCAAACGAATTACGAGTTAATGAAATACGCTCGTTGTCGCTAATATCGTCAAACATCGCGAGCAGAAGACGCGGACGAGAGATAAAATCTAGTATAGTAGGGTTATAAAGCTCACGGATTGACTCGCTCTCGTCCTGAAAGGAATCGCTGCTCCTTCCTTGCGCGCGACACTCGATTCTCGACGTAGCGTCTCAGAATTGATCGCAGTTTATCTCTGGTGCAGTGAGGCTCGCATAATTTTCGGAGTCCACTCGAAATTGCGACGGACGGCACAACTCAAAACATATAACTCGCATCGCTCGCGATTTCGAGGGCGGGGGTGCGAGGTGCGAGGTGCAAGAGAGGCGAGCGGCCGAGCGCGTAAAAAGAGGAGGGAGAGAGAACGTAGGAGAACGCAAAAGACAGAAAGGAGTGAGACAAGAGAGAAAGAGAAAGAGAGAGAGAGAGAAAGGTGTAGATATATGTTAATCATTGTTTTAGAAAGAGAACGAAAGCTTTAATAGAAACATTTGTCCAATGTAATAGAAATTAACAAGAAAGAAGGCAACTCTATTAAGAAAAATGTGTCCTTTTAATTTAGCTGAATTTTTTGCACATTTTATTCCTTTCAATTTTCTTTGTAACGAGAGAAGAAAAGGAAGGAAGATAAATAGTGTAAATAGTTCAGCTAAAAAGAACAGGCTTGAAGATTAGGATGTGGGCATTTACGCTTGTAAAATAATAATGTAAATTATATGGATTAAATTATTGTGTATTGATGTAAATTATTGGATTATTACAAAATAATTCAATGATCATAGAAGATTCAAATTTATTTAATTAAGAACAGTATGAAAATTATGTTCTATAATTATATTATATAATATTTTATTAATTTCATCATTATTGCTGACCGTCAATAATGCAGGAATTTAACGGGGTGCGATAATAAAAACTTTGTAAATTTTGTAAAGAACAGTAATTCTAAAATTGTGCATATGAATAAAGCCACTGATTGTTTTTTATTTGTATATATTAAAATTGTTTACGAGTTTCTGTATATGCACATTGCAGTGAACTGCCGCCGTCTTTCGTCCTTAATCTGGCAGCAATACTCTCATCCTAATTAATTCTGACTTGCACCTTTCCGATCCCCGATTCCCGCTGCTATTCCATGATGGGCACTTGGTTGAGTATATAAACATGTTGCACACAAGTCATATATCCTGGACCATTCTAGTAATTCTTTCCTAGCAATCTTTCCGATACCAAAATTTGAATATTATTATAATTAAGAACAAAGTATATTATACTGAGATCGAATGTTTTCGATTATACTGAACGTTCCTCACTCTCGTGTTCTCAACACCATCGATCATTATTCTACCAACAAATATCGGGATTAAATAGTTGTGATCTTCGTCGAAAATTTCCGATCTTCATGTACCCAATATCATCATCATCATCATCATTATCCTACCAACAAAGTTCGGAATCGAGTGTTCTCGATCTCCATTAAGTGTTCCCGAGGGTTCCCTTTGTTATTCTCAATCCCGCCATTCAGCAAAGTGTTTTTGACACTGTTTTGAACTTGGTCGTATATCGTCCCAGCAATTGTTTCGGAACTTCGGAAGGACGGTTACCAACATAAAAGAGAAGTGAAAAGTATTTGGACCGAGCGTTTTTAGTCTTCGTTAATCTTCGTTTTCCGGCCAACTATTATCATTTTCTGATGAGATATCGGAATTGAACGTCATTTTTCGTCAGTTTTCGATTTTCAATACACCGGATACACCGGGCTTTGTCGAAGCGGGTAAGTGTCTTAATTTTGTCAGGTTCGAGCGCATTCAAGCACGTGTTTCGCACTGATAGAATTTTTAAAGATTGCTGATGCAATCTACTCTGTCATTTTTATATAAAATATTTTTTCTTAATTTCAAGAATTAGACTCCGTGATCAAATCGTTTTTAACTTGAGAAGAGTGAGAACTAAAAGAAAAAAAGGGGGAGGGTCCGATTGGGGTGGATCGAGAAGAAGGGTCGACCGACTTCTCAGCATCCACGATCTTTTCGTCCCGCGCGAAAATTGTCGGAATTGTAAACTTTGCAGACGCGAATTTTGCAGACCAACACTGACGAAGGATATAAATCTGCTGTTCGATGGAGAAGATCGATTTAGCGGCCGAACCGATGTACCGAGCAGAAGAGGTCCAAGGCCAGGATGAGCCGTCGCAGCAGGGGGAGGAACAGCCAGCCGTTCCCGTGCCCTACAACAGGGAGAATACCTGCTGGCGGTGCAAACAACCGGGGCACGATCGCTTTACCTGCCAGAGGCCGTCGATAAAGTTTTGCTCCCAGTGTGGGAGGAACGGCATCTTGACCAAGGATTGTCACCCGCCGCTTGGCAATCTGGCACCATTCGCGAAAAGCTGCCACAGAATAAAGTTCACGCCCCGGCCGTACATCACCGTCTACCTGCGCAACCGCTCCTTTCATGCCCTCCTCAACACAGGATCGGAGCTCTCGTTCATCAATCTAAAGACGGCCAAGGCGGCTCGGAAAATGAGATTCCAACCCGTCAGGCAAGACCTAGAGGTCCAGCTAATCGACAAATCACTTACGTGTATCCCAGGATACATCATTCTGCTGGTCAAAATTCAGGGTCAGTTACTTAACCATGTGTTTTACATCATGCCGACCCTCCAGAGCGCGATGCTCATTGGGATGGATCTGTGGACGCACCTGGGCCTGATGCTGCCAGCACCTCCTCCACAGTCCAAGAGGGCATCTCGGAGAAAAGTGGCGAGGATATGGCGACGCTCTGAGATGCTCCGGTTGACTGAAGGTCAATCAAGACGCATCGAAGACAATAATGAGAGCGAGGCGTCTATAAGGATGCCCGAGAACGATACGATTCCAGACCATCAGCAACCGGATTCCACAACCTCGGATGATCAGCCGCACGCCCAAGCGCTTGATCAGCCGCACGACCAAGCGCCCGATCAGCCGCACAATCAAGCGCCCGATCAGTTGCACAACCAGCTACCCGATCAATTGCTTGATCAACCACATGACCAGCCACTTGATCAGTCGGAGGACCAGCTACTCGATCAGTTGCCTGATCAGCCGCATGACCAGCTACTTGATCAACCGGACGACCAGCTACCCAATCAGTTGCCTGATCAGTCACACGACCAGCTACTTGATCAGCCGGACGACCAGCTACCCGATCAGCTGTTTGATCAGCCGTACGGCCAGCCATTTGATCAGCTGCATGACCAGCCACCCGATCAGCCGCAGTTGATCGAACCGACACCGCCCAAACCTGCTAGACTCCCACCGGTGATCGTGTACCTGGCTGATGGATTGTCGGTGGCCGTTCCGTACTCCTCTGCACACATCTCCCGAAAGTACAGGGCGGATGTGGGATCGCGCCGATTCGTGATCCGCTTCGACCGCGCTGGGCGTTGCCGTTGCGTCCGCGAGATTCATCGTCCATAGAATCTGCAGTCTCGCAGAAAGTATCTTGTTCATCTGAGTTACACGCCAAAATTACCTCGGAAGGATTTGGGAAATTTTCTCCCACCTTTGAATTTTGTTTACTGTTAAAAAAAAAATATATATATATAGATTTTTGTTTATTTTTCTCATCTAAAATCTTCCGTGTGATAATAACGAAACCCAAACTTGAGGGTTCCTCGACCTGGCAACTCTCTGATAGGTCGATCAAGTGTCTTTCTTTCCGACGAACTGCGAATCATCTGCGAATTCGCTTGCGAATAATCGACGCGTCTATATATATAACATTTATATAAATACTATAACATATACATAATGTATAAGTACAAATGTATAAATGTATACATGTATCAATAATGTAAAATATACGGTATGCATATAATGTTTGTCTCTTCAGCCTCAACGATGGAAGAATCCCATGAACATGAGCAAGTACTGATACAGCAGCACGATGTCGACATAAATCTGCGTGGTTGCGAAGACGACCTCGTCGGGGTTCAATTCTATCCTGCGTCCACCCATGATCGTTTGCACATCGAAATACAAATACTGAAAATACATAAAACATACAGTTTCAACATTGAACTTCGCCTATCCACTTGACTAATACATTACTAAAAAAAATTAATATCGATTTATTTTCACACACTAGGTAGAAATGCGATTAACCGTTAATTATTTTTATTTTATCTATCTTTATTATACTTCTTTTTATAATGTGTTTAATATATATCAAATTATATTATATATTTTTTATATTAAATATTAAAAATTAAAACTGAAATATTTAAAATAAATTAAAATCTGCAATTGAATAAAAATTAATAATGTAGCTTTTAAATGTAAAAATTTAAGAAATTATAAAATTTATTTAGAAAAACGTAAAGCGTTGTTGAGGAATTTTTATAAAAATTCAAAATACACTGACCAAGCACAGCAGGAGTGTTCCAATGATAGCGATTACCAGGCGTAAAACCATTATGTGGGTGAACAGCAGGATTATTAGGATTGTGAAAATAGTTACGATCGAAACCAATCCGATCACCATCAGCATACCTGGTCTCATTGTCAAGTCAAACTGCAATCTCATATTAATGTTTTATTCTTGTCATTTATTCTCTTTGTGTTTATGTATGTGTGTGTGGGGTGTGTGCGCGCGCGCGTGTGTGTGTGTCTTATATACATTAACATAAATAAATTCAAGGAAAAAAAAAAAATAAAACTGCATATTTGCTACAGAGAAACTGAGATTCTAAAAAATATTATTAAAAGAGAATTAATTAATAAAGGTAACGTTAACATATATTAAGTTAAAAAAATAAATACGAATATGTACTGAGAAGTGAAGGAAGAATAACAATTAAAAAAAATTAAGAAAAAAATTATAGTGTAATACTAGGTCAGAAAATATCGGATCGTAAAATTGCACCGGAAGTAAAAGCATGGGACAGGATTACCCTGGTGAACGTCGCTACAAACGTTATAATCGTCGTGACGGCGGCGGTCATGCCCATGACGACGAGAATCACTTCGATGGTGTAAAACACGGAAACAAAAGCGGCCAGGTATGACATACCCAGTGTCTGCGGTTCACAATATATATATTTAACTAGATTAATTGTAATTTATAGGATTGCGCCGTGTTAAGAAAAGAGGAAGAAAACGTCGAGAGATCGTACCAACAGGAACAAGCAGATGTAATTGTACGGAGGTGTTCGCCGGGCGTGTACCGAACAGGCTACGGCACAGTATGCGACGATGAAGAACGCCCTAAAATGCGAACAAACAGTTTAATTAGAGTAATTAAAAAGAGATAAAGGATAGAAACAAAACTAAATAATAAAATTTTTAGAGTTTTAGATCTTTTTTAATTAAAAAAAAGTGAACAGAGAAAAAGAATAACAGTATTATAATATGAAAAGAAATTGTATTATCATATCTAATATACATTTATATATTATTATATTATAATAATAATATAAACGTATAAATATATTAGATGTATATTTAATTATTAATTTTTTATTTTAATTTATATATATATATATATATATATATATATATATTGTGTGTGTGTGTGTGTGTTTCGTATAGTTTTCTCATTTCTTTTGATTTAATATATTGACGGTATACTGTAAAATGGATCTTGCTTCAGTTTCCGCAAAATATGTCAAATATTCAAATATTTTTATCTTTCGTCAACAATGTGTCAACAATCCTAAAAATCAAATCAATAATAAAAAATTATCTAAGCGATCATCTTACATGGCAACAATCCACAGGTACCAGTGCACCATCATAAATTTCTGTGCTTCATCCCTGAAAAGGTTTTAAACTTTAGAAATTTAAAAGATTATAGTAATATTTATAGATAATAGAAAGCATAAAATAAGGAATTAAAAACAAATATTGAGTAGATTGTCGAGATGTGATTTTCCTTTTGTGTACACTCACACGAACATAAAGATGGATATAACAAGGATGGTAAACAATAGCTGCAACGTGAGAAGGCAAAAGACCTTGCGGACAAAACCCCTCCTCACTATGATATCCTTGAAGTCGCCTATAAATTCATCGGCGTCCTCCTGCGGCAACATGTTCAGCCTACGCTGTTCCCGAACCCAAGCCTTGTACAGTTCTAAGTTCTCTCTTTCTCTCTGTGCTACCATCTCATCAGTCACCGTGATGGTATACGGCCCCTGGAATTGAGAGCTATTAAGCTGAAACACTTCTCAATAACGTGATCATTAACATTTAACGTAATTGCAAAACAAGCAAAAAAAAACAATTGTCAAAAAATCTCAGATTATTAAAACGATATAGAAAAGGACACTAAAAAAATATAATTAATAAAATAATACAAAGAATATGTAGCAGAAGATATTTCGTTTCACAGAATTTTAGAAGAGATATGTAAATAAATCTGACAAGTTAACAAATTAGACGATATTGAAAGATAAGACCTGTTATTTGCATGATTAAAACGTCACTCACATGCTTCACTTTTTGGCCTTTAATTAACGGTGGTAGCTGTGGAGGACCTTGGGTATACTGTGGAATCCGTTGTTCCTCGATATCGTCGGATTGCATTGGATAGATTAAAAGCTTTGTTCGTTGACATATATCAAAACTTTTGCTCTCTTCTTTTTTATTATATTGTATCTAATAGTACCTAAACCCTATTTATACGCCAAATCTAGCATCAATCGATCAATTAACAAATGAAGATGCAAATATATGCTATATATAAATCAAGTAATCGCATTAGATATCAGCGCAAGTACGATTAATATTAAAAACGTTTTTTTTTTTAGATAAAAAACTTTATTTCTGGTAATAAAGCAAAGGTAAATCAACAAACGCGATTAAGTAGTGGAAAGGAATTTTGATACACAAAAAAACAGAATGTACAGAAAATATTTGTAATAATTTTATTATTAAGTGTTGCGCAAACAGAAAAATAGTTAAGTTAAATTAAGTAAATATATAATAAGAACACAGTGTACACTATACACATATAATTAATAAGTTTTGAAATTAGCTCTAAATACATTTGCTTTGGCTTTAAAACTTAACTTTTCAAGAAATCGCGTAGAAAGATAGTTAAAATGATCGATCACATTAATTATACAATTATTATACAATTTAAATAACTCTCTTTAGCGCCTTTTTATTAGTTTATTATAATTTTAATAGTTACTAGCGCGTTAAAGAAAATAAAACGAGGTAGCAGTATCGCCGATGGATAATCGTATAGGCGTTAAAACTCGATAATAAAATTTATTACATTTCAACAATGCGTCTAATTAATACGTCAATGGTATTTGTAGCAAACTTCTTAATATTTCCACTGAATGTCATCAGGCTGGATTATTAGGAAGATAATTAAGCGTTACTTGATTAACATACGTATCACTAAAGTTACAATGTAATTAACAATGCAGCAATGTTAGCGCAGTGTGTGATAAACTTTAACTTTCTACAGATATAAAACAATACCGGTTCACCGGGTTTTTATAAAAAAATCTGCATAATACTTCAACAAGTACGTAGGAATTCATTGTAATTTTATTGTACTGCTAATTTATAATTTTTGTCAAAATGAGTTTAATTTTTCTGTCGTTTCGTTTTACTTCAACTTGTTGTATACAGTTTACTGTATTGTATCTTAAAATTATTTTCGCTCGATTTTACTTCGTAGTAAACCTAAGCTCTCTTAACGATATGATGGAAATGGTAACTCTCATATGACTAAAATTACTCGTTTCGATCATGTTAAACGAAGCGTAGCTGTATAAAGATAAATTCGAAAACATTATTCTCTTATTTTTGATTTCTATATTGCAGTTGTTGGTTTGATACAGAAGATCTCTCTATAAAGTTACATTTATATTAATATATAAATTATAATCGATAAGTTTTCGAAAAACGAGGTTTGCTAAATAATTTTTTTGTACGCAAATCAATGTTTAATTATCTTATTTCAAAGCTACGATATTTTGTTTTCAATTTTATAAATAAATACGAAAAATCTTTTGCACCAATCTAACACTGCTCGTTCGGTAATAATACCGATAACACAAGAAAGTTCTGACCAACTGCGTGGTAAAAAATAAAAATAAAAAAGATCCAATATGTCACAATTTGTTGGTACTTAATTAACATCTCTTTTTCCAATTGTTTTGCAAATTACGCAGTATCAGTCTTATAAAAAGTGTCTGTAGAAAATGTGCATAGAAATTGTGCGAACTCGCTTGTGAAGCGTTCCGGAAGTAACTTGTTTGTTCGCGTTTGTCTTTTTTTTCTTGTTTTCTACAGCTCGAAATTGCTCGAGAAAGCTTTTTCCCACGTTTGTGCGTCGCTGCGTTATACTCTAAATTGATTAATCTGATCCTGTATTTTACTGCGCAACAACTGCAAAAAAGATAATAATTCATGAGATGATAAAACATACCGTAATATAATATAATAATTAATAGAAAATATTTTTGTATAATTATATATATCACAAAATAAGTACCTGTTTAATATTATGGTCCGGTATTAAAAGTATTTTTGATTGATCCGCACTGCCAAATAAACCACCAAGTTTCTTTTTTCTATTAGCGTCCTTAATAAAAATCTGTACACCTTTTTCTACGACTTTTACCGTTTCGCTTAACTCGGTCCATGTGTGAGTCCAGTCAATCTAAAATAAAAAAATAATAAAAACATAGATATATTGCTATTTCTATTAGTATAAGAAAATCAACTAGAAAAAAGAATTGATCAATATAATTAATATTAACCCGCCAGCCACCAAACAAATCACTGTGTTCGAGGTATGATAATCTTTTGTCGGTGAGCAACAGCACATCTTTGTTGATAAACACGTGATAAACATAAACGTCCGTGTGCGCATATTTTCCCTTCTCCAATTCCTATAAGAAAAAAATCTTATATAACCCAAATTTATTCTTCTTAGAACAATTCTTAAAAATACGATTCTCACCATTAATATCTTGTTGCCATCCGCTTCATCCTTTATATATGGTCTAACAAGACTGTCCGGTTGCAAAAATCTGGGCGATCGCACTCGTTTTGCTTCTTCGCTCAGCTCAGTGGCTCTAAAACAAGTATTATAATTTAATTACCACCATATATTGCATAGGTTAATAGTAAATTTTTTAACACATCTAGACTTTGATTAATTATCTAAATTAAGTTAAAACTGCCTTTTTTGCATAATTAATAAGCCATACCGTTTGACAGCTCCAAAGGAACCACTTGCGAAATCGACAATACCAGCGGTAGGCCTAGTAACAAGTCCAACAACGCCCTTTCCAAACCCTTTGAAAAATCCCTCCACTCCTTCTTCCTTCGCCCCTGACAAGGGTTTCGTTACCACACCTGTTACACCATCGACTACACCCTATTAAATGAAATAAATATAATTTGTAGATATATATTACGTAAATTAATGTAAGTTAACAGAATAGTAATCAGCAATTTTACCATTACTAAACCCTTTCCGCTTCGTGCGAGACCTTCTTGTAAGTTGGCGGGCTGTTTGATAAGCTGTTCTTGCCTCTTTCGCTGATAATCCTTGTCAAAGGTCAGAGCAGCTATACCCTTGCCTGCAAAAGTATAAAGTAAATATTAAATATATATATATATATATATCTCCTGATTAAAAATGTCAATTTTCCTCTTGCTTGTGTTAATCGCATATCGATCGGTTTCCCCTTGTACTGAATTAAAAACTTGATACGCACCCATCGCGCCTGTGATCTTCGATACAGCGCCCGCCATTCCGCCGACGGTATGGCCTAACATGCTGCGCACCCCGAGGAACAGGCCCTCCGCGAACTCCCCTGGACCTTGTATGGCCCCTTGGAAGGGTTCGTAGAACAGGTCCTCGATGCCCTTCATGGTTCCGACCACAAGCCCGTATGGATTACCGATCACATCGAGTCCCAACACGAGTACGTACGCCTGCTTGATCGCCTGGCCCGCGTAATGAGTGCTCGCCTCAGAGATGAGCTGCTTGTGCGTCATGAATATGCAGTTTCTTTCAAAGTATGCCAGTCTGTATCAATAAAGAAATATTTAGAATCTTATAATCTTAGACTCTATACAACACAAAGATTACAGTTTTCTCTCGGAATTTTATTTTTTAAGATCATAGTTTTAAGTATAATATTTTTTTTTAATATCTCCAATTATATTTTTTATACTATTAAAGTGTGTATGTGTAAATTATACTGAATAAAAAACTTTACTTGAATACAATGTCGTTGATATCCGTTAGTGTTACGCCAATTCCTTGCAGTAGCACGTTAAGTACTTGCGGTAACGCGGAAGGTCCTCCTCCGCTTCCGGTCATTGAGAAGCTAATATGTATCTACAAACGAAAAAAAAAAAAAAAATAAAGATTTAACTGTCAAGACAGATATTAACATTTCTATATCTATATATTAAAACGCGACATACCTTGAGAGGTGAGAAATGGAGCAGATCAAAAAAGTTCTTCTGCTCGGCCGTGGTGACCAAATTGACGTGGTACATTAACGGTTCGTTGACTAGTTTCATGTCTGTGCGGAATAGCATACTCTAAAACAAATAAACAAATAAGACGATTATTTATATATCACAAAACAATCTAAATAAATCTCGATGGTTCAGCATCTCACCTCTTCCGCGTCATTGATCTCGTTGGCCTCAAACAGGCCCATTATCGCATTTATGAAGACAATGTCTACCTTAATGTGAAACTCTTGTACGAGAACCTTGAAGTATCGGAATTGTTGCACAGTGCTGTGTTCCAATAAGCGCTTGACCATACTGAGCTCCGCAAAAGGTTTCATAACTATAGAGAAAATAAAAGAAATTTTTAAAAAAGTTTAGTTAATCCTACTGTTTAAATCTATTTGACCCAAAATACATTTTTATTTTTTACTAATATTTTATTAAAATTTTGTTTTGGCATTTGACTTTGCTAAAGTAATATCTCTTTTTATCATATTAATCTTCATCAATCTAAAGAAATAATAATAGTCAAGAAGTAATTCTTAGGATTATTTTGTTGTAAGTTAAATCTCTTATATATATATATATATATATATATATATATATATATATATATAAAGTGTTAAAAAATAGACTTAGAATTCGGAATATTGCGTTTTCATTAGTATACAATAAAATTGAAATTGCTCGCAAAAGATGAAATAAAAAATTGCTTCTCATGCCACATGGATAATAATTGTTACCTGTACTCTGTGTGACACTCTTTGGCGGTGGTATCGGAGCTAATATAACTGGAAAGACACACTCCGACAACTGATTGTCAATTTGAAGCTTGTTAATCTTTGCATGCAACTGCACTTGGTGCGCCGAGGTGCGATATTGCAGCCAAAGCCCAGTTTGAAACGTGCGTCGCATATATCTACGATGTGGCCTCAACATCTCCATATTTAAATAATCCACCTGGAAACAATAAAAAACAATAAAAAAATAATAATATAATAACAAACTTTTCTTAGTCTAGAAATTAAATAAACAAAAACTTTTTTGTTTTACCATTAGTTTTGGCTCCAACATCATCCGATAATCTGCATCTTTGCCGATTTGTAATTCTCTAATGTACCGTTGGTATCCTTCTTCGATGGTATTGACTTCTTTGGCATTTAATGCTCGCCATCGGCCACCGAGGGACTTGCGTGTTTCCCATATAATTCCAGAACTGGATTATAACAGATTCTCATGTATGTTATGTATATATATGCAAAATTATTGTTAAAAACACATAATTTTAATTTAAAAAATTACGTTAAAATAAAATTTTATATTAAAAAAACTGTGATATGCGCTCTCACCTAGCAATGCACATGTACAACAATTCAGATTTGGTAATATTGTTTACAAGGGAGAATCCAATGCCGTGAATGTTCAATGTAATTTCCTGATCTATCACTTCCAGATCACCAGCCAGCTGGCAATCCTCAGCGATCTTCAAATTCATGGTGAACAGCAACACTCGCTGGGTACCATCCAAGAACGAAACGTAGTACAATTTCTCATCTACTTCCGGTAGTTGAAAGGTACCAAGATTATCCTGGAAAAAAAAACGAGGAAGATCTTTATTTGTATTTTCTGCTTTTAAGAATATTTTTCTTCCCTTCATCATCTTCTCCTTTTACCTTGCGAAGATTGCCCTCAATTTCCTTGCCATTGTTATCTTCCCAAACCATTTTTCGTGGGCCCGCCGGATTTTCCCAAGTATAAAACATCCTGTTATATGACTGCACAGATCTATTGATTTAACAAACATGTGATTGATTTCGTATCAAACATACAAAGTAATTCGCCGTGACATGACTTTAATGATAAACTTCGACGTACCTAACATTAATCGACCCTTTTTCCCATAAATTGATGGTATACGGTGTATGGTTAATAATCAATGCTGGCGCGCAACCTGGACTGTAGGCCGACATGGAGATGTAAACGCCACCTTCGCTGATTTGCACGTCTACATTGATTCCTCCATACTATAGTGCAAACGGATTTTTTTTACAAAATGTGAGACAAGTATATATTTTTTGTTACTGTGTTTTAATTACCTTATTATTCAATTTCAGCAAAGTTGTGTGGCTTTCGGTATAAATAAACGCCGCGGTTTTTTCGGGGTGACCCGCGACCTTGGCTTTCAAAGTCTTGTTCTCATGTTCTGTTCGAGGCCACAGAGCTGTACATTCATCGGCAGGTACCTTAGCATGCAAGAAGGACACTGTGCAATATTTCGTCACAATAACGTAGGTATAATTAAATTGCTTCTATTCAACATACTTTGATTATAGGATCGGCCGGTCGATCGCCCTCCTGACACTCTATGAGGAAATCTGCGTTATTGATAAGTATATAATAGGGCGTGAACGTAATCTGCTTGGTCAACGAGTTGTATGTCAGTTGATTGTGCACCCCGATCTGTAACAAAAAACCAAGTTTTGTATTTTTTATTTGTCTTAATCTTTGTTTCTTCATTAATTGTGTAATAAATACATATATAACACTTCCTTGATCTTCTTTCTATTTTGTATATCTATCTTGTAATTCACTTATCATTATATACTATTATTATTATTGATACTTATTAATAAATGTAGTTCAAAAATAGATATAAAAATATAAGTTTATATAATAATTTTTTGTCATATAAAATTTTATAAATAAAAATGATTAAATTAGTGTATATATTAAAATGATATAAGAACCTGATATATCATTCCATTGTATTTGCAGGCCACCACACCTTCGCTGCCCGCGACGTCAATGGAAAATTTGTCGGACCATTCTCCGTCCTCCACTCTAACCATAGCCTTCTTTTTACCGAAGAAGGCTTTGGAACGAAATGAGAACAGAATAGGTCCTTTGAAATGCTCCGGATGATACAAAACATTCAGATAATCATCTGTTGTCTAGAAAGAGCAATTGATGCGAATTAATCTCCTTTCGTTCATCTTGTAATAAAAACAATTTCTCCAGTTCTCATGCAATTAATAAGTAACCAACACCTCTGTAATGTTAGTTCATTATACAAACTTTGCTTTATAACGCAAACGAAGAGAAACGCCGAGACGTTCGAGGATTGAAAGATTTACATATTTAAGAATACAGCGATTAAAAAAACACTAATAATAAATTCTAAATAATAAATTAAAAATAGAAAGGAAATAGAAAATGAATAGCGTGTGTGATAAAGCATAGATATATATATACAATAATGTAACTAATGTTCAATGTATAAATGCGACTTGTGTTTGTTAAAAAAAAACATTGCAATTGTTAGAGATCGACAAACAGTATGGGTTAACACCAATGATAATCTAACATATTTTGTGGCGTTCAGTCCCAGTGACATGATCAGATTAGACGATTGTTATTTCATAATAATTGAGTCTTGTGAACACAAGCACGAGAATAGCGATAATAAAGTGAATAAAGCGTTGCGTCACCGCACGCGTTTTCCTCCTCTTGTACTGTGCGCGTGGTCGGTGGGATTTCATAGCGGAAACGAATTTCTGAAAGACGTTCGCATGTAGTTTTTTTTACAAATAAAGCGATAAACATCAATGTCCAGTTAACAGAATTTGATTTAAAATTGAGTGATGTGCAATAATTATTCATAAAATTATTTTGCATCTATAATTAATTATCCAACAATATTGTATAGAATTAGACAAGATTCTGATTGCTAGTTTTGACTAATAATATGAGATAATTATATTTGTGAGGAGCACAATTATTTGTGAGAATTAATGCAGCACGATAACAGAAAATCTCTACCTTGATCGAACTCGAGTGCTCTTTGCCACCTTTACTTGATTTCTGTAAAACAATGGAGCAATATTGAATACAGGGGTTTAATCAGGCAAGATGCAGTGCTGGTTAGTACTATGACACGGAGGGCACAAGGAAAAACGCTGAAGATCAGGCGGAGAAGCAAACATTAGCATACGTGTGACGAAAGAAGTGTATATAAATAGTTATATTTCGATGGTACAAAAGTAACTCTCTATAAAATGTGGTTGAGAAAATTTAGGGAGTTTAGAGAAATATTCTTTGGCAAATGTAAATATCGATAATAAACTGCAGATTGTATGCAAAGAGGCGAAGTTACCAAAAGCGACGGAACCATCGCTGCAAACGTACTCTGTAGGACAGCATTAAACCAGTCTTGTTTAGCATCCAGAAGGGACAGTACAGTGCCATGATGATCGAACCGTGTTTGTGAGACGTATGCATCCCGAGATCGAGAACCACTTTTTGCACGCTGTCGAAAGACTCGAACGACCAGACAGCGAATTCTGGCGGGTTCGTCATAATCTCGCCTTTGCACGACCAATCTTTCTCCAGATAATTGGGTAGCTATAACACATCATTCAATTTAAATAAGTAAATCACAAACATATATTTAATATAAAATATATAAATTATAAAAAAATTATAATATAAAGCATTCTCTTAAAATTCACATTTAACTGAATTAAAAATGTAAACATAATGCTAAATATAATTATTGAATTTTTATCAATTGACATGTGTTCTACCTTAATTATTATACTTGACTTGGCTGGATCGATCGTAGGAAGTTGCAGCGAGGCACTTGCTTCGAGCAAGCTTTCCTGTGTAGTGCCAGGCAAACAAATAATAATGTCGATTGGCAAGAAATTCTTCAGATATACAGATGGGTACAAGTGCACATTGTAGACGGTACTAGCCATAGTGTAACGAGTAGTATTCTCGAAATATACTTGTTCGATTTCCCCCACAGCCTGTGTAAACAAATATTTCGCGTTTCTCTATTATCAATAATATTCGTCAATTTAATTATTAAATTAATTAAATTAATTTGATAAAACTATATAAAAATGTCTAAGTGATAAGTACACATATTTTATCATAAAACTTATGTATGGAGAGAATAGTGACCTGAATATAAAATATTTCCGCAGTGTCCTGCTTGGATCGCGAATCGCATTTTAATAATTTCGTCATAGAAATAGTTTTCTGCAGATCCTTCCAAATAAATGGTTCGAGTGACACCATATATCTAAAATAAATTAAAAATTAACTTGATTTTTTAAACAAGATATCTATTAGATTTTGAAAAAATATCTAGTCATTGAAAAAAATATGTTAAGTGCTCCATTATTTTAACTTTTTATTATTTTTTGTATTATCTTGCTTACAAAAGTTAGTAAGATTGAATGATTCTATGTAACGATCAAAATAAAATGTTAATATCAAAAAATGCAAAAATACCCATCAACGCTGAAAAACAGCCAGTAAATATTTGTTGAAGTATATACGGCGTCCAGAGGTAAATTGAGCTTCTCATTAGGTCCCACTGTACCCACACATTCCACCTCATTTCCACGCTTCGTCATGTAATAAACGGATATCGGCTGCACGAAGTGATTGTGAACCTACGATGGAAAGCCGATTATTATTGATAAAATTATTACTAATTGTTCTGATTGATACTGATTAGCTGATTATTACTGATAGTTCCTACATCACTACTTTACCTGAAGAATGCTTCGAAGAGTGACAATCGTGCTACCCTCTTCTACAATGACATCTGATACAATACCCCATTCCTCGGAGCCTTCTTTTCGGTGTTTCAAAGAAAAGAATCTCCTATCTGCTCTCAGCACAGGTATCGCCAATTTGCTTTGAATACCTTTAAACTATTAAATATCGTTATATTATGTTAATAATTTAAAAATCAATCTTATCCTATCAATCCTATTAATTTATGTTACAATTCCTATTGGTCTTATTAATTTAAAATATAAGTCATATTTTATATTGAGAATATATAATAGATTTGTCGACTAGTTTAAATTAAATTTAAATTTAATTGTTTCCTCACCAACAACTCTTAACTTTTAATTAATTTAATTGATTTAAATATATTTTTTACTTATTTGTATCTAAAAATTGCTTTCAATCGCTTATCAACAGTTATTTTCATAAAAGAAATAATCGACTTTAAATTCATTTAAAAATCGTGAATCTTAATAATTTCATATGCTACATTTATATAATAACTTACAGATATAGAGAATTTACTATCTTCTCTATCCTTCACGGTTTCTACTTTCAATTGCTCAAGAAGACGTGTGTCCAGCTTGGATGACTTCGGTGCGAGTTCTATCGATGCACCGCTTTCAAGGATCACTTCCATATAAGAGTCATTGTGGTCCCTCATTCTCGATCCGTCATCAAAAATCTATAAGAGAACAATTATTTTTTACATTTTACATTAATATTATTTTATCAACGAATTATTTATCAATAGATATATTAATTTACAAAATTAATTTAGAAAATTATTAAAGAAATAGATAGATAAATAAATAAACGATGTAAAAAAATCCTTATTATGATGACCTTAAAGAGACTGTGTTCCAAATCGAGTATTATTGCCAGGCCGGTCTCATTCTTCAGCACATATGGCGCTACTTTTCTGGTGGGTTCTTTCGCCTCCATAGCCGAGGAAAATGACTGGCCGAGTTGTTTCAATACATCCAAACACGTCTTCGTTATAGTTATCTCCAGATTATCCTATCCCCATCAAAATAAACTTGCATTTTTTAATACAATTTCATAATAATATCACTGACTGTGATATATTAAACCTCACTTAAACATTAATTTACAGATTTCTTTCAATTATTTAAGTAAACAAAACACAAGTAATATCTACAATAACGATACACAAGTAATACCGACATTTGATATTTACGTCCTGATAAACTTTGCTTACCGAAGATGTAATATCGATGGACATCTTGGTGGACTGGTGTAGCTCTTCTGGTTCGCTTTCCGATGCGGGGCTGGCTATGCTGGCACCTTTAGAGTCTAGCGTTATGTCGTTAAATTGAACCTAACAAATGATTGAATAACATCAATTAATAAAATATTGATCAGAAATAATAGGATGTTAAAGTTACCTTCGTTTTCAGTTCCCACGGCGTCGAGGTGCGTTTACCGTTATCGGTGCTTTCTATCGGCTCGATCAACGGTTCCCACAGTGCAAGGCGACTGTTATAATATGCCATAACCACCGACATCGAGCAGTCTATACTCATCTACAAGCAAGAAAAGTCACCATGTAAATGCAATATGCATAAAAGAATCATAGCATTAATAAGAATAATATTAATAATAAATAATAAAATAATAAAAATTAAATTGTACTTAAATTTTAATTTTAAAAGAATTTCCTGAAGTTTCAGTTTTTCTCTGTAGTAAACCCCATCTTAAATAACAAAAAAAAAAAGAATTTTTAAGCTTACAGATTTTGTGCTCCAATCGTTAATGCTACTTTGGAATCCCACATGAAGTAGCAACATAGGCAGAGTTTTGTTGCCGACACCCGCCTCCAGGGTGAATAAGATCGTAGGTGCCGAAACAATCGCCAATTCGGGCTTATAAGTCGCCATAACTTCATCATCTGGGTACATAAACTCCTCGAGTGCTTCCGTTGCAACTTCTAAATCAAAATTAATACAACAGTTCAGCAAATAAAAACTAAGTACTAATATATTTTTGGAACAAATAATTATCAAGTAGTTTATTATTAACACCTGTCTTTAAGAACCAATAATTATTCTCTTCAAAGGGCGTGACGATCCACAGTCCTTCATAATTAGGCTCGGGTTTAACGACTTCTTTGTCTTCCTCCTCTTTTCTCGTTACCGTATGCATAACTTTATTTAATATTTCAATCACACCTACAAATTGTTGTGTTTTAATTAATTGAGTAGCACCAATCAGCATAGCAATATATAAATTACCTGGAGAAACGGACATATGTATGTCCGTGCAACGGACCTCCAAATGGAGCCCTTTATTCTCCGGCGTAGAACCAGCTACACTAATACTGCATGGTTTCAAAACCTATGATTGAAATCATGATGAATAAAATTAACAGTAATAATAATTAATATGTAATAAATACTAGGATGGATTATTTTATGATCTTGACTTGAATCAACAAAATATATATATCCTAAAACTAAGGCGAATAAAACACATTCCATTAATAAATAAATTAAAAAGTCTTTTATAAAAAATGGTAAAACACATAAATATGCATTATAAAATGTGTGTTGTGTGTGTGTGTGTGTGTGTGTGTGTGTGTGTGTGTGTGTGTGTGTGTGTGCCAGGCGCGCGCGTGCTTGCGTGTACGTGTATACATTGCATAATTATAAGATACATTTCCAATACCTGATAAATCCAGTCGGCTCTCTTTGCAGGATTGTATATTCCCGTCAATAACGATAGATCTTTAATAGAGCCCGTGATCACTTGATGCTCTCCCATAATGCGCACTTTCAGCAACAATTCCGTATTCAGTACAATGCAGTTCGAGTTGATGTCGTCCATATCTTCGAGCAGAATAATATCCGGCTTCTCCACATGTAGATTCACAGTCAACATTTTGGGTGTCGAGGCGGGCGGCTGTTGCACTGGCTTCTTCTTTGGTATCATAGATTCACTCTTCACGGAGGAAGTAATGGCTGTCTTGTTTGCTATGTCCACATCAAAGAAATCCTTGACTTTCATGAGATAGTCGAGGGACACGATGATGCTGAAGGAGAACACCCGAACGTCGGCAAACGTGTCGTTCGGACTCTGGCGCACCGTTACGTCCAGCATACTTCTAGTATTGTACTTGGCGTGCTCTTTGTCGAGGTGATCCTCGCTCGCACCCGACAACGGAACGCTGCTAGTCCTCTCCATGATCCGTACTAGCGAGCCCTCGCGGCTTTGCCGCATGTCGTCCAATGTGCAGTTCATCAGCAGAATTGACGTGGCCAGTAGACCGTCCGCGAATACGCGACCCTTCACGGCAAAGTGTGTAAGGCTGAAGCGCGCCAGTCCGTGCTCGGGCACATGCAGCGGCGATGTCTGCGACTGCAGTAGCTTGGAGCCGCCGGTAAAAAGATTGATCACCAGACTGTCCATAATAAACTCGAATTTCACGGACGTGTGAGCGTGCCGCTCCTGCATGTCCGCTGATGGTCCAGCTTCTCGCGTTGCATCGATCTCGTACTTGTACGCTGGTTGAATCTTATTTCATAGCAAGAAAACATCAGTTTTATATATGATCAATAATTATAATTAAAATTTTTTAAGAAAACCAAATAACTTTATTTTTTTAATGAGTTATAACATCAAATCGTTTTATATTAGTAATATATCAGTTTTCTGGCAAGAATCAAATAGAAACATAAACAGGAAAATTATAAGAATATAATATTTACCATTCTACAATAATAGCAAAAAAATGTAAAAAGTAAAAAAATTTATACTTTAAATATTTTTTCCTTCACTTTTATCGTTTTAGCTTTTGTACGAGATTGATTTGTTTAATTTTTGTAAAAAAAATTTGTTATACATTATTTCAATTGTTATACATTATTGTAACTATTATTCACCTCTGCGCTTATTTCAGCCTTTGTGGCGGATTGTACGATCTGCACGGGTTTCGGGTCTTCAAAAGTCTCGCCTAGATTCTGCTCCAATACTTTTAGAATCGTAGCGTAGTCCTCTTTACTCAATAATAGATTAATTCTGTTTAATCTGCCAGACATATCGATATCCGGAATAGCGCTGAACCATGCGGTAGACAGATTACGCTTCATTAACAGCGTGAACGTCACCGGTTCCAGCAGCAACACCTCGATCTCGCTGGTGAATTTCTCCATGTTCAGTCGTACTCGAGATAACTTCAAATTTTGCAGTTCGATCTTCATTTCTTCTACTATGGGATGCTCGTCAACTTCCTCGGTCGTCACGTCTAGCTTTTTGAAGACGTTGCGTACCTGCTCATAGAATTTTATAGGTGTATTTATTAAACATATAATAAAAACATATATAAATAAAAGTTATATTTAAAAAGTTATATTTAAATTAAATTTATTTTCATAAAAATCTCAAATATTTAAAATTGGATTAGATTTTAATCCATCCCTAGTTTTAATTTTGAGAAGAAATTTTAAATTTTTAAATTGAAGTTAAACTAATGTACAGATCGAAATCAATATCGTTATACCATAAGATTGCCCATGTCTAGCATTAAACTATGCTCGTTCTTAGAGTTCATCGGCACGTATATGACGGGCGCCTTAATCCTGACATTTAGCTCGATGCGCGAGGCACTCTCTTGAACATCCTTGATATTTGTTTTCGCCACTTCCGCTGCCGCCGCTGACGCGTCTCTAATAGCTTTCTGCGCCGCTTGAAAGTTGTTTAGGAAATTCATGACACCGGTGACAAATGCGTTCAGAAAGACGATACGATGACAACCCATCGTCACTTTGACGGACATGTTGTTTTTGTCCACTTCACATTGCTCGATGTTGTACATCACCGCTTGGATCTACAAAAAACAAAAAATTTGTGGCACTTGTTCGACTAAGAAAAATAACCAGAGTTGTGCTATAAATTTTAAGATTATATAGATTATTTACATATTGTTTAAGTTATATTTATATGATTCTTTTTCACGTAGACAATACAAGCAATGTAAATTATTATAAATTGGAAATAGGAAAAAGTAATTAAGTTCTAAAATTGTCAGTATATTTGATTTTAATATTTCAAATAAAATAAAAATATATAATATCAAAAATAAAAACAGAGAATATAATTCTCACTGTTTCTGACGAAAACTTCTATGATTTATAGATTCTTCTTCTTCTTCTTTTTCTTCTTCAAATTCCCCAATTGGATATCCGACCCAAGTAGAGGGTCACAGTACCACAATTTAACCGGGTCAAAAACCCTAAGTTAGTCCTTGGGGAAATGGACCAACTTGTTCTTTAGTATTTATAGATTATTGTTCATATAGATAACATATCAAACATAATTTTTACATTGTATATATGATGTGGACTATTTATATTTTACGCGTAAACGTCCAACCTTAAAAATAACTACAGATGCAAAATGATAAGTGTGTAAAAGCACACCTACTTGCAATGACTCAGTACTCTCCACCGCCACAATATCCTTGTACACGGAAACAGGATTGAGATCTTTAATGCTGATAGAGGCCAGATCAGCGTTCACTTGCGAATACGAAGACTTGCTAAGAAAACTAGCGCTCATGCCATCGATGTGAAGTGCAGTGATATCCCGGGCGGCGCTAGAAATCTTCAGGTTGATCGAGCCGACCTTTGCGTTCACCTTCAAATCGATGCATTCAACGGTTTGCCTTCTGCGTCGACTTCTGGCTGGTTTGGATCTTTGCTTCTGCAACTGCTCCTTGATAAAGCCGGTAGCTTCTTCCTGAATAGATGTCAAACGAGTCGGTCGTGGGCGCTCAGGCTCTTTCTTCTGAGCGCCTTCGAGTGAGTTCATTCGGTCTTGAATGTACGTGCTGAATCGTAATAACTCAATGAGCGCCTCCTGGTGTAACAGAGTATCTAGCGAGGTGAATTCCAGGCGCAGCAACTTCACAATAGAACCATGGCGCGTAATGAACTCTGGTGAACGTTTATTCACATTTATATATCGTACGATAATCAAGTATTCATCCTTGCCAGCCGACATCGGCGTGTTGACCATGAAGATCTCCTGACCTTCGTACAACTGCCGCATCTGCACGCCGCCCAGCCGCAGCTGCACCTCCTGATCGTACGTACGTTGTAACATTTCTGCCTCCAACTGTAGCACCTGGAATCTAAGAGAAATGAGTAAAATTTCAAAGTTCGTTGAAGCTGATTAAACTATAAGGTAATTAAAACTAAGAAAAGAAGAATGCAAACCTGATGAATTCTGATGGCAACGCGTCGCTGTCTTGTTGTCTGGACACTGACAGTGTGAATTCTTTCATCTCAAATTTCATCTCCAAGTCGGTGGTCTGCTTCATCGGCTGCGCAGCAGTTGTTTCTTGTTGCTGCTTCCTTTTATCGGCGATGCTGGATATCGTAGTGCCCAGATCTTTCAGCGACAACTGCGAGATAGATCTTGAAAGTGAAACACGTTGTAACTCTGCGGGCTTCTCTTCCTCAGGCAGAGCGATACTCTGCGCGATCGAGAGTGCCTGCAGTAGTCGAACGTCCGTTACGTTCACGGTGACTGACGGTAGATGACCGAGAAGCCGTAATTTCGGTAGCAAAGGATCATCTGTCACTAAGCACTTGTGGAATTGAATTTCCAAGGTAGTTGGGTGAAGCAATGTCAGAGAACTCTCGGTACTTGCCAAGGCTGATCGCCATTCTTCATTCGGCAGCGTAACCAGCACCTGATGCAATAAACAAATTTTAAGAATGTAGTTTTTTAAAAATAAATACATATAACTATAATTATTTTATAGAAGTAGTTTTCAGAAGTTCAGTTTTATCGCAATTTTGTTATACAATATTATATATTTTTAATTTATCAAAAATCTTACAAAGTCGTCTTTTCATATAATATTCATTAATTTAATTTTTTGTGGAATATTTTTTAATATAACTATTCAAATTCGATTGTAAATTAAAATTATTATTACCTGAAAGTTGACTATCTTCAAAACGAACTTGTCGTAACTGTGCTCTCTCATATGTAGCAATACTTCTTCCTCGCTCTTACCCATGCTGACTAACTGTCTAACGCCAGCCAGCTCGCTTTTGCCCTTCTCCAAAGAATGCATCTTCAGACTACCTAGGTTTACTACAATTAGAGCCTTTGAATCCTCGTAGAGGCCACCATGCGGTATGATAAGCTGCGACGCCTGCATATCCACTTGTATGTCCAATACCGAGTGTTTCTGAATGGCATACTCCAGTCCAAGCGCCGACATTTCCTTCAGGCCTTCAAATTGTTCCGCTGCGGCTGTTTGTAATTGACTCAATGTTGAAGAGTCTTGCACCTAGAAAATATTCATCCACATTAAAACATAAAAAACAAACAGATCGCAAAAGAAAAAATTACATTAGATTCGTGGAAAATGCTAATTAATTCAGACTTGAATTTTCCTAGTTTTAAAATTTTCTATGAATTCACTGCGCATTCGGGAATTAAAGAGACAAAAAGAGTCTAAACCTTAAACATGTTGACCAGCTCCACAATGGTCTGCGCGTCGTAGATGATATCAACGGACCGAGACTTGACGACTATGCGGTCTCCGCACAGCTTGTCGAGCGGATTCTTCTCGTAGGAGACTGCGACCAAGGCGCTGTCCGAGCTGCCGTGTTCCGGATTAAAGAGCGAAGGCACGCGACCGTCCTGTTGTGTCGCGCCCAGCAGTTTCATGTCGCTGATAGAGGCCATGACGAGAATCCCGTTTGCCGACGGCCGCGACTTGAAACTCGCCCGTACGCCATGCAGTTGCAAGTCCAGGACGCATGGATGCTCCTTGTCCGTATCCAGTAGAGAGATCTGCAAGCCGTGCAGAAGGAAACGCGTATCGATCATCTCGTACGTTTCCGGGTAATGTGTGGGCGCGCTGTTCTCCTGATAGTCAATCGCCCGATATAGTTTTTCCTTCTCCTGCGGCGTCATCGCCTCCTCAAATCTAAAATATCGTCGTTAACATAATAATTTATTTTATTTATTTTACATTTATGCTCTTTGAAGACAATTTTATAGGATGATTCAAGGACCTAAAATTCTCTAAGATCGCGATCCGATTCAACCTCAACCTCAATCCTTGTTTTTTATTCAATGAACAATAAAGACAGAATAACGCTAATAACATTTTAAGTGTGACTTGGCTGCGGCTCAAAGGAAATTCAAAAATTATTGAAACTGTCTAAAAGTTAGACTTATCAAAGCGTCTGCCAACGAACCTGCGCATGATAGCAACGGCCGAGTTGAGCTCCTTGGTCTCCTCGACTTGCGAACTGTTCCACAGAAAGCCGAACCAGCCTCGTTTCGCTCTCAGGCTCTTCTCCCGCTCGGCTAGTCTCTCCACTTCCATTTCGATTTGCTGCCGAATGATCACCAGATTAAAGATGTCCAACCGCGTTTCGCAGTCCGTCAATTGCTCCTCGATCTCCTTTGCCAACTTCTTCGTCGTCAACTTTGTCTGATAAGCTTCGGCGTAAATACGGCAAGTGTCGCGGTGCTGCCTCATATGGTCCCAGTCCCAGTTGCGACGACACCGTCGCACGGTCTCCTCGAGGACGCAGGTGTATGCAAAACGCCACCACTCCTTGTAGTGGCCGCGATACGACGTCAAGTTCGGCCGGTACTTCCGGTACGGCGCGGCTTTCCGTGCTTGATCTAAGCCTTCTCCCAATCGCACCAGGGTCTGGTACTGACGTTTCGTTAAGCCAATCCGTAATTTCTGCATCTCCAGGTCCAGCCACATCTGCGGGAAAAGCGAAGTGCAAAATGTAATTCGGTTTACAATCAGTTTAAGAGTTTCGTTATTTGAGAAATAATGTAAGTCAATTTTGGCCAAAATTGAGATATTATTATTGAGGGAATTTAGAATCACAAGAAAAATTTTACGCAATTTCCTTTAAACATTACACAGAAGATTATTCTTTTCTAGATCATAATCTCACTTTAGGGATAGTATAGTTGCTACCATCAGACTCGGGCTTGGGATTAAGTCTGAGCTTGGACTTGACGTTGATCGGACCTAACAGATACTGATAGCTCGTTGGAGTGTAATCCATGGTCGCAATACCGTTGCAAAAGAGAGTGGAATATATGGACTGTGAGCTCTTGCTGTACTGCTCCACACTCGTGTTGAGATAAACGGCCAGTCCATCTAGACTGCACAATTTGAAAATTTGCGGAATGGCGTACATGTCCTTCAGATTGCCAGTAGTCTCCCAAGAGTCCGTGCAACTCTCAACGACAAAAGTATTCAGAGTAAAGCCAAAGGAGAATGGGTGATTCTTGAAAGTGACGTGATCTTCGTATCGCACGTGAATTCTCTTGATCTCCACGTGAATATTTTTGATCATGCGAGCGACAAGTTTCTCGACCATCGAATCGTCCAGCTTTTCTTGTGCTGCGAGAGTAAAAGTTTTAAACCCGTGTAAAAAAATAAAAAAGATTATAATTATATTATAGAAATATTGTAAATTATAACTTGGTAAAAAGTTACAAAAATAAAAAATTATGAAGGTTTAAAATAATTTAAGAACTACGATATCAAATTAAATATAAATTATAATTTTCTTTTCTATAATTGTAAAAATCTACATTTTACTTTACCAATTTACAAAAAAATGTTTAGTTACATTTCAGATCCGCTAATTGTTTCTTCTTTTCCACCCTTTCTAATTCCGCTCGTTTCGTCTCCAATTGTGCTTTCGTTTCTTTTTCCTCATTGTATGAAACTTGACTAGTAGGCACTACTAGTACAAACAATTCCTCAACTATCGCATGTATTTGACCATTCCACATATCTTTGAATGGAATCTTTAGTATTAATTTTCCTGAAAGTATTTTATTGCAAAGTAATATTTACTACGTTATCTTTTACATATATTAGAATCTTAAATCAATATTTAGCATTATTCCATAAATTTAATCATTATAACTTATACATAATATATAATTAAATAAGTAATGCAATTTTTATAAAATAAGACTCAAGATTTAAATTAATTTTTATACCTAAGCGACCATATTCCAGTCTCACTGGAAGATCCAACACATCCAACGCAGACTCTTTTATCAATAAGTCATTTAATACAAGATCACCTGAAAGCAAAGGTTTTATTACATAAGACACAAGTTGTCATCGAGTAATAGAATCATCGCAGGCACCTACCTCCCCAAAGGCTAACTTTAAGTTGCGTATAGTCCAGGTTCTCTATGTACTCGCCGAGCACTTTGTTGAGGAGCTCTGCAATAACTGACTCAAACACCATTTTGCTGTCTGCCTTTTTTCCACTCTTTCTCAATCAAATTCTGTTTGCTTCTTCAAGCTGCAACACCACCGTCCCTCTCCCTCGTACAACTATTAAAATAATAATATTTATATCTAATAAGTTACAGTATAACTAGAAAAAAACTATGTGCACTAAGTAACGATTAAGATATTTTTATTATAACCAACTTTATAAGTTATTTGTACAACACTTAACACTCAACAATCACTGTTGTGTTATCAAATGTTTACTAGATATTAGTTTACTGATATGCTTCCAACATTAAAAACTATTGACAGTGCTTCAGCTGATTCTTAAAAACTGTATTCTAATTGGCATAGATACAGAATACAGGTAATTATAGACAAACTCTTTTCAAGTTTGTGAATAACTGATACTTTAGTTGATTATTAAGAACTGTCTAATTGGCGCGCAAGACACTACGCACGGCACAGTGTGCTTGTATTGTAGTGAAACGTAAAGACAAACCTTTTTCAAAAATTATACGGGTAAGAAAGAATTCACACACTTATTGGGCACAGGTTTTATCCGCCAGGAACAACTATGACGCATCGAGTGCGTAGGCTCGAATTTATCTTATCGTTAGAATAAAAATAACATTGACATAAGCGAATAAAGTGCATATTTCTATTACATTCGCCTATGAATTGACAGATGAGTCAGTGTACACAAGTGGAGCGTCAACGAGGAATCACATCCTTACATCCTTGGTTGTCTCTCGTCACACGCGGTGGTGAAACAACAACAACAACGACGACGAGATGACGAGGAGCGCGTTTTCGCTAACCACGCGGCACTGTACCCACGGCGGACATAACCTTGAAACCTAGCGCCCGCCGAGGGTTGTTTGCGTTCCTTTTTTCCGTCGGGTTACGTCATCGCCGCGTCGAACGCGGTGTCGCCCTAGCAATGATACGCTCCTGGTGCGCCGATTCTCCGTTTCTCAATGTGGTCTTCTTCGCGTCAACGTACGCTCAGACGGGTCCTCCTCTTCCTCACGGCAGTCCGTACGAGAAGAAACACGCAGCCGAGTGACAGCGGCATCCAGCGTGCGGAGGAGCGCACCCGGTTTTCACTCGTCCGACTACGTCACACGTGAGAGTATCAGCTGAGAGCACGAACGGCTGATTTGTTGATGACGCATCGACGCATGCATGCGGTAATGCACCGAATGCACGCCCGGAAAAAGCAATGGAAACGGTGTCAAGGTCGCGCCAGGTGAAGCGCATTCAATATCGCTTCCTGATCGCGCGCTCCGTCATTTCAGTCATTAAAAAAAAAGCATTGTAAAGTCTTTACGATGCTAAACATATCGCTTTACGAGAGAGAATTGATCTCTCGCATAGATAAAATTGGATCGAAAATTGTTCAAATGCATATTAATCAATTTTTCTTCTTCGTCCGAGGTCTCGAAGCGATTTTTAGCATCGTGGACACGAGACTAATAATTAGGCGTAATTGAAAGAAAACTGTTTGAAAAGTTAAGTGATCTATAATACATGGAGTAAGCGTGGAGTAAGACCTGGTCTACAATAGCTGGAGTAAGCATGGAGTAAGAAGTAACCCAGCAAACCAGCACATAACTGATACATAACTGAAGGAGCGCATAGAAAGAACAGTGTTATGTAATATATTGTTATGTGGATGCGATGTAAATGTTACATAATTTTGAGAGCTACAAAGAAATAAAATTGTAATTCTTATTTCCCAGATAGCACAGAGATTCAGAACTCATGCAATTATATGTCACCAATAATGAATTCTTTTTAAGATGCACAGTATGAGTTTAATTATATTGCTATGGTTATGTGCTTTGCAAATACTGCTGATAGTAAAAAAATTATCAAAGTTAAACATAAATAAATAAACATAAATTAATAATAAATAAATATTACTTATTACGTATTTAAAATGTACATGTAATCATCAGTATCGACAGATTTGAGGATTTGACAGCGAGCTGCAGGTGTGGAGAGGAAGAACCAAAGGCAAGGATCATATATGAGCGCTCACTGACAAGTAAGGGCCTAAACACAATGCCAGGCAACAGGCAATAGGAACAGAAATAATGAAAGAGAGAAAGAGAGAAAGGATCTTCTTCTCTCTTTCTCTCTTTCTTTATTTCATGTTCTTATTACCTGTTGCTTGGCATTGTGATGGCCTTAACACTTCCCAAGTGCCACTCACCAATTTTGATATGCTTAGAATATGTTGTACTCTAGATCAAAATAAGAGACACGTATTTTTTTATATGTGCCCATACAGCCGTTGAAGTGATAAAAACCCTCTTGAAGAAAAATCGGTTTTTATCTTTCTAAGCAAATATTGTCGAAACGATAGGAGATATAAAAAAATTTTTTAATAAAATTTTTATGGTTTCTAATGTACTTTAAAACTGTGCAATCAAATTTTTGGAAAATTTTATGTTTTTCGAAATCCTCCTCTCCCCTCTCAACAAAATTTTTTCATTTTCAAAAATTGAGACAAAATTGCAATTATTACATTATATTATTGCTGAATAAATATATACATGTATACATACAAAGATATTTATAAATGTAAATATCAATAGCTTTATTTATCAGTAAAAATAAAAATTATTCTTAGTGCAAGCTTATTCTAAAAATCTTAGAAATTAAAAAATTTGTATGTATAAAAACTTTTTTAAAGTATTACGCTTTTCAGAAGTAAGGTAGGAATATACAGACATACATTTTTTTAAAATAAATTTATTAATAAATACAATATGCACCGCAAAAAAAAAACAGTGGTACGTATTCTTGGGCTCGTCCGAGCAAAACACGAGAAAGATCACTCGATTTGCTAAGCCAGCGTGTCCTTCCCAGTCTTCGGCAATAGAAACGAGAGGAAACCGCAAGCTAAAAATTAAAAGAGTTTTACTGTATTCGTGTGGATAAACAGTTATATATATCTTATACATTTATTATTACAGAGATAAAAACTCATCAACTCGGTAAAAATCTTTCAATTTAATTAAATTTCTTCAGTTTAAGTATTTAATTTAAATTTAATTTAAATGTTAAATAATTTATTTGAAATTTCAAGTATCTTATATGTATTTAACTTATTGTTATATTTATATATATACATATATATATATATATATATATGGTATACTTGAGTAAAGAAATTTAATCAAATTAAAAAATTTAGTCAGATGCTCTCACCAAAGAGAAACGCGACGAATATTATGATGGGGATCACACAGGCTAAATCAATCAGATAACCGAACACCAGATTGCCGATCAAACCACCTAGACGACCCATCATCTGTGATAGAGCTGCGGCCATTACCCTGTAATGTATTACGTTTACATATGTGTCAAATTTGACCATAATTTCCCCATTAGTTCAAAAGTTATTTAATTTCTTGTTTGTTCTTGATTCTTATGTAATACCGCGTTTTTTGTACTTACTAGAACAACACAGGTGCTGCGCGCGCGCTATTTAGCTTTTTACTTTTCGAAAATAATAATAATTGCAATAATAATCATGTAAATAAATAATTATATACATTAGGAATGGTTAAAAAAGAGAGATGGTAAAAACATACATTAATTTATTACCTAATCTTCTTCCTTCTTTAAAAACATTATACACATCAAGATAAAAAAAATTCAAAATACACAACATATACCTATAAATTTATTCTTTAAAGCAGTATGTTTTTGACACTGAAATGTTACGAATTGTCTGCTTTTTTCTGATGCTGTTTGGTTTTCTTACTGCGCTTCGTGTGTGAATTAATAAAAATAAGATTGCGTTAACGATTATATTAATCTCTCATTTGTTATAGAAAGTTCAACTTGAAAAAAAGATAGAATAAGAAACCTACCATTTTTAAATTTTGATAACTTTTTAGAAATGGTGTAGAGCAAAACGTTCTTGAGAAATTCAAATTGTAATTCGCTCACCTGAGATTCGTCGGAAACATGTCGACGATCACGCAGTAGGCTAGAGAGATTCCGATGGACGTGAGGGCCTCGAACACGCACGAGAGCACCAGATTTTGCATTGAGTTCACCACATAGTAGAAGCCGACCAACACCGCGCCGGAGACCATCAGCGACACGACTGAAGACACGTAGCGTCTCGTTTAATTTCATTAAAATTTAATTGGAATTTAATTATTTACATTTACAAATTTTGAATCTACACAGAAAGAAAAACATTCTTAGTTAGAGAATAACTGAGTTTTTGAAATGTTAAATATCGAAATAAGATTATACGGACGTAACTTGCTCACATGAAGAATTTTGTACACAGTTTTATTAAGGAATAGATATTTTTATTATTCCATAATAATGTCATTAGTTGAAAGAAAAAAATGAGGTAGAAAACAATATCTTTAAATAAAGAATTGGATTTTTTAAATACTATTGTTGTTAAAACAATCATATTGTGCTCCTTAGATAACTGTAATATATATTAACTGTGATATATTAAAATTTAACAAATATAATATAATAAATAATATTAAAATTTACTTCTTTTGTTACAAATATATTTTGTTGAAATTTAAGATCATCAAATTAAAAAAAATTATATACAAGTAAGATTATAATTTGTTACTTATGCCGTGTATGCATAAAACAATGACTGTCAAGTAGACTGTTAAATAGTGTTAGTTTTAATTTAATACTAATGTTTTTTTTATAATGTTTATAAATCTAATTAAACTCCAAGAATTATAAATTTATTTTGTTATAAGAAATAAAACTTAATTGGATATTTGTACAGAGAGTTTTATTGTCTTTTTGTTTCTTTATAGTATTCCAAATTGTATATCGCCACTTACTCAAGAAGAACTTTGCGCCCAACTTGTGCACAAAAAGGGGTAGGATGATTGAGCCGGGGATACACGCGAGGCCAATGTACACGGTGTGCAGATAAACAGAAGATGCGATTATCTTGTCGCATCCGTAAGGGTAAAAAAAGGTTGTGTTGTCTGGCAGGGCGGACACTATGCACATCGACGTGGTCTCCCCCGGGTTCACTTGCTCGAATTGCTCGAATCTGTCGAACACAATACAAACGAGTATTATAGATTAGCATTTAAATCGCATAGGGTTTATTGCACGAAGCAAAGAAGATGAAGCTAACAGAAATTTGGAAGGTGAGAAAACTAGTGAGAGAAATTTAAGCGGAATTATTAGCAGCTAATGTGAATCCAAAAATAAAGGAAAGAACTTGAAAATGATTTGCGTACTATACATTAAAATTTACCCTTAAAATCTGGTAATTGTGGGATATTGTATGACCACGAGGAACTTTACCATACTTTTTAGTGAAATTTACTAAAAGTATAGTAAAATTTACTATGCTTTTAGTAAAATTTTACTAAAAAGTATAATAATAAAATTCCTTAAGCCCACACGTTATATCACAATTACCAGATTTTGGGGGTAAATTTTAAGAGAAAATTCTCCGTGTATTGTTAGTGGACTATATTTCCAAATTTATTTGCACATGTAATCAATTACACGTTATTATGATTTTAGATCAAGGAGCTTTTTCCGGCTTAAGCATTTAGAAAAATCAGAGAGACAGAAGATGCATGGCGCACGTTGATTAACGACATCTTAATTAATCACCTGGTGAATAATTCCGGAAACCAGATCATCAGAGTGTAATAGCTGCTGGTGAGTCCGAAATGAATGGCGCAGACGAGCACGGTGTTCCGCAAATAGGGTGGTTTGCAGAGCGCGTTCGTTAGATCACGTATTTCCACGAATAGAACCTTTAGATCCTTCCGCTTGTGAAGCTTCAGCGCTCTGGTGTTTTTATCCTGATTCTTTGCCTTCTCTTGTAGGCATTTCACCTGCGTGGAAGAGGTAAAAGGAGAGGGCACATAAAATACACATGTTTGAAACTTGAGTTTCTTCTAGAACACTAGAAATGTTTTTCAAATAGTTGAAAATAACTAAAAAGCTTCGTCTAAATCCGATTCATCAGCTGAATAAGATTCATTTAATTCATTTTACCTTTTAACTTTTAGAGGTAAAAGGTAAAATAAAGTAAATTAAGTAGACCTTATTTAGTCCAAAAATCTTAACTTTTTTAATTACACAATGAATCTCCCGAAAAACTTTTTTATTAAATAGAATTTTTGAGAATTGAATTGAAGAAATAAATAAACTTTATCCTAAAATATTACATTAACTTTCGTGTAATTAATTTTTTTAGAGAAAGAGCACAGCATAAAAGAGAATCAATTGATACTTTTGTATCGAGGAAGTTCAAGTAATGTTACCGGATAGGTTTCCGGATCGGCGCCGGTGTTCCGCGAGTAAATCCACTTGAACACCTCGAGGGCGGCGTCGGTTTCGCCGCACTCCAGCAGGAACTTCGGGCTCTCAGGGAAGGCGAACAGCCACAGACCAAGCATGAGCGACGGCAGAGCGCAGAGCGCGACGAAGAGATTCCAAGACTTAAAGTAGAACGTCTCGCTCACGATAGTGAGGTCCATGGGGATGATCAGCCAGGCGATCACTGCAAAAAGAAAAACTTTGATTTGGACCGGCCGGCTTTTCGGGAGTGAGTCACACAGGGGACAACAAAAGTTACTTACGCGGCAAACCTATCACTCCGATCACCCAGAATATGTCCATCCAGCAGAGATAACGTTCACGGAATTTCGTAGGCTGAAATTCGCCAAGATACGGAAAACAGGTGCCCAGAGCACCTGATATACTGCGTAACAAATTTAATTAAATAAACATTAATATCTTCAACTAAGGCATATAACTGATATACTGTTGAATAAAAAAATTATAATTAACAGTTACATAATTTTAGTTGATATTGGCTGGGATTGAATTGTTATAAAAAATGAATTAATATTAATTAAAATTTTATCTATTTATTTATTTTATTATAATAATAATTTATTATAATATTTATTATATTTATTATAATTTATAATAATAATAATAAAATTACTTTACGTGTTATAAGTTATGCCGTCATATGTACATACATAAACTATTTTAATATATTTTTCAATATGCACGCGATCATAATTTTTGTATTAAGTTTTATTTTTGCATTTATTAATTTTTTATTTTTACATTATTGACAATTTTTTCATAAGTCAATTTTTCTTAGCGAAAATGATGCGGCGAGCTATAAATATTGTGATTTACAATTTCGAATTACAAGAGCTTATCAAAGATTAAAAGTTTGACTCAAGAGTATTTAATTTTATTGAACAAGTCGCCGAAAATGAATAAACTGATGACAAACACTTTTGTTAATGGAAAATCGAAATGGTTTATTTTATCGGAGTCCATTCCGTCGTACTTACGCGAAGCCATTGAAGAACCGGAAGATTATGAACACCCAAAAGTATTGTACAAACGAAGACAAGATGCCCACGATGCCGTCCATCAGCAGTGTGGTGATTAACACAATCTTTCTGCCCTTCGTGTCAGCCAGGCATCCCCATATATACGATCCAATTAACATACCTGCAAAAGTCTGTCAATCTGAACGATGTTTTGTAACGAAGAAAATTAAGGATACTAAAGAGAAGTACCGACCTAGCATCGGAGAGGCGGCCAGCCAACCTTTCGCAGTGGAGTCCATCTCGAGGTCGCATTGTGCCGCTGGAAGTACGAACGAGAGTATTGTCACCCCGATCGCTGTGTCCATGTAAATCAGGCCGCAAATGGTCAACAGCGTGTAGTGGAACTTCCCAAAACCTAACGCACATTGGTTTCGATGAGTTTCACTGATTGTAATAAACATAATACAAACGCAAAAAACTTGTTTTGTAATGTTTCTTTCAAAATTTTTATTGAACAATTGGAACGCTTATCAGAAATACCCACACACAAAAAATTTATTCTTAAAAAAATGCAAATGCCTTGATTTAAGAATATTTTATAAAATAGCGCCAAGAATAAATATTATTCAATTTAGAATAAATTATTCTTAATCAGAATTAAAAAAAAAATTTTTTTTTAAACAAAATTTGCTTTAATTAAAGAATAAAATCACATTAGTTTAATACTAAATGTGCTTTTATTAATTGTAATTTTTCTTTCAATGAGTCTTTTTGTTAACTTTATCCAAAATAAACTTAATTTAATTTAAACATATTATTTTTCTGAAATAAAAGTTTTCACAATTCTATCCTTCTCATTTTTCTCGATCCTTTTTATAGATTGACATATTTTAATCAATTTTATATGTGGACGGCAAAATTTTACTTTCTTCCCGGCTTTCGGCGAGTCCTTTTTATTTATATGAAAGTGCATTTTGTTCAAGAGATAATACGCCATGTAGCGACGGGTAGTAAAAAGAATACCATCTTAAGAATGAAATCTACTTTACATAAACCTATTTTGTTATTGATGTAAATAAATATTTCTAGTTGATAATAGCACTTCATGCTTATATAAAAGTATATGGCATTGAGGAATAAAAAATTTACTTACAATAAAAATCCATTTTTTTCTGTGCAGAAAATCTGAATTTGTCATATGTGCGAATTTTGAAATGTTCTAAAATTTATCTAAGCTGCGGAATTAATAGCACTTATTAGCAATTATCGGAATTATTAGCAAAATAATCCTTATAGTCACTTGCAGTCAAGATTGAAAATAATTAAAACTCCTTTAGTAGTCAACAAACTGGCTAATTTATTATTCTTCTAACAGCACAACGTTTCGACCTTACTTCAGGTTCCTTATCAAGTGCGAAAATCCGAAAGGTTCAAATTAGAGTTTTAAGAAACATCGCAAGCTCGTGAGTTCGTACCAGCAAATTCATTCCTTTAATATGCTATAAAATATATATGATTGGATGTATACATTTCCAAAGGTTTAAGAAGAAATTTAACAATAGGGAATGAGAGTTAAACTGCAAGAACTTACTCGTTTCCTTCGTTTTGGACATTCTTATAAATAGACAGTTTTTTAACGCCGTACATTTCGTCAATTTGTATGTTACATCGAGTGTTACGATATGTCTGTACACTATCGCAGTTAAATTTGAACTGAACATTGGAGACGACAATACAAACAAAGTGTTATGATTCTGTATATCACACCGATACAATGTTGAGTTTATGATGCTGTTGTATATATCACTCAAATTTTCTGTATCTCTTTGCAGATTAATTGCGTGCTGATTCTTTTTTATAAAAAAAACATTTTGGCGATCTCTTTTCCGATTCTTTTCTGAATACAGAATTAATGGTGTTTTCCATTTAAAGTTGTGGTTGTGTTCGACGCGGTGCTTACTAACCACCGAGAAATTACTTTCATGCTTTTTTATATCATTAATATGTTCTTTAATGCGGGGTCTACAATGGCAGCAGGAGTAATGGAGTAAGGAGTAAAAGTAACAATTGACCAATTAAAAACCGGGAGTAAACGAAATGGGCGAATCTCATTTCATATTTCTTACTTCTTACTTCTACTCTATTACTCCTGCTGCCATTGCAGACCCCGCATAATGCGGCCTAAGTGGCGTTTTGTTTGTTCTATGTACCTTGCTTCGCAATCCATGCAATCAATACAATATACACTATTTCTTTTCTGCTATTGTTTTCCATCTTATCTTTCCCTCTTTTGACTCGCGCGGCGAGTCTGCCGCCGGAATCTTTTAATCGCGCGCATCTCTAATTGCCTTTTTTCCACACGGATTTCGGGATATGTATTCGGGATATGTATAGGAAGGGCAGAGCGCCCTTTTTATCTTTCGCGCGGCTGGGCGGCATGAGCGCACATGCGCTGGTGCATCGGCAGCTTTGCGCTTGCACTCGCAATTGGCTGATTAGCACTCGCAACTAATCAGCCAATTAGCGCCAATTATTTCAGCTTGGTTTAGGGTGGGTTACCGTTCGGAGGTTTACTTTCTAAGGGAGGATCGCCTCCCTCGCGTGATTCCATGATTTGATAATTAGTTTTCTAATTATTAGCAAATTAATTAACAAATTTATAGCCGTGCTTGAGCGACGCGATCACGGGCCATCGCTTTCTCGTGATCGCCACGTACATCGAAGCGCAAACGCGCCGCTGCCACGCTCGCTGTAACGGACGGCGAAAATTTCGCCAGGACGTAACAATTTTATTAAAAAAAATAAAAATATTTACTATAATCATAACATTCTCTTTATAGATAAACATCAAAAAAGATACATATTGTGTTCACATTTCTTATATTATATTATCCACTCTTGTGGATAAACTAAAATAAAAATAAAATAAAATAAAAAGCTATAACAAATAATTTACTATTATCTAAAACTTGCAATAAGTTCAGAATCAGCTCGTTATCCGTTATCAGCTTAAAAAAATTAGTAATTCGTTATTTTATCTACTTTGTTCTTTATCTACCCTCCCCTCCTTTCGATACATATATTACAGTCTAGATAAAAAACTTTTGCAATAATTGCACATGCAGCAGTAAAAATCATATTTTTTGCTGCAAGAAATTTTGTGATTATTTTAAAAGTAATTTTTATTATAAGCTTTGTTATTATTACAATTTAAAATGTTTTCTCTCGGTAAACAAGAAATATTTGATTAACATTTTAAAAATATCAATTTTGTAAACATTATAATTTAATATTTTTTGAATTTTATTTAACAATATTACTTTATAAATATTCTAAAAATATTTTAAAAACATTTGTTAAATTGTTTTTAAATGTTATTAAATGTTATGACATAACGTTTAATAAGCATTTTAAAAATATTATTTAATATTATGTTCAAATATTTTTAAAATATTTCGAGAACATGTTAGAATGCTTTTTAAATTTTATTTGAACGTTATAATATAATGTTTTACATATTCTAAAATTATTATTTAATTACATTGTTTTAAAATACTTAAAAAATAATATGATAATTTTTTATTATATAATATATGTCTATATGTCTATATATATATTTAATTTTAAAGAATTATCCACAAATATACATAATATTTCTTGTTTTAAACTAACAATTTAAAAAATTTGTTATCTAAAACATGTTACATATAATAATAAATAAAATAATTAAAAATAAATAAAATAACAATTAATATTACGCATTAATTAATTAACATACAATTAATTGCATTATTACAATACTTATATATATAATGTTACATTAATTTTGTTTTATTATTGATTTAATATTATAAAAAGTATTACGACATAAAAAATATTAATGCAATAATATGTATTTACAACGACATTACATACGTTATTTCAACATTAAGGAAATCTCCAAATCTATGTTAAAGTATGTTTATAATGATATTGTATACAACATTAAAAACTACACACTTGAAAACATTACTATGTTAATGAATATTGTTATAATAAGATAGTGGCAACAACTTTTTGTTTATTTGGCTGAGACTCCATTCATATGGACTTTAAAAAGACGCATATCTTTTCTATGCTGAATATTCAACCAGAATCCATTCTCTGGCCACATTACCAGATTTTTGCTAAATTTTATTGGAGACGTAGTTTTTGCACAAAGTTTCAGCTCACATCGCGCTAATAAGTGAAATAATAAGACTTTGAATTCCAGCAAGACGAACCTGTTAGCTATACACATTCTTGGTCCTATTCCGAATGGCATGTAATATGAGCAATTGTGACGCATTTTGTTGTTTAAAAATCTTTCTGGATCAAATCTCTCCGGATTATCATAGTATTTTTTATCACGATGTATCGCGTAAATCGGAATCAAAAGACTCATACCCTTTTTCATGACAAATGGTTTTTCGCCTGGCAATACAGGTGGCAATTCATAAGATTCGTCACATACCCTTTCTATAAAAGGGACTGATGGATATAATCTGAGGGTCTCACTAATCACCGCATCTAAATACTTGAGTCGATTAATAGATTCGTAAGACACTTTTCCGTTTGATTTCTCCAAAACTTTATCGATCTCTTGCTGCAATTTAGTTTGAACTTCTGGGTTAGCGGCGATCTCGTGAGCTGCAAAGGACATTGCTTTTGAGATGCCTTCGAAGCTATTGAAGAAAAAAGCGAACACTTGCGCAGCCATATCGTCGATGTTCAATTCTCTACAGCCTTCCTTGCCTTTGATGTCCATCATTAACTGCAGCATATCCGGGCGTGTGATGTGCTCCGCATCACGAGTAGCGATTATAGTTTTTACAATGTTTTTAAAGAATTTTGTTATACAATCATTTATGAGTTTTATATTGAGAAATCGTCCGAGATTTGGGAAAGATTGAAGGAAAACAAACTTTAAGGAGCGACCCCTCAAGAAGTTAGTCGATTCCTTGCCATAAACGTAAAACTTATTCGTTGGATCTCTTGTAGAGTCAATTTTAATTCCAAAAGTACATGTGGCGATGACGTCAATCGTATATTTAGAAAAGGCATCTTTCATGTCCGTCTCACCTTTATCCTTAGGCAATGTCAACAGAAATTTAACAAAATCTTCAGCACATTCCGACATTAACGTGAACATCATTTTTATTTTACTGGGCGTGAAAGATGGGCTCAACAAAGTTCTCACATTTCGCCACTCTTCTCCATGAAGAGAAAACAAATTTTTTTCAAATAAAGGATCTTTAAACTCAGAGAAATTACCACGATCTGGAAATGCCTTGAAATTTTTAATTAGGATGGACTTAACGAGTTTCAGATCACGAAGTAAAAAGGTTGGAACCGTTAAAACGTGGAATCCAATATACTTTGCATCCGGATTGAAATTGTATATTTTCATGAAGAAATCATCGAGTGATTCTTGACGAAATACGATCGGTATCATGGAGCCAAATATTGGAACAGATGGTATATGTATAATATTATGTCTTTTAAATACATTAAAGTTTATAAAAAGATAATAAATGCTGAACACACTGAATATTATTGATAACAATATCGTCCAATATTCCATAGCAAAGGCTTGAAAATCTTTTTCAACAATTTCTTAGTAAATGTTTCTTAAAATGCGATTGACTAAAGAGCACTAGCGATACTGCCAAGACGAATTATTACACGTAACTTACTTATATAGAGCAATTCCTATCTCCCAGCAGTTTTGCACGTTGTTTAGATTTCTGTTACATAGATATGGGCAAAGAGAGGGGGTAGCGCATATCAGCGAAAAGGTAGAGAGAAATTACCACACATTGCAATTGTCTCCAAGGACACTGCTTAGATTTATGTTTACTGGAAGGGGGAAGGAGGCAAAAAATAGTTTTATCTTCGATATGCAGAAAGAAGATGTTCCAAATATGACTTTCAATAATATTTTTATAGCCAAAACAAGATGTCTAAAAGACATTTTTAATACCTATTATGCCCCGAGTAAAGTATCAATGATAACTTTGCATATTGTGCTGTTTGGGTATCGTCTACTTTTTATTGAAAAATAAGAAGTTTTCTAACATAACCTGGAACAGCAAGTTTAATCTTAAATATCTAACTTAATACATGGAAAAACAAAATCAAATATTTAAGTATTAACACCTAATAAATATTTGTAAGAAGAACAAGTATCTCTTTTTAAGCATACGAATTATATTATGTACGTAAAGTTTTTAATTGTTTATAACAGGTTTTTAAAAAAGTTCACGATGCATGTCTTAACGTTGCATACAATTTATGTTGTGCAAAACATTTTTCTAGAAAAATAAGTATAACTGGAAAATGAGAAAGTAAATCCCCAATAATTATACATTTATTTTATACAGATTTTTGCACAATATACGCATGGAGGTGTGTATCAAAGTTTGATGTTGATAAAACTTGATGAATTACATAATTTTTCATTTTGCAGAATATATTTGATCAAACAAAAAAACGGGTGATAAGTCATTATAATTACAGCCAATTACAATATCTGTCTTTAAGTCTGACCTTGGATTTCGATACATTTTATTATTAAACAAACATTATTGAAATTAGACGATAAAATAAATTTAAATAATGTATAATTATGGCAAAGAGAAACATGTTCAATATATTTACTATTACCATATAAATTATATTATTGAAGTCTAAGGTCCGTATTCTGAGCTTACATTTATCGCTAAATTTACCTCTAAATGTGACATCTTATTGTGATTGGCACATTTAGAGGTGCAATTATTGATAAATGTGAGTTCAGAATACGGCCCTAAGTCTTTTTGAGTCTTTAATCTGTAGCAAAAACTTAGTTTGTTTTTCAATGTATAAAGTATTTTTACTTTAGAGTAATATTTTTTCTGGATGTTGTAGCATTAGTCTTTTTTTTTTTTTTTATGCTTTACCTCAAATCGAATAGTGCTTAAATTACAAATAGATCCAGAAAATTGGAAAATAGTGCCGTAATAAATAAAATTATGTGATTTTAGAGTAAATTTTTTATTTGGAAATAATTCCGCGAACATTGTGTGAAACTTGCAAAACTCAAAGAAAATTGCATGCTTCTTTTTGCAAATTTGGTGCTAAAATCAAATCCGTAATTTCTCTTATTTTATTCGCCATGTTGAATTCGTCATTAAAAATTTTAACATTTTAATGTCAGATTTGTAATCGACAACTCTAAAAACTCCTATATTTACTCAAATAAATTAAATTAAAATATTTTGGTCCGCCATGTTAGATCCACCATTTTTAATTTTAAAATTTGATGTCAGATTTGTAATCAACAACTTCAAAAATCCCTAGATTACAATTATCACATTAATATTACGTAATGTTTGTTCCGACATAAATTTTTCCTGTAGAAAAGGAATTTTTTGGTTAATTAATTAATAACATAAACAATTTTATAAATAAATTATGAAAATGCACTTTAATAAAGTGTTAATAAAGATATTGATGAGATAATATTCTAAACAGAAAAAGAATTCAGATTTTAGTGCCCAAAATAATTAAAAAAGTAATTTTAAAAAGGTGGGATTCTAGAATCCCGTTGAGATGCGAATATTTAAACAATTGCAACATCGTTCGCCGTGCGTTTACATAGCATCATATTGCATTTCAACCTGTAATTAAGAAGGTTCAATGATCTTAAGATTGACCTAAAACAACTTAACATTATGAGGAACAAGAATGAACGTTTTGACTTCGTCAACTCTAACATATTCCAACAAACGACGGAGAAATAGGTTATTTTAACATTGTTCCAGCACGTCAAATTTTCAAAATAATTAAAATTTAATATGCAAAAATAGCATTTTTGATATTTAAAATTTTTTCTCAGACAGCACACAACATCTAATAGACATCCGATTTCGGTTTTTATTTTGTCTAAATGTCTTATGAACGTAATACAAATGTTTTAAAAACATACATTACTGGACATTTCTAGTGAGAAATGAATCATCAATTCGACGTTGATTTGACGTCGAAATTGTTCATCGAAAACTAATTGAAATACTCATCGATTTCAATTGGATTATGGTCACGGTTCCGATGACTTTTTCGATGATTATCGATGACTTTTCGATCAAATTTTATTAACTTTCGATCAAAATTTGATGGCCTGTCGATAAAATTTTGACAACTTTTCGATAAAATTTTGATGATGTCGATTATATTTCGATGACTTGTCGATAAAATTTTGACGACTTTTCGATAAAACTTTGATGAAATTTCGACAAAATTTTGAGGACTTTTTCATAAAATAATATTTGTAACAAAACACAAAAAATGCAGGTTTATATAACGGAACCTGAGTCGAAATTTTTAGATCTACTTTTGGGCTGAATTTTCTCACATCTCTAAATTCTGGAGAATCAATATAGGTTTAAATTTATATGTAAACTTTAATTCTATTTAGCACCTCTAAATGGCAGGAAACGCACAAAATGCCACACTGAGAAAAAAAATACTAGATTTAAATAAATATTTCTTTGAATAGTGCTAATAACATATTTTATAGAAAATCAATAAGATTTATTTAAAACAAGTATTAGTTTTCTATAATTTAGAAAATATTACTTGTTTGAAATAAATATTATTGATTTTCTATAAAATATGTTATTAGCACCATTCAAAGAAATATGTATTTGTATCTAGCAATTCTTTTTCTCAGTGCACTTGTAGGTTCTAAAGAGGACTTCAATAAAGCCTCGTAAAACCATCCGAATTCTCTGAATCTAACCTACTTACTTCGAATCATGCACTGAGAAAAAAAATACTGGATTCAAATAAATATTTTTTTTAATAGTACTAAGAACATTATTTTATAGAAAATTAATAATATTGATTTCAAACAAGTAATATTTTCCAAATTATATAAAGTATTACTTGTTTTAAATAAATATTATTGATTTTCTATAAAAAATGTTCTTAGTACTATTCAAAGAAATATTTATTTGAATCCAGCATTTTTTTTCTTAGTGTGCATATTATTAAAATTAATATATTCATATATTCATTATTGCTGCTTAGATTATCAGTGAATCATAATGCATTTCTCATTAAAACTGTTAACAATTTTTAATATTTAAATTATTATATAGTACGTATTATGTGTATCAATTGGTAATATTATAAAATTCGTGTAAAAATACTTTTTTTTATAAACAATAAAATATTTTGTTAATAAGAATAAATTATATTGTCAAATAAATTTTATAATATCAATAAATACATAATATTACACGTATATTGTACAACATTTTTAATATTAAAATTTTTCAACACTTAAAATGAGAAATCTACCGTGATTTATTAATAATATGTGGACTAAAACGTAAAATATACTATAAATAATATTTATTACTATAATGTAAAGCTTTAATTATTTTAATTTTATTTTTATTCTCATAATTTTTTAATAAACTGTAAAGCCAAATAACTCAAAAGAGATGATAGCTTCGAATCTACAGCGACTATTATAAAAACTTTAAATCTTATTGCTCTTTAAAAAATTCTATCAAACATGTCAATTAAATTCCCGTTAATTCTCTCTTTCTCTCTCTCTCTCTCTCTCTCTCTCTCTCTCTCTCTCTCTCTCTCTCAATTTAACAACAATACTTTTTCTACCACACATTAATTACAATTTATTTACATGTGTAAATGACTTACTTTATTTTACTCTTCTTTTTCTTTTCTTAACTATTTCTAATTTTTTCTCTCTTTCTCTTCTTACTTGTTCATTCCCTTTTCTTTTATTTATTCTTCTTTTACTTTAACTTCAAATAAAGCGTTTCTTCCTCTCTTTCTCTTAATATAATAACTAAAAATAAAACAAGACACAAAATATTAACTTATCTCCCCACCAAATACTAAGTTACATGTAACGTGCTTGTTAGTTATAATTTCCCACTCAACAATGTAATTGTAATATAACACGTGTGTTAGACTACAATTATATTATTGAGTGGAAAATTACAACTAACAAGCACGTTACATATAACTTTGTGTTTGCTGGGTCAGAATACTTATTTCCAAAAAAAAACAAAAATAAAAACTTTGTGTAATATACTTATCTAATTGTGCAGTGCCTAGTACATTTACTAATCTTCGAATTCGGCACAACCGTATTTTCCTCCACGATGTAACATGCATACAGAAACTAAAAACTATAACCTCACGTATGTTACGTCATCCTGAACTGTCATATCATCACCGTGAAACTCTCCGCGGACTCACTACCAATCGAGATATATATTACCCGGATAACCATTTCTGCTGTGACAAATGTTGGCAACAGATTCTGTTGCCAAAAAGGCAGCAACTGAGAAACATATATTGTCATTGCAAAACACCGTTAACAGATATTCAGCAAATATTTAGCAACGTCTGTCATTAGAATACATGACAAAATAATAGTGAACTGCGAGCATCAAAATTTTATTAACAGATCATCGATGTATGATCAACATGATCGAAATTTTATCAAAAAGTTAACGGAAACTTACATATAAATAGTTAATAGCATCGAATTGATAACAAATCGACGAAATTTCAATGTCAGAAAAAAAAGTCAAACTTACTTATTTAACGTCCTAATACCAAATACTTATTGTAAATAATGTGTATCTTTAAAAATTTTTATATTAAAAAACTCATTGAAATGCAGTGTCATTTCGAGCGCTATTTTGATTCGATGAAGTATCGATGACTCATTTCTCATTGAGTACCTGTTACGGTGATCGCATGCTCGAAGTCGACACCTTCGTCTGCCAGGAAGTCGAGTCCTGCGATATAAAAAAAACCAAAAATATTTATATCTTTTAATTAAACTGCTACGTTTTTAATAAACGTACTAAAACAGACATTATTCTAAAGTAAGGTCGTAAATAAAACTCACTTAATTAATTTTATTTTTTAACACTATTATATACATATAAATATATATACTATATATATATATATATATATATATATATATATATACATATACATACATATATGTTTCAGAAAATAAATATATATATGTAATTTATTTTTTTTTAATGTAGAATAAATGTAGAATAAATTAAGTGAGTTTATAATTGCGAGATATAAGAATTTTTACAGAAAAGTCATTGAACAAAAGTTGATAATTGTGTTATATATTTATAAAATCTTGTATTATTTATACATATTTATAATATTGTAGTTCATTGAATAATAATACTTTCATAAAAATAATATATAATAATAAATAGTCAAAAGTCGAAATAAAACTCACCCATGGTCGCGATCAAATCGCTGGACGCTTTGCAGGTGTTCACGTGCCGGAAATCCTCTCTCGTGCTGTCGCTTCCTGGTGTTGCTGCCGCAGTTAACTTCCGGAGCAAGTCCGATGCTGATGCGAGGAGATAAAATATCATCCGCTACCGCGAAAAGAGGGGCCTTCGGCTTTTCCCAAAAGTGATAAAACCTGCGAGGGCAAACAATGAGAGATTTCAAGATAGTGTGGAGAAAGGCCTTGCGATTTGAACTATTAAAAAAAGAAAAAGAAAAAGCTAATCTAATTAGTAGTAGAAATGTAGCAGCCATTTTTCCTTACGTCCAATACCATTTTAAATCAGAACATCACATTTATTAACAATACATTGCACATATATTGCACATATTTTTTAAATCTTTTTTTGTGCTATGTCTAATAAAAGAGATAAAAATTACTCTTGACTTAGCTCGTATTAAAGTATAAATCAGTACATATACTGTCTATTTAAAAAAAATTCTGTACATTGCTCTAATCAAATGTAGACCATGGATATATCTAAATTTGTATCCAATATTAGAATGTCAATTATGTGTATTATAATTTATTGATGTATGTACACCCACGCGCGCACAAATTATAATACATACGTAATTATATATACACTTATAGACTTATGACATTTACAATTAAGTTTGTATGATAAACATCGTTAACAGTAAAGAAGTTAATGATAAACATTATTTTTACAACAAATGCTTCTAATATCTTATATTCTGATATCTTCTGAAACACCCTGTATTTTCACGCTAGTATTTTTTTGTCCAGATTTGTAAATTTTTTAAAATATGTTGCCCGATTGCAAATGGATAGGCCTAGAAATGACTGTGTAGTATCGGATGTCTGTATGTATTATACATATGACCGCGAACTACTCTGTCATTTGTGACCGATCCTCTAGCTATGGTCTCAAAATTTTCTAAATTTTTTAGGGCTGCCATGAATTCAGATTTTCAATATATAGGTTGTTTCAAAAAATTTTTCCCCAAAGTTGTGGCCATCATTTCTGAAATATCCTAAAATATAATTTTTACGCAAGTATTTTTTGTTCAGATTTGTAAATTTTTTTAAATATGTTGCCCTGTTGCAAGTAGATAAGCTTAGAAATGACTGTGTAGTTTGCCATCATACAAACATATAATACTTTCGTTTTTACTTTAATAAGATTTGTAAATTAATTTTTACAAACTTTGCAAATAATATATTTGGAAAATTAATTTTTAAATTTACGCCTTTAACATTTTTTTAAATTAGCCAGCTCACAATTTACAACTTTGGCATTTTTTTAAAACTAGCCAGTTTGCAATTTACGCCTTTGACAGTTTTCAAAAACTATCCAGTTCACGATAAACGCCTCTAGCATATTTTAAAAAATAGCCAGCTCACGATAAGCGCCTCTAGCATATTTTAAAAAGTAGCCAGCTCACGATTATACGCCATTAACATTTTTCAAAAACTAGCCAGCTCACGATAAACGCCTCTGACATTTTTTAAGGATGTATGGGACTAGTCATAACTATTTTAATTTTTATTGATTTTACATAGTATCCTTTTCTATCTTATGGAAAAAGACGATCTTGACGGATAAAACAGCTAAAAAAAATATTTAAAAAATAGTACCAGTGTTTTAAATTTTTTTGTACATCTAGTATATGAATAGATGAAAATATCTGTCAAGTTTCAATTGACTTCACTACACCGTTTTAAAGAATAAAATATAACTTGAGATAATTGTGCCTTTTCACTATCAAAAGTTTAAACTCATAAGTGAAAAAAATCGCAAAAACGTGAAAAAAACTTTTGTAAGAGTAAAAATAAGACTCCAACTATCGTTCAAGTTTCTTACATCTAGATTTACTATGCGTAGATATTTAAGTATTTCAAATTTCAAGCACTTTTGTCTAAGTAATTAGGCGTAGATATTTAAGTATTTCAAATTTCAAGCACTTTTGTCTAAGTAATGAGGCGTAGATATTTAAGTATTTCAAATTTCATGCACTTTTGTCTAAGATTGTATGTCCAATATATCCTTAAAAACTAACTAATTCACGATTTACGCCTCTTAGGGCCTAAACACAGTGCCAGGCAACAGGCAATAGAAATAGAAATAATGAAAGAGAGAAAGGATTCTCGTCTCTCTTTTTCTCTTCTTTTATTTCCTGTTCCTATTGTCTGTTGCCTGGCATTGTGTTTAGGCTTTTACAGTTGCAAACTTACAAGTCTGCCCCAGCTGACAAGAGTCGCGAGCCGAATGCACTTGGCTTTTACCGCCCGCCGCTGCTCGATAGAGGGCACTTGATAGAATGAGATGGATAATAAACAAAAAGTATAGGCGTTTCATCTATCCTTTTTTTGTTTATTCTCTGTCTCTATTGAAACGGTGGGTGACTGAGAGATAAAGGTGCATGATTCGACGGCCGAGCGGGCCAAGCCGTCGGTCATTCGTGCGCGTGACTTGTGTTTCAGGGGCGTCTTATGACCGATATACCTGAATCTATCTGCGTGATTAAAAATTTTGCGTTGCTAATAATTATTATTTTTACAGATGATTAAAGTTATTCACATAAAAAAATGCATCAGCAATAATAATTTCTAAATAATGTGGAGAGCTATTGACAAAATTGTAATTCTTACATTGTATTATTGCTAAATATACATACATATACATATATACATACAAAGATATTTATAAATGTAAACATAATATCAATAGCTTTAATTATCAGTAAAAATAAAAATTATTCTCAGCGCAAGCTTATTCTAGTAATCTTAGAAATTAAAAAATTTGTATGTATAAAAACTTTTTAAAGTATTACGCTTTTCAGAAGTAAGATAGGAATATACAGACATACATTTTTTTAAAATAAATTTATTAATAAATACAATATGCACCGCAAGAAAAGAGAGAGTGGTACGTATTCTTGTGGTCGTCCGAGTAAAACCGAGAAAGATCACTCGATCTGTTAATCCAGCGTGTCCTTCCCAGTATTCGGCAATAGAAACGAGAAGAAACCGCAGGCTAAAAATTAAAAGACTTGTTTCACTATATTCGAGTGGATTAACAGCTACATACATATATCTCATACATTTATTATTACAGTGAAATAAAAAAATCATTAACTCGGCAAAAATCTTTCAATTTAATTAAATTTCTTTTAGTTCAAGTATTAAATTTAAATTTAATTTAATTTGTAATTTAATTTAAAAATACATATGTTAGATAATTTTTTTGAAAATTCAAATATCTATATATTTAACTTGTTGTTAAATGGCATACTTGAAGTGTGTGAGAAAATTGAATCAAATTGAAAATTTTAATCAGATGCTCTTACCAAAGAGAAACACAGCGAACAGTATGATGGGAATCACGCAGGCTAAATCGATCAGATAACCGAACACTAGGTTGCCGATCAAAGCACCTAGACGACTCACCGTCAGTGATAGAGCCATGGCCATTATCCTGTAATTTATAGTATCGGATCATCTATATCAAATTTACTTTTACGGAAAGAAACTACAGCGGATTGCAGAAAATTATATTACAGAAACTACATAAAAGTATTACACGAAATTACAGGCTAAGGTATTGTAATATTCTGTAATATTTTCGCATTCCACACTCGGATTACAAGAAAATAACCTGTAATATCTTGCCTATAGTATCTAGCCTGTAATATATTGCCTTTAATATATTGCCGAGATTACAGGATAATAGTATCTGTAATATCACAGCGGGATTACAAAAAAATAATCTGTAAAGTATAATTATCATAGAAAAAAATATATAATGTAAAATAACGGAAAAAATAATTTATTTAAAAATTACGTGCATGAAATTTGTACATTGTTCATGGCCGGTACATCCAATGTGGTTAAAAAATGATATAATAAATCTAATGAATAAATCCAACAATATTTATAGAAATAATTTATATGACAACAATACGAACAATTATAAAGGGCTTGTTAATGCTAAGCAAAAATAATATGTTAAATAGGTCAATGTATCGAGCCAAGGATTTCATGGATTGCTGGTGACATTACACGTTTAATGCATTACACGCGTGTAGTAGTATATTACACACTTTGTAGATTACACGTGTAATATATTACGCATGTAGTGGATTACACGTGTATTCTATTACACAAGTCACTTACCACACGTGTAGTATATTACACATGTAGTGGATTACACGTGTAGTGGATTACACTTCATGGGCTAGACGTCTGTTCCGTATTACAGCGATTTTACGCACTGTAGTAACAACAGTGTAATAACTATAGATTACTGTAATCCTTTCTGTGATAACTATAGAAAGTCCTGTAATAACTACACAACTGTAATATTTATTGGCTGTAGTTTCTTTCCGTAAGGGTAAGCATAACTTTCCCATTACTTTAAAAGTTATTTAATTTTTTGTTTGCACTTGATACTTAAAATCGCGTTTTTTGTACTTATTTGCAAAATTGATGAGTAACTAAAATTGTGTGCAGCAAAATGAGATTATTTCCGTTGCATAAGAAGATGCTGAATCTGTCCTGTTTTACCGATTATTTTGATTATTTCCAATTCACTAATCTTTTAATTGTATTTACAGAATTAAAAATTCTTTCCCACAATTAAAGTACAGACGGTAACTTAATACGCACGTAAGAATTTTATTACAAGAAACAAAAAAAAATTTTAATAAAATTTACAAATTAAAATGTTTTTTGTTTTTTATATAAAATTCTTACCTGCGTATTATGTTACCGTCTGTACTTTAATTGTGGAAAAGGATTGTTTTCTATTTTGCAGCTGATTTCAGAATTGTAGTCGAATTCGGATATTTATGAGAAGAGAGTAAATCTAAGAAAAATGCAATTTTTTAATTTCGATAACTTTTAGCTGGTGTAGAGCAAAACGTTCTTGAAAAATTCAAATCGCAATTCGCTCACCTGAGATTTGTCGGGAAGATGTCGACGATCACGCAATAAACTAGAGAGACTCCGAGGGACATGACAGCCTCGAACACGCACGAGAGCACCAGGTTCTGCGTCGAGTTCACCACGTAGTAGAAGCCTACCGTTACCGCGCCGGAGACCACCAGCGACACGACTGAAAACACAACGTAGCTTCCCAATTAATTTCATTAGAATTTAATTGGAATTTAATTATTTACAAATTTTGAATCTACCTAGAAAGAAGAACACTCTTATTTAGAGAATCTCTTCATTTTGGGATGCTAAATATTGAAATGAGATTATACGGACGTAACTTGCTTACATGAAGAACTTTGTACACAGTTTGATCAAGGAACAGATATTCTTATTATTGAATAATAATTTTATTCGTTGAAAGTAAAAATATGTAAAAAACAATATTTATTTATCTTTAATTCAGGAATTAGATTTTTTTAAATACTATTATTATTAATCATATATTGTGTTTCTTAAATAACTGTAATAATATTGAAATCTTCTTCTTATCCATTCATCCATCCATTTATCTATTATTATATCCATAATACAAAAGGTATAGGCGTGAAGAGTGCGCGTTTGATCGTGCCGTATTGTCGCCGCTTTTCTGCGATGTCGATTGGTTCTCTTGCTGCGCTTACCTCGTGTTGTAAACTCTTCATAAAATATCTTATTCAAATATAGTGTTTTATATTCACCTGAATTCTGCTTTGCAAAAATCTCCGATTGGATCATGATCAAAATTTTTCAGTAAGATATGAGAATAAAACCATGAAATCTTGTATGTTTCTGAATTCAATTACAATTAGCAGAAGAAGTAAATCTTTTTTCATGCGAAGGTTCGCATTTATTTGAATGCTTCTTATTATGATTGAATGCGAAGAATTCAAAAGATATTCAGAAGATAAAGAATTAAATATCTTTTGAATATCTTTTAATGAATTCTTCTGAATTCTGCTTTTCGACAAAATGTCAATATTTTTAAATTCTTTTCAATTTGACGTTTTATGCAGGGAAAGTAGTTGTCTTTGCGATTGAATTTTGACAGCTATCAAATTTGTATACATATTATCTATAGATCTATATAATTATCGTGGTAATTTATTTTGAAAAAGTAAAAAGTAAAATAGCGCATGCGAAGCGTGCGTCTGTGGTGTTTAGTATAATAAATAATATGAAAATTTACTCTCTTTATTACAAACATAATATTTTACTGAAATTTAAGATTATCAAACTTTGAAAAAAAGAAGAATTATATACAAGTAAGATTATAATTTTTTACTTACATATGTATAAAATAACGACTATTAAATAGTGTTAGTTTCAATTTGATACTAATGTTTTTATGCATAATAACGCATTTAGATTTATAAATCTAATTAAATTCCAAAAATTAGAAATTTAATTTTGCTATGAGAAATGAAACTTAAATTGAACATATTCGTATAGAAAGTTACACTTTTATTTCTTTTTTTGTTATTTATAGTATTCCAAGTTGTTGAATCACTTACTCAAGAAGAACTTCGCGCCCAGCTTGTGCACGAAGAGGGGTAGGATGATTGCGCCGGGGATACACGCGAGGCCCACGTACACGGTGTGCAGATAAACAGAAGGTGCGATTATCTTGTCGCATCCGTAAGGGTCAAAAAAGGTTGTGTTGTCCGGCAGGGCGGACACTATGCACATCGACGTGGTCTCCCCCGGGTTCGCTTGCTCGAATTGCTCGAATCTGTCGAACACAATACAAACGAGTATTATAGATTAACATTTAAATCGCATAGGGTTTATTGCACGAAGCAAAGAAGATGAAGCTAATAGAAATTTGGAAGGTGAGAAAACTAATGAGATAAATTTAAGCGGAATTATTAGCAGCGAATGTGAATCCAAAAACAAAGGAAAAGAACTTAAAAATTATTTGCGTACTATACATTAAAATATACTCTTAAAATCTGATAATTGTGCGATATTGTGAGACCTCAAAAAATTTTACTATACTTTTTACTAAAATTTACTAAAAGTATAGTAAAATTTATTATGGTTTTAGTAAAATTTTATTAAAAGCATAGTAAATTTTACTAAAAAGTATAATAACATTCCTCGAGGTCACACGTCATATTACAATTACCAGATTTTGAGGGTAAATTTTAAAAGAAAATTCTCTCCGTGTATTGTTAGTGGACTAGTTTTTCAAATTTATTTGCACATGTAATCAATTACACTTTATTATGATTTTAGATCAAAGAGCTTTTTCCGGTTTAAGCATTCAGAAAATCAAAGAGACAGAAGATGCATGGCGCGCGTTGATTAACGACATCTTAATTAACCACCTAGTGAACAATTCCGGAAACCAGACCATCAGAGTGCAATAGCTGCTCATAAGTCCAAATTCAATGGCGCAGACGAGCACGGTGTTCCACAAATGGGGTGGTTTGCAGAGCGTTTTCGTTAGATCACGTATTTCCGCGAATAGGATCTTTAAATCCTTCCGCTTGTAAAGCTTCAGTCCCCTGATGTTTTTATCCTGATTCTTTGCTTTTTCTTGTAGGCGCTTCACCTGTATGGAGAAGATAAAAGGAGAGGGCACATAAAATACACACGTTTGAAGCTGAGTTTCTTTTAGAACACTAGAAATGTTTTCCAAATACTTGAAAATAACTAAAAAGCTTCGTCTTTTTATCGACTGAATAAGACTCATTTAATTTATTTTATCTATTAAACTTTTAATTTATTTTATCTATTTAACTTTATTGTAGAGGTAAAAAGTAGAATAACGTAAATTAAGTAGACCTTATTTGGTCCAAGTATCTTAATTTTTTAAATTATACAATAAATCTCCTTTTCAATAAAAACCTTTCTTCTTAAATAGGATTTTTAAGAATTGAGTTGAAGAAATAAGTAAACTTTATCTAAATATGTTACACTAATTTTTGTGTAATTAATTTTCTGAGAAAGAAAGCATCGCATATAAGAGAATCAGTTGGTACTTTTATATCGAGGAAGTTCAAGTAATGTTACCGGATAGGTTTCCGGATCAGCGCCGGTGTTCCGCGAATAAATCCACTTGAACACCTCGAGGGCGGCGTCGGTTTCGCCGCACTCCAGCAAGAACTTCGGGCTCTCAGGGAAGGCGAACAGCCACAGACCAAGCATGAGCGACGGCAGAGCGCAGAGCGCGACGAAGAGATTCCAAGACTTAAAGTAGAACGTCTCGCTTACGATAGGGAGGTTTATGGGGATGATCAGCCAGGCGATCACTGGAAAAAAAAATTTGACTTGGATCGTCCGGCTTTTCGGGGGTGAGTCACACAGGGGACAACGAAAGTTACTTACGCGGCAAAACTATCAGCCCGGCCACCGAAAACATTTCCATCCAGCAGAGATAACGTTCGCGGAATTTTGTGGGTTGAAATTCGCCAAGATACGGAAAACAGGTGCCTAGAGTGCCCAATGTACTGCGTAACAAAATTTTATTAATTAAATTAAAATAATTAAACATTAATGTCTCTAACTAAGGCATATACATAACTAATATACTGTTGAATAAAAAAATTATAATTAACAGTTACATAATTTAAGTTAATATTGGCTAGAATTAAATTGTTATAAAAATTGAATTAATATTATTTAAAATTTATAATAATAATAAAATTACTTTACGTTTTATATAAATTATACCATATGTAAATAAACTGTTTTAATATATTATTTAATATGCACGCAACCGTAATTTTTGTATTAAGTTTTATTTTTGCATTTATTAATTTTTTATTTTTACTTGAACACAGGCGCGCGCTATTTGACTTTTTACTTTTTAAAAATAATAATAATTGCAACTTGCTTTTGCTTACTTTAATCAATCTTACGGCTTCTGTAATTTTGAATACACACACACACATGCACACGCGCGCGCGCACACACACACACACACACACACACATCATTTATTTATTATTTTTATAGATTTATATTTATTAACAATAGGTTTATTAATAACATTATTATTATGTATCTTCTTTTTTCTTTTTTCTTTATTCATCTTTATGTTTTTCTTTAATTATGTATTCTTGCTTTTCCCTCTGTCTCTCTATCTCTGTCTCTTTTCTTTATCTTTCGCTTACATTAATTAATTCTACAATTTTGTCTTCTGCAATTTTGAATAAGAAAATGTTAAGTTTAATTATACTTATAATATATTTAATGTACAGAACTATTGCTAAAATCTATCAGGAACTCTAAAACTATTGCGGGTGCAAGTAGAACTGCTGTTAAAACGTTCAATTTTTATTAATAAGGTGCCAAGGGAAAATAGCACCTCATATTTTTAAATTTTATTTTTTAAATTAAATCAACGGAACTATTTCTGAAACTTATCAGGAACTCTAGAACTATTTGGGGTGCAAGTAGAACTGCTGATAAAATGTTCAATTATTATTAATGAGGTGCCACGGGAAGTTAGCACCTTATTTTTTTAAATTTCATTTTTTTTAACTAAATCAACGGAACTATTTCTGAAACTTATCAGAACTATTTGGAGTGCAAGTAGAATTGTCATGAAAACTTGCGGTGCAGAAAGTTGCGGTGCCAACTTCACAGTGACGTTAAGCATGTAGTCATGTAGACATGTATGCATGTAGTCAGGTAGGCATGTAAGCATGTAGGCATGTAGGCCTACATGCATACCTGGCTAAGTGCCTACATGCTTGCATGCCTACCTTCTACATACATACCCGCATACATACTTATCTACATACATATGTACCTACATATTTACACACTTACATACATACATATCTACATATATACATATTATACATATTATACTTTTATATAAACGTTTATATATACAGACTTTTTTTTCTTCGTCTCTTCATTTTTATTTTTTTTAATTTTCTTTAACAAAGTTTTTAAATCAACTATCGAAATTGATAATTTGACAGTTGGGAATAACACGACGTGAAGCAAATCACAACGTACTTGACAACAAGATAGCGAGATAGCCAATTAGCATCTCGGAAAAGCGGCAACAATATCAATAGCATCTCCTTTATAGAGAGGGATATTATTGACAATTTTTTGATAAGTTGATTTTTCTTGACGAAAATGATGCAGCAAGCTATAAATATTGTGATTTACAATTTCGAATTACAAGAGCTTATCAAAGATTAAGAGATTTTGACTCAAAAGTATTTAATTTTATTAAACAAATCGCCGAAAATGAATAAACTGATGACAAACACTTTTGCTAATGAAAAATCGAAATGGTTTATTTTATCGGAGTCCATTCAGTCGTACTTACGCAAAGCCATTGAAAAACCGGAAGATTATGAATATCCAAAAGTATTGAGCAAACGAAGACAAGATGCCCACGATGCCGTCCATCAGCAGTGTGGTGATTAACACGATCTTTCTGCCCTTTATGTCAGCCAAACATCCCCATATATATGTGCCAATCAACATACCTGCAAAAGTCTGTCAATCTGAACGATGTTCTCTAACGAGAAAGAAAGTTAAGAGCACTAAAGGGAAGTACCGACCTAGCATCGGAGACGCGGCCAGCCAACCTTTCGCAGTGGAGTCCATCTCGAGGTCGCATTGTGCCGCAGGAAGTACGAACGAGAGTATCGTCACCCCGATCGCCGTGTTCGTGTAAATCAGGCCGCAAATGGTCAACAGCGTGTAGTGGAACCTACCAAAACCTAACGCACATTAATTTTCACTTATTAAAATAAATATAATACACAACCGCAAAAATCCTGATTTTCTGTGCAAAGTTTTTTTCAGAATTTTTATTGAACAATTGGAATCCTTTTCAGAAATACCCAGAAAATCTGAATTTCTCATATGTGCGAATTTCGAACTGTTCTAAGATTTATCTGTGACTAAGCTGTAGAATTAGTAGCACTTGAATTTTGATGTTGGAATGCGCTTTAATTTTTTTCATGGAATCCTTGCCTGTTACGGTGATCGCATGTTCAAAGTCAGCACCTCCGTCTGCCGGGACGTCTAGTCATACAGTTGCGACACAAAAAGAATAAAAAATATTTATATCTTGTAATTAAATTGCTACGTTTTTAATAAATGTACTAAAACATACATTATTCTAAAGTAAGGTCGTAAATAAGACTCAATTAATTTTACTTTTTAACACTATTACATATAAATATACATATATATACATATATATGTTTTACAAAATAAATATATATATATAATTTTTTTTTAATGTAGAATAAATTAAGTAAGTTTCCCTTATATTTGGCCCATCATCAGGTATCTTATATAATTGCGAGATATAAGAATTTTTACAGAGAAGTCATTGAACAAAAGTTGATAATTGTGTTATATATTTATAAAATCTTGTATTATTTATACATATTTATAATATTGTAGTTCATTGAATAATAATACTTTCATAAAAATAATATATAATAATAAATAGTCAAAAGTCGAAATAAAACTCACCCATGGTCGCGATCAAATCGCTGGACGCTTTGCAGGTGTTCACGCGCCGGAAATCCTCTCTCGTGCTGTCGCTTCCTGGTGTTGCTGCCGCAGTTAACTTCCGGAGCAAGTCCGATGCTGATGCGAGGAGATAAAATATCATCCGCTACCGCGAAAAGAGGGGCCTTCGGCTTTTCCCAAAAGTGATAAAACCTGCGAGGGCAAACAATGAGAGATTTCAAGATAGTGTGGAGAAAGGCCTTGCGATTTGAACTATTAAAAAAAGAAAAAGAAAAAGCTGATCTAATTAGTAGTAGAAATGTAGCAGCCATTTTTCCTTACGTCCAATACCATTTTAAATCAGAACATCACATTTATTAACAAAATATTGCACATATATTGCACATATTTTTTAAATCTTTTTTTGTGCTATGTCTAATAAAAGAGATAAAAATTACTCTTGACTTAGCTCGTATTAAAGTATAAATCAGTACATATACTGTCTATTTAAAAAAAATTCTGTACATTGCTCTAATCAAATGTAGACCATGGATATATCTAAATTTGTATCCAATATTAGAATGTCAATTATGTGTATTATAATTTATTGGTGTACACCCACGCGCGCACACATTATAATACATACTTAATTATATATACACTTATAGACTTATAACATTTACAATTAAATATGTATGATAAACATTGTTAACAGTAAACAAGTTAATTAAACATTATTTTTACAACAAATGCTTCTAATATCTTATATTCTGATATCTTCTGAAACACCCTGTATTTTCACTAGTATTTTTTGTCCAGATTTGTAAATTTTTAAAAATATGTTGTCCTATTGCAAATGGATAGACCTAGAAATGACTGTGTATTATCGGATGTCTGTATGTATTATACGTATGACCGCGAACTACTCTGTCATTTGTGGACCGATCCTCTATAGTTATGGACACAAAATTTTCTAAATTTTTTAGGGCTGCCATGAATTCAGATTTTCAATATATAGGTTGTTTCAAAAAATTTTTCCCCAAAGTTGTGGCCATCATTTCTGAAATAATCTAAAATATAATTTTTGCGCAAGTATTTTTTGTTCAGATTTGTAAATTCTTTTAAATATGTTGCCCTGTTGCAAGTAGATAAGCTTGAAAATGACTGTGTAGTTTGCCATCATACAAACATATAATACTTTCGTTTTTACTTTAATGTATAAGATTTGTAAATTAATTTCTACAAATTTTGCAAATAATATATTTAGAAAATTAATTTTTAAATTTACGCCTCTAGCATTTTTTTAAATTAGCCAGCTCATAATTTACGACTTTGGCATTTTTTAAAAACTAGCCAGTTTGCAATTTACGCCTTTGGCAGTTATCAAAAACTATCCAGTTTACGATAAACGCCTCTAGCATATTTTAAAAAATAGCCAGCTCACGATAAGCGCCTCTAGCATATTTTAAAAAGTAGCCAGCTCACGATTATACGCTATTGACATTTTTCAAAAACTAGCCAGCTCACGATAAACGCCTCTGACATTTTTTAAGGATGTATGGGACTAGTCATAACTATTTTAATTTTCATTGATTTTACATAGTATCCTTTTCTATCTTATGGAAAAAGACGATCTTGACGAATGAAACAGCTAAAAAAAATATAGAAGAATTAGTACCAGTGTTTCAAATTTTTTTGTACATCTAATATATGAATAGATGAAAATATCTGTCAAGTTTCAATTGTCTTCACTACACCGTTTTAAAGAATAAAATATAACTTGAGATAATTGTGCCTTTTCATTGTCAAAAGTTTAAACTCATAAGTGAAAAAAATCGCAAATACGTGAAAAAAACTTTTGTAAGAGTAAAAATAAAACTCCAACTAGTTCAAGTTTCTTACATCTAGATTTACTATGCTTTAGGCGTAAATATTTAAGTATTTCAAATTTTATGCACTTTTGTCTAAGATTGTATGTTCAATATATCCTTAAAAACTAACTAATTCACGATTTACTCTTAGGGCCTAAACACAGTGCCAGGCAACAGGCAATAGAAATAGAAATAATGAAAGAGAGAAAGAGAGAAAGAATTCTCGTCTCTCTTTTTCTCTTCTTTTATTTCCTGTTCCTATTTTCTGTTGCCTGGCATTGTGTTTAGGCTTTTACAGTTGCAAACTTACAAGTCTGTCCCAGCTGACAAGAGTCGCGAGCGAAATGCACTTGGCTTTTACCTTTCCGCCCGCCGCTGCTCGATAGAGTGCTCTTGATAGAATGAGATGGACAATAAACAAAAAGTATAAGCGTTTTATCTATCCTTTTTTTGTTTATTCTCTGTCTCTATTGAAACGGTGCGTGACTGAGAGATAAAGGTGCATGATTCGACGGCCGAGCCGGCCAAGCCGAGCCGTCGGTCATTCGCGCGCGTGGCTTGTGTCTCAGGGGCGTCTTATGACCGATATGCCTGGATCTATCTGCGTGATTAAAAATTTTTTTTGCGTTGCTAATAATTATTATTTTTACAGATGATTAAAGTTATAATTCACATAAAAAAATGCATCAGCAATAATAATTTCTAAATAATGTGGAAAGCTATTGACAAAATTGCAATTATTACATTGTATTATTGCTAAATATACATACATATACATATATACATACAAAGATATTTATAAATGTAAACATAATATCAATAGCTTTAATTATCAGTAAAAATAAAAATTATTCTCAGCGCAAGCTTATTCTAGTAATCTTAGAAATTAAAAAATTTGTATATATAAAAACTTTTTAAAGTATTACGCTTTTCAGAAGTAAGGTAGGAATATACAAACATACATTTTTTTAAAATAAATTTATTAATAAATACAATATGCACCGCAAGAAAAGAGAGAGTGGTACGTATTCTTGTGGTCGTCCGTGCAAAACCGAGAAAGATCACTCGATCTGTTAATCCAGCGTGTCCTTCCCAGTTTTCGGCAATAGAAACGAGAAGAAACCGCAGGCTAAAAATTAAAAGAGTTGTTTCACTGTATTCGAGTGGATTAACAGCTACATACATACATATCTCATACATTTATTATTACAGTGAAATAAAAAAATCATTAACTCGGCAAAAATCTTTCAATTTAATTAAATTTCTTCAGTTTAAGTATCTAATTTAAATTTAATTTAATTTGTAATTCAATTTAAATATACATATGTTAGATAATTTGTTTGAAACTTCAAGTATCTAATATATATTTAACTTATTGTTAAATGGTATACTTGAATTGTGTGAAGAAATTGAATCAAATTGAAAATTTTAATCAGATGCTCTTACCAAAGAGAAACACGGCGAACAGTATGATGGGAATCACACAGGCTAAATCGATCAGATAACCGAACACTAGGTTGCCGATCAAAGCACCTAAACGACCCACCGTCAGTGATAAAGCCGCGGCCATTACTCTGTAATATATGGTATCGGATTAATTGTTCTATTATATATTATGTTTGCATCTATGTCAAATTTACCCTTACGGAAAGAAACTACAACGGATTACAGAAAATTATATTACAGGAACTATATAAAAGTATTACACGAAATTACAGGCTGAAGTATTGTAATATTTTATAATATTTTTGCATTCCACGCTCGGATTACAGGAAAGTAACCTGTAATATCTTGCTTGTAATATCTAGCCTGTAATATATTGCTCTTAATATATTGCCGAGATTACAGGATAATAGTATCTGTAACATCGCAGCGGGATTACAGGAAAATAATCTGTAAAGTATAATTATACATAGAAAAATATATATAATGTAAAATAATGGAAAAAATAATTTATTTAAAAATTACGTGCATGAAAGTTGTACATTGTCCATGGCCGGTACATTCAATGTGGTTAAAAAGTGATACATTAAATCTAATAAATAAATCCAACAATATTCATAGAAATAATTTATATGACAACAATACAAACAATTATAAAGGGCTCGTTAATGCTAAGCAAAAATAATATGATAAACAGGTCAATGTATCGAGCCAAGGATTTTATGGATTGCTGGTGACATTACACGTTTAATGCATTACACGCGTGTAGTAGTATATTACACATTTTGTAGATTACATGTGTAGTATATTACACATGTAGTAAATTACACGTGTAATGGATTACACACTTCATGGGCTAGACGTTTGTTCTGTATTACAGGGATTTTACGCACTGTAGTAACAACAGCGTGTAATAACTATAGATTACTGTAATCCTTTCTGTGATAACTATAGAGAGTCCTGTAATAACTACACAACTGTAATATTTATTGGCTGCAGTTTCTTTCCGTAAGGGTAAGTATAATTCTCCCATTAGTTTAAAAGTTATTTAATTTTTTGTTTGCTCCTGATTCTTACGTAAAATCGCGTTTTTTGTACTTATTTGGAATTTTGATGAGTAACCAAAATTTTGTGTAGCAAAATGAAATTATTTTCATCACATAAGGGGATGCTAAACCTGTCTTGTTTTACCGATTATTTTGATTATTTCCAATTCACTAATCTTTTAATTGTATTTACAGAATTAAAAAAACTTTTCCCACATTTAAAGTACAGACGGTAACATTATACGCACGTAAGAATTTTATACAAAAAAAAAAAAAAAAATTTAACAAAATTTACAAATTAAATTTTTTTTTGTTTTTTATATAAAATTCTTACCTGCGTATTATGTTACCATTTGTACTTTAATTGTGGAAAAGAATTGTTTTCTATTTTGCAGCTGATTGCAGAATTGTATTCGAATTCGGATATTTATGAGAAGAGAATGAATCTAAGAAGAATGCAATTTTTTAATTTCGATAACTTTTAGTTGGTGTAGAGCAAAACGTTCTTGAAGAATTCATATTCTAATTCGCTCACCTGAGATTTGTCGGGAACATGTCGACGATCACACAGTAAACTAGAGAGATTCCGAGGGACGTGAGAGCCTCGAACACGCACGAGAGCACCAGGTTCTGCGTCGAGTTCACCACGTAGTAGAAGCCTACCGTCACCGCGCCGGAGACCACTAGCGACACGACTGAAAACACAACGTAGCGTCTCGATTAATTTCATTAAAATTTAATTGGAATTTAATTATTTACATTTACAAATTATGAATCTACCTAGAAAGAAAAACATTCTTATTTAGAGAATATTTTTGTTTTAGGATGCTAAATACTGAAATGAGATTATACGGACGTAACTTGCTTACATGAAGAACTTTGTACACAGTTTAATCAAGGAACAGATATTCTCATTATTCAATAGTAATTTTATTCATTAAAAGTAAAAATATCATGTAGAAAACAATATTTATTTATCTTTAATTCAGGAATGAGATTCTTTTTAATACTATTATTATTAATCATATATTGTGTTTCTTAAATAACTGTAATAATATTGAAATCTTCTTCCTATCCATTCATCTTTCCATCTATCTATTATTATATCCATAATAAAAAAGGTATAGACGTGAGACGTGCGCGTTTGATCGTGCCGTATTGTCGTCGCTTTTCTGCGATGTCGATTGGTTTTCTCGCTGCGCTTACCTCGTGTTGTAAACTCTTCATAAAATATCTTATTCAAATATAGTTTCATATTCACGTGAATTCTGCTTTGCAAAAATCTCCGATTGGATCATGGCCAAAACTTTTCAGTCAGATATGAGAATAAAACCATGAAATCTTGTATGTTTCTGAATCCAATCACAATTAGCAGAAGAAGTAAATCTTTTTTCATGCGAAGGTTCGCATTTATTTGAATGCTTCTTATTGCAATTGAATGTGAAGAATTCAGAAGATATTCAGAAGATAAACAATTAAATATCTTTTGAATATCTTCTGATGAATTCTTCTGAATTCTGCTTTTCGACAAAATGTCAATATTTTTAAATTCTTTTTAATCCGACGTTTTATGCAGGGAAAGTAGTTGTCATTGCAATTGAATTTTGACAGCTATGAAATTTGGATACATATATTATCTGTGCAATTATCGTTGTAATTTATTTTGAAAAAGTAAGAAGTAAAGTAGCGCATGCAAAGCGCGCGTCTGTGGTGTTTAGTATAATAAATAATATCAAAATTTACTCTTTTTATTACAAACATAATATTTTGTTGAAATTTAAGATTATTAAACTCTAAAAAAAAATAGAATCATATACACGTAAGATTATAATTTCTTACTTATATATGTATAAAATAACAACTATTAAATAGTGTTAGTTTCAATTTAATAGTAATGTTTTTATGCATAATAACGCGTTTAGATTTATAAATCTAATTAAATTCTAAGAATTAGAAATTTAATTTTGCTATTAGAAACAAAATTTAAATTGAACATGTTCGTATAGAAAGTTACACTTTTATTTCTTTTTTTATTATTTTGTTAGTATTCCAAGTTGTTGAATATCACCACTTACTCAAGAAGAACTTCGCGCCTAGCTTGTGCACGAAGAGGGGTAGAATGATTGAGCCGGGAATACACGCGAGGCCAATGTACACGGTGTGCAGATAAACAGAAGGTGCGATTATCGTGTCGCATCCGTAAGGGTCAAAGAAGGTTGTGTTGTCTGACAGGGCGGAAACTATGCACACCGACGTGGTCTCCCCCGGGTTCGCTTGCTCGAATTGCTCGAATCTGTCGAACACAATACAAACGAGTATTATAGATTAGCATTTAAATCGCATAGGGTTTATTGTACGAAGCAAAGAAGATGAAGCTACCAGAAGTTTGGAAGGTGAGAAAACTGGTGAGAGAAATTTAAGCGGAATTATTAGCAGCGAATGTGATTCCAAAAACAAAGGAAAAGAACTTGAAAATGATTTGCGGACTATACATTAAAATTTACCCTTAAAATCTGATAATTGTCGGATGTTGTATGACCACAAGGAATTTTACCGTACTTTTTAGTGAAATTTACTAAAAGTGTAGTAAAATTTACTATGCTTTTAATAAAATTTTACTAAAAAGCATAATAAAATTCCTCAAACTTACACGTTATATCACAATTACCAGACTTTGAATACCAGGATAAATTTTAAGAGAAAATGCTCTCCGTGTATTGTTAGTAGAATATATTTTCAAATTTATTTGCACATGTAATCAATTACACTTTATTATGATTTTAGATCAAAGAGCTTTTTTCGGCTTAAGCATTCAGAAAAATCAGAGAGACAGAAGATGCATAGCGCGCGTTAATTAACGATATTTTAATTAATCACCTGGTGAATAATTCCGGAAACCAGACCATCAGCGTGTAATAGCTGCTGGTGAGTCCGAATTGAATGGCGCAGGCGAGCACGGTGTTCCGCAAATAGGGTGGTTTGCAGAGCGCGTTCGTTAGATCACGTATTTCCGCGAATAGAACCTTTAGATCCTTGCGCTTGTGAAGCTTCAGCGCCCTGGTGTTTTTATCCTGATTCTTTGTCTTCTCTTGTAGAGACTTCACCTGTGTGGAAGAGATAAAAGGAGAGGGCACATAAAATACAGATGTTTGAAACTGAGTTTCTTCTAGAACACTAGAAATGTTTTCCAAATACTTGAAAATAATTAAAAAGCTTCGTCTTTTGATCGGCCGAATAAGACTCATTTAATTTATTTTATCTATTAAAAAAAGCACTCAATTAAAAAAATTATTTAACTTTATTGTAGACGTAAAAAGTAGAATAAAGTTAATTAAGTAGACTTTATTCGGTCTAAGTATCTTAATTTTTTAATTATACAATAAATCTCCTTTTCAATAAAAACCTTTCTTATTAAATAGAATTTTTAAGAATTGAGTTGAAGAAATAAGTAAACTTTATCTAAATATCTTACACTAATTTTTGTGTAATTAATTTTTTGAGAGAGAAAGCACCGCATATAAGAGAATCAGTTGGTACTTTTATATTGAGGAAGTTCAAGTAATGTTACCGGATAGGTCTCCGGATCGGCGCCGGTGTTCCGCGAATAAATCCACTTGAACACCTCGAGGGCGGCGTCGGTTTCGCCGCACTCCAGCAGGAACTTCGGGCTCTCAGGGAAGGCGAACAGCCACAGACCAAGCATGAGCGACGGCAGAGCGCAGAGCGCGACGAAGAGATTCCAAGACTTGAAGTAAAACGTCTCGCTCACGATAGTGAGGTCCATGGGGATGATCAGCCAGGCGATCACTGCAAAAGAAAAATTTTGACTTGGACCAGCCGGCTCTTCGGGGGTGAGTCACACAGGGGACAAAGTTACTTACGCGGCAGAACTATCACCCCGACCGTCCAAAACATCTCCATCCAGCAGAGACAACGTTCGCGGAATTTTGTGGGTTGAAATTCGCCAAGATACGGAAAGCAGATGCCCATAGCACCTGTTATACTGCGTAACAAAGCTTTATTAATTTGAATAAATAAACATTAATATTTCACTAATTATTTACTAACCACTAATGTTCCACCTAAAGTTATATAATTGCTGCACTGTTGAATAAAAAAATTATGACTAACAGTTCTATAATTTCAGTTGAAATTAGCTGGAATTGAATTGTTATAGAAATTGAATTAATATTAATTAAATTTAATAATAATATTAAAATTACTTTGCGTATTATAAATGATGACATATGTGCATAGAATGTTTTGATATATTATTCAATATGTACGCAATCATAATTTTTCTATTAAGTTTTATTTTTGCATTGATTATTTTCTATTTTTATTTTATTGACACTTTTTTAATAAGTCAATTTTTTTTATGCAAAAATCGAGATACAAGCTATAAATATATATTATGATCTATAATTTTGAATACCAAGCGTTTATCAAAGATTAGGAGTTTATTTCAACAGTATTTAATTTATAGTGAATAAGTAGCCAAGAATTAAAGAATTGATAAAAAAAACAATAACTGTAATTATGTAACGGGCTTGGTATTTGCAAAGCAATAATATCATAAGACATAAGTCAATGATTCAAGCCAATTTTTTAAAAAACTACCTGATATTACAATAGTTTTTTGAAAAATTAGCTCGAGTCATTGACTTATGTCTTATGATATTATTGCTGATAAAATAAAAACTTTGCTAATAGAAAATCGCAAGATTTATCTTATCGGAGTCCTTACGCGAAGCCATTGAAGAACCGGAATATCAGAAACACCCAGAAGTATTGAACAAACGAAGATGCGATGCCCACGATGCCGTCCATCAGCAGAGTGGCGATTAACACGATCTTCCTACCCTTTGTGTCAGCCAGGCATCCCCATATATACGATCCAATTAACATACCTGCAAAAGTCTCTCAATTTTAACGATATTCTCTGACAAAGAAAGTTAAGGGAAAGTTAAGGGCAACACCAAAGAAAAGTACCGACCTAGCATCGGAGAGGCGGTCAGCCAACCTTTCGCAGTGGAGTCCATCTCGAGGTCGCATTGTGCCGCAGGAAGTACGAACGAGAGTATTGTCACCCCGATCGCCGTGTCCATGTAAATCAGACCGCAAATGGTCAACAGCGTGTAGTGGAACCTCCCAAAACCTAACGCACATTGGTTTCGATGAGTTTCACTGATTGCAATAAACTTAACACAAACGCAAAAATCCTGTTTTGCAATGTCTTTTTCAGAAATTTTATTAAACAATTGGACCTTTTTCAGAAATACCTACACACACTAAAAATTTATTCTTAAAAAATGCAAAAATGCCTTGATTTAAGAATATTTTATACTATAAAATAGCGCCAAGAATAAATATTCTTCAATTAAGAATAAGTTATTCTTAATCAAGATTAAAAAAATTTTTTATTAAAAACAAAATTTGCATTAATTAAAGAATAAAATTGCATTAGTTTAATATTAAATTCGCTCTTATTAATTGTAATTTTTCTCTCAATAAGTCTTTTTGTCAACTTTATCCAAAATAAATTTAATGTAATTTGAACATATTATTTTTTTGAAATAAAAGTTTTTACAATTCTGTCTTTCTCATTTTTTTCAATCTTTTTTATAGACTGACATATTTTAACTAATTTTATATGTGGTTGGCGAAATTTTACTTCCTTCCCCGCTCTCAGCGAGCCCCTTTTATAAGAAAGTGTATTTTGTTCAAGAGATAATATGCCACGTAGCGGTGAGTAATAAAGAATATCATCTTAAGAATAAAATATACTACACAAGCTTAGTTGCTAACCCAATATTTAAGCATATTATTTTTTACCCAAGAATAAATAGCTTTCGAATTATGTACCTAAGTAGTATTTAAGAATAAAATGTACTTTACATAAACCTATTTTGTTATTGATGTAAATAAATATTTCTATTTGATGATAGCATTTCATGCTTATATCAAAGTATATAGCATTGAAGAATAAAAATTTTATTTGCATAAAGATCCATTTTTTTCTGTGTAGAAAAAAATAAATTTTTCATATGTGCGAATTTCGAAATGTTCTAAGATTCGTCTGTAACTGAGCTGCAAAATTAATAGCACTTGGATTTTGATATTGGAATGTGCTTTAATTTTTTTCATGGAGTCATCACCTGTTACGGTGATCGCATGCTCGAAGTCGACACCTCCGTCTGCCAGGAAGTCGAGTCCTGCAACACAAGAAGAATAAAAAATATTTATATCTTTTAATTAAATTGCTACGTTTTTAATTAAATGCACTAAAACAGCTATTATTAGAAAGTAAGGTCGTGAATAAGACTCATTAATTTTATTTTTTAACACTATTACGTATATATATATATTAATATATATGTATGTATTTAACAAAATAAATATATATTTTAATTTATTTTTAAAAAATATAGAATAAATTAAATAAATTTCTCTTATATTTAATCCATCATCAGGTATCTTATGTAATTGCAAGATATAAAATTTTTCACAGAGAAGCCGCTGAACAGAAGTTGATAATTATATTATATATTTATAATATTATTTATGCATATTTATATATTGTAATTTATAGAATAACAATTTAATAATAATAATACATAATAATAAATAATCAAAAATCGAAGTGAAACTCACCCATGGTCGCCGCTCAAATCGCTGGACGCTCTGCAGGTGCTTGCGCGCCGGAAGTCCTCCCTCGTGCCGTCGCAGTGCCGTCGCTTCCTGGTGCTGCTGCTGCAGTTGCCGCCGCGATGCTGTCCCTGAGGGCGACACCCCGCGTTCATTGGTGAACGATGAACACCCCAAGGTGGTATCCCGTCGGCGTCGCTGCCGTGAATTCCACCCCTACGCACCCGGGCTACCTCCTCGGCAAAGCACGACGATACGTCGGTAGGTGTGTACCCGCGAGGACCTCTGTGTTCCTCTCTTCGCGGAGCTTCCGTCTCTCTACGGAGAGAAAAGCGCGTGAACCCGTATAACCGGCGAACGGCGCGGTCGCGTTCGTGCGAATGATCATGGACCATGAATCGCGCACCTTAACTTCCGGAGCAGGTCCGAGGCTGATGTGAGAAGATAAGATATCGTCCGCCACCGCGAGGAGAGGGGCTTTCGGCTTTTCCCAAAAGTGATAAAACCTGCGAGGATAGAAAATAAGAGATTTCAAGGTAGAACGGAGAAGGGCCTTGCGATTTGAACCATTAAAATGGCGAAAAGAAATAGCTGAGCCAATTAGTAAGTAGCGGTGAAAGATGCTCTTCTTCTTATACAGTTAATTGAAGATAGAAGATATAAATTACTTGCTAATGTTCATATTTTTAATAATCATGTTTAATTTGTTTATTATTTATTAAGCCGAAGAATTGGGACTTTCATGAATTCTTATCACAATTGTATCGATGATCTTTGCTTAATTGTTATTGCATAAAATGTGTTTTTTAACATTTTTTTTAAGTATGTTTTTCTTTCGGTTGAAATCTGTTGGGTAATTTTTGGCGGTAATGTCTGGATGCATACGTAATAAACGTTTAATCCAGAGTGATTGCTATATTTATGACGTGAACTCGAAAACAGTACGTAATTTACGATCCGAGCACGCGGAAGTTGATGAGCACGTCGTTTATTTGCTCGTTATTATTTCGTCGCAATTTCGTAAGATAATATCCTCCCGTGAAAATGTGTCATACGCGCAATATTTTATTACGTCATTAATTTGTTCGAGTCTCAGCCTCTTGATAAGAGATAAGAGATGCAGCATCAGACATTGTACCAAAGTCGTATGTCATGTTAATTTATTATTGTATATGAGTTATGAATATATTATTTATCAATCACATTAATAAATCCACGGCGAATAATATTTTCAACGTTTACAACGCAATAAATTATTTATTCATGTTTTTTTTCGTTATTTTTTAAACCAATCTTACTTATTGCATTTTGATTTAAATCAATACAAAATACATTAAAAAAAATTGTTAGTATTCATTTTTCGACAATTATAATATTTATTATCATTATACATCCCTGACAGAAAAGGTTTAATAACATTTTAATGTAATTTTTACAAAAATTTGATAACATTTGAATTTTATATATTAGAGAAAATTTTGACTAATGATTTTTTAATTAAAATTTTAACAAAATTTTATGAAACTTAATATATTTATAAACGATAATTATGATATTAAAATTTGAATAATTTTATTAATTTATCAAAAGCAATTGATCAAATATTTGCAATTTTTTGTTGTAATTTTAAAAATAATCTTTTTAGCGAAATATAATTAAAATTTTATTACACATTTGTTAAAATTACATTTAATGATCAAGTTTGTTGAAATGTCACAAGACTTTTGTCAAAATTCTTATCAGATATTTCTTGTAAATCTGTTTTATTCTGTGCATCTTAACGTCTTAATATTTTATCATCAACCATATTAAAAAAAAATCTGTCATTCATTAAAAAGATTTCTTGCGTTAAATATGGAAGATAATAACAATTCTTGATTTCAGGTCTCAATGAATACTTATTATCGAGATACGTCATACAATCTGTGATGTCAAAGATAGGTTCGTATCTTCTATTGAAACGTAAAGAAACCGTCATGAATACGAATATCGGAGATCCTGAATGCGAATGTTCGCGCACATTCAATACGGCTGAGAAAAAAGTAGATTGTTCCAAAATCTCGTAAGTAAAAAATTTTCTATAATTTTTAAATAAATTAAAGAAAAGGATTATTGTGTATTATATACAAACTTAACACTTTTATAAAATTACGATTCTTCATCATAAATGACTCAAACAGTTGCACAAGTTTAATTTTTACTTTCTTAGGCGGTTTACTCTACAAAATTTCAAGAATCTACATATCTTGTAACTATAAAAAAAAATTTTTATAAAGTTAAACTTGTGCACAAATTGTAACGCTTTTCAGAAAGTTTCTATACTTTCTATATATATATTTTTTTTAATGTGAATTATAAAAAATTCTGAGATGTCTTATTTTCGAAAAAAATTCTAAATTCTAAATAAGTTTAAGGTATAATTCTTATAATAAATTCGTTTTATCAGGATTAGAATGTCAGAAAGTGACTAAAAACTTTTTGTCTAGATGAAGAGTTCCAACTTTGTTTTCAATTTTACTCGGCAAATATGACAGACCTTTCGCATCAACGTGATACCGTAATTACAACATGTATATCCCCGAAATGTTCGCGGTATCACGTTTGAAGAACGTGACCCGTCGACGGCGTACTTGTAAAAACGCCAGCGCGATGTTAAAAGGTCATAAAACAGTAGCACGTGAAAGGTATCGCACACACTCTCCCACTTTCTTACGTCGTCTTATTTGCCTATCGCGCTTCTGTCTTGGCAAACAGAACCTCCACGAACCGTATTATCTGGCAATCGCTGACGGCTAATAGGGAAGTATCAGCGAGGCGACCTACTTGTGCCTATTCATCGCCTGCGCAATTGATCCCGTGTTTTCTAATATGTTTTTATGGAATTTTCCCCACCGTGATAAGACGGTGACACAAAAACTACCGGCGATTCGTCATCGCTTTTAATCTGTAGATACAATTCCGCGATTCGAAAATCGCTAGCGATGAAAACATCGGTTACAACACAGCATTTATTATACCAATCTAATTGGAAAGAATTTTTGTGCGTGTAAAAAATCGCGAGAAATGTTTAAAATGTTTTTCTTTAGGGAGATACAAATAAATTTTAATTATTGTATAGAAATATTTTCGGAATATTTCTACGTCTGCTAAAATCTGTTGAAAAATATTTCTTAAAAATATTTTGAATTTATTTTTTTAACTTATAAAGAAAAAAAAATGTTTAGAATACTTTATAGTATTTAATTATAGTATATAATTAATTCTAGAAAAGATGTACTTTTGTCAACATTTCTAAAGAAAATTTGCAATTTGTATAGAAAAACTGAAAATTTTCTAAAAAGTTATAAAACTATTATCTTTATATGAGGTGCTTTATGAAAACACAAAATACTAGGAAATATTTATTGCCTTTGTCTGCAAGCGTCATTCATAATTGAGACTTTTCAAATATTTAAGAAAGGCTTTTTATGGATGTATGAATCATTAATTTTATTTGTGAACTGGTATTTTATCCCGATTAAAAAGAATCGATTGATTCGATTTGATAAACGCATTATAATAGGCTGGTTAACAAACACGTGTACGGCTTTTGATTACGATCGTGAGAGCGAAGTCCATAAATAAATGACATGTATATGTCTATCGATTTATTTATGTAAATTATATTTCACCTCTAAAGACAATTAGCTAAGAAATTAGCAGGATTGGGTAGTAATTAATTAAAAAATTAAAAATTAAATAATAAAGTTAAAAAGTTAATAATTTATAACTTAATAATAAATTTTAAATAATTTAATTCTTAACTTTAACTGATTATTTTTAAAACACATAAACTTTGATTTATTAATTTTTTCTAAGTAAAAAATTTTTCTATGTAAAAAAATTACAAAAGAAAAATACATTCTTAACATAGAAAATAATATTTTAACATTTTCATAAAAAATTATATTAACTTATTCAACCGTGAAAATTGAATTTTATTATTCAGAAAATTTCTTTAAAAAATTATCAAAAATGCTAGAAAAACATATTTTAAATAAGACATTATTTAAATCCAATTCAATTTAAAATAACACATGTAAACTTTACATCCTTCAAAAGATTACCTTTTACTTCTTGCACTTTAGTATATATTCACTTAATATCAAAAATTTTGCCCTTAAAGTTTAAATTTATAATTTGCTTCAGCATATTATTTATCTGAAATTACATTTTAGATTCGAAAATTTCTACTTTTAAATAATGTACATGTATATATGTTTTATTTAATAATTTTTTAAAAATTGACACGTTTTAAAATGTCTATGTTTATTTACATTTTAAAATATCTAATAATAAATATATTGTGGATATTTAAAGTATCACTTGAGATGTACTTGTTGTCGATGTAGCTGGATGTTGCGATTACAATCGTTTGAATTGCTCTATTTAGATTTAATCGGACATGAGACCTGATAATGCGACAAAAATTTTTCCTTTTTCGGGAGCGACTGATTGATCCCATAATTTGATTGACCGATTAATTCTGTCGTTTACTAACTGTGTAATTATATAATATAGGGAAAACACAAAGCAGATTCACAGTTATCAAGATCGTTGTCTTTGCGAGAAGAGAAGTGGGATTTCCGGAATTAAAGATTATTTTTTTTGAATTCGATATCATTATCATTGCAAAGATTGTTGTTTCTTGGATTATCAATTTGTTCAGAAAGTTAGATTGTATTATAGATAAATTTTCAATTTAGACGATAAATTAATAAATCAAAACTTATTTGTTAAATGTATATGTATAATGTGTTATATGTATAAAAATAGCTAATTGTAAAACAACAAATTAACGCATTTAAAATTAATTAAATTGAAAGTTATTTTATTCTAACTTTATTATTTAACTTTTAACTTTGTAGCTATTTATTTTATCTTGCAAGATACTATAGATAGCAAAATTTTGTTACTATTTCGAGGACATTCTTAAATTTTTTTATTGAAGGCAAAATTTTAAAGAATTTTTATTAAATTTGTAATAAAATAACTGTAAAAAACTGCAATTCTATAATTACCGTATACAACTACCGTAATAATGTAATTATTGTTTTATACACATTTTATTCACAAAATATCGAAATATAAATTAAGACTCATGAACATATATATATTTCTCACCCTCCTCAGAGAGATGATGCCAAAGGAATGCGCGCTGAAATCGTCAACCTTGAGGTACTACGGAAATTCTTTAGAATCGGAGGGCGACATTTCTTCAAGGTTGACAGCGGCCTCGCCATTCACCACTTTCGGTGGCCGCGACCCTAACTGCTTCGGGTACGCGACGCGATATTTAGACGAATATGGGCCAATGGCAAAGGAATGCGCAGTGTCGACAGTAGATTCTTCAGTGCCACGATAAGTTCTTCAATAATAAACGCACACATCGATTAATAAGCTTAACACAATGTGAAATCGTTAAACATTAAGATAATGAAATGAGTATTTTTCTGTTGAAGGCCTCAGAGAGGCAAAGGTATAACGATCCGAGCTTCATGAAAGAATTGTGGAATTTCTTTTCATAAATGGAAACAAAAACCGATAATTGCTAAAAATAACGTGCAATTTAACGCTATTAAAAAATTATGTATCATATAATTTCATATGTATCAAATAATAAAACTATAGATTTACGTTGTTTGTCAAAGTTAATAGAACTAAAATAAGACAGAGATAATTAATAAATAAATTCATCTAATTGTAAGTAGCATGTATGATGAAAAATTACAGGAATCGCAATTAAAAAAAAAAAAAGAATAAGGAAAGTAACTTTTTAGAAGATAAAATAAATTTAAAAATTTATTTTTATTTAGCTCAGATATTTAAGAATAATTAATTTATTCTTAATGAAAAAAATTGTTCTGTAAGATTACCTTGGAACTGTGTACTTTTTTTCTCTTATGACAAAAGAGACAACTTTTGTCTTTGCAACTCGGCTAATTAATTCAAATGCAATTATTTCCTCTCTTCTTGCTAAACATAATTCGACCGTTTATTTTTTTCTTAAGGGGATGCTGGAGTGACGGTCACATTTGATCGAGGTCGATGAAGTAGAATAATTGGCGAGGAGAGATCAAACTCCTGGGACGGAATTCATAGATCGATCTTATTCAAGATCCATTTCAAGTACGATCTTGAGACATTAATACTGTTATTTCATCGGTTAAGTAAAGCCTTCGGCACACGATACGAATTTTCATGCTAGATCGCATACGAGGCGTCTTACTACGTATCCTTATTGGCTTACGATTAGTGACATAATTATCCGAACCAATCAGGTCACGTATTAAGATAGCTTCGTATGCGATCTAGCATGAAAAATCGTATTGTGTGTCAAAGGCTTAAGTCTTAAGTCTGCTCGTGGCTAGATTTAGGACGATTCTTGAACTGAAGATCGATCTATGAATTCCGTCCCTGAAGTCCTGCGCCGCCACTTGCAAAACTAAAAATGTCGATAAAATCGATCATGTCGATAATGTCAACATTCACGATTTTTATGTTACCATGTAAACATTATTTTATAAGCGGTACTCCACATAACATAAATTAAGAATTCATATAAAAGTGTCCTGTTCCAATATGGCCTAGGCGTTCACATCATTTCTACTATCATGCAATGTAGTAGAAATGTAGCAACCACTTTTATTTACGTCCAATAACATTTTAGATATTGGACGTCACATATATTAACAATACGTACATTGCGCATACATTGCACATATTTTTTAATATGTGCACATATTTCTCTTTTTGTGCTACGTCTAATAAAAGAGATAAAGATTACTCTTAGCTTAGCTTGTATTAAAGTATAAATTAATACATAAACTGTTTATTAAAAAAAAAAAAATTCTGTACATTGCTTTAATCAAATGTAGACTATGGATATTATCTAAATTTGTGTGCAATATTAGAATGTCAATTGTGTTTATTATTATGTATTCGTGTATGTACACCCACGCACACGCACATTATATAATACATACTGTAATTATTATACACTTATAATAGACTTATAGCGTTTAAAATTACTTTCGATACACATCAGTAACATTATTTTAACAACAAATGCTTCTAATATTTTATTATAATTGTAGGGGTTAAAATGTACTTTCTAATTTCGATCCGGTCAGGCATATACCTGAAAGCCGTCTTCGCCATACCGTATGAACATGTTGTACTTTCTTTGTTAGCCTAAGACATTGTGAGTATTGTTACTTTGGAATGTACCTAAAATAAGAGGTTTTACTGCGAGACCGAACGAAGTAAAGAGGCAGACGATTGCCGAATGTAAAGACGAGAGGACGCGTAGTCCAGCTCGAGTCTCCGTAATTCCAAATACATATTAGCTTGAACACTTTGTGCTCTTGATTTCCTAATCCTCTTCCATCCTGGATTATAGTACTAATTATAGTCGATTTGTGCCTGCGGCAGCAAATTAAAAATAGTAAGCCTATGGCAAACATCACTGACATTTTTCTTGTAAATAGCCAGCTCACGATTTACGCCTTTGGCATTTTTTAATAACTAACGAGTTTGTGATTTACGCCTTTGGTATTTAAAAAAAACTGGCCAGTTCACGATTTATACGACGGGTAGCAAGATAAAAATTGGCTAGATTGTGACAATCGCTTCTAGCACTTTTCTTGCAAATAGCCAGCTCACGATAAACGCCTCTAGCATATTTTATAAACTTATCCAGCTCAAGATAAACGCTTCTAGCATTTTTTTAAAACTAGCTAACTCACGATTTACGCCTCTGACATTTTTTTTTTAAATTAGCCAACTCACGATTTACTCCTATGATATATTTTAAAAACTAGCCAGTTCACGATTTATATCTTTTTTTAAAAAAACTAGCCCTGGTGAAAATGTAAAATTGGAGCGTAAGTCGAATGTAAAAGGGAGAGTAATAAAAGCGTTAACAAACCTTCTACGAAGCGTAAATTATAACAATGAAATATAAAAAAAGCGTTAACGCTTCTTTTACGTTTCATTGTTACAATTTACGCTTCGTAGAAGGTTTGTTAACCTTCTACGACGCTCCTATTACTCTCCCTTTTTACATTCGACTTACGCTCCGATTTTACATTTTCACCAGGGAGTCAGCTCATGATAAACGCTTCTAGCATATTTTAAAAGATAGGCAGCTCACAATTTATGCTATTGACATTTTTTTAAAAACTAATCACCTCACGATAAACGCCTATAGCATTTTTTAAAAACTCGCCAGCTCACGATTTACGCCTCTGACATTTTTTTAAAACTAGCCAGCTCGCGATTTACGCCTTTGGCGCTATTATTACTACTACTATCACTATTACTTCAAAAATAAAGAATAACAAATTTTACATGTAATCACGTTGCAATAATAATGTTTATTCTTTTCATACAGATTAGGAATATAACGTGCAATTACAAAATTTACAATTAAAGCAAAATTACTGTTACAGGTTTAACTTACAGGTCTGTCCAAACTCAAATCACGAGCCGTATGCACTTGACTTTTATCTCTCCGTCCACTGCTGCTGTCTCAATAGAATGAGACGGAAAATGAACGTAAAGTATAGGCATTTTGTCTATCCTTTTTTGTTTATTCTCTGTCTTTATTAAAACATGGAGGAGAGGTAAAAGTACGTGGCTCGGCGATCGAGTCGTCGGTCGCCTATACATGACGCGATGTCAGTCTGCGATGACTGCGATTCCGAGCCCGAGCGTACTCACACCATTCACACGTCGCGCGCTCAGCTACGTTTAGGGTGCCAAACAACAAGACAGTAGGCTTGTTCTTTTTAGCTGCACTGATGCACTGGTGCAATAAGTTAAAGTGAGACAAATATATTTTTTCTCATTCTAACTTGTTGCACCAGTGCAACAGGCCACTAGTGTCATTCCGTTTTTCTCTCCTCTCCCCTTCAGCTCCGACTTCGTGGTGATCGTGGCATCTAAATGTTTTTTGGTGTATGTCTATTGCGCGGACACTGCCACGGGGATTAATATCATCATGACTATACATATAATTATATACAATTTAATCAATTGTAATAATAATTGTATAGTAAGAAAAATGAAAAACTGACATCAGGTTTAAATATTTTTTTATAAATTAGAGAATTAAGATGTTAATTAGATCTTAATTAAAAATAAAAGTACATTAAAAAATTAGTTGTTAAAAATTTTTTGTTGAGAAGATACAGATTTAATTCTCAACTAAAAATATAAATTAGAGAATTAGAATTTTTAATTTCAATAAACTTTTTCAGTTAAAAATTAACGTTTTAATTTTTAGTTGAACATTTATGTTACATTTTATATTTGTACTGTATGTTCCAGAACAATTTTCACGTTTTATTGCGTTTAATAAAAAAAATTATTTTGTGGTAATAAAGTAACGTATTTATTTGTTTATACTAGACAACAATTACGCGCATTTCATGTGCCTTACTTTTTGTTGTTATATGATTTTTATTTTTATTTTCATAAAAATTTAAGAGCAAAAAATTTTTATTTCTTTAATAACTTTATAAATTCAAATTTGGGTAAATTAGAATATTTTTCAAAACTAAATTAAGAGTTAAAGTTATATATTTATATAGCTTATAATATTAAATTTTGTCAAGTTAAAAATTATATGAACAAAACATTGACCCAGTGAAAGTTAAATTAAATTAACTCATTATATAAGTTAAGTTTAAAAACTATTATTTATATTTGTATTAAATTAGAAAGTCATGTTGTACGTATTTAAAAAGTAATCATGCGGTTAAAGTTAAAAATGAAAATTTAAAATTAACAAACTTAAAAGTATAGTTATATAACTTCTCAATTTTTTTATCAACTTTTAAATTGATAAAATATTAATCAAAAATATTCGGCCCGTCCTCTCGCGTCGGCCCTGCGGAAGCGATTGGGACACCCGGGGTGCCTCAATTAGCACGGGCAAAGATACCAAGCTATTAATTGCGATGTCTATCTATTGACGGCCAAATCGACAGCGATAGACATGTGCGCGCTCCATCCACTCATTTCGCCCGTGGACGCCCTGGGAAACCAAATCCGGCGACGTTTCTTTCATCCGGAAGAGATTCTCGCGAGATCTCGATCGTTGCAGCCGTACTCTAGCTCGTACTTCCGGCCACGGGATACGAAGTCCCAGCCCGGACGCGACTCCTTCGCCTCCCTGGTAATTGCCGTAGGACGGCAGCCGCGATAACGCGGCCCCTCGAGCATTCAACACCATCGGCGATATCAAACGGCACGACGGCGATGACGACAATGAATAATATTGATTTCCCTCGTGGTTTTAAAAGCGCGTGGAAAATAGCAACGCGCGCGTTAACGAAGGGCCTCCTCCCCCCCCCCCCCCCGCTGACGCCCGCGCGGACGTAATTTCCTGCGAGGAAATTGTTATCCTGCTCGTCCGCGTTCTTTTGAAAGGCCGACGAGGAGGAGAGGGGAGGCGATGGGAGGGTTGCAATCGGCTTCTCTCCGTCCTTCGCTGAAATAAACGCTGCTCCGCGTCTCGAAGCGTATTACTTCCGAGGAAAATGTGGATTGATTTCAGACGATTTGTAAACGCGCGTGGGAGCTTTGAAAAGCCCCAGGGGGAAAAGTCCGGAGGAAACGACGAGGAGGAAAGCGGGATCCTTATCGATTTTGAGTTTTTCAAAGTTCCTGGCCGTGTTTCCCCCGCCTCGAATGTCACATGACTTTATCTTTTGCTCTCTGCGAGAGACGCTTCGTTTTTATACGCAGCACGCGATGTATCGAAATCACATTTATGGAAGAGAAAATTATAATGCATGAATATTTTTCCTTGGAATTCGTATAATAATTTCATAGCTTTGTAAAAATTTTCTCAGATCTCTCATACACATTTTATATAGAAGTATTGGAAAAGTTAACATTTTTGAAAAGATTTTTTTTTATATATGTGAATTCTGAAATATTCTAAGATTTCTCTTTTTCTTTTTTAATTTTCGAAGAAAGCTTATAAACTCTGGAGAAGTTTAAGATTACTTCTCCAAATTCTTTTTCTTTACAGGTCTGCAAAAAATTCTCAACAGAATGTTTTATAAGAGTTTTTCTTTTTATAATTTTTTATGAAAACTTGTTAATCTGAAGAAATTTAAGACATCTTTGGAAAATCTTCATGAATTCTATTTTCATTCATTCATGAATTTTATTTACTTAGATGTGAAGAATTCTTGAAAATATTGTAATATATTATGAGAAATTTTTTTATCAGGATATAACGTGAACAAAATTTGAAAAAATAATTTGAGTGCTTGGTTCTTAAGGGCGAAGACTTAATTTTACGACGTTAGATTTTTTTAAAGAGAATTTAGGAGGTTGACACTGTTAAAGCTTCGCCTGAGATGTCGAGCATGGAACGTCACGAGCGGCCACGAAGACCCACAACGTGCGGAGCTTCCGTTGCGTGAACGGCCTTGCCCCAAGTTGCATATTAGGCCGGCAAACGGTGTGTTTATCGATCGTTTCATAAACCTCATTTATCTCTTTACTCGTACCATCGTTTTTCCCTATAGTTTATATTTATTTAACGAGAAGGGTAAAATAGTGCAAACTAGAAACAGACAGCGGAATGAATAGACCACCGTGTTTGCTCGATTTACTGAGATGTATTTACTGCTATACACGGTAATCGGATTGTGTGTGTCTGGGGAGAAAGGAAAAAAAGAGAAAGAGAAAGAGAGAGAGAGAGAAAGAGAGAGCTGTTCCTCCCTTATTGGACATCGCGTAAACCTCCCACTGTTACCATGAAGAAAAATGCAACGACAAAGTCCAACGAGTCTCCCGGATTTACTCGTACAGATGAAATGATCGCTCGTGTTCTACGAGACCTGATGGTGAGAAATCTTTTCTTCATTCAATTGTAAGAGAATCGCTTCAATATTCTTGATGCTTTTACACAGAGTAAGGAAAATTAATATTTCTTTTTAATTAAATAAAGTTAAAATTAATAGCTTATAAAATTATTTAAAAGTTAAAAGTTGCGTTAAGACTAAATTAACTTAAGTTAAATTAATTTTCAAAGCATCATTTATATTAAATCGGATTATTATTTAAAATTATATTATTTTAATTAACAAAATTATTACAATATGCATTATCAAATAAATGTAATATTTTATTAATAACAAAGAGATATAGATTTCCCAGATAGCACAGAGAGTTCAAAAAGAACTCAATTGTATGTATATTTGAGAAGAAAAGAATTCATAATTAGTAACATACAATTGAATTCTTTATGAACTCTCTGTGCTATCTAGGTTTTCTTTTATTACGGAAATCTTTAAATTTAGGAAAAAATTAATAAAGTTATAGTTTATTTATTTTAAAAATAACGAGTGGAATTGAAGTTGAGAATTAATTTTTTTTTTAAACCTCAAGTTTAAAGTTACCAACTTTTAAACTTCATTATTTAACTTTTAACTTTTAAACTTGTAGTTACTATTCAACGCTTTTACAATAATTATTAGGTAATCTTTCTCTTTTTTCTTCAGACAAATTTTCCTCATTTCACGATGTGGCTTCGAATTGCAAATTTCACAAGTGTGGATCACGTTTCTCGATCGTTCCTAAAATTAAAGAGATTCGTCTTGGCGCATTAATTAAGCGATTTCAGGGGCAACGAGCCAGTTCCGATTGGTACGTGGAAAGCTCATTACGATAAGCCCTTCTGTCTTGTCTCTCCTGAGATTGCGCGGGACATTTCACGAGCTTTCGCGCGAGCTTCCTTCGGCGGCGAGCTTGCAGCGGGGGTGTCGTGCGACGATCAGTCGTCCGTCGTCCGCGATCCGCGTCCGCGTTTTCTCGCGATGTGGTCCAGTCGACCGGTAAACGAGTCGCGTTTCCGTCGCAATTCCGTCAACGATCTAAAACGATTGCGATCAAGAGGTGTCATCTCTTGTTTCACTTGTGGAGCGATCGCATTTAATTGAATAAAATGTAAACGCGACGCGAAACCTTCTAGTCAGATAAAATCAATCCGTTAAAATGGTCAGTAAATAAAAGATTGAAACCTTATTTCTATTTGTTTTACAGCAAATTTATATTTTCCATTTATACGAACAAATGAGATTAAAGCGGATTTCTTTTTAAACTGAAGCCGTACGCGGCTTTCTTTGAAAAAAAAAAAAAAAAAAGACCCCGTTTGGCGAAGATATTCGTGATTGATAACACACAACACTTTTTTCCAGTTGACACTTATAACAGGTGACGGGAAAACGATATGTAAATCGCGGTTCGATCGGTGTCATCTTTTTTGAACAATGATGCATCTCAACACACTTGAGTGCCCCACCGTTATATCGTTCGCCCTGTGCCGCGCGAGATAAGGCACCGACCACCATGGTGGACAAATTGCACGAGTACGAGGGATTCATGGGTAGGATTCACGGTGTTCGTGACACTATCAGGGAACGATGGAACGTGTGGAAAGAGTGGAAAAACAGCCTGAATCTGGATCAGGGCCTGGAAGGACTGAAGCAACATTTACGGGGGCCGCCCAAATTAGAGCGCACTTTGGACGACTATTCTCACATCTACAGGTGAGGAATTCCATTATTTTTAAGAGGAGAAACTTAAAAGTCGAAGATATAAAATTGTTCAGGAGAGAAAAAAGTAAATCGCGTACTAAAAAGAATATATATTACACTTTCATATTATTAGTATCGTATTAACATTCAAACTGAGCAGACATATTTATTTTAATGTATTGAATGTGCACTACTTTTTCTTTTCTATTTGTTTTTCTAATAACTTCGCAGGAAGAAGACCCGCGGCGAATTAGTGAGGGTGTCGGCGGCCGTAATGGGGATCGAGTTCTCGTATGCCGCGGAAACCGCTTTCGTCTCGCCGACGCTCCTCAAGATCGGCGTCGATCATCAGCACATGACACTAGTGTGGGCGCTCAGCCCCCTCGTGGGCTTCTTTGTGACACCTATTCTTGGCAGCATGAGCGATCGCTGTAAACTAAATTATGGCAGAAGGCGACCCTTCATTCTCCTACTGGCTCTCGGGGTCTTCATAGGTAAGCCATAGACTTCTTCATATCTCTTAATTAAAGATGCTTTCTTTAAGTCGTTTGCTACTTTATTCTTTAACTAATAATTTTGTTTCAAAAATTATAAAATTATGTTTCAAAATTTATATAAAAATTTTTAAGAATCATGTAAAGAATTCTAGAAAAGTAATTTTTATTTTATTAATTAGAAAAAAATATATATGTTTTTGCGGCATACTTGAGCGTCAAGAGGAGCGATCAAAGTTTTCGCATTCTCACAGGTCTTATCCTGGTGCCGAACGGCGAGCACATCGGCTACGTGTTTGGCGATACGTCGTTTCATGGGAACGACACGATTCCACTCGGACATCGCATAACGGCGAAGCTGCCCGAGGAGATAACATCCGGACCGGTTGAAAGAGCTTCCTCGCACTCCTGGGGTATATTCTTCACTATTCTCGGCACGGTGTTGCTCGACTTCGACGCCGACGCCTGTCAGAGTCCGGCGAGGGCGTACCTCCTTGATGTCACTGTACCTGGTAAGTAGTTCAGGTGGAGACCCAGTATAAATCCCGTCTAAATCAAAATAAAATTTTATTAATAATAAGTTTTTCCAGGAAAAAAATGTTTCATATAAAAACATATATAAATATATAAAAAAATATGTCCATATATGTTTAAAAATTTAAACTTATTTTAAAAAGTTAAACTAATTTAAAAAATAATTTTCGCACTGCTTTTTCTAAAAAAGCTAAGTGTAAAAATTGTCCATATATATTCCGGAACATATATATTATATATGGATAATTTTTCATACTTAGCTTTTTTAAAAGAAGCAATGCGAAAATTATTTTTAAAAATTAGTTTCTATCTTTTCAGTGTGACTATTATGTTTTTATACTAAACAGAAATTTTACCAAAGAAAGGAAATTAATATAAACATATATGAATATATTTTATATATATTTATATATGTTTTTATATAAAACATTTTTTGGGGGGTTATTCCTTGTGAATACGAATAAATGTAAATGTTGTGAACAAACGAGATGACTATAATGCGATTTGATTTTAAACTCTACAAGCGATGTTTTTATTTGATTAAATATTCGCAGAGGACCATGCCAAAGGCTTAAGCACGTTCACCATAATGGCAGGCTTGGGAGGCTTCATGGGTTACGGTTTGGGCGGCATCAATTGGGACGTCACGTCTCTCGGTATTATGCTCGGCGGGCATCTGCACGCGACCTTCACCCTCATTACGATCATCTTCATCATTTGTGTCATGTGTACTGTCACCAGTTTCAAGGAGATCCCTCTTGAATTACTCGAGCGAGATCAGTACCGGAAAATGCACGAGCCAAAGGTGAACTTTTGATTTCTATACAATATTAGCCGTCTTTCTTGTATTTATTGTATTTAATTAAATTAATTTTAATTAAATTTAAGTAAAATTAAATAAAGTTAACATTAAAAACGCGAATATTTCTTTCGCATGCAGGTTCCGGACGAAATCCAAGGAACGGAGAACAAGCAAGAGGAACGCGAGAAGATCATCCCTGACGAGTTGAAAACTTATGGTGCGCTCAACGCCAAGCACGAGACAAATCCCTCAACAACGGAAGTAAGCTTGAAGGATCACCTTACATTATTGTCTCGATATTTAATTCAGTGACAGTTTTTTCATGTTATCTTACGATCTTGACTAAAGTAGAAAATGTTCAACTATTTAATCTTCGTAAATGTAGGATCGTGGAAAAATTTTTCATGGAGAAAGATTGTTAATAACCGAGGTACAAATGCTAGTATAAAATTATTAGTCAAGAAATTCGTCCTCCGTTCGTTCCAGACGCAACCCTCCGATTGTCCTGAAGAGCCACTTTCCGAAGGCAGCCACGTTAACTACGGGTTCAACGGTGTCGAGGATGAGCCGGACCACAAGGCGACTCTGAAGGAGTACCTGCTGTCCATCGTCTACATGCCGCGCAGTCTTCGCTTGGTCTGCTTAACGAATCTGTTCTGCTGGATGGCGCACGTCTGCTACTCTCTGTACTTCACGGACTTCGTGGGCGAGGCGGTGTTCGGCGGGAATCCGCAGGCGCCCGTCGATACCGACGAGCGGGAGCTCTACGAGGAGGGCGTGCGATTCGGATGCTGGGGCATGTCCATGTACTCGTTGTCCTGCTCGTGCTACTCGTTGATCATCGAGCGATTGATCAAGCGCTTCCGAGCGCGTAAAGTAAGAAGCCATCTTGATACCAATGATCAGTGTATTGATTAGTTTTATGCTTTATAAAGTTTCCTTCGGAAATTATAGAGAAGAAATTTTAAAAGTTTCAGTTTTAGAAAATTTATGTAAACAATTTTAGAAAAGATACAGACTTTTCTCAGTACTTCTGAATGAAAAGCTCCAATTTGTATAAAAAATTTGAGAAATCTGAAAAAATTATAAAGTAATACAGAAATTTTGAAAAATTGCGAAATATATATAAAACAAATAATATAAAAAATTTTCAAAAAAATTTTTATCAGAAATCGTTAGAATTTTAATCGTTAGAATTTTAATATAAAATGATTAAATATGAAATAATATCCAAGATATATATTTATGTATATACTGTATGCTCTATTATAATACTGTAAACATTTTTCAAACCTCTTGGATTAATCGGACCTACCAGAAATTCCGAAAATATATCTCATAGGTTGAATATTTCCGTTCGCATCTAGGTTTACATCTACGGGCTACTCTTCTACAGCGCCGGTATGTTTCTGATGGCTCTGATGAAACATCCAGCCGGCGTTATCATCTTTTCATGGACCGCCGGCGTCATGTACTCCACGCTGTTCACCATGCCCTATCTACTTGTGGCGCATTACCACGCGTCCTCAACCTTCGCCCTGACGACAGCTGGTGACGCGGTTTCCGGCGGTTTCGTGCGCGGTCTGGGGACCGACGTCGCCATCGTCTCCTCCATGGTGTTCCTTGCGCAGTTTCTGCTGTCCTGTTGTCTGGGCACGATCGTCAGCTTCACTGGGTCTACCGCGGCAGTGGTCTACGTCGCTAGTATTCTGGCGATGTGCGGCGCTGCCTCGGCCACGCGGATTATGTACCTGGATCTATAAATCCCGCTCATCAATCTATCACTTTAAGTTATAATTAATTATTTCGACAACTGTCCATAAGTCAACTTCGCGGAAAAAACTTTAGAATAATCATTACATTCAAAGAAACAGAATATTCTATTAGTTGCAGATAATATATCGACATAATATATTAAGCTGGAGAATAAGATAGATTTATAAGGTAATTGTGGCCATCGCATCATCTGATTAACTATAGTTTCGTATAGTTTCGCGTTAGGCATTTTGACGTTAATTTTACCAGCAAGTAAACTATTGGTTAATTTACTTACAAACTACCGAACGTTTCAAAAATATATTGTACTCTGATTGAATAATTATCTAAATATTTATTCGTTCTAAATTGATATATAATATCTTTATCGATAACGTTAAGAACGGACGGATATGTGTACAATGTGTAACATAACAAGTAAACGGTCGATCAATACAAGCTGAACGAATACGGGTGCTCTTCACGTGCGAAGATTATTAATACACTTCTCCAAGATGTCTTTCCTAATCCTCGGAAAATCCGTGTTCTGCTTTAGCACCTCGTTGCACGCATCGATCGCGTCAGCGTAGGCCTTCGCTTTCAAGCAGCAGTAAGCAAGCTTGTAGCCGATCGTTAGTTTCATTTTACCGCCGCACTTCCAGGCTTGAGCGTATCTGGCCGCTGCATCGCGATAATTTTGATCCTTCTCAGCGATGTAGCCTGAAAGTGAAAATATGCTAAAACCTTAGGCAACCTAATAGGCTTATTCTGTAACTCTTAACGACAGTTCGGTATCGTTATATTGTCGCAGCTTTTTTGTCATATATAATATGTGCGCAACGACAATGTAACGATATCGACACTGTCGTTCAGAGTTACAGAATAGGCCTACTAGGCTCATTTTCGATAATCAATTCATAACGGAATTCTGCTATTAAGATTAAAATGCAATTCAATCCTCGCAAAATGTTTTCTCAAAATTCTTTATATATATATATGTATGTTTTTGTATAAATTTTTCAGATTAATTTTTGTATAATTTTATAACATTTTAGAAAATTTCTTGAAATTGGCACATTTTTCCAAAAGTGCTGAAAAAGTCTATCATTTCTAGAATTCTACATATATGTGAAATATTCTAAGATTTTTTATTCTTCAATTTCCGAAAATAAAGTTTATAAAATTTGAAGAAGAGTACAATTTTGAATCGTAATCTAACCTGAAAGCTCGTGAGCCCGTACGCAGGTAGCGTTGTGCTGTAGCACTCGCTTCAGCAGCTCATTTGCCAGTTCGTACTTGCTGGATTGCACGTAAATGTCTGCCAGTAGGAGCCAGCAGCGTTCCAAATATTCAGCATCCTCAAACGTCCAGACGTTCTTGCTAACGCGCTTCAGATGATTTCGGGCGCGCGGCGTTTGCTTCAGCAGAATGTGCGCGGTAGCCATACCGAGAGCGGGTCCTACGTGGTCTCTGAGGGTCTCCTGACTGGCTAACGCAGTACAGTCCTGCAAGGCTTTCTCGATGTTGGACTTCTGCTTAGTAGCCAACAGGAAAAAGTTGCTCAGGAGCTTGTGAGTCAGTTCTTCATGGGGACTGCCTTTGGGATTCAATTCCTACAATAATATAGTATTTTATTTGAATATTTGGATAATTAAAAAATATATTTTAAAAACTTGTTACTAGTTTATGTTTTTATAAAAATAATATTTTAATACAACTTTAATACTTCTAGTAGGAACAAGTTAAAAAAAATTGAATTAAATTGATTCGTATGTAAATGTTAAAAGAGCAGCATTGATACTGAACGTACTTGAAGCAATCGATAAGCAGTCCTCAAAGCCATCGTCCTTGAGTCCTGATATTCGAGGTCCTCGTCGTTGAAAGCCTCGTTCGACAGAGTGGTGTCGTCGTCCGGATCCAGACAGATCTCGATCATGTTGTAGATCGCTTGCTGGCCCCATTCCGGATCGCGCCGTGCGAAGTTGAAGTTACGAAGAGCCGAGTTCAGTTTACCCGTCCGCCAGTCCAACAACCCGGCGCAGTAATAGTAGCCGGCTTCGACGTTGCCGATACCCATCGCGACCTGCGCGCGTTGCAACCACTCGTCGAGGTCATCCATAGCACCTGGCGACGCGAATTATGTATAATTGTAAATTATTCCCGTATCAAGAGACGTCTGTCGAATGAGAGCGAAAAGTTTGACAGATGTTCAACCTGTTCTACGCGACACTTCTATCAATCTCGCCAGGGCGGTCCAATAGGTGGGTTGGCGTAGCAGCAATTGTCGAAAGTGAAACGCCGCGGTGTCGAAATCTACCTTGCGAAACGCGAGGTCTGCCATCATCACGGACGCGGCCTCGTTGTTGGGATCGGCGTTCAGCAAAATGGAACAATTCTGTGCGCACCGGTCCAAGTTGTTCATCTAATATGTATTCATATTTATTACGTTAATATCCCTCAATGGAAATATTTTACTCTCAAGTTGTAATAAATAATATGATAAAATTAAAGCTCTAATTCAAATATTTTACTTACCTGCATATACAACTTCGCCAAGGAAAGCAGAGCATTCACATCGGTAGGTTTATGAGTCAACGCTTCCTTGTAATACACAATCGCTTCCTCATAATTGCGCAATGTCGACGCATAGTCGGCCATCGTCAAACAAATGTTCGCCAACATGTGTTTCTGATCTGCGACATCTGGTGAGACGGCAAGACGCTGGATGTACCTGTGTTGGTTCTCCTTGGCTTCCCTCAAGGTGGCCAGCGCGCCTTTAATGTTGCCTGACTTCTCGCGCACCTTGGCGAGCAACAGCAACTCCTGGCCTCGCATCTCCAAGCTCAGGATGTCAGACTCGCCCCGCTTGTCTAAATATAAGAAAAAAATAAAGATATAGAGACATGATATATCTATTTAGTCTTATTATAATTTAAAAATAGATAGGAAAACAATTTGTTTTATATTATTAGAAAAAAACTGTTATAAATATTATTAAACAATTAATTTAATATTAATGTTAATTGAAATAGATAAAATTACCTTGCAGCTCTTGCACCAAAGTAGCTTCTGCCTTGTCGTGTTGCTTCATCTTCATATACAATTTGGCCAGATCTAATTTTAGAGCGCCGCAATTGTCCTGCTTCACTATGTCTTTGTAATAACTGATCGCTTTCGTATACTGATGCGCTTTGACAAGCGCTCTGCCCATTTTATTCGCGATATCTGCCTTATTAATCGGATTCTGCGAGAGAGCTTGCTCGTATGCTTCTATCGCTCTCTCAGGCTCCTGGATGGACATGTAAGCGTTACCCAACATGCTGTATGTCTTTGGGCCGGGACAATGTTCCACCAATTCTCTAAAAGGTAAATAACAGCAATAGAATATTCATCTAAAATGACAAAATAAAAAATTCTTCGTACCTAAAACACTTCGCAAACGCCTGACGATCCTTTTTGTGATTCAAATTGATTTCAGCCAATTTGGTGTGCGCCTGCAAATAGTACGGCTGCCCCGGACGGATGCTCCGTAAGCAACTGATAGCATTTTCTAACTCGCCTAGGTCCAGGTAAATCTCGGCAGTGCCGATGGTGATTCTTCCGAGCTCAGTGGTGCCGGCGAGATTCGTTTTCGCCTCATCGACGAGAGCCAGTGCCTCTGCGAATCGCTTCGCCTTGCTGTATGCAGCAATCAGCTCTAGATACAACGTCGCTCGATCCGACGTGGACATATCGGACTTTCTTTTGGCGTTGCCGCCGGTCAGTCTGGCCAGCGACATAGCCGTCTGGCAGCTCTTGACGCAATTCTGCAGATCGCCAGCCTCTCGTTGCACCATTCCGACGATCATATGATAAACAGGCTCGTCTCGGATCTTGAAGTTGTAACTTAGACCGACTTCCAGACTCTGCGAGGCGAGCTGGTACCTGCCCTGATGCGCCAGAATCTGAGCCATTATAAGATGGGCCTGTGCATTGGACGGTTCTACTGTGTCCAGCAATTTCCTGAGCAGAATCAACGCACCTTCATAATCGCCACTCTGCATTTTGGCCTTGCTGAGCAGTAATATGGCCACGCTGGCGCCTGGACAGGCTTCTACAAGGCATTCCAACAAACGGATGCTTGGTTCCTTTTCCATTGCGCTACCCAGCTTAAAAAACACAACAGAATACAATTTTTTTGTTTCTGATGTCATAATTCAAAATAATAAAAAATAAAACTGTATGCATTCTCTTAATTGTCTTTTTCAAAGAAGTTACCTCGTCGTTCATCGGGGACTTGTTCAAGGAATGCATCAAACGTTGCTTCGCAATCTCAAGGCATAGATCCGGTTTAAGCTCTCCGAGATATTCGTAGCCGTAGGGAAGACCCTCGCAGTTTTTCAACAAGATATTCGCCGCTGCGTCTAGATAACCAAGTGCCTTAATGCTGTTTTCATGAGAAGCAATCTTCGCGGACATGAACAAAAGCTGCACATTTGTCGAATGTGGCTGTATCTCCATCATGATTTCTACCTGTAAAACACAAGATAAACTTCCACCTATTTAATCAATCACTTTAACCAGTACATTTAAAAAGAGAGAATTCTTAATTCAAAAATTCAAAAAATTATAAACTTTGACAATACGTAGATTTAATATGTAATATTTAATAATGTAATAACTATTTTTTCTACCCAAAGGAATAAAATCAATTAAAAATTGGCCCCCACTTTTTACTTTTATTTTGATAAAAGAGAGGACAAAATTTTATAAAGAAAATTTATTTTAATAAAAATTAAAATATACAATTGTCAATTGTTAGAAAATATATAAACAAAAATGGACCAATTTTTCAAGTTTGATTTTATCCCTTTAAGATAAATTTGAATAAACAAAAAAAAAATAGTTTATTAGAATATCAGGATATTGTCAAAAGCTTTATAATTTTTTAAACTTTTGAGTTAAGGGACTTTTGTATATGTACATTTTTTAAAGTGTACTCATTTATTTACCTGTTGCCGCGCTTGATCCAGATCCTCCGAGGATCCCTGTAGCAATTGGCAACGCGCCAGTCCCAGGAGCGCCGCGAAGGAGGATGGGTCCGCGCGGATAGTGTTCTTGTACCAACGCTCGGCGTCCTTAATGTTGCCCAGCGTGACGTACAGATCGCCTAATTCCGCCATCAGCTCCGCGCTGCTGCTACCCGACGATGCCGCCTGTAACATCTTCTCGGCCGTACGCGCCAACTCCAGCAGAATTCCGTGGTCCTGGAACGCGATGCCGGCGAATAGTCGCAGGTTCCCGAGCAGCAGAAACACGTTCCTCGGCTCGGCGAGCAGCGAGTGACGCAAGAAGAGCTGCAGCTGCGGCAGACCCTCGCCGGGATTGCCGTCCCTGCACAGAGCCACCACCGAGCTCGCCTTGATGGCGTCCAGGTTGTTCGACTCGAGCGAGAGCACTCGATTCACCATCTCCAGCACCTGCTCCCAATCCTTCGCCGCCATCAAGCAGCGCATTTTTTCCACCAGCGGCAGCGGCTGCTTCGGGTAGCGTACAATCAAAGAGTTCAATATCGTAATGGCCCCTGGATAGTCACCGGCGCGTCGCTTTATCTCTGCAGAACCTAATAGCGCGCTCAGATTCCTCGACTCCTCCCTTAAAACCAAATCAAAGGTGTTCTCCACTTCAGGGCCGGTGCCGTACGCGCCTGATTTTAAACTGAGCCCTAGCCAGCCCTTGACAAGTAACACGTCGGCATTGCTGGGTTTCAATTTGTACGCTCGGTCTACATACTCCTTCGCCCTGTCCGCTCGACGAGAGAGCAGTAGCACGGACGCCGCTAGACATAGCCCAAGACAAGACGCCTTTCGGCGCTCGTCCCGGATCCTGTTCTCTAGCTGGGTGACAGCGCTTCTCTCCGCGTCGCTGTCGACTAGAACAACGTTTTGCACGAGCAACACCGGCAGCGCGTAGTCCGCGTAGTTGAGCAAATTGGAGCTTTCCTTGATGGCCTCGTGGCCCTTGCCTACGAGAACGTACGCTAGGCAGACCAGGAGCTGCAGCCGCTCGCTGTTCGGGTAGGCGTCGTGCGCCTGCTTTGCTTGAGTCAGCATGCCATTGTAATAATGCTGTCGACAGTACCACTCGATTAGAGCCACATACTCCATTTCATCCATTCTGGTCCCTGTCCTGTATTTTGCAGTCTGCTTTACTTGAATTTTTTATTATATCCTGAAATAAGATGCATCCTGAATTAAAATATTAAAACTTAAAATATAAAAACAAATAAATGTTGATTTCTTGCAAAGTTAAAAATTTATCTATGTAAAGGAAAAGCATTTTTATACAAAAATAATAATTATAAAGTAAAATAATAAATTTATTTAATAATCCATATTACAATTGATTTATGTTAGTACTGATGTTAATGTATTTTTTTTTAATTACGAATTTCTAATTTAATAAAAACATAATGCTTTTCAAAATTGACTTTTAATTTAACTGAACGTAACTTTTAACAGAGTTTTTCATTCATATAATTAAATTAATTTTATAAATCATTAACTTTAGTTTAGTTTAATAAATATATTAACTTACCCTGTGTAAAAGTAATAAAAATTAATTCAGAAGCGTTGTGACCCAGTGTGTAGAGATGCTGCAAAACAACTGTATGGAGTGTTAAATAAAATATAAAATTGCTTTCTGTGCAATAACGTTAATAATATCAATAAACCCAGTTACTTGTTTTACAATCATTTTTACATTCTATTTCTCATTTATTAATATATATTCTATTATATAAGCATGTATTTATTATATATCTATAGATTCTATAATTTATGTCACATTCTGCACTTACCTTCACATTGTTCGACTGGAAAGTGTTGCGATTTACATCATTGCGCGAAGTGCAAGAATCCGTCGTCGGTTTGCGCGGTTTCCCCGTTCATTTCAACGCATCGTGAGTGCAGTGGTGTGTCCACACGACGTCGATTCCTTACTTACATTCTGTCGAAGCGATAACCCGGAGCCGTCAAGCAAAAACGAGACGGACAGGTTAGGTTACGTTTGTTGACAACGCCGTTGCTGTGGCGACCGCTCGATCGCGCATACTCGCTCAGCCGCATTCGCTTGGCTACAATGGATGATATTTTGTAATTGTTCGATGATGATATATGTATAATGTAAAAGTAATTAAAAATAAATACTTTAAAAATGTTTAAAAAATATTGTGTTTTTATTAAGAATATATAATCAAGATGAAATATTATACACTTAACAGGGCATTTAAAATAAACTATATTTGAAATAAATCACTCGGTTTTTTAAACTGCAGTTGTGAAATATTGATATCTTAAGTTTAGATTTGTATAATTTTATACAAATATTATTAAAAAATTTTATTTAAAAGAAACTGTTGCGTTGTGATATATCATCTTTTATTGCAATTATTTAAAATTCTTATCAATTCATGAAGCTATTATAATGCAATATTTGCGTGCCTTTTAACGGAAGGAAAGGTTAATTAGTAATGAAGTGGCAATTGTAAGGTTCCATTTCATTTTTAAAGAACGATAGGAAAATTACCAGATTGTGAATTCAGATCCGCTATCACACATCATTGATCCTGAGTCATGATAAAAGTGGATCAACTGCAATTCAAATGCGATTTATTTTCCCATCGATACTCTTTAAAAATAACGTTTAATTTTGATTTAATTAAAGAAAAAAAAACAAGAAAAAGAAGAAGAGTTAAAGGATAAGTCGAAAATTGAAAGAAGAATAAAGACACTTTCTTTAAAGCTAAAAAGAAGATGAAGAATGAGAATAAATGAGAGTGAAAGAGATAAAATTAGAGAAATAACTAAAAAGAGAAATACCAATAACAGGTAAAAATATTGTAATACTATGATATCTTGTATATATTTGTGTTAAATTCAGAAAAGAGCTGACAACATTTCGTTACATTTCAGTGTCAATATCATACTGCTTTAAAGAATAGATTTATGTATGTTGTGTATTTTGATATTTCTTTCTTCCTTTTATGTGTTTAATGTGTATAATTTTTAAAGAAGAAAGAAAATTAGGTAATAAAAAGTAATGTCCCAGAGAACATTATGACGTCTTAAAGACGTCTAAAAGACGTCTTATATTTTTATAAGACGTCTTATAAAACTATCAGAAAGACGTCTTTTGGACGTCTTTAAGACGTCTTATGACCCGATTTAAGACGTTTTTAAGGCGTCTAAAAGACGTCTAATTTTTTTTATTTATGACGTTTTTGAGACGTCTTATATAAAAATTATTTTAGACATCCCTGGCGAAAAAATTTCTACAAAATTCTAAAAAACTACAAAAATTTACAAAAGTGTTCCAATTCTGGCATTTTTTTGTAGTTTTTACAGAAAAATGCTAAATTTGAAACACACTTTTGTAAATTTTTGTAGTTTTTTAGAATTTTGTAGAAAATTTTTCCACCAAGGATTCCAAAAGCTAGGTTTATTATTTTTTATTTTTTATTATTTTAAACAAAATACTTTATATTTATATTTCATTATTTTTATTTTATTATTAAGATAAGTTTTTTTATAAATAAAAAATTTTATATTATATATTTCAATTTTATTTCATGTTTTCGTGATTGGAAATTACAGAATTTTACAGAGATACTGGATTCAGTCAAATATTTTACAGCAACTTAAGCGCAACACTATTATCGTCCGGTTTATTAATTGTCAAAAACTGTTGTCAGAAATGTTGTCAGAAAGGTTAATTATTTCCAATAACAGCCTACACACGCGATACGTACGAGAGTTAAAAAGTTGTGTTGTATTAACGTATCCACACTCGGCTGCGTTACACAGCAAACCGGGACAAAACGTCCCAACACACACGCGATACGTGCAAGAGTTCAAAAATTGATACGGGATAAGCACGTCGATCGACTTGATCGCATCACACGGCAGATTTGGTTATGTGCGTCATTCGACGTCTTAAAAACGTCTTTCTCAGACGTCGTAAAGACGTTTAAATGGCGTCTCAAAGAATATGTCTTAAAAAGACGTATTTTAGACGTCTTAAGAGAGACGTCTAAAATAAGACGATTTTAAGACGTCATAAAGACGTCTTTTAATAAAGTCTCAAAGACGTCTCTTTTAAGACGTCTTAAAGATGTCTTTTAGACATGCGTGTTGTCTGGGGTATGTTTTCTCTCTCTCTTTTTTTCCTTTCTTTCTGTATATAATTATTCATTTATTTAATTATTATTGCAATTATTACTATTTTCAAAAAGTAAAAAGCTAAATAGCGCGCACGTAGCGCGTGCCTGTGTTGTTCTAGTAATTATAAAATGTGCACCTATGACGCCTTCGATACATTACATTAACATGCATTACAATAATCAATTAATCTGATGTTTAGAGGTAAATAGGACAATGCAGCAGACTAAAAAATTAAAAGTCGCATATTACGAAAAATGTTATAAATGTAATAAAACAAAGAATAAAATTAAAATTGAAGATCTCTATTAGCATGTAGCAGATTAATAACATTTTTACAACATAATAGATGAAATTCTTGCATTAAAAAAGAAGTGTCTATTTGATATGCGCGTCGTATTATTCGACGCTTCGTGTAACACACTACGGTTTCTACATTAAAATATCATTAAGATATAGATACTGCTTTTTTATTTCACATTGAATTGTAGTTAAAAAACATTCAAAAAGTGTTTAATTATTATTGAGTATAAAGCTTAAGAAAAATGATCACAGTTGTAAAATTTTCTCTTATAGATTATTAAAATAGAATTCTAAATCAGCGATAAACAAAAGTTGTAATAATTTGGTATTCTTTTGGTATTATTCTTTAATTAATAGTCTATTAAAAACATAATAGACTTATTGTTAAACATATGTACATTTTAACAGCATTGTTCAAAAACGTTTTTTCAGCGGGTTTTATTTCAAATAGTCCCTGTGCTGCGTTGTCCCTACACGAAGAGAAAAAATAGCTAATTTTTATATAGAAAATTCGTCAAAAATTATTGTACTTTATAAAAATGTAGGTGCAATTGTTTTGAAGAAAAAAAAGTCTTTTAATTTGCTTAATTTTTAGAAAGTATGGGATAAAAAATATTATTTATGTCTTACTAAAAAATAAGCAAAAGCACCAAGTATAAATTATCTTACTACGCACGATAAAATTTACCGAGCCTTCTATAAAAACTTTCTTTCCAATTTAATACAAACTATAGGCACATAGCATTGCTTATATAATGCTTCTGCGAGAAAAACGGTCACCCATCCAATCGTGAACCGCTGCCGACGTTGCTTCTAAATAAATTATTTATTTTTACACACAGTGGATGTTATCTCTTTAATATCATGAAATTTTGAAGGAACAAAATTGTACATATTTATTTGAGGTACGAAATCACCAGAAATTCATACGAATCTTATAAAAAAAAGAATATCAAACTACCTTTAGTCGATAAATAATGTAAATAAAGAATGAAAATTGTTTCACATCTTATTTAAACGTAAATGCCTCAAATTACATTAACATTTTAAATGACAGACAATGCCTAACTATTACAATGCAGATTATCCCACTACACCTCATTCTTTTCCATAAGTATATATAAACAGAGGCTTTGGAAAATAACGCCAAAGTCTATTTTTGCGTATGACTTAAACAAAATCGCAGTGACATAGTGAGTATTAATAGTTTTACTGTAAACTTTACAGTAAAAAAAATTAGTATATAATATATACGCATACTTTTTTTAAGATTAAAACAATAATTAACCATGGATGATAAAAAAACATATAGATTGTTGGACGATATTAAAAAGAGAAGAGATCGTTATTTCTGGTATTAGTGGCAGATTTCCAGATTCAGACAACATAAATCAGTTATGAGAAAATCTATTTAATAAAGTCGATCTTGTTAGAGCAAATCATGATCGATGGAAAATAGGTAAAATTTTATTATTCATAATTTTATTATATAGTATTTTACGCATTTACTCTCGTAAAAATTTAGTGCAACTTTTGATTGGCTGTTGGACAGTTACATCAGTGTGTTTGTTTAATAATTAACCAATAAAATTCTTTAGGTTAATCAAGACATAACGATTTTGTCGTAGTTATATTATATAGAATTTTGTGTAACTACACTATTGTGTAGAACAATGTATAGAAAAACTATAATATATCTAAATATTAGTTATTTAATAGTAAAAGAACAGTAAAACACAAAAAAACTTTATATTAGTTTAAATGACATAAGTAATGTCATTTGTCAATTGCTATGCAATATTTCTGTATACCCGGGAAAAAATATTTCATATAAAAACATATAAATATATAAAATATGTCTATATATGTTTATATTAGTTTCCTTTCTTTTGTAAAATTTCTGTTTCATATAAAAAAATAATAGTCATGCTAAAAAGATAGAAACAAATTAAAAAATAATTTTTGCTGCGTTCTGTAAGCAGGGGTAGACCTCGCTACGCGTCGAAAATCCATATAGTACAGAAAACACGTGGACAAAGGAGAGGCTTTGCCGCACCCCCTTCCGTTATTAACTAATAAAATTGACTATAATAAAACTCAAATTGTGTTAGATAAGTTTTATAAAGTTTTGAACATTTGACGTAGTTTTTCTCAAAAACTACTCAAAAACGACTTATCTTTATGGCAAAAATTAATAAAACATAAAATATGTATTTCAATAAGATCTATGAAACCTTTTTTCCGGGTACATATATAACACATAGAGAAATTAATAATATTAGGTAGCAACAGGTCAAGTATTCAGTCAAACTGCATAAATTTCTACCAAGGTACGTTTCTGATTAATAAATAAATTATGTTACTCCTATGACAATTATTATAATTACACATTTATATATCAAGAAAGTGTACTTTAAACTAAAATTTTACAAAAAAAGATAAACATTAAGACGCTTAACATCTTTATTGGACTCCATCTCTTATTAGATTGCCTTTCGGATATAACAAGCCGACGGACAGATAATTAAAAAAGATTGCTATCAAATTTTTTAATGTAAGAAAATTTGATGCAAATCTTTTTGAATTATTTTCCAGTCAAGTCTACACACTCACGCCTAAAGTGAGACTGTTAATGGAACATTCTTATGAAGCAAAATTGTCGAGCGGGAGTTCACCCAAAACAATTACAAGGAAAAAAATACTGCTATAATTATGGGATCATATATTTAATTGAAACGTAAAAAAAATTTCTATATGAGAAAGCTCAGATAAAGAAAGAAAGTATTCTGATTAATATGTAAATATGTAGTAACAAAAACGATTAAACTTATAATTATGTGTGTACTAGTATTTTGGAAACATGAAAATATTTTTATCATTAATTAAGCGGTTTGAATATTATTGGATGTAGCAAATTTACAACAGCAAACACATGATATCATATTACTTGGATCTGAAAGAACCATCACATATAATCGATACAGCCTGCAGTTCTTGCCTTTATGCCGTTACATTATGTCAGGAATATGCGAAGACGCGATAGTTGGGACTGTAAATCTATGTTTTAAAAAATACCAAGTCGAGTAAATAGCAGTCCAACTATTAATCTGCTGTTTACTCGACTTGGGATTTTTTAAATTAATTATTAGTTATTATATGTATACAGATAACTCAATGCATAGGAATTAAAGACTCATTTTTCTATTCACAAAAAAAATACAATTCTATGAAATATCTTCTATAAGTTTTAAATAAAAATTATAAGATTTCTGATCAAGTTGGGAAACATTTGGAATGGACGAAACAGTTAAGTTTTTAATTTTTTTAAAGCAAATAAGCTGAGCCAATATAAAGTAAAGTACGTCTTTTTAAATAAATTTTTATCTAACAGGTGTTCTATCACCTAATGGTCATTGCAGACCTTTGTCACTGTTGCCGTTTTACTACGTACGAGATCATTTGCTGACAGCGCTACAAATGGTTTTGTACGTAGTAAAGTGGCAACAGTAACAAAGATCTGATATATCTTCAAAAAGCAAAGAATGCAAAAAGCATTTACACTATTGTCCACACATTAAAGTAAACAAGGATGATTACAAAGAAGAAGGAATAACATTCCCATCGTCTTTCATGCAGAGTAGGGAAAAAGGAAAAATGGGAGCCACTTAAGAATAAAGCAAAAAAAACATTATATTATAATATGTATTTGAACATAAGGGATTCTTAAACTACAATAATAATTGCTTCTTGATAGAATTCAGAAGAATTGTTAAAAGTTATTCTATATGTTTCTTTTAGTTGAAAAAAAAGCAGGGATGAGAAAGTTACTTTTTAAAATTAAGTAACTGATCGTTACCGTTACTCGTTACCAAGTCAAAAAAGTAACTCATTACTGTTACTCGTTACTGATGCTCAAAAGTAACTGGTTACCGTTATTTAAGAAGTAACGATTCGTTACTTTTTCCGTTACTTTTTTAATGCTAAAACGAGATAAAATAAAAAATTTGTAAAATATTTTATTTAAAATATTAACGTAAGCAACACATTTTTTTTATTTGCGAAAAAAAAATTTTGTTAACAAAGTTTTAAATTTTTAACGAAGTTTTAGTTAATTAAATTTATAATCATAGTAAATTTATATTTGTACTCTTAATATAATTTTATTAAACTTATAATTATTTTCTTAAAATGTATAAAATTAGAAGGATTATTTGGATTAGGATATAGAATTATCAATTATTCTACAAAATTTAAATTCTTTAAGAAGGGGGAGGGTCAAATATAGGCACACGTTAGAAAAGAAACGGATCTAGATGTTGAAAAGAGACGGACTGAGTACACAAATATTTGGCAAAATGTTAATAAGAAAAATCCTTCTGACCTTGATCCAGAGGCATTTGGATAAATTGCTGCTAATCAGTTTACATGTTATGAATTTAAATGGTTTGACGGAGAACAATTGCCAAAGATTGTTAAAGATGTTATAATCGACAAGGATGATTCCGAAGGTACAGTATTAAATATCGACAAGTTTAATTTATTTTATTATTACTTTAAATTTTTAACCTTTCATAATTTTAATTTTAGTTGAGGAGGAAAATGTGGAATACGATAGCGACGAAAACAGTGATAAGACGTTAAATATTAAATCGGATTACAAATATTGGTCATTAGATCCATAGTCTCATTTTGAGTCGAGCATAAAATGTAGAAGAGATGTGTTTGTAGAGCATTTAAAGTTTTAAAATTTTTATTGTCCTAGCGAGCTATTTACATATTGTCCTAGAACCTATTTTACGTACTCTTTGTACGTACTCTATTTTACGTAAATTATATATTTGGCAATTCGTACAACAAAAGCCAATTCGTGTTAAAACTTCACAGTATTTCACACTCACATTTGTAACAAAATGGTACATTTTTTCCATAATAAATATATTTCAGCTAAAAAAATATCGAGACGATAAGATCATGTTGATGTCAAAACTACCCTTCTTGGGAACCTTCTTGAAGACCTCTTGCCAATCACTCTTGCCTTTCAGCGTTATAGATCTAAAATTTCAATTAGATGCCTTAATAAAATGTATATTTCATGTTGTCTTTTGTTTTATAACTTGCATTTTCTGATTCCCGATTTTTCAATACTCTAGAGTCTAAACAAAAGGCAACGTGAGATATACATTTTACTAAGGCATCTGAGTCTAGACTCAAAATACAAGACTTAAAGACTTTAAAAAATACGCAAAGAACTTACCGTCCATTCATCAAGTATTTCACGTATTTTGTACAAAAGAACTCGGACAAATCCTTGAGAATGGGCTCGCTGTGAAGCGCGATGAATTGTTCTCGGCAAATCTGCGAAGAGACACATTAATGTTTCATCCAAAAGTAATCTGCAGTGATGTGTTTCCGTGATAATATTCTTACTCTGTTCATAATTTCCACTGAGCACGGATGCGTCCAAAAACAATCATGCACCGACATAAATGTAATTCCCGCTTGTTCGGAGTACAAGCTCGTCAGCATCATGTGGCAGGAATCCAACGAGTGAATGAAATTCGGCGCAAATGCGTTCTTTTGTTTCACAGTATCTACCTTTCTGCAAATAATATTTATATTACATAAATTTTATTTTAAAAAATATATAAAATATATAATTTTATAAATAAATTATAATTTTATTTTATATATAAAATTATAAAATATAAGACACATAATTCTATACATAAAATCTCGTAAACACGAGAGATACACGGAATAGCTTCAAAAAAAAGGAAATTAGTTGATCTAATTTAGGAATAAGAATTCTCATGTTTTATAAATTTCATATATCATCATACAGATAAGATAAACACAAAAAATATAAAAGATACTATTGATGTAACCAATATAGCGTTAATGTGCTCACCTGAATACCTTGACTTTCGGATTGGTAACATTACAGGGCTTAGTGTAGGGCTGCATGACTGGTAGACCGAGCGGAGTCACCCATTGTACGTGCTGATTGCACCTGATCGTGATAACGCGGGCGCAATCCGTGAACCAGTTCTGTATCTCCTTTGCACTTTCAAACATATTCTGGAGTGCCATGAACGTCTTCTCAACTAGGTATATACTGCCGGTCCAGACGTACTTCTGATCGAAGTCTTGCAGGTCGCTAAGCTGCCTGGCGATTTGCAGCCGGGCCCCAAACTTGGTCACGCCGTACACCGTGGTCATCACGGTCTGCTTCATGACCTTCCTGCTGACGTGACCCTCAAGGGCCTTGGCCACCTCGTTACCAGCCTCCGCGTCGACTCTCCTGTACTCATCGACCATCGCGGCAACGTCGCTATACACATCCTGCGGCTTGTCCGCGGGATATAGGTTTACACTCTTCGCTCCTATCACATCTCTACCGAGCGCGGCGTAGTGCTGCAGCCCGTTGCAGCTGCCGTCCTGGTGGACGGGAAGCCGGCAGACGTACTCCTCCGGGTTCGGGACGCGCAGAGCGTTGTCTATCTCCTTGCACGCCGCCAGAGTCTGCCATGGCTCGTCGGCTTTAGCCCACCACATCTCACCCGTTAAGGGATTTCTCGCGCTGTCCAGTATCAGATCCAATATCTCGTTCGCGAACTTCAGTCGTGTGTCGATCGATTCCCTCTTCTTCAAACCGGTCATGTTAATCGTGTGAATCTTCAACCAGTCCAGACCATTAGGGCCCAGCGGTTTGCCCTGGGCAAACATGAGGATCGAGCGGCCCAAGTCCGAACTGAGATGAGTCAGGTGAGGTGGCACCGGATATGCCCTGCCTCTGAAGTCCAGATTGTGTGGTAACCAGAACACCTTGTCCCTAAAGTGATTGGCGATAGATAGCTTGTAGAGGCAATCGCACCACAACGAGTGCATTTCGTTTCGCCTGCGCTTGAATTGCATCAATAGAGTCTGCAACTCTCTGGGTTTCTTCTCCGTATTGTTCGCGATCATCTCCGATGTGGATGGGAGAACCATGGACGGTTGAGGTACGTTCAGCTCGTGTGAGCCTCCCTCTCTGAAGATCTGCACCAGGATGTCTAGCACAAACTTGTTGATTTGCCACGGAACTGAGCCGAGCTGATTCAAGCAGTCCAATGCCGGATATAGTTGTTTCGTGTTTTTCAGTTGGCGCGACAGCCTCACGTCGAAGTCGCGAACGACCGACACTTTGGAGTGCAGATAACCACCGGTGTTCTCGTTAACCCAGGGTCGCGGCAGACAAAGCATCGGTAAAGTATCCGTTTCGAAGGACAGGGTCTCTGGATGCGAGTCCTTGTAGATCTTGTGCAGATGAGGGTGAGGCTTAATTTCCTGCTTTAAATACTTGGAATGAGGCCTGTAGAGCAGATAGAACGCGGGTATTTGCCGCTCGGGTGCGCCAGGCTTAGGAACGTGCGGGATCTTCACGTTGTTCACGATGATGTTGTACAAAAACTTGCCAACGTTCATCATGATGTTGCGCGACCACTCCGGCACCACCATCTCGCAGCAAACGCCGGACTTCCGGGCCTCATGGACGAGATGTTGCCACTTGATGCGTCCATTGCTAATCCTCTCGGTAGTGTCCCTCTGCATGTACCACTTCAAATACTTCTTGTAGATCTCGTTGGTGCCAGTTATGATACCGTCTTTCATTTTTTGCTGAAATTCGTATCTATTGTAAATGTACATTCCCAGCTTTAAATAAAGATACATCATGGTGTTGCTGTACCCCTCAGAGAGCTTAATCAACTGATCGATCTCGTTTAGAATCGCGTCGACATATACTTCCTTGGGCAACACCTGCAGAAACGGATATAGAATCCTGAAATCGATCTTCATTTTTGTCTCTTTCTGTTTCAGATAGGTCAAGTTCTTCTCGAAGGCCTTGGCTACAGACGACCTCCAGACCTCCCTCCATTCCGCGATCCGATTGACGGCCTGCTCCCTAATGTAGGAATCTCCGCTGAACAATGCGACGCTTTTCAGGTCCATCTTGTGTTGTTTTTCCAGGTCTATCTGCGTACGCATCTTATCCAACAACTCGTCCGTGGTGACCACTCCCTCCGCTGGACAATACTTATTGTTCACTGGCTTATTCTGTAACAGTTTACAATTGTACGCAGCGTCGATATCTGCGTGCTGTACTGCGTACTGTGGATCCAACAATTTCATACACTGAAGAACAGTGTTGCGTTGCGTCGTATTCATCTGCGACGTGTTTATTATTTCGTCGAAGGTGATGCCATTGAGGTTCATGTCCGCCATTATTTCTGCCGCATTCTCTGCAAAGAGTCACATTCAATTGATAAAAATGCTACAAGAGTAAAAAAAATGCCTATGTTTGAAATACTATTATCAAGTTCATTATCTATAAAATCTCTGCAAATTACATAGAATTATAGAAACATCGTAATTTCTCAAAAAATCTATAGATTTTAAATATATCATTATTTATAGAATAACTAGAAAATTTAATTAATAAAAAATTCTAAAAAATACAAATAAAGAATTTTGCTATGTAAAAAATTATTACGTTTCTTTTTTAAAATATATTTTAAATTTTTACCTTAAGTTTTTTAAATAAATGTTTGATCTTGTTTTATTACGAGTTATATTTTTAATCTATGGTTTGTTCTACTACTTTTTTCTTCTACATTTACGTTGTATTTTTAAAAGTCATACTAAGCTTCATTTACCTGCTCGTTTCTCTAGATGTTTTATTTTTCCGATTATCTCGAACATAAGAGCATACGTCTGAGGGTTCGGTTGGACAGAATCCACTTTCATTATTCTATAAATCTCGAACGCCTTTTCCATATGCCTATGGGAAACGTGGGACTTCAAGAGCAGATTATAGAACGGAACGATCGGAAGCTTTCTGCGCTTGAGAAGATTTTTATTTGATGTAAGCAACTTGAAGGCTTTTTGTGGCATATTGATTTGTGTATAAATGTCCATATGCGCTAATAAATGAGAGATCAAATTGGCATCGGAAAAATATGTCTCAGGTTGGTCAGTCTCACTCGCGAAAGGGATTGTAGCATAAGAATTTGGAGTCATATCGTATTTCAATGTCTGCGGCAGATCCTCTTCGAAAGTGTCCTCTAATTGGTCATCATTTTCCTGAAATATGATACTAGGCATATCGTTCACTTTGTCGTCCTAAAATCGATTACATTAATTTAATCTTTCTGGGTGATTTAAAATCTTTTCTCTGGTGATAAATTATCATAAAAATTTTGATCTACTCTCTTACCATACAAATCAAATTCTTCAGTTCAGTCTTTTTACTTGTGTCTTTGCTTTGCGTCGTGATTGTCTCCTTCTTGAGACGAAAATTAGGAGGAATATTGTCCAGCGTGATGTTTGGCTGACCAACCAGAAGGGATACTTGAGCTGAGCTCAGCTTATGCACCGCCGCCTTCTTGTTGCTGGTTGTCTGATTGGTTACTAAAGTTTCAGACAAACTGTATAACTGTTTGAAGATTAAATTCAATACATATTGGACATATTGGATTAGTCACCATAGATGTAAAATTTTGAAATTCTAAGACTAAAAATAGTAAAAAGCGACTCAGGGACAACACTATGGTTTTAAAATTTTACTCCCATTAGAAACAGGATTGCAAAAAAAAATCCTGACAACAGAACTATAAGCTGTAACTGTAAACTTTCTCTTCTTCATTGTACTATTTTTATATCTTCTTCTTTTACTATTTTTATATCAGTATCACTTTTTAACACTAGATCAATTTATTAATCGCATAAAACTTTTATGTTGTACGTTTATTCATTTACTTGTTTGTATTGAGAGAAAGAGAGAGAGGGAAGGGGAGGGAAAGAGAGAGATTACAATCATCAGCGTTTAACGTTTTAATGTTAGTATGAATCTTGAAATTTAATTTCACTTGTACTAGGTAACAGAACATAATTAGATATTCATTACTCATGTTACTTTTAGTTGCTACCTTCCAATAACTCCGCATACTTCTTAAAGCGACGTTTCACCTTCTTTTGCAAGGGAGCGTGCAGTTTCACCGTATCAGTTGCGTAACAGCGAATCAGCGAGCATCTCGTCGTCGCTGGAATATACACACAGTAAGTTAGCGCAACGATTTACTTAAGTGCAAAAGCAGGCTCGGCAGATCTCTACGTGATTCTGCACTACCTTGACAGGGAAACCTTTGACAAAGCCCGCGTCCGAAATATTTCGAGCTGCGAAATCGCATGTCCACGTGAACACTTGGCGAGGGGAAATCGATCGAAGCCGCTGTCACCGCGTGACATCGTTGCTTTATGTAATAAACAATAAGTGGAAAAGATCGAGGCGAATCGCAATCGTGAAGCGGTTCTCTCACGACGACAGGAAGAAGAGGGAAGGCTGCGAGGAGGCGAGAGGTGCGGAGGAATAATCGGAGAACTCGCGAGGGGTCCATTCGCACCGCGTCACTCGCGATCGCTCGTAAATAACGCGGACGTCCTCCTCCTCACGTGTTTGGGGCGCGACTTACCACGCGACGGGCTCAGATGGTGGAAGTTGCAGAAGGAGCAGAGCCGCGACCGGCCGCCGACCGACACGAAGCGCGCGTTCTGCTGCATCGAGGCCGCGCGCGTCTTCAGGAAGTTGAACATCCTTCCTGCTGGTTGATCACCGTTTCCTGGTGTCGGCGTGATACGCTAACCTCACCGCGCTAGCTACCATAATCGAGTATGTAACGTAACACGAGGAAGAGCAGAGAGAATGAGAGAGAGAAAGAGAGAGAGAGAGAGTGAGAGGGAGCGGGGCAAGCGTCACTTATCTCGGTGCACTTTCTGCACCTCGGAGAACACCTCGCTTTGTCGCCTCTATTTCTTTCTTGTTGTCGCGATGAGCGCGCGCGTGTCTCTTTCTTTCTTTCTCTCTCTTTTCTTTTTCTTCTTCTTAACGATCCCTCCAATGCACCGCAATGCACTCCAGTCACTCCAGTGAATTGATAAAACGATACGACCGATGTCTGTTGAGTGCACTCTCTCGTCTGGGTGCACATGAAGCAAAAAGTGCAAGCGAGTAGCGCGCGCAGAATTGGAGAGGTGCGGTATATCGTTTTGCGATATATCGACGGCCGCGATTTTTCCTCTTGAATCGAAATGCGATATGTGGTTTGATTTTGTGGCCTCTCGCGTCAATGCTTTTCAACGTTCTCTTTTTCATTGTATTATTTTACTATTCTTATATCAGTATCAATTTTAATACTAGATCAATTTATTAGCCGCACGAAACTTTTATGTTGTACGTTTATTTATTTACTTGTTTGTATTGAGAGAAAGAGAGAGGGGGGAGGAAGAGATTACAATCATCAGCGTTTAACGTTTTAATGTTAGTATGAATTCTGAAATTTAATTTCACTTGTATTATCTAGCAGGATTGAATAGTAACTAGTTAAAAAGTTGAAATAATAATAATAATGTTAAAAAGTTAATAACTTTTAATTTAATTTAGTTAATTTTAAGTGATTTAATTTTTAACTTTAACTAGTTATTTTTGAAACGTATATACTTTAACTTATTAATTTTTTTGTAAATTAAAAATTTTATCTGGGCGAAAAATTATAAAATAAAAATACATTTTTGCATGGAAACAATATTTTTTTATTATTTCATATAATTAATATTACAACTTACATTAGAAATAAAATATTAAATATATTTGATGATCAATATTGTAATTATGTTGGTAATCTGACTTAAATAAATTATATGGGTTTTTAATTTAATATAAATAAAGCTTCTCAAAATTAACTTTTACTTTAACTTGAGTTAAATTAATTTTAACGAAATTTTAACTGAGTTAGGTTTTTATTTATGTAACGTTTAACTAAACTGAATTAGTTTTACAATCCATTAGCTTTAATTTAATTTAGTTAAAAAAATGTATTAACTTACTCAACCCTGCTATCTAGATTTATCAAAGTGTAAAAGTCCTTATTCGAGAATCGATACTCGAATCGATAACGGAAACTATGTTTTAGAATCGTGGACACAAGTCTTAACTCCTAACTGTCGTGTACTGAATCTTCCAAATGTCACGCAGGCAGACTCAAATTGGTTCTGAGGGGAAAAGTTACTCGTTTCTTTCAACTTGAGGTTTTAGGACGCATTTACGATATTATTTAATATCTACAGTATTACATACGCTTTGTATTTTATATATGTTATTAACAAGTGTTATTAACAAGTGTTAATACGTGTTATCAACAAGTTTATAATTATGTTTCGCGTTCAAGAGAAAGAAGGAGATGAAAGTTATAATTCGTTCAGATGGCAGTAAGTTGAAGATTTTCTTTCTTTCTATTGTTCTTAGGAACACACATCGCTAATTGCGTGATAATAATGAATGGACATTAGTAAACACAGAGTTAAATTGTTTGTATTTAAATGTTTTACGAAAATTGTTGTTAATTCATACATAAATTATTTATATTATATTTAAACTTGTCTTAAAAACGAATAGTTTTTGTACGTCTTAAGACGCGATTATTTCATTGACTTATTAAAATATTAAGAATATTAAGATTTAATTTGAAAGGTTTTGAATGTAAATATGAAATGTAACAACGGATTGAATATCTCTGTTTATGTTTTGTTGTGCTTTTATCAATTGCTACAAGGACGAAGTACTCTTCGCCTTCTAGTTTCTTCAAATTCCTGTTTTGTATTTTGCAATAATTAATGTTTTTGGAAGCCACTTTAACACTTATGTCGATATAAATATCTTTTTTTTTACTTATTTATTATTTATTTATTTGAGGGGAGGGGCAAGGCATTAATAATAGTGTAATTATTTTCTTCCAAGGCTTTTGTTGCGATCATGCACCGAATATTTAGAGATAAAAACCGAGAAAAGTGGCCATATCGATCCTAGCATTCATCCGGCTAAAGTAGATTTTATGTTCAGCAAAAAGATAAAGATGCTAATCACTAATTACTTGTACGAAAGTTTTTTGCTGTATACTGAAGATGGAGAAGTATATTTTTTTTTATTACATATAAAAATATTTAATCCATATAAAATTTTTTTGATGTCTAGAATAAGTTTTAAATTTCAACTATTATTTCGATACAATAATTTCGATGAAATCGATGTCAATTCGTCGAAACATTTCTCGCTGATAGTATTAATTAATTTTATCCATTTTTTGTTGGTCTTTTTACATCCCCGGTCCAAGAACTCAAGTGTCGCTGAATATATATTTTTTATTACATTTAATTTTTTATTGCATATAATGTAATTTAATTAAATCTACTTTAACAAAATATTTAACTGAATAAAAACCATGATGTTATTTTTTGAAGGGATATAGTTGGTATAACCGGCGTCTTTATAGCGGGCCTTTTAGAGATGACGAAAGATTTGAAATCGAAAACAGAGGAAATTTAAACGACGTTACAGAGAGATTATCTAAGATAGATTATTATTATTCTCAGAGACTTGATTGGATGAGCAGTACACGCATTGTGAAAACTGCAATTTGTGGTTTTACCTTTCTCATTTTAACTGATGATGAAAAAGTAAAGCAATAATTAAAATTTTATACGTATTACATGTATTACAATAATAATTATAATAATAATTAGGTTTATAGATTTACCGATTAAATTCACAATTAGATTATTTGATTTAGTTATATTACCACTACGGCCATGTACAAATGTGTCAGTATTTGGCTCAAATGAATATTAAAGGGAAGATTACATCCTTTGGTTGCGGTCAGAATTTCTTTGTGGTGGCCACCGATCTCGGCGAAACATACACTTGGTCTCTAAAATGGTACGGACAAATGTTTATATCTCCCTTCACGATAGAAGAACCAGATACAGTGGAGGAACTCTCCAACAAAACAATAGGTAATTTTATTTTTCCTTAAAGCCTTTTTGTTTACGAAAAGCATACATGTATCAAGAATTTATCTCCAGCTTGCACTATAAATAATTAATCTAATCCATATGATCCTAATGTTTAGTTAAGGTAGTCTGTGGAGATGGGCACACACTTGCACTGAGTGACCGAGGGAAAGTTTACGCTTGGGGTAGAAATGATAATAAACAATCGAATCCCGATATCGATTTCGGCTGCATCACTTCTCCTGAGAAGGTGAATAATTTTTGAATGAAGTTCGCTATTGTAAAATTTGCCGCGATAGAGAGAAACACGGAATAAACCATAAAATTTTACGACAGGTGAATATACCTAATGTAGAGCAAGTGTCGGACATTGCTGTTATGAGAAATTCAAGTTTTGCAAAGTCCAGCGAGAATGGACTCGTTTATATATGGGGACCTCTTGTGTTTGACAAGTTCGTTTGCGAGTTTGCTGTCTGCGAGTATACAAACGTATTTGACGTGTGCAATTCGATGACGGGTCAATCGCCAACTACCTCGGACCGTCATGTGCACACAGACGGAGAATTTAACATATTGAATAATTTGGAAGCTATATTCGACGATCCTGTAAGTCTCGTTCTTAAACCTGTGTACACCTGTCCGTTTTCTGCTTTAATATTTTTGACTATTACCAAAGCAGCACGGTTTATGCTCAAAAGACTCAGTGGATCTTTTACAATTTAATAATTGTCACAAGTCATATATAAATATGCCATTTGTTGGAAACATAATTAAAGAAATTTAGTTCTTTTTTCCTTTTTATAGAATTTTAACATATTTTTAAAAATATATTTTAATATATAATAATATTATTGTATAATTTAGTATCTGAACAGCCTTTCTTTTAATTGCATTGCAAATTTGTATGTTTATCGTTTAATAAAAAAACAAGCATTTGCAGATAATATGTATATAGTACATACTTACTTTTAACAATTTTTTTTCTTTGTCTTTGATAGTGGACGAGCGATTTTATGATAAAAGTCGAGACGAAAACTATTTACGTCCACACAGCTATCCTGAAAATTCGTACTTCACAATATTCGTTTTTCAGAAGTATATTACATTCTAATATGATAGAAAACAATCAATGGTATGATTTTGTGAAACATATTTTTTTCAAAAATTTCTCTATCTTAATCCTATATTTTACTTTAATATATTTTTTTAATTTAATAGGTCTGTGACATTTAATCGTTATTCGTATGACATGTATAAAGCTTATTTAAAATATTTCTATACCGGTAAAATCGATTTCTCATGCGTAGAAGATCTGTTGGGTGAGTTTGAATTGTAATAACTATATCGTATATGATGTTATTGTCGTCTACAATTCGTGATTAAAGTATCTTATTGCAGTTCTTCTAGTAATGGCCGATCAGTACTGTGACGAAAATATTAAAAGAGATTGTATTCGAATGATAAAGAAAGAAATTACTGTATCAAACGTATTTCTTATTTTCAAAGTGGCAACACACTTTAGTGAGGTAATTAATATTACTATTTTTTTTCTTTTTTTGTCTTTTATTTGACAGAGTATTATATTATTTTATTATTTAAACTATCCGGCATTTAGTTCTATAATGCCAGAACTTATTAACTTAAATAATGCATTTTTATACATTAATATGATGTTTATTGTTTAGGAATTGGAGAAGTATTGCATTAAATTTTATTTGAAAAACGCAAATGATATATTGAAGACGGACAGTTTTACACAGTTAGATTTACATACGGTAATTGAGTTTTCAGAAAGAGCCGCTAATCTCTTTCCACGTATTTTTGAAAATTAATACTATACATAGAAACATTAATTTTATTATCAAGAAAAGAGATTTACTCTTTTTTTTAATAAGTAACTGTTATCTTTATCAAGGAATATTTTCTTAATAATAATTTTAAAATATATGTTTTTTCTCTTGTTACATTTTAAAAACTTATTGTCATATTTTGAAAAAACAAACGCTTAAATTATTTCGAAGGATATTATAAAATTGAATTAAAGAAATATTAAATTACTAGGATAATATTCTGAAATATATTCGAATAAATTTGATATTTATGATTTTGCAAATATATGAATTTATAAATTATTCGAAACAAATAATATTTATTTAATTCAAGTACATATTTTTTTATACACAGTATGTACACTGAAGTTTGTTTCAAATTTTACTTGTTTCAAGTAAATGATAAGTGTATTTTAAAACTATTCATCAAGAAAATGTTCTTTGGAAAGATAATTGTTAAAAAAAGAAAAAATGAGTAACAACTTTTCTTAACTTGAGAATATTTTTCTATCGTTCTTTCGTTTTTTAAAGATGACACATTTTTTTCTAAAGTAGAAGTAATACATTTTTTACTTTCATATAGGAAAGTAGACATAATTTAGTAAGCAAGATATTATTAACAATGATATTTTATAACGTGTAATGTTTTAAATATGTAGTTCTTGGTATTATACAACGTTATTATGAAAAATATTTTAGTAGAATTTTAAAAATAATATTTCTACATTATAATTATAATGTTTTTGAATATTACGTTATAGAGTAACAATTCAAAAACATTCGTAAAATATTATGTCATAATATTTATAAAATCCACATAAAATCAATATTTTAAAAGATTGATTTAATGTGAGGACACATTTTTTCTATAAAAGCAGCAATTTTCCCATAATTTCGCGTTTAAAGTTTTACTATGTATATATAATACTATACAACAATACTATACAATATGACCGATATTCAAAGTTAAGTCTTATTTTAAGACCGTCTTAAGTAATATCTTATTGTTAATGTATTCATTATTTATTTATAACTATACAATTAATTAACATAAAATACAACACACAAGATCATAAGCCAGTATTTATAAATCTTATATTTAAGACAATACTTAAAATAATCTTAAATATAAGATTTATGAATGCTGGCCTATGATCTTGTGTATTGTATTTTATGTTAATTAATTGTATAGTTATAAATAAATAATGAATATATTAACAAAAAGTAAATGTAAAATGTAAATAAATAATTTTAAGTAAATTTTGGTAAAGTATTGTTGGTATAAATTATGAAAAATGAATTTATATATATAACAATAACAAATAACGGACACTAATAACAATTAAATGTATATACTTATTATTCGGACATAGGATTTAGGAGTTTATTTTAGGTTACAAATTTATTAAATATTTCATAATTTTTAACGATTTATTAAATATTATAATTTTTTTAAAAACTCTTGATTAGAATAAGTAAAACCCATATTATGATGTATTTTCATTTAAAATATGTTCTTGATTTGTAAAAAAAATAAATTTCCAGTGCTTTCAATTTATTTGCTTTTAATTACTTTATATACCTCGAAGCGTAAAATTCTTTGTCCGAGATAAAAATAACTAATTAATTAAAATTATTTACGCGTGGACTGTTGAATTTTTTAAATACTTTTCAAAAGTCTTCAGACATAATTTTGTAAGAAAAGTATTGAGAAATCTATTATTGGCGAAGTTTATTTATATATACAAATTCCCGTTTAATCACCCATTGCGGTCACAGCTGATTACAGCTGCTGAGACAAACTTACCGGTTACGATCTTGGGGTTATCTATTTCTTTAGACGTTAGCTTGTTCTTCCACATTCATACTATTCACGACGACTTTCTGCGCACGCGCGCGTTTGACACGGTTTTTATTAGCAGTAAAAACGTGATCTAATTTTATGGATGTTAATTTTCTATCTATTAATACAGCTGCGGATGTGCTGATCTCTATGATAAATTTTTTCTTTTTTTTCCGTCCCCTCTCTCTCTCTCTCTCTCTTTTTCTTATTCTAACAATAAGATAGAAAGCTTGTTTTGAAGATTGTTATAAAATTTTCAATAACTCTAAAACGGTTGTTTATCAAGTTAGTAACAAAAACTTGTAACTTTAAAGTTTAAAATAAATTTTTATTTTTATTTAGAAAATTTTAATTAAACTTCTTTTGTAAGAAAAATATTGAAAACAATATACTCAAAAATATTTTCAGTATACGTAATCAATAAAATTTTTTTACAAGAAAGATTGATAAAACAGTAAAAATAATATTAAAACATGTTTTAATCCAGCAGATATACATATTGATAACTTTCGTAAGTTAACATTTTTGTTTTAAAAAGATTTATTTTAATAAATAATCAAAATTATTTAAAAATTAAAATAAGGATAAAATCCGACAATCCGAAATTATCGCATATAAGCTATAAATTAATGTTAAACTTCTTTAAGCCGCATTTATCACTTATCTCAACTTGCAAATATAATGCAAACCCGAGGAGTAGTTTAAACGCAGCAGGAACAAATTGATCATGGCGCATCTTGCTTGAAGAATCGCAGCGACGTGCGACGTTGGAATTCTTCATCCTCTAAAAGATCACATCGTGACATTTGTGTACATCAAGGTTCGCAGAGGAAAATTCTATTTGCATTAATAATGGAAACAATGTTCGCCGACATAAAATTAATAAATATTTATATAAACATGCGACGTGTTAGCGAATCCTATCGGGGCCATGTATCCTGTTAGGAGATACGTACAAAATATTGCACACTTTGACATTAATAGAAATATATTATATGTAGGTATATATATACATTTATATTCCATTATCAGTTGCATGTGTTAATACTTATTTTAAACTAAATTAAGATTAAAGGTAAAAAATTAAATTAGTTAAAAATTGCACGAATGAAATGTAAACTCAGTTAAAAATTACATTAAGTTTAAATTAGGTCACTTTAAAATTTATTTTTAAAAGCATTATTTATATGAAATTAAAATGTTATAATTTTAGATTACTCTAAATAATAAAAATACAATTGTAATATAGATCATTAAATAAATTTAATATTTTACTTTTAAAATAAGTTTATACAGAAACAAAGAAATATTTTTAATAAAAATATGTATTTTTTTCTCTCACGTAGATAAGCTTCTGATTTAGGAAAGAAGTTGATAAATTGAAGTTTATATAATTAAAAATAATAAGCTGCAGTTAAAAATTATTAACTTTTTAAACTGCAGTATTTAACTCGTAATTTTTCAATACTAGAGTTATTATCCAATCCCGTTGGTTATATCACGCATGATAGATACTCTTTAACGGTGCCGGTCAGAGGCTATTGCAGATGAAAGTGATGTCAGAGAGTGAATCACCGAGTGGAAAGCCGAAAGGTGGACTTTCCTTCTGTCGCGTCACGAACTGTGGACGAAAGAGAAATGCCCGCCTTCTCCGAGCATTATTCGTCGAGCATCCTCGGTGTGCCTCGATAGATCGCGACTTCTTACAAGTTTTATTAATAATCGTGAACGCGTCCTTGGGTCCGTGCGTGCGGAACGAGGACGGGGTTCGCTAAACAAAAACGCGAACGCGCCATTGTTGTTTTGCAACAACGCGCGGGAGTATAACGTTTAACGCGGCTCGAAGGCTCCTCGCGATCTCACTTTTCCCCGTCACGGTCAGGAGAGATAACATTGTTGTTACGCGGCCTCTCCCATTGATGTATATTAATGAATATTTAATACTAATTGCCCTCCTGTTAATTGCCGGAGGGGGGCCTGTTACTACGCGCTTCAACGTGAATACCTTCGACGTAACGTTTATTCTAGGGTTCAGGCGAGAGGTTCGAACGTACCGTGTGTTCGATCTGCGTTCGGATGGTTCGAAATTAAAAAAAAGAGGAACGTCCGTTCGAACGGTTTGAACCGAAAAAAGAATTACTAGATATGCAGTGCGCATTGGAAGGGGAAGGACGGAAAGTCTAAATTCCTAGTGCGGAAAACTGTGTTTTCCACACGGGTCTATTCTTTTCCGCACTAGTTATACGTCAAGAGAATTTAGATTGGAGTACAAACGGTTCGAACCGTCTGACGAGATTCGAACTGGTCGCCCAAAATTTCCGGAGAGCGCTAATTTACGCTCGGCTTCGGGTAACTCGCGCGAGTTTCCCCGATAAGAGCTTCCTGGCTGACAATGAGTCATCATCCGATCAGCATGCCATGCGGTTATCTTTATTTATTTATGCACTCGAATTGCCCGGATGACCGGGATAGCCGGCCGGCGGCTTTTTCCCGGGGATTCCCGGAAACTCCTGATTCTCCGAAGGATCAAGCGCGCCTTATCCGCGCGCGCCGCCGCGCCGGACGGTCGAACAGGCGCGGAGGAAACGCATAGCGGAAATTCTCCGCGCGCGGGAAGGAGCCGGAGGGAGGCACTGGAGGGAGGCGCGTCCTTGATCGTTTAATAACGTATAAAGGAAACCGTCCTCGTCGCCGCGGGTCCAGACCGACCGAGCCACGACAGCCATGCCCGCCAACGAGGATACCACCAGCGGCACCACGTTGACGCGCGGAACGGAACCCGGAAGTGCCGCGGGACTCCGGCACGACGGGAAGACGTCCGGCGAACGTCCGCGGGCGGAACCGCCGTCACCCCCGGCGGGCCGCCAGCTCGTCAACGGCACCGAGGAACGAGGGGGCGGCGAGACACTCCGGGACTTCCGTAGCGTGCCGCGTCGGGACGTTCATGAGAAGCTTTTCAGGGACTTCTTCGAGCTGGTGCTGCAGCGCGCGGTGTTCCAGGTGAGTTTGAAACAACAGAACGTGTTGTCGCCTGCTCATTTTTGTTGAATCCAAATCGAACGAAGCAATATCCATATGAAGCAATATTTTATGTATATTTATGTACCAAAAAAAAATGTAATAGTTGGAAGGATAATTTCTGCATTGTTTTTTAAATAACTAAATTTTAAGAAATATGTAATATGGAAATTATGAAACGGACTTACATATAAGTTTGTTGAACAGGCAAAAGAGGTAGGAAGAAAGAAAAAGCTCTATTTCGAATGAAATAGAATATTATTCTGCTTTTTTAATATATTATATATATACTCTATATGTACACACATATTTATATACACAACTTTTTAACAAAAAGGTTATAGATTTAGAATTGTCAATCTTTAAACTTGAAAAAAAAATCGTACATTAATCTTCCTGGGATCAAATTAAAAGAGTAGAGAATAAATGGGATCCAATTATTGACAGTGTCCCAAATATTGGAAATCTGATATTAAATATTTTTTCTTTTCCAATTAGAAGATATAAAGTTTTACTTTTAATGAAATGTTATAACAATAATTAAATTCCTTAAAAATTCAAGTAAAATTAAATACAATTATGTATAAATATAATTTATATATTTGAAAAAGCATTTAAGATTGAATGTCTAATATTTGGGAGATGATCAGTAATTAATTAAATTATTTACTGTATTGTAATGCTAAAGAGAATAAAGGTTATACATATATATACAATTAAAGTTTTACTTTAAATTTTTAATACGTAGACGAAATATTTATATATTTATATTTTTATTTGCATGTATGTGTTTTTATCTTAGATTATTTTTTATATTTTATTCGGTGAATCTCTCAACAATAGAACATTATTCTACTTCGTCTACTTGAGTCGACATATCTGTAACCATAGAGAACGTTATCACCTAGATGGATACTATCACGTTATCGTCATTATTGCAGTGATATCGAAAGCGATATCACGCGATGCACGATATTTCGCAATGATGCGAAAGAGAAGTGAAATCTCTGGAAACATACTCTTTTCGATATATATCAGATTTTTGCTTCTAGTGTCATATAAACGATTAATAGCCACATTAAGTCCTTAATAGCTGGCATTGTGGATGCTGCACGGAGTAATTAACACGCAAATAACGCATACTATATTTTTATGCTAATACTATTCCATTCATCACGAATGCAGCGGAATTTATGCCGCTCGGCAAGCGTAATAATGGTATTGCTAATAAATTATAAGTACCAGCAATTAAATCGCCAGGATTGATTTTATTAACATGCCACGTTTTCTCAGCATATTAGACGCAAATCACATTTAAATGCTCGATCAGGGACACACACCAAGAAAGAGAAACGTAATCCTTAGCGAGAATGCATTGTCTTGCACGAGAAAAACGCGGCGTATTCTGCGAATTCGTTTGTTAATTCCTCGAAAGTTTCAAAATTAATCCTTCCTAGAAATTCTATTTAATTTCTTCTAATTCCTCGAACTCTTTTATTACAATTTTTTAACAGATTGTTTAATTAGACGTTTGAAGTAATTAAACGTCAAACTAAAATACTATCAAAGTAAAATATATCTAAAGATAAAAACGACGGAAATTAAGAGACGGATTTTATTTTCGCAAAAAGCGACGTTCTTTTGTTCGCTTATTATAATAGAGTCATTCACAAAAAAATTAAAAATTATGTATGTTTTTTTTTTATTAAGTGTAAGTAATATCAATGTCGATTACACTTTAAAAAGTAATATTTCATACGTATTTATCAATCAGTAATTAATTAAAAGTCATTAAAAATTCGAAAAATGTCACGTGCCTTCAAACGTGATATGATTGGTCGAAGATAATGTGACGTCACGATATATGACATAAGTCACATTGTTTTAGGTGGCTGCATGCAAACACGTTATGTAACTAATTATTTTTATTACATACATTGTTTCTTTAATTGGCATTTCGATGAAGCGATCTGAGGGCTTCGTGCAAGCAAAATCGGACAATTTACCAAAAATGACAGTGGTAATGTTGTCCGATTTTTTTACTCAAAGTGAGTGTTTCAACATCGCAGAGACTACAGGTGTTAAAGCTGAAAGGTAGGTATTTTTTCCATTTAAAAAATATATATATATGTAATTATATTTACAATGTTAATATCCATAATATAAGCATATTAAATAAAATAGACAAAATAGGTTATGTTTGTATTATATTCTCAATTTAAAGATATGTAAATAGTTATGCTTATATAAAGTATTTTTTAGTATATTATGTTTCATATACATATTAATGAAACAACATTATGTGTACAATATATATTAAATAATAAATTAATTAAGTAATTTTAAAAGTCATTAATACACTAAATCTTTAGCATGTAATAATAAAATATGATAAAATATTTAATGTAATGATTAAAATAATGTCAAAAAAGCATAAATTAATATAATTTTTTTACTAGATCTAAACGTGAAGAATATGGAGATAATGCCATTGGATATGTTGAGCTGAAACGAGAAGGCTCAATATGCACTGTTCGAGGAAAAATATGTCCAGAGCATAAAATTCGAAGTAAACCTTATACAGTTTTTCTTAAGATAGATGAAGAGACTGAAGAAATTAAAGAAGCTGTTTGTCATGATTGTGCCGCTTCTGCGGGTAAAAAATAGAATTTGTTATTTTTAATAAAAAAAAGCATATATATCTTTTTATATAAAGAAATTAAAAATGTTTTTATTATATGTACATATGTACATAAGTTTAAGATATTTTCTATTAAGACATTTTTGGTTAAATTATTAATATGGAAAAAAAAATTAATTGATTAGACATAACAAAAGTAATTAGAGACATATTTCAGGTGGTTGTAAGCATGCTATTGCTTTTATGATGTGGGTTCATAGGAGAAGTGAAGAACCAGAACCAACAGCAACAATATGCTATTGGAAAAAATCTAGATTAGCTCAAGTAGGAATTAATATAAAGTGTATTACAACAACAAAAATGAAAAAGCCACAAATGAAATATAATTTTGAAAACGCTGATAATTTTTTTGATAAAATCTTGCATGAAATGCAGATTTTGCAGTTCACTAGTCAGATATCTAGACATTTAATTTCTTTAGAAATATGTAATAATTTATCACTGCATCAGTTATTAATACAATTTGCTAAAACTCAAGGAACAAGTGCAGATGACTTTTTGGCCTTTTCTAAACAATTAATGTCTATCAAACAGTGTATTGAAGTAGCTCAAGAAACAAAATTACAATCTAAATCTAAACTATGGATGGAAATGAGATACGGTCGTATTACAGCATCCAGAATTTATGAAGTTGCTCATTGTAAAACTGAACGAGGCACATTAGTTGAACAAATAATTGGAGCAGCTAAAATTATAGAGACTGAAGCAATGAAAAGAGGAAAAGATTTAGAGAAAAAGGTTTTAAATATTTTGCAACAGAAAATACAAGTAAAGTTGAAAGAAAGTGGTTTATTATTAAATCCTGAATTTCCTGTAATAGGTGCCTCTCCTGATGGCATTGGTCCTGATTTTGTCGTAGAAATAAAATGTCCTACAACATCAAAAGCCGAATTGAAATATATTACAGCAGAACAGAAAATATGTAATAGATATTTGGCTCAAATACAACTTCAAATGTTTATGTCCAAAATGAAGAAAGGATATTTTTGTATGGCTAGACATAATTTCGAAACAAGTAATGATGTTATAATATTACAAGTAATATATGATGAAAAACTTATAATGAATTTAATACAAAAAAGTATGGAGTTTTGGAAAAAAAATGTTTTTCCCATTCTTTATAATGTCGTTTGTTAAAAAATTATATAATAAACAAAAAGATAAATTAATATAAGGTAACATGTATATTATGTGTCAAAATTTTATTTAGTTTTATTTGTGTTTAATACAATATAGGTTATTTGTTATAAGATTATACATGTATTAATACTTTAATATGTAATACAAAAAATACAATCTTTTAGCAAAATTCTTTGACAAAATTTTTTAATATTTTTTTATTGTGCAATTATGGGCGTTTGCAAATTTATTAAAGCTGCTACAATTAATACAATTTCATCAATAATGTCCAACGTTTGATAAGGAATTCCTGCATGAGGCGTAAGAAACTCGAAATCTCTCAATCTTCCAATCACTCGTTCTATATGAATTCGTAAACTTGCTATACGTCTTGTTTCTATAACTTCAGATTTTGTTAGATTTGTGTTACTTGAAACACTAGATGGCCTGATAAGTGTGCATCCTTTTTTCTGTAATAGACATTCTATATGTTTAAAGCCCCGATCTGCCATAATTTTACAGTTAGGTGGAAGTACATTTAAATATTGGCTTTTTTCGACTATTGTAGCATCTGTAGTTCTTCCTCCGAAACCTTCTGATATAAAGTTAATCGTTCCATCAGGTGTAGCTGAGATTAAATACTTGATTGTATTACATTTTTTATATTCGGACCATGTGAGTGCTTGATATAATGGATTACTTGGTTTTTGAATTTCAATTTCAAAACAATCAATTATTGACTGTACATTGTTGTATCTTGCACGAAAAGGAAGAGGTAAAGATGCTTTTATACTTTTTTGAGAAGGCCAAAATATAAACTTTTTCAAATAATGTGCCAAAATAGGGATGGTTTTTCTGAAAATAGTATTTGCATTGCTAGGACTTTTTCCATATTCGTCACCCAAAATTATAAAAGAATGATTAAGTTTAATTTTTTCTAAAGTTAAATAAATATCATCCAACTTTATATCAGCTTCATCTGCAAGCAATTTTAAAATAAATAATGCATTATTTTGCATACCAATATATACCTTAGGCTTATTCAAAATACGTGATTTTCGCATTGTTAATGTTTGTTCTTGTATATCTTTTTTGCTTTGTTTTAAAGCTTCTTCACTTATCTCATCAGAATAAGGTAAATATTCGTCACAATCTTCCAGTGTATCATTTAAATCTTTTGTAGTACTTGCAGTTATACTTGTTGATGTTGAAGATTTTAAATTATCTTGTAGTTTATTGCTTTTAATAGGAGAACAAGCTGCATCTTTTACTTCTCGCGTTGTAGATGTGGGCATAATATTACAATACGTATGAACACTGCGATAAAGAGGTCTCCTAGATACTTGAATGCCTTTATGTTTTACTATAGATTCTGTTTCTTTTAAATTCAATGTGTCATTTAATATTAAATTGTTAAATTCAGTTGTTGGAAAATCAATGTCTGTTGAATTATTTTGAGATTCTTGAGAAACAGATCTTTTATCAATTTCTTCTTTATTTAATTCCTGTAAAATACATTGTTGTCTGAGCTTTTTAACTGCTGATCTTACTGGTGTCGAAGATGATGCTCGTTTTCTATCTGTCTGACAATCAAAAAATCGAGGAAGTACTCCTTTTTTAAGGAGTATTGCTGCATTTTGATCGAGTTTAACTCGCATATAATTTTCTAAATCTTGTTGCAACTGAAACAATTAATATTAAATTAATGTTATTTAATTTTGTATAAAAAATAATGTAAACATATATATTACATAAACTCTGTAAATTTTGCCATAAATTTAAATATTTATAAATCATATTTTAGGTTAGCTTAGGTTAGGTAATGTTATTTATGTAAAAATAAAACTACAGAAATTAAATTAATACTTAAAAGATCCATTATATAATAATTATAATACTTACATCAAAATGATCTTCGCAACAATAAAAAGGCGCAATCAATGATGTTTTATTGGGATCACGTCGAACTTGTATTATCCATTTTTTTCGCATTTTCCCTTTTGGGACACACACGAATATTTTACAAGGATTTTTTATTGTCGTACTTAAACATCCTGGCACAAAACAGTACTTATAAATACCTTTTCGTTTTATTGTACTTTCTGTCATTACAACTGTTTATGTTAAACTATGGCTACATTCGCGGAGCATGCTACCAACGTTATCGCGTTATTTTATTCCTGTTTTACGTCTAATGTGGTCTAATGACTGATACAGAATGACAGAATAATGCTAGTAGTGAGCTCCCTGAACGCATCCTATATACATCATGTATAGTGACGTCATGAACCAATGGCGGGCATTCTGGCGCTTTTCAAACTCTTCTTATTTTTAAGTTCATTTTGCATTGTCATAATAATTCTATTACAAATATTTATATTTTTTATAATATTCTTAGAACTTATAATGTTATTTAAAATAATAAAAAAATTTTCAAAAATGACTCTATTAAGAAACTTATATGTACATTACGACAGTTTTAAGAGAAAGTTAAATCCAAATTGCATCAGGAATTCATTGGTGAAGCACGTTACGAAATATTATGCAGTAAATCCTCGTTATCTTCCTCGTAATATTTAAACTTTTGAAATTACTTAATAATTGTGAAAATCTTTAATTAGTGACTTTTTATTTTATCTTTGCTAAAAGATATTTTCTAAAAAAATATATAATTCTAAAAACTTACATAAAGTGTCCGAAAAATTATACAAAGACTTTTTATTAATATTTATAGAAGCCAATATATTAAAAAATTATCTGAAAAATTATATTACAAATTTTACAAAAATAATTTTTAGAGACCATATGTTGTATATCGCGCTTTGTGTAGCCCACCTCCGGAGAGGATCGCGTGGTAGAATGGGTGGATCCTCACGACCTGCGCTCCATAGTTGATCTCTCGTTACCAGCCAAAGGCGTCAGCCACGAGGAGCTGCTGAAATTGACGCGCGACATCATCAGGTACAGCGTGAAGACGGGCCATCCGCACTTCGTGAATCAGCTGTTCTCCAGCCTGGACCCGTACGGTCTGCTGGGCCAGTGGCTGACAGACGCGCTCAATCCGTCCGTCTACACCTATGAGGTATCCCCGGTGTTCTCTCTGATGGAGGAGGACGTGCTGCGGGAAATGCGCGCCATCGTCGGCTGGCGCAGAGGCGAGGGCCTCTTCTGCCCCGGCGGCTCTATGGCGAACGGATACGCCATCAATCTGGCGCGGCACTATAGGTGATTATTTATCAATTTCTTTTCAAGGTATATATTAGCATTAGGAAATTATTTATTGTTTTGTTATATGTTTTTCTCTATCTAAATTACCGTAGTAGCTCCACAAAACATTGGCGCAATTATGGGAAGTAATATAAATGCAACATCCCCAATATTGGTCCAGCATTATAAATTGGACGCTTCATCATGTTTAGTCAATTTGCCTAAGCAGCGATATTGGTTCAACATTGGGCCAATGTCATTCAATTTTTCTTCATATTGAATGTTAATTGCATGCTAATTTGAAATTAATATTTTATGACCGATATTACATTGGGAAACATTGGGAAAACATTGGCTAATATAACCAATATTAACAAATATACTGCCGATGTATTTCTAATATAAAGGGTATTATCATTATAACATCCCTTAGCACAGAAGGTTGCGGCAACATTGCATATTGCAGTGCAATGTTGCAGAGATATTATAAATATCTTTTTTTGTAATATCGTTGTCGAGACCAAACGAAAGTGAACGTTTATTAACTTCAGATACCCGCACCTGAAGCAAACCGGGCTGTCGCGGATGCCGCGGCTGGTGGTATTCACATCGGAGGACGCGCACTACTCCGTGAAGAAGCTCGCCGCGTTCCTCGGGATCGGCTACGACAACGTGTACCTGGTGAAGGTCGACTCCCGCGGCAAGATGGTGGTCCCCGATCTCGAGGTCCAGATCGCCCGCGCCGTCGAGGAGGGCGCCGCGCCGCTCATGGTGTCCGCCACCGCGGGCACCACCGTGATCGGCGCGTTCGATCCCCTGAAAGAGATCGCGGAAGTCTGCAGGAAGCACGGCCTCTGGTTCCACGTGGACGCCGCGTGGGGCGGCGGTGCACTCGTCTCCGGCGCGCACCGCGGCCTCCTGGACGGCATCCAGCTCGCCGACTCCGTCACCTGGAATCCCCACAAGCTGCTCGCCGCGCCGCAGCAGTGCTCCACCCTGCTGCTCCGCCACGAAGGTCTTCTTACATTTTTTTTCTTGTATTATGTATATTTACATTTCTTCATTTCTGTTTATTTTAAACAATGTAAGATATGATAGAAGAAAGAGTAATCGTTTTTTGTATTTTTTTAAATTGATACTTTACAACGGTCTTATCTTATAAAGTTAAATTAATTTATTTATCAACTGATCATTAAAGTCCGAAGTTACTTTTTATTTATTTTTGCCACTGAGAAAAGTATCTTGTGAAATCAACCAGAATTCTGGTGAATAATCATGTGACCAGATTTCTGGTCTCACCAGATATTTCTTTCAGTGTAGCCAGAATTCTGGATAATCCCACCAGAATTCAGATTCAGTTTACTAAACCATATAGTGAATAATCGTATAATCAGAATTCTTCTGGTTAATCTCACCAAATATAGGTGTACAAATAAGTTTCCGCCGTTTGACAAAAGTTAGCGCCACCAGTAAGTTATGGTTGATGTAAAACGCCATTATTGTAAGTTTGGGCATAACCTTGAAATATTAGTGAATTTTTATCAATATAATATATTCTTTTGTGTGCGAAAATGTCGAGTTTTAAGCCGAATAAGCGTCATTTGCGGGAACTTTTGATTTACTTCTTCAATTTGAAGAAATCTGCAGCTGAGGCGCATCGATTGCTTGTAGAAGCATATGGTGAGGCTGCCTTAAGTGAGAGAAGTTGTCGTGAGTGGTATCAAAAGTTTAAGAATGGTGAATTTGACATCGAAGACAAAGAACGTAGCGGAAGGCCGAAAGTGTACGAAGACGCGGAATTGGAAGCATTATTGGATCAAGATTCGTGCCAAACGCAAGAAGAACTTGCATTTACATTAGGGGTGACTCAACAAGCAATTTCATATCGGGTACTAGTTGTTCTTTCACAATAAATGCCCAATTTTTGATAAAAAACGGCGGAAACTTATTTGTACACCTATTTTTTTAAATTGATACTTTACAACGTTCTTATCTTATAAAGTTAAATTAATTTATTTATCAACTGATCATTAAAATCCAAAGTTACTTTTTATTTATTATTATCATTGAGAAAAGTATCTTGTGAAATTAACCAGAATTCTGGTGAATAATCGTGTGACCAGATTTTTTATCTCACCAGATATTTCTTTCAGCGTAACCAGAATTCTGGATAATCACACCAGAATTCAGATTCAGCTTACTAAACCTTATAGTGAATAATCGTATAACCAGAATTCTGATTAATCTCACCAACTAAATATTTTTCTCAGATGTTCATTTTATTGCATCAAAGAAAGAAATGTTATTCATTTTCAGATGTAAAACACTATTATCTATTTTACTATTTTATTATTATAAACTATCAACTATTTTTTTTATATTTGATTTAAAACTTTTTGATTAGTCAAAAGTTGATTAATCAAAGAGTTTATTTGCGTTTAGTTAAAATCGCAGGGAAATCTTTTCATCTCAAGTTCCTCTTTTTTTTTTTTTTTTTTTGACTAGGACATCGTGTAACACTTGACATAATGAGATATGTCATCTTTAGGTTTGCTACAATCGGCGCACGGCTGCGGAGCGAGCTATCTCTTCCAGAACGACAAGTTCTACGACCCGTCGTTCGACTGCGGCGACCGGCACGTGCAGTGCGGCCGCCGTGCCGACGTCCTCAAGTTCTGGTACATGTGGAAGGCGAAGGGCACGCGCGGCCTCGAGGCCCACGTCGACCGCGTGTTCGCGCTCTCGCGTCACTTCGCGGATCTCATCAGGACCCGCGAGGGTTGGCACCTGCTCGTCGAGCCGGAGTGCACCAACGTTTGCTTCCGCTACGTCCCGCCGTCGAAGAGACACCTGTCCGGCCGGGAACACGAACAGGCGCTCCACAAGGTGCGCAACACTCTATTACGTTTATACCTGACGTTTATTAATGTCTGATTATTAATTTTTATAAAATCACAATTGATTATTATTTTTACATTGATTATAATATATATTTTGAATTCTTAGTCAATTATTTTTTAATTAACAAATAAATTAGTCGATTAATGCTCAATACTAATGCAAAGCAGTAAATTTGAAGAATTAAGTGAATCATTTTGTTCCACTTAGGTTGACAAGATAATAAATGCCTTGATTGCTATTTTTAATATACCGTCTGGACAAGATGATTATCTTAATTTTTTTAGCTCTCGCTATATCTATTTTTTAATTTATTTCTGTCTATCTTATTAACTTTTGTGTATTTTGAAATCGTTGCAGATTGCACCAATAATCAAGGAACGTATGGTGCGAGCCGGAACGATGCTGATTACGTACCAGACGTTGAGAAATATGCCGAACTTCTTCAGAATGGTGCTACAGAACTCGGGATTAATGGAGGCGGACATGAAGTTCTTCGTCGAGGAGATAGAAAGGCTCGCTGCGGATCTTTAATTAGTTTGAATAGCAATTACTGTAAATAGCGATATAAAGTTTATGTATGTATCATTAGCATGAGAAATAGTTACGCTTGGTAAATCGACCTGACCGTGAAGAAAAAAAAATAAGGCGCGATCGCTAACGTCTTTTCCTTACGTCTCGATCTTTTTAATTTATGCGCATGATGCATTTAATTTTAATTATATGTTATAATTTTTCGCTTTAGTTCATGTTGAAATTAAATAAGCTATTATTTTCTTCTTCAAATCTCATTCATATCCTACGTACGAATTAATAGAAGTCAATTAAAAAAAAAAATCAAATCAAAAAGGAAAAAATATTTATACGGACTTTCATTGTGCAAACGTGTCGTTAAAAATAATAAAAAAGAACAAGTCGGGAGAAGCATTTAAGGAGATGCTGAACCTGTCCTGTTTTATCGATTATTTTGATTATTTCCAATTTACTACTCTTTTAATTGTATTTACAGAAATAAAAATCCTTCTCCACAATTAAAGTACAGACGGTAACATAATACGCACGTAAGAATTTTATATAAAAAAAACGAAAAAAATTTTTAATTTGTACATTATATTAAATTTTTTTTTCGTTTTTTGTATAAAATTCTTACGTGCGTATTATGTCTGTACTTTAATTGTGGAAAAGGATTTTTAATTCTGTAAATACAATTAAAAGATTAGTGAATTGGAAATAACTAAAATAATCGGTAAAAAAAAAACAGGACAGGTTCAGCATCCCTTTAAGTTTATAGATATTCAGGGAAAGAAAAAAAAGATCAAAATGAAAAAGAAATACGGTATCCTGACTGCAACAATATATTCAATCTCTTTTCATCTCGATTGACTACATAATATCAGATATGTACAGATATTCTTAATCAACAATTCACATTTACATTTACAACAAATTGAAGTTTCGTCAAGATTTCTACGCAACTCAACAACAACGTCTTAACGCGATAACCATCTCTCGACAGTGAGTCGTTAATCGTAATAAAAATATATCGCGTTCGCGATGCGCGCTTGTATCGGGAATTGATCTTCGCGCGGATCCTCGCGCTATGCACAGCCCCGGTTGTCTCATTAATTGCTATTCCTATTCCTTATAATCTCAATTTTTTTCTCAACCGAAAATTCATTATTATTTAACTATATTCCTTGAGGAACTTGAGGTGGAATTGCTTCAGTGCTTCGAGCATTGTTTTGATTTTCTCCTTTTGCGGCAGTATCGTGGTCCGGAAGTGGTGCGTGCCGGGTATCTGGCCGAAGCCCGAGCCCGGGATCACGCAGATCCCGGTGCTCTCCAGCAGCTTGAACGCGTAGAAGACGTCCGGCTCCTGGCCCTTCGCTCGCGCCTCCTCGATCGCCTTTGGCGGCAGCTCGAAGCGCGGGAACACATACATCGCGCCCATCGGCGGATTCGCCTGGGAAGAAAAGAGAGAAGACATTGCAGATGCGACTTTTTTTGTTCGCGTTAGCTGATGACCCGTAACAAACAAACAGTTCACCTTATATCCCGGAATACTGTTGAGCGTGTCGACAACGAGCTGCGATCTCTCCGCCAAGGAGCGCAGCGTTTCCTTCTTCTCCTTTTGAAATAGCTCGTACGACGGCTCGTTCGGCCGCGGCGGATTCACCACGACGTCCATCACCACCTGGCCGAGCACGGTGGGGCACAGCATCGCGGAGATCGATTTCAACAGCACCTTCATCACCTCCGGGTCCATGTTGATGATCTCAGCGTAACCGCCACGGATTCCGCACTCGCCCATGTATCCTGAAAACAAAATACTTCAGCACGGAATCCACCCGAAATCTATAATTTATTAATCTAAATTGTTAACCAGAATTCAATGTCCTCTCGAATCTAAATGTTGATGTTTAAATTAAGTCAATAAATGCCTCAAAATGTCAAGGTCCGAATAAAGTTACATATTGAAGATTACAAACTTAGAGATTATTCAATCAATCGGGGACACGACAGATTAAAATTAAAATTATTTGATCATCAAATCATGATCTTCAGTGCGTAGTCACATTGAGAAAAAAAAATTGTTGATTTGACCAAATTTTTCAACCAAATTAAAAATTAGTCAATTCAAGAATTCATGCATTTAACTTAAATGCACAAATTTCAATTCAAGTATTTATATATTAGTTAATTAAAATATATCAATACTTGAATGGACAAAACTTAAATCAGTTGGAAAATTCAGTCAAATTAACAATATTTTTTTCTCAGTGCGGATACTTTAATTAAATAGCCGTCTAACAGTCTAATATTTTAAATAAGTTGCTTCTTGCGACTCGTAATAAAATTTCTGCCATCCCGCCTTTTCTCGCGCACCTTTCGAGATAGACATAAACGAGGCGAGCTCCATCTTCGAATACGGCTCGCCCATCTCCGTCATGACCTTCTTGAAGGAATGGAACGCGCTGTCCTTGTCATATATATTGTCCTGATAAACCTCGTCGGCCAGCAGGAACAGATGGTGCTTGTGGGCGAAGCGGATGACGTTCTCGATGTTCTGGCGAGTCAAGACCTGACCGGTCGGATTACCGGGATTGATCACCACCAACACGCGCGGATTGCACGTGCCCTTGACCTCTCGCAGCGCTCGTTCCAGCTCGCTGATCTCCAGCGACCACTTGTTGTCCTCGTCTAGATAATACCCGATCTGGGCGAGGCCAAACTCCGCTAGGGTCGCCGAGTACAGGGGATACTGCGGAATCGGGATCAGCACGCCGGATGGCTTGCCGTCGATCCTTTCGTTGAATAGCTTTAGGAAGGACTGGAAGGACAAAACTCCAAATCAAATGAAGAAAAAGAATGTAGCGCTGGTCGGTATCCTATTAAGTTTGTCCGTAGTATCGAAATTATCGTGTTATCCTGTTATTCATTTTTTAGTGAATGACTACGAGAAACACGTCCCGGGAAAAAATGTTTCATATAAAAACATATATAAATATATATAAAATAATTTTGTAAAATTTCTGTTTGATATCAAAAAATAATAGTCATGCTGAAAAGATAGAGACTAATTTAATTTTCGCATTGCTTCTTTTAAAAAAAGCTAAATTTGAATAATTGTTCATATATAATCATATATATTTCGAAACATATATGATTATATATGGACAATTTTTCATATTTAGCTTTTTTAAAAGAAGCAATACAAAAATTAATTTTTAAATTACTTTTTTTCTTTTCGCTATGACTATTATTTTTTTATATCATACAGAAATTTAAAAAAAAAGTAAACTAATAATATAAACATTTATAAATATATATATATTTATATATGTTTTTATATAAAACATTTTTTTCCCGGAACTGCATTTTGAATATTCTAACATCAAAGTTACAGGAACACAATTTTTTTGTCGACTGATGTTACTTTTCGTTTTGAAACAGAAAAAAGAACATCTGTTAATCTCGCGTATCAGAGCGTCGTTAATTAGACTAGAAAGCTAGTTTCGAAAGTCGCGAAGATAAGAGAAACGCTTCAAGCGACACGCCTTATCTACCTTGATACCGTCAGAAGCGCCGTTCGAGAGGATGATGTTGTGGTAGTCGCAGGGAATACCGCCGTCGCGGTCCTGAATGTATTGCGCAACGTCTTTGCGAATGCACTCGATCCCGGCGGACTCCGAGTACGAGCCCACGCTGCCGCCCTTGCAGCCACCGAGGACCTTCCGAGCGCGGTCCTTCGCGTCCTCCGGGTAACTCGGGTCGCACAGCAGGTTCGGCGAGACCGCCAGCGTGAGCACCTGACGCAGGAACGTGATGGGCTGCTGGCCCATCGCGTGGGCGTCGCCCACGTTCGCCTTGATCACCTCGTTGAAGGGTTTCTTGGCGCCCTAGAGAAAAGAGAAACGACTACCGTCAGACTCCCGATTCCCGTGCGTGGTTATTAATTTTTGAACGCTCGCAAGTTTTTCAAGCGAGACTGTAAGCTCCACAAATCGGAGTAGAAAGATTTGATTATTTATTCAAATCCACACAAGGCTTTCAGTTCGTGGAAGTGCGACTCGTTTTTCCGATGCGGCTTGTGTCTCAAATAATCGGTTTAAATTTGCAATTATTTATTTTTTCCGAAGAGATCGAAATCTTGATACGCACATTCTTGAAAATATCGAGTAAATAATTTTCTAATAGAAAAAACGCAAAACATGCGAGTAGTATGGAGGATTTCTCAGCAAGACGGTCAGTTTTATGCTTCTAGACTGTGTAAACTTCGCATTGTGAAACTAACACGTCATTGACGAGTAGGTATTACGCAATTGCGTGTGAAACTGATAGAAACACGAGAGCCATATAACGAAGCGAATATTACTCACTGCGTAATTGCATAGATGATGCGTCTGTTTTTTTTTTTTTTTTCCTAACAAACCGATCGTTCACATTTGCGTGAGAGATTGATATACTTATTTTTGATTCACAAAAACAAATTTTTTCGAGACCTTGAAATCAACGAAATCGCGTGTCTTGAGGCAAACGTCTCCGAGTAAAATATATTTATTCTGTGCCATTAAAAAATGAGTTTGTTGCTGCCAAACGTTGTGCGAGATAATGTCAATTAAATATCCGATTAGTATCACTAAAAATAATTTTACTTTTTCCAATACATTTACCAAATATAATAATATTATAATAAATCGTTTGATAAATGCTATTTATTTAAAAGAAAAATTGTTTCCGGTTTTATTAGCTGAATGCTTATTTTACTCAACATTTTGCAGATATTATCAAACTCTTTACTCTATTACACACTTCATACGTTCGTGACATAGATAGTTCTGGAAGACCTGTCGTTCACGGGGAAAACGTTATTTTCATAAAAGATAAAGTATATCTCGTCTTCAGCATTTTCGATTTTAGATATATATCTTTTTGTAATTGAATTCTATTTTTTGTTGCTCGTCATGAATGGATGCATTGCGTGTGTTTCCATTAGCAGCGACATAGCTGTGCGCCTGATAACGTGATAAGAGGCTACCATATGTGTATGCATATCCAACCTGGAAATCATCGAAATAAGAAAGAAGTTATTTCGCTCGAGGCAACAGTTACGTTCTCGCGCTGGTCAACCTGAATACCTGAAGACCGATGTTGTTATGTGTGGTAATGTGTCAGCCGCAAGTATGCGTCAAACTCATATGCCTCAGTACGCTTTATCGTGCACTCGCGAGTTAATCTCCGCTTAGATAACAAGCTCGCATTACGTTCGAATTTATCTCGTTCTCCTTATTTGTAGAAGAAATAATTTAGATAAATGTTTACACTGAAAAAGAAATTTACTAAATTGAAATAAATATTTTTTCAAATAGTACCAAGCAGAAGTTTTATAAAAAATAAATAATATTTATGTTTCAAATAAGATAATATTTTCTATAATTTAGAAAATATTATCTTATTTAAAATAAATATCACTTATTTTTTACAAAACTTCTGCTTGGTACTATTTGAAAAAATATTTATTTCAATCCTAGTAAATTTTTTTTCAGTGTATTGGGTAGAATTTAGATAAATATTAATGTGTACCGATAATTTATAGAATAGCTTGTTAAATAACTCAAACAGATACTTCACACGCTAATGATATTAATATTTTACATCTCATACATTTATTTAGATATTGCAGTGTAAACGTTTGTATTTTATTATTTGCAAGAAAGATAAATTAAAATAATAAAATGTATAAATATGTTTTATTTACGTATTATATGTTCTATCGATTTTTAAAATTACACTCTTCTTATACTATACGTAATTTGTTACACGGCTTATTTTTAGAATAGATAAGTCACAATCGCCTAAATCCATTAATTTATTTTTAATCAAATGCAAGTTATGCACAACTTTTTTCCGCAGCTTTACGATTTCATACTTGTAAATTTAAAATTGATATCCATTGAAATATCCATCACAAAATTTTTTAATTATATACTATCTTTCTAATTAAGTATTACGTTCATATTTTCACTCTAAATCCACGTATATAAAAAAATTCTCATTCGCGTGTGTAATCTTGTTTTATATAAATATATAACAATCTGCATGAGGAAGGCTTTTTTTTACACACTTGAATCTGTCGTATTTTCGACGATGCGCGACGTTTATCACAGTTTCCTAATTAAACCCGGGAACGCCTTATCTTATCTCTCTTTTTAAGCGAAGAGTAAAACGTAATTTTGAAACGTATCATCTGCTCATCAAGCCTCATTCGCACTTCATAGTTAGAGACCTCAATTAGCGATTATTCTCTCCTCCTCCCCCCCCCACCCTTCCACTTGACGTTTCACCATGGCAACCTACCATCTGTCACCGCCGTCACCGGGCCCATCCTACTTCCATCCCTCCAGCCCTTCCCTCCTTTCGCGCTCATTCAGTCTTTTATCTTCGATGCAATTATATTGCACTTGCAATCGCGTCGTCCCTTTCTTTCACGTGGAAGGGTTTTCGTTCAAATAAAGACGCGATCGTGCAATTAATCTTTATAGTATTAAAATGACATTTTTTACCACTGAAATTAACAAAGAAGTTGTTCACGTTTCTGCCCTGGAAGGAAAAGATACCTAACCTTCAAGCGGCGTATCACCCTCGATGCTCCCCCTCCCCCTCTCCCGCTTTTGCTCCGGTTGAGTTCAGTTCAAGAGACGCGACAGCGTCACGCATCAATTCATTTTTCTCCTTTACGTTCCCTTCGTCCTTTCTCGCAAAGAAGACGCCACCCAGCGAGAAGCGATAATAAATTCGACATCAATTCGAAATGATGATTTCGATGTCGAATCGATGTACTATTTCTCACTGGGCACAGCGTCGTCGCTTACAAAAACGGTATTTTTTTTTTAAATAATAAAAAAAACCAATTGTAATGATAATCTTTTCTCAAACAAATATCAATAAGAGTGTGGCTTTTTGTTCCCCGATTACAATGATGAACGTGAGAGCACGTCGCGATATACGTATGATCCTTACCTTCTGGAGCTCCTTCTCGATCTCCAGGGCCCTGATGAGCAGCGGCCCGCGCACCGCGTACTCCATCTTGCGCAGGTTCACGAAGACGTTGTCCTCGGTGAGGACCTTGCCGCGCGGGCTGGCCGCCGCCGCCGCCGCCGCCGCCGTCGCTGCGCTCGACGCCATGCCACGACAGGGAATAACCGGCTGGAGTAGAAGCGGTGCGGAGGACACCGGCGGCGCGTCCGGCATCCCTACCCCTCCGCGGCCAGTCAGCGCCCCGCCGCCACCGTCGCCGCCGCTGTGGCTGGCACTCTGTCTCGCCGTCACCGTCACCGTCCTCGTCGGCCAGCCGCCGGCGAGCACGGCGTTCCGCAGGCACGCGTGCGACATGTCGTCTGGTTACCCTTCCCGGTTTCGCTCTCCCTTTTTCCTCTGCTCCTCCTCTCCTCCTGTCAACCTGTTCTTCCCACCAGCGAGGGACGACTTGCCGCGCCTCTCTCTCTTTCTCTCTCTTCCTCTCGCTCACTCTCCTTCTTCCGCGCTTATCACTCCTCGATTAATCAGCGTCGTTGGCTCGCGCGCGCGCCCTTTCTTCCTGTAGCGCGTTTCACTCTCGGCTCGCGCCGCTCATCGTGTACGGAGTCCGGAATCCGCGCGGCTCCTCGTCGAGACGACGAGACGATGCGTGGCTCGGGCGGGGTGAAGGAGAGGGAATCGTGCGTGGAATCGAGGAGGAGAGGAATCGAACGAGAGAGGAATCGAATCGCGCGCGGGGAATCACGCACTCTCGCACGCACTCGCACGCGCTGTTAGACGCTCGGCGATCGCTGCCGCAGACTATACGGCAGGGCGGAGCGGAGAGGAGGTGGGGAAGAGCGTGCGAGCAGCCGACGTCGACGCCGACGCTGACTGACGGGACGAAGTTCGATCCGACAAGCGGCACGCCACCTGGGGACGGAGCCGCGCCGACGACGACGTCGATGATCCGACGGAGCGCGAATACGAATGCTCCTTCCCCTGCAAAAAGAAAGACCGATTGAAGCCGCATGTATTCGAGCGAAGCCCCCGCGAAGTTTTCCCTTCCGCGAATACGTAGGCAATCTGCTTAGGGAGGTATTTTCGAGGAGACAATTTTTTTTCGCGCGAGAACACGTGACAGATCAAACGTGCCCGCGTCGAGTTCGATCAGCGATAGAGATGTGTTGAGCTACTCGAATACAAGTCGAACTGAATCGGGTGAGACACGATTCGACTCGGATTTAAATCTCTATGGTTCGAATCCGAACTATTCAAATACGAATCGAATTAAATCGCACTCGAGTCGACTCGGATTTGAATCTCTATGGTTCGAATTCGAACTATTCAAAAATTTCGAATCCAAACTGTTCAAATACGAATCGAATTAAATCTCACTCGAGTCGATTCGGATTTGAATCTCTATGGTTCGAATTCTAACTATTTGAAAAGTTCAAATCCAAGATATTTATATATAAATCGAATTGAGTGAAATTTGATTCAACTTGGATTTGAATCTTTATAGTTTAAAGTTGGACTATTCGAAAATTTCGAATCTAAGACGTTCAAATACGAATCGAATCTTATTTGAGTCAAAACAATCTCGAATTGAGAATTATTAAAACTCTTATTTGAACGCGAACTCTTTTTCCGTCTTATAAGCAACTTTAACTTAATACCTACGAAAAAGAATATTTGCTCGCTGAAAAGACTAGCAAAAATTTTCAAACTTCGTCTCTTATATTGTGATCCGAATATCGTAGATGTACACACATTTACGACATCTACGATATGATAGACTTTTATTTAAAACCGTGCACTTATTATCATTTGCTTTTTGATCGTTCACGCAAGCGATAATTGTAAAAAAAATGCAGTTTTGCAAAAGTATACGAGATTATTGCGTCGTAAATACGTATGTCCTTATTTTAGAAACGTCTGTATGAATTGTGAGTGTATGTGTTGCACACATGTTATAGGCTAGATTAGACTTTATATTTGCTCAGACAAATATGTCAGACAGTTAAAACAGTCAATAACGTTTGTACTCTGCAATTACAATCCGTAATTCTTACGAGATAAAGAGAAGGAGAAAGAAATTCACTCATGAAATTTACCAATCTGTTAATTTCCTAATCTTGTTTTCAGTTAAAAATTGAAGAATTAAATTAGAAACAGATACGATAAACACATTAACTGAACGCAATTACAGATAAACGGAATGCAAATGAACATGTTGAACAATATGAAAGCAGTCCTTCAAACGTCAACATATCTTTTCTCGATCGTACTTGAGAGAATCTTAAATAACCGACCATAAATATTCAAGTAAACTTATCAAGTAAGCATGCACAAGCTCGTATAAATTTATTGAAGTGTATTGATGATAAAACTTAGCACAGTTATTTCGATTTGCGCAAGCAACTGGAATAAATATGAAAAATTACTCGATTTAATATGCTTGTGTTAAACTAGCTTGATCAAGCAAATCGGAGCATAGGGCAGGTTCAATTCAAACCAATCGGAAGTTGACGTTGCAAATAAAAGTAATTATGTTGAAACACATCAAAGAATTGCTCCTTGTGTCTATCGGACTTGTCTAGATACTCTAGATGACAAAACTGCATAGTTATCGCAAATTATGCACACGTTCCGACTGAATTATACAAGTATACTTGACAAGCTTACTTAAGCGTGTGCAGCTGGCTTAAGATCAGATTGCCGTCCAAAGAATAAAGGAAATAAATTTAGAAAGAAATATTTCAAAATCTTTTGACTTTCGTCTGTTCTTCGACAATAGTGTCGAATGCAGGGCGATCTGTGCCACTACGCCATTGCATTTCCGTGAAAAACATTCACGAGCGCGTTCACCGCAATAATTACCACAAGTCCAAAATTGCCAGAAGGTCACACCGATCGGTTTTCACAGAGCCGCGAAAAGAGCGAAGAGTTTCGCGATGGCACTGAGTCGGCTTTCCGAAGATCACTATTTTGAAACGAGAAAAGCAAACGGACAATACTTCCTTGCGCATGCGCATGTTTTGATTCTTGCCTATATTATGTTATATTGTATTGCTATATTTAAATAAAAGTTTCTTCAAATTTTTCCAATAACAGTTTCATTCGTTTAAATAAATAATGCATATACATTTATATTTTTTTTACAGTTTTATAAGATATTTAATGATGTATAAATTTAACAATTTAATAAAGTGTAATTTTTAAATAATGTATCTTATAAAGTTATATTAATCTTCCATAACTGACATCAAAGTCGTTAACACGGTTACTGAATTAAATCTGTGAAATCAATTTATATTGATTAAACGGCACAAAGAAACAAAAATGCCATAACTCAAATAAAAAATAAATACTATAGTTTACTAAAAAAACTATTACAGTTTATTTTTATAACAATAATTTAAGAGTTATAATTGACGATAGGTCTGATGATAAGATTTAAATAGATATACAAAATATAATATTTACTAATCAATAAAAGAAAATCACGATTAAAAACCTAAAAAAATTTAAATTTGTTAAACTCATTACATAAATCTTTTCAAACAAAATAACTTTTTTTAAAAAAAACTTTTAGAAAACTCTGTGTATTATTTTAACCGACCATATATATCAATCAAACACACCCACACACGGATTTCGCATACGTTTGTGTATTTTTTTATCTTTTCAGGATTTTTGCGGGTGCACATATCGAATGCAGGAAAAACAAGTGCGCTCTAACGGAAGTGGGGAGAAGTAGATCTCTCACTAGCGCAATCAGAATCGTCATTGGGAAGGGTCGTCGAGGTCACGGGTACTATGTACTATGAACTTCGCGCCGCTTGAATAAGTAAAACTACGAACCGATAGCCACGCACGCCCCTTCGCGACCTTATCTCGCGCGTATTGATACAAACCGAGAGTATTAATCGCGAATAACAAGACGGCGCCGCGCGTCATCGTCCGTCAACGTGACGAAAATAATCCACCGCGATGACCGTGCGTCGGATCCCCAACGTTCCCGGCAAAAAAACACACACGTCCGTCGATCGCGACACACCGAATATTAAATTAGCCAGTAATTAATTCATCGTGAATATTAATAGCGCTACGTTCCCAGATAGCACAAAATATTTATAAAATATTTATAAGGAGGAAACAAATATTTGTGATAAATATTTTGTACATATTTTTATGTCCGAGTTTGTCAGGTATAAAAAAAATTATGATAAACATTTATGAAAATATTTAAAATAAATTTTTATACCATTATTATCAAAGAATATAAAAAATATTTCAAGTTCATATACCATAAATATTTTTCAGTATATTTTAAAAATATATTCTATATATTGTTGTTAATAATTTTTGTATCATTTCTAAATGGTTTATGAAAATAATTATATAATCTTTAAAAAATATTTTTTGAAAATAAATTTGTAAAATATTTATAAATATTTAATGATAATATTTCGTGCTGTCTGGGTTGTTAGTGCTTTTAACGCTAAAAATAAATGATTAATCTGCCACTGATCAATTCAGCATGGCCGGTATTAATACTTAACGCACACCTTAGGACCGATTTATGCCCCCCACATTTTCTTTCTTCGAAATGTCGGTCATAATTAGCTTGCGAGATGAATTATATTTTTTAAGAATCATTAAAAATCTCGAACGGTTTCAAGATGGTCTCCGCCCAAATTATTGATTGTACAATATCTCGAGCTGTGAATACCGTTTGAGCGCGAAGGGCGATAGAAGGGTTAACGTCGAAAACTGAAGACTCACCCTTTCTCCCGATAAATTTTCCCTTTTTCCGCAACTGCAGCCGCTCTAATGCACTAATAAGACTGCCGCATTTTTCATTTATCGCCCGTATCATATTTTTAGCGAGGGTATTATGTAAGTGCACGTGGGTGAGCAGGTAGTCGGAGCACGTCATCTCCTTCGCCCGCCCTCGGCCGGGTAACAATACAAACAATATGTCGCGTTTGTGCGACGCGTTGATGAATTGAGAAACAGTAGGTCTCCTGAAAACTCGATCACTACCAATGTAAATATTTTTTTACTCACTGAAAGAAACAAAATTACATACGTTTAGTTCATAATAATTTTTTTTTTTCGGTTCAAGTATTTTTATGTATCTAAATGAAATATATGCCTTATAGAAATTTAATACTGGCGGGAAAACCACTAAGTGACGGTGCTCTAATACTAAAAATAGATAATTAATCACTGCCAGTATTAAATTTCTGTAAGGGATATACATATATTCAACTTAAACATATATACACATACAAATTCGTACTTGAACCGAAGAAATTTATACGAATGCATCTAGTCAAGTTTATATTTTTTTGTTTTAATGTAACACACGATATATTGAGATATTAATTGCGAACAAGATACGTGCTATATAGGTGTAATAAACTTTAACTTGTAAAAGACATTTCATATTAACCGCGGAATTTTGAGTCACTTTTTACTTAAGAAACTTGATAAGATCTGTTTTACAAAACTTTTTAATTTCAAATATTTAATAAAAAACGAAGAGTGTAAAAATACAAAAAAAACGTAAGATTTACTTCCAGAATAAAAACTTTTGTGACAGTATAATTCACAAAAGAATAGTTTTCTTTTTATAATTGATTGTAATTGAAAAATTATTAGTTGCACTTCAATATGTTTGCGATTTAAAAAATGATTAATAATTGGCCAAAAATTGAAAAAAAGTTTTGCGCTGCTTTCGATTTTTATGTGAAGTGATTAAAATAATAGATAAACTGAATTATCTCTGATAAATTAATGATGCGTACAAACTAATAATCTTTCTTGCCAACGGTAAGTAAGGAATACGGGCGAGTGTTGGTAAAACACGAGAGATAGCAACACCTGTCCGATTATTAGCGTCTTTTGTAAAAAAGTGCTTTTTTACGTTATGTTTTTAAATACCAGCTACATAAGCGGAACTAATCCCTTGAAACTGCATGTATTATATTTCATAGCAATAAAAAAAAAGGATCTCTAATCGCTATGTTTAGCATACTAGAGAAGAATAAATTAAAGCGTGATGACATTACATTGGCACGTCGTAAAAAGGAACAAGATTTATCATCACTAAAACATACGTCTATTTTCAATTTTACTGCAGAAAAAAACGTAAAATCAAATTTATAGACACATCAAATTTACTTTGCCTTCAACCTAATTCAATAAAATTGTTACTGCATGTTACGCAAATATTTTTTATCTTTTACTTAACGTTACGTAACAGTTACGTTGACTTTAATCTTATGATTACTGATTATTAACAAAGAGGGTCCTGTTTCTAAATAATTATAACACCTAATAAATTAATCTTTATTTTTTAATTAATGACTTCTACGGTGATTGGTTTTACATTTCGGCGATTCTGTGTATTGATTCCAATTATTCCGTAATTCTAACAACAGTTTCGTTATCATTATGCAGCTTTTTTATCATGTATTATATCTGCGCAACAACGTTATAATGATAACAAAACTCATTAAAGCCCATTTTTAGCAAAGTATATTAACTTTAATCTTGGTTTAACTAACTGTTATCTTTTTCTAATTTTTAGAACTAGAATGAGATAACAAATAAGTTAAACTGAGATTAAAGTTAATCTACTAAGTTGAATAAGATTCACTTAATTAATTTTATTTTTTTTTTTAACTATTCATAAAAATCTCGAAATACAGTGTATATTTCAAAATATCCTCAGACAGAACGTTAAAAAAATAAAATAGATTAATTCAGGATCGTTTTCAGCCAAAAACTTTGCAGCTACGCGAATCTCTTTTTTTCTTGTATTTCTCAATGTTTATTTTAGCGCTGAACGAGACGTTTCCCAAGCTATTAAATTGCAATTAACGTTCCCGGAACTACTTATTGTTAGCACCCAGGAGCTAAATAAAACGGAAAATTTTCTAGATTTATTGTCGCGATTTTTTTGTCCAATCTCTCTCTCGCCGGGACAAATCTCGGGTGACACAAGTGCGATTCGGCAGCGCACCCTCAACGGGATTTCCCGCACGCGCATTGCGTTGCATACGACGCAAAAACTTCTCGTTCTCCTGCTAACAGCTTAACCCGCCGCCGATCGCTATTTTTGGCACGGCGTACGTGCTTTCTGCCGTGCCAAGTTCGCGCGAGCCGCAAAACGTTCCGCTCGTTCTCCACCGCGTTGCGTGCGGCCCGCTTTTGTAATTAAGACAGATTCGCCGGTCGCAAAATTCTGTCCGAGAGTCCCGCGGAGATCGCGGAACTCCGCCTGATCTCTGCGTACCGCAAAATAAATATATATATATTTAAAAAAAAGTCTGGTAACAATAAATAAGTTTTCATAAAATAATTATAATAATAACTACACTGTAAAAAATTTTTGTAAAATTACAACTATAATAGTAGGTAATTTTGAGATCCACTATAATAATTGTAAATTTTTATGTGTATGTAATTTTGTATATAAATTTTGCAATAGTTTCTTAATTTGTTTTTTACACTTGTGTTTACACTGTAAACAAATTTATTACGAATTAAATTATTTTTACTTGTATACTGCAAAATTATAGACAAAAGAAAATTTACAACTATTATAGTTGGTCTCAAAATTACCCACTATTATAGTTGTAATTTTACAATAATTTTTTACAGTGTATGTATTAAGTGACATATTAATTATAATTTACATAATAATTAATATAATTAAATGTGTAAATAATATTTTAGTTTCTAATGATATAAAAGCATAATCATCATCCAGACTTACTATCATAAGTTTTTTTCTTTCAGCGTATAATCTCGAATTAGAGGAAAATAGAAAAGGTCCTGATACTTCAAATGTATACAAATGTAACGCACTATTTTAAAAAAATCAATTTTTCATTTACCAAGATTTCTAAAAAAAAAAAATACCTTAAATTACTTCAGAGTTCATTAATTTTCTTCTAATAAATTATAAAATGAAAATTTTCTGAAAAATTCATAGTTACATACTTTTTTTTCCGTTCGCAATCGCGCGAAGATATTCTTACACCGATTTACGCCCATCATCTTTATAGCAACAATTTTGACGAGAAGTATCAACACTTGATGACTGAGAATGTTTTCTTTCCGCGCCGGACGCCCGAGCGCGGGGATTTTCCCAAACGACAGCTAAATCGTATGCGTCAAGTGCAAACAATTCGCAGGAATTTGGCAGTGAGCTTGACAACAGCTGCGTATGGCGGATGTTGTTACTACAGGTCATTGGTATCTGGTTGCGAATTTCTTCAAATTACCCGGAAAAAAAAAAAAGTTAAATAAAGTCAGCGGCGGCAACACGGCGTTGAAAGCGCACTTCTTTCGCGCCTTTGAATTGCCTCTCTCGATCGCCAAGGTGCCGCGTGCTTTAATGCTTTTAATATGTTATACCTATATGTATAGACTTGTACTCAAGTAAGAAGACAAAACAAGTGTACGATTTTAAGAAAAACATAGAGATGTAGAAATAAAAAGAGAAAAATGCAAAATAAAAAATAAAATAATGCACAGTGATAGTAATATGATCAACGAATGATAGCGATATAAAAGTTTATTAAAACAAATGCTGTTTGATAATTATATGCGTGAGAAATTTCACTTCAAATAATTCGTTTCTAAACTAATAATATACTTATAAAATGTACACAATATATTAATAACAATTTAAATAAATAATTGTCCATTTAGAATCACTTGCGGTACTGTTGCGCCACTGTTAGTCTAATTATAAGGGAGAAAAACGAAACGGTCGTAAGATAGAGCAGGCTTTGTATTTTCACTGATCAATCTCATAAAATGGTCACACACTTTCGTACATGTATATATATATGTATATATATATATTTATATTTTTTTTTACCACACTTCCTTCTTTCTCTCACACACATGCGTACACACTCTTGGCTCTCGTATCAGAAAAAATACAAAATTTCCAGCTAGAAAATAGTGTCAGTGCAGATACGCGAAGGAAATGTCATATAGATACAAGGGAGAGAACAGAAGGTAAACGAAGTATCACACTATGAACGAGAAACCGAGAGAAAAAAATAATAATGCGTTGCCCTTGTCCGTCCCTCGTTTGGCGATTCCCCCTCTCCCCCAATAAAAAGGGACAAATAAGAGGACGTGGAAGGAGAGATGTCCTTGAAGAACTTCGAAATCCCCGTATATGGGGCCTCCGAATATACTCAAGGTTCATATTCGAATTGACTTTTCTCGAGCGTCGCGTATCCGAAACGCTTCGAGAATTCTAAACGGACGCTAAATCTGGAGCGGTATATACAGGGTGTCCCGCAATAAACCCGCGGTAGATTCCTTGACACAACACAGAGTTGAGATTTTCACTCGAGAGAAACGTGTTTTCAGCATCTCGTGAATTTCTCTACAAACAATATAACATAAAGACCATGCGTTCTCCCAGAGGCAGCAGTTATATCCATTAGAAAGAAGGTGCAATACTTTATAGTTATTGTTACTCACTTTAGGCCTGTTTTTTTTTTTTATAGCTGAACCAGTGTACATAATTTTTCTATGTTTAAAGAAATAAGTAAATATGCTTAAAATGAGAGAGAGGGAAGAGTTCCAATGCAATTTCCAGTGCAGCGATAAAAAAACAAACCTTTCATGTCAGGTCCTAGTTACGAGCTAATTTGAAGATATATCTCTCCTTTTCATTTACGCTAAAGAGAGAAGGCAATAGGTGATCAAAGTTTCCTTTCCGTTTTCAAATTGATACAGCGCTAATCGAAACGCGCGGAGAAGCAGTGCGCTTGACATCAAGTTACAAAACTGGAAGAATAAAAAAAAAAAAGCAAACTAATTAGGCTGATGCGCGTTGAGGCAACTGCAAGATAAAGCATACCAAATCAATCAACAGTAGCATTCTCTTAAATTTTTCCTTGTTTATCTGCATTTTAAGTTTAGGAAACGGATTTGCATTTTGTGATTCTTGTAATTCTATTCTACAATATACATATATGTATTCCGCTGGAAACAGAAATTCTGTTGAGAAAAATATATATTTTTTTACCAGAGTACAAAAATACTTGGGTGATCTCGGAAAACGTGTGCAATCTGCATTACAGTCTGGCTTATAATGTAAAAACTACCTATGTTCCGGTAACTTTTAAGCATCCGTTAAGATAGAATTGACTCTAACTTGCATTCAATTACGCACGCCTTTGATTGTGACGTCGCGGAACACATCCTGGACAAACTTGGGAGGGTAAGGAAGAAGAAATGAGGGACGGCGCCGCGCACACATCGGTGTTCTCGACGGGATATTCTAGAATTTGTACATGCGCGCCATGTACATCACGTCGCGTACACACATCCGTGTCACTTTGCGTGCCGGCAGATGTGCGCGCGATACGCGGAAAATTATTAGCGTCAACAACAAACACACTCACAGAATCATTTCGCGCGGTCAGGCATACAATAAATTAGAAATCAATATTAACTTATCCTCGCGTCACTGTCGTCATCGCGTGCACGCTCCACGCGATGCTCTACCGAGTATATAAAGTCGTTACGTACCTGTCGAACAGACCAAATTTCCTGTATCGTGAAGAGCGAAAAGCGTGAAGAAAAAATTCAATTCTAATAAGAGAGTGCAAAGCACAATTTACATTAATTCATTTATTATTTCATAAAATGCAAATATGTATAATCCTTTTCTGTAACTTGTAAAAATTGTGTTGTTTTATTTACGTCAATTTTGCACGTAAATTACTTTGTAAGCGCATGTCTGCGACACGGCATTACAATGTGGCAAACTGGTCAGCTCGACAGCTGAATATATGACAAAACCACGTCTCTCTTTTTTTTTTTTTTTAATAAGATATCTTCGAAGTCACACACGCCCGGACTCGCGCAATGAGACTTTTCGAGTCTCCATCCTGCGAACCAGACGCGATCTTCATTTATCTCACAATCATCCACGAGCTCGCAAACCATAAATAAATTAGAAGAAAGGTGAGGATTACAATGTCATCGACGGAGAGAAAAATTCGCTCGCAGCGCGCAATTCCTACGCAGGGCTCTTTTTTAGCGTTGAAAAAATATAATGGAAACGCGCGGCCGCCTTAAGAGCTTTCAATCGAAGGCCGTTTCTCTGAGAAAATCAACAAACTTACGAGCGGTGCCACTCCAGTTCGTTCCCGCGATTATGCTACAACAAGAGGAAGGCCTCGTCCTAAGGCAATGACGAGTGACTCGCGGCACCGAGGCATTCGATTTTGTTGCTCGTTATTAGCTTGATCCCAGTTCGGGAAACAACTCAGGAAGAAGAAAACGTAGCAGAGCGTACGGCGTCCTGGTGCAAGTAGATCAAGCCACTTTCTTGGTGTTCGCGGCGATTCGATGTCCTCCGAAACTTCTTTGTCATTACCGGGGTTTCTTCGCAACTCACGGAACTTCCAATCGACCTTCGTTTCATTACAACCCACAAAGTTCTCTCTCTCTCTTTCTCTCTCTCTCTCTCTCCCTTTCTCTCTCATTCGTCGACTCTCGTCGAGTCGTGATCACATTTCGACTGTACGACACTTCTTCAGCATTCCGTTTTTACTTGGCACTCTCCGTCGACGGTGGAGGCAGCGGAATCGCCTGCTCGGACACCGGCTGCTGCTCCTTCTTCTTCGTCTTCTTCGCCTTCTTCTGCAGCCTCGGCGAGTTCCGCTGTCCGTCCTGCACTTCTGTCTTTCCCTCCGTCGTCGTTTGCGACACGTCCTTTTGTTGCTCCTCATCCTTCCCCTCAGTCGCTTTTGATTCCTTGCTCGCTTCGTCCGCACATTTTGCTGATTCTGTCGACAGCGCGACAGCACTGTCAACCGCTAGATTCTCTGTTTTTTGTTCAAGGTTCTGCTGATCGGCAGGAACAGTGCTCTGATTCGTGGATTCGGCAGCCGTTGCCGCACTTTCCGATTCCATTCTCGTCTGCAAGAAGGGAACAAGACTAATAAAATGAATTAATATATTATAATTAATTACCAATTATCTATTATGTAATCGTAAAACACAATTTGTTCTAAACAAAAAAAGACAATTTAAAGATAAACTGTAATTTAGAAGAAGATAAAATAAATTATTGAAATAAAATTTTCTCACCTTTGTCGGCGACGATGGCGCTGGCGGAAGCGGTATCGGCTCGTTATTAAGTTTCTCTTGCTTCGCGTCTACCTCCATGGGCTGAGAGATTTGCAAGGCCTCTTCTCCCAGCTGATGATTCTCAGCGGGTTTCTGGGCCCCTTCGCGCACGGTGGGTTGCTGCTCTTTTTGGTTGACGATCGGGGTTTTCATCTCTAGCAGACTGATGGTGTCCTGTATGCTCTTGATGGCGTTTTTACGCGCCTGCCGCACGTTCTCCCGGCCCTCCGTCTCTATATCGTCCAGCTTGATTAATTCACGCGTCAACATCTCGTCCAGATAGATGTACTCCTTGTCCTGCCGGGAGCTGCCGACGTAACGTCGCACCTGCTCGGCCAAAGCATCCACTTCCTTTTGCACCTGGGCAACCTTTTCCAGGGGATCCTTTGGTACCGGAGGTTTTGGTTTTGGTGTTTCTTGTTGTTGTTGCTGTTGCTGTTGCTGCTGTTGTTGTTGTTGCTGTTGCGGTTCCTGATGAGGCGGCTGCTGCTGTTGCTCGTGATAATACTGCTGTTGATGCGGCTCATGAGGCTGCTGATGATGATGTTGAGGCTGTTGCTTATATTGAGGCTCTTGCTTATACTGAGGCTCTTGATAGTAATACTGGGGCTGCTGGTGTTGCTGCTGTTGAAACGGGTGTCGTCGCGTTGGCTGTTCAAAACCTGCCTGCTTGTAAAAGTCCTGGAAGTGCGACGGTGGCCACTGCTGTCGACTAAAGCGTTCGTTGAAGTGCGACGGTCTGTGAAAGTGATGCGCCGGCGGTGACGATCTGTCGAAGTGGTGCGACGGCGGCGACGGCTGTCGCTGATGGTGATGCTGGAAGGTAGACGGCGGCGGATCGTCAGCTCCCATCTTCGGTATCACCGGCGTGTCGCGACCCTCCACAAAGATGGGGATATGCCGGACGTTGCTGGCCGGTTTACCGGGCGACTGGGCGCGTTGCTGGTTGTGTTGCGGCGTGATATCCACCCGGGACACGAATCTCTGGCCTTGCTGATCCGGTTGGCCTTGCTGCTGCGGTGGCTGTTGCTGCCAGCTCTCCGGCGGCGGTGCCGACATCGAACGCTGACCGCGTTCGTCCTTCTCCGGGCTCATTTCCATCTCGCGGCGTCGTTGCTGCTGGCCTATGTCCACCGTGTTGCGTAGCCCGTACTGCGGTAACGTGGACGACGACGTAGGGTCGTGCTCGCGACCGCCACCGTCGCTGTGCGAGCTGACGGCACTTGCGCCGCTCGCGGCGCTGCTACCGCTCGCCTGGCTACGCGCGTCCTCGTCCACCTGATGCTGCTGACCTTGCTGCTGTTGTTGCTGCTGCTGCTGCTGGTGGTGGTCGTCGTTGTTGTTGCTACCACCGGAGCCGCGGCGCCGGCGGCGGTCGTGCAGTAGGGAACCGCCAAACGGCCAAGGCGGGCCGCGCAGGTGCTCGGCGAATTCCGGATGACGCGCGGCAAGGTCGTCCAGGTGCGCCCGGATTCCGTCACTGTGATTTGGTCGTTCAAAATCGTCGTCGTCGAAGATGGATCCCTACGAAGACAGATAAGTATTTGGTCGATCCCGATGATCAATTTACTTGTACAGCGACGACTAGATAATTCTCAATCGCATCATGAGACCCAGAACCGTCCGACAGATGTGTTTGACTTGTGCGAAAGTTAAAACACAAGGTTGAAAAATGAAAAACACTTTACTCTAATGGGATTAATCAATTAAAAAAGGATTTCTTTCATCAGCAATCGATAAACAATCGAATATCTAATATCTTATGTTCGAAATATTTAACCTGGAATAACCCTTGAATGCGGATAATTTCATTAAATTTAATAGAATTTTCGTTATTAAAACTTATTAAAATTTTGATATTTTAATTGAAATAATATTTAATAAGGAAATGGACTATAGAAATCTCGGAATCCAGCCAACTTCGGACGGCCAGACATTTCTGTGGCTGCGAGTGTATGTTACATATCTTATTAGTCAAGTTTCTCATATTATATTGTATTTAGATATAGCTTCACGCTTCATACCTAGCAATCTTTAAACCTGTTTGTGTTGCTTGATCTTTTTGCACTTATTGTTAGAATCTTCAAACACACACACACACACACACACTCTCTCTCTCTCTCTCTCTCTCTCTCTCTCTTTTTCTTTCCAATACTCAAATGTATATTTATCTCATTTTAAGTGCGAATCTTTTGAAAATTTTGTAGTATAAACAGAAACTTTTATAACTGATAAACAGAGCCAGTGCATGTCCGCCAATTTCGCTATTAACAATTCGGTTGCCTGTGCAACTTCAGACGCACGCAATTGCTACGTATGAAGATATCTGAATACAAACCGTTAGCATGCATCTTCAATGTTCAATGCGGAATAATGTAGATAACCAATTTTGATAAATCCCCTATGCCGAACGTTCTCACATTCGCTAAAGAATTAAAACTCGTATGCATTAATGTAAATTAACTTTAATCTCGGTTTAATTAATCTCGGTTTAAAACATTTTATCCGTTTTTTAATTCTAAAGAAAATAATAAACAAAGGCTTTAATCAAATTCCAATTAACTTAATCAATGATTAATTTATCGAGCAATATCATTTTGTTGATGTAGATGAAACATTTAATATTTCATTATTCAATACATAGAAAGAAAGATTAAGGATAATGAATTAAACAGTTAGAATTTTTACGATGGCAATTATGCTAGTTGATTAAAATGATCAGGTTAATCGGAGTTTGCTTGAAGTTACCCCGACTGCGCGTGACATTCAATCGTATCGGCTTCGATCCGACGACGAACGCGAGCAAGGGCGCCAAAGGGGAAATTCGCGTAATCGGGCACGAGGTGACGAATCCTCCTTCTCCTTCTCCTCCTTCTCCTCCTCTTTTTTTCAGCGAAACGAGGTCGCGTCGACGTTCCACTTAGCGCGACCAGTAGACGCACGTTACAAGAAAACCATATACACAGGATGCATACAAAAGAGAAAATGAGAAAAGACCGACAGAAGAAGGAGAGAAAGAAAGAGAGGGAAGAAAACGAGAGTGAGAACCGGGTGAACCGCTTATGCACGCGCACCTACGCCCGATAATCGTATTTTCCTATTTTCGGCCCGGCTGCCCTGGCCAGCACGCCACCATCGCGTTAACTTTTCGCCTGTCAACCACGAAAGTGACCCGCGACAAGATAACATCGTGCTTAGATACCAATATTCCTCTTTTCGAGAATAAATTTAGCGTGTCTTTAATTTAAGCAATTTTTACCAATAAAAAAAGATAAAGAATAAGTTAAACCGAGACTGGCTTTAATCAAACTTGAACTTCTAACTTACCCTCTATCCTTTTCTAAATGTACTTGAGTAACATATTTTTATTTGTTAATGTCGTTCTGGAAATTGGAGAAAGGAAGTGACTTGAACCGAGATTAGAGTTAATTTATATCGATAAGAATAGACAATCCTGCTATTAATGCGGACGTATTAGGGTACCTTCGCCATTCTCAGTTCTTTTTTTTTTCAAGGAAACTTTATTTTCTCTTCTTCCTTCTTCGCCTCTTTCCTATTTTTTTTTAAGGTTTCCTTTATTTCCTTTATTTCCACCGGGTGATATCATACCGGGAAATGGTTGCTCGATCTTGTTTCTTTTCGCTTCTTCGCCCGTCTCCGTCTTCGTCGGAGCACGCGCAAATACGCCCACGCGTGCACGCGAATGAAGAACCATCCGTTGCGCGTTCCAGAGCGCGGAGCCGAGCGGGGAAACGTCATTAGGACGTGTTCACAGCACGGCCACAGAAAGAGTCGGCCGTATGAAGTAATATCCCCCCCTCCTCCCCCTCTTCACCTCCCTTCGGTGTGTATCGACGATCTCGCCTAATCGCGCGGCCGGTATCGAGCGTAGGAAGGTATCTGATAACGTGACCGGCGTGACGTCATGCCGCGCCTTTTGACGTAACGCGCGTCGCGTTGCTCGTTAAGCCCGTATCAGACTGTGGAGATCGAGGGCTGCGAATTGGAGATTAGGGATTGCGAATTAAAGATTAGAACCGCAACCAATCGGGACTGAGGTGGCTCGAGACTGAGGTTACCCGATTGGTCTCTAATTTCCAGTTTGTAATCCTCTGCAATCACCGATTCGCCGTCCTTCCAAACGACAGGTCGCGATAACGTCAAAATGACGTTAAAATTAACCGTGACTAAGTGGAAGAGTTTTTATTTGGAGTAATTACGAACGCTATTTCGATGTCATGGTAACTTTTCGTTCTGCCTCTAAACTCAATGTGATCTGATACCGACATTAAGCTATTGGAAGTTGATTATTACTAATTAATGATACAAATTAATAATAATAACTTTATCAAAGTGTTTAAAAGGTAAACGTTTTATATACAGACAAAATATAGAAAGCAGCAGTTCAAAGGTGAGGCATCAACTATAATGCTGCTTAACCCTCTGAGGTCCCGTGGGACGCCCATGTCTCATACATGTAAATTTTATCGATAGAGTTGCTTAAACTACCCTTGACGAAACTGTCTATATTATTAAAGTCCGAGATTCATCAATGAGCCCGTTAAAAAATAATGTTAGTGTTGTTGACGAAAGTGCGTACACGAATTCTACAACTCCTATACAAAATTTGGTCTACAGGTTGGTCTTTATTATAATATTAAAATAATAATAAACTAAAAAAATACTCTAAAATGACAAATACAAATTATATACACGTGATAGGAAATAAAATGTTTTTTTTTTTTTATAACTCCACTACTGCTGCAATAAGTCAGAATGAGAAAAAACATACTCGTCTTACTTTAACTTATTGCACTAGTTCAGTAGTGGAACTCACAGTGCGCCTATAGGCCAACGGGCCAAGAGATTAGAATTCAACCAATCGGAGAACAAAACGGGGAGAAAAAATTGAAATTACTCGAATGGCAAAATTCTAATCTAATTCGTAATCGTCGATCTCCAATGCGCGGTCTGATGGGGGCTTTAGCGATATTGAGTACGAGGAACAACGGCGGCTCTTCCGAAGCGTCTAAATGGGTTTCGTGACATCACGGACTGCTATGTGTTTGACGGTCACGCGTCGTGATCGCATTCGCGATAATTCGATTATACGCATATGTTCGATATACAAACGTGTTTCTTCTTCACGATAACTTTTTTTTGTTGTCTCGTGAATTCGTTATGTTTCGTGTCGCCGAGAGATATCATCAATTAACGGGATGAAACTTTTACGGCAATTATAATGAAATTTAAAATTTCTCGATGACCTCGTCGCGACTCGACGGCGATACCTCGATCTTTCTCATTTCCCCCTCCCCCCACTCCTCATTCTTTTTGCGTTCTGTCGCGACGCGCCGTTCGAATGCGACGCGAACGCGAAAAATACAGCGCGAATGCTATTTCTGATTTTCACGCGATCTCGAAACGCGGAATGCGAGGAGCAGCGACGGCGGTGGGCGGAGGAGAAGGGGGAGGAGGAGGGACCGTATATCGGTAGAAAGGAACGTTCGAGAGGAACGTATGGAAATATCTCGCACGCGCCGGCTGATTCCATTAGGGTCTGGATCGTGTCTCTTCTTTCTCGGAGATGTGAAACTCCGGGGGGGGGGGGGAGAGAAGAGAGGACCCACACCGTGTGCACATCTATTACGTATATCGTTTCGCGTATCGTAGACGGCGACGGTGAGGTAATCCATGACGTGCAATATTAGCTCGAATGAAAAACGTTGGACCCGCACCTTCTAGCTGAACCTTGTTGCACAGTTTACTTCTCTTCTCTTTCTCCTTCTCCAACGTGCAGGAGACCCAGTGAGAAATAGTACATCGAATCGATATCAAAATCATCATTTCGATGTCGATTGGACGTCGAATTCATTATCGTTTCTCGCTGAGGAGGAAGAAGAAGGTTAGGCCGTCGCAAGAGATTCAGCTGAAGCTAAAACATCTCTGTACTATCGTTGATCCAAGACGCAATCGTTTACAGAATTTACTGGAGAATAAGTCTCATGCCTTCGGGAGGCTAGTGAGAATACAGCTTCTTCTTCTCTCTCTCTCTCTCTCTCTCTCTCTTTCTTTCTTTTTCGGAGCGTGAAATGACAGCAACTCGGAACGCACGGAGCAATCTTCCTAGTTTCCTCGCGAGAACAAAAATAACGCAACCCCCCCCCTCAAAAAAAAAAAAGGAAAAATAAAAAGACAGAGGAGAACGTGCACTTACGGGACGACGGTCCAGATTGATCTCTCGTCTGAAATAGGGTGCTTCGTCCACGATGACAGGCGAGTCCATTTTCTGGACCCGTTCGTGCCCGCGTCCGTTTTTGGATACCTGACATGCACTGTCTCTTTCTCTCTCCCTCTCTCACTTGCACCGACGATTTCTAGATCTTTCCTTCCTTTCTTTTTTCCTTTTCCTCCCCTTTCTCTCTCTCTCTCTCTCTTTCCTTCTCCGGAGTATATCGCACATGGAATCTTTTTTTAGCGGCTCCCAAAAGCGCGATTCCAAGACGTCGAGAAAAAGCTGCGGCGAGATTTTTCTCGAAATCTCATCGCGTTCTATCTCTCGCTCTCGCTCTCCCGCACGTTCTCAATATAACACATAATCTCTCTCTCTCTCTCTCTCTCTCTCTCTCACACACACACACACACACACACACACACACACACACACACACACACACACACACACATACACACTTTACACGTTCTCGCTCGCGATAGCTGACACTCACGTTGTGCTTCTCTTTTTCTCTTTCTCGGTGCTTTTCCTCGTCTCCTGCTCGCGCCTCCTCTCTGCCTCCGACGCGATTACATAAGAAGCGACGAGCCGCGATACACTCCGGGTACGTCTCTTTCTCACTGGTCCCGTCGGCTGTACTTTTTCAAGGTCGTTCTCTTCGAGACGCTCGCGGAAGAGAAGGAAAAAAAAAAAGATACGTGCGCACGTGCGTTTCACCGTAATCGCCACGCGCGACCCGCCGCAAATACGGTTGACAACGAGACTGACAGCGCACGGGCCACGGGCGACAACTTAAATGCACGATTACGTGTGTATACGTAGGCCGTGCGCGACCACGTGATCATCGGCCGAGCGCAGGCGGAGGCGGCCGACGACGGCCGAGTGGGCGCGCGAGAACTCGCTAGAAGCTTCTCGCGCGCGCCCGACTTCTCGACACTTCTCGAACGAGAAAACGCGGAAGCGCTTACGTTACGTCATAACGTTGAGAGAGTGCCTCAGCCCGTTCTATTCAATTTGCTTTGAAAATATCGAGGGGGAAGATAGCGCCTCTTTTTTTCCTCCTACAAATTTATGTAAACAAGACAATGTTGGCCGTAAAATTTGAAACGAACATATGCAGAGCTCTGAAAAGACCGCAGAAACATTCCAGAAATGTTCCATCGCGAAAATTGTAGCATTATAAAAACATTGCTGCAAAGTTGTAACATTACGGTAATGGAAAAAATATTCTTTTAGAAATATTCCAATACAATATTGCAATAATACTACAATAAATACGTGATATACATATATTTATAATGTCATGATAATTTGAATGAGCAATCTATCGAATATTTATATAAATATATATTACAGCAAAAATTAAGAAATACGCAATTATTAAAATGTATTATTCATAATATATTCATAATATATTAATAATATATTATGTATTATAGATAATACGTAATAATATATTATGAATAATACATTGTTCATAAAAGTGCAATCTATTTGAATCTGTATGCGTTATTAAAACCATATTGCATGTCATGTTTTAACAGTTACTTCTGAAACAATACTTCTGCATCACAACATGCAAAATTACTGCAATAATGTAGCTATGAGATCCTGTACCGAAAGAGGGAAGTACGAGACGACGACGTGTCGTGAAGAATCCATTAGTTTCACACCGCTCTTTGTAACTCCGCACCTCTTCACACCGAAGCCTGTTCCAGGCACAGAAAGTGCAAGAGCCATGCAAAGGTAGACGGATAGATAAGAGGTTCCTATTAGCATCTGAATTTCTAGCGCATCATTCATCTTTCCTTCGTTTCTCTCCAACGTAGAAAGAAGAAGAAAGATGAAAAACGGTGCCAGCAACTCAGCTGAAAGGAACAGATCTAAGGACGCAACGAGCAAACAAGCCTCGATGGAGCAACGAAGGAGAGAGGAAAAGAGATACGTGACCTATATTCGTTAGGGTTGAACGAAAGGACCCCCGCGTATACTGGATTACACGCCTGACCGATCGCGAAACGCACGATATACGGCATTCGGAAGTATGCACCTTGGAGCTCGTAGCTCCGTATTTATGTAGCGCTCGAACGTATTCCGGAAAGAAAGAAAAGAAAAAAACCGGCGACGAAAAGAAATATAGCGATGAGTGAATCGCGAAGTTATGCGCGGCGGAATAACGAGTTCGGCGAAAAATTACCGGTCGGGGCGCCGATGTTTGTTACGTTCGCCACGTAACCCTAAATGGAGTTTACGTGCATGTACAACGTGACGCGGAATTGTTCGCGAATGAGAATGACATAACTGGCATAGTAACATAACGATCGTAAACAGGCGCGTCTCGATATGCGAGCGGCCGTACGAGAATCGAGTGTGTCTCGATCGCTCGTGGGATCATCGATAATGACGATCGATGATCTACGGTGATCGATAGCGATGCCAGGAGCACAGGAGACGCGAGGAGGTCGCGCGAGTCCGGCGCGAGAGCCGGCGAAAGGCTCATTCATTCGTGAGAGGTGCGGGAGGAAGAGGAGGAAGAGGAGGGGGAAAGAAGGAAAAAAAGAGGGGAAGGGAGCGCGCGCGCGTGACGGCGCCCAGCGTGAAATTCGCTTAATCCATTAATGAGCGAAGCGAACAGCACCAATGAGGATTATTGTAAATTTCGAAGCTACAAAACAGCTTTCGAAGCTTTCGAAACGGAATTACTTGCGAGGAAGCCTCACGTTTTCTTTTCATTTTATAGAAATGGCTAGAGATGAAAATGACTGAAAAAAAAAAAAAATTAGAAACCTCAAAACTAAAAATTGATTTTTTACTCGGATATTTCTTCTCCTTTTTAAATTTTTATCTCGGTTTAAAATTATAAATGCAAAAAATTAAATAATAACTAACTCGAAACAGCATAGACAATAAGCGTTTTAATAATGAATATCAAGTAAAATAAATTCTATATGTATCTTTCCTTCAGTATTTTGATGAAGAACTGATTTTTCACTTGATTTATTTACTGCACAGTAAAATATGTAGGTTTTTTTTATCTCTACGCGGAGGGAATTTTCTCTTAAAATTTACCTTCAAAATTTGGTAATTGTGGGAGAATGTATGACCTCGAGGAATTTTACTATACTTTTTAGTAAAATTTATTAAAAGTATAGTAAAATTCACTATACTTTAAGTAAAATTTACTTTTACTAAATAAAAGTATACTAAATTTTTTTTCTGCCTCTGACTACCGAACATTACATTTGTTTTAACGCTTTGTCGAATACTCTGCGTGTTTGTTGCTCGTTTTAATATTGTCTGGTATCAACATATAAAAGTTTATCATTTTTTTACAATAGGCACATCAGTTTATGTTATTCATAAATTATACGTACTCCATCGGTTTTGATCTTTTAGATTTCTCGACACTTTTTAACTATCTATTCTGTCCTTTTAATATGAAAATTATATAGAGCGAACGCGACAATCACGCACTTTTTATGTTACGCAATTCGCGTTGTGCAATGCGGCGGCGAAGTTTAATACGTTAAATGTATAAATAACGCTAACTGTGTACAATATCATTGCCAACATGCGAGCGTGCATGGATTCGCGATCGCGACGGCCGCGCTGCACTTCGTCGCAATCGCGAAATCACAAAAAATCGCACGTCTCTCGGCTATTTCAAAATCAATCCAAAAATTAAAAAAAAAAAACAAGAAAAAATGTAACGCGCACAAAAATAAAGTTTTTGAAGTAATATATTATTTCTTGTACAAAAGTAGAATTTTTAAATTTTTCTATTTTTCATCAATTATTTCTTTTATCTTATCTTAATGAATTATTTCTTTTTTCGTCATTTTCATAGCAATTCTTTTAATAAGTACGTTATTAAATCCCTAATGTCGAAATGCATTCAGTTGGACTCATATACTCATATACAGTTGTGCTCTTCGTATATATATTCTACCATTTATTCTACAGAACTTTCGTATTCCTTTCAAAAATAGAGACACTTCGAGTACGAACGTTAAGTGATGCACCATTGTAAGAGTTTTTTTTCTTTTGGAGTCGGGACGAAGGACAACTTAAAGGGGAGGGCAATGAAAAGAGTCGTCCGGGGAATACCCGCATACGCGCAAAACGCACACATCACTGGAGTAACAATTCGCTTTATGTAATGAGGCGCGCTTTCCTCGTCTCTTCCGTCGCTATGCAAAACCGAATCAGCTGTTCCGCATTATCAACGCGCCAATTAGCATACCTCGCGCAAGGAGTAGATATAGTGCGGCGTTATCCGGAACATTTATCAATCAACAGTCCGTCGGTTTTGATCGTGTGAGCGGAGTTCCTTTTTTTCCGCTGCGAATTATCACGCACTTTTGAATTTAAATTCGGTTTTAAAACCAAACTTTTTAGAACATCCGGAAATGTGTAACGTGGACACGTGAATTTTTACACAAGCATAAAAAAATTGCACGGTGACGCGGAAGAAAATAACAGGGAAAAAAAAAGGACAATTGGTTATAAAAGTTAAATTTGCGCAGCGGGCTGTTTTGCCATCCTTTTTTTTCCCCGTGGGGACTTGCGGAAAATTTCCTATCAAAGACATCTCGTCGTTAAAAGACTCCCGGGCTATGGATGCGCATACGTACGCGCGCGCACGGATAGCGAGGGTCGGAAATACACGCTGGTTCCCGAGATCGATAGGGGTGGTCTACCCTCGACGTATACCGTCGAAAACTCGTTTCAGGAGGGTCCAGCCTAAGAGACGGCGCTACTTCGTTTCTCAGGCCTATTCACGGACGACGATAAGCGATAAAGGCCCTTTCGGGTCGCGGGATATTGAAGCTAAAGTGTCCGGAAAGTCTACAACTGGCGCACTCATTCCCTCGACTGCAGAGTCTTTCAAGCTATGCGATATCATATACCGAACAAATTCCTTTTCTCGGTTCCTATATTTAATCCTCATCCGAGCAAGCAGAATTCGCCAGACCTATAAGTAGCTCTTAATTAATAATCTCTCAAAAAGTATATGTACATAAAAAAAAAAGATTAGAATATATAAAGTTTTGATGGAGTCTAAAGTGTCTAATTGTTATAAAGACATTGTCGGGATAATAGGATTAATAAAGCAGAATTGAACCAATTTTTCCCGATAATTATTGTCACGTAATGTTTTTAAGAAATAATGAGACGCTTTCAGTCAAACGACAGGATTAATCTTCCGTTGCACTCGTATGAGACAAATACTCATTTCATATCAAGCTCAAGTAAAACAAAATCTAAAGTAATTCATGTCATACTAAAGCAATGGAGTGTTAAGACTGAAAAATGGGAGGCCTTATAAACAATCGTTATTTCGTTCATTTCCAGACTGCCTTGCGTTATAGTAGTATTCTTAGCAAGACATCAAACTGAAAAAATTTTTTGTTCTCTTACCGTCCTTGAGAAAAAAGCTTTAACGATAAGTGATGTAAACAGAACTTTTACGAGCAGTCTGATCGAATAATCTTTTTAGAAATGACGATTGTGTGGAAATGCCTTCGATATCGGCGAGATATCAAAGCTCGTCCCGTCACCGTCAACACGAGATCTCAATCTTCGATCAGCGTATCAATATTTGCCTCACGTTTGCTCGGAGAGAAAAGTTAAATGATTAAACGCGAGACTTCGTATACGTGTCGCGAATCGTTTTCGCGTACGAAAATCTGAAAATATCTTACGGTGACGAGAATAAGCCGGCAAATTGGAGAAAAAAGTGTGCGAATCGACGCCACGGCAGAACCCTCGAACGGTTTCGAACGACCGAAACGATCGTCGCGTCTCGAGGAAGAGAATTGGGACGGTGCTATAAATATAAAGAAATTCGGCGCAGCACGCGCACGGACGCGCTCCGATTTGCGTTTTGTTGCAATTTAAATTTCGCGCGTGAAGACGCGGGGCGTTGAGAACGTAACGCAACATTTGGAAATGTTAAGTTCACGTTCAAGTTTTTGCAAAATATTTTAAAATAATATTGTATAAACATTTTCAAAAGATTATTTTGACGCACATGTTTTTTTTTTTTTTGTTCTCAAAACATTGCCGAGGTGTTTTAAAAGCATTGTCTTCGAGTCACAATCGAAGTTTGGTCACAGGACGTTGTGTACAATGTTAATGAAACGTTACTTAAAAATGTGCCGTTGAATATTGTTGTAATAACAAGGCAGTAATGATTTTATACTTACTGCGCAGAGAGAAAGATTTTTCTAGATTTAATAAACAATTTTGTTCGACTATTCCAAAGCATATATTTCTATGGTTTTAATAAATTCTGTACAGATTTCTTTAGATTTAATAAAATTTATTCAAAATAAAGAATTATATGTTTTGGAATAGTCGAAAGACATCTTTCACTCTCTCTGTGTATTAATACTAGTAGTAATAGTAATATTTATTGTTTCCCTTAGAGCTATAAAAGTGTATTAATATATTATCACATTTATTATTAATAAATATTATATTTGTTGTACTATCTTTTTTATTTCTTATGATTGTAAATATATTAAGATACTTTTAATAATATTCCTCAAATTTTTTTCAAATAATATTCTCTTGTATTTATCTATATATACTAAACAAAATTATTTTTTTAAAGGGTAAAAAAAGGCTGCCAAGTGCTCTACAAATAAAAAATATTAAATAAAAAATCTAGACTAAAATGTAATGTTCAATTTTTTTTAAGTAGGATCTATGGTATGTATATTTTTCAAAAATATATGCAATCTATAAATTGCACCAATTTAAAATATATATTTCTTCGAAACACAGTTTTTTTTTATATAACGTCTTTATTTAGCTCGTTTTTTACCTGTTTTAACTTATTGCTTTGTTCGAATCTATGATATCGTTATTTTTTTATTACTAGGATGATTTAAGCTCTTTTTTCCAAATGAACCCGTCAGTAATTTTTCTACCAATCTGTTCGAAAAAATAATGATTATAATAACACGAATAATTTGAAGCTTGCAAATGTACTTTTCTATTGGTCAAGTCTTCTTAACTCTGATATTGTTGTCCAACAATACAGCAATGTTAATAATAAATCATTATTATTCCATCCGTTTCCCGAAGTCTTTTGGAAATCGTTTTTCTTTGCGGCGGGGTAGATACGAGGCAGTTTCCATTCTACTCTATTGTACGTTTAAAAATAAATTTGCGGACTATCGTGATTGTATTGATCATAGCTATTTTCTGGACTATTACAATTCAGAATCCCTTTGTAATCCTACATCTCTCTGTACGAGATCGAAAGTAATTTCACGTAGGTTTCCCCGTTTTCCCGCTCGGCGAGTCATAAAGATGCGAACGTCTCGCGTGTCGTAACATCCGGCTAAAGACGGATACTGAACGAGACGCGAAGATTCGTCCTTCCCCTTCGACCCGATCGATCGATCGGGTGGCTCAGAGAGATATAGAGAGAGACGCAAAGGGAGAGGAGAGTAATAAAAATCGACTATATAGAGAGCACGTCGCCGCGTGCATACCACGGTCGTGAATTCCAGGCGCGCCTGGAGCAAAGGGGGAGGGGAGGAAGTGCGAAGCGAGCGAACGACGATATGCGCTCGGGGGCCAGCGGCACTCACCCTCGGAAAGTGCGAAAAGGGCCGATCGAAGGAGTCGCTCACCCTGCCGGTGGGTCTGCGACGCGGCTGCTCGAAGAAGCCGTCCCCGTTGTCCCCGTTGTCCTCGTTGAAGCGCTGCTTCATCTCCCGCAGCAGCTCGTCGTCGGACATGCCGCGCAGCCGGTCCGCGAATCTCGAGGGCTTGTCGCGGAAGTAAAACGACATCTCGTCGTCCTCGTCCGGTCGTCGCTTTCGGGCTGGAAACGTTCGCGCAAGGCGACGCGCGCCTTCACCGTCGGCCTTTACTCGACGGCGACGCACGAGGGAATTCTCTCCGGTAACGGGAGATCCGCGTGATCTCTACCTCTCGTTTATCTCGTCGCGACTCAACTTTGTGACAATCACACGCCCACGTGAAGGTTCGCGCGCTACTGACGAGCGCCGCTGTGCGCCGACTGGATGGATTGTGGCATTTGAAAGGGCGAACTTGCACGCGCGTGCGCGCTCGCGTCGCGCGTCGCCCGCGCGCATAGGCCGCGGGAAAAGGGCCATCGGGATGAATTCGCGCGCCCACGTATGTGAAGTATGAATCATTCGTATGTATGTATGTATGTATTACGGGGAAACGGGCAATTGCTGCGCCCAAATGCGACGTAATGCCGCGTTTATTTGCATCGTACACCGATCGATTTTTCCCAACGTACTTTCATTCAGGCGAGCGAAGACCGATGAATAATCTTAAAAATAGTTTTACACATATGGACTTTTTTTCAGTTTTACCACTTTAAAAACTTGTATTCATAACGCTGAAAATTGCATTAATTAATTGGCTAAGTTGTTATACAGTATCAACGAAAAGTTATCGAAATTTGCTTAGAATAAAAATTGCAGACTTCTTAGGTTTTTTTTTAAGCAAAATTTTAGTCATAGTTAGACGAATTTTAGCTCGTTAACCACCAAAGAAGAAAATAATAAATATTTTGACAATTTTTTCCCCGTCCAAGATCTCGGAGCAATTTCTAGTATCGTGAACACATGGATTTTAGACATCCATTAAAAGAGAAAGAAAAAAAAAGGAAAGGAAAATCTTATGCGTCACTTTATGTATGCAATTCAGACGCAATATGTTCGCCTATTTATTTGGGCGAAGCGCATGTAAATTTTTTAGCTTCCTGTTTTATTGTTTACATTAACAATATACAAAATTTCAATGCTACTAAGCATGTGCCATTACATGTGTAATAAAATTTACTTAAAATAAAAACAAGAGTATTACATAGCCTCTTGCTTCCTATTCAAATAAGAAAAATATGTATACGTAGAAGAAAAACATTAGACTAAAAGAGCACAGATAGAAAGATATATATATATATATATATGTATATACACATAAGAAAAATAAAAGCAGAATGTTCAATTTGTAAGAATTATTGGAGAGACTTGCTGTATATAGATGTTGAAAATAAATTATCTGCGCTCAATTTTGATCATTTCAGGAACGTATTCAATTATATACATACACATATGTATTAACTATTACCTTGCATTTATACATGCAGTATTTAACAATTATACAATTAACATATTTCCCTGTAAAGAGGAAAAGCACATCCTGCTCAACACACTTGGCCAATGTTATTTTGTGCAAGTAACTGACGACGAAGTTTAGAATTTCGAAAACCGATGCAATTGTTACAAATGGATGTAGATATAAAGAATAATTTATGTCTGTGTACTTAAATACGTACAATCTTTTTGTGATAAAACTCTTCTTTAGAAGACTTGCCAATCTTCGGAGCATTCAGTTTTTAAATAACCAGCCTTTTGTGTGTTAAGACATGCATGAAGCGACATCCCCACAAGTTTAGTAGCAGTCCATTGAATTGACGTCATTCTGCTTGTACATCGTCAGTATGTCATCTAGAATCGACTCGAAGCTACTAGTGTACGTCTTAAGCCACCGATTCTTTTCCTCGATATACGCAGTGATGTCGCAGTTGAAGATCGCGTGGAGGAAATCCTGGCGCGTCACGGACGAAATGTAACGGAGAGTCTTCTTTTCCTCTTTCTCTTCCTCCTCCTCTTCTGTTATCATCTCGGTATCCATATTCATGGAGTTCTTGTAAATGGTCGCGAGTAGATGAGCATCGTTTACGTCTACGATCTCCTCAATAACATGGAAGGCACTTCGCGTTTTCTCGTTCTCGCAGATTGACGAGGAAATGGGAGATACTTCTTTGATGTAGACAGTGTCCATCGTCGCGTTGTTTTCCACCGGCGACGGTGGTTCATCCAGCTTATACTTGAGCAAGCAGGTTTTCAGCTTGCCGATTATCATGGCGGACACTTTACACACCTCAAAGTCGCTGTCGTCTTTCAGGGTAACCAGAAGCACCTAAAAATTCAGGGAAAACCATTCAGATGTTCAATATTCATTCTTTAATTTATTTATTCATTAAATTTATTTCATTAAATATTTATTTATAAATTATTTATAAAATATTCATTAATAATTTACGAATTACATTCATTAACAGCAAAATTCTATAATTTGACAAAATAATATCCAATTTTAGTTTCTTTTTAAGGAAAGACAACTCAATCAAAAATCTGCTATGAGGGCTTTATTACATAACATATATTCACTTACGCCCAGACAACTCTGCCTCGCCAACTCGTCCAGTGCCTTATTGAGCCTCCGCTTAATTTCATTTTCGTTCAATGCCACGATCTTCCTATGCTCCTTGGAGAACGTCACGTTCGGAAATGAATCATCGAGCATCCCTTGATCCGTCAAGTGCGACTTAACGAAGTGATCCCAAAAAGATAACGCATTTGTCTTTACCTCCCAATGTAAATCAAACACAGCTGCTACGCACATCGCTCGCAACATTAAATCGATGATCTCTTTCCTGCGAATTGCACAATACTAATAATAGAATATTTGGCAACAGGCGAAAGAAAATTTAAATTTCTACGTACGACCACTTTTGATGAACGTATAATTCCTTGATTAGGTTCACAGCTTCTCTCCTGACTATCGCTTCACTTTCATTCTTCAGTAGATAAATCGCTGTTTCCTGTAAACATCGATCAACTCGTATAACTCGTCTTCTTCAGCAATATTCGAAAGACAAATAAAAAAAAGATAAATATACTTACAGTTAAATCTACTTGTGATAGTTGCTGCTCCCACAGCTTGTTGATGCGCACCATAGTTGCGATAAACGTTAACGCTGACGCTCGGACATAACTCTCACTTTCTGTTTTAATGATTTCAACCGCCACTTTTGGAAACTGATTGAGTAATAAGAAGTCTTGGAATGCCGGATATTCTATTAAAAAATTGCACATTTGCAAATATTTTCTTATTTACGTTTAATTATGTATGTCGTTTTAGCTATATTAATCGAAACAGATAAAATTGTAAAACTTGCAGAAATATATACGTATCTCAATTTCAATATTATGATTCGCTTACTGTCTTCGGAAATAGTCGCAATGGTGTTCAGAACCTCGAGAACACTGTCTCTCACCTCCCAGTTGGGATCGTGCAATCTTTTAAAGAGTGTGGGTCCAATCTCGTTCATCTGGCTGTCCGAGTCCACGAGTAGCGCCAAATTAGGCGGCATAAAGTTATGGATAGCAAGTTTGCACAGTTTCAACGCCTTCACACAGATCTAAATAAAAACAAAAACTCAGATTATTATTTTATCAGTCTCTCTTCTAGATGATTGTCGAGTAAAATGATAAAATTACTAAATTTTTTTTCTCGCGCAAACAATTCATTACTTTGATTTCAAAGTATACAATCTCTTACTGTTGTTAGTATTCCCGGATGATTAAGAATCTCCTGTGCGAGGGACAACACACATATTGTTTCCACGCACTCCTGCCATTTCAGTTTAAATTTTTCTGTCATAATGGCCAGACCGTCGAGCAGCGACGCCAATAAAATAGGGTGATCGATTATGGGATCGCCATCCAATATCGATTTGAACGGAAACTTCCGTTGATGTTCTGAGGGAGAAGTGCTGTTTTCTGACGGCATACAATTTGTCTTTTGCTCACATCCCCACGTGGCCGGCATATAACTTTTCAAGACGTGGCAAAAAGTCTGAAAAGTAATCACAGCTACATCCTGAAAAAAAAAAAAAAAAAAAAACAAATTACAATAATAAAAGTTGTGTTCAAGATTAAATTTAAATGAATATTTAAATTTAACAATAAAATTTTAATTAAATTTAATAAAAATTTAATGTATACTCACTCTATCCATTATGTCCGATATTTCAAGGAGAAGATCGATAGAAACTTTACAAATCTGCTCCATCGGAAGATCCCCTTTTCGTATGATGTCTCTGACATTGTAGGCTAACCTTTGCACGGGTATACATGTTACGTCAAAGATTTTACTAATGAACATATCAAAGAGATCGTGAGTCTTCTCGTTCTTCTTTATACATACGCACAGCGGTATTATCTATCATCACATTAAAATCATCAGTTTATTTAAAATAAGAATTGAGCATTTATATGCAAGTTAATAAAAAATCTACATTAAATGTAAAGCTATATTGTACATGTACACTAAATTTAACATAGATGTGCAAACTATATTCAAATACAAACTTATAATTTTTTAATTTCTAATATTTTATATTTTTATCAATACTAACTTAGATATATATATTAACCATCTTAATTACTTTTTTTCTGCATTATGTCACCTAATTTATAATAAAATATGTTGCTTATCTATATAAAAAAAATTCGTGTAAACATAAGTAAATAGTATGTATATGATCAGTATAAATAACATTTTGAAATTTACAAAGAATAGTATCACACATGCAAATCATTACATACTGCGACCAACTTACCATTAAAGCAATGGCTTGATGCTCAAATTTGTGCTGCTCTGGCAAAACAAACTCGTGCACCGCAAGCAACTTTTTCCAATATGTCATAGAGATCTTGTTGTTCCTCACTAGCTCTATAATGTCTTTTTTTGACAGCAGCATCATGGAAATGTAGCACAGACCATAGCAGAACTTGTGCCAGGCGTCGACATCGATCATGGTCGTGTGCTCTTTGATTCCCTGCTTCAGCTTCAAAAACAGCGATAGCAACAGCAGCTTGTGCACATGCTGGAGGAATCTGGTGCTGATACTGGCCTCGAACAACGCCTTCACTCGCATCTCAAGGTCCACGAGACTTTCAATTAATTCGGGAATGCTATTGTCCAGACTCGCAAACAGAGTATTCTCTAAGATGCTCGTCAACAGATCCAGCGTAGAGCACAGCAGTTTGTTTTGCTCCAGATAAGTTTCCTCCAAGGCCTGGTGCATTTGTACGTCTAGAATGTTGCTCATTAAAGGAGCGGCGATCGCCAGAATAATCTCCTTACACGTTTCGATGTTCTTTTGCTCGTGCAGCAGCAGGGTCCAGAGAAACCTCTGACTTTCCCTAGTAACATACATTGTCTGATTCCAATGTGCGTAATTCACAACGTCCCTCCATACACCTGTCGCGTTTAGAAAGAATAATAATTAGAACAAACAATATAATTTGTAAATTCTTAATACAAAAATTTTAATATACTCCAAAATTATTTTATATCTACATAATTAATACATAATAATAATTTATTTATTATTAAAAAAATATACATGTTTCAGTGTATTTTCAAAGAACTTTTTTCTTTTAACTTCAACATTAACGTTTCTATTGATGTAGATTAATTTTAATCCCATCTCTTATGCCTTACCAGACTGTATCACCCACTGCCTGCCACTTCGATGAGCAATCAGGTCCGATAGCATTGTGGTATACGCCATTTTAATGGAAGCAGGCAAATCCTCCCTGTGTAATTGCAGGATCTTGTAGAGACGATTGTACACATCCTGACACTGCCAATAGTGATAGCGCAATTCATTCCGTGAGATGATCCCAACTAACTTCAGTGTAAACGCAATCACAGGTTGCGAGGCCTTCTGATCCCCTGACTCCCATGTCGCCAGGGCCTTCGGTATCCACTTCTGAAAGACCTCGCAGTATTCGTAGTCGACTGTAGCACCTGTAAAATTCAGCAACAGTCAGGGTAACATCAAAGCAACGAGACAAAAGAAAATTGAGCGTCCTTACATTCCTTTGTGTTCTCCATGATGTGAGTGAGCAAGTGGTCCAGGTAGGTAGTCGAGACGACGTTGTAATCCGGCAGCAAGAACAGGTCCAAGACTTTCGTCAACGTCTCCTCGTTCCTCCTCCTGCAGGAATTCATCATGACACGATATTCACGGCTGACTTCTAGATGCTGATTCAGATTGCGTTCGACTGAGCAACGGGAGCAATCAACGGTGTCGCAACAACGAAAACGCGATGACGGAAATTTTATTTACATTCTGCAAATAGCGATTATACGCTTGTTGACAAGATGAAAAATTTGCAAGAGGCTGATAAGCCACCATTTTGGGAAAATCGAGGGAAACGTGGAAAAATACGTGTACTCACGACATTTTCCAACCTCTTGGCGAGCGTCCTCGACGTTTTAAAAGATGTAATGATCGGCGAGAAACTTTTTCTGAAACATTGTGAAACCCTCTCTAATCTTTAGCACGTGGCTCAATGAAACCAAATGAGACACGAATTTATAGGTTCGTTTCCACGCTATACGCTAATTGAAGGAAGATTGTTGATAATACAGACTTCTGCTGGAGATATAGCCAAGACGCGAACCTTCCATGCGTGGTATATTAGTTTCCTACGTTACCGACGCTATTGCCGCGATGTGAATGCGCATTTTAATCAGGGTTGTACGATAAATTTAACTTAAGATTATCTCTACATAAATATTACTTAAGTTTTATTTACATTATGTTCACACAAATTATTTTCATGTAAACAATACGAGTAACATAAATTATTATAAATTAGATAAAACAATAAGAAAAAAAAATATATATATAATTTAGGATAATTTTCACTATTTCTCTCTCTTTCTCTAATAAAATCCAAATCTTTGATAATTAATGAACTTTAATTCATGGATTGTTTATGTAAATAAAACATACTTTACACTTTATATGCTGGCATAAAGTTTTTTTACTTATATCTTAAAACACCCAACTCTGCGCTTTTGACCATCGATCGTACGCACTTACATAATTCATATTGCAAAATAATAACGTAAGGCTCGCGCAAATGGATCAGGCAGTGGTGTAATAGCAAAAACGTGACTGTATTTCATAAAAGCTTGAGTAAAATACATACTATGTAGCTGTGAAGCATATCTGCGTAATTACAATTATCGATAAGAATCTTTTGCATTATCATAAAATTCTATATACCATATACGACATTTATGTCTATATACCGAACGATATGTATACATGTACATATATATATATATATATATATATATATATATATATATATATATATATTCTTTTATACGTATAAACACCGTTCGATACAACATAATAAACAACGATTTGACCTGATTCTCATATATCGTTTATGTATAATACACCTGTTATAAACAAGGGTTTTCTCAGAGTACATAAATATCAATTGCCTTGTATCTTACGAGATCGGAGGAAAAAATATTACGCAAGAAAATCACTTTCATTTGGAGGTGTAGTTCATTTGAATAAATTTCATATAAGTGACAATCAATCTTGCGTGTCTCTCTTTTACGATTTTCCTCCGCTTCTCGTATTATAATTCACGGTAACCAGCGCACAGAGAAGAATATTGAGAATCCATAACAAAACAAAAAACGATCCTTCGGGATAATTGGCCTCTACAATATTTCCCAAAATCTCAGAATCCAAGCCCTCCGAATTTCAAATTCCTGGGAAGCGATTTTCCTCGAAACTTCAAAAGCGAGTGTTGAGATATTTCAAAGGGAAAAAAAATGATCTAAACTTCCAAATTTTACAACTACAGAGTCATTGAAGTTTCAGAAATGAAATCTCGAGCCTTCGAAACTTGATTTCCCAAACATGCTCTCTCCCCTAAAACAATGACTCCAAGGTCTTCAATGTAATATAACAGACAACGAATTAACGTAAATGTGTATCACTGATATAAAAAAAAACAATCTATTAGGAAATAAACTCCCATACACAGGATCTTTCACGTGTCACGCTTGATGCTACGATATCTCAATAGGCTCTTCCTGAATGTATCAAAATTCCCAATTTCTTTTACAAAATATTCTAAGACTAAAGGATTCAAGATCAAGGGATAAAAGTTCTTGATGACGTATTCCTATATGTTAACGATCCAAGATTTCAAAATTCAAAGATCCTAAAAACAGAAACAGAGAGACATCCGAGCTCAAAAGAGGCAAAGCTGACGATTTAAATACACAGAAATTCCTCAGACATTCTTTTTACACATTTCTGGATTTCTTATAAATTAAAATTCTAAAAATACCGTGTAAACACGTACACGTTTGTAGCTTTACACTGACCGCAAAAAAATATTTACTTTAAATATTATGTATATAATTTATATAGTACATATACATGTATATATACGTGTATATGTATATATATTCATACATATATATATGTATATATATTTATGAACATTTAGATATTCGTTTAAATGTTTCAAGTTTCTACATTATTTTGTAGATCCGTAAGTGTACTTTTTTTAGATTCTCAGATCGTTGGACTTTTGAATTCTTGGAACTTTAGGGCCTTGAATTATCACATTTTCTCTCTTTCTCTCTCTCTCTCTCGCAATTCGCAATTGTTCAAATTCCAAGTTTCTTGGATACCTAAAGTCTTCTCAAAGCTCGACTTCATCTGTGATTCTGTAAGATCAGAAAATCCCTTTGAAGAAACTGACGAAACATCTCCTTTAGAGTTTCGTTTTCTTCCGCCTCTACCACAGTACTTGCGTGCGCTAAGTGATTACTCAGGCTCGAAGCTAAACCAAATGCATACCTGTTAAATCGTGTGAACACCGCGATACACTACACTCTAGTTACTTTCGTTTACGTTCTCAAACGCACAGTTATACATTACAATAATGTCGCATATAGATCCCGTGTAGATGTCCGCCTGGCGTCCGCGTTCAATATTTATGATATGGATACTTGGAACATGGAAGCAACATGTCAACGTTTTTTTTTTCGCCATTTTTCTTATGTGTAGAACACTCAAACAATATTAATTGCATAGTTATGATAATGAGCTCGGTCTGAACGATACTTCAGGCATCATACGAGAGGAATCATTGGAGGATAAGGGTGTCAAAAAGGATCACCCTGCGATCAATAAGCGAGACGCTTTCGCGACTGCATTGTTTAACTCTACATCTGCTGATTTAGCTCGAAATATAATTAAGTCTGTCTCTCTTTCTTTCTCTCTCTCTCTCTCTCTCTCTTTCTTTCTTTCTTAACCGTAGCCCGTGTGTTACACATTAGAGCTAAGTAGTAGTTAACAAACAAAAACATCCGAGAAGAAAAAACGCCGACGGTGATGTCTCTCAAACCGAAATGCGCGAGTACCTTCCCCCGCATATCTTTTAACTGGAACGCATCGTTTAGAGAAGTACCTTGCGCGCAACTATATAAAAGGGGTTTCTGTGGTTGCGGAGAGCCCTCTCCTCAATGTGGCGACTTATGTTTTCGCAATGTCCATCGGTGACCCAGGTTGGGGCGTGGCAATAGGATTCGCCGTGGTGTTGGGAGCGACAGTCGGCGGCCCGCCGGGGCTCACAATGGTAGGCGGAATCGCCGGCTTGACAAAACGATCCGAGGTGCGTCTACTGGATGGTGCCACGTGTCCCTGTTACAGTGAATGTTTGAAAAACACAAGTCAGGAGTGCTTGTTGCGAAAAATTAAATCTTGGTAAAAAAAAATAAATTTTCAGAAGTGCATTTTAAATAAAAGAAATAAAACTATAAATTTGCTCTTTTAATTCCATTTCTCTATGATATTTTGTTCTAAATTATAAAATTATAAAATTTTTTTAGTTTTAAAATATTTTAAATTAATCAGTCTAAGCTTTAAAATTGTTTTTTTTTTTAAGTTAGTGCAATGATTTTTTTATAATATCAAATTTCTTGTATAAAAACTTATTTTTATAAAATGTGTTTAATTTTAAAATTAATGAGTTTACAGAAAAAAGAAAGGGAGCAAATTTTATTCTAATGTTTCTGAATGAACGGTAGTGTATATCCAGATCTAATAAATAACTAATTTCTTGTATCAAATGCATATTCCACAGGCATATCTAATAATCAATTAGTTTCCAAACGGTAGATATAATAATTTACCCCTGAAGGAGGTGACGAGCTCGCAAATGGAGGGGCAATCGGCTGACCGCAGGCATAACATCGATTTGCATTGAAGCCTTCTCTGGTCGTGGAACCTAGCACGTTAACACCTAGTAATAAAATATTCACTTGCATAAATCCGCTAAACATCAAAACATGCAATCAGAAAAGCCAATTCTGTTATAGAATTATAGAACTTGTACATCAATGTGTATATAGGGGATAAATAGGGGGGAGGTAGTGGAGATGAATGAGTGAATAAGGCAGAGTGGCGGAAGCGGAGGTTCATGTATGAATGAGAGAATAAATGAGAATGAATGGTCTCTCTCGATATTTCATTATACGGCGTTGTTAAGGCTGTAAAATTTAGCATGTAAGTTAATTTGGTTGTAAGCGGAGCAGGAGTCTACCTGTACACCGCAAGGGAAGTGGCAAATAAAGATTAATTAATTATATAGGGGATAAATAAAATAAACACTTGGAAAATACACAACTTATTTTATCAATAATAGATTGACCTATCATTTGTCTTCAATACAAATTTTATTTTTGTTGAAATAAAGTCATACAATATTTGAATAGTCAATGTTATATTCCTTTAGCAAAATATCTTCAAAGATATATTAGAAGCTATTTAAAAAATATTAAAAACAAAGTAAAACAAAAAGCGACTTAAAAAGAGTAAATTTCTTCTTCCAACATCGCTTATATGAGCAATTAAAAGATGTTCTGTTAAAAGAATCGTACATAATTCCATTCTGTAATTATTCACGCACTGTATGACTTTATTTCAACAGGGATAAAAATAAATAGTAGGCTAATTTCTCGTTAACAAAACAAGTAATGCATTAATTCAAGATGGGAAATAAGAAATCACAATATATAAAAAAAATTAAAACAATTCCTAGATTTACATTATTTTGTCTAATATTTGTATCCATTAAACGTTCTATTAATTTACATATTTTCAATACACATGTATAGATCTCATCAAAACTTACCAGGGCTTAGTGGTCTCGAGGAACTAGGCGAGGGATTGTAGGGCACAGGACTGGACACCGTGCGAGACCTTATATTACCCCCAGACATCACGATTTCGTTGTAGTGCCGTTCCTCCTCCATCTCCAAGCTGCGAAAATCATGTCTGTGAGATTAGGAACAATAAATATGTTTCGATTCTAAAATTCTATTATGTCATATTTATGCAATTTGCAATTTAACGTAATAAAAAAAATAATTTCAAGATGTTATATCAGGACTCTTAATTTTGTAAAAGAATTTCTTGAAAATTTGCAGTTTTTCCTGGAATTGTGTTTAAACCTCTAGGTAAAATTAGAGAATTCTTTTTCAATGCAGCTTTAAAATAAATTTATTTTATTATATCTTTTAATGTCTTCTATATTGCGTGTTTTTTAACTCGCAAATCACACAAGAATGTCGTAAATATCATATTTCTTGATAATCAATTGTCGACATTTTGTATTATCAATAAAATTTTGTAAAAAAAAATAAATTTAAAACTAGACGATTCCAAAAGTATACTAATTCCAAATTAATCATTTTCAACAGTAAAAAGGAAATTCCTTGAAAATTTCCAATACCAAACACTCTGTTATATACAACAAGCAGTTAGCCACTCAACACTGACCTGGATTCAGACTCTGAGAGATGTCTGCACAGAGCCTCGCGGCGCTCGACTTCCAGCTGCAACTTTCTCTGCAGTCTCAGATTCTCCTCGCGTATCTGCTTCTCCTCGTTAACGTACCGCTTCATCTTCTCTGTATCTAAAAATAACAAAGGCAAATAGAGGTAACCACCAAACATGATTAACTTTTTTTAAAAGCTAAATGTTCTTACGTTCTTGTTGCGATATTAGTAACGTGTGCTTTAATCGAGCGACCTCGCTTCTCAGAGTCTGAATGTGCGTGCTCAGATTTGTGGCAGTGTCGCCATTGTTGATCTCCCTGGGCGAGGTAGGATCAGAAACTGGCTGGTCCAGCTTGATCTGCAGCATCCTTTTCTCAGCTTCGAGTTTGTCCATTCGTTTCCACAGCTTGTTAACCAGTGCCTCCTGCTCCTGTTCGAGAGTGTTCTCCAACTCGACTTTCTCACGCCGTAGTTGTTCCAGATTGCTCTGCTTAGCCAGGGTCTCTGCCTCTAGCTTCTCAATCTTTCTCATCAGCTTGTTCACCAGGCACTCCTGTTCCTGCTCCAATGTCTGCTCAAGCCGACACTTCTCCTGCCGCAGCTGGTTTAACTTCCTCGACAGATCATTGGTAAGACATTCCTCCTCCTGCTCGTAGTGATGAGCCAGGGTCTCTTTCTCCTTCTTCAACGCCTGGATCTTCTTCAGCAAAGTGTTGCTTATGAATTCCTCCTCCTGCTCGGCCTTTGCTTGCTGCAAATACAAAAAAACATGAACCTTCTGCTTTTTACAAAATGTAGAAATAAAATAGTAACATGGATCATCACTAGTAAGCCTTATTTTGTAACTTTCAGGATAGATCTACATTAGAAAAATTTAATGCTCACAAAGAGATAAAAAAAGAATTGGCTCTCACTATGATAACGGATGCCTGGCGCAGGGCCCGATTCTCCTCCTGCAGGGCCTTCACCCGCAGCTTGTAGGTCTCAAGCTCGACCTTGAGCACGCGGTTGTGCTGCTGCAAGGACTCGATGCGCTTCTGCAGCTGCTCCCTCGTGACCGGCGATGGCGGCATCATGATCGGCCCGCCGTCGATCGAGCTGGAATCGCTCTCGGATGCGCTATCGCGATCGGCCATGGCTCTCTTCCTCGCGGCTCGTACGAATGACGACAACGACGACGACGAAGACGATGAGGATGACGAGAAGAATGTGAATGGGTGAGGTGAGGGTCGCCGGTTATCGCCGGTCGCCGATGTTCATCGCATGCAACTTCGGGTGAGATGGTACGCCCTGGCGCCGGCGTGCCCAACGCGCGCACGTGCCCCTCGCCTGTTCGTTGCACCAAGTCCGCCCGCCGACCGTTTCAGGAGGATACGCGGGAAGAAGTAGCGCGCAAGAAGTAACCGTTGGCGTGATTAACAAGCGGCAGACATGTGCTTCCGCGTTAAACGAGGGGACGTACCTGCAGAAAAGGATATCAGCTGTTTGTGCGCCGCGCTCGCTCACCGACTGTTTCTCGCGAGACCGCGAAAGTGGCGCGGCGTTCCGCGACTTTTGTCGTTCCCCGCCGCACGGTCCGTGTGTGTGCGTCGTAGTCGCGACTCTCGCCGACCGTGGGGACACCTGGTGGATTGAGTTTGTGTCTCTGCAGCTCGGTGAAAATTAAAAAAAAAAAGCGAGTAAATTCTCTCTAGAGAATTTGTAATTTTATTGGTCAACATCTAGTGAATTCGTATATTGTAATTTCCCTTCCAAGTTAAGGCCTAAACACACAATGCCCCAGCAACAGGCAATAAAAACAGAGAAATAATGGAAGAGAGAAAGGATCTACGAATGACTCACAAACCTTTTTAATTGCACTTCAAACCTCTTCATACACGAAATACAAATGATTATACCTAGCAATTATTTTAAAAAACGTTCACTTTCGGTCAAGTGTGAGTGAATTTCCTATTGGCTGTTGCTTGGCATTGTGTGATGGCCTTTATGTATATATATGCATATATCAACACATGTAATGCATTTGCTCAAAATGCTACATCTTGCTTGGTTATCTGGGATCCTAATATTGTAATTACTATAAAGATTCAGGTTATAAATAATTACATTCAATTCCTTTAAATCAAATTTTGTATTAAAAAATGTTTATTTTTAAAAAAGTTTTTACAATTTAATATGTATATAACAAATTTAATTACGAACTATTAAAAAGAACATTTACTTTTTAAGTTGATGCGAACTGTCGCCATGTTTGCGATTAATCTGTTTAGCAGACAGTCGCGGCTCTTTGATTGTATATAGACTCTTTATATACTTTTACAAAAAGGAATAAAAGATACGATACGTTTCTTTCTATTTAAAGATAAAGGGATATCCAGTCATATATATTCAATACATAAAATGTAAATCTATTAGAAACTTTAAGTAAAGGTAAATCTAGTAGAAACTTTAAGTTGCATTTTACGAGCAGCGATTTTGTTTCCAAATCTGGGATGCTCCCTAGAAAATTACTCAAGTCAATTGCTTTTAAACGTTGACAACAGGAAAACAATTTATCGAAGCTGTTCTGTAGATCACTTATATTAGGCATCCTGTTACAAATAAAAGTCACATGATATATAGTAGTCAACAATTTTAGTCACAAACAGATGAACAACGGATGCAGATAAAGACTTGTGTTCCTTTTAGCATTCATCACGTTGCATTATTTTAACTTATAAAATTAATGTTGAGCACCATTACTTTATTTCTGTCCAGTTTAAAAAATAATTTTTAATATAAAAAAGTAAAACTTGTTAGCTACAAGGCTGCAAAAGTGCAACAAGCTTATAACTTTCATTTAAGTATTTTAAGTTATAACAGATTTGAAACACTAAGTTTAATTAAGTGACCACCAACATCTATATTAATAGAAAATGAGCCAAATTAGTATGTGTGGTTCGGCCTGTAGGAAAAAATTATGCAAAAATTATTACATAAAAAATTGCATATTTTTGTGCATGAATTTCTGCAGTTTTTACAGATCCTTGTACAAAGTTTTCGCCTTCAGAATTTTTCTGCAGAAAATTTTGCAAAATTTTATGTAATTTTTCTGAAAGCAAAAAACTTTAGAAAACATTACATAAAATTCTGCAAAATATTCTGCAGAAAAATTTTGAAGGCGAAAACTTTGTACAAAAATCTGTAAAAACCGCAGAAATTTATGCACAAAAATATGCAATTTTTTGTGCATAAGTTTCTGCGGTAATTTTTGCATAATTTTTTCCTACGGGGGAAGCCTTTGTTGTTCATTAAATATTAATTTAACAAATGATGCTTAAAAGCGTTGTAAGCGCCAAAAGGAACACAGCCAAACAGATTAATGAGAAACTCAGAGGCATGATTCTTGAATCTGTACAAAAAACTTTACATACGAAAGTAACGTTGTATGTTCACCAATTGGTATATATTTTTTAGATATCAAATTATATATCAGTCAGTGAAAGCGCAACATTATTTTCGTATGCGAAATTTTTTCGTACAAGTTCAAAAATCGGCCCTCAGTAATTCTTCAATGTGATTAGTTCTTTAGTTTTTCGCTGGATTTAGCAATAGAAACTAAATAATAAAGAACATAAAAAAGAATCACTTGCTCATCATTGATCTGCTCTATCTGTTGAACCCGCCCATTATAATATATATATTAATATGCATGCATGAAAAAAATAAACAAGTTTAATGAAAAATATGGTAATATATTATAAACATATTTAAAAAAAAATATACATGTATATCACATACATACTTGATAAATCCAAAAATCACTTCCTGGAGTTTCTTACAAGAAGCAAGGGCATCAATACCTTGCGACGTAAGAGTGTTTGTCATTCGTAAATTTATCTTTTCTAAATTTGGACACGAAGTTTTTAATTCCAGTGCAACTGCGTCCAAATTTAAATTTTTATTGTAGGCTAAATTTAACTCATGTATATGTTGATTGTTCTGAAGTATTTTACAAAGAGTTTCAGTTTTTAAATTTTTTATCTCTTGAAGATGTAAACACTCCAGAAACTTTAATTTTTCAAGATGAGAAAAACCTTCATCTTTTATAAGATTACAATTAGATAAGTCCAACACTAAAAGAAACATATGTACAAAATGTATAAATTATACACAATTTACCCGTAATTAACAATTATATATATGTATATTTATATGATACATACCTTTTAATTTTATACATATCTCTGATATTTTTAATACAACAAAGTTGTCGATGGATTGACAGGAAATTAATCTTAAATCCGTTAAATTTCCGCAATTGTTAAGAAATTCAATAAAATCTGCAGCAAAGAAGTTGCAAAATGACAGATCCAGCTGTGTTAAATATTTACATCTAGGCGCAAAGTAGTTAAATATATGAGAAATTTCGAAGCGCCAATATGTAAAATGTATATTTCGCACATTCAAACTCTCGTAAAGAGAAGAATCCCATGACAAATTGTTTAAACGTTTGTTTACTTTGCTCACACGGCATAACGACTTAAAATCTAAATTTTTTAATATTTCCAATATTATTTCATCCTGCAAAAATAAAATTTTAATATACGAGATAATATTACAATAAATTATTATAAAAATTAAGCTTTTTAAAAAATACTTTACAGAAAAAATACTTACAGAAAGATCAGATAAACTGCAACGTGGTAGCTCATTGGAGTTATCCCATAGAGATTCAATATTTTCCATCAACTTCTTATAATTCGAATAATCATTGAATAAAGGATTTTTATATACCCGCTTAACAAATTGCAAAAAATTAGGGATTATATCTTGAGATACTTTTCTATGTGCGAGCTCAGCCTTGTGAAGATTTTCTATTATATTGCTGTGAACAGTATTGGAATAATTGTTTTATTTTAATAATAAAAAAAATTAAAAAATCTGTGTGTAATTACTTAAACGCGCGCTCATATTAAACGTATTCGACTGCAATACACTTGAATTCGAAATGAATTGAAGATTGTCACATGCTCTACTTTAGATTTTAATTCATACTCATTGGAATCAAAAACATTAATATTGATGATTACCTTTTATAAAAAGTGCAATACTCGTCTATTTTCTCTTGAAATTCATTTGTACCCATTTTAGCATATGCATGTTTATGTACATTTGGATGCCTGTGTGTATATACAAAGCAAGGAAAGTTTTCATGACGGTTAAAATCCAATGGCTTATATTTAGATACTATAATCTCTCTTATATGACGTTCAAGTCTTAATTGATTAAGTAGATTTTTGTCAAAATGTGTAGGAAGGATTAATTCTGAAGTACCAATAAGCATTACAGCATCCAATTTGAAATGCTTTTCTAATAAGCTACAATTGAATTCTAATCTGAGCATCTTTGTTTTGAAATTACACGGCCGTAAAATTGGGGAAAATAATGTTAAGCCGACATTTTCTTGTGTTATTCGAATTTCTGTTTCATTCCACAATAGAAACCACTGATTGTTATAATCTTTAGCCCAAATTCGAATTACTCTTCCAGGATTATATTTTTCGTACATAGAGATTCGAACTGGATATACAGATTCATGATACTCGATATCTACAAAATATAAAATAAAATTATAATCTCTTGCATATAGAAATATATATCTAACAATACTTTACATATTAATAAAAAAATATTACGTACTAATATAACTGTGATTAATTTGCTCTTTTTCAAGCATCATAGAATCAATTGATTTTGAAGATATTTTGTTCTGCATTTCCCGAATTGTCTATTAAAAAGTAAAAAAAATCAAATTATACACCATCTTGGTATAATATAAAATTGGAATGTGATTACTTTGAGGACATTAATGATAATATTAATAAGCGTACATGTATATGAATCCCAAAGTTATAACGTGAATAATTTGTAGGTGGCCCAACTATGTCATGAACAGTAGCAGATATTCCAGAATTATCATTGATGCTGTCACATTGATAATTAAAACTATTCTTTGCAAATTGAAAAACAAAATTAACATGCACTTTGGTATTATTAATATCTCGACCCAAAATGGGCAGTTTGTCGATATAAGGATAATGATTAATATTATAATATGAAGATTGATAATTGGCTGCCATAGTATCTCTCTGAAAAAAGATAAAAAATATGACATAATAATTTTCGTAGTTTTTCAATCTATGCTGCAATTGATTTATTTTTATTCATTTAAATCGCATAAGCTGCAATTTATTATTTCACTCTTTTAAGCCATTTTTGAGCCGTTAAAAAACTTGTAAATTCATGTATTTCCACTCCCCTTATTTTTATGTCAAGTTTTATTAAAATTTGTTGTATTATATCTTTGTTATATTAATCTTGTTATATTATAGAGAATACAAAAGGTGAATTTATGTAATTTTTTTTTTTTTTTTCAAAAAATAAATATCGTATTTAGAAAGAGATTTTTACTGTAAAACTTTTGTAAGACATTTTTCGTTTACTTTATGAAATGTTTCGAAAAAAGTCTATCTTTGAAGGGTACGTGGTTTCACCCTTTCAAAACGTTTTTGGGCTGCTAAAGAAGATTTATGACTTTATGTATTTATCCTTTTTACACTTATATCAAGTTTCCTTAAAATCTAAATTTTCGTGAGATTTTCTTGTAAAGCTGCGGTCCGAAATTCGTTCACATGCTGATAGTGCTAATAGCACTAAAGATCAGTCCGAAATTACGCGCTCAAGCTCTACTTATTTCGTAACGTGCTATATACGCGTTCAAAATATGAAAAAGGGCGGAAGTCTTCTCGATTGAAATATAAAATATTACTTTGCTAAATTTAAATATATATTTTAAAATTAAAGGGTCACAGCTTACAAAAAAAAATAATTTTGGAAATGATACACATTAAAGAATAAAAAAATACTATTAATTTGCAAAAAACACTGAATGTCTTGTTGAAACATATTGTTACTTATTATATATATACTTTCTAGCAAACTCTAAATACAAAATAACACAAGTACAATAATTTATTTTGATTTATTATGGTTTATTTGTCTGTACGCATAAATGCTCGGGTGATAGCAATGTCAATGCATTTTGGATCGTAGCTTAATATTAAATAAGAACAAATAATGCTTATAATGATTATGAATATTATGATGATGATTGATAATGAATTAAGGTGCAATTTCATGCGAGCGAAGGAAAGCTTTTATTCCTTCTTCGATTTTCGACAATACGACTGTATCAGCAACAACACGCTGAAAGTTCGACTTAGTCCATCAGCGAAGAACGCCAAACACAAAATATACAATTACGGCAGCTGCACGTCGTCTTCTAATCTTTGCTCCAACTGTAGCTCTTACATATTCCTCCATATTTTCGAAACTGTTTCAAATTTAAGCCAGCGAAGAAACGCTCCATGAAAAAGTAGGAGACGATAGCTTTAGCATTTCAATGCCGAAATTTCATTGCGATGGAGTGGGGGTTAACGCCAGCATTTCTTCGCTCGCATGAAATTGCACCTTAAGGGCCATCACACAATAGACAATACCAGGCAACAGGCAATAAAAATAATGAAAGAGAGAAAGGATCTTCTCTTTCTCTCTTTCTTTATTTCTTGTTTCTATTACCTGTTGCCTGGCGATGGCTGCTTTTTTTTTAGGGAACGCAATCGACACAAGCATCGTTCTATCTTTGTTACTCATTGAACATAAAAAAAGATAGATGCTTGTGTCGATTGTGTTCCCTAAAAGGAAAGCAGCCATTGTGTGATGGCCTTAACCTGTTGCACCAGTACAGCAGTGCGGCGAAAAAGAACAAGTCAAAAGTTGCACTACTTACATCTTTGAATATGTATTTGATTGAAATGACTGACTATCTGAGATTAGCTGCGTTTTGATTTCTATATAACGTATGACGTAATATATATGTGATAGAAATATATGATAGAGTTTCTCCTATCATAGATTATATACGATAGAAATCTCGAAATGTAGCTAACTTTAGGCATTTCTGTTTGCAAATGTAGATGTATATTTTAAATAAATATTTACCTTTATTTTAATGATTGTATCCTTATATAATTTAATCTTGGTTAAGACTAAATTTCTCTTTTCGACAAGCAAAATGTATCACTACTATTCAGTTTGTTAGCTCACAAAGAAATGAAGTGGAAAGGCAACAGCCAGCAATAGCTTTTCGAAATCTTATAGGCTTATACTATACGCTAGCTGCACGTGGAGGGGATGGCTGACGCTTGATGCTCATTTTCGGCGTCAAGACATCACGTGACAAAAAATAAAGATACCCATTCGTAATTTTTAGTCACGTGATGTCTTTTGACGCTGAAAATAAGCGTCAAGCGTCAGCGTAGGGGGGGGTTCCCAACCAGTGGTCCGCGGACCACTAGGGGCTCAATTCTGTACTTGCCTATCGACGACTGTCGGTATCAGTAACTCTCCCTATTGAAAGATGCGTGCCCGTGACGCCAAGAGATGGCGCTACTCACCTTGACAGCTAAGGCGACTCCGGAGCACCTGGAGCCTGCGCGACTGTCAAACGGACGTGACATACGTTATAACGACGGAAAAAGTTCTAGAAGCCGGCGAAATATTCGGAGCGAGTTCCAGCGGGTAGCGACTAACGAGCGGGAAGCGGGAGGCTCTCGTTCGGGTGGTGTGATTGTACGGACGTCAGTCCCGCGGCGTGCAATCTGAAAAAGACTATACTGTACCTGAAGAAAATATACGCATATATATCTGTTACTTTTCAATTAAGTGTCGATTCCTTTAATGTTCCTGTCCTTGCCTCATCGGCGAGTTTCCAGTTTAATACGCAAGAAAGTAACCGCAAGCCGGTAGGGTGCACGTGTGCGCAGCGTGCTCTTCAAGCCGGAGGAACAGTGAAACAGGAGGATCGTGGATCCGGACCGCCGCATGCACCAGAAATGTACCAAAATGGTTAGCCACGCCTTAACCAGAAAGTACCAAACACGCGAAAACGATCTGGTACACATTGGTATACTTTGGTACATGTACCAAACGATCGCCAAAAATCGCCTTATGATATAACGAATTGAAAATACCGCGGTAAGATGGCGGTATCTGGAAGCAACTTTTCATTGGCTGCGTTCAGCAGAAAAAGCAGCTTTGTAACTGTTGTAAAATTCTTCAACACGATTGGTTCTTGCTCTTAGTTCCTGTTAGATCTAAACGTATAAACCAGTCGTGTTGAAGAATTTTACAACAGTTGCAAAGCTGCTTTTTCTGCTGAACGCAGCCATTGGCTGTTAAAAGGCATAGCATAATCACTGCCGGTCGGAAAAAAACGGTGGAGCAAATCTGTAAACCTCGTGGAGTGTTGTAGGATCGTGACATGTGGGACTCATGAGTAACGGATCAACTTGTATCACGATAAGAGAGAATTTCGTATGACCACAAAAATGAGCGACGCGGAAATAGATCAAGATTTATACGAGAGCGACCAAGAAGTTGCTAAAAATCACTCAAATCTTATCGAGGCTGTGTCGCGCCTCGACAAGAGACAAAGGTAAAAAAATGTAGTTATTACAATTCTTGAAATGTTTAAATTTTTAAGAATTTTATGATATATTTTTTCATTTTCTTTCCTTGGCAGAGTGAAGAAGGCAAAACGAAGCGAACCCAGTTTAGAGGTATCAGAGTATCATCTTGTGAAAAGTGGAGTAATAGATGGAGATACGGTATGCACGCGAGACCTGATCAAATTGTTAGAACAAAAAGGGGATCAGAATGACACAATTAAAAGGCTTCGATACATTCAACAGAAGAACAAAGTTCTTCCGAAGCCATTGGAGAAACCAGCAGCTGAAAGGGTAATTTAATGTAATATTAGTTTAAATTGATTGATCTATTGTATTCGGTTAACCTCTGCATAATTTTAAAGTTACAGAATCTTAAGTATAGCTACAAAAAAGAAAATGAAATAGATTGATCAGTAAATATCAATCTGTTTTAAAATTATAAAATATACAAAATTGTTATTTTTTTAGACTTGATTATTTAGGTGTTAATTTTTTAAATACAAATTTGTCCATTTATTTTCATGTAATTTTTGCTAATAAAATTTGTATTAATTAAGAAATGTCAATCTTTTATGTATTATAGAAATTAGTTATTTAAAGTTATTTTAAATAACTAATTTATTATTTTTTATTTAAATGTTTATTAATGTTTAATTTGAGTTTAATAATGAAAAATTTATTATTTAAATGTTTATTAATGTTTAAATTTCTATCTATTTTATTATAATTTTCCTATTTTTATAACTGTAACTTTTCCTAATAAAATTTATATGGCATCTTGCATAAGACAAAATAAGAAACTTAAAGCTTGAATTCTTTATTATTTATAGATTAAAAGGACAATAGGTCTTGAGAAGGTTACAGAGGAATTGAAAAAATGGGACAGTATAGTTGCTAAGAATCGAACAGCTGAACAACTAGTCTTTCCGTTGAAACGTATAACACCAGTGACAGATTCTCACAATTTAAAGACTCCTAAATTTCTGAAGGGCTTTAGTATAAAGTCTGATTTGATGAAAAAGTTTGAAGAAGTGGATCCTACATTGCTTTATCCTGCTGTCGACAAGGAAGAGGAAAAGGATAATAAATACAAAATGACTCTGAAAGAGGTCATCATAAGGAGGAAGGAAGCTGCCAGATTAAGAGCACAACAGGTACAAAAACTTATGCTGCAGTTTAAGAGATTATATTTAAAGAAGAAATAAATTCAAAAGCAAACTACTGTTATTTTTTATTAGAAGATATATTTAGAGAGAGACTTCCAAATTCTTTTAATTAAGGCACAATTAAAATGCGCACAAAAGATAATAATGGGCGATTTTATGCTAATAATACAAAATTTTTCAATTGTTTTTGTTATTAGGATAAAGTCATCTTTTGTCTTTTACATTTTTGTATTTTAATTATATGAAAAAATTTGGAATTCTACAAAGCCACAATTTATTTTTATTTTTTAATAAAAAATGTCGGCAATTTGCTTTAGGATTCCCTTAATGGAGAACGGTTTTTAACATCTTTAACTTTCAGTCATATAGAGAGGCAAAGGCGCATCGTCAGCATAAGATAAAGAGCAAAAAATTCCATCGCATCGAGCGAAAAAATAAAATTAAACAACATTTAAAGGATTTCGAAAAATTAAAAGATACTAATCCAGAGGAGGCTCTTGCAAAATTAGAACAATTAGACAAAACTCGTGCCGAAGAGAGAATGTCATTGAGACATAAAAACACGGGCCAATGGGCTAGGAATAAACAGATTAAAGCCAAATATGATAAAGAAGTGAGTATTACATATTTTGATTCAAAATATAAAATATAAAAAACATCCATGGGTAAAAAAACATCTATTTTTAATAAAAATTATATTAATAAAAATTTATACTTAAATATTTTCCAGAAGTAGTTAAATATTCTTAATATTAAAGATGTTGAAATGTTATAAAAAATAGTAAAATATAATAAATTTTTTTTATTAGACACGACAAATACTCTCTGAACAATTAGCCATTAGTAAAGAATTGACGCAAAAAGTTAAGAGAATAGATAGTAGTGACGAGGAAGATGAGGATGATGAGAATGATGAGGAAAACATAAAAGATAAAGAAGATGAGATACTATTAAATGAGAAAGGAGACAACATAAAGACCAATTCTGAAATTGATGATTTCATTAAGCTTTGTCGGGAGTACTACGATAAGAAGCAACAGAAGGCAGAGATAATAGAAACAAGTGAAATTTCAGGTGAGATTCTATCGGAAAAGAAAAAAGAGTCGTCAAATCATAATACAGAAAATACTACGCAAATAAATTCAAGTAATATGAAAAATAAACTCCTCAAAAATAAGAAGAATAGTGTTTTGCAAACAAGTACTAGTGATAAGACAAATGAATTATGCAACAATGAGAAAGACAATGCTTTGCAAGCAAATATAAGTGATACGACAATAAACTCACATGATAATGAGAAAAATAGTGCTTTGCAAGCAAATACAAGTGATAAGAAAAATAAATCCCGTGGCAAGAAGAAAAACGATACTTTGCAAGAAAATATAAGTGCAAAAAATAAATCCTGTAGCAATAAGAAAAATAGTACTTTGCAAGCGAAAATAAATGACACTAAAGGTAAATTACAAGGCAATGAGAAAAGTAGTGCTTTACAAGCAAGTACAAGTGATACAAAAGGCAAATCTTGCAGCAATGAGAATAGTAATGCTTTATTAGCAGCTGCAAATGATACAAAAGATAGATTTTGTAAAGAAATAAAACGTAAAGAAAGTTGTAAAGCTACTACGCAAGCAAGGTATATTGAAAATTATAAGTTTTCCAAATAATACTATATAAGATATGAATAATAAAAAATTTAAGATATAAAAATGAAATATTTAATTTCAGGGGATCGAAAAAAGAAAACGCAAAGCGCAAATTAAATCCAAAGGTGCAGGAAGTGAAGAAGAAATTCAAGGTAAACGACGACAAAACAAAAAAGAATGGGGAAGAGAAGAAGAAAAAGGAGATTGAAGATTACTCGCCAAGCCTCGAATTCGAAAATCCCAAACGGAAACCTATTTTAGATTCTCCATTGGAAGAAACGACTACCTCCAGAGAACATGTACAGAAGGATAATGATCTGATGAGTTTGAAGGCAATAGCGAATAGCGTAGAGAAGCCGGTCGATATTGATAGCTACGAACCGGAAATAGATCCAAAAAAATACGTAAATGTAAAGCCCAAACATTTGAAGACTCAGCTACCAGATGTGGCCACGTATGGAGATGAGGACAGTGATCAGGAGGAAACGCACAGAATAATGAGTGAGGCATTCGCGGACGATGACGTTGTCGAGGAATTTATGAAAGAGAAGGACGAGGAGGTATGTAATAAAAATTTTTTTTAACTACATGTATATAAAAAAAACAAATTATTATATCGTTTTTGGAAAAAATTTGTTGAAACTTGCAAATTAGTGCTCTTAATTTTTCTGAAAAATAAAACGAGAAAAATTTTTTTGTCTAGGAAAAATATGATTATAATAGTGATAGTAGATTTTATTGATAAATTACTTTTTATTGATAAATTACTTATTATTCAAATGAAAAAAATCTTAAAATTAGTGACGTAGAAAATAATAAAAAGAAAGAGATGGCATTAAAAGAAAAAAAAAACGTGAAAAAATAGGACAAGGAAAAATGGAAAAAAAATTGTTTTTTCTTTTATTCATTAAATTTTCGAAAATTTTAGAACTTGATTAAAAACGCTAGATCATGTATAATAGATAGATATACTTTTTGTTTCTTTGTACTGAATGATGTTGCGTTTCTATGAAAAATTAATAAAAACTGTTAATAATTTAGTACATGCAAAATGATTTCAGGTGAAGAAATCGCAGCCGCAGGTTATTGATTTGAGTCTACCCGGGTGGGGCGACTGGGGAGGACCGAATGTCAAGAAGCGTAATATAACTCGTAAAAAAAGCCGATTTATGCTGACTGTTCCCAAGGAAGCGCCACGTAAACCTGAGAATAAAGGAAAAGTCATAGTATTTGAACATGAAAACGAAAAACTGAGGAAACATCTCGTCAAGGAGCTACCTTATCCGTTTACCAAAGTCAAGGATTTTGAAGCGAGCATTAGAGCTCCTATCAGCAGGACCTTCGTTCCAATGAGTGCCCATGTGCGACTCATTCAGCCAACAGTGAAAACCAAGTTGGGACAAATAATCGAGCCGATGGATGAAAATCAGTTGGTGAAAAATCAACCAATGATGAAAAAACCACTATTAAAACGTATCAATGCGAAAAATAATAAGAAGAATATTGTAAAAAACAATGCGAAGAAAAATAAGAAGGAGAATAACAAAAAGAATAGTAAATAAAGATGTAAAAACACAGACTGTAAAAAAGCTATAAATCTTTTTTAAAACGTGGAAGAAATTCTCATGGATTCCTTCTACCTCCCAGAGACACTAAGGGGTATGTCGGACTTTTACTAACTCCCACGGATATAGGCGTTTATCATAGCAGCCTCAGAACCAGATTTTTTTCGAATTAATTCCACGGAATGTATAATAAATTGTATTATACACTATATATAAAAATATTTTAAAAATATATTTTTATGATTAATTAAATTAATAAGTAATAAATTAATAATTAGCTCCCTGACAAAAATTTCTTATATATATATATATAATAGTATATATATTACATAATAGTGAAAAAATTTTTATTTTAAATTTATGAAAATTTTTGAATAATTATATGTTAAATTTTTACTTTAGAATAAGAAATTCTTAGAAATATATTAGAATTTACATATGTAAAGGCTTATATTTTGGATATTTTGTAAGTTTTCTTTAGCAATTATAGAATACGAAGTTTTGAAAAGTTATATAATTCTGAGAGAAACGTTCGTCAGGGCTGTTAATAATTCAGCACTTATCATTCGCATTGCTGAAATTATGTCGAGAAAAATAAGCATTTCTACGAAAAAAAATTTATCATCATGCTTATCGAGCGAAGGCAGCACAACGTGGTAGCGATAAGATCACGTATCACGATTCTGCGCTCGCGCACCGGCGCCCCCTGCCGGCGGCCGGCGACGGCGCGCGGAACAGTTCCGCCCGGCGCCGCTCGCGGCGCCACGCTGCAGAAGCGCGCGAACCGTGCAGCGTGCGAGACGCGGCGGTTGGCTGGCGGTGGCGGCGGCGATGACGACGGCGGCGACTCCGGTGGTGGTGGTGGCGGCGGCGGCGCAGCATGCCTGGCAGCACCGGCGACCATCCGTCCGTCAATCAGTCAATCGTCGTGCCTCTGGTGTGGTCAGTGTGTCAGTCAGTCCACGAGCGCGCGTCACACCGGGAATAGTGCAACCTCTCTCGCACACAACGCTCCGTGATTATCCACGCATCCGAGTCGATCAAGTTTCGAGCGAAGGGATCAGCGAACACGGGGGAGAGCCAGGCAGATCGGGACGGCGAGGAGGGGACCACACAATTGCGTGCGATTTTTCGGGCGCGAGTTGGACCGACCGCGCGCGGGCCGGACGGCGAGAGGATGGCGGACACCAAGGACGACTGCGCCGACAACGTGCAGTTCTTCGAGGGCGTCGAGAAGCTCCTCGAGATCTGGTTCACCAGCTCCAAGGGCCTCAAGCAGCATCAGGGTGATCTTCGGCAGGTACCACGGTAAGTACGCCGCCCGCCGGCGTCTTGCTGCTATACCTCCGACACCATCGCCACCGCCACCTCCTCTTCCATCTCCACCACCTCCTCCTCCTCGCCACCCCGCGGGAACGATGACAGTCGACGCCGGCCAGGCCAGGACGGACGGACGGTAACGACAGCCGCGCCGGCGTCGACCGTTGGGAGCCGTACACTCGGACTGACCGCTCACGTCGTCCCGATCCCGATTTTTCTACAATTTCCCCCCCTCCCCCCGACCGAACTTCCAAAAGCTTCCTAGATCGAGGCACCGCCGCGCCGTCTCTCTACGGGGTATTTCACCCAGGTTGGGTGAAATGTCACGCCGTGATTCACGTCCCGGAGGGAGCGACGCTTCGTGACGGATGATGACAGCGACGGTTTGCGTCCTCCTCACAGAGGAAGTTTCCTTTTAAAAAGTCTCCCGTCCGCGGTTGTCCGTTATTGCCCCAAAGTATGGGACGGAATAGAAGCACGAAGGAAAGGATGCATCGACAGCATGGGGAAAACTGGTGGCAGCTTTAAAGAACGTTGCAAACAGTATTTCATGCTTTTACCATGGTTTTTGATCATCAATATTAAAGACGATTATTGATTAACATCGAATTAACATTTCGGTTCGTTGTTTGATTGACGCGCGGGGGAAAAAATGGTGCGGCAACAGCACGGTCTTTCAAACGGAGAATAATCCGGAAGTAATTTCAGTACGAAACAATTAATAAATTCAATAACGCCGCTTGTCACCGTTGGTACGTGAAGGGTTGTGTCCGTCCTTTCCTTTTCATTCTCAAGAATCAATTTCCCCCTTAAAGTCGCTCGAGTCCGAATTCTGGAAAGGATAGTTCAGGCGCATATTCCCGAGAACAATCGCAAATTCTTCCCCCGACTTATCGAACCCTCTCGATAAGGTCTCTCAGTTTTTTTTTTTTTTTTTCGGGTCTTCTCCCCTCGTCCGCCCGGATCCCGAGGATTCTCTTCGACAATCAAGCGAGTAAAGTTCAGACTCTATCGAAACGTTTTGGGTTACGACTCGAGGTATAAACTGGCAACGGAAGACGATAAGGCGAGATTTGCTCAACCTGTATCCACAGAGAGAGAGAGAGAGAGAGATAGAGCAGCGGCGCGCTCAGCGTGGCAATTACATAACCGCCGCGCGCCTATTGATAATAGCGAGGCGCAATCCGATTGTTGTACTGGTTGTTTACGCGAGGAACGTCGGGGTGTCGTTGAACCTACTCCGTCTGCTCGGACGTGGCGCGCCTATTACGCCGGGCGCCGGCCGATGTGCCGACCGCTGTTTATTTTTGCATATCACGGCGACAATAAATTTAGATCGCCCATGCCGCCGTCGGCCGGCAAGGAAGCGAGCCGATGGAGAACCGCTGATCCCCCGGAGGAAGCCTCCGGTTTTGGCACGCGGAACCGCGATTGTTATTGAACCTCTCTCTCTCTCTCTCTCTCTCTCTCTCTCTCTCTCTCTCTCTCTCTCTCTCTCTCTTTCGTTGGGGGTTCAACGATGAAGTTCACCCGGACGGTAGACGGAACGGCGTTCACGTTCACGTTCGGTCCGTCGATTCGGTTGATTGATAAATCAATTTCAATTTAGAGATTAAGGTAATCTCTCAAACGTCTGATAAATGTGCGCCACGGGAAACATGCGTGTGACCTCATGTCACAGGAATTTCGCCGTGTAACGAATGTAATACGGAAAGTAAAGCCCCTCTCGCGTAAACACGGGGAATCGTATTCTCGTAAGTCTTTCAATGATCTTTTTTTTTTTTTATTACAAGGACTCTGTTGTATAGTAATAAATAATTGACGAACTTCGCAACTTGGATTTCGATCTAAATTTATTTGAAGATCGAATTTACGGAAATCACTACGAGAGATTTGTTCGGACAGTCGCAAAATTTGTCAAATATTAAAAAAAAAAACCGCCTGCAAATTTGTTGTTTACAATAAGCCTGGAAAAGGCCGTGTTTAAAAGAAATTTCTGTAACTTGTATTGCTTTATCAGCGACGCACAAAGTAGCGTTTTAATGGGACATATTTTTGAACGTTTCTTTGAATTATTTTTTTTTTTAATTTTTAATTTAAATTTTAATTTAAAAATTGAAACGTTTTAACGAAATTTATGAAATCTTTCACGACAGAATTGGCACAAGTTATCGTACATACGCCAATTTTCTTTAAAAATTTTAAGGAAAAATTCAGAAACATGTCCCGTTAGAATATTTTTACATTAGAATGCTATTTGTGCACCGCTAATAAGTTAAGTAAAAGTTAAGGAAATTTGTTCGTTTCATTTTTTCCTCCGTTCATGTTGTACCTGAAAATTCTACTGACATTTCTTAAATTGATAAATTTTTACGCTGTACATACTATATTCGGTAAATTTCTCATTAATCGCTATAAGTTGTTATTACTTTCTTAAAATAACAATTTATGTGCGAGATCGATCTTAACTTCAAACAATTAATGAAATTCGAGTTACGAAGTTTGTTAATTATTTGCTATTTTGCTGTAATGATACTAATCGGATAAATCGCTATTATTCTTGCAGGCAAAAGTGGGAATCGTTGCTTAAGATAGTCCGTTGCGAGATCATCAGTTTTTGCCGCAACGACCAAATGGACGCCTACGTTCTCAGGTAAGTCAAAACAATATGAAAGTCGCGCGCTCAGGTAATAGACCGGGCCGACCGTCAGGGAAAGAAGGAAGAGCCTTGAGATTTATAACGAGAGATATTTTTGTCAAAGAAATCAATGCCGACGAGTCGACCATTGTGCTATTTTTGGGCCTAAATCGCCTACTTGCCTAACATAAAATTATGATGTCTGCTCTTCCGAAACTCAGCGAGTAGAATATTGTTTTTCACATTCTATTGTTCCGAGAACCCGTGGAGTCACGATATTTTATTTCTCAGTTTAATGCAGAAAGGATGTTTAAAAATTTAATTACCGTACACACACACACACACACACATACACAAACAGCTGTTTCTTAAAATTCTAAGCCCCGCTTGCATTAATTGCAACTTCAGAATTGAAATCGGGTCAACTTACCTACCAATTTTTTTCAATTCTTAAAACTGGAGGAGGCAGACAATAAATTATATTGTCTACCTCGTAGTAGGTTCCTTCCAGATTGCTTCAGCGTGATGTGTGTCGGTCGAAACTCCGTTCAGCTCGACGAAACTCGGATTGTATCACTTGGCGACAATAGCCGTCGTATTCCCATCTCCAAACACTTTCCTTTGCCGTTTTCCAGCTTGAGAACCTTTCGGAGAAGAGGAATCATAAAGTTTCCACAGCTCTCAAAGTCATTGCAATGTGAAGTACAATTTTGTATTCCTTCTGAGATTCAGAAGCGAAACGGACAAGATCGTTTTTCAGGAAATCTCAAAAGTTTCGGCGAAAAGACTTTCAATGCGATTTAAGTTTCAGTTAAAAAGATGAGAACTCTTCTCACTTGATTTTGTTCGCTTTCCGCGTTTAAAGTGAGACATTCTATATTTTCAGATTTACGAAATTTTTTTTTTAAAGAAGTTTTTTTTTTTGCTCTTGCGAACTTTCACTAGATATTTGGAAAATAATACGTCATATAAATCCACATAAAGTTCGTACAGCATTAAAACACAAATTAGAAAAAAATGAGCGTATAATTTCTCACACGTTCACCTCCGAGGGGAAAAAAAACTAACTTAATTCTGCGTTAATCTAATAAACTTTACGCGCGCGGTATACAGTTCTAAGTGTCAATTGTTCCACTTCAACTTCTTGGCAAACTTACCTATCAGATAAGCACGTGTTTATCTTTATTTTTTTCTAAATAAATAAATACAGACACATATTTACCACCTGATACTAGACAAGTTTATCCAAGAAGTTGGAACAAACGACCCTTTAAACTTGATCAATTTTTTTTCAACTCGAGCATTATGTATTTAAGTTAAATATACAAACACTTGAACTAAAGTTCAAGTGTTCAAAATACTCTTCAGTCAAAGACTTAAAAAACTTGAACTTCAATGTTAAGTATTTATATATTTAACTGAAACGCATAGTATTTGAATCGAAGGGATTTCATCAAGTTACCAACTTTTTCCCTCGTTGTACTGAACGCGTCATCTGTTTCCATTCAGAAACTGTCTCAACTTTTTTCTTAATCCTCCAATTTAGCTTGTACGTCTTTATGACGCCGCGAAAATGCTGGAAGATTCGCGTACGTGCGACCGCTGTCGACTGGGGGAGAGAAAGAGAGAGAGAGAGAGAGAGGGAGGATTAAAACGCACGACAACCCCATGTTGAATTAAATTCCGCGCGTCATCCCTCCGAGCTGAAATTGTGCTGTTAAATCCAGGGACGGGGAAGTAACGAGAGTCACGAGTGACGCGTCATTTTACATTTTCGTCGTAATTACATTACAATGTTTTCGTAACGTAAGGTAACGGTGGAGCCGGGGGGAGTTGGAACGGAATACTTTTCGACAAGTAACTCGCCAAATCGTTATTGTAAAGATGTAACGGTGAAACTCTCGTTACTCGCAACGCGTTACTCTCCCGGGTGAACCAGAACAACGACGTTAATCCTCATCAGGCGTGGAACGCAGGGCTAATTGTCGGGGCCGCGAGACGGATGGGCGAGAAGGGCGCGCGGGTGTTCGAGGGGGTGTGCGAGCAACGGCGCAATTTTTCGTGACGCGCGTAGAAAGCTGAGAGCGGGTTGGCGCTCCGAGGGGCGTTCCGAGGAAAGGGAGCGAACGAGAGTGCGAGAGAACGAGAGAGAGAGAGAGAGAAAAACACTCAGCCGCCCGTGTACCGGTGTGGTATAATCGATATATCGAATTGTTTTGATGGGGAAGAGGTGCACCGTCCGGCCCGGCCGGTCGGTCACGACGCGACGCGGCGGGATGGAATTGGAATGGGATGGGATGCGACGTGCCCCGGTTCCAGAATATTTGAGGGTGCGCGAGTCGACCCAGTGCCGCCCCTATAAATAAATATGGTCAAGGTGACACTTTCGCGCGCGTTTCAACCCTCCGCGCGGCGCGGGCCGCTCTCCTCCGGTCGACGGCGGCGGCGGCCGCACGTATACGCGAGTCTCTCGGCTACTTAATTAGCGGTAATGACGATAAATGACGATAATTTGTATTATCTTGTGGGGGGGGGGGAATACTTCCCTAAAGACGAGAAAAATACTTAATTAGCGTATGAAAATATGATAAAATGGAATATGTAACGGTAAATGGTATTTAAAAAAATAAAGATTACGCTGTAAAAAATTGTTGTAAAATTACAACTGTAATAGTGGGTAACTTTGAGACCAACTATAATAGTGGTAAATTTTCTTGTGTACGTAATTTTGTATAATAAATTTTGCAATAATTTCTTAATTTGTTTTTTACACTTGTGTATACACTGTTAACAAATTTATGACGAATTAAATTTTTTTTACTTGTACACTGCAAAATTATAGACAAAAGTAAATTTACAACTATTATAGTTGGTCTCAAAGTTATCCACTATTATAGTTGTAATTTTACAAGAATTTTTTACAGTGTAATTGATGGGAGAGAAAAAGGGGTAAATTTAATTTTTAATTCGCGACACTTTTTTGTGTTACACTGGGGATTACTTAAAGGTCGAAACGTGTGTATTTTTAGATGGTTATAAACTTTACGTAAGCACGCAAAAAATCAACTCGCGTAAGCGCCTTTATTTATATCTAATTTTCAACAGTTTGTGACTTTGAATGATTAGTTATTTTTATTTTGCAAAGGAAAGTAAATTGTGGAGAAAGGAAAGGGAAACAAGGCGGTAAAGTGGTAAAGCGGATCTTGTTATAGACCGGAAAGATAATCCGACAATCCTTCTTAAGGTTTCCAAAGGATTTCGCGAGGGATAAGTTATTTTCAAATTGATCTGATTTTTTGAGTTGTGTCTTCTAAATAACCTGCTGATTTAGAAATTCTCCGTTAATTTAAATTTCCTATAAGAGGGGCATTTGCTTCGTTTTAACTTTTGTTTTTTTTTTTCTTTTGCGACTCTACGCGTAATCGGTATCTTCCGGCTAGTTATGAGATATCAATTTCTCGCGAAATCTAAGCTACATCCTCCGTAGAATTTCACCGGACGTAAGATTCGTGGAATTCCTCTGGAAAAATAAATTGGTTAGTTAATATTAATTACTTTATTATTACTTATTAATTAAAATTATTTATTCATTTAATTTAATCTGTATTAAACTGAGTAAAATATATTCAAGTTTGTGGCGCTCAAGCATTAAAAATAGAAATATGCAGAAGTTGTTAAAATAATGTTTTTCAAATAAAATCGTTATCTTTCATAATGTTCCTGGAATATGGAAGGAAATAGTGATAATTTTTTTAATGAGTGTTATAAATGATTCACAGTGACATACGCATATATACATGTCATACATATATTTTTTTAAGTTATATGTATTAAATTACAATTGAGATACGATTTTCCTTATGTTTTTGAAATAATTTTTCATAAATATGTGTATATTTCTCCGTCATGTTCTCTCGTTCACCTCAAGCTTTCGCTACTTAATTTCTAAAATAAATTGACCTTTGCATTTATTTAGCTTGTTATTAAAATAAAGTCATCGACTTTTCTATTTATTTGAATTTAATTACAAAATTTCTAAAGTCTAAATTTTAATCTTCGCAATAAATCATAATTTAGAAATGATCGGTATTGCTTTTATATTATTTTTACTTTTGTATTACTTGTTTTATTATTATTATTATTATTATTATTATTATACTGTTATTTTTCTGTATTGTTAATATTTTTTTATCTTACATCTTGTAATTCTTATAAGTTTCCGTTAATTGTTTCTGATAATAAAGAAGAAAATAACATATTAATTAATTGAAATTAAAAACTGCATACGTTTCGTCATTTGCATAATTTGAATCCAATTTGTGTTTCGCGAAATTTGTTCCCTACCGGAAAATAGTGGAATTTTTTTGATGTCTGTGTAACATCACGAAGTAATGTTCGATATTCTGTTATCTTTAAATATAGGTTTATCACATTTTTATTTAGACACTTGTAAGAAGTTTGCCTCCACTATCGCTCTCGTTGTCTTCGCGGAGAATCTTAGGGTCAACGTCTATCGCCGATAACCTTTGCCGATCTATTTTTAAATTAATTTTTACAGAAAGCTTTCCGGCTTTCACTCGTCATTCGTCAGCGAAAAGGCAAAAATACAAGTATTACTAATGAATGAATAAATTTGCGTTGGCATAAATGAAATTTAACTTCAAGTAATCGATGACGGGGTGCTTTTAAAAAATAAAATATACGAGACAAGAAAAATTTATATTCTAATAAAATTAATAAAATTATTAATATATTTTTGTTGTATATTTAAGTTTTGATATACAATTATCCCAAAATTTTGTATACCACAATAAAAGTTCAACAACCATTGACTTAATCAAGGACTTGGCGGAGAAATTGCGAAAAAATATAAAATAGAAAGCTTTTTTACCTTTTACGGCCGGTTGTTTCAACTTTTTAATAAACTTAACTATCAGGTAAGCATGTGTCTATTTTTTTTTCTAAATAAATAAAGACAGACACATATTTACCTGATGGGTAAGTTTGCCAAGAAGTTGGCAGGAACAACCGGCCTTTAATGTATTGACTGTTGATGAATAAGTGAGCTGCATATCCCTTTCGTTTTTCGAATCGTTAACAACTCGTTTTTCGAACGTACAGGTCAATTCTGCGAGCGCGGTATCGCGGTACAAGGTGTACTTTTTTTCGTGTTTATCAAGCCGTTGGTGCAATCAAGAAGCAGCGATTATCTTAAAATGAATGAATTATCGGGCGACAATGTTGTCGGTCGTTGCGTGGCTGACGTTGACGTAACGTGGTGGCGGTCCACGTGGCACGCTCGTCCGGAGTGAACGCGGGTCTGTATTTGCGGATTGCGCGAATTGTCTCGGTTCGCAATATTTGCTTTTCACCGAATAGTGAAGCACCAGCTCAGAAATAGCAACATCGGCAGAAGCCAAGCGCGTAATCTTTTAATAACTTTCATTCTTCGCTGACCTTCGGTAATACGAATTACGGGCGCGCTGTGTCAAATAGCGTCATAATTATCTATCACAATTAGTCGGAGGAGCAAATCAATTAAAGCTGAAAGAAAACAGAAACGAGATATAAAACGTGCGTCACTCTCTTTTCCTAATCTTTATGCGCGCGCGCGCGCGTTATGTGTTATCTCAGTTTAATAACTATTAAGATCTCCGGTGTCGCAAGCTTATTATTCATTACGAGTGCCGGCCGGCTCGCCGGTCTTTAGATAAAAATGATACTCCGCTTCCGTCAAGTCGAACAAAGAAGCCAATAGTTATACGATTATTTAATCAATTTTAAGCAAATTTAATTTAATTTAATTTCTTGTTTTTTTATTAAATTAATGAAATTTGATAACATAAAAATAACGGCTTTTAGATAAGAAAGTAAAAAACAGTTAAATAATTATATATATATACATATATACATAGAATGAAATTTAAATAAGAAATTTTGATTAAATTTTTAATTTTGGATTGCTATTTATTCTTCTCCTTCTATTTTTTGCCTTGCAAAAAATAAGATTTTTTTTTTTTTTTTCAGAATATTTGAACGTTTTGGTTTGCAATTTAAGTTAATGAATACATATTACGAAATATCGGGCGAATATTACGTGATTTTATCGCGTGGTGAATACGTACCGTCGAGAAATGTGCGCTAAAGCTTAATGAAAGTCGCAGCGAACTTCGTCGTCAGCGAAAAAGCTAATCATATGATTGTTTATCATGTCTGCAGTGAGAGCAGCATGTTTGTGTCCAAACGCAGACTCATACTGAAGACCTGCGGCACCACGACACCTCTGCAATGCTTGGAGCCGCTTCTGGAACTCGTCGAGAAGTACACTGGGTTCGATGATGTTGAGGTAAATGTTATTACATGTCACAAGGATATTACGAGCAACACGAATGCGTGGGCACGTAAAAGATCGGATTTACGACACGTAATTTGTACACACATTTTTGACATCGCGATATCATGAGGTTTAAAAAACAGAGACCAAAATTATTAAATAATTATTACATGAAAGTCTTTCATTTCCTTTTCATATGATGTAACTAAATTTCTTTTCGAACGTCATACTCGAAAATTTAAAACGAATGGAGACGTGCAGTTGCGTAAACTGAGGCAACGTTATGTTATAATTGATGTGAACTAATTATACGTATCGTGCCCAAGCAAGAGTTTAGAGGTAACAGATTTGTAAGATTTTTTAATGAAAGAAATATAATAATAAAAAATGAACAACGTATAAAAATTTTATATTGTAACAAAATTTTAATAATCTTTAAAGGATCTTATAAATCTCTCCTTCTGTGGAATATATTAATAAAAATAGATAAATATATTTATCTTTATATTAATATTTATCTATTTTCATATTATACACACATTGAGAGAAAAATATTAATTTAATTGAATTTTTTCAACTTGATTAAATTTTATCAGTTCAAATATTTATATATAATTTATATATAATTATGCATTTAACTTAAATACATAAAATACTTGAACTTCCATTTAAGTATTGTCAATTTTTCTTTTAAAATATTGTTTAAAATGACATTTGTATATCATATCAATCAATATTATTTTTTAAATATAGAAATCTTTTTCTTAGAGGAAAGTCATCAATATTGGCATAGACTTTCTCAAGTGGCACCTCTTTTTTCGTCGGAAAGTAAAATTGCAATTCCATAATATTAACACCGATAAAAACATGACCTACTTAGATAATTAAAGGAATAAAAATCTTTATGCTTTTTTTCCATAAAATCTATTAAAAATTAATCTAATCTAATCTAATCTTTATATACAGTCGCGTTACATGTCTTGCGGAACAACATAAGATATTTTCATAAACAAAAAAATGTTTTGCGTTCGAAGTGCAAATTAAGAATCCTCGTATATAAATGTATAAACTTGTAAATATTTTGTACAAATATTAGTCAAGGGAAATGTAGCCTACTGTACCCTAACTTGGGAACCAACTTTTCAGAACGTTTATTTTCGCTTGTGTTATGAAAACATTAATTATTTCAAATATGAAAACGGTGTTATGAAAACCGCCGGAAGTCACTTTCTGGTTATTTACATTTTTAGAGTATTACTATCAGCTTTTTTTTTTTTTAAAGAAATACTATTTTCGTCTACACACAAGATCAGATTTTTTTTTGTTTTTTCATTAACAATTTCTCTCTCGCCGCAAAGACATTTCGCAAGTCCTGTCCATCTCTTATCGGGCACGTGCCCGTCGGCAGATACGACGCAGGCGGTTGCGACGCGGGCGGCGAGGAATCTCGGCTCCTTTCCTCCGACGCGTCGTTCTTCGGAGTCTCGGGAGTCACTTAGCTATATAACTTGACCTAGTGCGCGCGGATAAGAAACTCCGGCGGGCTCCCGCTATATATGTATACGTGGATACCCTCCGCCACGCGCGAAACGCGTCTCTCTGCCGCCTCCTGGTTTATTGATCTCAACCTATCTCGCCGCGCTGCCCGAAACGCGCGCGTTTTCGCTTACCGCATCGCGGAATCTTCCTCCACCCGCCCCTTGCCCCCCTCCCCCCTCGACCGCCGAGGGGGTGGCGGCGCCGAGGGGGTGAGAGGACACCCGAACGCGCACTTTCCCTCACGCTTTTCCCGCCACGCTCCGTCGCCCCCTGTTATCCCTTCTCGCATTTCGTTCGTCGCTTTGCAAACGGAAGGTGATATTTATTCGTCTCGAGATCATATCGCGTGGCTCTTGCGTTGAAATTCGAAGATGCGAACTTGCTACCGTCCTTCACCCTCTCCCCCCCCCCCTTTCTTCGGTGAGAGCGCGAGATTTGAAATATGGATTTAGATTAACATCTTACGTCGAAATAGATTGATGCGAAAAAAGCTGGCGGTCTTCGTTATTTATAACTTTATGCTTATATTTTGAAATGAACTTTTATCCGACCATTTTCGTGTAGTATAGCGTTTTAACGCGCAAAATTCGATTTGCTGACCCATGCTAATGGTTTGTTTTTCTATTACTGTTTAGGCTGTTAAATTAAAGAGAGAAAAAAAGCAAATTTGAATAATTTTATTGCATACGAACGTACTCAATATTGGTTCACAAAATTTCATAGAAGGAATTGAAAATGATCGTTCCTTTCCAACTTTAATTTGAGACTAAAATAAACTGCAAAACAATTCAGCAAACACCGAATGTAACATGGATGTCATATAACAAGTAATCATTGTGTCTATCTTATATAATATTACATTCGTGTTTTACATTCGATTTTGCTATTAACATAAAGGCAGTAGATCGAATTTTGCGCTTTAAGATAATATATATAAATGAAAGTTTATTCCAAAATAAGCATTAAAGTTTAAAATAATCGCAATTACTTTCGTATCAATCTGATTTTGTTTTCCGGTTGCAACTTGTTTACACGTTTCTCTTCTGTTTTCCGTGGGATCGAAGGATATCGCGTGTTTCCGTCCTTATTGGAAAAACACTATTAGACTCGCGAGAAAATTATTGGAAATCAATTCGAATCCGTGTATGCGCGTTATTAGTTTCAATAGTTTTTCCAAGAGTCCAATTCTATTTTACATAAGAGTAATTATCACTGAAAGAGAGGCGGAACTACGTAATGTCACAGGTGTGTCTCAAAGATACAATACCTTCAACGAACAATTACCGAAGATGTTAATGACGGTGATAACGTTAACGATAACAGTAATTATAATAATAACTGGTAATTGTAATAATGATGAAAATAATAAGTTGCAAATAAAGTCTGTTTCGATAATTTACGCATTACACATTTCAACGGAAAAAAAATTTTTTTTCGATCACTAGAAAAGATTATTCAAGACTAGTCATTTCCTACAATTTCTTACAATATCGAAATACATGAAAATATACGTAGCTCTTCTTTGCACAATTTTAATTGAAAATTTATGAAAATTGTAACATAATAGATTTGGAAATCGGATTCGCGAACTATAAGAAAACTATAAGAAATAATTACTTGTTCTGCTGTTTTTTTACTATGTTATTTACCTGTCACTGCTATAATTGTCATTTTTAATTACTTGTCATTAATTTTTTACAATCTCTATTATTATTCTCTCATTACTATCGTTATTGTATAATTATTGTTACTTCCAATTTTATTCTCGCTGTCATTAATGATAAAATATCTAGTAGAATACACAGAATTATTAAACGTCTATATACATATATACATGAGATTCTTAATGTTATGTTACATTTTCAGAACGTCTTTTACTCCCGAAAGAATTACAAGAAACCGGAGATCCAGATATCGCCGCATCAAACGTTCGAGGAGGAAGTTGCTCTGCTGGATTCTCTTTTCCCTGGTAATTATCAGTTTCTCTCAAATTAATATAGGAGAAAAGTAAGATAACTGAAAACAAGCGGAAATCGCGGATTAATCTCTCCGATTTAAATTAATTTTCGCATTTTGTCTCGGAAGCCCCATTTATCGCAGCTTCGTTTTCCTGTTTCAGACGGCGAAGCTTACTGCATGGGCTCGCCCGAGACGGACTGCTGGTATCTCTACACTTTGATCCGCGACAAGTCGCCGCAGGATTCGCCGGAGCCAGATCAAACCCTGGAGATACTCATGACGGATTTGGATCCGGACGTGATGTCGATATTCACCAGAGACGTTTGCTCGTCCGCCGACGAGGCGACAGTCAAGTCGGGGATCGACAAGCTCATCCCCACCATGATGATAGATGATTTCCTATTCGAACCATGCGGATACTCTATGAATGGGATATCTAAAAACGTGAGTCTCGAGCGAATGTTGAGAATAATTTTAAATTCATTTAGGGCCGGTTGTTCCAGCTTCTTGGCAAACTTGCCTATCAGGTAAATATGTGTCAGTCTTTATTTATTTAAGAAAAAAGTGAAGATAAACACATGCTTATTTGATAGGTAAGTTTACCAAAAATGTTGGAACAACCGGTTCTTAGTCGTAACGTTGAGAAAGACGTTCGTAAAGTAATTGCATATTACTTGGAAAATAATATATTATACACTGGCGCAAAAAAAAACCGAGACAAAAATTTTGATCGAATTTTTAGGCGATCTTCAAAGTGATGCAACTTTGCGAAAAATCATCCAAATTATATGTATACTTTTTTTTAGATTACAGGGCAAAGACTCTACTTTCAGAATCCCTAGGCGAAAGTTTGATTTGTTAAGTGTGAACTTTTTGTATCGCATGAGAACCAAACATGTTTTTTTTTTATTGAAAAAAGTAAAAGTTTATTATCATTTTCCACAAGTTTCTCGTTAAAATCTTGCTAATATTAATCCAGATTCTTAAAATTCATTCTTTTCTAAGCAATTAAAAAAAACAAACATGTCAATACGATGTTTTTTGTTGATTGCACACGAGTTTGAAATTTGCACTTTAAAGTATTTTAGCAAATAAATACGGTATTTTTTGAATATCATGAATTTTGAGTATCAATATGATATTGTCACATCATTTTATTCGTGTTTAACTCAATCATACTGCCGTCATCAGAGTGACCCGATATGCACCACGTGGAGGTTGATGGTCGGATTGTGCACATCATGAATCTTTGCCCTTTAATTAAAAAAAAATACACGTAATTTGGATGATTTTTCGAAAAGTTGCATCACTTTGAAGATTGCCTAAAAATTCGATCAAAATTTTTGTCTCGGTTTTTTTTGCGCCAGTGTATATGTAATAAGTATACATAAAAATAGCATATAATAATTTTTCATCTTTTCCTTTTTCAGGGCAGCTACATGACGATCCACATCACGCCAGAGCCTGAGTTTTCGTACGTGTCATTTGAATGCAATGTCTCGGAGACATCGTACGACGAGATAATCCGTCGCGTGCTGAACACCTTCAAGCCGGGCAAGTTCGTCGTGACAATTTTCGCCAACAAGCAATCGGCGGCGGCCAACTGTCCGCGCGAGCTCGAGAAGCGGTCCGATTACCTGAACCGCTCCGGCGACTGGCTGCGCACCGATGTGCAGTACTGTCGCTTCTCAAATTATGATTTGACCTGCGCCTTCTTCTCGCGCTTCCCGAGCTGAGGGTTCAAGGACGCTTCATTCGTCTCGCAACCCGGGACCAATGAAGCGCGCACCACCCCCGTTTCCTCGTTCTGTCTCCCTCCCCGCGATCGCCATCGGTGCGACGGCGCGATGACGATCTCGACGAACGGAGACAGAGAGCGCTACCCCACCCCCCCGCCACTCCAGTCAATCGCTCTCCAGGGTTGTGACGTCTCTTCAGGCGTGACCCCGAGGAGCGCGATCGGCGCAGACGTCGCCGCGGTTCGTTCGGCGTCGTTGCCGCAACTGACGATGAAAATGCCGCGATCCAAGGTGTATCGCAAGACGTCCCTCAAGAATTCATCTCTCAGGTCCGAGATGGTCGACCACATCAGCGCCGGTGGAAGGAACGGCGTGCGATACATGAGCGCCGCCGCGGAGAAGAGGAAGAACATCGCGTCGGATGGAGTAGACACCGACGCCGTCCATATCACACGCAATCCTTTGCCGTATCCGTACTCGACGCCGTCGGCGACAATCATCACCACCACCATGACGATCAGCACCACTACCACTACCACTACTACCACCACCACCACCACTACCACCACTACCACCAACAACAAGAAAACGACGGTAGAGAGCGACGAGGAGCCCAAAAGCCGCAGCTGCGGCAGTTTCCTACCGATACTATCCCTGATCCCGCATTCAATTATCAGCTTCAAATATCTCAGTCCGAAAATGAAGTTCTCGTGGTGGCGGAACAAGATCTCGTGAAGGCACGCGTAGATGCCCACCGTCGTCGCTGTCGACGTTGTGCGTCGCGACGCCACCCCGACTTGTTTTATGGAGGAGACATACCTCTTTCTTACCTCTCGTAGCGAGCTCTCTTTCTCTCTTTGCTTGTACACATATGTACTTTTCTCCCCTCTCTCCTTCTATGTATCTTATTTCCGACCAGTCTTCAATTAGAGGAATCCCGAAAGCATCGTGCATTAGCAGATTCACCGACTGACGCGTTGACTGCTCGCGTATTGAAATGCACGAGCTGCTACAGCTGTAACTTTCGCAGTTATGAAATTTCTACTGTCGGAAAGATGCATACACACGCTACACATACATACACACTCACATACATAGATACACACCTCGTTAAAGTAAACGCATTACATTGAGGATAAGTGTTACATGTTCGTGATGGTTCCTCTTTTGACGAGTTTCCGCGCATAAGCATAAGGCTTGGTTCCTTAAAATGTTTTTTCGAACGTTTGACAATTTCAATAATTTTACGTGAAGGTACGACCGTTCGAGATTCCAAGATCTAAGACTATGACGAAATGTGAGACTTAAGGAACCAAACTGAGATTTTCTACGGGAAACACTGTAACTTTTGTAACACAACGCTCTCCCAGTTCTTTCAACTTGCCGAAGAAAAATTGTTTATTATATATAATGTATATATATATGTATATATATATATATATATATATACGCATACGACGCTTTCCATGCGTCATCGGATCCTCTAGTCGATCAAAGTTCCTCCCTTGTACAATGCGCTTTTAACTTGTATAATTTTTTTTTTCTTTGAAAATCTGCAGAGACCGTCATCCCTGTAGTTTGCCCCTTGCTCTAGGATATATCTAGTATGCAGGTATGCGAACATTCCGGAATCTAAACTGCGTGCCACTTCAGACCGAGTGGTCGTGCTTGACGAGTTAAGAGTTTTTTTTTTGCATCACTACGCTCATCCTACTTCTTTTCTTACTTCTCGTCGAAAATACTAGAAGTATTCCAAGAACCTAGAGTACCTAAGTGAGACGCAAACATTTCTCTGTAATATCCAAGAATCTAAAGACCGTAGAACCTAAGGATCCACAGTTCCTAGAATCTAACACCTAAATGATCCAAAGATCCTAGAATCTAAGTACGCAAAGATCCTAGAATGTAAGGAGATTCAAAGATTCTTAAAATTTAGGGAGACACTTCAACATTGTTAGAGCGTAAGGATTCCAGGCTATTTCGCGAGGATGCGAGATCCAAGAGATGAAATCGCGCATCCTCGAAGATTCTAGAATGTAAGGATTCAAAAAGAGACATTTATAAAATCTAAGCGTCTAACGATCGGATATAATATATCTCCTCTACTAATTGGAATTTCTTTTTGGGCGAATTTCTGTAATTATAGCACCGTCATGGGCGGTCAATTTTATATAAATACATATATATATATATATATATATATATATATATATATATATATTCTCGGCTGCAATTATCACATAATTGTCGAAATATACAGCCGGAGAATATACATATATGAAAAGAAGAATATGTTGAGAAAGCTTTACGTTTTACGTAAGATTAAAATACAACAGAGAGAAAAAGAGATAGTTGGATGTCTCGACGACTGATCTCTGAATTCCCCGTTGAGATGAGAGTCGCTCGAGATACGCTGGAAGAAGAGAAAGACATTTGTCGTCTATTTTGTTATATACGCATCAACAAGCCAACTTGCGTGAGAGAGTCACGCGAGAGGAGGGCGAGGATCGATCTCGTCGTCGGTCGTCCTCGTGGTTTCAGGAAAACGGTACCGGAGTAGCCGTCGGTACGTCTGTCCGCCGAAATGGAGAGACCCGTGCATCGCGATGCGAGATCTAGTTTAATCGTCGAGGCGATAATTTTTCTTTTTTTTTTTTACAGCTCTCTTCATTTTCGTTCATATTTTAAGTTCCTGCGTTTTCTAACGTTTCTACGTTGGTCAGCGTGACGATTATCCCCGTTTATGAACAGACGAAGGTGCGTACAAAGATATTTGTTCGTAACTTTCGACGGTTAAGTCGAGCCCGACTATCTAACATTACATGCTAGATCGATTAGCAACCCGATGGACCCGTTTCTCGCTGTAATTCTTTTAATTAATCGACGATCTTGGTTCCCTATCTTATTTTTTTCCCTTTTTTTTTTCGGAATCGACAGAGTGATACGTTACTGTTGCTGCGACGACGGACTCGAAGTTATTGTTCGTCGAGCAACATTTTCGCGTCTCCTGTATGCTTTCCGATTTTAATAAAGTCATTTTATGTGAACACGTATCTTCCGTTGTATATTCTTTATTTTATTGAGTTACCTTTCTTCCTCTGTTTTCCTTTGTTATTAATTAATATCTTAAATATTTATTACACACTCATTTGTAAAACTTCTTCTGCATTGTTTCTTTTTTTTTTTTTGTTTCAACTAAAGGATCATGTTGTTGCAATCGAGATAATTTCTCGATTTTACGCGTCGCCGATTTACATTTTATGATAGAAGCGAGGATATTGTAAATAGTCGCGAAATCAGTGTGATACTTTGCTTAACTATTTTTTTAAAACGTTATACTTTGCAATCTTTTTTTACGAAATTTGACTTGTTATTCTCTATAATATATTTTATATTAATAACGATTTTCGTCTCCCGTATTGTCAATGATCATTAGATTCAGCGACTTCTATTGAATAGGTGAATAAGATCAATCGATGTGCGATAATAGGATAAGCGCGGTTAACGAGAGAGTACAAATAATTAATCGATATAAAGAAGTTAATGATTAAATTTTAATCGATAGCGATGTCGACAGGATAGAAAGAGAGGAAAAAAGAATACGCTGTAACACAACATCGTGAAGTGTTACTTTCAAAAGCATTACTATTCGTTGCTAATAGATCACTGTTGCATGCTAAAAGTAAATAAATTTTTGTGTAAAATATATCTATATGAAATAAAGATTATATTTAGTCAATGAAAGTTGTCACACGCAGTTTATTACTCGTTATTATTCCCTGTAAATTGACATCGAACTTGTATCTTCTCTTCTTTGTCTATTCTTAACCTTCTTGACTGTTGAAACTTTTCATTATATACTTTATGTATCGTTGTCTAAGAGAAAAAATTCTTATTTATATTATCTTGATTTCAATGTGCGTCGTATTCCCCGAGTGACACAAGTCGTAATTTTTTAAATTTTATATTGTGTTCTGAATACATTGGCCTTCGATCAGGAAAGGTGATACAAGTTGTTACAATTAAATTCAAATTATAAAGACAAGAAAAAAAAAATCCTAACAGGAGTAGCTTTAGATTTAATATGACGCTATAACAAAGTTAATACATTACATCTTTTAGATGGGAGAGCATTTTAATTTGATTAATTCACCGCTCCAAGTTAATATATGTTTAATTCCAAATAATTAATTTTAAAACGCAATTTATTTTCTCTCTCGAAAAACAATCTTTGACCTGCGTCATCTTTCTTGCGGAGGTGCGTGTATTTTCTCTTGCTCCATTTTTTTTATATTCCTAAAGTTGCGCGACGAGGAAAAATTTTATGAGACTCGCGGTCTTTCGAGAGGGTTTTGTTTCGATTCCCCTCGCGCACAGGACATCGCAGGACGACGAACCGCCGCCGTTAGATCACAACGTTCGATTCCGCGTGCCCGCGTTGGCTGAAACGCACACGCGTCCCGCCGAACACGGCGTTAAATCTGGATCGAAAGCCCTGTCGGGCCGCGCTCTGCTGCGCCATTTCCGCGCACTCCTCCGCTATTGCGGACGTGTCCCCCTCGTACTCGTTACGGATTCTGTCCAGAGCTGCGATGCGAAGAAAGCGAGTTTTTAGCTTTCATTATTCTAAAACATCTTTTGAGAAAAGTTATATCAAGATAAAAGAGAAAGGATAGCAGAGCCAAGTTAAGCATAGACTCATTTCAGTGCGAAAGTTTACAATACAACTACTGATCGAATAAGCCTTTTCAAAAGTAAATTTTTTTACCTTTTTTGTTCTTTTTTATTTAACAAATTTTAATCTCTTATTAAAATATCAATAAGATATTTTTTCCGTTTGCCTTTCTTTCTTTCCTCTTGATTAACTAAATCACACCAAGTCTTCGTCACTATGGATCTCCGAAGCAGTGGTCGCATCATTACCTTTCCGCAGATCCATCTCATCCATCTCGGTGTTGTTGATCTTCGACAACTCATTCCGGAAGCTCCTGGTGATCCTCTTGCGAATGTAGTCCGCCTCGATCTCCTGCTTCGTTCTGGGGACGCGAAACCGAATACAGCAGCACAGCCCGACGATGATGCTCAGCAGAACGGAGAGAATGATGCCGGCGAGCTGCCAGACGCGAAAACCCGAAATCGCCTCATTTTCCAACCACTGCTGCACCATATCGTCCTCCGTCGAAGTTTCATTCAGCTCGCTAGAAGACGAGAACGTCGTCGGCAGTGTCGTCTCCTCCATCACGCTCCAACTGAAGGTACTCCAAACGAGACTTCAAAGTATCTCAGATTCAAAATACGTCCCTCTGTTCGAAATATCGAGAAAGTAAGCTCCTCGAGTCTGTAACTTCCAATTTTAATTAATTAGCTAACGTGATGAACGTTAATCAGGCCGTTACTATCCCGTCTGATGTACATCCAATCTTCGGCAAGATACTTCTGACTGTAAGGGAAAACACAGCCGTGTCAGAGGGTGTGGTTGCTTAATTGAACGACCTGTTCTGACACTCCCTATTTTACGCCGCTTACTGATTACAGATCAATACTACAGGTGCGGTACTAAGTGGATTGTTAATGTTGTTTTATTCTTTTTTTTTAATCTCTCACAATAATCGGATGTATTTAAGTCGTTAGGTAGACGATAAAAGTATCGAAAAAGGGAACAATTACGCTATTTAACAATATTTGTCCGCTTGACAATCTTTGCTTTCATCGAATTGAAATGCACAATGCGAAAAGTAAAAAGTTGTTTATCACTGTCTCTCCTTTATTAAATTTTTTTAAACTTTAGTCATTATATCTCTGCCAATTGAAATAATGTTGCCTCAAAAAGTTCTCGTGACGAGATACAATCACAGACTCAATAAACTGAGTGCAAATGTATTTTTAAACGTCCTTTTAAAGGATATTTCGTGATTTTATCTGAGGGATATCATCATATTATCATATACTAATCTGTATTCGATGTACTCGCATCCAAAGCGCCAGACTTAGTTCAGAATGTCATAACGTATAATAAATTGTTCGAAGTAACAACCATTGTAATACGAATTCAAACTTCTCGAGAAGTAGCGGTAGTGTACTTGAACCTTGGAAATCACTGTAAAAATCGGTAAAACGTTTCGCGATACTCTTCGTAATAGTAGTAAACTGTCAACCATCGGACACACAGATGCAACTCCGGCGTCCTCGAATAATCCCTTTCCGGATAATTGAGGCGTAATTGTGCTAATCCGCTGTGTAAAACCGATACTCCTTTTCATTTTCTCCCTTATTCATTTAATAGCGCGGCACTACGTTTTTCCGAAATACAGGGCACTGCTCGAGAAACAGGTTGAAACTCAAAGGTCCAATAGCACTCGCCGATAACGCGCGAGTCGAAGAATGCCTTCGCAGGGAATCTCGCTCGTAGGATGTTCCCGACCGCACTAGCCGCGCAATAATCCTTTCCTCTCTCATCTATTGAAGTGTTAATACTTTCGCGCTTATAGCACGTTCATTCTTTCCTGATGAATGTTCGTCCCCTGAAAAAAGTTGCAAGCTTAAGTAAACAATGCAATAAATTCGACAATAGAAGAATTGTATTTCACCTTAAGCATATAAGAACGCTGTTAAGAAATAATAAAAAGACTAATATATGTGGCAAATTCAATAAGAAATTTATGAAAATATTAATAGCTTTTATTTTAATTATTTTATCTGGAAAATGTAACAAATTTATAAAAGTGTTTTGAAGCAGGTTTTAAAAGTTTTCATGATTAACACAAAAAATTTCAAATTTATATGTAATATAATCAACTATATAATAAACTATATAAAAATAATTGTATCAATATTTTAGATTGTTAATATTTGTTGTAAATTTGTGTGTGTATGTGTGTGTGTGTGTGCGTGCGTGTGAATCGATCAAAACTAAAAAAACATTTTTCTTACTTAATATTTTGCGAGTAATAAAACTTACGTGATAGTCTTCTTTTCAGTGTTTTTGGATTGGGATCTCGCTCTGTTCAACACCTTGAGGAAGTCCGTCGTTTTGGTGCGCATTCTCGAATGAATATAAACTTTACTGCACTTAATATGATAATGCAGATAATTCCTAAACATGTGTATCAGGTCAATAGTGTTATCGCGAGCCTCTCGATTGGTGTGACGTGGAAACAGTACTGTAAAAATACGAAATAAAAAACGATCTAAGTTCGAAAGTAAAATTATATGAGTTTGTCTTATGTTATACTTAAATAATAAGGGTTTAGAACTGAAAGTGTCAAGTCCATTTTGAGTTTTCAACAACTGTTTTTTTTCCAATCTTGTTTATTTTCTTTTAGATATAAGTAAAAAGAAATTAGGCATGACATTATGTCGGAATAATTTGTATATTAAAAAAATAAACTTCAAACTTTCCTCACCGAATGTGATGTATCCAATGCAATCTCCGACCGCCGCCTCGGAATCCTGTAACTCCAATGGCGGCTCACGATGATTGAACAAGACTTGCGGAGCGGTGTGACTTGCACGCCTGCCTTCCTTCAGCTCCTGAAGAAACAGTTTCCCAATGACCATATCATCTTCATCCTTAAATATTGTACTGAATACTACTGTGACTCTGTCGCTCTTAGCCTCCACGTACCTTAATGAAAAAATTAAGAATTAATAATAATATAATAAAGCAACAATTAGATGTTTTGTGCATAGGTATATTTTTTACATAGTTTCCTCGTCTCGGTATTGAATTACAGCTCTCTTCTGTCCTGGCCTGCCCGAAGAATCACAGTACTCCTCTTGGAAGTCGAAATACTTTTCAAAAACACTGGCGAAGCAATGCCTCTTTAACAGGGCAACCTTTCTCACTAATGCCTCCCAGTCATCCGGTAACTTTTCTAGGTCTATAAGAACTGATACATTGTAACCTGTAATAGCGGAAAATGATTTAAACCGATTAATCTATCTTTGTTTGCAAGCACGAAAGCTGATAGATGATTGAAATGGGAATCTAACCGCTCTCTGGTGCGATGAGGTGAGACCCATACTCTCGTTTGAGCAACTCGTCTGCGCCATGCTCTTGCAACTGTTTATAAAATTTGAGCAAGATACTAATCTGCAAAAAAAACAAATATAAAAAAGTGGTCAGCTTTGAATAACCACATATTTAATATTTTATTTAAGGATGCCCACTTACTCTAAGCTTTGCCTTATCTCCACTAAGATTTGAAATATGAAAGAGTACACCATCAAAGTCTGCTATGATGATGTCTGTTGACTCCTGCTTATGCCTATAAGCAAAATGCATATTATAATCAGAGATCTATCGATTCTATAAGATTTTACAACTGCAACAGATCTGAATAAACTAAGAAACTAAGCTGAGAAAGATGTGGAATCAAAATTCTAGAGGTAAATTCTCAAAACAGTAATTAAAGTAATTTGGAGTAAAACGCAAAGAAACGAAAAGGAATAAAAAAGATTATAGAAAAACAAGTCAAAGAAATAAAAATTCATCTTTAATAAATTATTTGAAGAAACAAAATCTCACAAATATGGCAAATGGGTCAAAATTGATGGAAGTTCAAAAAGATACTGAGAAAATTTCAGAGATAAAATCTCGAAACCAAGGAGGTAAAGTATAAAGAAACAATGATAAAGGATGAGACAATGAGAAAACAGAGAACAAAAAGAAAGGAGAACAAAATTCCTTCAATAAATTATATGGAGAAAGATAAAGTTTCCCAAGTATGACAAATAAGGATGAGATAAGATTAGGAGCCGAAGCAAAAACTTGAAAATGAGCTCTCAAGGCGGAGAAGCAGGACGAGGTGCAGTAAGAAACGTAACCGGGAAGTAGGAGAGGAGTCGAAACGAAGGAAGCTCCATGTTCGACAAATCGTTTGGAAATGGGAATTATGTGTTTTCTTTCGAGGGACCGGACGCGGCACCGCCCCGGCGGCCACATCTACGTCCAACGGAGTTAGGTTAGGATTCACGCGGCGATCGAGATCCCCGGGCACCGGGATCCCCAAGATGAGAGAGAGGACGCTTACCCCGACAGAGCATTCTTGATTTTGTTCGCCAACGTTTCCTCGAGTATCCTGTTGTGTATCTCGAGCAGGATCATGATTAATTTACACGTTGGCAGGAGAAGTCAATGCACGATACGTGGCGATAACGATTATCCACGGACAGATAGCGGAAAACCGCGACGGTGGATTTGTCATCCGTGCGTATGTATAATGTATAATGCACGCCGTCGGCTGATGTGCCCGCCCAATCGCTCGTGTTCTGTCGGTAAAGATCGACAAGCGTTTAGCTCTTGCGAGCTGCCGATAAAACAGATCCCACTTTATCGATGTAAAGCCAGAGATCTTTTACCGCGCGCGCGAATATCAATTCAAATAAATATATTTTATAATTTTAATTGTTAAACTTGACATTTTTCAATTTTCTAAGTTATAAATTAAATGTTAATTATTGTTTTTATCTTAATATTATTATGTTATTTTAAATTCAATTAAAGTTTTATATCTAATAAAAATAAATAAAACTGTAAAGATCCTTCATCCACCTTGCTGAGTATATAATTTAAAACTTTACTACATTTTTATAGTACAATATTTTGAGGTTATGGTTTTTATTATTAAATTATAGACGTTAACGAATATAATATATTCTCAAAACAAATACTTGCAGTGATGAAAGAAAGGAAAGAAAGTAAGGATAAAGAGACAAATTATACGCGTATTGTACATTATACTTATCTTATTATAACTTATTGTTTGCATGTGTCCTCGATCAAGGAGACACGCGGAGTGAATCGCGTCAAGTGAGATCTAATTGTCACGACAATTATTGTATATATGCACTAATTATTAAACATTTAATATAGTTGAAAATACTATTTATTGGCACAATAATAATTATCCGTGGACTATATCCAGGTATCAAAATTTTTGTGACAAACTTTTTTCATAACGGCTGGCGTGGAACTAAAGAGTTTGATTATGTGAATTGTATTACATTTCAGTGATGTCATTTTCAAAGAACAAACAATTTTAGAGCTTTGTGATATAATCGTTACAAAACACAGTACACATTATATAGACGTAATGAAATCATGTAAAATTTACAGCTTTTAATAAATGGCTTTATGATGTAACTTACATTTTATATTTGTTACGTGTCTTAATCATGGAACAAAACATGGATGTGATTTAGTTACATTATATAATTTATAGATCTGGGTTACGTAACAAATATATAATAATGAGTTGTAACAAAAATGTCATTACTATATTAAGTTGTCACGATTGCATCACAAAGCCATCTCGCTGTTATATAACAAAGATATTTACATAGTGACTAGAAAATGATATAACCGTGCCAAAACGTGTTTGCTGGATTATCATTAAAAAAAAATTTTTTTTTTTAGGTTAGGAAATGCGAGCTAACTTTGCAATTCTGACCTTGGATTCGGATTTAGCGGGTCAAAATACATAAAGATTGACTAGTCTGGCCCACTGGACTAATATTAAACAAAAAATTTTTTTTGAGGTTAGAAAATGCGAGCTAACTTTGCAATTCTGACCTTAGATTCGGATTCAGCGGGTCGAAATACTTAAGGATTGATTAGTCTAGTCCGCCGGACCAACTACTTTTTTTTGTGTGTGCCTGTGTAATTTGTGTTTAGAGAGAGAGAAAGAAAGCAAGAGAGAGAGAGAGAGAGAGAGGGGGGGGAGGGGGGAGAGTGAGAGATAAAGAAAAGGATTAAATAAGAAAGTAAAGTGTGTAAAAGAGTAATATTGAACAATATTAAAATAATATAATTAATAATATAATTAATAATTTAGAGAGGGGGAGAAAGAGAGTGAATGAGCGTGAGATAGAGAAGGGCATTAAATATGATAAAGTGTGTGAGAGTAATATTACAGAAGAAGAATAAGTGCAATGTTCAATATAAAAATGCTAAGTGGCGCACGCGAAACGCGCGCAATGTTGTATTCTAGTAAAATAAAAAAAACAGAATTTGAACAATAATTATGAAACATATACATTTGTTGTAAATACTAATGATAATAACATAAAAAAATAAATATATAATTTTGATACAATAAAAAATATTTTTTATTTTTCTAGACTTTTAATACTTTTTAACAATATTGGAAGTAAAACGGGTTCAATCTGCTGTATTCTTCGTTGAAAACGCTGACGATCCATGGCACCTCTTATCTACAGGAAACCGTCACGCGCAGTGCGATAAGCATATCCCCACGCAACAAGATAACGTATCTGCGGTGGGTCAGTAGAAAAAGAGACTCTTTTCTTTTGATCCATATGTAAAATTTTTATAATAACTTTGTGACGACTCTTCCACTGTTGTGCGTATTTGTTGTTACATCTTCGTAAATATTATCTATAGCGTTGTTATCGTCATTCTTGATAGTCGTCGTATTGTTTACAACAGTTTCATTTTCCACGTTAGTAACATCTCTAACATTTGTACGTTTACGTTTATACTTTCTCCACCCTTTGTAAGAAAAGTATACAACGATAATTGACAAAGAGATAACGGAACAAACGAGTTTAATCGGCAAATTTTTATTAGTTCGGCCACGTTCCAAAATTTCCTGGTAATAACGTGGTTGTAAATCTTGCAGTACCGACACGGAATGCTTGTATCGTTCAAATTCTTCTTGCTGCCGACGAAACACCTCGGGTAATCGCGCGACAATCGTGCCGTTCGATTCACTCCATATTTTTTCATATCGTGTCCAAATAGCACGTGCAGCCAAACGTACGCTCGATTTGTCGTTGACGAAAGAACTCACAAAGTGTTCGACGTCTCTGTGTGGAACTCTAATACCGACAATATTTAAAACTTCGAACGTTATACGAGCTTTGCATTCTCTCGGACTCTCCTTAAAGACAAAACTTATCGGGAACCATATCGATCGTGCGTTGTACGCGCAATACGATTGTATGAGATCGTTCGTAGGAACGATTCCATCATACGTGATCAAATGAATGAATAACGTATGGTTATTATCGGTTCGTAACTCTCGCGTATTAGATGTAGCAGTCAGTAAAGCGTCCAAAACTCTATGAATCACAACGTTTATTTGACACGTGAAGTACGAATAGTCTATAAATCCTAATAGTTTTATGACAAACTCATCAGCGTTGTTTAATAATCTCGCGGCACACGTAGCAAACGCACGATCGTCCAACCATTTGTGTGACACGAGATCCGTAGCAATAGAATCTTCGGATTTTTGATCCAACGCAATCAAATTTTTTGCAATGGAGAAAGAATCGTCGCCACCGTGTGAACTTGAACCACTAAAATATATACGTTCATCTCTAGCATCTCGTTTGTCGCGAAACAACGAAATACTTTTCACATTTCGTGCTGTTGTTGTCGCAGCAATTACAGTAATCACAATTGCGACGATATAACGATAACACAAAAACATGCTACGACGATTCATCTTCGAATGAGTACAACGTACACCGTAGCATGGAGTTTTTATATAACACATTTACTTAAAACGGCGATAAATTTTACGATCTGTTTCTTCGAGAAAAAGATTATAAAAAACCTTTCGACGAAACAAGTTAGCGTTTCGTGACGACTGCGTGGAGCGTACGAGTAGTGACTACGTGACAAATCGGCGCAAACACCATTATTAACTTCGCGGCCGACGGAAGCACATGTGGTGTAGAATGAATGGAAAAAAAAAATGATATCATAAGACCAGCGTCAATTTTTTTCTTTAGTCCGATGAATCACAACTGTTTAACTCGTACAGATGCGTCATTCCTATACACCCATAAGTTCCGTTCCGTTTCACTATCAGCACCTCATTTGATAAAGCGTAACAAAAAAATGAAAATGTAAAAAATGCGATTTTATTTTTTTCCGAGTCGTGACGAACAATTCGTACGTAAAGAGACATAAAAATACACCTGACAAATTTCAGAAAATGCAAATCTTATTTTTGATTAGTGTCCAAATTTTTTTTTACCGTAACCGCCAGGAAGGATTTTCGTATCGTGACAAAGTTACCAAAGTAGGAATCCTATTTTTGCTATCTTTCAGAGTGTCTTCCATAAGAGTACGTGTAATTATTTTCACAAGTTTGCCACGATAGGATTCCTACTTTGGTAACTTTGTCACGGTGCGAAAATCCTTCCTATCTTGTCACCGTTGTACGGTAACCAAAAACATACAAAAATAGGATCTCCTATTTTTGTAACATTGCACAAAAAAATATTGCACATGAAGGATTTTTTTGTTACGTGAACCATCGCTGAAGAAAAAAATTATATTCGAGTGTTAGACAAAAATACGACTTGTGTATAAATTCGTAACGATTTTGCAGCGATATTTAATGTTACAAATTTTACATGGGATCTTATGGGAGACGACGTAAAAATGTACGAAAATAGGATGGTGTATACAATCATCTTTTTAACCATCCTATTTTTAATACTTACGGCATTCTATTTTTGCGTATTTTTGAGTATATCTCCATAAGGCTCCATGTAAAAGCTATGCTGTTTTGGTACCTAAGTACAATCTTATTTTTGTGAGTAGAAAATTAGAAGATGCAAAAATAGCACGGTGTACGAACTTTTTTTAACCATCCTATTTTTAATACTTACGGCATCCTATTTTTGCGTACTTTCGAGTACATCTCCATATGACTCTATGTAAAATCTGTAATGTTTGGTACCTAAGCAGCATCCTATTTATGTTAAGTTGAAATAAAATAAGCGAGCAATATTTGTTTATACGAAGTAGACGGTGAGAACATCAGTGACATCACCACTCGATATCGTACGTATCTGTGTGGACTACCGCTCACACACGCACGGTATCGTACAGAGACGTACGAATCCGTAGGTATCTGTGCGGGGTATCGTACGTGTTCCGTACGTATCTGTGTGGACTATCGCTCACACACGCACGGATCGCACGGTATCGTACAGAAACGTTCGTGTCCCGTACGTATCTGTGTGGTCTACGTACTACCGCTCACACATACGCGTGTTACATGCCTTAATGTAACTTCCATGTTATATTGCCGCTATAAAATGTGTTCACTGGGTAGAATCAATGACTATTTTTTGTCTAAAAATGTGCATTTTTCGTCATTTTTTAAATAACAATTAAATACTTAATATTAAAATATAATAAAAATATTAATATAATACCGTATAAGTAGAATTGTAATACAAATACAATACAAAAATTAATTTATAATATTATTATAATAATTTAATTGTACAATATAATTTATATAAAGAAATACAGAAAAGAAGTACCTGCACAACACCGCACAATTCAATTCTGAACACGCGAGACACGCACGGAGTCGACGGAACGTCTGACCGGCGCTGGAGTGGCGTACGTGACTGGAGCGCGGAGCAACATGACGGCAGCGGCGCGGCGCGCGCAGGCGCGGCGAGTGGCGCCGACTAGCGCCGAGTACCGCCGAGTCTGCCTGCCAGCAGTCACGTACGCTGCTGCCGGTGCCGACATGTTACCTCGCGTTTTAGCGCCGGTCGGACGTTCTGTCGATTCCGTGCGTGTCTCGCGTGTTCAGAATTCATTTATCTCGGCGCGTAATTTTCATTCAACCGCTTTCCTCGGCCTGCGTTTCCACGAAGTTACGTGACGTCACGCCACTTTCGCAAAGTTTTCGTGTGCGCGTATTCGCTCGAGGAGTGTACGCAATCCGTTCGGTAGAATGTCGATCGTGCCAATAATGAAACTTCACTAGTCGTCGCGCAATACAAAACTCTGGGAGCGAATCGATTATTTCTGTTCAGTGTGTCTTGACGTGCCGTACTTTTAACGTATTTTTCCAAATGTAACGGTCGCGCCAAGTGAAATTCTCGCGCGCGGATTACGTTTTACTCGTGATATCCGTAATATCGGGAGTGCCGAATAAAGTATCGGGCGATCGTTATTAATGTGCGGTTCGGGAATAGCAGGATGATGTCAGCAGAAAGCGGCATCCATGGAGCGATTCGATATTCTGGAAAAGGAATGTAGCAGTGTAGCATCAGCAGCAGGAGCAGCGACAGCAATCGGTGAGTGAATTTTTATCAAATCAATTAATTGAATTTATATCATGTATATGTGGTATTGCACATTTGTAGAAGACGATTATGCACATTTGCACAAAACAGATTTAAAATATGAATGCATATAATTGTAAAATTTACGGGTATAGCATAAAACAGAACCAAATAAATGTGGACATAGCATAGAAGAGACCCAAAAAGTCATGCACATTACCTACGGGATTCATGGATATTTGACTACATAATTCAATGTGCACATTTTGTGCACATAGAGGCGCTGATGGATGAAAACACCTAAAACGACGCGATGATCGCTCTCAGGTTCCTCTCTGGTAAAACAGAAGTCTTCATCCAATATATTGACTTATATGTAGAAGTTAGATCTGTCAGACACTCAACATTATTACTAACGGATTAAGAGAATTTTATTTATTAATTGCCGATAATTACTTGGCCCGCGTAAATAGACTTAATGAGTGGTCAAAGTAGTCATCAGGTTAGAAATTTTTTCTCAAACGTAGGTTTTATTATCATAAAGATCCTTTTCGGTGAATTATAAGATTATAATGATATTTAGAGGAGGACAATATAAAAATCTAGAATTTTTATCCTTCCAAAAACATTCTTTGTAATAATAATAAAATCTACATTCGTTAATCGCGCGCTATATATTATAGTTTTAAAGGCTTGAAAAAAACCGGTTTTTTTCTTTTTCCCGCAAATTTTTTCGGTTCTTTTCACAAAAGTAGAAAAATTCATCGAAAAATTGGTATATGTTTTTTGTAAAATTTACATTTACTTTTGTATTTCTAAATAACTATATAGAGTTAGTTTAAAGTTGGTCTGTCATCTATTATCTGTTTTTAAAGTATTTTTTAGTATTAATTACAAGGAAAATATCAAATCACAGTAAATAAAAACAAAATTAATATATTTTTGAATAATTTATATATTTTTTTATTAAAATATATTTTATTTTCAAATTAAATCGTAACTTATAATTTAAACAAAAAACGTATTATATATAAGCTTTATAAAATAATAATAAAAGCATTTACATTTACGAGCACGCCCAGCTCGTGCATTCCTTTTAAGAGAAAGATAAAGCGTGGTTACAATAAAATGTAATTGTCCGAAGCATGAAATGTTCACGAAAGTGTAGCCGGGAGCAACAGGTGCAGCATCGTCGAGCTGTTCCTATACGTGAAGTTGGTGTCGCGCGACTTTTAAATTTCATTACCGTTACTCGAATCTCGGTCATGCTGATTTCGTGACTGTCGAACCGAAAAAACCCAGATAGCACAGAGATTCAAAAAGAACTCAATTCTATGTCATCAATTATGAATTCTTTTTGAGATGCAAAAAGAATTATTTTTATTAAAATAATTCTTTTTGCATCTCAAAAAGAATTCATAATTGGTGACATAATTGGTGACATACATTGAGCTCTTTTTGAACTCTTTTTGCTATCTGCAAAACCGAAAAAACTCCTTTAATTTTATTAAGTTATTATTATTAAATTTTAATAAAAATCTATTTGGTAGTTAAATAAAAGATCCAACATGCGTGACAATTATTTTCGTGTTTCTGTGAAACGTAACATTAATTTGTTTGTTTATTAGAATTATTGTAAAATTTTAAATTTGTGTTATGTAAATCGATAAAATTAGAATTTTGTGCCAGTAAATATCAAATCATCTTTTATTTTAAAGAAAGAAAGTTTCTGATTTACAAGAGATTTATAACAATGTATTTTATGATTTATACATAATTACATAAAATATTTATAATGCAGAAATATATGTAAATGTATGTACATAGATACGCGTACGTTAAAAAAGTATACAATATTACAGATAAAAATATTTTAGGTCCATTGCTTTAAAATAGATAGGCTAGAAGATCAGAATTAATAGCTAATTTTGTAATAGATACAATATATACAAATAGACTTTTTAAATATGTTTATACATATAATAAGCATTATTTTAAAAATAATTTTTATTAATTTATTTAATGAAACACTACAACTTTTTTAACTTGATTAAATTTTTGCACATTAAGCATTTATGTATTTAAGTTAAATATATAAATATTTGAAGTTTAAGTACTTATTTTGATTAAATGCATAGATATTTGAACCAAAGAAATTTAATCAAGTTGAACAAATGTCAAATCAACAATTTTGTTTTCTCATTGTAACTATAATATTAAATTAACAATTTATAATCGAAAAGAAGAGAATTACATTTGTTTCTCTCTCTAAGAATATGCCCATTTTACTCTAATCTTTCATAACCTATCTGTTCATATCGTTATATGTTGATTAGAATTGTGACTATACAAATAACTGATCAAGAGATAATACCGATATAAAAGCTTGAATGCCATAGTTAATTAAAGTTTACATAAATAATTGTAATATCTCTAAAAACGTCATACTGGCGAGAAAAGCGTCGAGTTTCTGTTTTATAAGTTTTTGAATCTCATTTGTAATTTTGCCATCGCTAATTAATCGTGGTGCCATATCGGAAATCACAGCACTTATGATTTTGGACAATTCATCGTCGTCAAAGATGCCCGTTGCTTCAAACTAAAAATAATTGAAAAAACATTAGTCAGCAATTGAGAGGAGAGAAAAAGAAATACAGATTAGAAATGATAATTGAGAATTCCTAAAAAATAGAAAATTAAAAAAAATTAATAATTATTATTGACTCAGTTAAAATTAATATTATTTTTCGAAAGTTTCAATTTTATTGAATTTTTGTAAAACAAATATCCCAGGTAGAACGTTTTCTGGAAACGTTTCTGATTAAAATCGAAAAACGTTAAGAAAAACTTTTTCTAACAAAAAACCATTTAAGAAACGATCAAAATATGTTTATTTCTTTATTTGCGAAGTTTGCTTTTTCTCAGAATTAATAAAATAATTTACACACACACACACACACACACACACACACACACACACACACACACACACATTTGCACATGTATATATGTTTTTATTAAAATTGAATAAATCATGAAAATAATATATATATATATATATATATATATATATATATAATTTTTAATAAATTAATCAAAATTAATTTTATAATAAATTTTAAACAATATTAATTTTATTTGTAGAAACACGAAAAAAACATTTTTTAAACTATGGTTTTAAAAACGTTCTGTTAAAACGTTTCTTACTGGTGCTTAATGATTAAAAAATCTTGAATACATTTTTAAAACGTAATGAAACAAACGTGTGCTATCTGGAATTCTTTTTGATATGCGAATATCACATAAACCGACGCTTTGTTTCACAAAAATATCTTCTTGCTAAATATTAAAAAATTTTTATATTACGATAAATTTTGGAAGATAGGAAACAAATTTATGTAAGCTCTATATAAAATTATTACTTAACATATTAAAATAACTATAATTACAGATATAGAATAATTTTTGACAAACAAATAGTATCTGAATTGTCATATAGCCTTTTTATCGCAGAAATGTTCTTGAATCATTTGCTATGTAAAACTGGAATTTTACTCAATGTGACGTAACAATTGGCAAACTTGCGGGAAAGAAAGGAAAAATATTCTTAATGAGATTTTTATGATTAGTTTACTTACATCTAACGATTTCAAAGAAAGATTCAATATCATCTTGTCTACTTTCAAGTATCCGTTTAGCTTGTTCTCGTCCATGACAAAATAAATGTGCGTTTCGAAAACAAATTCTTGCGCAGACAGACTGAAAATTGAACATGTAGTATTTATATCATTATAGCTTTAACATTTTACATTTTATCTTTGGACTTATTTTATTTTTTTTGAATTAAAATAGATAGAAGGATCTATTGTAAGATAGTCATGAAAGAAGCATTTAGTATTAAAAAAAAATAAATTGAAAACATCTTAAAATTAAACTCGCCGAAATCATTTTTCAATTCTCGATTATCATGTAACGAATACTCACCTCATGTTACCGTTGCCGTAAAGTTCGAAGTCCTGGATTTGGGCATTCAAACCGTAGCCGGTACTCGCGGCTACCAAGGGCCACGAAAGATGAATAGTTAAATTTACGGTGCCAGATACTATGCTAAAGGCCAGGTTAGCAGCAATGATGTCGTATTCCGACAAGCCATTCACGTTGACCTTCGTCAAATTTGCGTTTAAGCTGCTCAAAAAAATTTAAGGATATATATAATTTAATCCTAGGCACACGCGCAAACACACGCACACACACAGAATTCTTTTCGCGTTTAAGTGACACAATCATTAGCTCTATTAGAAAAAACAATATTGATTGAACAATGCTTGTAATTTTACTAAAAATAAGATAAGTGAGCGAGAACTGAGACATTACAAATTTACGGCTATAAAATGAGCACAAAATAAATTCGAGCGAGCAAAATATGATTTTTAAATTTTATTTCTTATAAAATATTATTTAACTAAAAAAAAAATTGAAAATAACACGCACTTTATTGTGTCCTCCTTAAGGTCGATCGCTAGTCGATCCGCCTTGAACGGATCGAGAACCGGAATTCCAAGTTTCTCGTCTCCAGTTTTCATTGTAGTTTTAAATTTTATGAGAAATGTTTCTAACAAATTTGCATATTCTGTAAGGTTAAAATTTGCGCATTAATATTAGAAAATTAATTGAACTGTCACTATATGTTTAACGCGATGAATAAATTATAAAAAATTACGCTACTATAATTTCTTTATCAAAAATATTTTTCGAAAGAAGTATTCTTTGATGATGAAAATTTAACAGAGATTGTTAAAAGAGAAAGCGTGGTATAAAGACAAATGTGAAATAAATGTAATATCGATTTATACTCTTTCGTAGAAATAAGTGTATCTCTAGAGGAATATAAGAGAAATACAAGAAATAATGAGGGAACAAGAGAAAAAATATAGACGTCTGTGCTTACTGGATGTCTCCGTTGCCGAAACATTGTAACAGATCAGGATGAGTCCAAATACTGCTAGTAGCTTCATTTTTCTGCGTGAAATAAAAGACCCAAGATTTATTTAAGTTCAACGCGATCACACTGGTATCAAGCTTTAAAGCTAACAAATTCGCCCGTTGTTGTAATTATTGGCCAAAAGGACGTCGAAAATATTTTTCACTGCTCTCCTCGTTGTGAAACGTGAAAAATCGCGCAAGTGTAACACGCAGACGCAAGAGAGGTCGAAAGAGATATATTCATTAAAGCCGATACGTCACTTGTACTTGTACTTGGAATTATATATTTCGTATTATCTGTGAATACTTATGGCAGTCAAGGTCTAGAGAAATGTGGACTGTTTACGTACGTCGTTGATTTACGTCGGTCCGTCCGACTTAGCGGCACACTTGATTAAACGGCACAAATGAAACTGAGCTGGTAAAAATGGTATGCGTACTTATTTATAGTTGGGAATTCGTCGATATCTAATCTTCAAGTTGAATATCAAGATCTCTTACTGATCACGTGTATCTCAACAATTCGATCTTTGGCCAGTTGGGGAAGAACGGGAGAAAACGCGCGACGTGCCTTCTTCGTTGCTTTCTTCCTTGAAAATTCTTCTTTTGTAGAAAATTTCCATTGGTTCTGGTTACAATCACGAGGTAGTTTTTTTACTGGCAGTTTCCATATTGCGCGTCCAGGAAGCGCAATTACCTATAATTATGCAATTATAATTTATTTTATTTTATAGCGCTGGATTTTGTATGTTTTTTTTTGTGACGAGTCCTGAATCTTATCGAGATCAGAGATTAGACTGCAGATTAGATTATAAGACACAGCTGGTTACGCTGCAACACTTGTGTAACGCAATTAAATAAATATAGGATTCGCATACAAAATAATGCACAGTCTTTCTGATTAGGAATTTAATATATACAGAAATCTTTTATGTAATCTTTAATGTAAAAACCGCGACTGTCCTCATATTTAGCAAAGGTATATCGTGTGTCATTTTTACCTTTTTTTTAAATAAAAATTAAATTACAAAATTAAATTTTTTTCTAATAATGCCGAAAAAAATTAATTTTTCAGCATAATAAAAATTTTCAGCATAATAAAAATTATTTTTTTATGAAGCAATAGCAATTTATTGATGTAATAATGTCGAATAGTTTAAATTTGTATAGAAATATAAGTTTCTCTTTTCACAAACATCGCGTGCAAACAAACATTAGAGATAACATTACGAACGCGTAATATTATTAAATTACATGTTGTTATTAGGAATCCAGACGATAAATACAAAATTATTTTATGCACTTTCAAGGTGCACCTACAGTTTCACGTGTAAAATAAATAACAGAAAGAGAAAGAGAGAGAGAGAGAGAGATTTAATATATTGTTTCGCATATTAACTTTACACGATAAAATCAAGAGATGTCTTTATACACATGATAAAAAAACATTAGTTAGAAAAAAGTTATAAAAAAGCGATTAGATTAAACAATTAGATTCTTTTACTTTTTTCTTGATCTTGAGATTTTATCGAGTTATTTTTTCCCTGTTTCTGATAAAATAATGCGTACTGTCACGCATATCGTATTTTCAAAGTTTCTTGATTAGCATATACACACAGCGCGTATAAAAAGTATATCTACATACATATATTAAGCATAATTTTATAATAAAATATAAAAAATTACACACATACGCGCGCGCGCGTAAACTTTTGGGTAATGTGTGTAAACATTTTCTTCTTCTCTTCTACATTTTACTATATATGTTGAGAAAGTAATGTGTTTCACTTGTATATTAGTACAAAAAAATGGAATGGGAATCTTGGTATAAAAGAAATAATTCTTTTCACTCTTGAAATTTTAGTATTGACTTTATTGGAACAGAAATAAATTTAATGCCTTCTTAAGGATTATTTTTATCCTTGACGATGTTTTACCAATAAATAGTCTGTATTATCATATATTTAAAGCGCTTAACTGAAATCACAATTGTAGAAACGACTGATTGAACACTAGCCTGACATCACACGACGAAAGATATTACAGACCTAGCTTTTTCAATAGTTCTTTAAGCGTTATAGTGGATAAATATTCATTGAGTTCCTGCGTGATGATACGATTAACATAGTTCACAATTGTTCCTTGTTTCTGGTCGATTAATTTAGGCACCGTATTGGAGATTGAGAGGCTTGCTGACTTGGACTTTTCTTCGTCGTTGTAGAGGCCTGTCGCGCGGAACTGTGAGCAATAGAAAAATAAAATTTGTTACAAATTAGGAATAATGAAAATAATTATTAATAAAAAAATTAATTAGAATTACATTTTATACGATTGGACCGATTGAAGAAAGTTACAAATGTGAGAATGATTTGAATAATTTTTTTATCGAATTGTATATAAAATCTACTCCGTTTTTGATAATTTCTACATATTTGTGTCATAATTTTTCAAATTAAAATAAATTTATTAAGACATATAAAAAATAAAATTGGAGTTTTTAAGAAACGCTACGATTAAGTTGATTTTTCTGTCAGTTAACCTTTTTTTTCTACCATTAATATTATTATTTTACCACATGTTATCTGACATACAAATATGCGTTTACTAATAAGAAAATTTCTGAATGTTCAGTGATAGTTTTTTTCAGCTAAATGAGTTGACTTTTCGAGTCTTTTCCATAATAGCTGTTTGTAAAAGATCGATATCTCCGCAACCAGCAGTGCGACTGGGTCGCCTTTTTATATATGCAAATTGAAGGGCAAGAAACGACGCTGCAGCGTTAACTCAATATCGTGCAAGTGGCAGTTTTCTCGTACTTTAATCAAGAAATTAATCAAGAAATTATACTACTAATTAATACATTACAAAGTTAACCAGTTTTTACGATCTATTTTTCAAAATTAAATATATATAAGATTACAGAAAAAAATTGTAATATAAGCTATAAGAATAGCTACATTAATATGAGAAAACTTTAATACAAAAAAAAAAAACATTAGTACAAAAATAAGTTAATATCTGAGAAATGAAAATAAAAAATGATATTTAATTCCTTACTGCTTTCTTTCACTTTTAATTTTTTGTATTTAATTAAAATGAAGTTACTCCTCAATTTGAGAGATACATAAAAACCATCGAAAGAATTTTAAAATTATATATATATATATATATTTTTTTTTTATTTTGTAAGCAGATCTAAAGGTTCTTAACGCAAGATTATTTATTTTATATTTGATGTCATTCGTTAGTTGCGAGTTCTAACGATCGCGAAAGGAAGAAAAGAATTGTACAATTACTTACATCTAATGCTCTCAGAGAAACCCTCGATGAAATTGATTTAACTTTGAGGTGCTTGCCCTTCAATCTGAAGCTCAAATTAATCTGGAATCTGAAGTCATGCCCGGTTCCACTGAAAATTAAAAACATACATCTTTTAAATTCTCTATGATCTCAAAAATTTAAAATTTTTATTTTTTAAACTATTAATAAAAATATATTCTACTATAATTTTAAAGATGGAATCTCAATTATATGTAAAGAAGTAATATTCGAAAATAAAAAGATTTTGTGCGTGTTCGAAGAGTTTGGTCAGAAAATTAATTTATCGTTCAATTTAGAACCAATTAACGACGGAGTGACAAATTGTCTTAAATACGGACCAAAAAAAAAACCGTTTAAATTCCCGTCAAAGCAATCTCAATCGAGAATTCGCGTTCGCCGAGGGCGAGCCTGACCACACCGTAAGAAACCTGAACGAGATCGGCGCGCGATCGCGTGTTCCGCGCGAAGCATATAAATTCAGTCACGATTTAATAACGCGCTTTGTCGCAGTTGGCGTCGCCTGATAAAGTCGCGAAAGCGCTGAATGAAAAACGGCCAACTCATTGTCAGTCATCCCAGTACTCGCTTTTTCATGTGCATATTTCAAGCATTGTGGTGTTAAATATAGATAAAGCGGAATGAAAAAAAAAACGTTGCGTTCTTCACGGAGTAAAGATCAGCGATCTCTCTCTCACTGTAATATAATTATATATAATACCTACTATTTTGTATTTTATATATCGCTTCATATTATAAAGCGAAAGGAAGAGATCGTAACGACGTACTGTTATAATACAAATCTAATATTATTATAAAGTTGTAATAACGATCGAGATCAGTACGGGAGATTTCGTTGAAGATTTAATTCCTCGTGTCTTTCACAGGCGAGTCGATGGGGCGCAAAAATTGGCAAGGAGTCCCTTCCTCGCGTGTCGCGGATATTGGAAAGTCGCGAGCTCATTGAAGCTGCATAAATCCTCTCAAAAAGAAACAAATACTCACTTCATCTTTCCGGTTCCATAAACCTCGTTTCCGAGGACGTTGCCATTTAGAGAGTAATTAGTGCTCCCGACTATCGACGGCCAGGTGAGATCCATGTGAACCTTCAAACCGAACAATTTAAAGGAAGCGCTGTTGATTTTGTACGAGGACAAGCCGTCTACTCTGACATTTGCCAATTGTGCGTCGACACTGAATATTTAACGAAAGAAAGAAATAAGTAAAATAATAATAAAGAAAATACCAATCGTCATTACGCACTTTTTTAATAGCACTTCTAAGTAATTAAAAAGCAAAATGTTAAATGGTGAATAGTTATTTTTTAAACACATAAACTTCAACTTGGTAATTTTTTTTTAAGTCAAAAGTTTATCTATTTAAGAAAGGTAATTGTAAAATAAGAAGATACATATACACACATAAAAAAATAATATTTTCTTGTTACTTTATATAAAATTAATTTACAAATAAAATATCAATTCAATTTCTTTGAAGATTCATATTATTCGATCCATCGTTTTTTTTTTATTACGACATTCTTATTCAATATAAATAGCGCTTTCGAAGTTAACTTTTAATTTTGCGTTAATTTAATCTTTACACAACTTTTAACCGAGTTAGCTTTTTGTTTATGCAATTTTTAATTAAATTAATTTTACAAAAGGTTAACTTCTACTTAATAAGTTTAAAAGTACATATATTAACTTATACAACTCTGTTGATAAATATCGTTCGTAATACGTCGACTGATATGTCATACACACATGAAACACCAGATTGTCTGTATCAGATTGCGTATTGGAGATTGAGGATTATGAATTGGAGATTAGAACGGGACCAATCAGAACGAGGCAGATTAAAATGACAGTTATTCGATTGGTGAAATTTTAATCTTCAATTCGCAATCCTCAATCTTCAATGCGTAATCAGAAGTATGTTACGCGTTGTAAAAACGACTTAAATATATTTAAACCATTGCTTAAGTCATTTTATGTCAAAAGACATGATTGAGATTTCTTTAAATGTGGACACATGCGTGTCGTCTGGGAAGCTTCAAGTTAGAAATACATCGGTTAAATCGGTATTTTATAAATATACTTCTCTTTAAAAGCATATAATCTATCACATTGATGAAGTATAACTGTTTGAAGGACAATAAAGTAGTTAGTAGGTAATGGATATTGATTAAAAGCTTGTAATCATGATGATGTACTTTACTGGTCTAGGGATGAGAATATTGATTTAACGCGTTAACGGTCAACGTGTTATGTGAAAAATCAAGCTGATACGCACGTTGTGTTGAACTCCTTCTCGTCGAATTTGATCCGCAACTTGTCCGCGATGAAGGGGTCAAGCGGCGGAATTCCGAGACCACTATCCCCGTTTCGTATGGAGTCCCTAAGGGGACCGTCGAGGGCATCTTCTAATTTGCTCTTCTTCGCAAAACTTTCTCCAATAAACTCCACTAAACATTTGCATAATTAGTGGTAAATTATACGTCGTGACTTTGAACAATGCTAACTATGTATATATACGATATTAAATAATAACGATAGAGATAATATTCCTGATGGAATATTATGGCTAATAAACAAAGAACTTTTACGAAGCAGAGATGTGTGCGAATTATTCGCATACAGATCGGCCAACATTCGATTTGACTCGGATTGGAATCTCTGTGATTTCAAGCCGAGCCATTTGAAAATTTTATGTTGTTAATTAAAAGTTATGTTTCGGGTAAGAGTTTGTCGATTCAGTTTCAATCAATCGATGCCAGACATATGTAACGATTTTTGAACAGTGCTAATAATAATTCAGCATGGAATAACAACGTTGGAATATTAAATGAGGAAGGCAAGGAGAGAACTTACAAAGTTAAAAAAAAATATATATACGCGACGGATCCGTAGAAATCGCGGACATTTTCAATATCAGTGAGGAATAGACTCGGCGCGAAAATAAACCATTCATCACAAATATAGACTTATTCAAATATATAATGTCTAAAATCACTGTATCAAAAACAGATAGCTGAAAAATAGAATCCGTACAAAAATAGTCGGCTTAAAAGTAGACCGTATACAAAAATAGACGAGGTCACATATAGGTGCGATATAATTGTAGGAACGATGATATTTCTGGAGAAAATATACTATTCGATGTACATCCAGGGAGGGAGATATATTGTATAGAAAAGGAAGAAATACAAGTATCTACTTACAATTATCGTCTATCTCAATCTCAGCCCAGGCACAGCTACAGATCAGGATAAGCCCGAACGCCAGGAGGTTCATTTTTCTGCACAAAGTAGAAAACACGGTCGATTTAGCCGCCCCCGAAGACGAAGGGGGTCAGGATGTTTTCCCTTAAAGCCAACGAATTTGCCACTGTCCCGAGCAGTGAGCGTTCTTGCGAATTAACGACGTGGAAACGCACCTGGATATTCTCAGCGAAAAAAGAAATAGAGAGAGAGAGAGTGTGTGTGTGTGTACCAGCGAGAGATTCTGACAGATTCTGCAGTAGTCGACACCGCGCTAGGTCGCTCGTACTCTACCGTATGTACTGACACTATATATAGAGAGCTACGTAGGAACACGCTGATAATTACGCATGAATCGTTCGTAAGTTAAGTCGTTTGTAAGTGTCGTACGATTGTCCTTGCACGACTTGTACAATGTACGATAAGAGTCGCGCACGTGTTGTTGTAATTGAGAAAATTATACCTAACGCGACAGCTAATGTATGTGAGTCGGGTATCGGATTTGCGGGATCTCTTGTCGTATATGCGATATCGCGCGGTAACAATAATTTGTTTATTAGCTCTAATCAAGGCTAATACAGGGCTACCCCGATCGCGAAAATTCGCCTGCAAATCGCTGCGAACTTGCGGAGGGGATTTTTTATTTTTTATCTTCCGCATTTCTTTCCTTCTTTCTCCTGTCTTGACTTTCCCGTTATCTCGCTGGTTTCGAGGATAATTTATAGCGACGTCGTGGACGTCGACTTCCTGATATCCGATGACGTATTTGCCGTGCGCTTAGGACACGTGCACTCGAACATAATTTATTGCGCTGAGGAAAAAAAAATGTTAATTTGACTAAGTTTTCCAATTAAATTAGATTTTGTCTATTTAAGTATTTATATATTTCAATTAACTATAAATACTTGAATTGAAATTTGTGAATTCAAGTTAAATGCGTGAATTCTTGAGCTGGCCAAATTTTAATTCAGTTGGAAAACTTTGTCAAGTCAACAATATCTTTTTCTCAGTGCGCCATTAGCTTCGATGCACCTCTATTTTTTACATTAAATCTCGCGTGTCTCCCTCTATTTTTCATCAAACGTGAGGGGCAGGGGAACCGGATTGCGAGGCGCCGCAGCCCGTAACGCAATCTTTCTCGAAAACAATTTCTTGGTTTACCGAGATTAAGCGTCCGTTTGTGACACACACGCGCGCGCGGATTATCGAATCGATTTCCAGCGTTTTTATTAAATACGATCGACGGGTGCGCTCTTTCTTTGTACTCGAAAAACGTCGAGGTAATTAAATTATCAGGTAGGCCATCAAAGGGCTGCGCCACGAGCGAAAATTTCGCTTACGGTTAGCGTACGTTCAAGAGACACCCCGTCGGGAGTCACTCTCGAGATTCATCTCTAAGTGAATGTAAAGATTAATAAAGAAGGAGGGAAAGGGGATAAGAGTGCTGTACCTTTTATGTCACAATATCCTGCGCGTGTGTGTGTGTGTGTGTGTTACTTTTATACAAACATGTAAAAATTATTTAACAACAAAGTATATATTTTGGTACTTTATTATTTCATTATTGTTGTAACATACACTGAGAGAAAATAATAGTTGCATTTACCATAATTCATAGTTATTTTTGGCGGTAACAATATTTTTATAGTTAAATTAACAATATAAATTATAGTTAACTTAACACTATATTATTGTTACAATAGCTATAGCATTTGTTCATACAACCATATGTATGGTTAAACGTGTCATAATTGTATGGTAGAATTTATTATAATTTATAGTTTTTAGATTATAGTAAAAGTTTTACCCTGTTTGGCACAACTATGCATACATGGTTATTTACAGTAACATATTTTATAGCAATAATAACTATAAAAATGATATTTGCAACTATAATTATTTTACTATGCAATTATAGTTGCAAATACTAGACACTTTTCTCTCAGTGTATGTTACAACATACACATTAATATCATATCACTATCGTTTTACCGTAATTGCGTTTTTATTACGGCGTTTCACGTTACTATTTCGCTATACTATGCATTTACGTACTATTATTATCATCATATTACAAAAACTGTCCTTTTAAATCCGCCGTGCCGACGGGGTCGGAGCGGAGCGGCGGCGTGACGACGGGAGCGAACGAGAGAAGCGGCGAGGGTGATCGGGTGGCCGCCGACGAGGCGGCGGGGTGGCGGAGGGGCGGCGGGCCGAGGGGTGGTAGTAGATGGTGGTGGTGGTGATGGTGGTGGTGGTGGTAGTAGTGGCGGTGGTGGTGGGTTGAGGGTGCTCGGCGGCCGGTGGCGAGGCGAGGCGGGGGTGCCAGAGAGAGACTCGGAGGGATGCGAGAGAGGAAGGGATGCCAGGCCGCCCGCCGGTTCACCCTCACTAACCCGCGGCTCGCTCGACTCTTCAGTGCGGCCTGAACGGTTAACCGGCCTACTTCTCTCTCCTCCTCCTGCGCTTCGCTGCTCTGGTCCCGCCGCTGCCAGCCCTCGTCGACGTCGCCGTCGCCGTCGTCGCGACGTCGTTGCACCACCACCGTTCGCCGTCGTCATCGTGGTCGTCATCGCACACCGTGGGGCCTGCTCGATTGGTGTATACCCGACGTCGCTCGTCGATGTGACATCGCGAGAGGAGCGCGAGACAAGAAACGCCAGAGAGAACTCTCTCGCTCTACCCTCCTGTCTTTTCCTCCCTCTCTTTCTTTTCTTTCTTTTCTCCTCCCTCCCTCTGTCTGTCTCTCTCTCTTTCTCTCTCTCCTCTCTCTCTCTCTCTCTCTTCTCTTTCTGTCTCTCTCTGTGTCGCCGTCCGCGAGCGGCTCGCAGCCTCCGCAGCAAGTTTGCCGCTGCGAACAGCCGGCCTAAAAGAAGAAGAAGAAGAAGAAAAGGAAGAAGAAGAAGAAGAAGAGGAGGAGGAGGACAGTTCGTGCACACGGGGGTGGCTTTTCCTCGCGCGGCAGTGGTGCTCGGGACTGTGACTCGGTCTCGCGAGTATAAACGGGAGAGTTACGACACTCGCGGAGGAGATCGCTCTCGCTTTCCTTCTCTCTCTCTCTCTCTTTCTCTCTTTTTCACTGTCCCTCTCTAACTCTCTCTCTCTCTCTCTCTCGTCAACGCTGACGACGACGTTTCGCCAACAGACGACGACGAACGGACGCTACCCCGCTCCACCGCGGGAAGCCGTAAGTGTCTCTTTCTCTCTCTCTCTCTCTTTCTCTTTCTCTCTTTCGTCTCTTCTCTCCCGTGCCGTGTGCCGAAGATCGATTCCCCTCTCTCTTTCGCTCTCCCCTATCCCTCTCTCTCTTTCTTTCGTTTTATTACGCGGGCTCGCGCGTAAAAGTCTCTCGCTTCCACGCGCTCCGATCTCTCTCTCTCTCTCCCTCTCTCACTAGCCTCGCCTCTCGCCTTCTCTCACTTTGTTTCTTCCTCCGTCTCTCGTGTCAACCCCCCCCCCCCCGCCTCTCATTATGTTCGTTATCTTCTCCCTCGCGCGCGCGGCGCGGCGGCCCCAGCGAAACGCGAGAGACGCAGAAGGCCGTGGCTGTCGTGGCCGACGGCGGTGAGATAGCGTGTGGCGAGCCGTACCGGGAGAGAGAGCTGCGTGGATCTGCGTGGGGCTGCGTAGATGACAGCCGTGGCGGGGGTGGCCTGACGGCTGACGGCTGACGCGGAGCATCCGCGGCCGGACTGTTCGAGCGCGACCGCGATTGAAATCAGGAGGAGAAAAAAAATCGAGAGCCTCCCCCCTCCCTCTCCCCCTACCCCCCGATCGACGGGAGGACCGAGGCATTCACTTCGCGATGTTCGGTCAGGAAGTCTCTCCATCTCCTCCTTCCCCCCCCCCCCCCCGCCGTCACACCTTTTCGTTTTCCCATTTTCCTCATTTTCGTCTCCCCCGATCGAATCCGGGATTTTAGAGATCGCGTATCTTGTCTTTCGCAAATCTTCGCCTCGCGCGAGGCTCGTTTCGTTCTTCTTTCCTTTAATCGACCGAGGCTCGCCTCAGGCGATCCATAATCCCCCCGGTGGAATTACGCGCGGGGCAGAAAACGCTCGAATAATCGGAATAAAAGCACACGCGTATAGAGACAGATCAGGAGAGAGTTATTAACTTGACTAAATTTTTCAACTTCATTTGCTGGAACTACGTTTTTTACGGTACAAGTATTTATGCGCGTTGAAGTTAAATGTAAAAAAGTGTCTGAACTGAAGCTTTTCAAGTATTTATTAAACTTGGCCTGAATCATTATCGGTGTCTTTTGCTAAACACTTTAATTGTAGAAATTTAAGTTAAATATATAAATATTGAACTTGAACTGAGGAAATATTACGATAATAGAGTTAAAATATATGAATATTTAAACTGCGTGTGAAGCTTAAATGTTTTATGTACTGGATCTAAATATATGAACACGTGAATTGAAAAAATTTATGAAGAAAGGTATTTTGAAGTCAAATATATCAATATTTCAACTACGTGTGAAGTTCAAATATTTTGAAATACTTGAAAAAGTTCAATGTACCGAAACTAAGTATACAAATATTTGAACTGAAGTTCAAGTATTTAATGTATTCAGGTTGAACGTGTGTAAACGCACGAGGTGAAGAAATTTTATCGAGCTGAAAAGTTTAGTCAAGTTAACAACAATTTTTTTTCATTTGTGCATATCCCGTATTCTGCGTATCACGTACAGGCGCGCGGACAGAAGATAAATCGCGGAATGGGGTGCGTAGAGGCACATGTTTCGAAACGCTTTATCGCGGGCTACAAATTTAAAGCGAGCTTTGAAAAAAAAAACAAAAAAAAACAGCGTAATAATTTTTCAAAAAGAAAAATAACATTCGTACGAATGCACGCGCTTGCGAGAACCGGGCTTCAACAATTTTTCACGGTCATCGTTTCCATTGAAAAAGAGAAGAGCTTAAATTCTCTCTTTATTTATTTGTCCATCCTTGCCGAGTGTGTGTGTGTGTGTGTGTGTGTGTGTGTGTGTGTGTGTGTGTGCCGTTTGGGAGTCTTCGATCTTGCGGACTTGCATAATCTTCGTGCGCACGGTATAAGGAACAATGCGTCGATTCAATGTGCCCACTCTCTTTAATTGTGGACTTTTAATAACGCCTTCCTCTCCCTTTCGTCAGGTATAATATGTAATGGTCGGTGTAGGCGTGCGTTTCTCTCATCATCGGAAAAAGAACTTCGGTCTGCACCCTCTCTCTCTCTCTCTCTCTCTCTCTCTCTCTCTTGCAGACCTTTAATGTGCGTATCGGATAACTCACTTTTAATTTCGTTTCCTTTCCTCCTCGCCGAGCGCGAGCGTGCGGCCGGGTTAAGTACAAGCACATTCTCCCTGGCTCGCGGTATTTTCGCGAAACTTTTTGCGTTACAACACGGTTATACCGTGATAACGTGTCGATTAAAGCCCACGCCATTATCTGCCCCTCCCCTCTCCGTCTGCGCCTCCCACTCTCCTGCTCCTCGTTCTGGAATAATTAACCGCTATGCAGCAGCGCACCGCGAAACGACGCGATCGATTTTAGGTCACGATCGTTCGCCCGTAATCCGATTAGCTTCTGCAACAGAATGATAAGTAACGACGACAGCGATAAACAATGGACGCGAGGACAGAGCTTTCGAACGTCGCTCCGGTCGACAACGCGGAAAGAGAGAGACTCGTCGAACGGGTGCCCGGGGATTTTTTTCGTAAGCGCGGAAGGGCGGGAGGGAGGGTGGGAAAGTCTCTTTGGAAGTGGAGCGGAAGTAATGGCTTTTTCGCAAGCGCGGCTGCAATTAATTACGCGGCACACCGACGTAAGCGACGCGCCGCCGCCGCCGCCGCGCTTAATTCGAGCGAATAGCTTTTGAGCGAAGCGGAGCCGCGCAGGGATATGAAAAAACGCTCGTCCGCGACGGACAATCTCGACGGATAAAAATGTGACTCCCGACGGCTTGACTCTCGGCGGCGGACATTCCCTCCCGCGGAATTGACGTCACCCATTTAGAGTCGGCAGAAAAGAACGATTATCACTCCGTACGATTATCACTCCGCGCAATGGAAACTGGCCGTTAGGCCTCTTATTGGTCCCCTTTTTTTCTCCTCGCCGCCGTGACGGCGTTTCGTTACGACGTCGAAACGGTAAGAAAACATTTTACATCAAAGAGCCCTTTCTTTCGCTCTATTGGAAGAGCCGGGTCTAATTTCCTGTCCAATTTGCGCGGCGCTTTGTGCGACGCCGATACGACGTCGCCGTCTCTAAACCCTAAAGTCCTCCCCGTTCGAGGAGCGCGGCGCGAACTCGACCGACTCGACCGTCGCCGCCGCCGCCGCCGCCGCCGCCGCCGTCGTCGTCGTCGTCGTCGTCGCCGGAAAAAGTAACGTTCCTTTACCGCAGGCCTCCGTAAATACTTCAATACGTTACGTTCGATCGTGTCCTGCTATTATTTATACTAACACACACATGCACATATATTCGCCTGCGTGTACCCCCTTCGTGCGGTATCTCTCTCTATTTTTATCTAAACTTATAACCGGCTCGGGGATCGCCGGGAGGATAATTTATCCCCCGCCGAGAGTCACGGGTTCGCGGCGCTGTTCGCGCGAGTGCCTCGCTTCCTTCGTTTGAAGCCTCGGTTGCCGGAACGAGCGCGAGCGTCAAACGAAGAACCAGCTCGCTGAAGACAGACATCTTTCAAAATGAGAGTCCCGATCCAAGGATCCGATATTTTTTTGGGGGGGGGTCAAAATTGGCGTGAAGAAGGATATACGTTTACGCTGAAAACGAAAGAGAGATCTATCTCCGTTCTCTTTTCTTTCTAACTTTTTATCGTCTCTTTTTCTCTCTTGCACAGAAAAAAAGTAATATAGCCAATAACATATGTGATTGCGAGCTGCTAACTACATAAAATACTCAATACAATAATATTTGCTATTAAAGCAAGTACAATGTTGATACTGCAATAGCATATATTGTTGTATTGAGTTATATCTGTAGTTGGCAGCTCGCAACAACATATCTTATTGAATATATTACTTTTTTTTTCAGTGTGGGATTTGACAAAAAATATCGAATTAACCAATGGATTATGATTATAGGTCTAAATGATCTAAACTCTTACTATAGGATCTTTAATTGAATTGTACCCGTTTATTTTCGTGCTTGTCCGCGGAATTGCCAGGGATTTGAGGGATTTCTCTTCGAATTAGGGTTGCTAATTTTGGGACATTTTTAAGGGCATAAATTATTTAGGAAGAAGTTTTAGGGTAAGAAAGTATAAATATCTAGTGTTTTTATATATCCTTCCAAAATGTTTCTCGTAAAAGCAAGAAAATCCAAACTCGAAAGAAAATCCCTCACGCTGGTAACCCTGCTCGTTCACTCGCGTTGCCACTCGGCCTGGATCTTCGTAGATCTTTGAAGAGGCGAAAGAGAAGAGAAACCGATTCAGCCACAAGAAGTAAGAAACTAAAGGAGCGTCGGATTTTATCCGGATTTTACATCGGTCGGTCGCATCCGGTAGCTCATCGGTGCGTCATCCTGGAGAAGTTTTTTGCCAAGGGCGATCGGGTCGGTCAACGTCGACGGGACCCGTCCGGCGGGAAAAACGCGAGGCCGGAATCGCTCGGCCGTGCCGGGAAGCTCGGCAAAGCGCGAAAATCGACCTAACTGCGAAAAGCGGAAAGTTAGAGGGCCAACTGGACCGGTAGGCGACGAGAAGGGGGAGGAGGGGGTGGGGAAAGGTGGGGACGAGAAGAGCGACGGGAGTGCGAAAGAGCAAATTTACGCGGAGAGCAAACACCGGACGCGCAAACACGTCGTTCGCTCCCCCGCGCTTCGCGCGCGTCCAATCAGGATCAGACCGAAAATAGAGATCGTGACCGGACCCCCCCCCCCCTCCCACCCCTCGACTACGCTCGATTCCACAATTGTGCATTTTACCGAATCAACCCCCTACCAGTCGCCCGGACACTAATTGTTTTTCAAGACAGAGCGCGAGACGAAACTCGATCACCGTCAATGGTTTTCGTTAATAACGACTCAATATTTTCTAGCTTGGAATAATTAAAATTTCGCAATTATTTGCAAATGCGATTTTGATGTTGCGATTTGATCAGTTGATTTGTCGAGAGGTTTAAGAGTATCGTTAACCCTTTACTCAGCGTATCCTCTTCAAAATTCTTTTCTTTGCAAACAACTTTAGAAAATATAATTTTTGAGCTGTGTCGTCGTGGCAAACAGAGCGGTACCCTCTCTTCAACTTTTTCATTTTATGAAAGGGTTTGTTTTTATAAGGGACGAAGAGACTTAAAGTCATTAAAAAATATACGTCATTAAGAGGTGCAGCGTTCTATAGTTGTATTGTTTTTATTCTAAAAAGCAAGCTTAATTCAACGAGACATTTGCAAGATAAAGTTATTTGCTGCTGAAGTATTTTTATTGGATAGTCCTTTAGAAGAAGGAAGCTACTTATAATTATCTGCAATTTAAATGCAAAATTAGAATTCGAATAAATTATTGAGGCCTTTCCTGTCTTTGTGTTTAAGCACACGTCAATAATATTATTACATTACTTATGTTACGGATTGCATTATATTTGAGGATTAAGCATTACGTTCATTCTGTATTGTCGCCATATTGTATCAGACTTCAAATTACTTTCACTTTGTTCACAATCAAATCATTAATTTCTAGGTGGATAATACCAATTTGCAAATTGCTTTCGTGTTTTAAATGAGTATCCAATATGTCAAAATTATTTCCTCTCTTTTACAGAAATTGAATAGCAGCATTAAATTGATCTGTGATTAATTACTTACTCTGAGTATTAAAAACACTAGCGACTAGCGACAGTGCTTTAAATACTCGAAATAAGTAATTATACCGCGAGAAAGATATTAAAAAATTTATTTGCGAAATATAATGCTTTCACTGAAATAAATTTTTATTTAAATGCGGCAAAATATGGTTTCATTCCCAGCCAATGAACGGATCCGGCAAGTAAAATACGATAAATTTTATAGGAATAGTTATTCCGTTATCACAATCAAATTTTTATATAGCCAATAAAATATCGAAGAAAACGTCAGAGGCAACATTTGCCTCGGAATACTTTGCGTTTGACTGTTTAATTAAACACAGTATTAAATTTCTGCGAAGGTCACGCGTATCACTTGATGACGTTTCAGGAAATTTAAGAATATCAGTTACGTGTACTTCCTCCTTTTCTCCGAGGGAGCGACTTTTCCACTAACACGGAATAATTACATCGCGTGTTTAAACGCCGGGGGGGTGTAAACGTCAAGTCGTCTCGGAATCTTTCGCAGAGTAAACTGCTCGCGAAAGCGTCTTCGCGATTGCGAAGTCACGTTCCCCGCGTTGATGAAATCAGCACTTAAGAGAACGGCCGTGCGTTTCGACGTACCTACGTAAGTCCCCGCCGTCCCTACCGTCGCTGTAAAACGCGATCTTTCCGCACGATAAACCGGCCGAAATGCGCTACGCCTCCCGAATAATAATTCGCCGGACGGTATCCCGCGCCTCGCCGATCAATCGGATCGAAATCGCCCTCCCCAGAAATGAGAGCAATCTCAAATTGTTCCGCCCACGTAAATAAAAAAAAAAGAAGAAACTTGCAGAAAATACTCTCCGGTAGCATTAACCTACTAATGCCAATAATAATTAAACCACTTCTCCACTTACTAAAGATATACGGGAGTCGTTTTTCCCGGCTTAAAAAGATTTCCTTTTCGTCGTAGTTCAAAGTTTCGTCGAAAGTTGATGGTCGCGCGCGGTCGCCGCGGAAGCAACCGGTGCGAGGTGAGCGTGAGGGTGAACGAAAGCAAAAAGGGAGGAAGGAAGGAAGGAAGGAAGGAAGGAAGGAAGGAAGGAAGGAAGGAAGGAAGGAAGACACTGAAGTTTCGGCGGCGGTCGGCGAACGATTTTTCTTCTCGCCGGGTTGCGCGCTGCATTGCGGCTACGACGCGACGCGATGCGACGCAACGCCCGTGTTCGTCGTCGCGCGCTGTCGTGCGTTTGCCATCGAAAATGCGGCACCACAAAGAAATGTACTGTACGCTTCGCGAGTACGGTAATCAAGGTGAATCACGGGCCGGAACGCCGGCCGCGGCCGGCGGTGCGAATAATCCGTTGGAAGTTTTGATTAATGCGGAAGACTCCATTTTTATTTTATCTCTGAATGCGAAAGTGCATACAAAATTCGCGCAAAAAATATTATTAGCCCATCGGGACCGAGAAATGCTTATTCCTTTTTTTGTATTTGTGATAGTCACACTTTATTATTTACACGGAAAAAGTTTGATAATAATTATTAAATGTTGAGCGAAATATAATGCCAAATAAATATTAGACCAAATAATTTTACTTTTCTAAATTTAGTAAGTATAATCAAATTGAGTAATATTTATTAAACATTTAGAAAAGTAAAATTATTTTTGGTTATATTAAGTAGATGATTAATTGACATTATTTTTCATACCAAACTCTTTTATACCAATTTTTTAGCGTGCATATTGTACATCAAACGTTTGGAGTCAATAATCAAATCTAGATGATAATTAGTAAGCTTTTTAATGAAATAGTTTTAAAATTAAATGCTTAGTTAATATACCCAAATATTTAATAATGTTTAATATCGATTAATTATCGATTGAATTATTAATATAATTATTAAATATTTGGCAACATTAATTAAATATTTAATTGTAATTATTTTATCAAAAAGTTAATTATTATTGCTTTTTTTTAGCGCATTATTATAATTTTATTATAAATGTAGTGGAATTTTTTGTCGGCGCTTGTTTCGACACTTCAGAGGCCTTACCTTTGTCTGCGCTAAGGGAACGTTTCAGTGATAACATATAGAGATGAATGATCGTGCGCAAAAGGACGTTTTGTTTGTTCGAAATCTGTTAGAAAATTGCGCTGTGAAATAATTTCTTATCTCTTGTATAATAGTGATTTTATTTTCTATTTTATATACGTTATATATACACTAATAATGTGAGTATATAAAATTTGATTGATATGATGACTATAATGAAATAATATCACTGTTTTAATTAAAAAGTTTGACTGTCTAATCAAATTATTTTATTAAGATGACAAAACACTTTGTAATTAACACGATATTATTTCATTACTCGCATATCGCTTAAAGCTCCGCTTGCTAATATAAAACATTTCTCTCGTATGTATTAATTTTTTACGTTATAATTAACTTTAGTGTCAACTTTGTTGTTGCGAGGTCGAAAACCCTTCTTTTTTGCGCGCACTGACCGGTCCAGGCCAATCAAACTTTTATTCGCTTCACCGTATCCGTTCTGGCTCGCGTTCATCTCCATTGTCCTCCGATTTTTTAATCGTCGAGGCCAACCTCTCCCCCTCCCTCCCGCGGGCAAGATATATACGGTCTGTACAGCAGCCGCCTGTTGGAAAAAGAAACCAGACGAAGTCTCTCATTCCGCGGGGGTTGATCCGACTTGATTCGCCCCGCGAGATCGACCGAGGAAAGAAAGCGGGAGTCTCTCGGGGGTGGCGGCGGAGGAGAAGGGAGGGGGGTTGGAAACATCGAAACGAGACCGAGAGCGAGAGAAAATAGGACTCGGTGTCTGGTACATTCCGGTACCGTCTCGCCGTTTTATCGCGCATGCCACGAACGGCCGAATTTCCGATTGCCCTCTGTAGTCGGCCCGCCAAATATCAACCAGCTCCCGATACCATTCGCCCTCTCTCTCTCTCTCTCTCTTTCTCTTTCTCTCCATCACGAAAGAATTATTTACGGCCCGTCGCACTCCGTGACAAACCGGGCGAAGTGAGAAACGGGAAACGAGAAAAGTCTCCATAAAACGAAACACACACAAGCTCGTGTGGAAACACACACACACACACGCGCGCGCGCGCGTAAGGGCTCGGAGGTCGTGATAATTTTTCGCGGAATTGGCGCGTCGCCCGGATCGGTTATTACCGTTAATGTATTCGACAATTTTCGACTTTCTCCCCTACGAGGAAGGGGGCGAGCGAGGGGGAGGAAGGAAGAGAGGGTGGACGGGGAGGGAGGAGGCAACCTTTGCCGATGGCCCGGTAGTTATGAAAACAAAAAAAAAACGCAGGCAGGCCTCGGACGTTCGGCCGCGAGTCGCCGTTAGAGATTAGGTCAATATTTGGCTCGCTTACGCAGATAACCGGGTCAAGGATTGCCGACGTCGACGCCGCCGCCGCCGCCGTCGCCGAATGCGTTCCGATAACGTTTATTATCGATGTACTTCTCTCGTTCTCTCTCCTGCTCACCCCCTCCCGCTCTTGTTGCATCTTCTCCGTCGCCACCGCGCACGTGAAGGAACGCCTCGTTTTTTTTTTTCCCTCCATTTCCAGTGAAAAGTGGTCTGACGATGTCGAACCTAAATGCGAACACCGACAGGTTAGGCAGTACGGAAAGATTGCAGCAACATTGCAGGAAATATTTCGTCGCAAGATTGCAACTTTGCGAAAATGTTGCGAAATGTTGCTGCGATACCGCAAAATAAAATTTCAAAATACTGCAGCGCAATATTGCAGCAATATTACAATATAATGTTTTTTGATAATATTCTATTTAAAGAAGAGCCAAGAAAATTTCTATCAAAATGCATCTCATTTACTTTCCTTTTCGAATTCAATTTTGAAGACCCGAATGAACATAAGTATAAAAGCTTGGAGAGTATTTAATTTCAGAGTATAAGATTATGGGGGAGAAATTTGCGAGAAGAAAAATCTCATAGCGTTGGGCGCCTCTTACTGTCTCGTGTAGTTTTTTATTGCGAGAAGTAGAATTCCGCCGCGTCCATCTGGCGGCGGTGTTGCGTATCTCACGCGGGTCAAGCTATAGGGCATTATTTTCACAACATTTTCGAAAGATCGCTGCAGCATTGCACTGTAGTGTCGCAACCGTTGCGGCAACGTTGCTGCAAGTTTCCGTATGAGGGTCGTCGTGACTTAAAAGGGGAGTTGTTGTTTCTGGGACTTAATGGAAGGGGGGGGGCGGGGAGGGCTGCGGTATCTCCACCTCGGCCTTAATTGATGCCAGTCTGTCTGAAAATATGCGCGATGGTGAATCGGAGGCGAATCGAGCGACGGAACGGTCGGGCTGACCTAGAGATGTCACTGGGTTAGCGTGTCCATGGGCCATCCATAATCCCCCGATAATACCCGGCGATACACGCTCGCTTTTACCCTGTCATAGGGACGAGACTGCGGCGTCGGGTCCGACCGACTGCTGACCCTCTCGCAGGCCGGTTCGTGGCGCGTTTCTGATCCGCAGCGGCGGACACAGGTTTCGCTATCTTGCCGACGCGGAGGAGGAAAGGGATGGTGGAAGGACATCGAAATAGCCCCGGCGTACCTTCCCCTCCCTTTCACCCCCACAATTTTCCAAATGCGTCCGATATCCGATACAGGGGAATCCTTTCTTCGGGATTGTTAAGGACGGGTGCAGGCCTCCCTGCGATTTATTTTCTCGAACAAGACGCGTCGGTGAATTATTTTCGAAGTCTTATTTCTCTCCCCCAGCCGGGGAAGCGACAATTCGTCTTTCAGGCGACATCGCGCACACCTCGCGCGTACATGTATAGGCGGACTGAACGGACGAGTACTTGGAGAACGAATCGTTCAACCCGGAGTGAACGACGATGCAAACAATGCCGCGGTCGATCTCGCGATTTGTTCTTGAGCGCGGGCGATAGAAAATCTCTCGCGGTGGTAGGGGTGGAAAGGGGTGAGAGAAAAACACTCGGGCGCGCTATTTCCGCGGAGGTTCTTTTGGAAATACCCAGTTGCTCCAAGCACAGATGTGATTCATATATAGATTTACCGAAAGAAGCGCTCCTAGATCTTTCTTTTAGAATCGAAAATATAAAAAAAAAACTCGTCAATTGTTTCCACAATTTTTAACGTACACCGATATATTTTTTTGCATTAAAATTCCGTTAAAATTTCAATGTAAAGTCCTTACACAGTTATTTTTTTTTGTGTTTTTTTGTTAAAAAATATTCTGGTTAAAACTTTTATGTTGAAATTTAACATATTTGCTTGTTACTTTAACATATTGCTGTTGTGTTAATTCAAGTAAAGTGTTAAATTATTAGAATAACTGAAAGAAAAGTATAAAAATAACACAATGTGCACGTTTCTTTAATTTTACACAATAAATATGTTCCTCATTATTAGTGATAGGATTTATCTGTTAAAATTGAATTTACTCTATAATTGAGTTTTAACAAGGACCATTTTATTTTTGAGGACTACTATCTACCCCGATATGGCGCATTTCTCGTAAAAAAGATTCACCTACTAGGTAAATAAAAGGGGCTCGCCAAAAACAGAAAACCAAGTACGATTGCATTCACATATATTATAATATTGGACTGATTCCAATAATATGTACACATAAAATTTTTATCGATGATCCTGGGACAATCTGTATATTGTAAAAAATTTTTTTAGCATTTCTAGAATAATTATTTAACATATATATGTTAAATTAATATATATAACATGTTAAAATAATATTATGATCATATGTTAAAATAGCATGTTACATGTGTTACTTTGACACAATTTTCTAATTAAATTGTTACATAAAATTATGTCAAATTATAAAATTTACATTTATTTTTATGTTAAAATACAACATAATATTTATGTTGCTATTTAACATATGCTTAATATGTTAGATTAACATAAAAATCTCTGTGGACCGTTTTGAACATGCGATATCTGTTAAATTAAACACAATTTTTTTTACTCTGCATGGATGTTGCCCTACCATCTATTTCTTTCCCTCGAATGTCGCTCGAACTTTTTCCTCATAGTTTACCGTCTAAAAAAAACGTAGTACTATCTCTGCATAGAATTGCAAGGATATCTCATTCGGACGAGAATACACTGGGAGTTAAAAGTGTTCGGTATTTGTGGCTCTAATTGAATGTTAAAATAATTATATCCTTCATCTAGAACAATTTACAATTCAATTATTTCTATCTTATCTTCATCTAGATAATTTTAAGCGCAGCACTGCAAATATACACTTACTAAATATACTTTCCGCCCGTGGTATTTTAAAGTATCTTCAAGGGGAAATCTCCTCTCCGAGGGCTATTCTCCCCGGCGTCCCTCTGCATTTTCGATCGCTCGAAAATCACGGGCGCCCCGACGTTCTTTTTTTTTTCCTATTCGCCGGGGAGGAGAAATCGATTCCGCGTGTCGGCCCGGCGGAATCTCTTTCCTCCGAGAGTCGAGTATAGGACACGTCCGGCGATCTTCTTCTTTCTTTTTTTTTTTTTAACCCCTCTTTTCTCCCGGCACGCCCGGTGCGGTGCCGGGCTGCGCCGCCGATGCATATTTCGACGAGCAGCCGGCTGGTCTTGTCTCTCTCTCTCTCTCTCCCTCTCTCACCCTCTTCCTGCCTGCCCTCACCCCACGTGAGGGTAATTTCCTAAATGTCCGCGCCGCGAAACTCAGCTTGGGGCCGCAGTGCAGCCGAGCCAAGCCGAGCCAGTGACGCCCTGACCTTTCGTTTCTCGGTCAACGATCGTCCGTGTGTCCGTCTGCGCCCGCGTGTGCATGTGTGCACGCGTCGTCGCTGATGCCGTCTCGGCACGCGCGCGGCCGTCTGCCTGTGTGTTAATAAACGAAAGCCTCGCAGACGTTTTCCTCGTTCCGCCCCGATCCGACATCGCGAACCGTCTCGGAATCCTTAAGGAGAGACGTTCCGCCTCGAGGGGGGGGGGGGGGGAGGGGGAGCCACTCGAGACGTGGAAAGCAATTTCTGCGGGAAGAATAGAGAGAACGATGTTCTCCGCTCTGTTTCGGACGTTAAGAACAGCTCTTCGAGAAACTTCTTTGCCCGAACGTTAATTTCCAGGGGGTGACTGTGCGACGCGTCCCCCTCCCGCCCTCCCCTCCGAACACGTGCCGCGAGAATTTGTTCTATGCGGTCCACTCGACGCTACAGGCGCTTCGAAGCGTTTTTATCGAACAATCGGAACGATGAATTTTACGAATTGACCAATCGAAAAATCCCTCAGCCCGAGTATCCGCGAATCCCTCGTTTTCTATTTGTCCTTCCCACCAGGGTGCCTTTTATCCGTTTATATGCGAATTTCGATGTCGGGGAGAGAATGGCGGAAGATACACGGACGACTGGAATTTCTAATAAGCGCGTGTGCCTCCCGCTTCCGCTTTCGACATTCGCCCTCTTGTCCCGAGCGACGTATATACATGTATATATTCGCGGATAACGAAACTCGCCCGCGGGCCCGAAATGAAGGGACGCGCGCTCCTCCGGATAGCGTGCAGTTACGGAGGAGGGCGGCGGGAGGAAAGGGAATCAAATCTAATATGTGGTGGAGAGAGGGTTGCGCGGGAGGGGCGAAGTTTTCGCTGTCGTGGCCGAAGCTGCGTGTTTCGGTGACGCGCCACCGAAACTTCGCCGGTGCGACCGGTGTTATTCAACACACTGCGGCATACAGCCCTCGTTGAATTGTTTTTATTAGGATCCCGTATCTTGATGTATAGTATTGCAGTACTCAGGTGCCTTCCACCTGTGTGCACGGCACAGAAGGTGTTTTGCATTTACAATTAAAATCCCTGTAAAGTTTTTAACATCCAAATGTTAATTTAACATAATGTGATTGTATTACTTTTGAACATTTTGCGTTAGATTGATATTCGATATTGCTGTAAATAAAAATAACAAAGTTTTGAAAAGTTATTAATGAATAAAAATGTATGTAAAAATGCATCACAAACGCCAATTTTACTGAAAAAATGTGTTTCCAAATTATCTCAAAGTGTTAATTTTTGTGTTAATTTTTTACATAATATCTGCGTTACTTTATACATATTCATATTGTGTTAAATTGACACAAAACTTTAAATGGGTTTTTTGAGACGTGAAACTTTTATTTAACGTTTCAAGACATTTTATTTAACGTTAATAGATGTATAATGTGTTTCTGTTTTGGCAATATGTAAATTTATTAAAGAAAGTAAGACGCACATAAAATTATTCGAAAAAGTGTTGTTACATTTCTTTAAAGCGGCAACCATGAGAACTCAAATAATTAATCCGATTAATTAAAAATTTTTAAGCAGCATTTCAAATGATATTTGACATTAGATTAGTTTTTTTCGGTTCTCAATTTTTTTAAGTTATAATAAAATAAAGAAATTTTCGGAAAAACGTAATTTTTATATACAAATGTATGTGCAGTTCACAAAGAAAACAAAATTAAAAAAAAATGCCCGTGGAAGAAATTACTTTTATTAATCACAAATGATTTAGCGAGGCTGAAACGTGGCTATCAGATACGCAGATACAGATTTATTTAGAAATGTTGTCATTATTTATTTTCATATTTATTTTAATTTTGCATTTCACTCTTAATAAAGACACATATTTTCAAAGCAGAAACGCATCATTTACCTATCTCTTTAAATAAAAGTTTTACATGCTGTTGAAGAAGGCCCTGTTTTCGATTCGCCAGGCTCCTGTGACCACCACCTCTTATAAACGAGGGAACTTGCAAACTGTTTATTCAACACACCAATCTCACGACGGGCACTGAAAAATATAGAGCTGGGTCGAGCCCCCGGACCCATGAAATTGTAGTCCATTACGCAGTGCGACGCGTTGACGCGTCCGCCCTCGATCTCCCCTGATCAAATAGGACTTCATTATTTATTTTATTTGCTAAATATATTTCTGTCGTCACGCTTTTTATTGCCGTACTAATTCGTCTTCATTACTCTCTTAGGGCTGCGATAGATGTGTTTTTCTTCTCTCTCTCTCTCTCTTTCTCCGTCCATCCGTTTCACCCTCGCGCTCCCTTCCTCATCTCTTTTTCAGTAATAATCCGCAAATAACGAACCCGCGGTCCCCGCGCATTCGTCAGCGTTTTGCCCTTCATTTCCGGCACACCCTCGTTCAATCAATCGCTCTGTGTGCTGTTACAGAGACGAACGATGCTCCACGAACGAAGAATGTAGACGGGGCAGGGGGAGGGCAAGCGGATCTGCCTGTCGCGGATTCGGAGGAGGACATCGCCGCCGTCTGAAGTCTAAGCGCCTCGAGCACCTTCCTCGCGTCTTCCTCGCTGTAAGTATCGGAAAAGAAAGAAAGAAGGAAGGAAAGAAAGAAGAAGGTGAGGCAGGCGATTCGCGGGGGAAGTGGAAGCGGGCGAACTTCCGATTTTCAGATGGATACGCCAGCGTAACTTTGTCGTTGATACTTTTTTACCGATGAAACCGACTGATCTCGGGTAAACTCACCCCCCCCCCCTAGCGCTTTTTAAAAAACCAATTTTTTAATGTGGAATTCGCGTGATATTAAACACAGCGTGCGCACCTGCCCCTTTCTTCTTTGCACTTACTTTTGCGATAGACTTTCTCACCGATTTGTGGTCGAGTTTCCGTAATCATTTGCACCCCATACAAACTCTACAATTTACTCCACAAACTTGTGGAAGCCATTTATTTTACGCTTTACACCGCGTTACGAGAAAAATCCGAACGAAAAGTTCATATTATTTTTAGGAAACCACAAACGTGCAGAAAATGATGTAATATTATCTGTAATACTCATTATGATTTGAACTGTGCAGTTTGCAAAAGGAAATCATACGGATTTCATTCACGTTTTTTGAAGAATTCGCTTTTAGCAGATTTTATGTAGAAGAAATCATGATTGTGAGGATTTTTCATCTCTGTAATTACCTGAGCAAATCATGGTTTTCTTTTGCAATCCTTTTTTGGTAGGACATTACATGTTATTATTACTAACATTATAGCAAAAACTATATAAAAATAAAGCTCTGAATCATAATTACCGTATGCTTGCAATACAATGTTTTAAAAAGGCACATTGTCCCTACACTGAGAAAAAAAAGATTTGACTAAATTTTTTTCAATTTGAAAAAATTTCTTTAATTCAATTATTTATATATTTCAGTCAAATATATAAATAAATATATAATTAAATTGAACTTCAAGTATTTTATGTATTTAAGTGAAATGCATAAATGCTTGAACTGAAGAAATTTAATCAAGTTGAAAAATTTTTTTGGGAACTTGGATTTTCGAATTGGAATAACAGAATGCAAAATCCTTTTACAGGATTAAAATACGCACAAAAATGAATAGGGCGACGTACGACTTGTTCTGACAAATAAAAAAAATTGTTCCTAACGACAATATTTGCTTTATACGAAAAATCTATAGTTTATATGTATAAAATAATCACGTCGCCCCCTAGAAAAAACTCTCAGAAATAGTGCAATTAGAAATAAGATTAGAAACCTAGAAAAAAGGTTCGCATTTCGCAAATTGAAAAATGAAAAAACGAAAATTTAGGTTATGTATACGTAAAAAGTCGATAAGTAGAGCAATATGAGAAAAATTTTTTTCGTTCTCAATATAAAATTCAATTCATAGATTGATATTAATATGTGTACTTTAATTTTAGAAAAGAATTTCTAAATCTATACAAGAAATACATATAAAATCTCATTAATAATGTGCATGAATGACTCTACATTATCGACCTCGATCAAATTTCAAAGGCACTCCAGGATCCCCCTTAACAACATTTTTTTTTCTCACTGTACAAACCTCGAGTTCGACCCTTTTCGTGTCTTCAAAAGAGCTTTAAAAATTCATAAAAAATTTTTTTCAAATCTCTGGAACGAATGAAGACTTAATGGCCTTCGAAGTTTCGAAAAACTTTTATATATGTATACAAATCGATACGCGATACTCCTGTTTTGTAAGCTGGCAATTAACAGTCGGTTATAGCAAATACTTTTCTCTGCACAGCAAAAAAAAGTGTTAAATTAACTTTTATACAGGGTGTCCCTGACCATGTGGGCCTCATAAAGGGATCGAGATGAACATAAAAGCCCAATATTGTCTTGGGTTAGGTCTTGGGTTAAGTCCACCAATAATCGAGGTATTAATTTTTCAAATTATGTGAATGAGAACGCGCCGAAGGAAGAACTCGATCCGCTCGAGCCATAACACGAAAGAAAAAATCTATCGTGAATGTTATACGATAAGCTTTCATTAAATTTACTGTTCACAATTACGATAGAAATTAATTAGATCAATTGCAGATTACATACGTTAATATCTCGATTATTGGTGGACCTAACCCAAAACAATATTGGACTTTTATGTTCATCTTGATCCCTTCTACCTTTTTACGAGGGTTAACTTACATGTTTTGGGACACCCTGTATATTCATATGAACGCATTTATTGTTTCATATGTACGCAACAATATATAATCTTCTTGAATTTTGACAATATTGTAGCCTTATTTCAATACTATAATTGTTATTTCAAAAATATAATATTATTATTTTGATAATTTTATTCTAATAAAATCTTCGATTTGAACATACAGTATTTTCTATACAACATGTTTTCCTATTTCCATTCAAGAAAATTATTTTTAAATAACAAAAATATAATTTTCCTGATTAAACTATATAAAATCTTAAAATAAATCTTCATTCAAGTAAATTTTTTCGATTTAACGCAATATAATCTTATTTCAAGATTTTCATTTTGAAACTAAAGGCATTGTCAAAATAACAATATCCTTTCGCTCCGCGTGGGCGGGCGAACGAAATTCAAGTAAATTAACGGGCAAAACCGGAGGAACAAATTCCAGGCGCATCGGCCGCAAATTTTGCGTGTCCGCCGAGCGACATTGCATTACGTTACCCGACGTGTACGCGGAGCCCGAGAGTGATGATCCCCGCCCGATCGATCTATCTACGCGTTTCCAGCGCGGCGGCGGCGGCTGCGGCAGGCCTGTGTGGATCACGTACCCTACCTATATATCGCACACGCGATAACGTATAATGCTGCCGCAGTGCCAAGGGAAGTAACTAGTCGCTTCGTGGCTCTAATGCGGCGTCGGGCTTCGCGCTGTCACTCCCGTAAACGCTCGCCAGCAGCCCGTAACCGCCGTCGCCGTCGCCGCCAGTGCCGCTCCTCCGCACGTCGTCGTCGTCGGGGACCGTCATTATTGCGACGCGATATCGCGATAATCGCCCTTCGCGGATCCTTCGCGGGCGCGCCGCGTTCTAATTGAATAAGTATCATAAGTATCGATAAACGCGGGACGGGAGGACGCCGACAGTAAGAGAGAGAGAGAGAGAGGGAGAGTGTCGCGCGGCGAATTGTACCGTTGGAAAAAATCCCGGTGAGTCTGAAAAGTGAGATCCGCGTTTTTTTTTCTCTTTTTTTTTGGTCAATTCACTCCGCTCCACTTTCCCTTTATTTTATTGCGTTTGTGCCTGTTTTTTTTTCCTCCCCCTTTATTATCCAAGGGAGGAGCTGGAGCGGCGATTTCTGAATTTAAATGTACGCGAATCGTCGCGTTGGGATTCAGACGTCAGTTTACGCGCGCAATTAATATCGCTCGATATTATTCGAGCTTGTTGTTTAAATTGACGCCGATTGCCGGCCGCGGATTGCCGAGAGAACCTTGGCGGCCCTGTTTCCGCCGCTGATTCGCCTCGCTATTTTCCGACACAGAAACCCGCTCGCCCGCTCGCTCGCTCGCTCGTGGTGCTTTTTGCTTTGGCTCTCTCGCCATCGTCGCCAACGTGCGACCGCCCAATAAATCCTAATTTCGCGGCGACGTTAATCTCGTCCTCGTGCGTAAACTTCCGCGTGCGACGACGTTCCCGTGGACGCCGCCGTGCTGCCGCTCCCGTGTGACCGAGCGTACGTACGGCCACGCACGGAACACGTAGAAGGAAGTTGCTAATCAACGTGGACCTTCGTGTGGTAACTAGAGAATACTATCATCCTACTATCAATCCCTCCCCGCCGCCCTAACGGGTGTGAGACGGGGAAAGGAAGACAGAGAGAGAGAGAGAGAGAGAGAGAGAGAGAGAGAGAGAGAGAGAGAGAGAGAGAGAGAGAGAGAGAGAGAGAGAGAGAGAGAGAGAGAAAATGAATTGACGTTTGCATGTATATACATATATAAAATTATATACTATGTACACAGAGAGAAAGATTTCTTTAGATTCAATAAACAGTTTTGTTCGACTATTTCAAATAATTTGTGGTTTCTCATAAACTTTATTAAATCTAAAGAAATCTGTGTAAAATTTAATAAAGCCAAAGAAATATATGCTTGGTAATAGTCTGTGTATATAATTTTATGTATGCATTATACACACACACACACACACACACACACACACACACACACACACACACACACACACACACACAAAAGCTCAATAATCGTGATATAACCGAGAATGGAAAGATTTCTCTTGCAAATATAAGTAGAAAATGTAGAATAACAGTTTTTCATTGAAGCTTTATTCTCAGAATAATTAGACGAATCGTAATAGAAAAACAAAAGCTTCTGCTAGAAATATCTACCTATTAACATTTGAGATAATAGTACTGTGGACACATAGCCCCCGTAGACAGATAGCCCCGATCTCCCCCTATTCCATTGAAAAGGGGGGCGATCATTTTTATGTTGTGTTAAAACATCGATTTTTTTCGAAGATTGATTTTAACACTATTTATGCCTTTTGAAATCCTAAAGCTTAAAGATCAAAACTTTTTTTTTTCTTAATACTTTGTGTTTTCAGATATTTGAATTCTGTCAAACATAAAATACTCTTATCGTCTTATTTCGACTCCATTGATATTCGAATAGTTCGCACATCTTTACTTGTGTGTCTTACGGATCTAAAAAGCAATCGAGTGTACGCGTACTCGGCTAACTTTTAAAGTCAATTTTCTCAAAAGTGAAACTTTATATGAAAAACTTTCGTGCGCCCGTATAAAGGAAGCTCTTCTAAAGATGTTGGCGCGGGTTTTTTTTTTGTTATTGTTTCGCATATAATGAATTCAATAAAGGTGAGATGATAGCCTAACATTTTTATATTTCGATTCGCGCGTTTCGAATATGGATCTTATTCTATATTTTAAATTTATTCCTTTCTAAATAGAGAATCATTGTAGATTTAAGTAGAATCAATCAAGTGGAATCATTCCCGGTATCACGATTATTGGACTATTTTGAATTTACACACACACACACACATCAGTAATATAGTGTATTCAGAAACTTATTCATGCGGCTATGATATTATATTTCCCGTGGCTAAAGTTACAGTATGTAAGATTATTATACGACGATACAACATACCGCATTTCTCTTGGATAACAATGTACAAGGTATCTTATGTTATTTTTCGATTGTGGATTTCTTGGCAAATTTGAAGTTGATTTTTCCTTGACAAAAATACCCAAGCGCCGCACAGTGGGTAATTTCGCTCACTTTTTGGACAAAAATCTTACCAAAGCTCAATTCTTAATGAAACTGAATGCATTTTTTTTTAAATAGAAGTAAAGATTTATATTTTAGGCAGGAACTGCGAAAATTTAATTATCGTTAAACCTACCTTTAAAGAAAAGTAATTAAATGCGAGTAAACCTTTAAACTCTAAAACACTTATAAATGACTTATGACCTCTCCAAGGCACATTTTTATTCTAAATAAAATATTAAAATCATAAATCATTTATAGATTTTTGGAGTCATTGATTACGATTCTGACGTCAAAATTACAAAATTCAAAATTCAAATAAATAATAGTCTTATTTTAAAAAATTTAATTTTCCGAAATTTTAAAAATTTATTTTGAAAAAACCAGCGTGCAGAAAATTCTGAAAAAAATACATATTATCATTTTAAATATGTAATACATACATAAAAAATTTTCAGAGCTCTGGAAATTCGCGTTTAAGAACAGCAAATTTATTCGTTTACTCGCATTTGATTATTTTTCTTTAATGTAGGTTTAACGACAACTAAACTTCCGCAGTTCCTGCTTAAAGTATAAGTTTTTACAGGTATTAAAAAAAAATGCATTCAGTTTCATGAAGAATTGAACTCTGGCAAGATTTTTGTCCAAAAAGTGAGCAAATTTGTCTATTGTGTGCCGACGGTTTCCCAGTTATCATTAAAACGAAAGGTTATCGCTTCTTATAAATTAAAAAACTTATCGTTTAAATGGACAAGATAAGGAAAGAGAAACCCTACCTCTCTCTCACTCTCTATCTCTATCTCTCTATCTCTCTGTCACGCACACAGATGAAATTTACTTTGATGGAATTTTAATTTCGAGACTTATATCGCGCACAACCGGTACGTTGAAAAATTGAAGGGCCGTGATAAAATGATGAGCACCCACGACAGGTACGCCGTCAGGAGAAATCGAGTCCATATAAAGAAATAATGCGCGTGAAGCTTTACCTGGTAGTGTATCCCGCGGCCGAAGAATTTGCCGTTAAAAATTGACGTGCGATAGGCGGGCGGAGATATCTCGAATGTCCCGAAATTGTCAAAGTACAACTCGCCGTTTACAGGTATACGACGCGCATGATTCTTTCAATCGCGAGAATCCACGAGGGGGAGGGAAAATTGAAGAAATATTTCGCCGCAAGATCGTAATGTTGCGGGCACGACGTCTCCTCTCCGGGCGATGCAATATATCTTTTATTGGCGCAACGTCGCTGCAGTGATCACGCCTACCTTTCATCGTTCTTCCGATACATCAGATACATTTCGAGCTCGCTTGGACTAAAATCGGCGATTAATCGGATTTTCTTGAGGTCTCGCGTCGAAAGAAATATGTATTTTTGCACGGAGAAAAACGCGTTTGAAATTTGCGAATATTATTGCTGAAATAATTGCGGTTAGGAGTTCCATTTTCATGGATATTACCGCTATAATGTTAGTAATAGTGAGCCTGCACTGATAGAAAAATGTGTTGTATTTGTAACCATAATTGCATAGTAAAATTATTATAGTTAAGAATATCATTTTTATAGAGTAATTATTATTATAATATTAGTAATAATAACTATATATTTATGGTAAATGCTTATAATGATTATTTTATGGTACAACTAACTATATAAAAATCTCCATTTTGGTTATAGCAATCATATCATAAGTTGCATAAACTAATGTGGTTATGAGAACTGCAATATAGGTTAAACCAACTATAATTTACATTGTTGAATAACTATAAAAGTATTGTTGGCTCCAAAAATGACTATAAATTATAGTGATATTATGGTTACCGCAACTATTTTTTTCTCTCAGTGTGCGTGTTTATATTTCTATATCAACTAAAAATAAAGCTGTTATAAATTATAATAATTTCAAAATGTAGTGAAGTATATGGATGAATCAAAGATGGATTTATAAAATGTTGTTCAAATATTATTCAATAGCATATTATTCAAATATTAATTTTATTGAAAAATACAAATATACGTTTTCACAATTCAAAAACAAATTGTATCGAAGTGCTATATTTTTGGGGGGAGGGGGGGAGGGGGAGAAATTTTATTGAACCGCCTGGGACGCGCGCAATATATGTTAAATTTAACGCAAATTTTCTAACACGTATGTACACGTACTCCTCACCATCTTCTCGGTCTTCGCCTGAAATCCCGGGGATCAGATGCAATATGTAGGGGAGAAGGCGGCATTATGGAGCCTTATTCTATTTTTAATATCCCGCAAGCTCTCTTCCAATATTGCCGTAACCTTGTCGGAATTTTTCATTCGCATGGTTCCGTAATGTCCCTGCAATTTGCAGGATTGCGACGTTGCTCTGCGGTGTATTAAGCTAAAAAAAAAAAGTTTCGCGCGGTAAAACTTGTGTGTGTGTGTGTGTGTGTGTGTGTGTACGGGCAACTCCGGGCCACCCTACCGTGATCGAAGTCACGCGTTCGATGACACCCTACGTCGAAACAAAATCCACTTTAATTTGTAATCTCGAGACGCCCTATATATTCCCGGGCGTACTCCCCGATATTATCCGAGAATATCAACGCACGACGTGCAAAAGTTTTCAGACCCGTGTTCACACGCGTGCGTGCGCGCGTGTGTGTGTGTGTGTGTCGGGGGGGGGGGGGGTTATAACGTTCCGTTCCTGAGGAGGAGATGGACGTGCAAAATTATCCGGCCGTGGGAAAGCGCCTCTCTAGCGTCGCGTGTATCACTCTCGCGTAACAAATCCGATGTTATTACGACGGAATGGCGCAGATTCGGGCGGGCGAATTTTGGGCGAAGCGCAGCTGCGGATGAGGGCGGCAGGTGGCAGAAATCCCAGTGTTCCGCCGATCTGCAAAATTATGCGGAAAGATTTAAGCGACAGCCGAGGACACTTGTCATCCGTTTGTCAGTTATATAATGACCTTATCATGACGGTATCATGAATGCTTGGGCGGAAGAAGCACGGGAACGGAGAGAGAGAGAGAGAGAGAGAGAGAAGGAGAGATGGCGAGCGTGTGCAAAACGATAATGTAATATTTAAACGGGACAAATTTCTAACAGCCCATCCGTATCTAATGTCGCCGGAATCTCGTCTAGTCCAATGCAATAATTATCCTCGGCGTTTCTCTCCGCGAATTTCTCCATGATTAACGAAATCAGTGCAGTTTTACTTCGCGGTATAAAATAGCGATAAATTGAAAAATTTACATTAGAAAAACGTCACACACCCACACACACACACACACACAAATTCGAGGGATATTTTTATTTCCCCTGTTCGCGGTGAGGTAAATCCAAAAACGGAACGCGGTCGCAATCCAAATAATCAACGGCTAATAATTCCGACGTAAATAACGTACGATTAATTAAATTAGCTTAGTTAACTCAAATAATCTCAATTACCAGCGCGGTTTCTCTCTCGGACGCGCTGGCGACCGCGGCTTGAATTACGGTCAGGTAGGGTTACTTTGTCCCTGCGGGGGTAATTTTGCGCCACGGCGCCAGGAGGGGGAGAGATTTTCCAGGGACGAGCGGAAAATTTTCAGGGAGAGAGAGAGAGAGAAAGAAGGAGGGAAAGAAGCTCGACGGGAAATCTTTCGGAAATCACATCTCTCTCTCTCTCTCTCTCTTTCTCTCTTTTTTGTTCTTTCTCGCGTTCCCTTTAAACGCGCGGCTGGAGTCCCGGTGGAGTTTATTTTTCCACCGTGGATCCCCTACGAAATTAATGCGCCCGCGACATACGTTATGCACCACCGCTGGAGCATTTTCTTTTGCGCTTGCATTTTTCACGTCCCAGGGCGCACAGAAACGCGGAGTTGAAGATAAGTCTCTTTACCCCGTTCGATCGTTACGTTTTTACAAGAGGCCCGTTCATATTTGATATTTGCGCGCGACGCGGAGGCCTCCAACCGCGGCGTTTTGCGAGAGACGCAAGGAAAGGAACTCGATTTATTCTCACGGGTACGCGGTACGCGGTATCAGAGCAGGGCGCGTTATGCTAATGTATTTACAAACGTATATACGTGTATACGTACTCTTATATCCCCGAAGCTGCCATTTGTTATTCGCGAAACGCCGCCGCGCCTCGTTCAGCATCCAGTTTTGCATTGTTGCATAAATTATTACGCGACGGTCCCCGCCGCTTTATGGAAGTCGGATTTATCATACGCCAGGTAGATAAGAAACGAGCGGTTTTCCGGTGGGGATTAACTCTTTTTGATTCTCCGCGATGCACCCAGGCGGAGGAGCGCAACTCTCGAAGGCTACACGTGGATCGGTTTTTCTCGAATAACCGCTTCTCAACATTTTAAATAATTTGCCCATCTTCATTCAACGCCGTATATACACGTGGAATTCTCACTTTGGATCTATATAATTCAGGAGATTCGTGAGATTTCAAGATGGAATTCTATTTATAATTTTATATACCGTGTAATTTGATACGCGTGTACGTGTGTGCATTTTAATATATGTTTTATTCATGTGTGTATTTTCTGATTCTCCCTTCAGACGTTCTTTTACATTTTACACATTACATGTGGCGCACACACGTAAAGTTATAAATAGAATTCTATTTTGAATTCCGATGCAATTTATAGATCGTCCGAAAGTGGGCACAATAAGGAATGTGAGTCCAAATTTGTTTTACATGAAAAATTAATTGTAATAGTTTTGCAAACTGAGAGAAGTAAGAGGAAGGGAAGTTACGGATACTGCACCGAGGATAAAAGTTGACAACCTTTACTAAATTTTTTAACCTGATTTAATTTCTTCAGTTCAAATATTTATAACCTAAATATGTAAAATATTTGAACTTTATGATGTTTTCTACCGGAAAAAACAGAAAAGTATTAAGGAATTTTTTTTATCTTTAAAATTATCGACTTTTATGGAATTTTATTAATAGACAGAGAATAGGTAGAAAGTTTTTAAATTTTTAAAATTTTTCAATTATTACTATCGATAATACAAAATGTCGACAATCGATTACAAATAAATATAGCATAACATCTATATACATTCACGCGCGTTCTCGTATAACTCGAGTTTTTATTTAAAAAATTGGTATAAATAATAAAGGATTATATGCCGTTTTAAATTGGCATTGTGTGCTTAAGCATCTTTCGAATTCTGTATTTCCGATAAGCCTGATCCATGCGTGTATTGCTGACAGATCGTTTATATTATTTCTTTTTAGTACTTTTCTCAAATTTAATAATCAGAACTCGAGTAATTGTTTCCTTCTTTGCGATCGTATGATTATATAACCAACATTAAAAGATATAATAAAATAAATTTATGTCAAAGCTGGATTACAAAATCTCACCTAGAATTTTCAGGAGATTCTTTTATAAATTTCGAGTAATCGTTCATAATTAACATTTTTACTCACAAGGGAACCTTGCGTACCCGAAAATTCTGATTTTAATGAAACTTGGCATAAATGTAGAAGGCGTAAATGAATTTAGAAATTTTTCGTTTGAGCTTATAAACGGTTTAAAGGGTTGAAACCACCCTTTAAAGGTAAAGACATTTTTGCTTTTTCTCAATGTATCTCATAAATCAAACGAGATATCAAAAAATATTTTATACAAAAGTTTTACAGTATAAATACCTCTATTTAACTATGCTATTTATTTTTTGAAAAAAAATTTTTTGATATTATTATTAGTAAAATCTTTTGATATTTTGTTTAGTTTACGAGATACATCGAGAAAAGGCAAAAACCCTCAACTTTGAAGGGTGGTTTCAACCCTTTAAACCGAACCGTTTATAAGTCCAAACGAAAAATTTCCAAGTTCATGTTTTTACCCCCTTTACATTTATGTCAAGTTTTATTAAAATTGGAATTTTCGGGTTTGCGAGGTTTCCTTGTCAGTGTACAATAAAATACATGCAGAATATAAGATTATTTTAATTTTACAAATACAATTATCTCTTTGCGTGATAAATAACGCGCGCGCGCGCGATGTATTCCTTCCTTCCTGCAGCCGAACAGGCAAGATGTCGAGAAACCCAAGTTCCTGGCGGACCGGCTCCGGTAGACTGTTGGTGCTGAGCCTGTTCCTGCTCCTCGTCCTGCAGCCGGATCGCTGCCGCGGCTCGCCGGCCCACCGGAGCCGGCATCACGAGCACGAGCTGCACGCCGCGCAGGAGACGTCGTCGCACGAGGACGCCAGGAGCTCCAGGTCGAGCGAGGAGCTCCCGCGACCGGCCGCCCTCGTCGACCACGATCCGCTGGTGGTGCACACCAGGAAGGGCATGGTCCGCGGCAAGACCCTCACCGCGAAGAGCGACAAGACCGTCGACGCCTGGTTCGGCATACCCTATGCCCAGAAGCCGATCGGTGAGCGTAGCGATTTTTCTTCTTTAGAATCTATTCCCCAGAAAATCATGGAACAACGTGGAGCTTGAAGAATTTTACTCTCAGCGAGATACTTTAGCTAAACCAGTCTGTGACACAAGGTAGTTTAATTAAACATAAGGGGATGCTGGACTGCCTCTCAAACTCGATCCAGGTCGATAATGTAGAGTCATTCGTGCACATTATTAATGAGCTTTCGTATATATTTCTTTTATAGATTTGGAAATTCTTTTCCAGAATTAAAGTACACGTGTTAATATCAATCTGCGAATTGGATTTTATATCGAGAACGAAAAAAATCTTTTTCATATTACTCTGCTTATCGACTTCTTCCGAATCTGTATACATACATGAAATTTTTAGATACATTATTCTTTTATACCAAAGCTTCTAGCTCATTTCTGAAAGCACATTATTATTCTTTCCTGTAATGACAACGGTGCATAACAGTTATTTTGTACGTATAGTTTTTTTTTAAACTTAGTGCTGCAGATGAAAGTCACGAGACGACTGCACAAAAGTATAATTTTCTAACTTTTTTTCGTTTTTCACACGAAATTGTAGCTAGCCACCGTTTGTTATTGTCTATACTTTAATTCTGGAGAAGGATTTACAATTCTATGGAATCAGTCAAGAGCCAAGCATATCCGAAAATAATTAATAACGTTCAATCAATAAAACAGACGACTCCAGCATCCTTTTAATATTTTTATTTTCTAAGTAGAATTCGGTCAATTAACTATAGAAGAAGCCTTCGGTGTCCCCGTAACTGCCACACGACGGTAAATTATCCGTTGCAGGCCCGCTGAGGTTTCGCCACCCGCGGCCGGTCGAGCGGTGGTCGGGCGTGCTGAACGCGACCACCCTGCCAAACAGCTGCGTGCAGATCTTGGACACGGTGTTCGGCGACTTCGCCGGCGCCACCATGTGGAACCCGAACACGCCGCTGAGCGAGGACTGCCTGTACGTGAACGTAGTCGCGCCGCGGCCCAGGCCTAGGAACGCCGCTGTCATGGTATGGATATTCGGTGGTGAGTTCCCAGTGATGAGAATCCATCATCTCCGATCCTCCCGCACGCGATACGGGCGCGAGTTTTCGCCGACGCGAAATCCCCGGTCTCTGCGCTTTTAAATCTAAGTGCGTAACAAAATGCGCCATTCCCGTGCACCGGGAAGAAATGATACGATCGTACCACGTGTGCCTGAGTGTGTTTTGATGAAACCAAGCAAAATTTTGTTTATACATAATGCGACTCGAGATAACTGTAGAAAATATTATTGACTTAATAAAATATACTTTATTAAATTTATTAAACTTTAATAAAATATCATTGACTAAAATCCAGTAATTTTCAAATTTTCATAAGATAATCTGATTCGTTCGTTTTCGAACACACTGTACCAGATTTCCACATCATGCAACAAAAGCCCTCTTTTTTTCCAATGTGTGTATGCGATTTAATTTTTTTATGTAAAAATAGCATACTATGTGATTTAACACGTCTTGCTGCTACCTTTACGGAAAACCGAATCACGAATAAGGCATTTTTGGAACGCACTTGGATCTGCAACGTGGTCTCGAACAAAATTCCCGAAATTGTTTTGTCTCTCGGGGAAACACGACGCATTGCGGTTGCCTGTCGGCCCGGAGATTCCAGGTTCAAGTCGCTACCACATCGCTCGTATGCGCTCATTGGCCGCCGCGCTGATTGGCTTCTGTGAGTTTAGTCCCCACCAGCTCCTCTATCTCGTGGCAGCGGCTCGAGTCTGGCATGGTCGGGGTCGCTACGTTTTTCTCGAGCCTCCCCCTTCTCCCTTGTATTCGCGTTTCTTTCGGCAATAGCGAGGCCGAAAGCATAGCCGTAATAGCCATTTTGTCCCAGGCCTTTTCAGGCCTCCGCCGTCACGCTTTTGAATGATGTCAGGCGAGCATTATGCCGCCATTTACGCTAGTTATAAATCTGAGATTCTTTTATTGCCCCGTCACCATATACGCTCGTTGGCGGCGTGATTGACGCGTCTGCCGGTGGCTTATGCGGCAAAATAAAATTTAATATCCAAACGTTGTCCCAATTAGAGATATTTTTAGCTGTGACGCGCGACCTCACTCACACTAGAAGAAAAAATAACTGCCGTTACGCTATTAGGGAGTACCAAATGGCGAAATTACTTGCGTGACGGCGACGACGACGCAAGTGAACGATGCCCCCGGCATCACGTGAGAAAATCACGTTAAATTATGCGGCCGATTTCGGGAGCGCACTTTTTGAGACCGCTTTTATTAGCCTGTCCGGAAGTCGAAATAAAATGTGCGTCAACGGAAGAAATTCCTTAACCCATTAGAGGGATATATTTTTATTTACTGAACGGAGTTTTGGTAGCAATTGCATGCATATGTATATATTTGTCACTGACATATCAAATTGTAGAAATTTATACATTGCTAATTAAAGTATTACTAGAAAAGGATTAGATTTTTTTAAGTATAACTGATGTTAATAGAAATTGCATTACACACGTATTAACAGTTAAATGTAACAGAAAAATCAAAAGGACATTAAAAACAGCATGAAAAAAAATGAGGCACATGTGCCTCCGCCTCTGCAGTGGTTAATATATAAATATACACATTTATATACAATTAAATTTTCAACATTTAAATATAATTAAGAAACTTAATTGCTATTGCACAGACCGCATTTATTTTTTAATTAGTTATAATTAACAGCATTTCGTTGCGAACTAAATAATTTTCATAGAATATTTCCGTCTTGCACTTTTTCGACATTCAGGATTTTACAATCGTGCGATTCTTTACCTTCTAACAATTGCAAAAAAAAAAAAAAGAAAAGAAGAAAGCGAATATTGTGTACGTATATGTCGGTGCCACCGTGTGATCGCGAAACCCAAGGAGATCTCTGCGAACCTTCTTTCAGGTGGCTTTTACTCCGGTTCGGCCACCCTCGACGTGTACGACCACAAGACCCTGGTCTCGGAGGAGAACGTGATCGTGGTGTCGATGCAGTATCGCGTTGCCAGCCTCGGCTTCCTCTACTTCGGCACGTCCGACGTGCCCGGTAACTCCGGTCTCTTCGACCAGATGATGGCCCTGCAATGGGTGCGCGACAACATTGCCGCGTTCGGCGGCAATCCCGAGAACGTGACGCTCTTCGGCGAGAGCGCGGGTGCGGTCTCCGTGTCGTTGCACCTCCTGTCCCCGCTGTCCAGGTCAGTTTTCAAAAAGAGCAAGACAAGTCTACAGACAAGGTGGAAATCGTGACGGAAATCGCCCGGACGAGTACATTTAACCCTTCGTGATCGAGGAGTCCAACTCTCAAAATGTTTGGCGCTCTATATCTGGGTCATTCTTTGATAATTAGACTTTTTTTTCTCATAATTAAAATCGAATTTTCACATTCGCGCTACTGGATAATATTTAAACAATATTTCTAGTCACGAAGGGTTAAAAAAAGCATGATGCGACGGGGGAGAAAGGTTATCGATACTGATGTACCACTTTGTTCTGAAAGTAGAACTTTGGAAATTTTTGAAATGAATACAAGCCAGAGTGCATTTCAATTTGATGCTCGTCGCAACGTCCAGTCGCATTTCTCCCTCGTCGCTAAAGAAAGGAAATCTGCGAAACCGCCTGCTTTCCAGGCACCTGTTCAACCAAGCCATCATGCAGTCGGGCTCGGCGACCGCGCCGTGGGCGATAATCTCGCGCGAGGAATCGATCGTGCGCGGGATCCGGCTCGCCGAGGCGGTCGGCTGCCCGCACGATCATCGCAATCTGCGCGAGGTGATCGACTGCCTGCTGACGAAGGACGCGGAGGAGCTCGTCAAGAACGAATGGGGCACACTCGGGATCTGCGAGTTCCCGTTCGTGCCGGTGATCGACGGGGCGTTCCTCGACGAGATGCCCCAACGCTCCCTCGCCACGTCCTCCTTCAAGAAGACCAACATCCTGATGGGCTCCAACACCGAGGAGGGCTTCTACTTCATCATCTACTATCTGACGGAGCTGTTCCGCATCGACGGCGCCGACGACGTGAAGGTGACGCGCGATCAGTTTATCAGCGCCGTGTCCGAGCTGAATCCCTACGTGAACCAGATCGGCCGCCACGCCATCATCTACGAGTACAGCGACTGGCTGCACCCGGACGACCCCCACGCGAATCGCGACGCCCTCGACAAGATCGTCGGCGACTATCAGTTCACCTGCAACGTCAACGAATTCGCCGGCCGTTACGCCGATACCGGCCACACCGTCTACATGTACTACTATAAGCACAGGTGAGGGGGGAAGATCGATTTTCGGCATCCTGATGCAATTAACCCTCTGCAGGCCCACCTTGCCTTTTACCGCTTAGACAGACCGTCTGGGTGAACGGTTGTTTCTCAAAGAGTTTTTTTTTTTTGGCCTCTAAAAGTCAATACGATCACGTTTGGTCTGCGGAGAGTTAATGAACTCTCTAGTTAGAGAATTTTTCATGTGTTATAAAAAAGATAATTAACTGCGACGGATACATTTGCATTTCCTGTATCCCGTACGATTAAAAAAAAAAAACGATTTTTATCAGATCGAGGAACAATCCGTGGCCACGATGGACCGGGGTCATGCACGCCGACGAGATCAGCTACGTTTTCGGGGAACCGCTGGATCCAGCCAGGGGTTACACGCACGAGGAGGTGCAGCTCTCGAAGAGGATGATGAGATACTGGGCGAACTTTGCGAAAACGGGGTAAGTCACCTTGTAACTTAATGTTTCTCTGTACAACTTTTATTCCCAATTTTTACGAAAGGTACACACTGTACATAGGATCAGGGTCAAATAAGGCTCACTTAATTTATTTTGCAAAAACTCTATTGTACATAATCGTGTTATAATTTTTGAAAAAAAACGTTCTCTTTTTTTTTCGAGACGTAGAAGAAATAAAACGCGAACAGAATGAATATCCTTCCGCAACAAGTATCGCTGTTCTAACCGGAGGAAACGGAGATACTTTCAAATAGATTCGAAACTTTAGCGCAATTTTAGGTTTGAAACGTCGCGTGGTATTATCTTTAGTTCCTCGTTAATATCCACGCGTAATGAATCCAGCCCCAATGCCAGGCGCCAACCGCCTTTAAAAAGATCCCGTTCACGCGATCGGGTATTTCGGTACCCGCGCCGCGCCGGGTCGACGTTATATATACTTAGAAACGTGCGCTTTTGTGTGTGATCGATCCAGGGATCCGAACATCGACGAGAGCGGCGAGCTGTCGCTGGCTTACTGGCCGCCGCACACCGCCGTCAATAAAGAGTACCTGACCTTGGACATCAACAGCACGGAGATCGGCAGCGGTCCCAGAGTGAGGCAGTGCACCTTCTGGAAGAAGTACCTGCCGCAGCTGCTCACCGCCACGTGTAAGTACCCCCTTATTCATCGGGATGTACTCCGTCCTCTTCTCTCGCGTTAGATATGACGGAAAACGCCTCCGTGCCCAGAGCACCGGTTTTCCGTCGAAAACACGCTGACTTGTCACGCGATTGCGTAACAATTGCGTCTTCTGCGAGCCGGCGGCCGGCAATCATCTCTCTCCCGGGGACCGGATGACAAGTGATTGCGATGGGCGTGCGCCGCCTGCTCCGCCGTACGCGTATAATACGTACGTATGCGCGAGCGGAAACGACGAGGGTCGCGATTCGCCGTGTGGTAACGCGCGCCGGGTAAGCATCGTCGGGAGGCGCGTTACTTACCGCCGCGCGAATTGTCTTGTGTATGACACCTGTTGAGCGCCAAGTACGTTTGATTGTTCTCGCAAACGGAGTTGTCGGAAAGAGAGAGAGAGAGAGAGGGAGAGAGATCCCGGTGTGACGGAACGCTTCGTCGAGAAGATTAGAAGCGAAGCGTCCTCCGTCTCCTGGAACCTCCTCGCTGTCGCGCGCGCGAAGCGGAAAGGGCTGCTGTCCTACGTGAAATCTGACCGACGCGTGACGAGGGTGAGCGGTGAGGAAGGGTAGACAAAGGGGGAAACGAGAGGGGAATTCTCGCGATGCAGCGACGTGGTGATCGTGAGATGACGTTGCGGGAACTCGTCAGCCCGCGAGGGAAAACGCGCGCGCGCTATTGTAGCTGGCGCTCCGACATACTCGGGTTTTGCATCATTTATTCAGCACCGCTATCAAGTGCGCTTCGCCAAGTGTCCCAGTTAGGGGCCGCGGCGCGAATGCGCCGCTTCGACGATGAAAGATCTCGCGAGGAAGTCTTGGAAACGTCTGAGAAACGCGGTCCTACCCTCTCGCGTCGACGTTCTCTCTTCGATTGAATGTGTGTTTTGAGGATACGCCTGCGACAACGGCGACCGCGTTCGTATGATTGAATGATATAGTAATCATTGTATTAATTGGGGAGATAGTTTTGCGGTAGTTTCTGAGACGCAGCGTTTAATTTTTCTGCGCTTCAATCGGGAATCTAGATTGGAAAATAAAAGAAAATCAGTAACTCTAGATCGTACTATTTAAAAAATGTAGAAAATAGTGATTGCACGGAGAGAATTTTCTCTTAAAAATTACCCTGAAAATCGTGGTAATTGTGAGACAACGTAAACCTTAAAGAATTTTAGTGTACTTTTAGCAAAATTTACTAAAATTCTTAGTAACTTAATTCTAAAATCTAAAAATTCGAGAAATTTCGTGTTAAGTTTTTTTTTTTTAATAGTAAGAAAAAATGCAAGACACAGATGTTAGCAATAAAAGAAACTCTATTGGGAAAGTAGAGAGTTAATTTTATTGAAAATACAAATAAAATATATTAATAAAATTAAACTCTAAAATCTAAAATTTTCAAGAAATTTCATGCCAAGTATTTCCTAAAATTACGAAGCAAAAAAAAGAGAAATTTATACATGTTATTAATGAAAAATCAAACTATGCCAGCCAAAAAATAAAAATTTATTTTTATAGATTGGCGCATATTTCTTTATATCATTATTTTTAGTAGAGAAAAAACTTAATACTCTCAATTTGTAATGTTTATTCTTAATTGGCTCAAAATACAATATTTTTTTATTTAAAATAATTGTCCCTTTAATAATCAAAGTTGTACCATTTCAGAAATGTATATCACTTAGGTAGAATTTGATTAAAAGTTTTATCTTGGATTTGTGATTTTTTTCATCATAAAAAAATATCACATAGGTTGTAGATAATAACACAATGAAAAAAAAAGAATCTAGGAAAATTGAATTACTTTCATTAAAAATACAAATTCTCAATTTTTAATAATCCTGAAAGCTTCGGAATACTTCCCAAAGATAATGTCGAGCGATTCGGCGGAAAGAGAGAGAAAGTCAACAATTAAAAAATATTTTAATATTCTAAGAATGAATTTTATTAGAAATACGCAAGAAAAAGTTTACAACAATTCTTAATTTTAAACGTAAAGTCCTTGCACGCGTATACCTCAACGAAAGAGCGAGCGAGAGAGAGAGAGAGAGATCGCCAAAGTACGTATTAAGTTGTCCGCCGTCGGTGTGCCGTAACTTTATTACGAAGTAGATGAAAACGGGGGCGCGGACTTCCGAACGATAAGAATTCGTTCAAGTTCATTCGCGTTCGTCTTCGGTAGCCACGAGAAGCGTTATCGCCGCCTCGCGGCCCCCCGCGCGGGGTGTGTACAACGCTGATAGGCCCTCGTTGCGCGCGGGTAACGTTCGCGTTCGCGATAAGGGTCTTGAAATTTGTACCTGCTCGAACAACAACGTCGTTTTATATGATAATTACGATTACGTTGCAGAGAGAGAGAACCGCCCGACGCGCACGCACGCACGGCCGTCGAGATTAAACGGCGTAGCGTGCCGGCGTGTCATCGCGGTCACGAAAGTTGTAGTGCCACCGGTGGCGTTTTACACGACGATCGTTTTGTACGACGGCAGAGTGGCTTAATAGACAGCTGTTACCGTGAAACTCTCCTCCCGTTTCCCCGTCCGTCGCGTGCGTGTACGCGCGAGCGAGCAAAAATACCCGTCCTCGTTAAGAGGATTCTATAAATCAAATTGCCGGCATTCTTTTTTTATTGGATATTTTTTTTTTAAATTGATTTTGCAGTGAGAATGTGCTCCGAGTTCTTTTAATTAAAGTACGGAAAATAAAAATGTTTTAAATCCTGAAGCATGTAGAGAGAAAAGTCGCCAGTGCAGGTTTCTTAAAACTTCTTTTATTTTTCGGAACTTAAACATTGTACTGTATTAATACCAGGATATTGGGTGGTGCTAGTTAAAAAGTTCAACTTTTAACTTTAACTTGGTTAACTTTAAATGATTTGATCTTTAATTTCAGCTGGTTATTTTTCAAACGCACAAACTTATTAGCTTATCAGTTCTTTTTAATTAAAAAAATTATTTGTGTAAACAGAAAAGTACAAGAAAATACATTTCCATGTGAAAAGCATTTTTTTTTGTTATTTCATGTAAATTTAATTTACAAATGAAATAATTATATTCATTTGATAATGTATATTACCATATTTTTAGTGATTTAATTAAGAAAAATTTTAGCTCTCTGATTTAATATAAATAATGCTTTTTCAAATTAACTTTCAATTTAAGTTAAATTTAATGCGTGACTTTAACTGAGTTTTTTGTTCATATAACCTTTAATATGATTAATTTTATAACTTAATTTACATTATATTTCTAAGGTTGTATTTTTAATTTTTGTTTTTAAGAAATATAATTCAAAAGTAAAGCGATGTGCCGGCAATCTTCTATTAATGTGTTTAAAATGTGTTTTTCGTCATAAATATGCCGTCTTCATTTTTGTGCGCAAAAGAATTTGGAACTCTGTAAAAAAAATCGATTCAAAAATATCTTTTAATAAACTAAAAATAGGTAATTTGCTTTAGAATTTTCTTAAACAGAGCGAGGATTCTATCATTGCCCCCTTCTCTCTCTCACGACACACCGTGACAGGGAGAGTGACGTCGGAGAGGTAGGGGATGGGTCGGGGATAGGCGAGATAGGGCCGCGATAACGAACTCTCGCAAATTTCGTATAACTTGGAAATAACCTGTAAGCTGTTCAGGCAGGGAAAACATTTCCCGTGCGAGAGGTGTCGGGAGACGTCACACGAAGGCTATTAGCGTTAAATTTGCCATGTTAGAAGGACGATAGTATTTTATCGGCTTACGAATATGACGTTCAATTTAATTATATTTGTGCTATAAATAATTTTTTGTATTATAAGTGTGTTTATGTATTTTTATATTACATGCATGCGTACGTATTATTTTTACACGCACGTGAATATGTAACATAAAATTGCACACATTTTTATAGTTGTAAAAAAGCTGTAGACTCGAGTAAATTTCCTTCAATTCGGGTATTTAACATATTTATCTTAAATTGTTTACAATTACATATGTTTCTTACAAATATATTTTATAAAAAAAAAAAAAAAAAATATTGTACGCTTGCACGTATGTACATAGTTTTTATTACTATACATCTTTTTACTTTTTACACCGATGGGTTATTGCGTGTGTGTTTCTTCGGGTGTTTCTTCATATAGGTAACTTTCGCAAACAAAAATATCCGCATATTGCGAATTGATCTGAAACATTCACTCCGCGAGATTTAGTTAAATATTTATTTAACGTTGTCGGCCTTCGCGTTTTAGCCGTCGCGCGAGCTCGCAACCGGGAGACGATCGAGAGGTTTCGCCTTCCGAAAATATTTTAACGAGTACGAGCGTCAGTTTCTGTAGAAAAAAAATCTGGACTAATGAAGCCTAAACCTTTGAGGGATACCCTTTACCGTCAGCTTTGTTATTAATAAATAAACAAGTACTTCGCTTCATTTGTGTCGGTCAGCTAAATATTTTTTTTTTCAACACTCACCTTCTTTTTTTTCTTCTGAAAAGTACCGATCGCCGACGAGAATGAGAGGGAAGAGAAAAGCGAAAGTATTTATAAATCAAAGATATAAAAATAAAATATAAACATCCCCCTACGCGCTCTCCGCGCGCGATTCGATTGTAAAACACTATTGTGCACGCGCAATTTTAAGAACAATACACGGATGAGTGTTTAAAATAAAAAGAGAGAGAGAGAGAGAGAGAGAGAGAGAGAGAGAGAGGATAGGAAAAAAATCGCGCGGGCAGGCGGTTTTCCGACCTCGGTTGCAAACGTGGAAGTGAAAAACAACAGTGACGCACCTCTGCCGCGCGAGAAAGAGACGGAGAGTGTGCGCGTTTTATTATCGAGCGACAGACAATGAAACACAAAAATCTGGAAAAATCATAAACTCGTTTGCTGCAGGCGCGTATCGTTCCTCCCGCCCCCCCCTCCTTCTCCTCCCCCCCCCCCGTCAAACGTCGACGCGCGAAACGACGTGGGAGATCGATCGCGCGGCGGAGAGAGGCACGTATATTATACACGCGCGCAATTTACCCAAGTGTCTGAACGGGAAGGCAAGGCGCGCGGAACCTGCCTGCCTCCGTATCCCTCGAGCGTTAATCGGTTAGCGGTTTCGCGGTAACGACGGCTCGACGTTGTACGCGGGAGGACGCCGCGACGGCGGCGGAGGGTGAGGGGGGGGCGAGAGGAGGATCGGGAGGACGAGAAGAATGGGGGGGGGGAGGAGGAGAAGGAGGAGGAGCGCCTAGGGGTTGAAGGGGGTTAAACGACCGGTGTGTCTCGCGACGTATTGAGATACACTTGTTCGCCGGCGGCGACGAGCGGCGCGTGTGCGAGCTCGCACGTGCGGGCTCGCGCGGACTCGGCGACGCGGTTTCGACGCGTGCGACGTTACTTACCCGTGGCATCGATCCGCACCCTGCCTTGTTGCTTTGCCTGCCTGTCTACCTGGCTGCCTACCTGCCCGCCTGGCGGTTGCTACCACCACCAGCACCAGCGCAGCACAGCCACCCCCTCTTGCCCTCCCCCTCCCGTTTTCTGCGTACGTGTGTGTGTGTGTGTGTGTGTGTGTGCTGCTGGTCCGGTATACCATCCCCCGTTTACTCGACTCCGCTTGCTCGTTTTGTTTCGCCGCGCCAAGGCGAACGTGCGCGCAATCGAGAAGCCACTCTTTCCCTCCTTCCCTTGATACTCACCACCGTCGTCTCGCTCTACACGTCGCCGCCACCCTCTCTCTCTCTCTCTCTATCTCTATCTCTATCTCTTTCCCCTCGACGCGTTGATCTTACGACGCACGTTGCGAATTTACCTGTCTAGCCGTGATATCTGTATGACTGGAGTAAAAGATTACGTGAAGCTCCTTTCGTCGAGTGCCTCGTGACTTAAAATTATTCGGTTTTTAAAATTATTCACTTAAAGATGTTTAATGTTTTGGAAATATTTGACAAAAAATATAAATAATATATAAAATAGAATGTTATAAGAGTCTTATTGAATAAAATATTGATAGTATTTATCTTCTTAATTATTTGTGTGTAGTGTATCTCAAGAAATCCTCTATAGAGTCTTTTAAAAATATGAAATGAATAATATATAAATTTTATAAAAGCTTAAATACTTTATGTATGTGTAGAAAAGCTTGAAAGTAAAAACGGGCACGAAACAAGCTTACATTATAAATCATAAAATTGTAACATATTATGACATGTAATTTTAGCCAATATTAATATAAAATATTAAAATAATAAAATCCTCGAAAAACGTATAACAAACATATTGTCCCGCTGTTTTGCATTGATAATGGAATATAAAATCAATTTTAATTTGCAAGATCCAATAGCTAACACATGTTAATTAATTGTTCAGCAGAAACAAGCTTTTTCCAAATTACAATTTTATCCGTAGAGATCGACGCTCGTATCTTTAATAAAATGTTCTTGCAAAAATAAAAAAATTCTGATTATGTTTCCGTTAAATTCACCATCTATTGCCTTCTATCGGTGCATATCAAGTACTGAAATTATTACGATCATTTATTATTATCAACTTTTAATTAATTACGTGATACAATATAACAGTCCATTCATTTTATTCACATTATATATGCATTCAGATCCTTTGTCCTTTTTTTTTCTCCAACTTCTGAATATGCATCTTTCAGAAGCAGAAAGTGCGCTGCTAAGGAGTAAAAATACGACAATTGAACCTAAAGATAACAAGAGAAATACAACTGACTTTCATATTGATTCTACGCGACCAATTAATATACCCCCCAGGCAATTAAGGCTCGAGCAGAAATCGTTCGATCAGTAGCAATATTCTATATTACGTTCCACATTACGAGATTTGTGTCTTACTTATGAGAAATCGATAGAGTGCTGCAGCTCTCATTACTCTCAACATATTTCACAGCCTCTCGACTGCTGTAATTATATTATAATTAAAGGATTTCCTATAAAAACCAAATAAGTTTAAATAAAGTTAAAATTTCAGGAAACGAGGGAATTTCCTCAAACCGCTTATTGTATAAATATTTATTGTATAAATATGTAATAATTTTTCTGCGAACGCGTAATAAGTGCAAGAACAAAGTTTTGGGCTTTAATTAATATTTTATGAAAGTCCATGAAAAAAAAAAAAAAATGATAGCCTCTGGACTTGTTCGATACTTGCGATAATTTTATATTTATTTTTACCTATTTATATATTATTTTATTACTTGCTTATCTTTATATTTCCCGTTTTCTGTCTGATTCTCGCTGAAACACAATTCGTGATGTGACTGATAGAGTTATTGATATTCAGACTAGATAGATTTGACCATAATACAGATTTGAAAAAATAGACTTGTTTGATTTTTGCGGAACCCTTCAGTCATGCTACACAATATAGGATATCCTGATATATAATACACCCTAAAGGGGTAAAATCAATCCTTGAAAACTCGTTTCTTTTTTGTTTTCGTTTTATTACCGACCGACAAAAGGGGAATAAAAAATTCCATAGTGAAAATTTATTTATTTTAATGAGATCTATCGACTAGAAAACTCGTCGGGACGTAATAGTTTTCTAACGAAACAAAAGTGAGGCAATTTTAAAGTTGATTTTTATCCCATCGGTGATGAATTCGGGCAAACAAAGAAGAAATAGTTTATTACGTGTCGGGACATCCCCTATGTGCTGCGAGAGCGCTCTCATAATTTTTTGAACTCGAGCCGAGGGAACCTTCATCGACAAAACGTAGGCCCCTCCTTGCAAATCCACTCGCCTGGAACTTCGCTAATTATTAAGATTGCGATTCCGCCTCTCTGTTACAGCGAAACTGGAGGTCGGGTCCAAGGAGACGTGCGGCAGCACGAGCATCGCCGACTCCGGCGCGACCCGGATACTCCTGATCCTGAGCCTGTTATTGACCGGCCTCACCACTCTGCCTCACATCCAGCACGACGTCAGAGGTATCGTTTAGCTCCCGGCCGCCGCCGCCGCTGGATCGGTGGTCGGCCGTCGAGCCGCCGTCCTAGCCCCGTCGAGCAGCAGAAGCGTCAGCGTCAGCGTCGGCAGCAGCAGCAGCAGCAGCAGCACCAGCAGCAGCACCAGCAGCAGCAGCATCAGCATCAGCATCAGCATCAGCAGCATCGGCATCAGCAGCAGCGGCGGTCCGTTTCTTCCCTGAAGAACAGAACGAACGAACAAACGAACGAACGAACGAACGAACGAACAAACGAACGAACGAACAATCAATGGGAAGACGACGGTATCGCGCGAGAAACAGACATATCAATAGTAGAAGAGTGCTCGATCGCCGGGGGATCGACGATGAATAAGAGAGAAAAAAAAAAGAACACAACACGCCCGCGCCTATGAGAGAGATCTTGCTCGGTCGGAAGCTATGGGGAACGAGGGGAGGGGGGGCCCCGGGGGCCTGGGGGTGGAATCGAGTGGTATCCACGCGCGTAACCGAGGAAACGGGGAGAGATCCGAGAGAAAGAGGGAGAGAGCGTTAGGCGACGAACGAACGACGATCCGACGGTGATTATGGACGACGACGACGAGAGGTAAGAAGACGGAGTGGAATGAACTGACAGTGAGGAATCCGAGGTAACGAACGATCGAACGGGGGGGGGGGGGACGGGGATACGAATTGCGCTAATTATAGTTCCTACGGGGTCCGGGGACTCTTCTCTCATTAAACGCGCGGACGCGACAGAACGGCGAGGAAAATCGAGCTCGGGTACTAAGTACTACGAGAAACGCGAGAGGACTGGGTATTCGAAGGGGCACGAACGGTGAGAGCTTGACACTCGATACTTCGAATATCGGAGAATTCAAAGAATTCGATGATCCGAGAGCTTTGAGAGTCGCGAGAATTCGAAAAATCGTGAAAATGCGGGGATTAAAAAAAAAGCAGGACGTTCGCGGAAACTCGAGGGGGGGGGGAGGAAAATTCGAATACTCGCGAAATTCGAATATCCGAATACTCGCGAGCACGCGCGGGGATTCGAAAATGTGAAGTGACTACGGAAATCCGAAAATTCAAGAAGTTCGATAGTTCGGGAATTCTAAAATTCGCAAGAACTCGAAAAATCCGTGGAAAAACGCGGGAGCTCGGGAAAGAGTCCGCGGAAAAACGCTAGGAAGGGGAGAATTCGAGTACTCGGGAGCGCGCGAGGGTCACGAAAATTTGAAAGCTCAAAGAATTCGGACAAACGATAATACAAGAATCCTGAAAAACGGTGAGGGTTCGAGAAAAAAAACAGACATCCATGGAAGTTCGCTAGCGAGGAGGTGGCGGGGTGGGGGGGGGGAGGGAGGGTCGCACTCGCGAGCGCACGGGGTGAATCCGAGAGCTCGCGTATACGAGCGCGCGGAGGATTCATCGCGTCGTAAAACCATCGTTACGCCATCGGTCTCTCGTCGCCACGTCGATCCCGGTACTCCATCCGGGACGCGAACGGCGCGCGCTATACCACCCCGCTGTATTCCTCCGTTATGTGGGTCACCCCCGTCGCGGGGGGGAAGGGGGGGGCGGGGTGCGCGAAGGGGGGAAGAGGGAGAATGGGGAGGCTGAGAGGTTTATGAGCGCGAATCGCCGTGTCGCGTCGCGTTTATCGTGACGTTATCTCGCGGGACAAGGCGGTTCACGTGTGCAGTATACGTCGGACGTTACGGATACAGTTACCGGACGGGTGATCGAAGCGTCCGGGGGTAGGTATAGGAACGTAATTTCTCCGGAGCTTTCGCGGAACTTCCGCGAAGCTTCCGTTCGCGATATCCACACGTTGGAAAGAGAGAGAGAGAGAGAGAGAGAAAGAGAGGGATCTCCGAGAATCCTCGAGAGGCACGTTTCTGCCTCCGTGCACACCTGTCTTTCTCTCCTCCCCCGCCCCCGTTGAGGGAAACCTGATACAGCCGGATAACGCAGAATCGATAACGATCGAATTGCCTTTCGCGCGAATATCAGATATCCAACACGATGTTATTATTCGTATCATCAATTCCGTATCCAAGACACTCGACCCCCCACCCCCCCGCGTATAGATATTTTTTTTTTCTTTATTATCGGCTTGAGAGGGAAACGAGAGGATCTTTTTATCGCCGGCGGCGGCGACGAGGGGAGCGCGTTAAGGGGGATGGAAATCCCTCTCTTGTAACTTTGTGGAAATCCGGGCGCGCGCGTGGAAAGATTTCGACGTGGATTAGGAGTTCATTTGGCAGGGAATGGGATGTTATTTTCCTCGTCGCTCGTCTGCGATGACGCGCCGCGCACCGCGCTTTCGTGTCTAACGGCCGACGAAGATGAGCGCAGCGCCGCGTAAAATTGCCTCCGCCCTCCCCCCCCTACCCACCCCGCCTACCCTCCGAGCGACAGGCCGATTACGACACAACTCCGCAATTCGCATTCGTCTACCTCCGCATCCGCCGTTGTGTACGTCTGTGTGTGTGTGTGTGTATGTGTGTATGCATGTGTGTGTGCGCACGTACCCGTGTATCTACGCGCGCGGCAAAGTGGTGAAATGGGGTCCGCAATTCGATCTATACGGTCCGATACGCGACACCGCGTCGCAGCAGTCGATCGCGCTCGCAGAAGGCAGGAGAGGGAAAAGGGAAAAACGGGAAAAGGAGAAGAAGGGAGAAATCGCGACTAGGGTCGCGTCCTCCTCTCCCTGGTGCTGCTAGACTCGGTACATTTTTAACTGCATCGGCATTCTGGTGTTACACACATCAGAAGAGACAGCGGCGAACAATTTCGATATCTGGTACGATTTCTGACACAATTAGAAAAATCCAATAATTTTGATGTGGACGTTCATCAGAAGGATTCAATCACGAAACCATCCATATTTTTATCTGTTTTACACTGACTAGACTTGGGATATCATGCTCTACTAAGGGCATTTGTCCATGACGCTAGAAATCGCCCGAGTTTTTCCTGACCCGAGAAAAAGTTAATCGAAACTGACAATGGACACAAACGACTCCCGGATAAATATCTCGAATAGAAATCTCATACAAAAAGTCCTGCCTCATTTTTTTCGTACAAAGTTGCAAAGTTGTTATGGATTTAACATTCTATTGGCAACTTTGTTGCTCCTCAACGTGCTAGTTCAAGTTGACAAAACTACGTGGTAAGCTGTAATTAATTAAAATGTTTCAAGAAAATTATTTGGCAATTAGCAGTGATTAATAATCCACACATATTCGACAGTAAATAATTCGGGCAGATTTTCAGTAAACACAAGTCTTAGTATTAGAAAATTTACACATCGATAGAATCTCGATTGTTATCTAATAATAGTTTTTTTTCAAAAATTCATAAATTACCTCATAATAAACCTACTAGACGTCTAAACTTATTATATTTTTCATTTTAGTCTAGTTTTAATTATATATATTCATCTTTCAAACGTTCGAGAAATAAATAATTCGAAATTTTTAATGTTGCTCTGTAGCTCACAACAGAATACGGCTGCGTTCGTGGAGCGTCTCCCCGAACGCGCAATAAAGTATAATGAATTGCAAGGAAACCGAGCAAAAATAACCTTTGGTACGCTCCGATCTGGCATCTTGGCATTAAATTATACTTGGTACCAGATATTTTTCTCATCCTGGCAACGCCAGTGCCTCCCCTTTTCCCTCTCGCTCGAGTGAAACGAAAGAAGTCTCCGTTCGCGGGTCGACCCTCACGTCGATCTTTTCCCTTGCGCGGGCGCGCGCGAGAGAGAAGGGAAAGGACGGGAGTTTACGTCGCCTCCTCCCCGTGAAAATCACAACTTCCGTTCGCCGAACTCGCGGACTCTCCACCGCGGACCGCTCTCCGCTTGCTCTCGCCCGAGGCAGGAACCGGCTCCGTGCCGAATAACGCGCGTCAGCTGGAACATTTCCAGGAGGGCTGCGCGGCGCTGCTCTATTGATTTTTATTTCCGCTCTCGCCACAGAGAGAGAAAGAGAGAGAGAGAGACCGATGTGCCGGAACACAGCGCGTTTCTCTCCCCCGGTGCTGCAGCCTTCGGATCGTCCTCCCGCGATCGATGCGATCGATCGTCTTCCGCCTCGCAATTTGCACACCCGCCATTCGTACTCCCCCCGCTCCTTCCCCCCCCCCTACCCGCTAGATAACCAGGGGGAAGAGAAGAAAGGAGGGAAACCCGTTGAAAAACGAAACGTCGAGGAGGAGTCGTCCCGACGCTAAAAGCCCCGGCGATTAATTAATTTCGCAGGGAAACGCGAAATAATTTACAGTCAATCCTTTTACGCGCGCGAACGCGTATGTACGTACGTCCGTCGGTGGAACGACGCGGAGTTCGACGCGGAGGGCGGCGCGGAGGGTGACCCGAATGTGTCGGGGTGGTTTAGAGCGCCACGCCGCCGGGAGCCGCGCGCGCGCGCGCGCGCGCATACACACACACACGCGCGCGCGCGCGGCCCCGGGGTTTTGTATAAATTATTTCTCGCGCGCAGTCCGAAGTCGCGTCCGGCGAATCGTCCTTGGATCGTCGGCGTTGGTCGCTCGAGGCTTCCGTCCGGCGGGGCCTCGAAGGTGAGGGCCGACGCGATCCTGCGGCGCGCGTGTGTCCCGACCGAAGGACGAAGCGCGCGCGCGGGAAGGATCCGAGGGGGAAGGTCGTGGATTCCACTCCCCTTTCCACCCCCCTTTACTACCGGGGGTGAAATATCCGCGGGGCCCCCTCGGGGGTCCATGTCTAGCTGACTTTTAGCTGTACAACACAAGCACCGTTACAACGTAAGTAGATATGTAAAAAGAGAGAGAAAGGGGGAGAGAAAGAGAGGGAGAGATTGAGCGGGAGAGAGAGGAGAGAGAGAGGAGAGTTACTCGCTATAGTTCGCAGTAAGAGATAAGAGAAATTAAGAAAAATAAAAAAACGTTATCACATAAGGCAAATGGCAAAAAGAGGAAAAAAAAAGAAAAAAAAAAGTTATAGAACGATTTATCAGAAGTCTGTACAAAGGACTCTAAACGATTATAATCCCACGCGCGACGATGAGCACCGGCGACGCACGTCGTCCACGACAAACTCGAGCTTCGGGGGAGAGATCGATCGAAAGTTAGTGAGACGGAGAGAGAGAGAAAGGGAGAGAGAGAGAGAGAGAGAGAGAGAGAGAGAGAGAGAGAGAGAGAGAGAGAAAGAAATGAGGAATCATAAAAAGAAGTAGAAAGAGAGAAAAAGGAGGAAAAAGAAGGAACGGTTGATTGCGCCTCGATTGCGCCTCTGTGTACGATTTAAAACGTGTAACGAAACGGAGTGGGCGGGTAGGAGGGAAGAGAGATTTCTCAGCGAAATAACTCATTAATTCATTAGGCGACGTTTTTACTCGTTTGCGCGACAAAAGGGGGGAAAAAAAAAGCAGGCGCGCCGTTAAAACGCGCGGAAGAGGAGATGATGATATCGCGCTGAAAATAAATGTGCATTAAGAATGAGGCGTAGCGAAACACGGGGCGAAACAGGACGTGTTGGTGTCGACGAGTCGATAATGAGACGGTGAAAATAATTATAACGCGACGGAGTGATAACAATAACGATAATTACATTAGATAAAGATAATGAGGAAAAACAATAATAACGGTAATTATAATGTTAACGTAATAAACGATACCGCGCGATAACGCGGCACTAGGAATAACAATGGCGGGAACAGGTAAAACAATTCGACTTCGAAATTCTGAAGAAAGGAAACGATATATTTATATTGCAATTACGTATTGGTTCATTTTTAATTGCACTTTAAATCGTATCACTGGTTGTCTCTTTCCTGTAGATAAGAAATGACAGTTGAAATGCGCATTGAAAAACTCTTAGAAAAAATCGCAAGAGCCGGGAAAATATATTTCGATAAGGTGACAGACAGTTGTGAATTATTTTATATTAAATTAATTTTTATTATCTTCGTGCAAATCCGATTAATCACTTAAAAGGATTGTTTATGTAAGCAGTAAGTATTATTATTTCAAAGAAAAATTATTATATGTTTAATAAATAGATTGTAAATTTCAAAAATTAAAAAAATATTAAAAGATGTTTGCAAAGTCTCATTTATGGGTAGACACAATGAAAGGTACATTAATATATAATTTTAATGTATGTATATTATTGTTATATTTAACGTATCAAAAATAATTTCCAAAAGTTACCATAGTTAACGTCAAGAAGTTAGTTGAAGAGGTGTTTTGTGATGGTGTTAGGAAAGTTATTAAAAGTAAATATTTTATGTCAACACATAACTGAGAAAGTGATTTCATATTACAATAATTGCAAGAAACATTAAAAATGCAAGAAGGTTTTTTGTAATTTTATTAATATGATTAATGTATGTCTGTGAAACATTTAATTTTGCAAATTTGGTCTATGCTTAGAACCCGATCCATAATTGGAACTGTCACCTTACTTCGATCTGAAGCTCCAGTTGAGATTTCGTAACCTCCGCAAGAAAATTGCATTAGTAAATGGAACCAGCGAAGTAGCGAATACAAATTTCAGTGGTCGAGTTCCCGATATTAGAACGATTGGAAAACGATTGCGAGACGCGCAGAGATAAAACAATATATAGAACACATAAAGCTGAATATATATTTCGAAATGAAATCGAAAAAAAAAAAAAAAAATACAATTGCCATAGAAAGATGGACCAGAAAATCTCGAAATCGACTTTCCCTCGGTCTTCGCGACAATATCCTTGAAACTTTACATCCCGGTATCGTCGTTAAGGCCGCGAATATATACACCCGAACAGTTTAATATAAATTAAAAAATAAATTAACATAATAATTATAAAAATAATGAACTAGTATAATTACTATAAAAGTAATTCGATCATAAAGTGCGAATATCCGGATTATCTGCATCCGACAGGAATCAAACCCGATCCGCGAAATCAGTGAGCATTCTTAATTTCTCGGAACCGTGAATTGGAAAATAATGACGGAGAGCAGTAAACCGGAATCTATTCGTATTTACCACGAAGATTTCCCTTCTCTGAGAAAATCCAAATGTCGTCGCATAAAAGCCATAAATACCCGGCTAATCCAATATCCGAATTGTCGGAAATAATTATTATCGGATCACTCAAATCTATCCCTCCCTCCGTTCCCCCTTCCCCTTACCCCGCGACAACCGGATCGTCGGAATCTAATAAGTCCGAGGGGCTCGGATTTACCCCGAGTCCCTGCGAAATTAATTCAGATAATTAATAAATCAATTCGCGATCCGTTTTCCGTCAATCGGACGGAAAACTGGATCGCGTGACGGAATTTATCGAAAATGCACGATGAAAAAAAAAAAAAAAAGCATGCAAGGGTAGAAACTCTCTCCGCGTCGCTTTCGCGTGTTTCGCAACCGCGGAATCAGAATGTCATATTTAGAGTTCTAATCGTATAACACTCGGTTACACATCGGGGGTGCACGTGTGCGTTGCGCGCGCGAGTGCGTAAAAACATGCACCGACGCGCGACGCGCCGATGAAAAATATTCCAATTGCATTTTTCCCCGTTACGATCGTTTCCCCCGATATCGCTTTATCAGCGGTAGCTCGCGGGTGGGAAATCGAGAGATAATCCGCGTGTGCAGCCGCCCGTTTACATCCCAATATTTTATTCCCTCCCCCCCCCCCCCCCACCCCCGCTTTCCTCGAAATCCCGTAAGCGAGAATTTCCCGCGTGTAATAATTACATATGTACCAGTTTCTCCCGCAGAGCCCGCGCACATATATTTTCCGTATCCGCGCTCTCCTCCCTCCAATCCCCCGCCGCCGTATAAATACCTCCGGACGTATTTCCCCCGGGGGGGGCGGAGAAGTGCTCACGACTCCCCCTTCGCCCTCTCTCTCTCTTCCTCCTCCTCCCCCTGTGAAAGTTGCAGTCTCGCAGTTTCCGCAGTTTCCAGTTTTCGACTTCCCGTCGATGCCGTCGCGCGTCGATGCGGCTCCTCCCTTTCGCCGGGGGTAAACGACAGGTAATCTATCGGCAACTCGAAAAGGAAGAGGGAACAACAGAGGGAGGGGGGGTGATGGCGGGGGACGGTGGAAACTTCCGAAGTCTCGGAGTTATCCGGTTATCTCGGAAATAGCGCCGGCGGAATCGGGGGTGGTGATCCGTATAGATAAGCGCGTTTGGTAAATCAGCTGTCGCGAGATGCCGTTCCTCTCCGGGTAAAGGATCATCGTCTCTCGGGTGCCGAGTTTCTATAGGGATGATAATGATGTTCGTCGCGCCTCGGCGCGCGACGCGAGGGGGATGAAAATGAGAAAGAAAGGGCGGGACGGGGGAGGGGGAGGGAAGCGGGAAAGACGCCGACAATCCACGCTTCCTGCGAGAAAATAGAGGGGAAAAAAATAGAGAAGAAAATGAACTCGCCGGGTAAACAGGAGGAAGCGTAGGAAGTCATCCCCGCAGCCAATCTTCAAAGAGAGGGGTAATTCCTCGAGAGGAATAATTTATCGAGGATCGCAGCTTTCGATTAAGGAAAAGGAGCGCACGGAGGAGAAGAGAAAAAAAAACATGGTCGTAGCTAATATCGCAGAATGTGTTACGGAATCCCATCAAATTCCCGAATTAATTTTCGTAAGGGGCTAAAAATTGTACCCTTTTTTGCATCTCTTATTTTTAAACCCAATTTTTTTTTTTTAGGAATTGCAAGAGAAATCGTTTATTAGAATATCGACGAAAATTTTCGTAATGCTGTGCCTTTTATGCCTATTAATGATGATTTCGATGTTGAATCGATGTCAATTCGATGTACTATTTCCCACTGGGACCCTTATAATTATTACATCTAAACGTTCTGCCGAGTATTTGGTTGTAATAATTAGAAATTTTATTGTTTTTGTTAAAACTTGCTTAACTAAACATGTCTCGTTAGTTTAACCGTTTGCTTTTTCCACGTATATGATTTATATAATTCGCACGTATTTTATGACTTTTACACATGTGTACTTTCACTTCTAAATATTAATTAAATGATAATACAATTGCAATTGGTTTCGATCACGTCTCTTTTTCTTTCGCTCTGTCAGCCGAAACTTTCGATAAGCAGGATGGCAAGCACGAATCACATTCCTTCCTCTCTCTCCGTATCTTCGAACGAGGGGAGCACGGGGGAGGGGGGAAACGGGAAGTCTCGTCTTTGTCGTCGATGGGATTCGCAGCGCGTCGCCGGGGAAAAGTAGCCCGCAGGCCTAAATACGCTCTAATTAATACAAAGAAAACAGAGAGAGAGATGGAGAACGATTACTACTAATGAACTCTAAGTGGACCGAACGGTCGGTGGCCGATCGGCGCTCCGACGCGGCGGCCCCGGACTCCGGAGGAGGGCCTCCTTACTCCTCCCCGAGGGAGCGTCGTGCCCGCAGCCCGATCGTGCCGAAACGTGCAACCACCGCGTGCAATCGCTCGCCTATCGTCGTCCTCCTTCGTCGCGAACTTCTCCCGTGACACACAAATCCGAAATGGCAAATCTTTTCTCATCATTACCGGGAGATTGTTACGATTCATCTATCGCGTTGCAATTTCTACTAATACCTGTCATTGATTATCTATTATTAGCCGGTGACTAATCTCTCGGCGGCAGACGCGCTATCGACCAACGATTGAAAAAGGGGGAGGGGTGGAAAAAAATAGCGTTACGTTTGTAAAACGTCACTTGTCACTTATTCGCGAGAAACCGCGTCACCGTTACTCTCATTCCTTTTTGTAATAATGATTTAGTAACGACGTTACAATTCTTCACAACGGTAATGCCTAGGCTAAAAAGTAGCAATCCAATTTCGAGAGAAAAAAGTAACTTAATTAGTTGACTCGTTACGTAACGTGTTATTAATGCTTGCCGGTTACTTTTTTCTCCCTTTGGGTAGCACGTAATGGTAACGCGTCGGCCAATTATGACGTGACAAAGGTGACGTCGTGAAAAATTGTAAAGTCATCATCATTATTATAAAAAAAAAAAGTAACGGTAATGCTGTTACTTCCTATGCTTATTGTTGCCGACAATCGGGTTAGCTGCTATTGGCAAACCGCACGTTCGGCACGATAATGAAAAAGGCCATTAACCGTCGTTAATGGTATCACGGGTCCTCTCGATATCGCCAAAATCGCGCGAGTCGTTCGCTCGCTCGTTGCACGCGCTGGTTGCGACGGGAGAGAAAGAGAGAGAGAGAAAGAGAGAGAGAGAGAGAGAGAGAGAGAGAGAGAGAGAAAGAGAGAGAGAGAGAAAGAGAGTTTTCGCGGTCGTGGCGCGCACGACCGATCACCTAATTTAACATAATATAATTACTTATACATAATATATAAATACATTAAAAGATTAAAGAATAAAGATACGCACGTATATATACAGAGCGCCCGTTTTGCGGTGGCCGCTGTAAGATAGACACTCCGTATATGTATATCTTGTATACTTCTATATGCGAGATTGGAATATGAACGATCAAACACGGCGTTCGGCGATTCGGAATCGAAGGGGCGAGAGAGATATGTGAGAAAGAGAGCGAGCGAAAGTGTGAGAGAGAAAGAGAGAACGAGAGAGAGAGAGAGAGAGGATGAAGCTAATATACGTGTACAGATTTAACGGAGTTTATCTCCGCGTCGCGGAACATTGACCGTTCCCGTTTCAAGGTATATATATATGTATGTATATTAAACATCATATGGTGATTATTAATCAGTACGATTAGTAGAATACGTACGTATTATACGAACAACAAAATCTATCGCTTGTATATATTGAGGATATCGTAATAAAATGATGTACGAACGACCGTGCGAGGTCCCCCTCCCTTCATAACCCAGACTCTTCCACCCCCAACTCTCTTTTATTTGCTTATTATTGTTAAGAGAATTCTTTCTTCGCCATCCTGATTTTTTAAGTTCTTAAGGAATTTTTGGCGGTAAATATTTTTTTTAATTACTTGTTAGCCTTTAATAATGTTTGGTGGTTGATTTTCTATTTTGTTTTATAAAAAAATTAATAAAAATTAATAGTAGATCCATTTGAATTCTGCACGATTCATTGGTGACTATTTCAGTGGGCTGAAATTAAAAACTCAAACATTATTTTAATTGGAGCATTCGCGGCTATTTTCTGAACTAGAATTTTCCATTTCGTCCAATAAATAAATAAATGGCACTTGTTTAAAACGTTAATTTTCATTCTTTCGTTTTGCTTTCGAATTCCCAAAAATATAAAAAATCAAATTATCAAGGTAATTCTAGTTCCAATAATAGCCGCAAGCATTCTGATTAAAATAAAAAAATTCGAGCTTTTAATTTCAATTAGAAGATCCGCCATCATCAATAAATCTCAGAGATAAAATGAATCTATTATTAAATAATTATTATTCATATTTTTTATAAAATAATGAAATAAATCTTTAAATATTTTTAAAAAATAATTTCTTTTAAAGTCTAAGAATTTCTTTAAAAATTAGTGCAAAAAAATAAAAAAATTTCCTTAAAATTGTCAGAGTAAGAGTATCGACGGAACAAAAGCGGCAGGAGTAAAGACAACAAACAACGGCATAACGACGCAACACCTTGACGATAAAAAATTTTATTATATTCGTATCATATCACATGTATATTGATATTTTACAAAGCTCACAGCTGACAAAAATAAAATCTGCAAGAAGTCGGCGTGATCGTAAATCGCGGCAGACACGTACCGATTACGTTACCTATATCACAGAAATGATAAAAAAAAAGAAACGGAACGATAAAATTTTCACAATCTTACGACGGATACTTTGATACGTCTTTAATCAATTCGTTATGCAGATAACGCGTCGTCGGAGATTGGTTTCTTTCAAAGTGGTTGTTTTTTTTTCTTTTCTTTTGTTTACGCGAATTCTTCTAAGATAATCTCAGGTACCTTTATAAGATCACAAGATCGTACTCTCTGAGATCGACAAAAGAATTATTACGCGAATCTCTCGCACGAATTATTACGTATTTATCGGATACGCGCGAGGTAGTTCGGCACTAGACTAGACGCGGTCGCATCCGTTAATCACTTACAAATACTAATATTGAAATGCAAAGTTAAGGAAACGAATTATATCGTTGGAATGTTCGCGATTATGAAAATGCGTCACGAGTACTCGCGCAACGATATGCAGATGTGACAATCTCCGTCTGTTCCTGTCGAAGCGCATTATCTTCGAGGTAAACGGTCACGAATTACGTCCTAAAAACGCCGGCCTTACCCGCCTTGATTATGAAAGTTTTTACCGTATTCTCATCCAACTTGGCGAAATTCTCCGTCTGCGTCACAGCCGTCATGTGATTCAATGCGAACTTGAAACAGAATTCTTCGAGTTCCTGAAAAATTGCCATTGGCATTTAATAATGCATGCGCGCGTGTAGAGATAAACAAATATCGTAACTAATAAAACATTAATTTAAAATCGTAGTAACGATGTATGCACACTTCAACCGTGGCATTTGCGGGGTGAATTTTTGTGTTGAACGTAATCAAGAAATCAAATAAAATTAAGAAAAAAAGAGACTTTACAAGTATTTTTATGTTTTCGCTCAGTTCATGTAAATTAACACTTTTTAAAAACATTTTTATAATAACTTTAGAATATATTTTTAAAAAGAGTATTTAATCAGTATACATTCCGCAAATAGTTTACGATTTTATGTTTAATAATGGAGGAATGTTAAATATTGACACACAGTGTTTGATTACCTCTGCGTTATACTCGATTGCGATGCTGTACAAGTACGCGACATTCGACACAGTAATTCCTTGCTTTATCATCCGAATACAGTGTTTCTTAAGAGTGTTCTCACAATATGCGTTAGCCAGGTCCAAAAGTTCTGTAATGAGAGGCATTGCTGTAATCATTGTTGGATATGATCGATTAATTAATTTATTGATTATTAAATTATTAAAATAATCGATAAAAAGATTAAAATATAAAATGTAATTATGCTAATAAATTAACGAAATTGTCAAACAATTTTATATAATTAATCGATTGTCTTTGTTTAACTAATCAATTAAAAACTAGTAATAAACATAATCACGTTTGAAATGAATCACAAACAGATTATAAAACTATCAATAGTTAATTATTAATTTTTAATCGTATTTTCCAAACTACATATGTTTGTCCAAAAAATATTCAAATATTAATAGATAAATTATTGTATTTATTATATTAATGTTAGAAATCAATAACTAAAACGATTAATTTGTAATCAACAATTTATCTATTTTTAACCAATTAATTAAACTAATTACAATTACACGCAAAATTTTACTTTAATCCATTTTATGGACAAAAATTTAATTGAGTATATATAATGCCTAAAACTTATTTTAAACCAACTACAACATTTTAATTGCTTATTACAATTAAGAATTAAATTTTTAGTCGCAATTATTAATAAATTAACAGAACTTTGCCAAATACAGACTTCACGAGAATACTTGAGGTGACAACCATTCATAGCGTACTTGACACTCACCTAATGCCTTCTCCACAGGTAGATCGATCGTGTCTGTATACAAGTACTTCAGGAAAGCTTTGTAGACGACATAGGAGAATTGATCGTGTTCAATAATACTGTTAAGAAAAGAGGAAATTGACAAAATAAGCAAAACTTGAAAAATTTTGAGAAAAATAACTCTTTTTCGTTAAATGATTACCTCTGATTGCTTTCTGTCCAATTGTGCTGAAACATGTTTCTAAAGTACGGACAGCGGATCTTCAAGATAGCTTTGTGCACGTGAATACACTGACCATCCACTTGTATCGTAAGATCACTCGTCGACTATGTCAAAAAGAGAAAAAATTAAAAATAAATATGTGCAATATTAAATACATAAAATATTTGTCGCATTTATCAATAAAAGTCGAAAACAAAATGCATTACCAATCTTACTAATCAAAATATAGAGTAATATTATTAGTGATTTTAAAAATTGGCGTAAGGTGCGCGAAACAAATGATTACGAGACATACGGGATCATCAAATGCAGTTCCCAGGCATTGCAATATGCCCGACTCCTCGTCCGCATATAGGATCAGCGGTTTATGCATAACACTCGGCGAGCCCCAGCACGCAAGCGCGTCGTGCACGTTTGAGAACGGAGTAGCGGTCGGGGTCGTGATGCTCTGGCCGCGGCAGTGACCCCACATGTAGACACGTCCTCCCTCGCCGACGGCGACGCTCGTGTGATTGTAGTGCAGGGCGGCGATGTCGGACACCCTTCCCATTTCGTGTTTGACCTGACGGTCCAATTATTAATCATGAAATCATTCGCTTCTTTTTTTTCCTTCGAATTTTCTGTTTATCCTTTATGGTGACAGTAAAGAAAAACAAAGCAGTTTTCTTTTTGTGAGTTTACCAAGACTGGATTGCAGGCGTTCGTCTTGTTGCCGATCCCCAGCTGGCCGTAACTGTTCCCACCCCAAACATAGAGCTCCCCTTCATCCGTGAGCGCTAGCGTGTGCACATATCCGCAAGCCACCTTGACTGAAACAACATCGTATGGTTAACGATCCCAATCTTCGCTTCATTCTTAGTGTTTTTCGAACAAGTCCTCGGAAATTTTGAACAAAAAACGCTTTCTATTCAATTTTTTTTTAAATAATGTTACTTTTATTGTCCTCCATGTCCTTTGTCGCATTTCATCGAGATGATAATTACCTATCACGGTGCCTAACAGCGCGCCAATCCGGCACGGTGTCATTTGGTTCACGTAATTGCCTATCCCCAGTTGGCCAACGCCATTGTAACCCCAACCGTACACCTCGCCGTTTTCGAGGAGCGCCATGGTGGAGGTTTGACCACAGGCTATTTGGGCGACCTTTTTCCCAGCCAGGTTAGAGTTCACTTGCCTGGGCGCACCCTGATTCGTACTGATGCTGCTGCCCACTTGGCCGCAATTGTTTTGTCCCCAGGCATACACCTGAAACACATCGAAACATTGGTTGAATCTAAACTCGTAACAATGGAGGGTTTCCATCTCATTGCATACCTCGCCGTCCTCGTTCAGAGCGACGGAATGATGACTCCCGCATGCGATGTCTACGATGCGTTTTATGCCCAGACTGTTCACTTGTGTGGGCGAGAGGCCCTGATTGCATGTACCATTTCCTAGTTCGCAATAACCATTGTGACCCCAAGAATATACCTTTTAAAAACACATTGACGTCATTGACAAGTGCTCGATACGGCAATTTTATTTTAAAATCTCTAGTAATTCCTCAAGAAATTACTCGACGCTTCAATAAAGAATGATAAAGAAGAAAATAATGTCTAAATATCTTTTCATACAAAATAAAAGTATAGCATTAATGTCTATTTCTACCTATATAGATTAATCTTAACTCACTGTAATCTTCTGCTTTTAAGGATTGGAAAAAGATAAAAATAAGCTGAAATTAATCTGCATTGATGAAAATAGACATAGAGAAAAGTTGCATCACTTCATTTAAAAAATTTGATTGTTGTACTTGTAGCTTCTATAGTATTATATTTGAAAATTATACATTATTGCGATGATGCTTTATTATATTTGAGACATTAGACAATAAAATTTTTGTTATCTTTTTTGTTAACTTGACTTAAACTTTAAGTATTTAGATATTTAATTAAAATGCATAAGTACCTCTCCATCTTTTGTGAGCGCCAGAACATGAGGTCCGCTGCCATACGAAAACGTTTTTATATCTTTCTCACACAGCGGTTCCACCTTCTTTGGACATAGTGTGCTATGCGCGTCTCCGGTCCCCAGGCAACCGGCAATGTTGCTGCCCAGGGCGTACACCATCTTGTCCCTTGTCACAATCAAGGCCTCATTACCCAAGTTACCTGTTCCAGGGCAAAATAGACTTTAAGAAATTTAAAAGTATAAGTCTTTAAGACATCCTTTAGATTATTTTTGGAAATGTATCCTTAAAATCTTTTAAACCTTATGTCCAGAGAATCTTAAACATATTTCTAACATCGTGGAGACAAGGTTTTAGATGATTCATGATTTTATTAAAAAATTCGCATTATTTGTAGAGTGTGCAAATCTAAACAGCATCCAAATATATGCCATCTTAATAAGAATAAAATTGAAATTAATCTACATTAAAAGAAAAGCAACATAAATATTAGATACTACTTATTCCATACTTTCTTTCAATTATTTCCTATCTGTTGTAAAAAAAACAATCATTTATGTTACAGTAGTCAAAATCGCATTGTAGACAAGGTTGTAATGTAATTTAGGAGCCAAAGGCATTATCAAAAATTTTATTTATCTGATCTACAAACAGAAGGAAAACTTTAATTCTAATCAATCCAATTCTAAAAAAATTGTGATTACATTATTATAAATATATAAATGATTAAAATCATGGATAATTTGTTTCTGCACTTCAAAATAGTGGCAGCTACAATATTACGATTTTTCAACGAACGTAATTAACGAAAATCCTATTGTGCCTAACGTCTCGAGTGTAACAAGAGCAAAGTGGAGATACATTAATGTTCGTTTCTATCAATTGTAGAGTAACTTTAGGATATCTCACGTCCCGATTTTGGATTCATGTGCCGTCCGGGGAAGGAAAAGAAAGCGAATTATTACCGTAAACCGTAACCATGTAAATTCGCGAGACGAATTCCGGCTCCAGCAAGCTGAAGATCGGCCAGTTTCGCAGGTCCGAACACATGTTGCTTTATGGGATTGTCTCTTCGCGCGAGTGTTTCGTCTCTCTCGATGTCCGTTTACGCTGTTTACACGGTTTACAGTTGATTCCGAGCGAATTGCGATGTTTCATATCAACGGTGCCCGCGGTTATCTTGACATTTCCGACATCGCCGTTGGCCAACGGTGGACAAAGCGTTCAGTTTAGGAAAAAGAAAAGAAAAAAATAGAAAACAGCAGCGCTATTCGACTGTATGGTTACCAACGATTTAGTATCGGTAAGAGGAACATTCTGTATTACCGACATGTGGCGGATAATCAAATGTAGATAATATCGAAGTTGTGTTACGCAAAATCATGGATTTACGTTTTATTGTTTACGTTATGCGGGGTCTACAATGGCAGCAGGAGTAATGGAGTAAGGAGTAAGAGTAACAATTGACCAATTAAAAACCGGGAGTAAACGAAATGGGCAAATCTCATTTCATATTTCTTACTTCTTACTCCTACTCCATTACTCCTGCTGCCATTGTAGACCCCGCATTATGTTTACACGAATCTTGTAACATAAATTATTATAAATTCGATAATGTAACGCACAAAATTAATTTTGTCTAGACAATTCAGTATTGTGTGATAAAGTATAATTAATATATATAATATTAAAAATAAAAAATATTTTTATCCATTTATTATGGATTCATTGATCATTTTTTAGATAGATGATACATAAAATTTACATAGTTTATATTGTTATTTAATATAATTTTTAAACTAAAATTATCGGGCTTATAAAAGGAATTTAATTATACGTTACTTTAAAGGTTTGCTTCGAAATTTTTAATGCTTTCAAACTCTCAATTATTCGAAATTCTAAAATAACAGAGCCTTCTAGTTTCTATCAATGGATTCGACGATTAGAGTGATAAATATTGCGCTTCATTCAAAAAAGATATTTTTAAGACATGGTCTTACTTTGATTGGCTTAATCGATTGATCGATTATCCATCGCAAAATTTAAAACTGGTTTTCTCTCTCTCTTTAATTAATTTTTAAAATTTTTTTAACTAAAAAAAAACAGTTTTAAAGTTTCCTCTCGAACGAAACTCTTTTGGCTTTAGGGCTGTGTAAGGCCTTACAAATAATGAAGATTTAAGCTTTAAGCCGTAAGAAATTGACTAATCACAATTGAGTATTCTTAAGGGCCATCTACAATGGAGAGTCGTAGGCCGTAGCAGTAGTCGTAGAAAATGTCTCCACTTCGTATTGCTTTACTGTTTACAGCCTACAGCAGACATTGAGCCAATTCATTGCGTGCTTACGATGATCGTTGGGGCATTCGGGATTAGTTTTTGGTCGCCTTTCTTTGATGGCCGGCTTGTATGTTATTGCTACGTCGTTTTTATTCTAGACAGCATTGCCGTAGTTTTAGTGCTGTTACGGCTAAAACACTCCATTGTAGATGGCCCTTTATAAAAATCTACTGTGATTCATTGTAGACTACTAGGGGTAACATTTGAGCGACGCGCGGCAGCATATCTGGAGCTCTGGAGCTTGAAATCCGACCAATCGAAACGAAAACGGTCCAGGAGCGGGGCGATCCGATTGGCCGAATTCCAGTTTTCGAAATTGCGATCGAATTGCGAGCGATTGACGCGCGCAGACGATGGTGCGAGAGAGGAGATGACGCGGAGCGGAGCCTAGCGTAGAGCGGGAGCAGAGCGGAGGACGAACGTTTCGCGCGTCACTTCGCGGTCGGTTTCACGTCAGCCTTCTCGAGCCTCCCACCACCTTCTTCCTCTGCCCTTCGTTCATGGTCGGCCTCGGCGTCGATCATTGGAGCGTGTCTCTCTCTCTCTCTCTTTCTCTCTCTCTCTCTCTCTCTCCCTCTCTCTCTTTCTCGCGCGCGCGGCGCTGGACCGCTGCTGCTGCCTGCGGCCCCTGCGGGGCAGCAGTTTCGGACGACTCCAGTGAAGTCAAGTGGAGTAGGATTGCGCCGCGGGGTGGGGAGGGGTACGACGGATCCATCAACGTCCGCGCGAATCGGGAGACACGACGGATCTCCGCGATCGGCGTGCACCGCGCCGTACGTCGTACAATGAGGACGGAGTGAGATATGCGCGTGAGAAGATCGGCGAGGACGTTGACGACGACGACGACGACGGCGGCGGCGGCGGTGACGACAAGGAAAGCGACGAGGAGAAGGAGGAGGACGACGAAGCGTCAACGGATCATCTCTTGACGTTCCTCGCGCCGGCGTCTCTTGTTCGCACCAGGTCGGCGGGCCAGACCACCGCCACCACCGTTCGCGCCGTTTGCGATGCCGATTCCCGCGGGCGACGCAACGACGACGACGACGACGACGATCATCACGATCGCCCACGGCCGCTGCAGCAGCCGCGGCGACACGGCGACGACGCGGTGATACGGCGATCGGCGAGTACCGGATATCACGACGACGACGACGACGACGTCGTTCACGCGAGCGGTGGGACCTCTCCCACGGTGGATCGCGGCCGGATCGTTCCTGAGACCACCGCAGGTAACGGTGCACTTCCTGGTGCCCCCCTCCATGCGCGAGAACGAGAATTCCTACTGTGGTTCGTTTACTATGAATTGTAATCTAACGGACGCAAGAAATGATTAAATTGTATTAGAGTCGGTTGTTCCAATTTCTTGGTAAATTTATCAAGTAAGTATAAGAAGTAAATAAGAAAAGAAATGAAGATAGACACATGCTTACCTGGTAGGTGAGTTTACCAAGAAGTTGGAACAACCAGCCCTTAGAATTTTGTGTTTTGATTGGTGATCACTTTATAACTTGTAATATAACAAATAATGCACACATTTAACAGTGCTTGACTCATAAGTTCAATTTTTGTTTAATCTTTTTGTTTTATAATCTAACGTGCATATAAATATGAGTAATATATATAATACAAATAAGTTAAATATTGAACTAATATGTGAATAATAAAAGAAGTGCTCCTTTTTGGTCAAGATAGATCTTGGTGCTTGATAGTATTTTTGTATCAATTATTTAATACGTTTTTTAGTTTTTGATATAAATGACACGATATGTGCGATTTGTAATAAATTATTAATTATAATTTCAGATTGGCATAATCTGAACACTAAATAAATTATAATGAAATAATGATTTATCACAAATAGCAATAAAAGTAGGATTAAAGATGTTTAATGCTCATCAGAATTAAACAAAGAACATTATATCTGATATAAATTGATTTTCTATGAGAATTAAGTTCTCATAGAAAATCCATTTATATCAGATATAATGTTCTTTGTTTAATTCTGATGAGTGATTTCAAATTAAATAGTTAATTATAAATTTCTTAAGTTTATGTTTAAAATTAAAGCTTTATGTATGATTTGTATGTATGTAACTAACTAAACTGACTAACAGAACTTATTATTATAGTTACAAAATGTGAATTATTAGATTTCTAAATGATATAATGGTGCCATGTTCTAGCCGTACACACATGAAATGGGTAGCTCCTGGTGGCAGTGCGCCGCGTGTCTGAGAGCCCAGGAAGAAGAGGTCTGTGAGCTACAGCTAAATCACTGTAATCTCTATGATGTACCACCTGATGTGTTCATTTACGAGAGAACGTTGGAAAAGTTGTATCTCGACGCCAATAGAGTGAGTGCTGTGATTGTATTTCTTCTCAGAACGAGATTGATTATCTGTGGATTATCATTGAAATGCGACGTCTACATTACTTTTTTTCTCTAGATAAGAGATCTTCCCAGGCCACTATTTCAGTGCCACGAATTGCGAATGCTGTCGCTTAGCGATAATGAGATCACTTCATTACCACCCGCCATAGCGTCGTTGATTAACCTGGAATACTTAGATCTCAGCAAGAACAGTGAGTATACTTAAAATTTGAATTTATCCCGTGCGTGAAATGTCGAAATTCCAAAAGTTGTAGTTTTGTGATATACCTATACTATCGATTGTGATGCGATTTCTTCCTGATATAACTACTTATACCGTAATTGTGCCATAAATTACATCTGCATGGATTATTTATGCATTACTTACGTTTACACGAATCTTTTTAAACAATTAGTTAAGATTTTAATATCTGAGACTATGAAATAATAATGTTAATAAAAAATGGAATACAATTTTTACTGTTTCTGACGAAATCTGAATTTTTTATGGTCTATCGATTATATATTTTTATATAGATGGCACATAAAATGCAGTTTACATTGTTTATAATATAATGTAGATTATTTATATTTTACGTCCTAAATACTTCTTTATATTTATTTATACTTTTATTGCAGGTGTAAAGGACTTACCAGACAGCATAAAAGAATGCAAGAGTCTTCGCTCGATAGATATCAGTGTCAATCCCTTCGAACGTTTTCCGGACGCAATAACGCATATCGTCGGCTTGCGCGAACTCTACCTAAATGATGCATACATAGAATACCTGCCGGCTAATTTTGGACGATTGTCAGCCTTGAGGACGCTTGAGCTGCGGGAGAACAACATGATGACGTTGCCTAAGAGTATGAGCCGTCTGGTAAACCTGCAGAGGCTCGACATCGGCAACAATGAATTCACAGAACTGGTAAAAGAGACATCTCTGTTGCGAAGTTATTGTCTTTTAATATTAATCGTCGCTTAAAAGAAGTCACTTAAACAAATGTAGAAGAAAAGATATCGTATATATTAAAAGTAATGAAGATATTTAACTATATCTATTCTCTATGAAAATTAGAGAGAAAAGTAAAAACAATTGCACCCAGTTTATCCGGATTTAAATGGACTTCAACAAAATTTTAATCTCAATTTTAACAGATATTGTAGATGTATATTTATTATTTTCAGCCTGAAGTTGTTGGGGATCTCATCAATCTCACGGAGTTGTGGATCGACGGCAACGACATCAGGCGCGTCCCGGCAAACGTCGAGCAGCTTTATCGCCTGAACCATTTTGACTGCACGATGAACGCGATACACGCGCTGCCGATGGAGGTACGCGGCTGGCGTGACATCGCGATCATGAATCTATCCTCGAACGAGATGTACGAGCTGCCCGACACGATGTGCTACTTGCGCACGATCGTCACCCTCAAGATCGACGACAATCAATTGAATGCACTGCCGAACGACATTGGTCAGATGTCGAGCTTAGAGGAGCTTATAATCACTAAAAACTTTATCGAGTATTTACCATCTTCGATCGGCTTGCTACGCAAGCTGCACTGTCTCAACGCGGACAATAACTATCTGCGTGCGCTACCCGCCGAAATCGGCAGCTGCGCCTCGTTGTCTCTGCTCTCGTTGCGTTCGAACAATCTGACGCGCGTGCCGCCCGAACTGGGCCACCTATCCTCGCTGCGAGTGCTCAATCTCGTTAACAACGGCATCAAGTTCCTCCCGGTCTCCATGCTGAATCTCAGCAACCTGAAGGCGCTGTGGTTGAGCGACAATCAAAGCCAGCCGTTAGTGCCATTGCAGCAGGAGTTTAATTGCGAAGAGGATATGATGGTGTTGAGCTGCTTTATGCTGCCACAGAAGCCGCGACAGGACTTAGAGCGTGAGTGTCGTGTGTGATTTTCGGTTTTCATATAGTTTTGATTTAAGCTAAATTTCATATGAGCGAAAGCAAACGTTTATCCTTATTCCATCAGAAACCATTGTGAAACACTGTCGTCTTTTTCCTTTTCATAAAGCATGACTTTTTCATCTTCGCTAGCTTTTTGTATATTCACAGCGGTCGGTGATTTTGGAGTTTTTCTATTGGAGCCAATCGATTGGAAATTTTTATTTTAAAATTAGCTTGGTGACGTGGGTCGGATGCCACTCGTCTTTGCTATTAATTCAATTATATGTTGATCTTTGTCGTGCACTAAACAATCATTTTGTTGAAAATTAATTGGAAAAGAGTAAACGATAGCTTTTCTTTGCTTGCACGAAACATCTTTTTTGGTTTAATTAACATTTCTTTACAAATCTTGCTTATCTAAAGTTAGCTTGGAAATATTTAGTAACTTGTGGAAAAATAATTGCACTTCTTCCTTCAAGTATTATTTATATTTATATCTATTTGAACTAATAAACAAATCATCTTCTCGCTTGCCTTAGTTTACACTATTGCAAAAAATATGCTTTATTTAACACGTTGGCTTGCTATGTATTTTCAATTAACAATAAAGCACGATATTTATTCACGCTGCTAATAGAAGAAGAGGAAGAACAGGAGGAGGAGGAGGAGGACGATGAGAAATGAAATGGTAAGATATTAAGGAAATGGCATCGAATAGAGTGTTTGCTGATAAAACATCGCACGCATTCATCAGTATTTATATATATATTATAATATATATTTTATATTAACACTCTCCTTTATGTTAATCGTAACTTCGCGCCAGTGATAGCTGACAATTTCAATTATAGAAATAGCGCAGACCGCGGGACCGATTTCGAGTTCGATCATCGGAAACGGCAAGAGAATATGTTTTGCTGCTGAGGTAGATTCCGAAGTCCCCAGGCAACTTCATCGAGCACCGACCCCTTATCCCAAGGAGCTACGTAATCTCGCTAGGCACGCTCGTAACCTGCATCATCAATCCATTCATGATCAAAGAGTAAGTGCTCTCTGTCATTTGTTCACACGTCTGCACGGCAATATTCTTTTGTCGAGTAAAGTTGTTCAGTCAAATTTAAATGATCTTGGGATATTTATTATGTATTAAAGGGCTCGACGCATGTTTATTTTTTCGGCTGAGTGCTAATTCCCCTTATCGTCTCTCGACATTCGGGAGGCATAAAGCTCATAGACACAATTTCCAATAGATTTCCACGTTACCCATGAGGTACTATTGTCGACGCGTTGTTTTTTTTAATTGATATTCTTAGTAGGCCTATTCCATTGAATGTTCAAACCTTGTATCTACGAAGTTAGAATCGCACCGAGGTCTTTGACAGAAAGAAAATTGATTTCAATTTCACATTTGAACGGTTTGGCCAACTAATTAATTAGCAACTGACTAGCGGTGCTTAGTCGCTGATAGAGAAGATACTGTTGTGGAAACGATGGGCTTCTAGCATCGTGGACAAAAGGCTTTATTATGTTATGCATACTTTCCCGAGTGTCGAGTGACATTTAGACTGCGCGCGGCGCGATGAAATAAAGTAAATAATTAGGCGGAGTCAATTGGCCGAAAAATCCGAATCCCATATAATATAGAGATTATATATTTTCTTGGATAAATATTGAAGTTTTAAACTTTATACTGTGTAAATTAAACTTTAAAATGTAATTGTCTATTTTAAATGTAAAATTTTAAGCTTAATTTGATCCAAGTAAAGAACAAAGAAATGAGAAATGATTAAAATGTAAAATTAAAAACTTAATATGTAAAATCTATTAAATTATTGACGAACGGATTGTTGCTACGAACCGGAGACTAGAAGCGTGTTTACACTGACGCTAACAGTGCATCATTTCATTCTTGTTAAATATTAAATAAGGAAAAATGATATAAGCATTGTAAGCATCAAAGTAAATACAGCTACAGGTTATCATGCTACAGACGAGCAGCCATCTCTTCCACGGTAACATTCCTTTTATCGAGGGCTACAAGCCACTACTAGCGACGCTTAGTTCCTGGTAAAAGGAGATATTATTATGAGAGGGATAGTTATTCGTCCGCAATATCGGCATCTTTGGATCAAAGGCTGTCGGAAATGACGTCGACAGGTGTCGCCAGTCAGGAGCTCTCGATAAGACAGCAATCCGTACAGCGGAAGCACCCTGCTGAGTACGGCAGAGTATCCGGGAACACTCGGTCGGGAACGAGAACACTCGTTCCCAGTACGGCGGAATGGCCGGAAGTATCCTGGCCTAGAATCAAGAATTACCAACCGGTAGCACCTGGCTGGGGGAAACCCGTATACCGGGAACACCTGGTTGAGTACGAGAACACTCGTTCTCTGTATGGAGGAAAGGTCGGGAACATCCGAACTAAAAAGCAAATTCTAGAAGTGAGGTCTTGTAAGGATTAGGATCGGGAGTTGGGATAGAATTAGATGGCCGATGCTTGTTTCGGCTCGCTATTTATACCCATAGTGACGGTTGATGGATGGGAGTGCGATCACGTTGGTTGCCCCCTTTTCCATTCGATTTACCGTTTCGAGTGACATCACGAGTACGAGCACGTAATTTGATAGATCTGACGCTAATGAGCAGATGGATGGCCAGATGCTGATTTTAAAAAATTGCTTAAATTTAATTATGTTGGAAAATAGTGGTCTTCTTGAAAACCGCTTTTTCCCCAGTAATTGAATAATCGTATTTTATCATTAAAATTAACAGATTGAAAGTTGTGTGACTGAAGAAGTTTAATTCATAAATTTATAAAATATTAGATTTTCCATGACTTGTTTTATTATTAAAACCAAATAAACTATTTCTATCAAGTAAAACGAATAAAGTATGAATAAGAGAATTGTTCGTTTAATTTTATTATTGCTAATGTATAGGTTCTTTTTAACAGAACACACCTTTGTCTACAACAACCTCTGTCGATCGTCACACGGCGAAAAACTACAACAAGAGCAACAGACCGACTGACTCCGGAACGGCGGAGCACTCGGTGTCCGAGGAGTCGTCCGACGAAGCGAACAAGACCGTGCTGGCGAAGGAGAAGAGCCCAGACATTCGAGAGGCGAAGTACATCCGCAATCCCACGTCCGATTACGTCACGAAGGCACCAACGGTCGCCGACTACGTCAACTCTACATGGCAACCGGACGAATACTCCAAGGCAAACACGGCAAAGATAGTGGAGTCTGAGAAATTTATCGAGCCCTACAGGACAACGACGATGTCATCCGTTGATGCGACGGATAGCAAATACAGCGAGCAATCATCACAGGTGGTTGTCGCGCTGAAACCATCATGCGACTTACCGCCGGCACCGCCGCCGTATCATATCGCGGCAGCGTTCTCCAAAAAGGCCGCTCTTTTCCAGCAGTTTAATAATCGTATGTTACCGGTCATTAAAACGTTTATTTTTGTGTTTATTTTTCTGTGCAAATTTTCTTTTTTACTCACGTATTTTTATCACTGTTTATAGGCAGATTTATAGATAAATTAGAATTAAAATTCAACGCAAATTTTGATCTTATCTTAGCAATCGAAGCGGATACACATCAGGCTCCACCCTCGTTACCGTTTAACTCGCCCTTAAATTCGGCCGGGCCGTTACCGGACGTGACGAAACAGAAGAACTTTGACACGAGCGCGGAATCGGCGAAAGCGGAGGAATGCGCGTCCGTGTCATCGGACGATCGAGCAAATGTTCTCGCTAACTTGTCGAATGACAAGCTGACGGATAACGGACAGACAAGTTCTCTCGATCAGATCAGCGCGGACCAGAGTTGCACATCGATCTCGGATCCTGGCGCCGATTTTGAATTGAACGATCAACGTGCTCTCAGGCCGAGCAAGATTCCCATTCTCAAGGCGAAACACACGGAGAACTCGACGAGTAACGACGCGAGCTCGAGCAGGAGTCCTTCGAGGGAAGAATACGACGCGAGTAATAGAACGTTGAACGTTTATTCTGGCATAATACCCACGTCGCCGATTACGGGGAAGAAATACCGCAGCCCGTTATCGACGCCGATGAGGCCGCTCGATCGTTCAAGGAAGCTTTTGACGAATGGAAATGCGTCGTCAAGCAACAGTTCGTGCGACAACACCAGCCAGGTCTCGATCGACGTGCCAACAAACATCAGTGGTCGAACGAACGCAATTACTCCTGTTCAAACGGGCAGGAATATCGGCGTCGACGCGTTGAGTATTACTTCTACTGCTACCGCTGCCGCTAAGAACGAAAGCAGCTCGGACCGAGACGTACCAAACCACAATACGAACGGCAAATCTCAAGACGACATGCAGAGCTTTAACGCCGAGAGCTTCAAAGAGTACACGAATCCTGCGGCGTCAAACGAGATACTAAACTGGGAGAAGAAGCCGAAGTTCAAGTGGATGTTCGGTCCTCACAAAAATGCGAATGTGGTTAGTATTTTTATATAAAAAATTTTTGAATAATATATATATGAATGGCCGTGAAAGCTTTACGTCTAAAAATATGAATATTACATATATATATATATATATATATATATATATATGAAATAAATATATGTAGGAAAAAAATAAAAGTTTAACAAAATATATGAGAAGATTAAAGATTAATTTTGACAGGTTATATATGTGCTAAAGATATAAAATAATTTTTATTATTTTCTATACATTTCTCCACACATACACACACAGACACACATACAAACTTGCAAAAATAATTTGAATTATTACATATTAGTTGTAGGTACATATATAATAACTTTTTTAATTTTAATGTATTTTTTTGCAGTTGCCTGTTCAAGTGAAGAAGAATCCAGGTCTCGGTTTCAGCATAGCTGGCGGGGTAGCAGGTGCAGAGACCGTACGTAAAATATTTATGTTACTCGTGAATAATTTATATTGAATCTTATTCAGGTAGTAATGCGTGAGAATATACAGATTATATTCACAGGGAATAATCGTGACGAAGGTAAATCCCGACGGGCCAGCTCAGGGTACTCTTCGGCCGGGAGACAAGATTCTGGAAGTGGACGGCATCGACTTCACTAAATCGGATCACAATAACGCCGTCGCCGTTCTGCGTGCCACCGGTGCTGTGGTATCTATGATGATAAGTCGCCACCAATGATTGTAAGTTAATTCGGAAAAACACAAAACAAAGAAGGAAGAAAACTTTTTCTAATTCTTTTAGATCGCGTACGATCGCTTTACATACTTCAGACTGAATACATTTTATATATATATAGTTCTATAATACACGTATACATATATATATATTTAAATATATTCTTTAATCAAATCCGCAAAAATCGATACTAAAAACGCGTCACGTTCGCGCGAAAATGAAGGAGAAACCGTCCGCGCGAATATCGCCAAGATTTGTTCGTGCTATTGTGAATCCGCGACGATATTCGCGCGGATAAACGAAAAAAAGGGGATTTCTCCCCCGTATATACGTATATCTATATGTTTGTGTTGAATAAGATTGTAAACAAGGCTAGGATATGTTCACGGATATCGTTCGTTTTACGAATAACAAACGGCGCGACAAGGTGATTAATCCTCCCTCGTGAAAATAATAATTACAAAATATGGTATTTTTCAATAATCTATCTGCGGAGAGCGGGTCGATCCGCTCGCGCTCATGTAACTCCTCCATGAGTAACTACAACTAGAACAATAATGTTTTTCCCGAAAGCTCTCTAATTCACGAGACACGCACATCCGCGGGTGTGTGGACAATGTTGAATAGATTAGTCGATTTACATCTATATTATCTATATATGCGCTCCCCTCGATCGGGGGCGCCGACAATGTGCCAGAAAACAAAGTACTATTTATTATCCATATACATAACATATTGAGAAAAGAAGATATATATATATATACTATGCATATATAAATATATACATATATTATATATAAATAAATTTATCTGTAGACGGGGGTCAGACGAAGTTCTCATAGATCTTAGGTGGTGTAAATAGGTCTTTCGATTGTTCTCGCGTGTCAAAGTGTTCGTTAAATACATCCATAGGGTGTTTGGACGATAGAAATCTCGCCCTCGAATTCATGACTTGGAGTCAATTTTTTTAACCCAGAACGTTGAAATATAAATAGTTTTCTTTAATTAAAATAAAAATAAAAATTAATAATTTTAAAAAATAAAAATGGCTTTCTTTTTTTAACTTGATAATCTTATTTGTTTGATGAAACTTTAAATCGAGAATTACATGATGTAACAGAAATTCTTTTGAGATTAGAAAAATAATTAAAGTACATTTTTATATAAAACATTGAAATTTTAATGTTTAATTACATATCTTAATTCTTAAGATACTAAATTCAATTATGAAAAATTATGAAAGAGTAAGAATTATGAGAATTAGGAGAGATAAGAATTATAAAATCAAGGGAGGTCTAGTCAAATTTTTTGCCGAGAGGGTCAGCTCAGAATTTTCCGAGAAATTCACGAGCGAGATTTGTTGAAAATATTACTGCAAGATACATATAATGTCGTTGCGCTTGTAATTGAATCATTTCTCACACTATGTATGATCTTGATTGCATATAACGATCTTTATTAGTTGTTGACTATAGTAGTTGTTATTGCATACGGCAAAACTATAAATTCTATGGTGATTTGAATATGGAATACTGTGAAGAGGAACGGTATGAGTTGTGTTATGAAATAAGTGAAACCTCGGATGTTCAGCCGAATGTTCAATTGAACTAAACGTTTGTTTTCTTCGTCGGGACGACGATTCGAATATAATATCCGTTTATAGATAATCGAGCATTCAGGGTTTATCGATAATTGCGCCTCGCTCTATGGGATCCTCGTCACTCCCTCGTCTAGTTGTAGGAGAGAAAAGAAAATATTCTTCTATGTGCCGTACTTATATCGATAATAATGTTTATACTCGTGTCAGTGTCAGTCTACGGACGTTCAACTAATTGTAATGCGTATTATTCCGCTATGGATCTCTCTCTCTCTCTCTCTTTCTCTCTCTCTCTCTCTCTCTCTCTCTCTCTCTCTCATTTTTTACCTTTTCTCAGATTTATCGCGAGAGATCGCTATTCGATCGTTAATTAATCCTTGAACATTGGCGCACACGTTCCGCGATGTTAATGAAGGATACGTCCAATCCTTCAGTTATTATATTGGAGATCGTATAAAAGGATATCTCGTTTGTTCCTTTAATTAATACTCGATGTATCTGTCAATAATGAAGAGTGACGAGAGTTCGATTAATAAAATTCTATAACTCATAAGTATCGTGTGAGCGTCAAACTGACGCAAGCTATGAATTTACTAAGCCAAATATGTTACGTAGTAAAATATTTTTTAAAATATCGGTTTTTTAAATTTCTATTTGAAAATTATTATTTTATGTTTAAAACAGTGTTATAATTACTTATAAATAAAAAAAAAAAATTACGCGAGCATTTGCATTAATGAGTAGATTAGTTATACAATATACGTGACGTTTATAAATTTTATGAACGTTTTATTGCGTGTTTGCTATATACATATGCATACACATTTGTAATTAGTTTATATGTGTACTAATACATGTAAATTTGGCAAAGGTTTCGCGCCAGTGCTCGAGGATTAAATTGATGTATACGTGTACCGTTATTTGACCGTTTTTATCATTAATGTTTTTAGACTGTTCGAAACCACGAAACGCCTTTTCGGAACTAACGCGACTGATTTAGCGATTAATTTTGCGGTGTTCACTCGCGTTTCTTCCGTTGATATCCTGTTGACGGAAAAAAACCCTTTTGTAAGGGTTTTCTTACGAAACTGTTCTCCGCGATGATTGTTAGTCGAGCATTAAATTGCGACGAGCGAGAGACAAGACGCTTTTGTACGTCTCACGCTGGAAGAATAGTGATAAGAAGAAAAGTCGCGGTGGAGAGAACAAGAGGATCGTAGGACTGACATAATGGTAGCACAAAAGATATCGTTATTCAGTTATATATATATATATGTGTATGTTGCGTTTATATATATATTTGAGCGCATTGTTATAATCTAAACCAGTGTGAATGCAAGACTATTTACAGCATACCAGACGTTCCGCATCTCTCCTCTGTTAAGATCTCTTGCACGAATCTTCGGAATCTCGTTTTTACTTTTGAATAATTCAATCGGCTCTCTTTCTCCTTATTATTAATTTGTAATTACAGCATGGTTTACTTGAAAAACCTGGAATTTTTAAAGAATTTTTTTATTCTTTAAAATCGTATATTTTATTGATACTCAGGAAACAATTTTAAATTTTTTAATTTAAATTCTATCTCTCTGATGAAATTGTTTTATTTAATCTTTTTTTACTAAAGTAAATTGACAGTAAATATGGCCCATGTATATTCATGTATATAATCATTTTTTTATATAACTTGAGTTTAAAAAAAAATTAGTGACAATATATTCTGAATTAGGATTTAATCATCTTTTGTATTCTTTTTTTTTAGCGAGTTAGATCTGTGTATTGTGAACAGATCGTTATGTGCTATATTTTCGAGTTTAGTTTAAATTATTTTTTCTTAATATTTTTTTCTCAAATTTATCATTTAAAATTAAAATACAGCTTTTCTTTGTGATTATATAATTATATAAAAAACATTAGACGGTAGAATACATTTATTTTAAAACTAAACATTCTTTGATCTTTTTTGGAATTTTGAATAAAATTCCTAGATAATCCGGGAATATTCTCAGAGAATTCTTTTACAAATTGAGTAAACACCCTGCAATTAGTATAATTTTATCGTCACATTTGCTTTTATTATTAATAACTGACTAAGCCATTTAATATGTTGTTAATCAGAACATCAAAATGCAAAAAGATTGATTTTTATGGCGAATTTAAAAAACCTTATCTGAAGAATTTTGACCGTTCGGAGATTTTGGGTTAAAATGATAATTTAGACTACGGAGGAAAGATACCGAGAGTCTGAGATTGTGAGCGTTAAATAATTAATTGTTGTTACTAAGTTAGTGTTTGTCTACTTGTATCTTCGTTCTTCGTCGATGTTACGTATCGTAAGATTTAACCTAGGTAGGTTCACGGCCGTGTACCGATCAAAGCAGCTTCGTATTTCAATTTCCGCGCGTCGGGAGTTACAATAGAATTATTTGTACCTAGTCAGACCTCGATAGCAAACGTTAGTGCTCGCGCGCGCCGATTTGTAGCGACAGTTTTCATCATTCTTTGCGTTGCGTCTTACGTATGTATGTATATTGGCGTTGCTGATGCGACAACCTGAACTTCTAATTAGATTGTACTGAAGTTCTTTCCACTTCTTATTTATAGATACTCGCGCGATTATTTTCCTTTACAGCTCATCAGCTCGTTGTTCTTCTCATTCTGTTGCTGCATTTAATTTCCGTAGAAATGATGGAATGTATTTAGGTTGATAAAAAAATTCGCTCGTCTCTTTCTGTTCGATGACTTCTCAATATTAATGTCTATTACTACCAATGTAGATTAATTTCAATTTTTGTTTATTTTTTATCTTTTTCCAGTTTGAAAAGTAAAAATATGAAAAGGGAGAAAAGAAAAATAAAAGTGTTTAAGTATTAAAGGCTTCAATTTTAAATCCCATTTATAAAACTAAAATATTTTAAGATAAAAAAACAAAACATTTTAATATCTTTATTTTGTTAACATTTCTAAAATATTTTAATATCTTAAAATTGTACACTTCTTTTTGAGTTACAGTTAATCTACATTGTTAGAAATAGTCGTACGAAAGTCGGCGAACGAGCGTATCTTTTTCATCAGCCTAATCATGCCTTTAGATTGCCTGAGAGAGGCGAATTGTAAAGTACGTGCTGGTTGACGGAAAAGTTTCCACTTTCATGGACCATGAAACACACATATTACTCTTTTCTACTACTCTAAACTAAACAGACTGACTACCTTTTGGATACCTATTACATGTTTAACGGCGTGTCTAACCGAGGCGGGTTCGAGTCAGCCCGAAACGAGATCGGAGGATCTCACGAATTTATTCTCCATTATGGAATCGCGTTTGGATCAAAAATCGCCTCTGATCTTCGATGAGGGAATCTTCCAAAAACTTCGTATCACTTAATCTCGCGAATGGGAGCGCGAGTTAAACGAATCGTACCCGTCCCTCGCACGGAAACGCCGTGAGCGACGCTCGCTATCGTTATTGATCGGAGTGAATTGCGAATCTAAGATTGAACGCGTGACTGAGACTCCGAGTTGTATCCATGAGTGTATATACAATAAGCGACTAATTGTACGTATGTAAAGCAAACGTTGAGAAAGCAATCAAGTGGTCGTACCATTTTACTTGACGACGTATTTTTGCGTTTTTTAATCTCTGACTTTTTTAATCTCTCACTTTTTTAATCTCTCACTTTTTTTATCCTGTCGAACGAGTTTCAGAGCAAATCGGACTCGCTTTTTTGTGCCAGAATGTTTTTCTGTTACTTATGTTTTTTTTTTTAACGAGTCGATAATGGACGTGTTAAGTATTGCGTTTCGCGATATCTGTGTTTATCTGGAGAACGATTTATCTCTGTGAACGGTACAACCACTTTGTTAGCGTACGTTAATTGTCATTGTATGAATAATTTATAGTTTGTAACGGTGATCGATGTACAAACAGGTAACTCACGTTCTACCGGACGTCGTCTTCTGATATACAATTACTATTGCATTTTGAATATGTTAGTGGAAGATGTCTGACCTTTAACGAGAAGTCCTAGTTGGTTGTGCAGCAATAAATAAATTAATATTTACGTACAAAGTGTTTGAGCAAGTATTTGTAGCGTTTCTCACACAGTCTTTTTGCTAATTCTGCATTAAGAAATTTCGATGCGACCAACCCCTGATCCGTAAGAATAAAAGCTGTACGAAAAAATGATATATTAACAGCATTAATAAAAAAAGTAACATTTTTTTAACAAGAGCATGATATATTTATTAATGCTGTTATTAAATTAACAATACTTAAAAAAGAATGTTTAATTTTAAGATATTATGTCTTATTTCTGTTTCCACTTTTTAAATATTTTAAAATATTTTAACTTTAAGCCACTTGTATTTAAAATATTAAAATGTTTAAAGCTGATATTATTAACATTGTTTAGAATTTTAATGTATTTAATATATTAAAATTAATATCTTAATATCTTAAAAATAAATATTTTTATTTTGAGTAAAGATTATTATCTATTAAATTATTTTGTATCTCATTGTAAAAAATTTCGGTTTTTCGAAACGCTCTTTCAAAATTCAATAATTTTATTGTATCCATACAAAAATTTAATTACAAAACAGATAGGTATAATATAAAAGACGATAATACACGTAAAAAATAAGGTATTAACAAAACTGATGTTATGACATGTCTTATGGCATTTGAAACATAAAACGGACAGAGTAAAACATAAAATATAAACAAAAACATAGACTAAAATATAAAACTTAATAATTGTTTCGCTATGTAAAGAAACAAGACTCTTTCTCGCGAGATAACACTTTCTCGCACGGTAAATTCGTAGAAATCTACAACTTGAAAAATTCATGAAATGCTTACTGTGGTGAATTTTCATTCAAATGCTGATTCCAGTTTAGTACAGTTTCTGTCATTAAATTTTGAAAGTTTAAAATAACATTAACAAGTTTTTTTTTTTACAAAATTATGTTCAGTTATTTTGACATGATATACTTAAAATTGCGAGAAAAATTATATTTTAAGTTAGTTTTAAAAATGGATGTTATAGCTCGCGTATACATAAATACCGCGTCTATATGCAGAATCTACATGTCGACCGCCATATTTACATAAGAAAAAAGGTATCAGTATGTACAAAATTCATATACAAAGCTGAATACGTTTTTTTTTTTACTTTTAGCTATACGTTTATCTTGAGCTTTCCGTATATTCTCAAAAAAGATTAGGAAGTTTATGACGAATGTCAATAATGCTGATTTTCTTTTCAGTTATGTGAGTGACGTAAGAACTAAAATGCCCATTTACATATACATGTCCAAGACAGTTTCACACTCCGCTCATCAGATGTATCGGATTTTCTACATAGTGCTTCCACAGATTGGAGAATTTAGCCACCGTTACGCCGTCGATGACACGATGATCCGCGGACCAGCTGACCGACATTATGGAGGCTGGAACTATATTTCCCAGATTGTCAAATCGCGGCAGCTTTTGCGCCTTTCCGAATGCACCGATCATCACTTGCGGCGGCACGATCACCGGCTTCGTGTACGTTCCGCCGATCTAGAAGTCGACAGTTGATTAAGCCGATACGAAGAACAGCAGTTTCGATAGAAATGTAATACCCAGAGAAAAAAGAAAAGGAGAAGAAGCAACAAGCAAACTTTTAGAAATGAATCAACGTTTGACGTCATTAAAATTGCATTTAACGCGTTGTATCTCGCCATACGTGGTAAGATTTTTTTAGAATTTATTTCAAAATCATGGTAATTGTAGACACAATGTGGACTTTGAAGAATTTTATTGCTTTTAATAAAATTTAGTAAAATTTCGTCTTAATTTAAAATTAAAATATTTATTACAAATTCTATGATATAAAGTCCGTTATGTCGCCCAGAAAGTCCAACCTCAAGTCAGACAAGTCTTGTTCTGCAAAAATAAAAGAGATCGCTAACCTTCAGCAAGCTGCACTTGCTCTGGCTCAAGAAAATCCGAGCTCAGTTGTCGGCCTTAATCCAACATATGCTAGACACATGTCAAGCATATAATGTGAAATTGTTCACTTAAATTTTACTAAAGTGGCACGTGGTATTTCAATCAAATTTTATGTCATTTTCTTTGATTTAATAATATCTCAAAATAAAATATAAAATTGTTTGGTTAAATTTTATCTAAATTACAGTAAAATTTTTCAAAACATATGCTTCCTCGATTACCATGATTTTAAAGTGTTTTAACAAAAATTCTCTCTGTGTGGACGGATAATTGGTTTTGCTAGAATATCTGATAATTTAGTTGAATGCAGATCTCAAAATAATTTTGTTAGATCGTCAAATTAATTCGTAATTCACATCAATCTTCTTTTTTGTGTCTTCTATGCGCCTCACTCACCACGCCTATGTTGGACAACGAGAATGTCGTGTCGGTGAGGTCGGCGAGCGGTATCGACGACCTGCTGCCGCACTCCTGAAGCCTGTTGAGCTCCCGCGCGATCTCGAAGACGTTGAGAAGCTGCACGTTCTTGATATTCGGCACCACCAGGCCATCCGGTGTGTCCATGGCGATGCCAATGTTATGATTGTCCAGGACGTATAGCGTTTCCTCATTCAACCAGGCGTTTAACTTCGGGCATTCTTCCAACGCCCGCGAGGCTGCCTTTATGAAGAACGGCATAAAGGTCAGAGTGACTCCGCGTTTCTTCATGTCGCCCTTCAACTCGTTCCGATAATGTACCATTTGGTCCACGTTGCATTCGTCGCTGTAGACGAAGTGCGGTATACTCTAAAAGAGTCCGAGAGGTTCGCAGTAAAGATAGAGCTGTTCTTTGGTGAATTTATATTTGGAAACATTTGATATTAAAAAAAGATGGAAGTTTATTAAAAGATATTGTTGGAACAATTAAAAAATTGGAATTGTGTATTATTGGAAACTTAATAGAAAAGAGGAAAAGAGAAAATTAAAGTAGAAATAGAATTTAGTGTTTTTGAAAGAGAGGTTCTAGGGTGTCTTAGATTTCACGAAAAAAGGTTGCTGTAAAACTACAAGAAATCTTATAAATAAAACAATGTCTATTAAGAAAAATGTGTAATTGTAAAATATTAAAATGTTTTATTTCTGTCTCCGTTTTTTTTTTAATACTTTAAAATATTTTAGTTTTAAACGAGTGTTTTAAATATAAATATTAAAACTAAAATATTTTTAAGTATTTTAAAAACAGAGGCAGCAACAAACATTTTAATATCTTGAAATTAAACACTTTTTAATGTAGTTGAAATTATTAAAATCTCTAAATTTTAATGAATCTTTTCGAAATTAAAGAGAGTGTGACAGTCTTCATAATATTCAAATATTTTAAAAACTTATTGATTATTAATATAGAAACGAAATAAATAAAATGTGATTAGAGTAAAATATAATAATAATATTCAAGTGCTGATATACCGTTTTATGAAAAGTTGTGCGTACAATTTAATTGTCAGATAGTATTAGGATAGACTGCTTCAGTGTTTCAATGACTCACCAAAGATTTTGTCATAGTTTTGTACATCTGTTTCGTGTATCCCTTAAGGGGGATCGGTTTTCCTGACACGTTCGTGGACAACGGAACGTCCGTCTCGGCTTTCGCGCCTGCGGAAATTTTCTGCAGGTGTGCCAGCAAGTCCTCCTTGAGCACTCGTCCATTCTTGCCTGTCGCTATTACGTCATTCAGATTCACATTGTTCTCCCTGGCTATCCTCCTCACCGCCGGGGTTGTCAACACCTTCCCTTCCCTCGAGGTGCTGATCTCCGACTCGGCCGCATCTTCTCCGATCTCCCTCGTCTCCGAATTGCCAGTCGTTTGGTTCTCGGTGTTCTTTACGGTTTCTCCCGCGTGATCTTTATCCGCCGTACCGTCGCCCGAATCGTTCTCTAACTCAATATCACATAACGCTGTCCCGACCAACGCGACATCGTCTACATTGTAGTGCAGAGTCTTGATTAGGCCAGCGTAGCGACTCGTGATGGTCACCGAGGCCTTGTCGCTCGCCACTTCGCAGATCTCGTCGAATTCGGCAACACGGTCCCCGGGTTTCACGAACCTGTACCGGAAATAGAATCTAAAAGTTGCATAAATTGAAAATCTGATATTGAAATTCGACTGTCAATAGCAGATCAGATACGTATTGTTAAATCCGGGATTTAGTAAGTTAATTTTTTTTTTTTAATTAAATTAAATTACAGTGTTTTGTGTGGCTTATAAATTTAATTTAAATACGTAAAAATTTGCGTTAAGATTAAATTAATTCAAGTTACATTAAAAGTTAATTCTGAAAAGCTGTTTGTATTAAATTGTAATTTTTTAATCAAGTTTCATTCTAAATAATCATCGAATAAATAATGATATTATTTGCAAATTGAGTTTACATGGAATGAAACAGAAAAATATTATTCTTAAAGAGGAGTTTTGTCGAATTCAGAATGAAGGTAAAAATATTCTGGACACGATTATTAAAAAAGTGCCACATAATTTAAACACTAATCTAAATTTGAAAAATCCGAATAAAAAAAACCTCCAAATTAAATTACAAAAACTGAAAAAAAAAATAGATCATCGAAAACTGAAGAACATTATAGCGTTGTTTCTTTTCCCCATCTAAGAAATCACTTCGTTCGAGTAAATCCGGGATTTAGAAGCGGAGGATCTCGCGCATTCAGAACCAAATAAACATGTTTGAGTATATATACCATGCATCCGTGAAAAGGCGTATTTCTCGGAATTACGTTAAACTTCTCACGTACCATTCCTTTACCGTGACGTCTCGTATGCCCTCGCCGATGTCCGTCAATTTGAAAGGTACCACTTGGCCGAAGCGAAACGAGCTGACCGACAAAAGACGCCGTATCGGATCGCGCGATCGTTCGGCCTGCAAATACAGAAGTCCCGCCGACAATAAAGATAGTGTTAACAATTACGTTGAGATAAAGTTAAATGCATTCAGTAGGCAGTAATCCAACACGAAAAGGATGACGCGAATTAAGAGACGGTGAGGCATTAACAACATTAGGAAAAATCTTACGATGACATGACAAGATAATGCGAAAGAAAATAAAGATAGAAAATTGCGAAATAACAACGTATAATTAATTGAAATGTCCTCTCGATTTGTAATCGGATTGAAATAAATCAGGATAAACGGCGCGATCGGTTTTGATCGGTTCAGAGACAATTTACCGCTTCGTTTACGGTACGTAATGTATTTTCCGTCTGGTTCTGTTGATTTATTGCTTCGCTCGTTTGTACAAGCTGTCCCACCTCTATTACATTATTCCTTTCTTTAACCTGGGAATAGTCACCTGGCGTAGTTTTTATATAATCGAGCAGCGAGGAAAGCTCAGTCGCAGTAGTTTTCTCTGTTAATTGAAAATCTATACCTACGTTTTTTTTCCAATTTCTTCGTAATTTTTTAAATGAAACTACTGAGTAATAAATCTATATACATAACGATCTAAAATATTAATAAATTGTAGAATAATTAGTATTATAATGTGCAATAATAATACAGTTTTTTTTGGGTTGGAGTGTAAAAAAATTGAGTGATGGTTTGCGTGAAATAAAACGAAATAATTATTTCTGAATTACGAATCTCAATTGTTTTCCTCTCGATTGACAAAAATCGTGGTTCCCTTTTCAATTTTTATTATTGCAGGAAGGAAAAAATTTGTCGATACAGCAAATATTTAGATGTCTGTGCAAATTAAATATACATATTTAATTTTTTTATTAATACAGACGACAAAAATATTTGTTGAGAAAACTGGTTTTATTTGATAAAATTATAGCTTTATTAGAGTTATAAATTATTTCATATAAATCAATAATAAAACTTCTCCATTTCTCTCATTTTTTATTTTCTAATTTTGTTTATTCTTCATATTGACATTTCAATAGCGGTAAATTTGTTTCAACAACGAAATGCACTTGTTATGGATGGACTGTTTGCTTTAACAGAAAAATAAACTGTTTGCTTTAACATATTTTACAAACAAATTTATTCAGTAAAATTTTTCCATTTTGCCAAATCGAATCTGGCATATCAACACAATTAATTATCGTGACGTTTTAAGTTCAATAAAAATTAATTAATCACGTAAAATTTTCAGCTATTGTGAATCACATCAAATATCTTGGAGCATGCTACTCGCAATCCGTATGCAAAATTAATTAACAAACCCAATGATTGTATTTCTTAATTGCAATTAGTAAATTATTAGTTCTAAAAATTTATAATAATTAATCTGCTAATTTAAAAACTAGTTACAATTATTATGAGTTTGCTAAAAATATTATAATTATGTTGGACCATTAAAAAATTATATTGGATGTTTAAGCTGATTGCTAGAATGCTAAAACTTTTTGCAGAATTATTATCACGCTTAAGCATCCTACATAATTAGATACAGATGAAAAAATAATTTCATTAACATAAAATTATTTTTTCATCTGTATCTAATTAGGTACTTTTAAAAGCTATAACAAAACTGTTCTTTTCGCATGGCGCGTTTACGTACGCGCGCGTGAATGATTCGAAAAGTTTCTTTAGTGACGCATAAGTGGCGTAATTTTCAATTCGATAAATTGTTTCATTCTTTATAAAATTGCCATAAAAATTTCGAGTCGCTCTATCAAGTGGATTGTGTTTGACGCTTCGAAGAAATTGGCGTTTCAAGACAACATATCGACTTCAGCGGTTGCGGTGGTAAAAATTCATGAATTGGGCTTCGAATTGCTACCACATCCGCTTTATTCACTAAATCTGGCGGATACCGGCAAACACCGTTCGCGGTCGCGTGCAGTAGCAATAACGATTTTGAACAACTAAATTTCAGTCGAAATCGATCAGAGGAGATTGTTTTGTTGTCCGCCCGATTCTCTAAAAGACTAATGTACATTTTTCCAATATTGATTAACTTTAATCTCAATTCAATTTACTCTTAATCTTTTTCTAATTCTAGAAATTTTTTTCTGAAAAAAAAAAGTGTAAAAAATGTGTTAAACCGAGATTAAAGTTAATCTACATTGAATAGAAGTGAACATAATCCGAACAGCACAGATAATCGTTATAAACTCAAAAAGAATTTCTCTCTCACCGCGAATTTTTATAAAGTATAGAAAGATTCCTCTTGTAGAAAAAACGATTGCTGACATAATGGTGAATTTTTTAAATTTTTAAAGGGATATACTTGCTTTCGGTATTATTTTATTTTTATTAGAATTTTTAAAAATATAGTTTACAACTTATATATATATACTTGATATATTTGTTTTTCGAAATATGTGTATGTTTTTTATAATTGTCCTAAGATTAAAGACAAAGCTTGCAAATTGAAAACTTTTTTATTTATTTAAAGTACACACCAGAATAAATCACAGAATATTTAACTGAAATATGAAAAAGAAAATTTCAAAATTATTGATATTGTAGTTTCTCAATTTTTTGTTTTTAAACTTAAATTGGATATCCCGTGTGTACATTCAACTGAAAGACTCCTATTAATTATTTCTATATAGAAAGAAAGTTTGCAGTTTCTGTAAAGTTTTTAATTTGGAAAATTTTGTACCCTATAACATCGGTAATTTCGTTACTTTAGGATTTCCTTGTTTTTAGAACAAATGGGATGACAAAAGAATTTTTTAAGAAAAGTTTTTTTAGATTCTTTTTGCTATCGATAAAAAGATTACGGTTAGAATAACAGAATAATAGAATGAATATTAATTGTATGCACTATAGAAGACAAGGTTTTCTTTTTTCTTTTTATTTCTTAAACTTAAAGAATTGAAGATTATCAATACACTGAGAAAAAAAAGTTGTTAATTTGACTAAATTTTTCAACCTAATTTCTTCAATACAACTATTTATGTATTTTATTTGAATATATAAATAGTTAAATTAAAATTCAAGTATTTTATGTATTTAAGTTAAATACTCGAACTAAAGAAATTTAATCAAGTTAAAAAATCTAGCAAGTTGTCAAATTAACAACATTTTTTTCCATTGCACGGAAATTGTCAGCCTTTTTGTGACAGAGAAAGAAAACGAATAATTACTTATTAAAAAATAAAGTTGTAATTTTCCTTCTTTCAATTCAAACTTCCTATTCCGGCAACGCACTCGCGATGTCAGAGTTCAATCCGGTGCGCGGCCTGTTGATAGCGGCAGTCGGCACGTGGTGCTCTCTGTGACAACATACTTCTCACATTCTTCACTAAAGTTCCTTCACACTAAACCGTCTCAAGGCGACGGTTCTTCCCGCTCGCTCCTCCCCGTCTCTCTCGCCGTTTACAAGCACAACGTTTACGAAAGATAAACGTGAATTCTCGAAATGAAAAAAAAAAAAGTTGAAGAAAAGAAAGAGAAACTTCTTTCCACACTTTTCATTTTTTACGTCAACACGCGCAGCAGCTCTCACTCGGGGGCCGAAGTCGGCTTCGTCACGCCGGTCAATAACAGAAACTTCTGTTAAAGTTTAATAAGAAGGAAGAGTCCCCCTATCTATTACACAACGTAACGTCGCCGCTCTTACGAATTACTCTTTTTTTCACGTACCAGTCGCGCGGCCGACAGCAGACGCCAGGAAAAAGCCATCATCTTGCGTGCAGTCTGGTTCATCCGACCGAGGAGGAATGCTGAGAACTCCGGAGCACGAGTCCGGATCGCGTGAGTTCGGCAGCGCTCGCACTACCGATACAACCGATTGGGTAGCGAACGTGCACGCGTCATATGATACGAGCGAGGTCGCATCAGGAGCGAGTTTATTCATATTTATGTAGCCATTATGCAACTGTGAGTCGACGAAAATGATAAAACACATGATTGGGCCAGCCGACTTACGCGCGACCGACGGTGCGGAGAAAAGACAACGTGTAGATTAACTTTAATCTCTTGGTTTAAATTCTTTATCTCTGTTTCGTTTTTGGAATTAGAGGAGGATGAAAAGCGAGCGGAGATTAGAGTCAATCTAATTGTAAGTAGTAATCTAATTGTAGTAATTAATGTTAGCGACTAATGCTGTTTCTGATAATAAATGTTTTTGATAATTTTCATTGCTTGACACATATTTTTGTACAGAGAGAAAAATTAAATTAAGAGCAACTTTATTATTTGATTTGGACCGGTATTAATCTTACATTGTCCTGTGCACAGGAACAGAAAAATATTAGATATTGAGAATAGAAATTATAGAATTTCAAAATCAATTTTCTTAGTGAACATTAAACGTAACGCACAACGAATACGAAAATGTTCTATAATTCCTATTTTTAATATCTAATCTTCCATTATGGACTGGGTCTAAAATTATCTCTTATCTCTCTCGAGAAACGCTGTACGGTCGTTCCATTAGATGGATGAAATTTTAAGATTGCTCATGACCAGACTTAACATGACATTAACGATCTATGAATACCCCACCTTAATTACCAGTTAACCCGGTAATAGTCACTTAACGTAATTTTTACATTCCGGCAGCGAGGAAATGAAGCTCATCGCAGTAGTATTTTTTTTTTTTGATCGATAATCCATATATCCATCTAATCTTATTTTTCCTTATTTTTTTTTTTTAGAAAATACTGAGCAAATCTATGTGCATAATGTGTGATCTCAAATTTTAATAGATTGTAGAACAATATTCAATACAGTGACTTTTAATTGTAAAGGTTTAAAATTATCATTTACGGAAAAAGCAAGGCGATTAAACTCGCAATTTAATCGCTTTTAGCACGACAAGAATGGAAAAAAAATGAAAAAAAGAAACAGATTTATACTTTACTGCATATGTAGGAGAATATATGAATAATATTGCAATAAATTTCTTGTACGCTTACAGCTAGTATCAGCGATATTAAATTGCATAACTAATTTAACAGTAATTATACATTAATGCAATGAACTTTTGACGTAAGGTCATATCGCTGAATAACAATCGTGGGCCACACAAAAATAAAAATGAAATATATAAAGCATAAACATTATCATTAGATCCTGTCCGCTGACCGAAAATGTCAATATTCATTTATTCCATCCGACATATACGTCGCTATTTATTTGTTAAAACAACGTTGAATTTGTTTTTCAAAACGAACTTTTCTTTAAAATTCTTGAAGTGCACTAGTCACAGGAAAAAAAAAACAGAATCAAACATTAATATCAAATTAAAAATAATGTATTTTCTTACACAATTGTAAACAATTATAAATTATATTTTTGTTTCTAGAAAATATTATTGTTTATGTTTAAGACAACGATAATTTTGAATTTCAGCAAAATATCATATTTTTATTTTATTATTATAAGTCATCTAAAGAGCATAATACGTATTGTAAATTTTTTAAGTTATTTTTTGTCCGACATTTTTTCTTAACTTATAAAATATATTATTAAATAATAATATTATTTTTGTGATATATATAAAACTATATAAAATTATTTATGTTAATAAGTTAAATGTTTAATATCATATTACCTCATTTCAGTATTCAGCATTATCGAGAAAAGTAAAGATATTATCCGAACAGAAATACTCTTTTTATATAAAATTTAATAGATACGCTTCGATTTTTTCAAGAGATATCGATTCCGCTCTTGCCTCGTGAACTCCGCCCTCGATCCAATAAACGATACAAAGAAATGCACGTTGCGAATACCCGAGGAAGGAAATCGCCATAGGCGTCGAAATTCATCAAATTATCGAGTCTCGCATTTACGTCTGTCGATCGCTGCGCGCAATTTCTTAAGAAAGGTCGACGTGGGAGCCTGAACGGTTTACTCTTCCCCTTCCAGGCCCGGGAAGGGAAAATTGAACTCGTTGAATTTATACCGGTGGTTTTCGGGAATGATGGATAACGGGGGTGGAAATGAATCGCACACTCTCCGACACGCCATTCAATAATTGTTTTATTCCCGATCTGTCTCTCTTTCTCGCCGCGTTCTCGTTACAATAGAAAAGATATTAGTATATTTCTCTCCCTCTCACTATCTCTCTCTTTCTCTCTCTCTCTCTCTCTCTTTCTCTCTTTCTCTTTTTCCCTCTCGTACTCTCCCTTTTTTTGCCGTCGCTTTGACTTTGACAATCGCGAAAGCGATTTAATCGCCGACACAATAATGACGCTCTTCCTCCTCGCTCGGGTTATTCAGAAAAATTGATCAAACGTTCCAAAAATCCTATGAAATCCGGCGGTAATGGGAAGAAGGGGGAAAAGAGAATATAGACGGCGATTACGTGTATACAAAAGGAATCTCTCTTTGTGTATCGCGGAAGGGATATATCAAGTAATATATCTCGAAAACGAGAACGAACATTCGAGGCAAATTTCGCGCTTCGATTTCGCTGAGACCCTCGATAAAATTTTTCACCTTAAGACATGCGTAGGAAAAAGGGGGCGGTCGAGAGAAACGTATTCGTAAACAATGTGCATCCCTGACATGTATGATATTCTTGATATTCTTGGAGGGGGGAGGTGGTGGGGAGGGGGGTTAGTTGCGCTCGCTTTAAGTACATTTATTTATTGTCCACTCTGTGTACGATTATCTCGTCGGAAGGCTCTCTCGGGGGTTGCGGCGGGAAGGTTGTGGGGAGAGGGGGGGCGTGTTAAACGTGTCCGATAAATAAACGTGGAGTGTGTCAAATGAACGAAGGGCGGAATTGACGCGAGATCAACATTTACGCTCCTAAATCGAAATCATACAAGTCACGGGGGTGCTCACGACTAGAGTTAGTGGGTGACACACGGTATACACTTGTTGTTGATAAATGCACGTACGTATATGTGTCTTTTTTTTTTACGCGTATGTGTGTGTGTATGTGTGTATTTGTGTGTGTGTGTGTGTGTGTACATATATAATTTATGCACAAGGACAACAGTAACAATAACGACAACAGCGATCGTGATAATGAGATCTCCGCACGTCGAGGAAAAAAAAGTTGTTAACTTGATTAAATTTCTTCGGTTCAAGTATTTATCTACTTAAGTTAAATGTACGAGTACTTGAACTGAAAAGAATATTTGTCCTAGAACCCTTATCAGCTTCAGTAAATCTTTTTTCTAGTGTACAAGTATTTCTGTATTCAAGTTGAATATATGAATACTTGATCTTATAAGAAAAATTGACACTCTAGAATGCTATTATTGACTTAATTAAAAATTGTTTATTTTTTTCAATTTTTGATCCTGCTGTTGTAGATAAATTTTCACCTAAGTGCTAATTCAAATTTACTGATAGAAAAATGTGTTGCATTTGTGACTATAATTGCATAGTAAAATAATAATAGTCAGCAATATCGTTTTTATAATCGTAATTATTATATTAGTAATAATAATGCTATATTTCAAAGATGTATTATTTATAGTACAATTTCTTCATAGTTGGTATTACTATAAATGTACGGCTATTATCATTAACATTTTTATAATAATTATAAAAATGATATTTCTGACTATAATTATTTTACTGCTATTATAGCAAATATTACATATTTTTCTATCAATTGAAAATTTTGTCATTAAAATTTAAAATAATCTTTAATAAAATTTTATTTACATTAAAATATAATGCTTGTTTAATTATACATATTCTAACACATTGCAAACTATAAAGTATGAATTTTTCCCAAGCTGATGTTAATGTAAAAAAAAAAAAATTAACAGCACTAGGATAAAATTTGTTCAGCTCAAGTATTTATACATATACTTAACTTATATACGCAAAACACTTGAACTAAAGAAACTTAATCAAGTTGAACAATTAGTCAAGTTAACAACTATTTTCTCAGTGGACCTCCCCAGTGAGAAATAGTACATCGAATCGACATCGATTCGACGTCGAATTGATGTCGAATTTATTATCGTTTCTCGCTGGGCTGTCTCTCTCATTGACGGTAGATGCTGTGAACGATAACCGCGCGTGGCGGGACGCTCAGCGTCCTCGCGATCCTCGAATCTCAGTACGATCATCAATCTCCCATAACAGATTAAAATTTAGAAATATCAATGTTTCAGCGCACTTCGCTACAACTCTCACATCTTCAATCTCTCTGCGGCGCGTCCAACGCTGCCTGTGTCTCGGTGCATCTCTCAAGAAGCAGTCACGACGAAGGGCCTACAATTGCGCCACTTGCTCGTTATTGGTCTTGCTGGTGGTGCTGGACGTTAGCGAGATCTCGGTGACTCCCACGGACGTCCGCACCGCAGCGGTCAGGGCGCCCTGCAGGGGCACGTTCTCGCTCGCCGACTCGCAGCCCGTGTCTGGAAAAGTCGAAGGGTTCATCAGTCACCGGGTGGAAGGGGGTGAAAAACGAACGTCGGGTCGGGAACGGTGAAGTGCCCAAGGAATGCATTGTCGCGCGCGGAACCTTTCTCCTCCCCCTGCGCCATCTTCTCACGGAAGAACAGTAGGGGTGGTTCTCTCATCGTATTCGAGTATCAACACGTGCCGTCGAGATAAAATAATTAGATCCCTTCGCCGACCGTTACGTTGGCGCATCGACGTTCCTCCGCGGGCGACAAAAACTTTATTACGAATAAAATGATTTGCGGTAATAGACCTGTTCTCCCGCTCAGCGAAGAGGGAAGGCCCTCGGGGAATACCCTCGTTTATATACCTCGCCGCAGTCGTATCGAGTTATGACGTCGGAAGCGAGAAGTCGCGCGGATCTTCCTCCTGTAATCGTGGATGGAGAGACGAGACTACCTCCCTTTTTTTTTTCTTTCCTCGCGCACGGAAAAAGGAATGTTAAACATTAATTACATCGTGCCCTTTATTGATGGTGGCTATAATGTCGGGATAAAAGTATAACATTTTGTTGAAATTTACGATAATAAAATTTTCTAAAGAAGATTCAATTACAAGGAAGATTATTACTGCTTTATTCATAAGCGGGAATACAATTTCCTGCTTATGTCTGAAACAGTGAATGTTAAATGCGATATACCTATTAGTATCAAAGATTAAGTAGTAGTAGTATTCAAACTATATAATTTCTTGTTTATAAATAATTATTGTTAAATAGAATATATTAATATAAAAAATAGTGCTAGTAGTAGCAGTAATACTCAATCAAAAATTTTGCATGTAAAAGTATGTAAAAATCTGTAGAGTTATGTATCAAAAATGTCCATGCAAAATTTTATATTGTATATTTTTATATAATTTTACATAATTTTATATAATTCTATTTATACATGCTCTCATTAAAATTGCTTATTTACAATTATGTATAATTATACATAATTATACATAATAATATATAATTAGATATGAATAATTTTTTCTCAATAAAAAATGTTTTATATAAAAGTATGTATAAAATTTATAAAATTATATCAGAATTATATAAAATTATATATAAAATTATGTAAAATTATATAAAAATATACAATATAAAATTTTGCATGGACATCTTTGATGCACATAATTGTGCAGATATTTCTACATGAAAATCTTTTGATCGGGTAGCAGTAATAGCAATATTAAAAGCTTTATTATTGTTATATATACAAGCAAAAGTATAATTTCTTGGTTACATAAGAAATAATGCCTGTTAATATATTAGTTTTCTATTTAACATTGTTATATAAGCAAGAAATCGTACTCTTGCTCATAATAAATGTAATAACGATGATCTTGATGATAATAATTATTACATAATGTAACATTACATAATTTAATTTTTGAAGGATTTCATAATCTTAAATTTCAACAAATCGTTATGTAAGAGAACCAAAAAATATGTATGATTATTCTGGTGCTAATAGTATTTAAAAAATTCAATTTTTGATTTAAAGACATTGTTTCCTATCTTACATTTTTTCCTTCCAATTTATGAAAGCAATTAAACAATAACGAATTAAATAATAATTTTCTTGATGAACCCATACAAAAATATGTTATACAAGTTTATTTCAATATTTAACGTGTCAAAAATAAAGATATCCCGAGAACAAAAATATTCCCACTTTGCACGTGCCATTGCCGCAAAAAAAAAAAAATTGAAGCCTGTCGACTCGACGCAGCAGTTCTGTGAATTCTCATCGATCGTCAAATTAATCAAATCTGAGAAATCCGCCTCTAAAATCCGTGTTCCTCTTTCCCTGAACGACAGAGTCGTTAATTTTTTTTTTTAACGACAATATCGAAATGCCAGTAAATCGCGTTACAAATTCAAGGTCCTTTTCCTCTGAAAGGGTATTAGGGCTAATGCAGATTGAATCGTGCGCGCGGGATAATAAAAAGCTAATGCAGGGTAATAAAAAAGAGCGGTATACACCACACATTTCGTTGGCAAAGCACCGCGATCAAGAAGAAGCTAATTTATCCCGACGAAGTAGAAGAAAACGAAAACTGAAAGGGAGAGACAGAGAGAGAGAGAGAGAGAGAGAAAGAGAGAAGTAGAAAAAGAATTCCCACGGCTTCCCTCGGCTTCCGACGTCCTGCGGTTTAATACGCCGGGAGCTTTAAAACCCCCAGCTTTTTAAAGGAAAACGACCGATATTACGTAATCGCAGCGAGACGTACCTGATCCGTCGGCGCGCGCGAAATTTCCAGAATATTTCCCTCGGATAATCCGCCTATAAATTCGCAGAGGGGGGAGGGGGGGGAGGAGGAGGACAAAGGACCGAAGGACTGGCGGTGGCGCGTATTAAGTTAATAATTTAGCGCCGCTTAGGGCGAATCGTCCGAGCAAAGGGAAGGAGAATAGGGGAGCGGCGAGGGGAGGCCCATTAGCGGGAGAGAGCGCGCGCGCGGAATCGCCCTGTAATCCGCCTCGCGATTGCGTAGCCGCCTCGCCGCGGGGTGGTTAATCACGGTGGGCAATAACTGGTTTCCACGCGGAAAATTAACGTTATCAATCGATCCCCCGACTTGAAAAGAGCGCGCGACGACGGAGGGGGGAGGGAGGGCAGGTGCGCGGACGGGCGGGGGGAGGAAAGGTGAAAGCGCTGCGGGCGCGCGCGTTATAAATAAAGCGTTTAATAAACTAAAAGCTTTCCGCGGATCTACGCGCGGATTGGCCCAGATTTTCCCCGGAATGTGCTACAGGCCGGCCGTCGCGTTGCCGTCGAATATCACATCACGCCGCCGTCGTCCTCGTCGTCGGGCGAGCCGTCGCGCGCGTCTCTCTCTCTCTCTCTCTCTCTCTCTTCCGCGCGCGCGTATCGATTACCTTCCTTTTCGTCGCGCGCGAGAGCGCGCGGCGCGCGGCGACGCGGGGGCAATCCGTCGACGACGCCGACGACGACGACGACGACGACGACGACGCGCTCTCGACGGATCAGATCGGATGTCATATCGGGTTTTTCGATACAATACGGCGGCGCGGACTCGGGCGCCGGATTTGCGCTGCGAGAGGCGCTCCTTTCAAAGCTTCCTACCTTCCCCCGTTCTTCGGAGGAGAGGAGGAGAGCGAGGGGTGTGAGAGAAGCAGTTCCCCCCTCGCCTCTCTCTTTCTATCTCTCTTACTCCTACTCCCTTTTGCCGGCGTTTTACATTATTATTTATTCCGCGTCACGTTCGCACGTCACGCGCGCGCCCTGACAATCAACCTCGCAGGCGAAGCTCGTTCAAGCTCAAATTAAAGCTCTAATTTAAACGTCTAAGTTAAGGGATTGCAGGATCCTCGCGTAGCGAATCGAAAGAGTATTTTTCAGCGTTGTAAAACTTTTATTCAAAGAGACGGATAAATTATGTGCTCCTGCTTTATTTATTTTTTCACCGGGAAAGAAAAAAAGCGAGATGCAAGGCTAGAGTAAACGTGAGAATAAAATAATAATGGTATTTTTTTTTATATAAATGCGCGTACCTTTATCGTAGCAGCGATTCAGCCTCGATAAATCACCTGAAATTGAAAAGCAAGCAATTTTCTTTCTTCACACCCGTCATCTTCAGATTTTTTTAAATTCTACCCCTCGCGATTTTTTTAAATTCACTTTTCTACCGCGTAGATTTGAATTTTGCATTCTTCCGGAAAGTTTCTTTCTTCCCTTGGTTGTGAGAGGAAAATTGAAAATGGAAGAAGCCATTGCGATGTCAAATGTTATTAGAAACGTTGTTTATTAAAACAATTTTTCGCCGACCTGATAAATGTTAGCTATTTAAAGAGGATGTTTTTTAAAAAAAAAAAGTGCAAAGTTTAACAATTTTATTACTGTAACTTCGTGTCTTATTTCCTTTAATAAATATAGATGAAAAATACTCTACTTTTCGATTTGCTAGGATGCTTAATTCCTTAATGCCGGTGCTTTATTTCTCTTCTCTGTAATCTTATCTTCATAATCATCCTTGTCATCTCCCCGCTCTTTTCCTCTTTCCTCAACACGGAGATTAATTTTGCTAACTTTTAGAGAAAATTAAAAATAAATTTTTTTTCAATTCAACCCCTTTTATTGCATAAATAATTATTAAGCGCATTAGTTGCGCACTGTACGAAATGTACGTTAAATGTAGCGCGGAGGTAAGGGATCAATATTTTAACTACGTTAATTATTGTGGCGCTTCACCAGCAACCAGGCAAAAAGAAAAAGTTTCCGTGCCACGCGGTTTCCCTCATTTTTACCGGGGTGAAAAAAAAAAGAAAGGAACACCCCGCGCGAATTTAACCGCCAGGTCACGTAGCCCGAGCTCACGTAATCAGCAAACGAGTGAAGTGTCCTCACATTTCGTCAGGGAGGACGCGCCGGCGCTGCTGCCCTGCTTCTTGAACGTGCTGCCCATGCAGACCTTGCCGCGTACATTCTTGTCCGGCTGGAAGACGATGATGTAGACCTTGGGCGAGTAGAGGCAGACCAGGGTGACGGACGCGCTCAGGCTGATCGCCACGCAGAGGGTCGTGATCTGCGTCTCGTGGGCGTTCCCGGTGCCGAAGTAGATCGGCACGAAGGCAAGCCAGATGATGCACGTGGTGTACATGGTGAAGCCGATGAACTTGCTCTCGTTGAAGTTCTCCGGGATCTTGCGCGTCTTCACCGCGTACACGGTCGAGATGAGGATCAGCAGGGCGTTGTACAGCTGGGAGAACAGGAAGCTCATATCTTGGATGTTGCACTTGAGGATCACCTGGCGGCGATCCGGGTATGAGTACCTGGTGCCCGGCGGCTCGATGATCATCCAGACCAGCGTCAGCACCACCTCGAGAATTAGAAAAGAACCGTCTCTCTTTCTCTCTCTCTCTCTCTCTCTCTCTCTCTCTCTCTCTCTCTCTTTCTGGCGAAAGTGCCTATTTCGAATCAAATTTTAGAATCCTTCTCTCCAAGTATCTTTAGATCAGGGTTTTTCACAAACCTGTGTATAGACTGCGACCCATTTAGTTTTTGGGGACTACGGAAAAGCGGACAGGGAAAGTAGGTGGACGGAGTAAACGGATTATTTATACAACTTTATTTATACCGATTTACTCCTCCTACTTAGTAATTTCTTATTAGAATATAATTCTGTGAATCTATTTCTCAAAAACACAATGACGTATGAAGGTATAAATAATTTCCTTGTTTCCTATTTCTAATGTCAGGTTTAACGTTGACATTCGTGAGAATTATTTTTGTGTGAGGAAAGTTTAACAATTGTTTATTTCGATTTCACTGGTCGCGACCCGTATTTTGGAAATTCCCGTTTTAAATGTTTCAGAAGAAGAGAGAGATTTAGAAGATGGTAGATCTCGGTGTTATTCTCATCATTCAAAATTAGCATACAGAAAGAACGGTGAAGCGTTCAAAAATTTAGCTAGATACAAGTCTAAAAATAATTGTATTAAAATAATAATAATTATATAGGACACTCAGCATGGCGATACTGCAAAAATGTTGACGTTCTAACATCTCACACAGAAAAATATCAATTCTTCTTGCTGTTTTTTTTTTAAGTAACAGATACCTTTAATGAAAAATATTTCTTAATAATTAAATAAGTTTATTATAAATTTTAGAAAAAAACTTGTTTTATATATTAAAAAAGGAAACACTCCTCCGGAGGATATTATGAAATTCGAAGAAAAACCGGAATAATGAACATATCAAATTTTTGTTTTAATTAAATTGCTTAATATATATATATATATATCAAAGTATTAAATTACCAGGTTTCGTATTACATTTGATGTAAGGATAATCGTTACATGAAGGAAGAAAATTAAAAATGGAGTAATCGCTTTTCTTAGCAGGAGAGCGGTACTTTTCTGCGTGCAGCAATTCCAGCCCGAGCGTTCGACATAATTATTTTGAGAATTCAACAAAGTTATTTTCCGATATACGTCTAGTTACATTTTTAGATGTTCCAGCGGAAAACCGTTTCTTTCTGCAGCCCCCTCGTCTATTCTAAGAATCGAGCAGACCGTACTCGTGTCCTCGATGACGGTAGCATCGAATTTTTGTTTATATAGGAACAAGTACCTGCTTCAAAATGGAAACTTTATTCTTTCCAGGATTCCACTTACCTGGAAGGCGATCAGCGCGGCCGCGATGCAGACCTGCGACGTCGGGCTGATGTACCGCGGTCTGACGGCGGACCTCGACGCCGAGTCGAAGATCCGGGCGATCCGGTTGGTCTTGGTGAGCAGGGCGCCGTACACGGCGCTGAAGCTCACGCCGACGCCGAAGCGCTGGAGGACGCAGGTCGCCGTGGTCGGCGTGGCCAGGAGCACGAAGGTGTTCAGGTAACACACCAGCACGCCCGCCAGGAGGATCACGGTGAGCTCGCGTCCGGACGCGCGTACCACCGGGGTGTCGCGGTGCTGGAAGAGCAGGCACGCCACCGCCAGGGTCGCGACGATCCCCAAGCAGGATATCACCGCGGGTGCGATGGCGAAGGCGCTGCTCCACCTGGACGATGAGATAACGGGAGACGCGAAGGTCGCGTTTAATTAACGCAATTTCCTCCGGTCTCATTAGCGGCCAGTACCAATTTGGGGGGAGGGGGGAAACACGCTGCGTACTCTCGTAATAAATAATTCCCTTTCGTTATCGAACCACATTACCACAACATTTAACTCTGGGAGAGACATTTTATTTTAAATTTTAATAACGTAAATAATATAACGCGAGAGCACAATAAACAATTTGTTATCGGTTAATTTCAGTGGGAACGTAATTTTAGTAAAACAGATAATGAAGCTGCAATGTAAATAATAAATATAATTCCCTTTTGATGGTTTTTTTTTTTTTTTTAATCGGGTCGCCACGCATGGGAAGCCCGCGTCGAAGCTTTGGAAATCTCCCAAAATTTTCAGATCTTCTACCGAACGGTCTTGCGTAAAGCGCGAATCCGTTTATTTCATACGTACTCTGAAAATTCCTAAAAATTGAAATCAACTTCTTCTCGGATAATCATCGGAGTGACCATAAGTCACATTTCCGCGGTAAATCCCAGGAATTAAATTTGTCTCGCGGAACAATTTCTCCTTTATTCCGAGTTCCGCGATCGTTCCTGTTAATCCTACGTTTAACGTTTCGCGATATCCAATGTGGATTAACTCTAATTTCGACTTAACTTATTTCTTCTAGCTTTAGAAATTAGAAAAAATAAATAGTAAGTTAATCTATATAAGTAGAAGTAATCACTTAGAAGAGTCTACCGTTTTCTATATAAGAACATATTGTAAAAATTTCAAAATTGTAGAAATTGCCTCCAAACGATTGCAAAATTTTTTAAATAAACTATGTCAGCCATATGTATGTGACTGATGGTACATATTTGTGCAATATTTTTCAACTCTGACTTTTACTTGCGTATTGACCCAAATCGAAAGAGGAATATTTTTTGTCAGATTGAATTATTTTCAGAAACTCTCCTCTCGTTTTTGTGAAATAACTTTTTATCTTGATAAATCTAAAATTGCATCATTTATCTCGAGATATATCTACGATACGTCTAAGATACGTTTACGTGTAATTTCATCTACACTGAGAGAAAAAAAAAAGTTGCATTAATCATAATTTATAGTTATTTTTGGCCGTAACAATATTTTTATAGTTAAATTAACAATATAAATTATAGTTAACTTAACACTATATTATTGTTACAATAGCTATAGCATTTGTTCATACAACCATATGTATGGTTAAACATGCTATAATTGTGATTTATATATGATAGAATATTTGTATGTTAGAACATGTATGGTAGAAATTATTATAATTTATAGTAAACTTTTTAGTTTATAGTAAAATTTTTACCCTGTTTGGCACAACTATACATATATGGTACACTAACAGTATAGCAATAATAAATATAAAAATGATATTTGCAACTATAATTATTTTACTATACAATTATAGTTGCAAATATTAGACACTTTTCTCTCAGTGTAGATAATTTCAAGTTATCCAATCGCCACACGCTGGACATCGGTAACAACGTTGCTGTGAAATCTCGGGGCAAGTCGCACTCCGTATGTGTTTGTGCGTGTATATATGTGTATGTTTATGCGTACCTGATATGATGAATCGGTAACTGGTAGCATCCCCGTTTGTCGGAGTGCGGCCAGAAGCCCGGGCCGCAGTCCATGCAGGTGTACTCGTCGTAGACGTACTCGTACGCCTCGCATTGGTCGCACACCCAGCAACAAGTGTCACCCTGTTGCTTCTTTATCATACCTGGCTCGCAGGGCAGCGAGCACGCGGAGATCGGTATGTCCTTCGTCCCCCGCGCCCACACCATCTCCTCCGTCTGGATGTCCAGGGAATTGTACCATTTGCCCACCACCTGTCGGCCAGAGAGAATTGGCACGTGGTTGACCCGACAACCGAACCCCCTACCCCCATCTTCCCTCTCCCCCTCCCCCCTCCCCTACCCCCCCTCAGCACGCGCAAGCGTCTCGTTTCGCGATTTGGAAGCCGGTCAAATTTCCCGTCGGCCGTCCGTTAATCACGCGCTGGAGAAAGAGATTTCTAAAATTCCTCTCATATTTTATCTGTATTTTTAAAGAAAAAGGAAGAGGGGGAGAGCTTTTATAGTCTCCTCCTCCTCCTCCGTCCAACGCTTTGCGTAACTTACGTTTTAATTTACATTCTGGCGTACTGTATTATCATTATTCCACGTAATCATTTTTATTGTTTAACTTGCCAATTGAGCGACAACGGATTACGAACGATTCGTTTCTCAAAGGCACTTTATTATCGCCGTTTGTCCCATTATTAATTCACCGATGCAGCCGATTTAACTTTAATTATATTTTAATTATATATATATTTTTTTTACGTCACTTTGATTGCCCCGTTAAACTCCTAATTTTCTCGTTCTCCATAAACACCGTTATATTTTTCCTCGCTCGAGGGTTTCATTCTACGTCGAGCTTACCCCGGGCAAAAAGCCCGGTTTCCCGGAAAACTCTCGCAGGGCTCTCTCGAAAGCCCTACAGCCGTCGGGCAACTTTAATTACCTGCTCGTTAAAAAGACAGAGCCCGCCTTCTTTGCGCGGACTCGCCCCGCGCGCGCGATTCCACGTCGCGTCACATCGATCGCGCCCGCGGACTTTACACGATGCATTAACGAGACGCGACGCTGTGGGAGACTGGCAATTCAATAAAAAAAAAAAAAAAATAGAAAAAAAAATATCGCTCCCGGTAAATAAATAGCGCGGCAGTTTCTCGATTTAACAATGGTTAACAGCGAATACACCAGACAGAAACAAAACGCCGACGCCGACGTTTCGTACCGGAAATTTTATTTCGCTCGAATTGCGGATAAAACCAAAAAATTTCGGGGCGGGCATTTTTTGATATTGACGTCGTAAAATTTCGCGGATTGCAGGGTCTATTAGGTCGAAACTAAACAAAACACTTTTGCTGCGATTCGAATCAGAGCTTCGTTTTTCTTTTTCAGGGAAATTCGAACAATTCTCACATATACGGACGCAAAGCTCGAAATTTTCAGATTGTTCGATCACCAGAAAATCTCGCGGATTTTTTTTCACCTCTTTATTAACAAGAAGGAGAATTAAACTTCGCGAAAAGTATAAGTTCTACCTTTTTTTTCGTAATATCGACTTTACAGTCTCTAAGAATTCATTAAAATAAAACCGAGCACTTTGTGTTTTAATCTGAATCTTTGGGGGAATTTGATTGACTGTTCAAACACTGTTCAACGACCAGAAAATCTATTTCATTCGTTTACTAACGAGGAGGAGAATTAAACTTTGCGAAAACCGGAAAGTATAGGCCCTACATTTTTTATGTCGACCTTACGACCTTTAAAGATCTGTTAAATGAAATTGAGCCACTTCGCGTTTCAATTAAATCTTTGGAGAAATTCGGTTGACCGTTCAAACATTGTTCGACCGCCAGGAAATCTCGTAGAAACTATTTCACTCCTTCATTAACGAGTGATGACGATAATTAAACTTCGCGAAAAATGTAGATTCTTACATTTTTAATATCGACTTTACAGTCTCTCTCTAAAGTCTGTTAAAATAAAACTAAACACTTGTTTAATATAAATCTTCTAGGCAATTCGATCGATCGTTCAAAATCACTGTTCCACCAAAAAATCTCATATAAACTAATTCATTTCTTTATTAGCGATGACGAGAATTAAACTAAAAAAAAAAAATCCTACATTATTAATATATTGACTTTGTAGTCTCCAGACTAAGGCTCTATTAAAAGTTTAAACTGAACGTCTTGTTTTGCAAATCTGAAATCGTTGGAAAACATCTTTAAGAATTCAATCGAACACTGTTCAAACATTGTTCGGACTGTTCGACCACCAGAAAATGTCGAGCATCACTCGCGTATCAGCGAACGACGATGAAAACTAAAGTTTATGAAAGCGTTGGGGGGGGCGTGGGAGCGAGGGGGGAGGGGGTGACTTCCTCGGGGGACTTCCAATTGAATTTATCGCTCTCGGCGGGCGGACGGTTTCGTTCAATTATGCATCGGCGATGATATAATGGCGCGCTACATTGATTAGGCCGTACGGAATGAGCTTCTTACCCGATAATGATAGCCGTTCCCGCCATTGTTGTTCGTCCCCTTGCGGAAATTGAGGATTTCGTATCGCGCCAGGCCGTCTCCGTGCTCGTCGAACTTCACCTCGCTGCCGGCCGCGTCTGTAAAATATCATCATCTCTCGGACGACTGCGGGGATTCCCGCGGCCGCGGGTCGGTCCGCGAAAATTAAAAAGTTTCTTCGGAATTGAGAAATTCCGCGGCTCCCTCGCGCCGATAATGCTACGCTTAACCACGTGCCCCTTTATGGAAAAGTACTACTGGAGTTACTATTAGACTCGCGAAAAAAAAAAAGGGAAAAACAACTGTCGGAAATTATCGGGAAACCACTCGAATCCAATATTGTACCCTATTAGTTCCGGTAGTTTTTTTTTTTCGCGAGTCCAATAATAAAAGTGACGCGTCAATTTTAGTCCACCACGCCCGGTGGGTCACTGCAGAATTTTTATTTGTTTTTATTACATTCGCGTAAAACGCGTATTTCATATAACTACGTTTGAAAACTAGAAAAATTATTACTGTAAAAAGCGAGACCTTACATTGTACCATACGGAATTATGTAATATAAAATGATAATGGTTTCATATTTGCATATAAAACATGTAATTATTCATTCTTTTATATTATTTCTCTTTTTATAGACAAAACATCAAAAACACTACCTACATGGCACGGAATATGTTAATAACAAAAAAAAAACATGGTAGACAATAAAAACAATATAAACAGAATGACGGTCCTAATTATGAGCCGAAAATTAAAATAATTTTCATTAATGCATGCAACGTTAAAGTCCATATAAACAATAAATATTGTTTGTTATTTATAAATTTAATAAATCGTAAATTTTTGGAAAAATATTAAAAAATCCCAATTATTGGACAACCAAACCCCAATCGGCATAATTAAATAAATGTTATTGTACATTTAGTGTACTAAATAAAATTCATCAAAAACTCCATAATTTCAAGGAATTATTAAAGAAGTATTAAAAAAAACTTATTAAAGAGGTCATTAAAAGTAACTTTCCGCTGTTTCTTTCTAAATATCAGCAACAATTGAGAAAGTGATTTCCTATTACAAAGAAATTAAAGAATATAATAAAAGAAGTTCCTCTGTAATTTTATTAATAGTCTGCGAAACAGACATACGTTTAATTCTGCAAATTTAACCCACGACTGGGACCGAATAGCTTTCAAGTATTTCGACTTGACGGCACTCTATTTCCTCTATTTTTGACAAAAGCCCAGAGTCTTTAATTCTCCCAGATCGCTTCGGCCCGATTATCCCGTTCAACGCCGCGTTTCATGGAGCATTTCTTTAGCCATCCCTCGTCTCTCGTTCCTCACGGCGTCCTCAGAAATGAAAGGGAGCGAATAAGAAGAGCGAGCAGCGGAGGGATGGGGAGGGGGGGGAAAAGGGCGGGAAGAACGGTACAAAAGAGGCGCGCCGCGCCGTCACGTCCGTTCTCGCTTCGTGACGACGCGCGCCTTCGTCGTCGGCTCACTCACCCACAAAGGACACGTTCAGCAGGTAGTTCTTATAGAACGTGCCGCGGTCGTAGTTGGCCATCGCCGGGCACATGCCCTCGGCGCGGCCGCAGAGGTCGCGGCGCAGCTTGCTGAGCGCGAGGGCGAACGCGTAGACCGCGTCCACGACGAACTGCACCTTGGACTCCTGCTCGTAGCCGCTCTCCGCGCTGAGCCTGAGCGAGGGCGGGCAGACCGTCTGATTGCCGGCGACAACGCCGACGCCGGCACCGGCAACGGCGGCCGTCGGCCCCAGGCGCTCGTAGGCCATCGCGTTCCTCCTCAGGATGCAGCCGAACACCTCCTCCCAGTACTCGCCGAACCAGGGGTTGCGCCGGTTGTTCGCGGGGGTTAGCGACTCCATGTATTCGTCGAAGCCGGGGATGTTCTTCGACTGCAGCTCGACGGTGATGGCGCCCTCGGCCTCCTCCTCGAGGCCCTCGACCAGCTTGCGCTGCCGGCCCCAGGCGTCGCTGGCCAGCCACTGAGGGGGGAATGCAAATCCGATTTGAGGGATTTCAGAGACTGCCGGAAATTGATTGGCGCATATTCGCGGGGGCGCCCTGGTCCAACAAATATCCTTACTTAAGTCTTAAGGGCAGGTTAGATTAGGCTTTAGTTTCCTAAGGTTAGAAATGGACAACCTTAGGATACCTGCTCTTAGGACTGTTAGATGGCCTTATATTAGAAAGACATAAAACCTTAGTAATAAAAAGGGCACATAATTTAAGGATATAGGAACATACCAAACCTTTTCGATCTTTATAAGCAAGGACATATGTTCTTGATGTCCTTGACAATCATAAGACATATGTCCTCTTGACTTACGTGCCCCTAGATTATCTGCCCTTATATCCCAAGAATATCGAAGAACATCTAGGACATGTTTTGGACCAGAGCGCCCGTTTCGTTGCGGCAAAAAACAAACGAAGGGGAGGGAAGATTCCTCGTGGAAATCTCGTTTCAAGGAGGAAAAACTCGGAAGAACTCCGATTCGCCGCGAGAACCAACCTACTGGCAATACGGAGAGACCCCGTGGGAGATGAGAAACCCTTTCGCATCGCGGCGAAACGATCAGTTGGTTAATCGATAATAAGGAAGGAAGAGAGTACAGGGTCGGTTCCATGTTGCCAGCGTGAGCACCGCGATAATTGCCCAGCCCCCCCCGTTCCCACCTGCCACCTCCTCCTCCTCCCCCAACCCACCGACCTGAAAGGGCTGGCTGAGGTTCGAGCGTTTCGCCGCCTCGAGGATGCCGCGGGCGTCCTCCGCCCGGGTGAACAGGACGATCGCGCGGGCGTTGGGCTTCTTGCTCAGCCGCTGGATGATGTCGTCGAACACCTTGTCGTCAGCGGCGCTGGGCACCTTCAGCGCGGCCGCGATGCAGACGTTACGCTCGGTGGCCTCGCGCGTGAACACCTCGATCCCGTACTCGCCGTAGCCGCCCTCGGAGTACACGGTGGAGACGTACGACCAGTTGGCGCTCTTCACCACGTCGACCAGCGCGATCGACTGGAAGGTGTCCGGCGGTACCGTTCGCGCGAAGTAGTCGAACCTGGGGGCATCGGACAAGCGGATTGAACGACAGTCGATTAACTTGAGGTTGTGTTCCAGTCGTTTTATCTGAATATATCGTTTTCGTTTTTGTTTTATCATTTATTTATGTCTTATTTAGGTATGTATAACTATTTGTGTTTACACAAAACCGTAAAAAAAGTTACCGATGCACAGGTCCCCCCTTATTTTCCGAAAAACAGTATTCCCTTATTTCTCGAAAACAAAATGTTTCATTTTAATGAAAAAAACATGATCTACTTAGGTAACTGAAAAGGTGAAAACTCATAGTTTATACATTCGTGGCTTTTTTCCCATATAAAATCCAATAGAAATAAATAAAATTTACGCAATTTTTTTGCAAATTGCACAATTAAAAGAATAATAAGTACATGTTATTGACAATATTAGATTATTTTTGAAAGTGCAAAATTGTTTTATTTTTATTTCTTCTTTCTTATTTTTCTCATAATGCGATTTCAAACATAAAATCGAGGTGAAAAGTAAACTGGCACACTTGGATTGGATAAGTCAGACTACAAAATAGTAAAAATCATAAAAGATGGAACAAAAGACACCGATCGGTATAAGGAACTCTATCTATTTAGTTAGCAACCTAATCTAATCTTTATATATTGTCGTATTACGTGATACGTTTTGCGGAGCAGCATAAGGTATTTGTACAAATCGATGAAAAACGTTTTACATTCAAGTGGAAGAGTTCCAGGAATTCTCATACACTTCTACTTAAGTATCTTATTCAAATGACTCATATTAAAGAAAAAAAAGAAGAAAAATGTAACATTACTGTCGACTAGGTCGGTTTTAAATTAATTTTGTTAATCGCTCAATTTTATGTATCTTACGAGAAACTTAATTATTGTAGAACTCGAAATAATAAATTTTAAAAACTGCTAAATCATCTGATAGAAGAGTTTTTTTAGTTTGTATTTTTCTACTTTTAAAGTCTTGACTTTAGTTTTTGTTTAAGAAATACAATCCAAAATAAAGGAATATATGATATTGGCAATCTTTTTTCTACTTTTAGATAATAAGATAAATATGTCACATGCATATAATTTATATTTGGTTATGTTTTTTTGTTGCATAAGAAATTTTAAAATTACTTATTTATGGAAAAAAAGCAAATTATTAATTGAATAAGAATAGGAATTATCACTTCTCGATTATTAACTATTCATCTCGTTATAGATTCATTTAGGAGATTAATGGTTGGTAGTGAAAGTTAATACTTTTTAGATATCGCGCAGCCTTGAGCTACGTTTAAATGGTCATTTCTGGGGCAGATACGTACTCGTCAAAGTCACTCGTAACGAGTGTTTGAATAGTAATCTGATGTCATCTAATGACAATTACGCGAGGTAACGACAAACGATGTCAAACTAACGAGCATCTGATGGAAATGCCGGTGATGCCTCGCATTAATTACAATTGAGACCTCATCGTGAGAATCGATAATTGTTTGATTAATTAGTTGGCCCTACTTTAGAGCGTAGAAAAAAGATTGCAAATTTACCGCGGGGAAAAAAAGATCAACGTTTATTCGAAAACTGAATTCCGACGAATAATAGACCGATTAATTGTTCAAATATATCGAGTTGTAAAGCGGGGGTTCGCGGAATAAACTCGATAACGAGCAATTAGAACGCGAATTTATAATTAATTGCGTTCTCAACTGGGGATTCTAATGATCTATGATTATCAGATTGGTGCTAAGCCTGTTTCATCGTGTCTCTATTTGTTGTTCCGCTATTTCAGTCCCCATTAAATTCCGTTTAAGAGTAAAGGCTCATTTATATTAATAAAAAGAAATGAAAAATGAAAAAGTTCCTTCCAATGATGGAAGGGTCCTTCGGTGGCCTTTGTAACTTTACCTCTTGAGAAACCGTAACTTTCCCATTATTCCCGGCAAACACGAGGACTCAACTTTTCCACCAATTTAATATTTAAAGACTACCAGGTTCGCTTCGCGAACGCAAGAGAGAGAGAGAAACGAATCGGCATGTCCTACCTGGTCTTGTCGCTGAGCGCCTTGGCCGTGGAGGCCGGCGATATCTGGGGTATGTGAAAGAGCCGCAGCAGATTCGCCACCTGCAGCGACACCGAGCTGTAGGAGCCGCCTATCACCCCGAAGATCGGCCCGGCGGTCGCGGTCTTCCTCACCCTGGGCGTCGACTTGTCCGCGCACTCGAGCACGCTGATGTCGATGTTGGACAGGGACGCCCGGACGAAGTGCAGGCTCTGGTTTAGCGCGTAGGTGTCGCGGCCGCACGTGTCGAGGATGTGCACGCCCAGGGTGACGCCCGGCAGGATCTCGTCCTGCTCGTTGATCTGGTCGACGGCGAACAGCATCGCCTCGAGGCGCTGCACGCCCCGGTGGTAGATGTTGGGCCCGCACGCGACCGGCCCGACCCCCTTCTCGTGCACCGGGAACAGCCCGCCGAGCACGATGTCGCCCGGTATCAGCACCGCCTCGTTCTGCGTCCTCGACTGGCTCGTTAAGCGCTGCAGCGACAAGATCAGGAGCAGCAGCGGCCAGCAGGGCATCTTAACTGATTAGCCTTTTGATCGCGCGCCCGTCCCCTCTTCCCCCTACAAGTCCTCCTCTCCGCGCGGGGGGAGAGCTCTAGGATCCTCCTCGATCCTCCGCCCCCGGTTCGTTGTTACATCTGTCGCGACGGGGTTCCTACCTCGAGTCGTGATTACTTTCCCATCCTCCGCTCGCCTTTCCTGCGCTCCCTACGTCCTCGCGATTTTCGTACATTATTCCCCATCTATTGTCAACAAACGGACAGAACCCACAGTTCCCTAGCGTCGGAGTCGGCGACGGTATCGATTCTCAATCACTTTGCGATTGGTTGCAAGAAAACACGCGCACACACACACACACTTCTGATAAGAGATTGTCAACGCGCAGAAAGACGACTAGCCTCTTCGAGTCTTCGCGCGGAGAAGGAACACCACTGATCACCGTGAGCTTCTCGATTGTCCCTCGATCGTCCCTCGAGCACTCGGACGCGTTTTTCCACGTCAGGCGTCCCTCCGGGGGCCCGGGGGGTAGAAAGGATAAATCCCAGGAGTCCCTCTATCACGATCGCTTCTCGAGTCGTCCTCTGGATTTCTCACGTTATATATTATCTCTTTCTTTCGGTATGTCTATCTCTCTCTCTCTCTCTCTCTCTCTCTCCCGTTCTCCTTTATCCCCGAACAAACGTCAATCGGTTTGGGCGGGCGACAAGCGCGAGAATTACCTCCGGAAATCTTTCGGAGGAAGGCGTCCCCGAAGCGTCCGATACGATTATCGCGATTATCCCCCGGACGCCCGTCCGGGCTCCGATAAACGGGAGCTGTTCCGGCGAAGAGGTGTCGGGGGACCTTCAGGTGCCGGAAGGATCGCTCGGCGTCGCTTCCAGTCTCGGCATCGCCGCCGTCGGCCCCGGCGTCGTCGCGATCATCGAGGAACGACTGTTGAATTTCCGGCCCCTCTTCTTTTCTCCCGCCTCCTTTATGGAATAATCTTCCTCCTCCCTTTCCCCCTTCACCGATGGGTGACACGCGGCTGTTCTCTCTTCCCAGGAGCTCCCGAGAGAATATCTCTCTTTTGTCCCTGTTTCCACCGTCCTTTTTCCAGACGGTGAATTTCCGACTCGTTAAACGGATTTAATTTCACCGAGTCTCACTCTAACGAGCGTGATAACGGCGGCTTTAAATCCGAGATGGCAACGGCATATCGGCGAGTGTTGGTCTTGCTTTGAATTTCAAAGCAAGACGACCCAGTTCGTGGACGACAACGGCGGCGACGATGACGGCGGGTACGAGGCGCGATTCGTTTCGCCGCTCCTGTTCCTCCGCATCCGCGTCCTCGGGCTCGACGAGATAAGGGCGGCACTCGGGGCGGCGAGGGCTCGGGCCGGCTGTTCCGCGACAACCCTGCAAAATGCACCGTAAACGATCAGGCAGAACAGAGGGGATTCCTTTGCGATTTACCGCTTGTCGATTTACCACGCTTGTTACAGCCGCGGTCGCGTAACAAGCCGTTAAAGTCACGCGCGCGCCAAGGGTGCTATAAAATTATCTGGATAAAGAAATGGCTTTATCTTATCTTTATCAAAATTATTATTAGAGTGCGTATTATCTCCACGTTTACCTTAAAAAGTGTTAGGGGACACGTTGGGACGTTGACACCGTCTTCATAGTTTCGACATTCGACAATTTAAACAAGTAATTGTTATTATTATAAAACTGTACTTGTGATAATGATAAGAAGAACCTCTGCCTACATTTCTGATGTCGAGAACAATTTTGTATGGTACGGTTCCTTTCTTTCTGTATTAAATAAAATACGAACGGGCTACATTGTGTGCAGCTAACTTATAAATATTTCTAAGGTATTCTGTGGTAATCAGATAGAAAAATATTGTTACAAAGATATACATGCAAACTATTTTAAACATAAGTTGCTTCGAGATAGGGATATTAAATTTAGAGCGTTTTGTTAAAGAGTTAAGTTGTAATTGAATGTTCATACACTTTCACGTGTGGGCGTAGTTAAGCTTAACTTAAATATGAGTCAACATACCGTATTTCTATATGCATTTGATTTTAATCATTTTATTATAACAAGTTACCAAAGTTGAGGAACTAGTTAAGAAATTAAAAGTTAAATGATAAAGTCGAAAAATTAATGACTTTTAACCTAATTAATTTTAAGGAAGTTAATTAAAAAAGTTAATTTGTAACTAATTAATTTTGAAACACATTAAACTTTAACTTATTAACTTTCTTTCTTGGTTAAAAATTTATATACGTAAAAGAAAACACTTTTAAATCCTCGGAAATTTACTTGTCTCCTCTAGAATTAGACGTTTCCCTTTCTTTATTGTGATACTTGTTTAACTTTTTAAAAACTTTGGGAATAGCGTTTAGATTATAAAAGAAATATTTTATAGAGGAAAGTCACCGAATTTGGAACAGTTTCCTAAATTAAAACTCCCTTATTTCTTGAAAACTAAACATCGCACAATGTATCACAAATACGTTAATTATTAAAAAAAAAACAGTATTACAAAAATTACTATACCATTTAATGGAAAATACTTTCTAATTTGTATTCATGTTCTCAACATTGTTTTTCTAACTATTATTTAAGAAATATTGTCAAAAACAAAGTGGTGCCACAAAGAAATTACTTAAATTAAAACAACTTATTATAATTGCAATTTTAAATAAACAATGCAGTATTTTAATTATATCTGCATAAAAATTAGATTTGAAAGTACCGGTTTACAATTATTATTTTAAAATCCTATTATTTTAATAATTTTTTAACAATAATTTTCTGGTAATTATCTAACCATGGCACAGACTAAAAACAGTAGTACAATAGAAAAATCGCCTCAAATCTTTAAGTTTGAAAACAAGGAACTCATTATAATGTAAATTACATATTCCCTCTATATTTCTCAACTTCATTTTTGTATTAATCCAAATCAAAAGAGGAACATCTTTAGATTTGTCAGATTAAATTATTAAAAAAAAACCTCTTGTTTCAAGAAATAAAAATTTAGAGACAAAAATATATAAACATATCTGTTTTATATCCTACAAGTGTCTTGCTCAACTGCTAATTTACTACAGTATCTTAAAATTATCCAATTATAAGTAAAGTGCTATAATTTTATGTCCTATGTAGATAATTAAGATATATCTATAATTTTATTTTTAAATTCTTTATTTTCCAAAACGGAAGTTCTTTCGAGCAACTTAATCTGGCAAAAAATTCCCTTCATTCGGACCAGCGCGCAAATAAAGGTCAAAGTTCAAAAAAATATAGAGGGATCATAAAATTCCCATTCTAACGGTCGACAAACTTCCTCGTAAAAGTTTCCGAACTCATAATTCCCAGGCAATTTTTACATTGCGCCGCTATCCCATCTGATACACGTAATTTATCTCGCCCTCATCCGGATAATTTCAAGATGCGAACGATAAGTTCAAGTTGTCTAAGCGCAACGCCGCGCGCGATCCGCCCCAAACTTTCCGGGGAAACGAACGGTCTGTGGACGAGGGGAGGGAGGAGGGGACAGACGGAATTCCCCTCTCGCGCGGGCGGCGAAAATCATCGGCGACGTGATGGAGGCGAGCTTCCGAGCGGGCGGGCGAGCCACCGCCACCCCCCCATATGGAAAACGTATCATCGGCTTCTCGCCCGCCGATATATACCGTATATATCGCGCGTCCGCTTTTCGGAGCTAATAATTTCGCCGACGACTTCCGGCCCGTGATTGCTCGGGAAACTGCTAATGCGTGCCACGTCCTACATACACCGAGGGGGTGTATAACGCGAGCGTACCGGCACGTATAAGCGACGTCGGAGGGGCTGTTACGTATGTATGTATGTATGTAACGTATGTGCGGGCGAACGGGAACGTCGAAGACGGCAGGGAAAGGGGGCGGCGTCGAGCGCGGGCAAGGGCAAGGGCGCGAATGTGCATGTAGATACACCGGGTTGTGTGTACATTCTAGCGAAAATGTCTATGTATGTACACGTATATCTCGAGATTGTCCCCGTAATCCCGTTCGGCTCGAACGGCGGAAACGGGAACGAGAGCGGTCCCTCGTTTCCTCCTCCTCCTTCTCCCCTTCCCCCTCCCCCCCCCCCCCTGGAAAATACTGACTGTGTGAACACGCGTAATATCGCGAATCGCGTCGGAATTGCCCCGGTAATCCCGTGACCGTTCGAAACCCGGCAATGAAACGCGGGCTTTCGGTGGCTGGCTCCCACAGTGAGAAATAGTAACATCGAATCGACATCGATTCGACATCGAAATCATCATTTTTCGATGTCGAATCGATGTCGAATTAATGTCGAATTCATTATCGTTTCTCGCTGGGGGCTGGACCGCGGGCGAGGGCGAGAGCGGGGGGGGGGGGGGGGGAAGGGATAACCGCGTGGAAATGGCTCACAAACACCGGGGGCGCGATTATGTAAACACAGATAATGTATATACATCGCGCGAGTATCGTTTCGAGATTGCCCGAGATAATCCGGCATAATCGCACGGCGACCCGTCGACGAGACCGCGCGCGTCCTCGCAGGCACGACGAGGGGGCGAGGGGATAGGGGAGATCAAAAAGACGGCGAGTTTCCCCCTCGCCCCGTTCTCCGTTCTTTCGGCGTGACGGGGGAAGGGTAAGTTGCGGGGAGAGGGGGGGAAATGGCAAACGGATGAGCGAGGGGGATGGTTTCCGAGCGCCGCGCATCCAGATTGCTTCCGGCCGTCGCTTCCGTGCATGTCGGCCGCTAATCGACGGGCGTCTTTAATAATTTCAACATCCCCGACACACACACACACACACACACACACACACACACACACACACACACAGAGAAATCGCAACTGCATAGCGGAAAAGAACCGGCCAGCCGCATCTTATTTAGCCGATTAAAGAGCGAAGCTCGATGCGATTCGCGATGTCCAAAGGGAGCAGCGAAAGGTCTCCTCTTTCCTCGGTAATAATTTTCCCTCTCAATATTCCCTTTTGTCAAATACATAGGAATTACGTAGTAATTGTGTATTTGCAGTGAATGTTATTTTAAGTATAATTGTAACATTAACTTTTTTAATATCCAATTGTTAAACGGACAAAGCAAACGCGAAAACGCTTGGGGGGAAAACGCTATTTTCTTTTTATTAATAAATGATTAGTCTACTATTTGTCTTCGGTACTGCTTTTACTTTTGTGAAATGAATTCGTACAATGCTTGAATACAGCCATCAACGGGCTATTCTTCCAACGGAACATATTTCAATCAATCATATAAATGATGTGCGATAATTAAAGCTTAATTAAGTCAGGCACGCTGGTTACGCCGGCCGGGAAAATGTTCCAAAGGACAAAAGGCAAATTTTGGGGAGAATAATGTGAAAAGCAATTTTCTTTTTTCAACGCGCTATATAAAATAAATACTTATTTAAATTCCACCGAGTCACCGCGTGGAGTTTTGAAGGGTAGAGCGAAAAGCAGATTTTCTCCTTTAATACTTTCCAAGAGGTGTTCTTTGCCACAGGAACGATATAATTTGCGCTGATGACTATTTGAGCATTGTACGACCCTATTATCCAAAGTTAAAGGTTCAAATCTATATATCAGAGACAAATAATGGACCAATTTTTTATTCAATAAAATAAGTAGTGTGTTCCTCAGACATTCGCATTATTTTATCTGCCCTCTGTAAAAGTGGTTGATTGCCTTCGATAATATCTCGATTTGCAATCCCTTCGCGATGCACATCAGAGCTTTATGCTTAACAGAAGAAGCTTTAATTTGAAATAATTTGCTCTTCGTGATTTTTTTCTTATTATAGCTGTTTCTTTCCTTCTCGAGAAAAACTCGTGTTAAAATTATAAGAACCGTGGAGAAAAGAAACAGCGGAGGCCAATGAGACGAACGAATCGATGAATATGCGAAGATTCCGATACGAAATGTAGACAGAACGAAGTATACGAAGGATCGCTATGTATAATAGAGATGCTTCGATTCTCTTTTATCTTTAAAGGAATAACGACTCGATTCTCCGCTTTCAGCAAACCGTCGGCTTACCTGCGCTTATCATTTCTTTAAGATTTTTTTTTTTTACAATCGGATCTCTATCATCAAAAGTAAATAAGAGATCGTCGATAATTAATTCCACATAAAAATTCACATATTTTATAAAGGAAAATTAACAAACATATACCTCGGATTAAATATACGGTGAACGTTGAAAGTATTTGTACAGAATTTATTTTTTCAAACATTATTTTCGGAGAATAAACATTAATCGACGATTTATTAACAAGGAGTCTAATTTATATATACAATCTATGTTTGTTATTAATAAATTGCTAATTAACGTTTACCCTCCAGTAGTAAGATTTCAAAAAGTATCCCTCGCACAAATACTTTTTACGTGCACTCACCGTACGCATGTATAACTTTTTCACAATTTCTCGCGGAAATATTTATAATCCGATCGCGAGTTCAACACAATCAAATTAACCGAAGGAAATAAATAGCTATAAAAGATATCACTTCCAATTTAGATTTTCTTACCACTCGACAAGAGGGTCAATTATTCGATTTAAAGCATATAATATATTAAGAGAGGAAGAAAAAGAAAGAGAGAGGGAGAGAGAAAGAGAGAAGAAAGTAAAGGTTCAATAAATGTGTAGCATCACTTCTCAACTAGAAAAACAGCGTTTTAAGCAAATTCACGCCTCCGACGTCTAACTAGATAACTTCCTCGTAACTTAACGAAGTTTTTTACCGCGCGGCGTTCGTACCGATAACCGCCACGCCTCGGCGAAATCCCCCGTCGTGATAACGGCATCGATCCAAGCGGGAACTTTCGAGACGATAGATCGTCCCTTCGCAACCCTCCGTGTCTCAGCGACACGGGGGGGGGGGAGGATAGGGGGCGAGTAATTCCGGCGAGCAAATCGGCGGGAGAGCTGCTCCTCCGATCTCCTTTTAAAAGTCAGTTTTGTCAGATCGGAATCGTCGCACCCGCCGGCTAATTAGCGTCGTCCGCGGCTAATTAGCCCCGGCGATCGATCCCCTTCCCCCTTGTCGCACAAAAGGAGTCGCGAGACAGCCGGGCGACTCTCCTCGGCACGCGCGCGTGCTTCTCCCGCGCGTATTATACTTTCCCTCTCGTTGCTCTTTCGCCTCTCGTCTTTCACTCTCTCTCCCTCCGCGCGCGTGACTTCTCCCTTTTCTCCTCCCCCCCCCCGGGCGGTTGACCCTCGCGCGTCGTCTCCTCCCTTTTATCCGCGTGCTTTCTTATCGCGTGGGAAGTCGTCGGCCCTCGGGGACGCTCTCTTGAAAACACGCTCCTCGACCAGACACTGCGCGAGAGGCACCGAGGCCGCGAGGCGTTTCAGCGAGGGATTGATTCCCGGATTTCGGGAATGACAGAGAGAGAGAGAGAAGGGATGATAGCGAGGCTCGACGTGTAACTCGGAGACACCCTTCCTGTCTCGCTTTTAATCCCACGCTCGAGCGCAATCGAAACGGAACGGGGTGCGATCGGCGCGCGACTGGCCTCTCTCTCTCTCTCTCTGAACGAGAGGAGATCCTCTCCGCCGTTACCGTGAGGGCCGCGACGACGAGGGGTCCACTCATCCCTCGCTCGCGCGTGGTGGACGAGACGTCCCGTCCTCGCTCGCTCGCTCGCGCGGGATCCCGTCGTGTGTGACTCTCGCGCGCTCACCCGACGGACGGCCGAGCTCCCTCTCGCTCGCGAAGGGCGGGGGTGACGTCGCGATTGCAGCCGCCACCACAGCACGACTGGCCGAACGGGCCGTCGAGCGAGCGGGCCACCACCGAACCACCCCCTTCTCGAGCGTAACCGTCCTCTCCCTCTCGTTTCACTCCCCCTCCCCCTTTCCCGCCCTCCACCTCGCCGTTTCGCTCTCGGTTCCGCTCGGTTCCGCCCGGCGTTCTCTCTCTCTCTCTCTCTCTCTTTCTCTGTCTCTCTCTGTCTCTCTATCTGTCGCGCGCGTGTTCGCCACTCGCAGTGCCGTGATTTCCGCGTGACTACTCTTCCCATACGGCACAGGAACATCTTCCAGCAACATCGTAATCTTGCATGTTGCAATGCAGTGTTTTTAGGAAGCGGTGCTAAAATATAGATGTGCAGCATGCACCGGGAGAAAAGTATTTGTGACTGCAAACGCATGGATAAATAATTATGTTGGCAGCTCCATTTTTATAGCTACAACTGTAGTAAACCTTGTTTATAGTTCTATAAACTGTAAAAAAGTTTTGTTATAAGTTATAGTAATTTCAATATAGTACGATATTAAGATATAAATACCAAAAATGACATAAACGTTTCTATGTAACAAATGCAATCACAATTATAGAAAATATAATTATTATTATTTATACAATTATTATAAGTAATAGCTGTAATCTATGACTAAAACAACTATAAATATGGTTAACATCAAGGATAACTGTAAATTAAAAAATTAAGTTATAGTAATTGTAATTATATTTCTCTCAGTAATCACCGAAAAGAAAATATTTGATAAAATATTAATATTTGTAAATTATAAAAATTTCAAATATTAATATAGTGAAAAATCAAGACATTGATAAAAATAAAATAAACATCTGTATATAAATTGATTTTTCAAAAATTTACTTTCTCTCTCTCCCATTTATAATAGTAATAATAATTAATAGTTATAATAATTAAAACAACTATAAATATACATAGTTGACCGAGACCGTGTAACCACATTTCGCAACACTTTTGCGGTAAAATATTTCTGCAATTTCCCTGCAATTCCCAGCCCTGTAAGGGTTCCAGTACTAATCTTCGAGCCCTAAAAGCGACGGTCCCGACATAGCGAGCGGCGGTCGAGAGGGCCAGAGAACGGGAGAGAGGGGAGGGGGGGGGGGAGAATTGTAGTCGGATCCTCGAATAAAATTTTCCGGGATGAAAAAAAAGACGAGAAGCACGAGTCGCCTTTCCGCGGTCTCTCGAGGGGCGACCATTTTCCACTCTTGCCATCCGGTCGGCAGCCGAGAGCCGAGTGAAGTGCGTCTCTCGGCGTAGACGACGTCGTTAAGATTTTTCTCTCGCAATCTCTCCCTCTCTCTCTTTCTCTTGCTTTGAAGTATCCAACGCGTCGGTCGCGCTAGGTCGAGAATTTTCCTCGTCTGCCAATGACACTCCCCGGTCGGAGGGGGGGGGAGGGGGGATCGAGTTTTGACACGACGACGTAAAGCATCATCCGGGCCGCCGGCCGGTTTTTGACTGTTTCCGCGAGAACTGAAATGTAATATTATATTTGGCTGTAGGAAAAATATATATATGGAGAGGAGAGCGAGTGAAGCGCGCGCGGTACGCTACCGCGTTCCCAGAAAGAAATGGATCCCCGCGTAAGGGAGGGAAATGAAAATACCCTCTTCGTCGGCTGTCGAGGAAAATCGAGCGTTTACGAATCAAATCCATCACTTGCCTTTCTTGTTACGAGAGAAAATAGAGAGAAAGATGTAAGGGGACGCCCGCAGGGAGGAGGTGCAGGCGGAGCGCGCGCGCGCGCGTTCGCGCGCGCTTCGATGTAGAAATAAATGTTCGATTTTATTCGCCGTGTTTGTATCTCAGGTTTCATGCGCTTTTTCTGCCGCAGTCGAGGTAGATATAAATTATTCAGTGCCTCCCTCGGTGCGACAACCAGTTTCTTTTTATTGCGGATCCTTTCGTCGAATTCTTCTCTTTTTCTGCGAACACCTCGTGTCGACGTGTCTACCGCAGCAGCTTCCGCGTAATAAATTCCGTGAATCCAAATAATAACAATATGAATAATAATTATTATTAATTGCACCGCAGGGCGAAATTACGAAACTTTGGCGGACTGACCGTTTCGAGGAAGAGGGAGAGAAAGAGAGAGAAGGAGAGGGAGGATGCATAATGAAAGCATATTCCTCAATTAATTCAAACGTGCTTAAATGGCGTTTCAATTTAAACCTTAATTCCGAGTACACAATATTAAATACGTAAGCCGTATCACGTGACACGTAGAAAAGGGAAAACCTTTTAGACCGCGCGGTAGAGCTCTATAACGTGGGGGGGGGGGAGGGGGGAGACGAGAGAAGGGCAGATGAAATCTCAAGTGGCTCTAACTTTAATAGGATCTAAATGTAATTCCCCGTAGCGCTCGCGATATCGAAATGTTAACCGCGACGTTAAAAATCGCGCGGAGCTACGCGCGGCAAATTACGGCGAGATAAAAATTGGGGACTCCCCACTCCCTGTCCCCTGCAATCAAGATTAAAACCGGACGTCTCTCTCCTCCCCTCTCTCTCTCTCTCTCTCTCTCTCTCTCTCTTTCTCTCTCTCTCTCCTGGAAACGAAATTGGCTCGGAGTGTTTCGACATCTCGGTCTACGAGACGGGAGGAAACGTCGATCCCTGTCGCGGGGGATGATTCACCCCGGCGACGTTTCCCGCGGACGTCGTCGTCGTCGAAAAAGAAGGAGGAGGAGGAGGTGGTGGAGGATCATTCGCCGATGGCACGGTTTCCACGACGGGAAACGTCACGTCGTGCACGACGACGACGACGACGACGACGTGCGCGGCACTAGGGATAAGTCATTTTATTGATCCGGCTTAATATCGCGCGCTCGCGGGCCACCCCTGTATGCCTGTACGTGTGCCGCCACCGCCACCGAGTTCTCTTCTTTCTCTCTCTCCTCCCGAGAGAGATAGAGATAAAGAGAGAGAGAGAGAGAGAGTGGGACGTCACGTGTCGCACAAGGTGTACGTATGTACGCGGCGTATCCGCGCGGCGGTATCGCGCGCGGAATACGCGGCGCGCGACGTTAACGCAGATAACGAAAATGTCAATAGCAATGGTACGCGATCGACGCGCGATACGCACGCTTCCCTCGAGCGACGTAACTTCTCTCCGTCTGTCCGTCCCTCTTTCTCGTCCTCCCACCCTCCCTCTTCCTTCCTCCCTCCCTCCCCCCCCCCGCCCTGTTGCTTAATTTTTACGCTGGAGGAGATGTATGATAAGCAATCTTCTCTCTCTCCCTCTTTTCTTTGTTCTTTCTTCTCTCTCTCTCTCTCTCTCCCTCTTTTTTGTTGTTGTTCAAAATGTGATCCCGCTCCCTTCCTCTCCCTTTTCTGCTTCTCAGTTGCTGCTTAATTTTTGCATTGTCACTTTTGATCCTCACGCTAACGGAGAGGCTAACAAATGGCACTCACTCGCCTCCCTTTACTTCTCCCTCTCGATACTTTCGGTTGGCGAAAATCGTTGCGCGTAAGCGGCGGGGGCTCCTCCATTCATCCCGCTCGTCTTTTGCGTTATCGAGTGGAAAGCCCGATTAGAATCGCGTCTCGTAAAAATGCACGCAGTCCGCGCCCTTGAATTCATCGACGAATCCGCGATTCGAAAGTTTCTCCGAGTTACGCTCCGTCTTCCCGTTGTTCCGAATTTTCGTCACCACCACCCACGAGTCACCCCCTCCCTCTGCGACGCGACTGAAGTTTCGATTAAAATCGAAATCTTAACTTCTTCTTCTTCTTCTTTCTCTTCTTCTTTTTCTTCGATAATATATGGACTCTCCATCGCGTCTATCGCGGATTTTCTAACGAGGTTTAATTGCTCGTATAGCTGCAGTGCTTCCTTGCTGTACCGCGGGAAATTTCGCCTCTGCCTGCAAGAGGTCTTACAATACGCAGCAAGCGCATAATTCCCGCAGTTCCGCTCGCAATTAGCATCTGTAATGTAATTCGTAACGCGCCGCTGCGAGAAGCGGCATTCGCTTTAGCCTTTTAGAGGGCTATTCTCGCTTTCGAGTAGCGTCAAATCGATTTGAATTTCTGGGGGCTTCCTTTTTTATTTTTTATTTTTTTTCAGTAGTTTTGAGAGGTCGGAAGAGTAAATTGAAGATAAAGGACTTGGAAAAGTTTTTTATCAACGCGGCGTGTAAATTGTTCGCAAAGTTTGAAACATGTTTCACTTTTGAGATAACGTGTTTCAAAACTGTTGCCGCGATAACTCGTCTAGTTTCAATTTGATTGACTCAACGTTTTTGGGAGATATTCACAACGCGGTTCTCTCTCCATTCGTCCGACCTATAATTAAACAAACATTCCAACTTTTCGAAAAGTCACTTTTCAAATTTATTTTTTTTTTTTTAGTAAGAAAAGGTATCGAAAAAGGAAACGAAAGAATCGATTTCTCTTCGAAACTTTCTCGCGAAAATCAATTCTCAGATTTGACAGATTTGACAGATCTTTTTTAATGTTCAATAAAATTTGTAACAAACATTCGAATACCTTATAAATAAAAAGTAAATCTAAGAAGAGATACGAAAATGGCGCCGAAAGCGGGAATACTTCTTTCGATTGTATTTTAACGTTTCATTATTTCGATCGAATGCTCCCGGTCGCGTTGGGCCACGTTAATTTTGAAATACTCTGTCGCATTTCTGTCTTCCGGAGAAAGAGAGAGAGAGAGAGAGAGATCAGGCGTGCTCATCCCTCCCGGCGCTTCTCATCCGCATTAGTGTCCGAGATGCGCTACTGCGCGAATAGCGACTCGGCAACAGTGGGATCACGGTGTACGGCGAGAGATTGACGAAGGGAAATGGAGCGGCCTGGACGAGCGTGCGACAATGCACGCGAAGAAGGGACGGAGGGGCGGGGGAGGAATGGAGGGACACAAAAAGCCTCCGTGGCGTGGAAAGCTCGTTTCCCCCGGGGCACGAGAGAGGCTAATTCAGTTAACGCGGATGCGAAGAAAGCGACTGTTACAAAGCACGCTGCCGTCGGGGAGCAAGCTCACCCCCCATCCCGACATGCACTTTCCCATTTTCCGCACCGAGCTTCTCTTATCCTCCTCCTCCTCCTCCTCCTCCTCCTCTTCCCCCCAACCCTGTCCTTTTCGCCCTTTTGAAGACCGCGATATTATGCGAGCACTTGGAGAGTTCTGGGGGGAATGTGAACGCGCACCCTTATAATTTATTCGTCTTCTTTTTCTTCCTCTTCTTTTTCTTCTTCTTCTTCTTCATTGACTCATCTTCATACCCGTCCTGCAGACGCAGTACCGGTAATAGCTTTTCAAAACTTTCTAATTTCTTCGACTTGATGATTTTTTAATTAATTCCTTACACAGGTCATACACTATGGGAAAGAGATCTAAATTAGGAATTCGATAGATTCAACTGTGTCTATTGAAAGAAATTGGAATTCTTCTGGAAATTACCCGATGAATGTGAGGAATATAATTAATTCCTTCCCGTTAAATATACCAGCGTTCTTAATAATGATATTAAATTTCCTCAGTTAAATTAGTATAATTTTTTAATAAAGAAAAAGCGTCTAGTGGATATAACCAGAGAACCTACACACAAGAACGGCGTTATTGACCCTCCTCCTTTAATACATTTCTTAAATTAAATTATGCAATTTCATTACTTTAGTTAACTTAGTGACATATTAAGTAGGAGCAGTGACAATCTATAGGAATTATTGCAAATTACTCAAATTGTGCTTGACATTACAAATTTGATAGTGTAAAATAGTGAGCCCTATCATGATAACAAAAAATTTCGTTTGATCAAAAGTACGTTCTACCATATCGCCTTGTTAGTAATATACAGAAAAATAGCAATTATACTTTCTACTGAAAAGAGCAATTATTCAATTTACTCTTCTCCTTTTAAATAATAGCATTATCCTTTTATTTTCTTGAGAATAGTCTTAAAATATACACTTTCCAAGAAGAAGAAATAACAAGGCGGATCGACATCAATTAGACGTCTATTATTTCTCTCTCTCTCTCTCTCTCTTTCTCTCTGGGTTAAAATATTTACCACAAATTTTAGACGAATTTCTCATTACGTAATAAAAAAAGAATTTATATTCTTTCGAAGAATATTATAAAACTTTACTTAAGAAGAAAAGCTTTTCTACTTCTAACTTTTAAAAGTCAGAATCAGAAGAAAACTAAATTTTTGCTTTAGTTTTATATTTTTAATTAAAATGTTAAAAATGATTGAATAATATATGTATGCGTATGCGCATGTGGATTTATAAAATATAAAAAAAAAATAAGTAATATTTATTTAATTTAAATATATATTTTTTGTTTCAAGTAAATAATAAGTATATTTTAGGACCACTGTAAAAAAATATGTTTCACAAAGATAGCTGTTACTCGAAAAGAAAAAGAAGTAAACTAAAACTCGCTTTTCTTACCACGGGAGAGTAAAACTTTTTCCGCGTGTGCGGGATTTAGTGTTAAACTCAAGACCTATCGACCCTTCACTACTAATCGCTTCTACGTAGCGTCCATCGCCCGTAATTCAATTCTTCGCTTACGCGTACGATTCTTTCGCACGCTTCCATCGATACGCGGTACAGCCGGAACCGGAATTAGGTCGAGCGCGCGCGCGAGAAGAGAGATATCGACGGCGCGCGCCATAATTAGGATAAATGCCGCGGCGCGAGGAATATTGAGGCGATGCGACCAGCGTGGAAGGGAAATCGACGTTCCCGTCCCGATGACGCTCGTCGGATTATTTTGATTTCGGGCGATCGTATTTTCGTATACCTCCCTATCTCTCGGATATATCGCGCGCCCGAAGGGAGGTGGTGCGCTCCGATATTCCGATCGAACTCGTCTGAGCTGAACGTTTTAGAGATTGCGTTTTATAACAGGACGATCTACCGGCGATGACCTCGCGCGAAGCAGAAATAAGCGTCGGAGAACCCGCTCTCTTCTCCTCCCATTCATCGGGATATTTTTCCTTTAAAAAAAAAAAAAAAAAAAAAAAAAATCTCGCAATATTTCCAATTTCCATGCAGCGCGCAAATTTGCACTGCAATGTCGCAAAGATTGTTTTCCAATATTACGTCAGTAACATTTCAAAAATATTGTGAAAAATAATAGCTTGCATCTCACCGTCGAGTAATACGCGCCGCCGCCAGGTGGACGCAGCGGAGTTCTATTTCTCGTAAAAAAATCACACGGAAATGAAAAGCGCAACATTAGAAAATTTTTTTATTCAATTTTAATAAAATAATGCATTAAAAAAACGAGTTTCTAATATGAATTTGAAGACGACAATAGATTGGTTCTCCCGCATAAAAATCAATTCAGGCACATGAGATATCATCATCAGAAACGCTAAAACATAATTATATTGTAATGTTGCTGCTGCAAAGTGATTTTTAAAAACGGGCATTTTTTACACGGAAAGAATTTTCTCTTAAAAATTATTCTGAAAATCGTGGTAATAGAATTTTACTATACTTTTGACAAAATTTTAATAAAGTTTGGCAAAATTTTGTAAATCTTACTATATTTCTAACAAAATTTACTAAAATTTTGTTAAAAGTATGGTAAAATTCTTCAAGGTTTACGTTGCCTCACAATTACCACGATTTTCAGAATAATTTTTAAGAGAAAATCCTCTCCGTGTATCAATTCTGCAGTGTCGCCGCGACCTTCTTTTTATAACAATTTTATACGAAAGATCGACAAGGTCCCTCTATTCGGACTGAGATAGTTTCATCACCGAGTCGTTCGGGCGATTATCTTCGCCGATGGAGAGCCTCACAAGAGGATCACGCTGTTATTCCGGGGCTGTTGGCAAATTGCGAATTGTGCGCGCCGCGAAATTTGCGAAACGAGCACTCGCGCGGTAATCAATGAGTGAAACGCACCTGGAATTCTATCCGGCTTACTGGTGATTTCGCGATGAATCTGGCGCATGCCGGTTCCTGCCGCTTCGTCACCTCGACGACGATGTTGTTCCACAAGGACGGACAAGAAGTGCCACTTTTTTTTTCCTTATCTCCTTCGTTCGCGGCCGTCGTTTATTGAGATAAACAGACAAACAAGTATTGCCCACCAACGTCGTCGGTTTGCGGAATCTATCGAAATCGAAGACAATAATGCGCATCGTTATCGTCAAGATAAACCGCATTGTTATCGCGAAGATAAACCGCAATTATTGTCATCCAGGCGTGAACACTGATTTGCAGAACCGCGATATTAAATAAATAACGACGACCGCGGTCTGCGTAATCGATGACTCAGAATCGGACGAACCCTCTTGCGTCACGTTAATCGATTCACAGTGAGTACAATTAATTGTAATTAAGTGTCACCGGTGTACCGAGAAGAAGTTTCTCATCGCCGCGAAACGATGATGTCATTAGACGCAACAACACCGTTTTTCCAAGGTAAAAGTTTCCCTTTTCCATATAATTTTTCAGAATTTTTGTGTATAACTTTATAAAAAATTTCTCAGCTTGCAAAATTTCTAAGAATTCTCATCCTATAATTTCTAATCAGATCTTATTAAAAAATCTGAAAATCCGAAAAATCTGAAAAGTTTAAAGTATTTTATTTATTTGCAGGATGTGCAAAGTTTGAAAGCCATTAAAATATTTCGGGATTCGCGAAATGTGAAAAATTCCAAGAAAAGCTGTAGACTTTCTCAGTATTTCTGAAAGGCGTTCCAATTCGCGTTAAAATTCTGAGAAAAATTCCCACCGGAATCGCTTTTAGCAATATTGTTTTACGCTTTGTAGAGGGAAGAGGCAGTGGAGAAGAACCCTCGATACGAGCCAACAAACATTAACAATGCCTTTCTCGAAAATTAATCGGGATCGAAGAATTCCGATTTCTCGCGAAGCCGTGTCTCCGAAGTGACGCCCATTAATTAAGCCGTCGACCTACATCGTTCTTAATCCGTATCTTCGGAATCGACCGATATCGTGCACTGATTATTAATCGCTCCTCACCGTGTAATTACTCCGAGAGCGTCCTCGTCACCTGTCCCAGGCGAGAAAACCCGCTTAAAACATTGCACATCCGTCACTTCCGCGAGGAAAAATGATTCCGTCCGAAGATTTTCATTTCTTAGAGAAGAGTTGTTATTACTTTTTAGACTGATTATCCTGCGGGAAATATAAAAGACACTTTTAAAAAACAAAATTCGTACAAACATGTAAGTGAGATAAATGGCCCCGTATATCCGGCACTTGTACGGAGACTTAAATTTGAATGATTTTTTACCATATTAAAAATTTAATTGTAATCTTTAAATACATAAAGATATTTACAAAGTAGTTTATTTTAAAAAATTATAAAATTTAACATTTAAAGCATGAATTTGTTACAAAATTAGATTAAAGTTTGTATTTTGACGTTGTTAAAATTTTTGTAAAAAATTAAAGATTACGTATTTGTTAAAAGTAATTTTTTATATTTATTTTATAAACAATATAAAAATATGCATTAATAGGATTGCTTTTAACATTGATTCATTTAGACGTTTGACAAGTTTTTATTATTTTTAAAATAATTTCAAAGTATTTTATACTTTTGTGCCAACAGTTGCGTTTTAAATTTCATATTTCAATTAATTATATAATTAAATCACCTTATATCGTGAATCTTTACAAAAATTCAACAATCTTGGCGTACTATATCGCAACGTGTCCGGTTTTACCGGGTCATTTACCTTTATATATTAAAATACATGACATATAAAGTATATATATGAAGACACATACATACGCACACATGTATACATCGAAATGTACGGCGTACAAAATTATAAATAGAATTCTCTCGTGACACCTGACGCGGAGAGATTGTAGATCGTTCGAAGTGGGTTCAACGAATTTTCTATTTGAAGACAAAAATCGTCGGGCGTCCGTTTTACAAAGTGGCGCGGAAGGGTGGCTCGAAGTTGCGGCCGATTTTCCAATCGCGCCCCCGAAATTATTGGCCTCATCCTCGCGAACTTCTCCAAGCTGTGCTGTCTTTAAGCAAGATATATATTCGTCGATATCTGTGTGGCCGTTTTGGAGGAAAGTTTGTAACAAAAAGACGCGAGACCGCGGGTTAATAGGACGATCGTCTTATTGATCGTCCTCGAGGCGTTTCCACACAGCTACCTAGGTAGGATATCGCGTGATCGCTCGCGGTTTCTTTGAACTTCTTTCCCTTCGTCTAATGACAGTTTCCCGCTTATTTCTCCGCGCGAGGAGCAGAATATATAGGGTGACCCACATAAACCACAGTTGCAGTTTAATATCTCGAGAGGGACGGGATCGGCTTTAATAGTTCGCGGTCTCAAATTTCTTAAGTTTTAAAGGTTCTTCAATCTATATCAAGACAAGTCCCCTCCGGCTTCCCTAAATAGGGAAAACTTAGAAATTTCAAGTATCGTATTTATATACATATAACCAATCGGTTTTCGTAATCTATTATGATGAGTAGCTCCTGAAAACATATTTTTTCCTAAAATTGTTTCTTCAAAGTTATATAAAAACATGAAGTTCAGAATGTATTTCTTTTGTTGTTCTATTATATAAATTTGATAGATTGTTCTACTTTATTGTGTTTGAATATCAGTGTAAAATTTCAGCGCAAATATTCATCTCTTCAGTCACTATTTTGACACTGATTTGAAGGCCTCCAAAACCTAAAAGAAATTTGAGATCAGAATGATTGAAATTGATCGTGACAGTTTTCGAGATAGGAAAACTCCGGAAGAGGGATTTAAGCTGTAATATGTGGGCCACTCTGTACATTCGCATCAACGGCGCACTACACCATACGCTTCGACTCGGTCGATTTCCGAAAATTTTCCCTTGAGATTCCAATAACTCAGCGTCGTTCATGCGTGCATGATAAGATAACATCAAAATCGTATTCATTATTCACGCTGATAAGAAAAAAATAGTAATAAATTTTAACAAATGAAACGTAGGTAAATAAAGCCTGAAAATTTATATTAAAAAAATTCCTAGAAAAAGAGAGAGAGAGAGAGAGAGAGAGAGAGAGAGAAAAGTCATATAAAACTGTAAAAGCGCATATTTGTCCTTTAGAAGGGATGGACAGTGGTTCCCATTAAAAATTAATATATTTCAGAACTAATAAAAGTTACGAGAAAGACTCGATTTATTCCTCACATCATATTGCTATTTACGCATATGTTAAATTGCCAGTAATCTTATTTTCTGACTATCAATGATCTTGTTGCTCAATTCCCGTATTTCAGAGGATTTATCCCAGAAGGCCGAATAAACAACGTTCTCTCTTTCTCTATTCTCTTCTCTCCTTTCTACCGATATCATTAAAACAACAATTGCCAATCGTTAATCACGATTGTTATCGGCATGTCGCCACAGTGGACGCTTTAAATTTTACGACGCAACATTCAGGAGAGAAGAAGAAAAAAGGGAGACAAAGGCAGAGGAAATAAAAATCGAAGATTCCATTTCAATGTCGTTCGCGATCGGTCGCGAGCCGATTTCCGACGGCGCATTCACTCGCAAGCGTCCTTTTCTGCGTCGCAAGGTTGTGCGTCGCGGTGCAGCGTTTTTAATCTCACGCGTGCGCGCGACGAACGCGTTGCACAAGACGCTTCCAGAAACATTTCGCTACTTTTCGCGGCAGGCAGACAGAGGCGAGCGAGTAAGCCGCCGTTCAACTCGCCGCGCACACACGTGCCACGTTGAATGTCAGGAAGAAACTTATCGGAAAAGATGAAACATGAGAGAAAGAAGAGACAAAATGGGAAGTGCAGGTGCGTAGGGGAACCCCCGGCGCCCTCTTCCATTCGAACTAGACACTCCGCTGAACAACGCGCCGCGCATGCGCCCGGACCAGAGCCTTAACTAACTTTTCGTATGCCCTAGGCAGTGGCATTTTAACTCTCTCGGGACTCTTTAACTTTCTCGGAGGGAGAAATAATACCCAGACGGCACAGAAAATTTATCATAAATATTCATAAATATTTTACAAATTTATTTTCAAAAAATATTTTTTAAAGATTTATATATAATTATTTTTCATAAACCATTTAAAAATGATACAAAAATTATTATCAACAATTATAGAAAGTATAGAATATATTTCTAAAATGTACTGAAAAATATTTATGGTATATGAACTCGAAATATTTTTTATATTCTTTCATAATAATAGTATAAATATTTATTTTAAATATTTTCATAAATATTTATCATAAATATTTTTCCTTCTTATAAATATTTTGTGTTATCTGGTAATAAAACAAATACGATATAACAAAACGTGTAAATTATTTATAAATAATTATTGGGTATACAAGAAACTTGCAATATCATTCACGCGCATTAATGATTAACATCTTCAACAATAATATATTTTTAAATTAAAGAAAGATTGAATTATCGTTCTCATCCGTAGTCGATCTTAAATTATTCTTAATTAATTCTAAACTTGTTAAAACTTCGCGTTGCTTGAAATTTCCGAAAATGTTTCCGTCTAAAACGAGATAAATATATATTCGGGCGTTGAGAAGAGAAAAAGCAAAGATGTCAAATGCAGAAAGTCCAACCGACGCAAAAACAGATTTATAATCGAACAAATAATCGCGTAGCCACGGCCCTGGGACGCCCGGCCCGTCGCACGACGCCGTGCGGCAAGCGCAAGAGAGACAGACGCAAACAACGCGAGGGGAAAGCGAGATTCGCAGAATATTCCGATCGGAGCGTGAAAACGACGCCTGGTACCGATCGCCGACGATGCGACGCCCCGACGTCCCCTAGGAGTTGACGTCCGTCGAGAGAGAGAGATAGAAAAACGGGGGGGGGCGGGGGGGAAAAGGAGGAAGAAAACCCGGGAGTGTGCGAGGTGTGCGTCAAAGGCGTGCGACAAAATGTGATCGCCTCGTCGGGGCCGCCTTTCCATCCCATCGTCGTGACAGCAACGCTCAACGGACAGCGGACGCGGTCGACCGCGTGCAGTTTCTCTTCCACCACGTTCGCGACGGAGGTCGCCCGAGGCCGAGGCATGAACGGGCAGGTGCGATCGTCGCGGGAGAGGTTAGGTGGGTGAACGCGCGCGCGCACACACACACGCCTGCTGTTTACGTCTCGATCCCGCTCCCTTCCTCCGCCTCGCCCGCGACAGACGGCTAGCTGTCAATGGACCGCGACGTGGCGACGGTTTTTCCGACTCTCCCGTGTTTTTTTTTTCCTTTTGTCACCGTATTTTCCGCTCGACCCTTTTTTTTCTGTCTGCCGCTCTCTCTAACCTCCTTTCGATTGTGCTTGACGCCGTTCATTCGTCTCGTTTCTTCGGCTCGAGTTTGACACGCTGTGTGTCTGTGACAGCGCGAGGCCTAGTTTTCATTATCTCTCTTACTCTCTCTCGCTCTCTCTCTCTCTCTCTCTCTCTCTACGTGGAAAACGATCGAAGCGCAGTCTGCTTTGCCTGTGGCAAAATTGGATAGATGAAACGTTGCACGATGTGTAGATAGTGATGCCTATTGTCTGTTCACAGTCGCGTGATAAGACGGACGATGGACAGTAAAAAAAAGAAAACATTTACGATACACAGTTAAAAAACAATTTTTCTTAAGACATTAAATTATATCATTTTTTGTCTTCGTCTTTTAAACACTTAAAATGTTTTAGTTTTAAAAGGTGTTTAGAGTCAAAACGCATAAGAATAAAATCTTTGTATTTTAAATCTGAATACATTTAAATTTAAGCTAACACGTTTTTAAATGTTTGAGAAATAGAGATAAAAATGAAACATTTTAATATCTTAAAATTAAGCATTTCTTTTGGTAAATAAAAAAACACTTTGTATTTGTGCATTAAAGAAGAATGTTTGATAAGATATTAAAATGTTTTTATTTTCGTCCCCGTTTTTTTAAAACTTTAAAATGTTTCAGTCTTAAATGTTTTAAAAACACTTAAGATCTTAAAATTAAATACTTCTTTTTTTTGTAAAAAGAATATTTTGTATTCATGCATTAAAAAAGAATGTTTGATAACACATTAAAATATTTTACTTCTGTTTTTCAAACACTTAAAATGTTTGAATTTAAAATTAAAAACTGATGTCTTTAACAGATTTAGAACTTTTAATCAAAAGGAATTTATTTTTGTATTCCTTTCAAATACAAAAGGAATTTCTTTTCTATGAGAATTTGCAGCAAAAAGAATTTTAATTTAATTTAAGTAGATTACATTAATTTATGAATAATTTAAAATAATCTTTAAAAAATTCACAACGATGTTTATAACACCTAAAAAGTATAATAATTAAATCCTTAGTAAAAAAATCGAACCGACACCTACCCCTCTTCCTTCTATGTAAAAGAATCATGATTATTCCTTTGCTTTTCTGTTATTTTCCCCGCTCCTCTCTCAACGAAGCAAACGTTAATGTTTAAAAGACAATTAATAGTTAATAACAAATATTGTAACGTGGAATTGTGTTTTTTCCTTTTGAAAACTAGAGGCTTTCGTCTCTTATGTTAGCTGTTATTATCGCCGTTTTGTTAACCGTATGTCAATTTGGATAGTCGATTGAGCACACTAAATAAACCTAACGTTGTGTCAGGCGCGCACACACAGTCGAGATAAAGAAGGCGAGGAATGCATCGGCGGCGTCGGCGTCGTGACCCCTCTTAATTTGTTTACCTTGATGATTTATGTGTTAAAACAGCCCCCCGCGGACGATAACAGGTGCTAATCTCTCGCGATTCCGTGAAGCCGCTCCTCGCAGTCGATCGGAACATGCCGAGCGGAGCGTCAGGTGTTCGGGAGCTCGGCGGAACAATACGGACGCGATAATCTTATAATAAAACAACGTGGAAAAGAAAAATAATATCTTTAAGTAAGAAAAAGAGTATCATTTTTAAGATATTAAAATTGTTTAATTGTGTCTCTAATTTTTAAATATAAAAAAATATTCCAGTATTAAATTGCATTTACATTTTAGGCGGTACTATCTAATCTAGAGCTCGAGAAAGTGATCTATTTTTGAAGAAGTTTTTAAAGGAAACCGCTGCATTTTTCCATGCTCATACATTTTCTACAAGTATCTATATTTAGTAAATATCTACAAATTGTTATACTTTTATATACACGCAAAAGTTAAAATCGATAGTTTCGATAGTTTTCATCGTGTCAGTCGACTTGAAAAATGTGTTGGTTTTTTTCAATTTACGTAACACAGAAGCTAATAAATATTTAGCCATATCAGAATTTGTAGACGTTTACTAAATGTGTGAAAAAGTAAAGAAAATATGTGCAGCAGTTTTTTTGTAATGCCCAAAAATAAACTTTATCGCGCTCTAGACTGAAATAGCCCCTTATGAAGCAATTAAATATTTGTTTTAAACGTCTTGATGTTTTAAATCTAAATATTGTTTGAGACTAAATCATTTTTAAATATTTAAAGAAACGAAAACACACATGACACTTTAATACTTTAAAATTAAATGCTTCTTTTTTTTAGTGCTATCTGTTCTATGTTAAGTCACTCGCTTATAATGTATATGTAACATGCATATTATCCAGCTTGCACTAAAGCTTGCAAGGTACTTGATAGACCCGATTATTCAAATTGACACGCAGCTGATGAGAGCTGATAATAGTAGTTAACACATGTGAGACACGTGTAAATTCCCCTCTTAAAAGATGAAAGTAATTCTTGTTATTCGTTTAGAAATAAGGGGAAATAGTAGGGATAATTAAAGAATAGTTAACGGAAAATAAAAATGACAGAATTAGATAATTGATTAATTGATAAGAATAATATAAAAAACCAGCATCTATAAGGTAACATATCGTTTAATTCCAAGATAAAACTGTTTGAGCAGAGGATATCTTTGCAGGTGGTTTTGGTCCCGTGAACCTTGGAATATTTTCCGGGATGATCGCCACGGATCGTGTTCCTACCATCCAATCATTCAACTCGGATGCCGAGTTGGACGACACCATGGCCGTGACAGAGGTTGACAGCAAAGTCAAGACGAAATTGCTCTCTATGTGGAACAATGTTAAATATGGTATGTATATTGGACTCCTTGCAGTAAATAATTCCATATTTAAAGTTAAGTTTCAAGTTAGAAAAGTATTTTGTATATCGATCATATTCCTCTGCTGTGAATTATTACAGAATATTGCAGATTTCTTAGATTATTGTCTTTTTAGTAATGATTTAATGAATTTGTTGTGCATAATAGAATAGAAAGGATCATTTATTCCAGTTTATTTTTTTAACTTTTGTGCCAAAAGGTTGGACTGTGAAGATGAAGACGAACTTCTCCAAGGAATCTCCCGTGTGGTTGCTGGGTCAGTGTTATTTGAAGAAGTCGGAGTATCCCTTGGAGAGAGCGTCGGAAGCATTAGAACCAGTCGGAACGGGGAGCCAAGTCTCGTTGGCGATGGATGCCACGAATTTCGAGAATACCATAGAGGAATTCAAGAGGGATTTCATGTCGCGCCTTTGGTTAACATACAGACGAGAATTCCCGATCTTGAACGGCTCCACCTTTACCACGGATTGCGGTTGGGGCTGTATGCTACGCAGCGGGCAAATGATGCTGGCACAAGCGTTAGTTTGTCATTTCCTCGGACGAGGTAATTGCGATTCTTTTTCAAATTTACTTTGTCGGTGCTAGAAAGATTCGTTGATTCTCTGTTGAATTGTTAAGATTTCGAATGAAATGACTGATTTTCTTTTAAGGGGATCATAAACTGATGGAGAATACAGAATTAAAAACTCATTTACTTGTTTAAAGTAAACACACAAGAATAAATGGTAGAATGATGACATATCAAACTTGACATATCATACATTTAGATTTGTTTACACAATGAATCTTTTACTTCAACCTGTGATTTTCGCTGTGTCAATGAGCTAAGTGATAAATTTGTTTCCCGATTTTATATGCAGAGTGGAGATGGCGACCGGAACAATCGACTGACGAGAGCACTCATCGGATGATCATCAAATGGTTTGGCGATCAGCCAACACCGGAGTCCCCGTTCTCCATACACAAACTTGTGGCGCTCAGCGCTTCGACGGGGAAACGCGCGGGCGATTGGTACGGTCCTTCTTCGGTCGCGCATCTCTTATGTCAAGCTATGGAACGCGCCAGCGAAGATCCCAACAATAAGCTCAATCAGTTGGCGGTATACGTCGCTCAAGACTGTGCAGGTTAGTATCAGGTTAGTGAATCATTTTTTTATGTTGCATTGTTATATATAAACATATATAACAATGCGACATAAAAGAATGATTCACTTATCGAAAGTGGAAAAACATGCGACATTTGAATCTTTAATATGTACTTATTATAAAAAATTAATTTTAATTTTAATTAATTTTAATTAAAGAAATGTCTATTACCTAAATAGCAGTGAAAAATTAAATAACAATTCTGTTTCTGTGAAATAATATAAAGTTTCAAACAAATATATAACAGAAGCGTATTAATAACTTTTCTCATCAAGGAATAAAGATTTCTTCATTTAAAGTTTTACAATTTTCACTCTTTATTTATGTCCGTGCATGAATTAATAAATTTTTTTTTTCAGTGTACATGCGAGATGTCGAGAATGTCTGTTGCACTCCTGACGGTAGACGGAAGGCATTAATACTCTTAGTACCCCTGAGGCTCGGCGTTGAGAAGCTGAACCCTGCTTATGCACCCTGTTTGACAGCACTATTAGCATTAGACACCTGCATCGGCGTGATCGGTGGCCGTCCGCGACACTCGCTTTACTTTATCGGTTATCAGGACGATAAACTGATCCACTTAGATCCGCATTATTGTCAGGTATTATTTTTATATCTTTTAATTTTAAAAATGGATTTTATTTTAAAATATAGTTAAATAATAGTTAAATAATAGAATATAGTTAAATCACTCACTGACTCATTTTCTCATTCACTTCTTTAGGAGACTGTTGACGTCGAAGGAAACGAAAAATTCCCGTTGACAAGCTTCCACTGCACGTCGCCGCGAAAAATGTTGCTCTCGAAGATGGACCCCAGCTGTTGCGTAGGCTTCTACTTTCCTGACAAGGAGTCGCTCACCGACTTTATGGAAACAATTCAACGGGTAAGCGTATACACATTCTTTTAACACATTTTAAAGAGAATGCGACTCGTATAACAAATTAACACGTTCGACGCAGCGTCGATCCCTGGAGACACTGAACTTTACGTTTGGGCGGCGTCAATCCCTATGGACTGACATTATACTTTTTTTTTTAGCCGAAATGGATCCCTAGAGACCGACAGTATCAAACTTATAGATATATATATTTACACTTTTTTTAATGCATTGGCTGACCCCTCTTCTTTGGCTCTAAATGGAGAATGGAACAAAAGTGTCACCGCGTTGAACGCGTTATCTTCTGTTTAAATATTGTATGTCTTGGCATCCGCTGACTGTTCTCCGCCGACTGAACGAAAAACATAAAAATTCAAAATCGGCTGCGCGCAGAACATGTTAATCTAGTGAATCTTTAAGTTATATTTAAAAATTAAAAATAAAAGTGTATGTAATGTTGATTGCTGAAATGTATCATCAAAGAGATCAGATCGTAAATTTTTGAGACGTAAAGACGGTACGCTGGAAAATAAGTTAAAAATGTATAAATAAAGAAAAAAAAAATAAAAAATTCTATTTCGAGCAAAGTTAAGATGTCTTGTTTAACATTGCAGTTTGTAATACCTAACCAGAACATAGACTACCCGATGTTCCTTTTCTGCGAGGGAAGCGGAAAGGATTTGCAGCAAGGAATCGAAGTAGTCGAGGGTCTTCTGCCATCGCCAAGCCAGTTTGGTCACGAGAGTGTGGAAGACGATCTATTCGAGTGCGAGGAGTTCGAGTTGTTGCAGTAAGATAGGAAAAAAATAGGACAAAAGAAACAGACGACACGCGGGGATATGATACACGTGATTGCGTGCTCATCCGAACTACTCTCGCGAGAAATTATCTCTGCGTCTCTATCTGTTCGCTCAATACCTCGCGACAGTATACTTTTCGTACATCCGCTTTTCCAGATCGCATGTAGAAAAACGTAGAAAACCCGAATCGGATATATCTGGAAAGAATGAAGCATTCAGTATCGTAGCGGAGAGCGACGCATTCCTATCGATCTCAATGCGTATACGAAGACAAGCTTTGAATTGACTTTCAATGACCAGTTATTGTTATTTATTGATCTGTTCTTTTTAACTGAACTTTTTGCATAGTTTAACTTTTATCTTTTTCTCCCCGTAGAGGAAAAAGGAGAAAAAATGAACTGCAAGAAGTTTAGCTAAAAGACGAAACGGATCTTATGAGATAGGAAATAAGAAAGCAAAATTATTCCCGACTTTAGTACAAGTTATTCGATTAAGTTGATTCGTTCGTCTTTCCGATTGTTTAATATGTAATATATATGTGTGCACTTATGATAATGCACAACTTTTTTTATCTGGTTATATATAATCTCGAAATTCGTTAATAACTTTACATATCGGTTATTAGTGATAATTAACTTAATAACTTAATTTAAAATGACTTAATATTGCAGTAGTCTATTAGAAGCGAATATTTATTTTGATGTTACAACGAGATTTTTGTCAGTCTTGAAAATATCTTACGATGCGCGTTAAATTTCATTGTTGAATTAAAACTTAAAATTGTATTTTGCGAAATTCTCTTTGACTGTGTTGTTACGAAAAAACACTCGCGCGAATAAAAGCGCGATGATTCTCAAGTCTGATTCATTTAAAGAAAAAGTATGTTAAGACGTTTATTTATTTATTTATTTATTTATAATCAAATTACTCTTGAGTAATTTTTCTGCTTTGAAAAGGAAATAATGAAGGATTTGAAAAACGTGAACATGATATATACAGGGTGAAGTATCTAATGGTGTATGCGTCTAAATATTTATTTAGAAAATTCAATATCTGTGTATCTATTTATAGATATATGAATAAAAATATTTAAAAGCGTATATTTGAAAAAACAATAAGTTTTTCGAATATCAAAAATTACGTCCTTAAACGAGTCTATTTTCCTCGTTATACTCTAAGCTAAATTACTTCGTCTTAAATATTTTCATAAGAAACAATAAAAGCATTTACAATAAAGTAAAGTAGAATAGAGAGAATAGACTAGAATGAAAAATTAATTTTGCGCTTCAGAATTACTCGAGCGCTAAAAAGCAAGATTACGTGATATGTGCAAGATGACAAATAAGCCTAAAGTATTCTCTAAAGTATAATGTAGATTTAAAAATAGAAGAAAATTTAAAAAAAGAAAATTATATTATTAAAAAAATCATTTAGAGCACTCCTTTAGATGCCTCGCACTGTATATGTATGTATGCGTGTGTATATATGCATATGTATATGCGTATATTGTACTTATACTGTTGAATATGTACACAACATTGTTATATATCTCTCTTACAACTGTATAACGCTATAATACGCTCGAAATAAAATGAGAAATGTGTGATTACGTCATCCCGGAAAGTATCGCCCATTATATTATCATCGAATAATAATCCCTACTTTGTACTATACTTTGGCTAAGCGGCAGCAGCTATAGTAGCTCGTGCAAACGCTAAAAAAAAGATATAACGCGCGCACGATTCAATGTCTCTGAGTCGCTGTGAAATCTTGTATTATCTAGGTGCGTTCTGCATCGGGGAACGTGTACAAGCTTATTATTGCCGACGCGACGATATCACGTATTTGCAACCTAATGACATTCATGCTCTTGTGTGCGTTCGTGTGCGTGAGAGAGCGTCGCGCGCGAATCGCGTTATAGTACGTTGCATTCTCCCTGTCGTTGTCGCAAGATATAAAGAAAACAATTGTTACCGAACGTGCGTGCGCCTATTCTTGCCTATTACTCGAGATCGCGTGATGCGAGCGAATCACAAGCCTCAAGTAAGTCTAAACATATTTGTTCGTTTTAATCTTCTCACTGAAAAAAATTAGGCGCCTGGAATTTTATCTAATCTAATCCGACCCTCTCTATATATCTCTATATTTACTACTTAATTATCTACTTAATTTTTTAAGTAGGAATTGGTATAAATGTAATATCAAAAAATCTTTTCCTTTTAGATAAATCTCTAAGAGGAAAAGGAGTAATTTAAGCATATTTCTATTTAAGGATCCGATTGATCAGCGCAATTGTTTGATACGTATTTGAATAGATCTATCTAAAAATTTGATATCTAAAACTCAGCAGTATTGTGCCACGCAATCTCTGATCGTCGGCCACATTTCGTTGGTGGTGTTACCACGGAACTCCCTTAGTATTCCGATTTCGCGATAAAATTGCACAACCGGCTCGGTCTTTATTGCGTAATCCTGCAGCCTCTTCTGCACGACTTCCAGCTTGTCGTCCTTCCTCTGGGACAACGGCTCACCCGTAACGTCATCCTTACCCTGTAAGAAATTTATTAATTAGCGCCAAAACTTCTTGTAATTAATAATATTTTATAATTATAGATTAATAGATCAAAATACTGTACGCTCGGAAAAGAAGTGTTTAAGATATTAAAATGTTTTATTTCTGTCTTCGTTTTTCAAATATTTTAAAGCTATTGAAGTTTCAAACGTTTTAGTTTTATTAAACAAACATTTTTAAGTATTTAAAAAAACGGAACTAGAAAGAAATAAAATATTTTAATACCTTAAAATTAAATTTTACTGATAACTTCTTTTTCAAGCGTGCAGTGGATTCTATCGTGTTATAATTAATTATAATTTTTAATATTATATCGGATAATATATTCTATTATATACAATACTTTTTTAAATAATAACAAATCGTTAATTAGGAATTAATTAAGAATATATAGGCTCTCAGTTATATCCTCGGTCGCGCTCGTTTCTTCTGTCTCTTTTTCAATGCAATAGATATAAGTATACATTCGTTGCGTTGATTACCGGCACTCGTGGATCGTTGAAGCCGATGTTGTAGACCCTGCCGCTGGGCAGATGGACCCATCGGCTCTTGACTCGGTCCAGAATGACGTCGGTCGGCACCACGAGATTCAACACGAGATTGATTGGGTGCAGCCTTTGCAGTCGCTCCGCCTGCGTCAACGTCCTCGGGAATCCTGCCAAGATATTCGTTCGCGTTTATAGAAAAACACACACACACAGGTGGGTGGGTTCATGGCACGAGCGTTCAAGACGACGACCTTGGCCACGACGACGAGGTCGGAATCATTTCCTCTCTCCACTCACCGTCGAGCAGCCAATTCCCATCCGCCACCGAATCGATCTCGTTGCTGATCAGGGATATCATCGTGTCGTCCGGCACAAAGCTACCGCTGTCCATGTATTTCTTCACCTCCTTGCCCAGAACTGCGAACGAGACGAGTTTGTGCCTGAGAAACGTGCATTTTGCCAAATGAAATGGCACGTGTCTTCACGCGTTTTCGTTGAATTGCATTGTATAAACGCGAAAATGTCATTATATTAATGGTAAGTGTGTCGAGGGTGTGTTTCTAAAATTAGCAGCCCGACAAACTTACAAGCACCGATTGATGGATAGAAACAAACGCGGAAATTTAATTTGATGAAAATTCTATATTAATTAAAGCTTCAATGTTTATAACTCATATGTCATTGACTGCCAGATTAAATATTGAATTGATTACATGTAATATTTAAAAATATATAATTTAAAACGTAAATTATATAATTGTGTTCTAAATATATATGATACATTTAAAAGGTTATTTACAATATGTGATATGATCGACAGAGATAATGTCACCGAAACTATAGCAATTCAAGCGCGTTATCGCAGTTGTAAAAAAATTTTTCCAATATTGTACTTATCGAAGATAAGATTAGACGCGGGGAATTTATTTTGTCGAAATATAACGACATATAACAATTTCGACATGTTTTTAAAATTAGATTGATAACGCATCGGCAATCTTACAGATTATATAACGCGGACGAGCAATAAAAACACAAAGTTCGTCAAGGAAACCAATTATCGCGTCATCGAAGTCACGTGTCATCGAAATTAATGATAACACGCGTGAATCGACACAACGAGCTAGGTTAACGATAAAATCCCGATAACATATTACCAAAAAAAAAAAAGTAAAAGAAACTCGGAAATTTGTATGCAACAGAAGATATGACACGCGTTTCCGAAACATCAACAAAAAAGTCCAATACAAATCTTAATTCGTACATGAATTCAATAACAAAACAGGAAGCGACGGGGAAATCGAGAGAGCGGATCCAAAAAGGGAGAGTTTTGATGGGAAGAAGGGAAAGGGAGGGAGAAAAGGACGAGGGTCCGCATGTCGACGACGACGACGACGACGACGACGTACCAGTGTCGGCGGACACGTGGAGGCGCAGCCTGTCGCCGCTGGAGATGTGCGCGACGCCGAACTGCTGGACGATCCTGGAGGAGACGGTGCCCTTGCCGGAGGCCGGGGCGCCCAGGATAACGGCCCTGAGGGCCGTCGCGGCGGCGCGACACGTGGTGATCGCTACCATCGGAGGCGGTCTGCTAGGCGGCTGACGGCGAGTTCCGCAGGACGACGACGACGACGGCGACGACGACGACGACGACGACGACGACGAGCGTCCAAGTGGCCGCGGCGATCTCGCATCGCCCGCGTCGGACTCTACCCTCGGTCCCTACTACTGCCGTCGAACTTTGATACGCGCGAGCGACGATAAGGCCGCGGCGCGTGGCCTAATCGTCGCGGTTACCCGACGGCCGACGCGGCGCGCCGCGCCGCGCCGTGACGCGTCGTGACGCAACCGCGACGCGCCGTTTCGTAACGTCACGTCGGAGCCGCGCACGCCCGGTCGCGATGGATAGACGATTACGGACCGACGCGGAATTGAATTGACCCCCGCGCCGGTCCTTGGCGCTCGACGAACCGTTGAACCTTAATGATCGATTGAGATTTAAGAATGTTTTATGCCTGATGGTCTACGCTGTCTTTAAGGGAGTTCTGCTGCTAAATCAAGATGAACAGATTTTCATGAAATTTTTGTAGAGAAGTTCGAATTAGTGATATAAATTGACTGTCACAATTTCAAAAAGCTGAACTAGCTAGTTATTTGGATATTAAATATTTTGTTAACATGGGCTCTTATGGGAATCGATGAATTTTCAAGATTTTTCAGTTTTTATTGTTGTATTAAACATAGAAGTAATGAACAGATGTTAGTGAAATTTTACAACGATACATCTTAACTATCCAGAAAAGTACTGTTAAATTTTTCAAACGATTTTGCAATGCAAATTTTGCACTTGCTCGTTTGAATGAAATAATTGATAAGATAAAAAAAGTTTACAATAATCGAAGTAATACAGCACGCAAGTGTGGTAAATGTGTGCTAGTGATAGAACATGAATTTCAAATTGTTGTATTCAGTTATCTAAGGGTGGTATAATAGTGAAGAATGTTTATTCTCAATTAAAAAAAAATTATTTCAGTAACGAAGGTAGTACTTTATAGCCGAATTTCTTTTATATTCACCATTATTAACTTTAGACCATATACAGCAAAAAAAAAAGAAGACAACAAAATGGTCATTTAAATATTTTTCTTTACTTGAACCCCTGTGCCACTTGTTGTGCCGGGTCTGAGCAGAGGAACTTTCTTAAGATCGTGTGTTAAAGTGGTCTGATGTTAAGGTGCGCGTGTAGCTGTGTCAAACTATCTTTAAGAAACTATTCTAAAGATAATTTGACACAGTTACACAGCGCACTTTAACATCAGACCACTTTAACACACTATCTTAAAGACAGCGTGTAGATCAGGCATTAGAAGTACAATACGGAAGAAGTTATTGAAATTTGAAAGCTGCAGGCTTCTTTGGTTTATTCTTCTTTTTTTTCTCTGATTTTATAATGTCAATTTATAATGTCCATTTCTATAAATCTAAATTAATTTTAATCTTGGTTTAACTTGTCCTTCATCTAATTGTTCTTTTTCTAATTCTTAGAACTAGAGAAAGATAAAGAACAAGTTAAGCGGAGATCAAAGTTAATCCGCATTAGACCTGAACATATGGAAATGAACATAAAAAGACATCTTGTGCAACATTTGAAATATCTTAAATGTCTTCTAGATATTTGTTAGAAATATCCTGAAGATGTTAAATTTATTAAAGATCTTTTCAAGAAAAAAACTATGTAGAAGTTAGCTAAAAAATATCAAAAACTTTGTTTTAAAAGATTTCTATAAACATCTGACAATATCTTAATAGATATCTTTAAGATATTTGTTACACATTTCTACAAGGTTTCTAATAGACACTTTCGAAAAATATCAAAATGTTGTAACATTTAAAATATATTTTGTCATGTCCCGGATTTTTTGGAGAACTTTCGAAGAGATATCTCACGATATGCGATTTTTGAAAACATTTTCCGGATTCCGAACAGAAAAGGATATTAATTGTTTTCTAATAGACGTAGATGACGACGTAGATTAATTAAAAGTTAATTAAAGATTTTAAAAATCAATTAAGAGACTTTTATCAATTTGAAAACTCTACCGAGCTTTCAAACACGGCAGCGATTCCCGCGACGGTGCGACTGATCACGTGACAGTGCCACCTAGCAATTCTCAAAAATTCTCTACGATTTCTCATGTTGGCAACCCTGTTGGCGGTAAGAGAGTTAAGAAACTACGTCTCGTGGAAATCGAATGTTGCGTTGCATTCTGCATCTGTTCGTCGTTATCTGCGAGCGAATTGGAGATCTTAATCTGCTTCAATTTCCTTAATCAGTCGTCATGTCGAGTAGCACTCACGAGGAGATGATCCGTCGAATCAGCGAGGCGCAGATGGAGCTAAAAATCAAACTCGAGCAAGTGTCGCGTCTACGAGGTAAGTGTGTCTGAAGATTCTCGAACCTCGAGAATTTAACTAATTAGTCACGTCAAAGAGAAGTCGCATATATCATCATATAATTAAATAAAAAAGTATTTTACGATTCTTTAAAACTAAGGATGAACGATCGTTGGATCTGTTGCAGTTGACTGCGCGAAGCTGCAGTTGGAACTGCTGAAGCTCTACAAGCCGCAATGCCTCGAGATACTGGAAGCGCTGCAGGACATTTCCGCACCGGGGAATTCCGTCGGCTGCAATGGCGGCGACGCTGCCGTCGTCAAGTCGCGCGATGACGTTCAGGTAACGTTCCTGGATAAAACGTCGGATTGAAACCCGATCAAAAATTTTTTATGTAAAAATATATAAAAATCTATAGAATTCCCAGATAGCATAAAATATTTATAAGAAGGAAAAATATTTATGATAAATATTTTGTACATATTTTTATGTCCGAGTTTGCCAGGTATAACAAAAATTATGATAAACATTTATGAAAATACTTAAAATAAATATTTATATCATTATTATTAAAGAATATAAAAAATATTTCAAATTCATATACCATAAATATTTTGCAGTACATTTTAAAAATATATTCTATATATTGTTGATAATAATTTTTGTATCATTTCTAAATGGTTTATGAAAAATAATTATATAATCTTTAAAAAATATTTTTTGAAAATAAATTTGTAAAATATTTATAAATATTTATGATAATATTTTGTGCTATCTGGGTTATATATAATGGTGAATAAGCAATTTTTTCCCGGTAAAAAAATTTTTATACGGGAGTATGTATAAATCTTTAGAATTATATCGGAATTATATAAAATTATCTAAAATTATATAAAAATATACAACATAAAATTTTGCATGGACATTTTTGATACATAATTCTAGATTTTTACATACTTTTACATGAAAAATTTTATACCGGGAAAGAATTAAAAAATATTGACACTTCGTCAAAGGACAGAATTCAGAAGATATTCAGAAGATATTAAATTGAATATCTTCTGAATTCTTCGCATTCGATCGCAATAAGAAGCATTCAAATGAATGCGAACCTTCGCATTAGAAAAGATTCATTTCTTCCGCTAATTGTTATCGGATTCGGTAGCATACGAGATTTCGCGATTCTATTCTCAATATCGCACTGAAAAGTATTGGCCACGATCCAATCCGAGATTTTTGCAAAGCGGAATTCACGATAAAACCTTATGAATGCGAAACGCTACTTTTGAATAAAGACATTTTACGCAGAGGTATCTAATCGTGCAAAATTGTCGCGGGGATGGGACGCAATAAAAGCCGGCGCACTTATGTTGAAATATATTTATTACATTTCGAATATAGGACCGACGCGTCGACTGACACGCGTGTCCGCATTAACGCCGTGTAACGTAAAACATTTGATATATTATATATTTATATATATGTAATAGACAGTAATAATAGATATAGATTTTTGCGAAGATAGACTCTTTGGAAGCTGCGTCGAGTATCCTTCCTTTGTCCTCCCTCTCCTGTTTTTTCTCCTTTTTTTAATTCTCTCTCTCTCTCTCTCTCTCTCTCTCTCTCTCTCTCTCTCTCCCTCTCTCCATCTTTGTCTTCTCTTCTTCACTGTCTGTTCTCGTCGACCGACGACGACGAGAAAACCGGCGCGATCGAACCGGCGATTCCGCGTGTAACTACTCTGCGTGCGAGAAATTAAACACGAATAATCGCGCTATAATGTATAATCTCGATTTTCGCGAATCGAGAACGCGAAGAATTAATGCGCTAAGGGGGAGGGGGAGGCGCGTGCGCTCACAACAATTCTTTTTCCCTTTTTTTTTCTCCTCGTCTCTTTTTTAGGATACTTAACACAGTAATTTACGCACACTTATTTCACTTCCGCCTTGTCTGACTCTTCTCATTTGCGAGGCGACCGTTTCAAACTCTCGTCCGACGGGATTCCGCGTGCTCGTGCCCGCCCGTGGTGATTGCGAATTGTTCGTCGTGCGTGCGGATTTAATCTCGGTGATGTAATCATTTATTGTCTTTGTAACTCGTTAGATCGTTGTTCAGTTTGGTGCAGAAGAAGAGAAGGAGGGAGGACGTTGTGCCTCAGAAAGCCGTCCGGACGAATAGCAACACCTCGCAAAAATTGTACAAGATAGATCAAGAACATCTTTCCTCTTACAGTTATTAGAGACGTTACCTAATATCCTCCTTTCAGAATCCAGGGTCCGCAAACTCATTTTCTTTTAACAGATGGGACGCGTCGTTTTTTCATTAATTGGAACATTTATATTCTTTTTCCTTTACTTTTCTTTAATTCACGATTTTGAAATCTTTGAAGGAGCGCCGTCTGTGCAAGAGGTGCTGCCTCACTCGAGTACCAATTAACGTGTGTACCTGTTTTTCCGAGACCCCGATCTCGAGAACCGAAGGGAAACGGACGAACGGACGAGCTCCGCGAGTCTTTGCGAAATCGCGGATTCTTTTCTTCTTCTTCTTCGCTAGCTGGTACCGGTGGTGTTCTGCGGAGTATCAACGCGGTTTCCGTTGATCCGCTCTACTTCGACTCGGGAACAGGACTTTTCGTGTCGCCAGCCCGTGTTTAATCCTCAACCGGTACCACACGGCGCAGGGTCTCCTTTCTGCTGGGGGAATCCCCGAAAGCTTTAAGGAAACGTATGGTACCGTGGTGAGGATTAATCTTGATTCGTGCTCCACATTACGACGGAAGATTCTTAGGTACCGGTAAACCGCCGACTACCCGGACGAAACTTTTCGATAAAGGGGGAACCGGTAGGCCACGGACGAAGTTGCCGGGGAGATTTTCCATCCAATTTGGATCATCTAGAGTATCTAGAGTATTTTTATTCCCTCTTCCCCTTCATTATTACTACGGAGAAGAACAAATAAAAAAATTCTAGATACTTTATACTTTCTTCTTTTAAGGACTTCTCTGAAACCATTTGTCCTCTCGAAAGATCCTCCGCGGTAGCAAAGGGAAAAAAAAAAAAATTTGGGAGAAAAATCCCCCAGCCCGGTAACTTTGACCAGAGGGTGTTGCGCGAAATAAACAAGGTGCAACTAGGTTTAGCCGTTAATTAAAAACCAAGATACCCCTTGGATAAAGTGTGCTGTGTCCACGCTCACATCCAGATGGACACAGCACACTTTATCCAAGGGGTATCTCAGTGACATTCTCTGGACATTTTTAGCGCATCCCTCGGTGCGTATCCCCGTGCTGAAACGGAAGGGACAGGGGAGAGAGAGGAAGGAAGGTGTCCGGATAACCTAGCGGTCCACCACGGTCGCGCGGCCGAACTGGGGGAGTGAGGGTTGTTGAGGTGTGGGGGGAGGGGGTCGGGATGGTTGTTTCTTTCGCTCGCTCGCTTGATCCTTTATTGCTCGGACATGGTCTGCTGCAGCGCGTCGAGGGCGCCCTCGTGGTGGAGGCGACGCCCGGCGGTGCCCTCGTACGCCGGCGACGTGCGGAAGTAGCGGTGCTCGTATCGCGCGTGGTACCGCCGTAGGCAGGAGGTGGACTCGCCGCGGGCGTTCCTCGCGCGGCACTGCGCGCTCGCCGCCGTAGGCGGGTGCAGCTGCGACAGCAGCAGCGCGGCGCTCGCGCACGACTGCCTCTCGTCCTCGTGGACCGCGGCCATCGCCATGGTCCGGGCCGCCTGCCCGGACCGCTCCCTGGACTCCAGCGTGTCGCATATCTTCTCGGCCTCCAGGGCGTAGTTGGCGAGGCAGGGTAGCAGCCCGTCCTCGTCCTGTGCCTGTTTTCACGAGAAATAGTTTTGCCCGTTAGAGTAGCGGGACAATTCGAGAGAAATCTCGGTTGCCAAAAACTGAATTCTGAGATTATCTTAACGTCGAAGAGTTAGGTCTTAAATATATCTAGATTATCTAGAAGTACATTACTGGTGATAAGTATTCGCCCACTCTAATTTTTGTCTTTTATATATCTAAATTTCGTTCTAATTCCATATAGCACAAAGCTATTCCAACAACATTACAACAACATTGTAATCTTGCAGATTGCAGTGCAATATTGCAGAAACATTGTATTACGGATTTGCTAACTTTCAATAGCAATGTCTTATTAATATTTTAGAAACGCAAAAAATATTGTAATACTATGTTTTCTGATTATTATTAATTATTATTATTATAAGAGAATTTTATCATATATGCATATACTTGCATTTAACATTTAATACAAAATTAAATAATATAAAATTTTATGAAAGAACAAACATTTCAAATAAAATATAATTACATATTGTTTATATATGTTTAAGCGCGCGCGTGTGTACATATGCGCATATATACACCGAGTCGTTAAACACACTGTATGTTAAAATTCTTTTTTTATTCTTTAAACATTATTTTTTAATGGCTGTTAAAAATAATTTGCTTTTTTGTGTAATAAAATAATTATATTAATATTACTTATTAAATTTGTATTTATCTTATTTTATTCCCAATAAAAAATATATGATTTATTTTAATTTAATTTAATTAGTTTTCATTTATTTAAAATAATAATAATAATTATAGTAATTTATGCTATATAATATTCCACAATAATAAACAAACTATTTTTATTCATTATTGCAAATACATTGCGCTGCAACATTGCTACAATATTATAACGCAATATCGCTAAAGACGGACATTTTGACGTTGTAACATTGCATCAATATTATATCTACATTATGCAACTAATATGCAATATTGCAATCTCGCAATAAAAGATTTCTGCAATCTTTTCTTTCAGTGCTGTATGGAATTCTATCATATTTCCCTGATAAATGGAGAAGGATTGAATATTTCTCTTTATAATTTTCAACTCTTCTTTTAATTCCTATTATTTATGAGATGAGCAAATAATTTTTTTGAGCGGCGGTATATTTAATACTTAGAATACTGATACTCAAATATTATCGCAATGGAAAATGTTGTTGGAACGAATCTTTATCGATACTAAATTATTTTTGTTAATTTCTGAATTATCGAAAGTCTCAGTTAAATAAAAATGGGAATTTGTGTAACGTACACAAGCTTTGCAGATCTGCAGTTTCACGCAGGGCACGTAGAGCATCCGAGACGTGTCGCCGGCCAGATTATCTACGGTTCGGCATCGCCATTCTATGGCTTCTAATTCCGGGCAATTTCTAGGCTCCTCCACGGCTGTTAATCCCAACGATTGTGTTACGTAATCTGTATTAGCTATATTATTCAATACGATTCATTGGATTTGTATAAATTATCCCAGAATTGCTGAGCCATCTCTTTTCCCTGCAGATTTTTTGTTCAATATTTTCTTAACAAAAAATGAGAGATTAATAATTTTTTAATTATAATCGATTTAGGTTAAAAAGTTTCTTTAAAAGTTAAATAAGTGCTTAGTTTTGAGAACAAAATGTTACTTCTTATTATTTAATTTTAACCTAATTTTATTTTAATAAAGTAAAACTATAGAGTCTGCAGATAAGATTACAAGGTTAGAAGAAAACTAAAGATAATGTAATCAAATTATTTGTAAAGTAAAGCTTAAGAGTTTTGATTGAGATATAAACTGATGATGATAAAATTAATAAAAAATGCGTAACGTGTGTACACTGTAAGTTTTCCGACTGAATTATTTTGTTACGTAACCATTTGTTTGTCCAAACTGCAGTTGATTCAATCTCATGAACTTTTTAGTGTACACGTTTTTATTAAGAAGATGTTTCAAGTCTGGGATATTTTGTATGTTCTACATAATTTCCTCCATAATTCTCACTTCTTTTCGGATATAATACTCACATTCGCCTTCCTCTACATTGTTGTGGATACCGTTCCGTTTCTCGTCGGCTTTACTGCCACTGCCAGTGTTCGAATTACTGTTCTCGCGAAAATTGGACGTAAAATTGTTCTGGGCCTCCTTTTGTGTTCTCTGTGCCTCCTTCTGAGCCGCAACGTTATTTCGAAGATCGCTCAGCGCTTTTCGCATCTTCTGCAACGAATAAGCCGCTGCCATTCGCGACATTAACTTATCCTTCACCTGTTGAACATTTTCATAAATGTAATTTTTTAAATAATAATTAGATACATAATTATCATATTAATTATATTATTAATTATTAGTTAATTTAGCTATCTTTTATTTTTTAAATATTGACTTAATCATGAGATAATATTTCAAAATTAAATTAATATTTGGGATTATACTTTTTGAAAGTTTTATTTGTATAACATATTGAACACACATTCATTTTATTTATAACGAATTCGAATAAAGCTTATGTGTAGAAGAAATTACCTTCTGCAGATCCGCCTCATCCTCTGAGGCGGCATACCGCATAGCCTCTTCGACAATCAAGTCCTTAATGTATTTCAATTTCGAGTCCATCTGCTCGAGTTTATCCTTCCGTTCATTCTCTTCCTCCTTTGGCTTCAGATTTTCGGCCATATTCTGCCCAACAAAAATCCTTAATTCGTTTCTCCGTGTATAAAATTAAACAATCATTAAGTTATTATTAATACGGAGTAGATAAAGGAGTAAATACTTAAAAAAAAATTCTTATTATCCCCACTGTGTGGCACAGAAGTGTCCGACAAAGAGAAATTTAATTACGATATACCTCGTAGTAGCGCTGCAGCATCCACTCGTCGTCCTGATTCTGCGTGCCCTGGCCGGCCGTGAAGGTGGCCTTCTTCCTCCTCCGGTCGATGCCGAAGTATTGCGACCAGTCGACGTTCTTCTTCCTCACCTGGATGAATTTCGAAGACGCGGCCGTTTTCGTAGCGTTTTCCTTTTGGCCCTTCGGGGAGGACGGCGTCACCTTCGGCGGCGCTTCCGACTTGCCCTCATGCCCGCCGTGCTCGTGCTCGTGATCGTGAGTTTGACTAGGTTCATGCTTGTGATCGTGACTCTTGTTCTCGGGTTCCTGCTTGTTGTGAACGTGATCGTGGTCGGACTTGTGTGTGTGATTGTGCGAGTCCGGAGGGCCGAACAGGGCTCCCAGGTCTTGGGCAACCTTGAAATAGGAATGCGTCACATTGCTAAGTCCGTATAGAAAGGAAAAGGAGTATTCTTGTTTTGAGAATAATTCTAGTTTCAAAATATTAATTATTACGATTATGGTGTAAACATTCTCCCTTTCTAACACATAAGGAAATGGTCCCATGAAAGAAAAATATATTCTCTTTATTCAATAATAATTTTCATGAGTCGAGAGGAAAAAAAATGTCGGATAGAAAACAACGACACGACAATTTAACAATAATTGTTTTATACATTTTGTACAAAAAATTTGATCTTCCTTAAAAATCCGTGATACTCTTTGATAATTAAATTTTTGGTCTGAAGATTTAATACGTTATCTCAATATTTAACATTTCGAAAGTGAAATAAAGAAAGTGAATATTATAAAGATGCTTTCAAAACAAGAATGTTTTCTTTTTTTTCTTTCTGTACGTCGACGTTTGATTGTGGTTAATTCCATAACGAGTGCGCCGCACGAAATCAATACGGAACGACTGACGGAGCGGATAATAGAGCAATTATTACATTATTCGCGGACATTGATGCGACACTGTTGTCCTGCCGTTCGTCGCGTTTTTACCTTGGGATCCGTGGTTTTCAGTTTGGCTTGGGTAGGTTTGGGACTTCTCTTAGCAACCGGGTAGCGCTTGGTCAGCCTGCGATAGCTGCTGAACTCGCGGCCGATGGGAAATCGGGCGTTCACGTTCCTACGTTCCGCCACCGGCAGGTACAGGATGCCACCCTGTTCCTCGTCGCGGTCCACGAACTCGCCGTCGCTGCTGCCGTCCCTCGTCTGGCTCCTCAGCGGGCCCTTGCCAAGCAGCTCGCCCCATGACATTGGTCCTGCCGTTCTGTCGAGCAAACGTTCGCGTTCCTTAAATTTCCACGTGAATAATTCCCTTTTATTTTTGAGACGAAAATTTATTTTCAAAAATGTATTTTCAAAAAGTATGATGAATATAAATATTAATTGTTTTTGCATATTGACTCTAATATTTCTGTAATTATTCATAAGTACTTTAATATAAATATAAAAATCAAAATAGCAAAAATAGTAGCAGAAAGGATTGTGAAAAATTGGAACAATATAAGAAATATCAGAGAATAATACGAATAATCCCCTCTCTAAATTTGACATTAACCTTCTTAACAACAGTCAAAATTAAATTAGTTTATTCAAAGATCATATCGTTAACTACACTTATAAAACTCTAAAATTCGTTTTTTACACTATAATATCGACGTTAGGGTCAAAGGGATCAGCCATTCTTACTCTCATTCCAACTTACTCATATACTTTGTTCCCTCTACCAGCTCTATATCTGTCGTAAAGCGACTGTAAAGCAGTCAGGTAGTCGTCGTCATCGACCTCCACGAGCGGACCGTACGGAGAACCGTCCTGCAGTTCCTCCACGAACAACTTGGTCAGATCCTTGTCGTCCAGGTTCAACCGGGCGTCACCGGCGCCGCCTCGCTTGCGGCTGCCGCTGCGCTCGCGCTCGCGGAAGATCGAGGCCACCGGTTCCTCCTGCAAGCAATTATCATCCGCGATGCTCGTTAAACATCAGGGCCTAAACTTGGAGGGCGGTAAACGTCATGCTCAGCAAGACACCGAAACTCTCCCTTTTGACCCCTCTTCTTTGCTTTCTTTTAAAAATCGAATTTTATTGTGACTCGGACGAAAGACCAGTTTCATATTATTTAATTAAATTAATATAAATATGTAATTATATTTATATTAAATCTAATTAAACAGATTAATATTTTGTCCACTTCTATTGCCGTCTATTACTTTCTTTATAACGGAGAGGGGAGCTTACCTGCTCAGGCAGAGTCTCCAAATAATCGAGCAGCGCCCTTTCAAGTAACTTGTTGTTCAAGCCCTGGAGACCCTCACCCACCGTTTCCAGCTGGCCATTATCTGAAGCCGAGTCGATAAAAATAATTGCCAATTAACGAGACAAAAATCCAATAATGCGATACAATCCGAAAGGTCAATACGATAATGATTCAATACGAAATTCATATACGAAATGTATACCGAAAGTTTACTCCCCTTCGCTCTTGCTCCGAAGAAAAGAGAGAAAAATCTTACCGCCAGGCAGAAATTCGATCTCCTCGTCATCCTCGTCGAAGTCGCGGTCGAACTTGCGATCGGTGTCGCCGCCGTGGTACTTAAACGAGTGCAGATCGTTGTAGTACTCGGGCGCGTCCGCCGTGTCCAGGGATCTCTTCTTCCGCGCGACGTTGTTCAGGTTGCTCCTGAAGAGCTCGTCGTGGAATTGCCGAGCCGCGGGGACCAGCGTGATCGCGCCGGTCACCAAGACCAGCAGCGGCAACATCCACCGTGGCAATGCCATTGTGCCTCAAACTGATCAGCAGAGGTGCGCGCGTAAAGAAAAACGCTAAGAAAGAAATTGGAAACATATATTGCCTCTGTGCTTCTTATTGCCCGATATATCCGAAAAATATACATAGATTAAGTAAACGTTCAGTTGAGTAAAAAATTGATTGCGTGTAAAGAAATAAATGTGAATTGAAAGGAAAGAATTTGGAAAGATAGTCTCTTCGATTTTGTAAAAACATTATTTTTAGATCATCAATGAACAAAGTTATACACAAATTAGTATTTTAATAGAAAATTCACTTTTTTAAATTTCCTTAAGTTTATATTTCTCTATACTATATATATATAAACCATAGAGAAAGTTTTTTTTTTAAATTTAAATGTTATATTGATCTATGTATACTTGCAAAAAAAATTAAACTTCTAATTATTTCTTTTTACTACGTATGTTATAATTATTTTATGTATTTACACGACCTTTTCGGTAATGTTGTTACTGCAATCTTTATTTTTTAACATTAATTTAATTAAGTGAGTTTAAAAAAAATTAATTTTTTGACTCAGTTCCGTTCTCGATGCCTTAATTGTCTCAGTCGTGTACTGTATTTTACATCATAATAAACATATATAGGTATATTGACGTATAATATATTTTGCATGCTGTGTAGCAAATATCGATTTTGTTAATAGGGTGACGAAGTCCATCGCACGAGTGAAGACGTATCGAGGAAATCCACGACGTAACGTCAAGACTTCAGATCGGAATAGCCCTTCGTAACTTCACCTCTGATATTCATGAAGAAACTCGTTGAACGTAATATCAAAACTCATTGAATTTAAAATTGTACCGTGAAGAAACAAGGGGAGCATCTCAAGCAGCAAATAACAGTGAGATAAAAAAATGTACAGGAGAAGAGGAATAAAAACTAGAGGAAAAACTTTTTCGTCTTTTAATTAAAAATTTACATAAAATTAAGCAAAATTAGATAAGTAGGGAAAATAATGTAATAAAAAATGAATAGACAGGGCACGAGTTAGACACAAATTACATTGCGCAGCAAGCGTCCTTTCCTCGTGGGATCGATAAACACTAACGTTCCCTAATGTGCGAATTACATTAGGATGTAAATCGTAACATATGCAAATTTCTACAAATGCTGATACAAATGCCAATGTTAACGAAGCTAGTATCGTCTATTTCTACGCGGAAAGAACGGTTTTGCTGAAATATATAAAAATTTAGTTGCATATAGATTCAAAGATAATTTTGTTAAATTAAAAGAATTATGTGGGATAGAATTTCTGAAATTTATTACGTGAATTGCGACCCATTTTTTAAAATCGCACATAGTCTCATCTAATTTTACTCTAAAAGAAAGAAGCATTTAACTTAAAACTATTAAAATTCCTTATTACTGTTTGCAATTTTTAATTACTTAAAAATGTTTTAGTTTTAAGTATTTAAAAAACAATGATAGAAATAACAAAAATAGAAACGAGAAAGTTTTTCTTTGAGTACTTTTTATGTGTGCACATACATTCTGAAATACTTTAACATGTTTTATTCTACAATTACTAAATAATACTTGAATTTTTTCAAATTTTATAAAATTACATCAGAAATTAGAGAACTTGAGGAATCCTAGGATATTTTAAAATTCACAATACACGAAGAATTCTAAGAAAAAATAAACTTTCTCAAAATTTTTGAAAACTGATCCAATTTGTTTAAGAAACAATCTAAAAATTTTTCTGAAAAGTTGTAAAATTGTACAAAAATTCTGAAGAGTTTTAAAAATTCTGAGGAAGACGTTTACCGGGAGCTAAAAATTAGAAAAGAACGAGGGAAAACTTAAACCGAGAAGCTCATCTACAACAGAAAAAAACGGACAATTAAACGGATAAAAGGCCAATTACGGGGGAGCGATCGAGTTACCAGATGGTACCGACGTGCAGCGCGAAGCTTCGCCGAATCTCGCGTGCCCGTCTGCCCGCGTGCGTTTCGCAATCGACAAAGTACGACAGCCTCGCGTTATTGACGTTGTTATAACAAATTTCGCAATCTCACGCGAACAAATGTCCCCGAGGGGGTCGGCCGCGAATCGCGGCGAGTCAGCGGGACGATTCCGCGCGCGCGGGGCTAATACGCGCGTCGCGTACGCTTTTGATACAATTTTGCAATTAACACAGACTCAGCAGTTTTGTATCAAAATTACAATTCAAAGTTTTCCGTGGAAAAAGGCTCCGTCGAATACGGAATACGTCGCAATCGGGCAGATCGGATCGAGTCGACGACGCGGACGACGGGACTCAATGGTAATTGTGCGCCGTGTAATCAACGACTCGATGAAAGCTTAATTAACGGATTTTAAATGGATTAACACGTAGGAGGAGTGAAGCGCCTCGCGCGCGGTGTGAGACGTACCTGATTAATTAATTTAATCTCTCATCCGCGTGACAGGCTAGCGTTCCCCTTTTCTCCCTTTTTTTCCCCTTTGTTCCTTTCTCGCTCTCTCTCTCGCTCTCTCTCTCTCTCTTTCTCTTACACATACACGCACACGCGCTCCTCCGTTTCTCAATACGTCGTAGCGTCGTCGACGACGGTTCCCCAGGTGCGCATGGAATCCCGGACCTGCTCTCTCTCTCTCGGCGACCAGGAGGTCCACTATCAATGGCGGCGGCTTTTATATAGGCCGACGGAGGGCGGATCGATAGAAACGCGCATGGAGGAAACTCGTCGCCGCCGGTGACGACGGCGGCAGCAACAGCATTATCAGCAGCAACAAGTAAAAGGGGGTTTTGCGCGCAGGCGGGGTAAGAGAACGTACGGGAAAGTTCTACGCGATCTCTCGCCCCCATCTCGCCGCGAGGATTCCATCCCTCCCCCTCCCCTCCCTCTCCATCCTCGTTGAAATATTGGATGACCCGAGGAGAACGTTTGCCGACCCCTCGTCGGGGGCCGCGAACTCCGGGACCCCCGGTCTTATATCCTTGGTGTCGCACGATCGATTCCCGCGACTCCGCCAAGTCCCGTCCGCCGAAGGAAGAATTGCGAGAGCAGTAATTACGAGACGGTAATCGTGCGTCGTGTTTTTTTTTTTTTTTTTTTTTTGTAGCTATTAAGAGGGTAGCCCGGTCTAGAAAAATGATTTTCCATTCTGGAAAATGTTTTTGAAGGGAAAACTGCTGCACGTACTCCTATACGCTTTTACACATCTACCTACAATATTTAGCAAATATCTAGAAATTTTTAGAACGTTTTTTTCAGTTCCCATGTTGCTTATAAATCTATAAAATAATTCCTCTGGCTTAGCTGACGTCTCTCAAAAATTACGCGACACGTCCGTGCGATAGACAGACATGTATTATGCAAACGCAGAAGCTTAAAGTCGAAGCTTTCTGGGAAATGTCGGCCGGAAAATGTGTTTATCCTTAATTTACACGACATAAAAACTAATCAACATATAAACATATTAAAATTTGTAAATTTTACGTTTTACTTTTTCACACACACACACACACAGACACGCAGTTCAAAGAACTGTTAAAAAATGTCAAGAAAAATCAATTGTTTGAGGCACAAAAGTAAGAATAACTTTCTCAAGTGTTAAAAAGAATAATTGATTTGCAAATTGTTTTAATGGATTAACTGCTTTTTTTCGAAACCGCGAGGAGGAGATCGAGATCGCGATTAGGATTAAAAGAAACTGATCGACTCGCGCGATCACAATTGCAGACGCGTAAATAAATAAATACCGAGGGGATTAATTATAGCGCGAGACACCCCGAGCGTTTCGAGCTCCGCACTGTCTCTCTTCTAGACGCAGAACTGCAGGGAAAAAATTTGTAACGGACGTTTTTCTTTGATCCTTGAGCCGCAGACCGGCTAAGAGTTACGCTAAAGGCCTAAACACAATGCCAGGCAACAGGCAATAGGAACAGAAATAATGAAAGAGAGAAAGAGAGAAAGGATCTTCTTCTCTCTTTTTCTCTTTCTTTATTTCTTGTTCCTATCGCCCGTTGCCTGGCATTGTGTTTAGGCTTTAACGTGAGGCCATTCGTCTCGCGAGCTAATGAAAATCGAGACTTTGCTCTCGCAGCGTCTCGTCGTTTCTCGTGCTCTCAAATTCCTTTCACATATTTTTAATATATATCTACATATTCCTTTGTATAAACATATTGCAGCGAAGTAAATATCTTCGGGAATGAAAGCGCGGCGCAAATATTATAGGATGTATACCGCTTATTTTGCAAAATTAACATCAGTAGAGAAAGAGAAGAAATATTGGTATTTATTAAACATTTCAGTATGATAGTCTCTTAAACACTAGCCAAACGTACAGTTTAAATAGTAGAATGCTCCAAAATTTTTGTAAAATTACAACTATAATAGTGGGCAATTTTGAGACCAACTATAATAGTTGTAAATTTTCTTGTGTAGGTAATTTTGTATAATAAATTTTGCAATAATTCCTTAATTTATTTTTTACACTTGTGTATACACTGTAAACAAATTTATGACAAATTAAATTTTTTTTATTTGTACACTGCAAAATTATAGACAAAAGTTATCTACTATTATAGTTGTAATTTTACAAAAATTTTTTACAGTGTAGATAAATCAGACGCAAAATGTATAATATACAAAAGTTATAAAATTAAAAAGTAAAAAATATTAAATCTAATAATAATAATAAATAATAATAAAAAAAAAAGGGAGAAAGAGAGGAAATCAAAAGACTCATTAATCCATTTATCTCATTAGTCTACTATCGATTAATTCACCACCTGCGCGAAAAGTCGGGCGAACGAAGGAAGGCGTTTTCGGAATTTCATTCGGGAAGTATTGATTGTCGTTGCGGAATTGCCGGATCATCGGAATGCAGTTGTCCGCCAGTGCATAATTCTTCGGCAGCGATCGCGTGGGAACTTTTCATTCGCGCAGCAATAAGATCACCTGGCTTTCGCTATCGTGCAATACAATTTATATTTTATATTTTAATACAATTGCAATTAAATTATAATATAATTACAATTAAATTTACAAAGTGAAATACGCGCGCGTAAAATACTTACCCAAATAGCACAGAGAGTTCAAAAAGAACTCAATTGTATGTCACCAATTATGAATTCTTTTTGAATATTTTCTTATAAAAATAATTCCTTTTGCATCTCAAAAAGAATTCATAATTGGTAACATAAAATTGAATTCTTCTTGAATCTCTGTGCTATCTGGGTATATAATTAAATTGAAATGTATTACGTAATTAATATTATAACGTGTGAACTTGCGTATGTATGTGTTATGAATGTCCCGCTCGATGTAACCGTGACATTGTTCATCGTGAATATGCAATTATGTTAATTCGCGCGTGGCGTCGCGCGCGCGCGCACAAGGTGTCCGATAAATCGCGATTTAATCGATCCAAGGACTAATCCTAGCCACAGAAAAATATTGCTTCTCCAAAAATAGTCGCTTAATTTTTCCCGCGTAAACGATAATCCGAGATGATTTTTACACCTCAGTTAAAAATCATTAATTTTAATTACATATCGTATATTGATTGTCCTAATTCATTAATTATGTATGTAGATTTGCTTAATTTCTCTTTAGAAAACAAGGAAAAAAAAAAGGGATTCTTGATGAAGTGAAGAAAAACTACTGCGACTTTATCTTCCTAATCGTGATGTTTCTATTGAAAGTTATTTTCCTTGGAAAAGCTATTGCACTAAGAAGATAAATTTGCTTTTTTTTTATTTTCTTCTACAAGGAGAAGAATCTTTCTCGATGTTTTTCGCTCCAAGATTCACTGAACATCCCGTATGCACGTGTGCATAAATACATGGCATCGTTTTTCAATCAGAAGCTGCCTAGTTCTTTTTTTCTTACAGGTGTCGCGCTCAAACTGGAATATCTGCATTTCCTCGCGCGTTGGAAAGTTTATTACCATTAAAGTGACAGATAAGACATTTATTATCTATCAACGGCGAGACGAAAACAAAAACAAAACCGCGCTCGACTATAATTGCATAATTAATAAATTACAAGGTACCAATGTAGGTAATATGTTACGAGTGATCGATTATGAGTCGAGGGGCGAGCGCGGTCTGCGGGGAGAAGCGGGGGGGAGGGGGGGGGAGATCCGCGCACTCGTCATCGGCTGGCGATTTTCGCGTTTAGATCAGCGCTTTTGTTACCGAGCGTTATCGATAACGGCCGCGCGCGAAGATATCGCTTATCCGCCACGGCCGGAGCGAAGATAAACGATAAATTTATCGGGGCGATAACGAGGGCAGAAACCGACGAGGTGCGAATGATCGGACAGTCTTCCGTGGTCCGGTGGTTAGCGCGGTTTCGCCAACCAACCCTCGGCAACGCGGATCGGATTGCTTCACCTTGCCGAGTTTCGGAAGTGGAAGCTGCAGCTAGAGATCTCTCTCTCTCTCTCTCTCCCCTTTTTCTCATCTAGACTCGCTCTCTATCTCTCTCTTTCTCTTTCTGCGCGTGATTGTCCCTTATCTATCGTTTGTCGGAGCGAGGCGAGCAAGGTCTTCTCTCCTCGATTATTATGCGATATACGGAAGCGGACCCGATGGTGGAGCAGAGCTACGCGCAGCAGCTCAACGACATGTCGGCGAACAATGGCGAGCAACAGTCGCAGGCGGCCGGTATCAGACAGATAAAGATATCACGTGTTTTATTGGGGGGAAAAACGTTTCTTTTCATTTCTTTTTTTGCGACCACCGTTTCTAGAAAGGATCGTAAACGCGCGTGCAGAGTCTTTTGCATTTACGAGCGTATTGAAATGATACGTGGAGATGAGGAGCGTTGCGTCGTGACGTAAAATGCAATGAACGATAAGGGGTTTGTCCTAACAGCACAAAGGAATACCAAGAATGCTCGAAGAGGATATCGCAAAAGTATATTGCTGATATCCTCAGAATGTTCGGGATATTCTCAGCTGCAGTACTGAGAATATTTCTGCGTCCGGTTTTTCCATTTTTTTTCTTAAGTACATAACTCAGAATATTTTGCACTGAGAATATCACGCAATGAGTACCGCTCACATTTATAGAATAATAACCATATTGTATATGTCCAATATGTTGCATGTATATTTTAGATTGCTGCTTACTTAACCAACAATTTTTTTTAAACAGACACTCTCCCATTTTGTTTGTAAGAACGATGCTGTAAGAAAGTAACTGATTATATTTAATGCAGTAACTGATTTTAATTTTTTAATAAAAGGTAAGGGTCGCTGGCAGCCGTCAAGGTTATGAGAAGTGATAATTTTAACTGCCGACCTTTATATTTTATCTAAAATTACACAGTGAGAAAGATTTCTTTAGATATAATAAACAGTTTTGTTCGACTATTCCAAAGCATATATATTTCTTTGGTTTTAATAAATTTTAAACAGATTTCTTTAGATTTAGTAAAATTTATTAGAAACAAAGAAATATATGTTTTAGAATGGTCGAACAAAACGGTTATAAATTTTCTATAAGTCTGAACACGCAAAAATAGTCTTTTATGTAAGAGATTACAGCAATCAAATTAGATCATTTAAATTACATATTTTAACTAAATACAGACTATAAAATTGATTATATGTGTTTAGAGTAGAAAATTAAGTTTTAAACAAACAAAAAGCAATTTATCAACAAAAAAAAGTGTTTAAAACCAAAAGTACTTAAAAAAAAAAAGAAAATTTATCATTTACAAAGCTGAGAAAAAGAAATTATAATAAAAAGAAACGGTGAAAACTCCACTTCTATGAAGATAATGCTTATCGACATATAATCAGTGGACTAATCATGAGCATTGAGCTTCAACATGAAAAGGCCTCACGTTATCATTACAGTTATTTAAAAATAAGAAAAAGAAAAGAAACGCCAGTTTGTTACTAAAAGGAGTAACGCGTTACTTCTCGACCCTTGATTTTTTTCTTCTTTTTTTTTTCGGGGGTTTCGCCAGCCTCATCGAGCACGGCGACACAGACGGAGGTGATGGAACTGCGGGAGAGCGTACCGGTTGTTTACGCGAGCAGCACTGTCATCACGGCCCAACCGGGAGGTAAATACACTACTTTCCGTCTAATAATAAAACAACCGGCCATTAACGCCGGCGGAATAATAACCACGGGGAGCACGTTCTTTTTCTCTCTTCGCGCTGCATAAATAAAAATTTAAAATAGAAATTAAAACCGGTATTCATAATCAAACTTTATTTTAAGACCTAAGTAACGTCTTGAGATGCTAATATGACTCTGTGACTGATAACATCTTAAAACGGTCTTAAATGTAAAAATTATGAATATGAATACCGGCTTAAGATAGTCGTCTGGTTTTCCTGCAGACACGTTGGTTAAGAATGTCTTTGATTTTTTACACGTTAAAGAACTCATTGAGATAAAATATTTATTTCCGCCAAGGATAAAACAACACATAAAAAATAACGTAAATGTTGCACAATGGTACTTGACCAATTACGTAATTCAGGAGTTGTGGGAATAGTGTCGAATGGACCAGAACAAAGAGATCAGAGCAAAATGCGTTATACAAAAAAAAATTTTTTTTATATAATGCAATTGCGGTTGTCAAAGCAAAATTTTATTAAAAACTTCTGCAATTTTAATTTTAAGGGAAAAAGTTTAGCTTATTCAAATGGACACTTTAATAAAACCATTATTTCTTTAAATTAATTGAAGTTAATTAAATTAGCTCATACATTTATTAATTATTAATAATTAATAACTGTATTAAATTGTATACATTGTAACATAACAACAATTTTACAATATTTGGTTGATTGCGTAACACGATGAAATCGATCGCTCGATAAAGAGTTGCGCACTCAATAACATTTACGAATAACAGCTTTTAATTGTCCATGCGAATTATCGCACTGCATTTGCAGAAGGCGAGGGCCGGTTCCCTCGTAGGCCAATTCCCATCAATACCATAGACTGGGTTACAATACCTGGGAACCAGTTGAACCCGATCTCCGGCACCCAGTTCCTGGAAGGTGTCGAGCAGTTGGAAATTCAGCAGGTTATTGATTTGAGTACTCGTACGTATTTAGCGCACCATGGCATGCGCCAGCTTTCTGCCCTAAACAATTTTAGTAAAGAAGCTAGAAGATATTTATATTATAATACATATTGAAATAAATAACATATTATTAAGTAGAATAGATGTAGCTGGTGAAAATAAAAATCGCATAAATTTAATGTAAGGGAAGAGTAACAGAGAAGCGAAATTGAAACTTTTAAGAGAAACCGTTCAGCTCTTGAAAACGTATGCCTTTTATGTTTTATTTTGTATCAATTTGCACTTCGATTTTTATTTTCGCCAAGACACAAATATACTTATTTGTGTAATATTATTTAAATATTAATAACATTTTGGACTTTTATAATATTGAAAAAGATATCACGAGACTTACGTCGTTTTTTTTTTTTTAGACTTTTGTCATCTATCATATTAATAAATAATTATTAATAACAACATAAAATAAACAATAATAAGCAATTAATTTTTTAGTTATATTGGCTTCATTTACAGATTATAGAAAAATTAAATTCTATTTTAGAGAATTTGTTACACATAGTAGATAATATAATTACATTTTATATGTATAGAAGATGTAAAACGTGCATAGCACGCCATTCTTTTACGCGAAATGCTCGGCAGTGCTCGGCAGAACGGACAAGGGTACTCAGTACAGGGTGAAGGTACCGCGCGCGGAAACGCTGTTCCTCGCCATGGAATCCAAGATGGAAACGCAATCGCGATTGTGCGGCTGGTACAAGGGCTTCGTGTTGAACGTTCTGGATCAATGTGGCGAGACCGCTTTCGTAATCCGAAAGGATCCGAGCCTGCTGCACGTGCCGGGCTCTCGACAGGCAAGTCTTGGCACGACAAAGATGTACCGTAATAGATAATATTACACATCCCCGTAATTATTCCGGATTATTGGCATGATTGCAGGAGGATTATTAACATCTTAATTATACTGCAAACTCTCGAAGCTTCTTATGCGTGATTTATCCCTTTGTGTTACGAATCTTTGTATCGGAATAATTTTCGTGAAACTTTTGTGCCCACGAAATTTTCGTGTCGCTAATTACGAATCCAAGATTAAATTTTTAAAATTCAAAATTCAAATTTAATCCTGTAATTTAGAACTTTTTTAATTTTTATAAGAAGTACGTGGAGCTTCTTTTCTAATGTGTGACTAAAGTTTTGAATTTAAAAATCTAACATGGCGAATGAAAAATTAAAAAATAATATCATTAATTTAGGATTTCTAGGTTTATTTTTGCTAAACAATTCTATCTATTTTAAAAATTTTTATCCGCCATTTTGATTCTCTTGGACTTTAAGTACTCGAAGTTGTTGGTCTCAGATTCGAATATAACGATTAGAAAAAATCCAGAAAACATTTTAAAATAATGAAAATATCCTTTGTTGTTTTTTCTCTACTTATTTGTGTTAAATTTTTTGCCCTTTTGATGCCTCAAAAATAGCAAAGATGCAATTATCGACCAGTTAATGCTCCGGTTGACGTTTCACAAACAAAGATGTCATTAAAGATATAAATTGAACCGCGCTCAATGCGTTCAATTAAATTATTAATCCTGCTGTTCTGCTCGAGTTTGTATGACCCATCTCTCTTTCTCATAACAAAGTAATTCTTTCTAATCCATAATTTCTATAAATCATAAATTAATGTTTGACAATTTTATTAGACAGATATTTTTCTACAATACAAAATTAAACAATATTTTTGCGAAAAAAGAATCAGTTATGTGCATTTTCATTTGACTTTTTTGTTTTATCTACGATATAAGACGGTTCAATTCACCTTGAAGCCTCTTCAAAGATTAACAAAAATTTTCTGTGGAGAACACATCGTTCAATTGCTGCAACAACGATATAACTGAAAAAAACAAAAATTATTAAAAAAACCAAGTTTCCCGTTTGTACGTTTTGCATTAATAAACTTTAATATCATTTTTAATGCAATTTTTGTGTAATAACTGATTGTAAAAGAATCAAAGTACCATTCAATGTAAAACTTTTCATTCAGTTTCTTATTTTTTATCAGAATTCTATTTTCTTTGCAAATAACTGGAAAATGACACTTTTTTTTTTTGTAAATCGCAAGCACGCGATGTATAAATAATACGTACATCGCCGTATTGAAATAGAAGTGCGAATACGCGAGGAATTTGAATACGAGCGGAACGGCAGGTTTAGTCTTCAAGTATTGACGTGTCGGATCTTGAAACGGGAGACGAGTGATGGACGTTTCTATGTTCCCGCTTGATCCCTTCATTCTTCGTATTTTTCTGTAGAAAATTACTGTGGAAAGCGCGAATCTCATCGGCAGCGTGGAGAAGAACTTCAGCCTGCTGGGGCCGAACTTCACCGTCTACAACGCAACCAACGAGCCGCTCTGCAACATCTACGGACCGAACGTTTGCGACTGTTGCATGTACAAGGAAGCGCAGTTCCAGGTGAGCGGAATCACATTCACATGATATACACATTAAATAAAATATCGTGAACAATCGACTTAGATACTTAGATTTATAATGTGGATAATAGACCTGAATTGCACATAATTGCCTCGCGTTATCCTTTGTCAATTTTTTAAAACTCTTAGTCGTTATATAACAAATTAACAATTTTATTATGTGTGTAATATTATATGTATTAAAATTTAATGGTACACTTTTATTCATTTTATTGACATTTATTAATATTTTACAAAAGGACTGTAAATAATTTTATTATTTTATTAATATTTTATACTTACATGCAGAACTTCGTCTACCTTTTTTTTTTAAGGTCATATCAATAGATGGGTCGCGCCAAGTCGCATCGCTGATGCATCAATGGGATCACTTGGCGGTCGATTATATCCTGCTGCTTACATTTCCGATAGAAACAGACGTGAGATTGAAGAGTTTGCTCCTCGGCGCGTCGTTCTTGATAGTGAGTGATCGATTTTTTATTTTACTTTGACAATCAATTTGATTTTTTTCTGATTTTTTTCTAGCGGAACGGCATACAGTAAGAAAAAAGTTGTTTGATTAAAATTTTCATCACAATTAAATTTCTTCAGTTCAAGTTTATGTGTTTAAGTTAAATACAAAAAAAATCGTCGCGTAACATTTATATAACATGTAACATTATATGTTGACAATAACAGTAAGTTAATTATTCGCTATATAGATCGAAATAGGAAAAATTAACTTTATCTTTACGATTGTAAATTTGACAATTAAATATATATTTATTTACAATGATATCTCTGTGTTTCAGGAATACCTGTATTTTCATCGAATAAGAAGAGCGACCAGGAGTTAGAAATTGATTCTAAATAATTGGAATTTTTTAAATTTTGCTAACAAGATTTTCTTCGCAAATTGTAGATTGTTCATAATTGATACTTTTTAACAAATTTAGGTTCATATATAATTTACACAACCTTACATAAATTTACATTAATCTTATATAATGAATTTTATATGAGTGATAACAATTTGCAAAAAGTTATTATATGTATAGATATTGTAATTCATTGATTTTAATAACGAGACAAATACTCACTGTAAAAGTGTGCAAGATACAAATGTGGTTTCTAAGATTTCTGAGAAATGCGCAAAATGTCTTTTAATGGATTTTTCGAAGTTTGAAACGAGATAATTGATGACAATATCCGCTCTTTCGGGAAGCTGATAACTAAGCGGCATCGTCATTATAATTTATACAAAAATATTCCTTGAAAGAAATATTTCTTTATTTTTATTTATTCTATCGTCAAAGAAACCAAATGTGTGCCTTTTATATATGCGCGCCCAGATAGTTTAATATACCTTGATGTTGTAACAACCAATTTAGACTAACTCGAAACAAGATAAAATAGCATTATGTCTATTAAGTGAATTGTGAAGTTTTATTTTTAACAATGACAAATTAATAGCAACATGTCAGGATCAACTTGCTATCAACCATTGGTTGTTGTCATATTGCTTCTATATCGAAAAACAATATAACATATCAATATTTGTATTGCTGATTTGTTTGTTTTCTAAAATTTTCTCAACTGATTGCATGTTTAAGTAATCATGCTGGATTTGTAATGTGTTTTATTTCGATGTCATCAAATGTATAACAAATATATAAAAACATGCAATGGGTTGATTATCTCTCCCGATAGGAAGATTTTGCAAACATTGCACAATAATGGCATTAAAAATTGTGCTAAGATAATTCGCCATTACGCAACAATTTTGTCAGAATATAATTTTTAAATAATATTTGTTAAAAATTAGACAAATATTGAAACATAAATAATTTGCAGTTGTTTCAGCATTTAAGATTATCACATTATAATCTTCAATATTTTCACAATGTAATGCAGCAATAATAATGTGCAATATTTACAGCATTTAATCTTCAATATTTAATTCAAAATTAATATCAAAAGGTATGAATTTTAACAAATATCGTTTATTCACTAGACTAGATTTAATAAAGATTAAAAAAGAAGCACTTTATCTGACAGATTAGTTGCGTCCGTTGAAGAGTTAAGTATTTTATTGGTAGTAATAGCAGTCAGAAACTCTTAAATCATTCCTACATTATAATGCACAAATCTTGAAACATGCAATATTACACATTTCATGTTTCAATATTTGTGCATTATAATTTAGGAATAATTGGGGAATAATTTGAGTCTTTTGTGCACAATTATATTTCGAAATGTTTTAATCATGTTACGACTGAAATATTTTTCTCAATTATTGCACAATTTATTTCTAAATTTAATTTTGCAAATGTGCTGTTAAGATGATTCGCCATATCGCTATTGTTATGCCAACATATCATTTCAAAATTTAATTGCGCAAACATTTCTTAATGTTTTACAAAAGGTTAACGTTTCTACATCTATTTTCTCAACTGTGCCCTTATAATGACGGGATTATAAATCTTTTACAATTCTTTTGTCATACAATTTTATAAATCTTTTCCTATCGGGGTCAGAATGCTACCTCGCGCCTGGGTCATCTGAGCGCCAATTTACACATATCCGTAACGTGTCAGTGCCGTATCAGTACCGTGTCAGTGACATCCGTGACATTTCTGTCATCAAATGACCGTTTCCACGTATCCGTGTAATTTGCATCTATATACAAGATTTAATCCTAAAAAAGTGATACGTGTAAATTGACCTTTATATATGCAAATATGAAAAAATTATATGTTGTTAACAAATTACAAAAAATAATCATAATAAAGACTTCTAGAGTAAACAAATTGCTTACTTAAGTGTTTCTCGTTTGATACGAGCAACTAAGTAACTATTATCATGTTAATGTAAAATTAAGAGCGCAATTTTATGTGCCATGAAATGCTTGAAGTGAGAAAAAGTATGACACATATATAAATTATATATATTGTTATAAAATATATCCAAACAAAATTACTGTTTTTAAGTTAAAAAGACGCCAAGTGTGTGTTGTGTGTGTGCGCGCGCGCGTGTATGCTTCTTTAAAGAAAATGCTACTATATATTTAGATTTATATGTTATATAAATCTAAATAATAATATTCTCTACAAAAACAATGATATGAAGTAAATGCACCAACTATAAAAATTTATATTTATACAAAATTTATTTATTGTTACTTTGTAATATTAAAATGTTATATTCATTAATATAATTCTTTATATACATATTATTAAATACTATATATTATTATAATGATAAGGTATTTCAATTAACATATTGACATTATAGAAAAACCAAAAAAAGCATAATAAAAATAAATGTTTTATAAAAAAAAACTTGGCGCTGCTTTAGAGGACTAGTGAAAATGTTTTATTGTAATATTAATAATAAATAATATAAATTGTTCATTACATGCTATGTGGACAATGAATTGCTGCTAGGATTATTTTTATTAGTTATAAAAAAAATTATTTTAACTGAATTATGTATAACGAGCAAGTCCCAGACTTGCACACAATGTAAAACGAGCATGACCAATCAAATGAATTTACGTTAACTAAGCAATCGGATTAGTGTTATAAAACATTTGTAAATATAATTAATCTATATACATATTTACAAAAATGCATATTTACTTAATTATATGCTAAATTATAATGCAAATAATATTGCAACATAAAGTATTACACAACACTAATATACAAAATTTTAAATAAAATATTAAACAATATATTATTTAAAATAATTATAAAATATTGATATCTCAAACTTCAATTTGTCTAATTCTTGACATATTTAAGTTTAACAAATGTTATTAAAAAATTTTATTCCGATAAAACTGCTGCTTATAAAGTATCATTTTGATAAAATTTTTCAAAATTTTTATTAATTTATATAAACGTCACTATTATACAATATTTGTATACAATGAATAATAATCTATCATTTTAAGGTATGGAAAGATTAATTAATAATCAAACGACATCTAAAATACTTAAAATTGATGCGTATATTCTGTTTTCCTTTTTCGTCTTATATACATCGCCTTTACTGAACTCTCTTATATGATTTTTAGTACGTAATAATATTTACAATATAATAGATACAAATTCATTAAAAAGAATTACTGACTTACAAGGGAACCTCGCGAAATCGAAAATTCAGATTTTAATGAAACTTGGCATAAATGTAGAGGGGGTGAATGTTTTTATATGAAATATTTTTTCCCGGAGAATAAAATCGAAAATAAAAAATATTATTAAATTAAAAATATGTTAAAGACTCTAATGCGAGTTACAGATCATCTAAATCTCCAGATTAGACTTAAATAACTTCTATGGAAGTCTCAATTAATAGTTGATTTAAACTCTCTTCTTTTTAGACGTATTTTAAATTTAAACTGACTCACCACATCGTTATTTGCTTACTTGTCGTAATTCCGAGTTTGCGCAATATCGTCTCCTCCCTCCCCCCCCTTCCTTTGCCTATCGCGATTATTTGACATGGTCTCTCTTCCGTGCGTTCTTCGGTCTCCATCTCTTCAACTCTCTAGTCTTTGGAACAAAAGCTTGTCGGGTATTCTGGGAGAAGAGTTAGAGGAGTGAGGCAGGTCGCGACGGTGAGAACCGGCAGAATCTAGACATATGTGATCACGCAACGAAGACACTTGTATTTTGTAACATTTTTCTTCTTCCTTATCGTTACCTCGGATGTTAAAATTTTCGGATTTTCTACAGGCCTGTTCTCTGTCGCTGCACTGCTGTACTGCAGGTTAAAATGAGAAAAATATATTGGTCTTATTCTAAACTTACTGCACCGGTGCAGCAGTGCAGCGACAAAGAACAAAGCCTAATAGTGCACGTGAATCATAATTGTGTAACTGGGAAGTAGCCAACTACAAGCAAAAAGGTACTTTTGCCGCCCATGCATATACACGTCGCCTCGTGTATAGCGTGATTAGGCCGGTTCTTTTTCGCTGCACTGGTGCAGTAAGTTAAAATGAGAAAAAATATATTTGTCTCACTCTAACCTGTTGCACCAATGCAGCAGCAGAGCGAAAAAGAATAAGCCAATTGAAAGAACCGGTTCCTCTTTTTTTTTTTCTTCTTTTATTAAATTTCGCGATGACAGAGCGCCGCTTAAGTGCAGTTCTAACCAAGTACTTCTTTGGAGAACATTCTCGTCGTGTGTGTGCGTGATATGCCGATAGTGTATTTTTTCTTCGTACAATCGATAACGATTTATCTGTATGCGTATAATGTCCGTGTGCAATAGCGTATGCAAGGAAAAGTGAAAGAGGGCACTAGCGCCACTAGCTCTTTCCCAAGTTTTGGCAAAAAAAAGGAAGAAGAATTATAACTTTTCGACCGACCTAGGTTAAGTTAATTGCTTCGAGACCGATTAACCCGTAGGAAAAAATTATGCAAAAATTCATGCACAAAAATATGCAATTTTTTGTACAGTAATTTTTGCATAATTTTTTCCTACGGGAATGACTTCATAAGGCCAATCACAGTTGTTCCATTCTTCTGAAGAATGAAACAATTGTGATTGCCCTGCATAAAACGTGGGATTAAAAAGAATTTTAAAATATTAACATTTCAGTTCTAAAGAAAAAAAAAACCTGAGACGGTTAACCCGATCGAAAACGCCATTAGATTATAAAGATCATTTCTATGACGAAGAGTTAAATGCTCATTGATTATTTGCATACTTTGCCCACGTTATTAAATTTAAAAAAAAAATAGAAACTTAAAGAATTGAAATTAACAGAAGTATTAAGAAGTTGAAATTTTCTTTCTAACAATGAAATTATACCCAATAGGGACAGGAATTGATGTATTCGTCACGTGAACTATTCAAGTGGAATATATTATGTCGAGTGGACAGCTCGATAACGGTATTAAAAGGTTCCTGTAGAAATCTAATCGGTTTTCTTCATAATATCCACGTATACTTTTAACGGATAAGAAAATGTTTCGCATAAATTTGGATTTTTATGTATTCTACTCCAACTAAATATTCATGAAATATACTTTGTACTGTCAAAACACGTTGAAAAACATTAAAAAACTAAATTTTGAAGACTCACCTCATCAAGGAATTCTCTCGTTAAAATACGGAAAGACTAATGTTGCACCTTTTATTCTACTTCATGATTTTTACTTACGAGAAATATAACTCGCCTATTTATCGGCGAGCACAAATAAATTATTTGTACAATGTAGATTGTACAGGATGTATAGGAAAATTGATGTGAATTTATTTCGTGTTGGCATATCTTTGATCTCCGTGTAGTTGATCATCCGCCATGTAAAACTCAGAATCGAAGAAATCCTATATAATAAATAATAATCTTTTTTTCTATTAGAGATGTTTTTTCTTTTAAAATTTTTTCTAAAATACAAATTAATAAATAAAATTAATGTGAAAAACTAATAAAATTTAATAACTAAGTTAAAAATTAAATTTAAAAGTTGTAAAATTTATCTTATAAGAAAAAATTATGCAAAAATTACTGCACAAAAAATTGCATATTTTTGTGCATGAATTTCTGCGGTTTTTACAGATTTTTGTACAAAGTTTTCGCCTTCAGAAAACATTACATAAAATTCTGCAAAATATTGTGCAGAAAAATTCTGAAAGCGAAAACTTTATACAAAAATCTGTAAAAACTGCAGAAATTCATGCACAAAAATATACAATTTTTATGCAGTAATTTTTGCATAATTTTTTTCCTGCGGGATGTTCCTGTTATGTTGTATTGTTTCATTGGATTCGAGTCAAAACAAAAGTTGCGCAAGAGGATCTGCGTGATTCCGCGTTTTTTCGCGAGGTAAATCTATTGGTTAAGGACATAGAAAAACTTAAGCAGTTAACAATGTCAGAAAATCGTCTCAATTAACCATGTATGCTAAATGTATACAAAAATGATGAAATATTGAGAAAGTTTACTCGAAAATTCTCGAAAAATGACTTTAATATAATTACTATACGTCATTAAATTTTACATGAATATCAATTTTTTCTTCTTCTCTAACTGAAATCCTGATTATGCAGATGTGTGTGTTTATTGTAAATAAAAATTGATATTATGCATTGTTTGACGCATCCGTTTAACTTTTTACATATACCAATGTGCAAATTAATTATCGATTATAATTAATTCATGCATTATATTAGATGCTCAACAAATACCAAGCATAATATAAATGTAATGCTAATAACACAGATATATCACGTGTATATTATATCTACGTTATTTATATTCTTGTTTAACATATGGTGAACAATAAAGATAAATAATGCGTCATATACATATATTATACAGAACGTCAGAGAATGTCGTAAGAATAATAATAATAGATATTCCTTTTTTATTAATACTTTTTTTATCATGTGGCCTTAAATATATAAGAAATGTTAAGAAGACTTAAAAAAATATGCCTATTTTTTAATTAATTTCTTTATAAATTTTTATCCACTATTCATTTGCTTTTTATTAAAAAAATTATTTATTAAATTAACATGTTCCATATCGTGTCATTTTTGCTCGATTTCAGACCATTTGATATTTAAATTAAACATATAACATATATCATAAAATTTTTTATTATATATTATCATCGATAAGTAAGTAGTTATATACATTATTTTTTATATTACCTCTTTTTTTGGTGCTAATATATTTTTCAGTCTTAAATTTTTGTAAAATATATGCTTTGAACGCACACTTAAATAAATATACCAAGATATATTACATGTTGTATACGCGTGATTCAAATGGAAACTTTGAATGTATACTATCGGTATAAAATAAAAAAATAAAAATAAAAATAAAGAGAAATAAAATACATATTTCTGAAACTATAATAATTTTAAAGTAAAATAAAAATTTTTCAACTTTTCATTTAACCCAATATTTAATTTTAAAAGAACCTTTTAAGCCTTGTTGATTTTTTTTATAAATAATTAAAATTACTCGCAAAAAGTCATGAAACCGAAGAAAGAAACGCAATTACCTGAGGAAACATAATTATGTGTATAGATATATTCAAGTAACTAATAAAATGGTATCTAGTAATGAGAATTTCTATTTTTTTGCAGAAGTTCTTTCGTGTCGCCGATAATTTAAGTACAGTTAAGTATGGATCTATTTATAACCATCGGTTTACTAGTTGTAATCTACTACGTCATTTATCTCATTCTTCCTCTCTTCTTGGACTGCGACATACTGCTCGCTTTTAAGGAGAATTGGGGCAAGCCAGTATGTAAGTACATCCATTTTTACATATGCTTAAAAAAAAATTACGAAAAGCTTTTTGCTAGTCGAGTCAAAGTCAAACAGTCGCATAAATACAAATTCAATTTATACAGTACCTGTAATAGAATTCGAGATCTAATATGTAATTTCAAATAAATGGTAGATGAAGGTTCCCTCCAGGTCAAATAATATATAAAAATTTGTTGATAAAAAGGAAACACTCCAATAACGTTATCTCTTTACAGGAAAAAAATTATTGAAATGCAAAACAGGCTATGAAAGATAAAAAAATAGTTCAATATTAATGAGAAATTTTCACGCACTATTAGAATAAAAATTTTTTGTTACACGTGCCTGTAACCATCCATTACGCATCTTTTGGTCGAAAAATCGGCATTTTCCTACGGAACAGTTTATTCAATAATTTGACCCTAATAAAATATATAATAAATATTAAATTATATTAATATAATAATATAATAAAACACAGCCACACAAAAAAGTGGTCTGGCCTGTATACCAAACTTGTGTATTCCTATAGATTTTGGCCTGCTGAATCCAAATCTAATGTCAGAATTGGTAGATTTGTTCGCTGTTTCGAGGAAACCTCAAAAAACATCAGTAAAAGTGTTCGTTTTGTGGATTTTCGAGGTTTCCTTTTTTGAGGTTTCCTCGAAACAGCGAACCAATCTACCAATTCTAACATCAGATTTGGATTCAGCAGCCAAAATCCATAGGAATACATGAGTTTGGCATACAAGCCACATCACTTTTTTGTGCGACTGTGTTTTTTATGTGTTATATATTTATATATAATTTTATATTCTATTTATTGTACATTTCTCACTATAAATATAAAATTTTCTTTAAATCTATCGCGAGTTATAAATCGCTTAAGGCCCACATATTCGACTAAATAAACGCTTAAATCAAATTGTACGCTCAAATTTCGTTTACGTTGTCACAGCTTCGCTGAAAGGAAAAACAGTATGGATAACGGGCGCATCTTCCGGTATCGGAGAACATTTGGCTTATGTGCTGGCCAGAGCGGGCTGCAAATTAATGCTGTCCGCCCGGAGGACCACTGAATTAGAACGAGTAAAAAAAACATGTTTGAGAGGTATAATTTGCCCTTTTTTGCCTTTCTTTTTGTAAAAGAATTTTCGCATTAATAATCCTCGTCGATTATTTTAATTTATGCGATTTGAATTTTCTTTCGGAATATATGGAATTGTATCAACTTGTTACTGCAAGTGATATTCGTCCCTAATAATAAAAAATTATATAAACTAAAGCTTATAAAATACTGTTACCAAATTTTAATCAATATTCCGTTTACTTTTTAGAGAGCAAATATTTGACTGATAACGATGTGGAAGTCTATCCTATGGACATGTTTGATTTCGAATCACATGAGAAAGCATTTCAACATCTGATCAACAAATTCGGCAAGGTACACATTTTTTACAACACAGATCAATATATGGTTTATTGATTTTTTAATCAAAATCCTGTTGCATAATCTTTGCACGTTATTTGATACTTTTATTTTAAGATACTAAAATATTTCGTTATTTAAAAAATTAGAACATTTTGTAAAGTAGACAAAAATAGAATCTTTTAATAATTAAACACTTATAATTTTAGTTTATTATACCTCGAAGGTCTTATCGCGAGCCTTTCTACGTTTCAGTTGGACATACTCGTCAACAATGCCGGCCGCAGTCAAAGAGCGAGATGGGAGAACATCGACATAGAAGTCGACAAAGAAATGTTTTCTCTAAACGTATTCTCTGTCATTTCCTTGAGCAGATTAGCAGTCAAACATTTTCTAAGTGTAGAAGGCGAGGGTCATATCGTTAATACGTCAAGTTTAGCGGGAATTGTAGGGGTACCGATGTCGGCGACCTACTGCGGCACTAAACACGCCCTACACGTAATCATCTTCAAAACATAACTTCCTCTCGTTGAACCCGCGACTTATACCCGATAAATTCGCGACTTCGCAAAACTCTTTCCTGCCACACATGTTTCAATGATAGTATATACTTTTGCAGGGCTATTTCAAGCCATTTTTCATGGAACATCCTAAGAACATCAACATTACAATGGTTTGCCCGGGTCCGATACAGACCGACTTCCTGGCCGAGAGTTTCACGGAGAAACCTGGTGAGGTATGTGCCTAGTGAAAATCGTCGAGACATAAAATAATGAAATTTTTTAAGACCACATAAGGTTCATAATTTTTTAAAAATAAAATTATATGCTTTATTTTACATAATATGACTCTTCTAATTACTTTGTATATAATAGTATTAGAGTTATAACTATAAAAAATTAATTAAGTTAATGAAATTAGTTTATACTTTATTTTATTTATTATACTAAATTAAGTTTATACTTTATTCTGGCATATCTTGACGTAAAATAGAAAATATCTACTTGCTTGAAACTTGATTTTTTCATCATTCTTAATCTAACTTTTGTTTAGAATTATCAAAATTTATCAAAAATGAAAAAAAACACGCTGTTGCTTTTCAAAAAAATTTCTATGCAGTGCATACTTTTTGAAAGGCAACTAAAATTAAGCATTTCTGTGAGGTAACAATATATGTGTGCACAAGTATACTATTTGCTGATTGAACGTTATGTGATCTTTTAGAAATATGGTGTAGCAACGGACGTATCCAAGAGCAAAATAAGCGCGGAACGCTGCGCAAGTTTAATGGGCGTCGCGATTGCAAATAAACTGGACGAAGTGTGGATCGTCAAGAAAGTCCCATTAGTAATTTTATACCTGAATTATTGTTTTCCGACTTTCACGAGATGGTATGTATCTCTATCGTGCACGCTGAATAGATCAAGATTCTTTTTTTTTTTTTTTACAGAAGTAGAACTTTTACAATTAAATTCACCTTTGATAAATTATAAATCGCGTAGAATTGTTTATTGTTTTACAGAAAGCATTTATAAAATCAGATTGAAGCCCTATCTAAAGTGAGCTTTATACATGTAATTTAAAAAATCGAAAAAGAAAAACGAATTTTTTGCCGATTATTGCATTATTCTGATTGTATTTTTTTTCTTTTTACAAAGGTTAATAAAGACTTTAGGTGCACGATATATGCTAAAATTACGAGATGCTAACGCTTCCGAGAAGAAGAATTAATCCCGTTATCATCCTTATTAAATAATGATGATAATAACTATTTTTGCCTTCATGTTTCGCCAAAATGTTATTCACATGCATGCAAGCTGCACGAAGATTTTTGTACAATATATTTTAGATAAAATAATAAAAATATAAGATATAAAAAAATTAACTGGTACTCATTGAATATAAATTTCTCCGTGACTTTAAATATCGATTTTTTAAAATGATTTTATACTACTTCCTGGCGTAATCTTACTCTCTTCAATTGAAGAAAAAAAGATTGTACTTTGATCTACTGTATATTTTTTTACGTTTATTTATGTACACGTTTTCATTTTTTTACAAGTTTATTTAATCGTAAATTACTCGTTAAAATTATGTTCATCCGCAGATTGCATCAGTCGTTCTCTAGCCCTTTTCCCTCTTAGAATAGCTTCCTTGAATAATGAACAGTAGAGCTCAATGGCGCACGGGGAGTCGTCGTTTCCAGGCACGGGATACGTTATAAGATTCGGATTGCAGTTTGTGTCGACTATGCCAACGCTGGGTATGCACATTTTCGCCGCATGCCTCACCGCCACATGTTCAGCCATGACGGTGTCGAGGGTGCCGAGAAAGATGCACAGGTCCGGTAGCCGCGTCGTTGCCTTAAACGAGTTCTGCGAGTTGGGGAACAGGCCCGGTCGCCAATGCCTCGTCTGTGAGAACTCCTTGCACTCCTTGGCCGTCTGATCCACCACATGCGTGATCTGTGGATTGCGCGAGATGAACAGGATTATACCACCACGGAAGGCGATATGGGCGATAAAGTTCAATGCTTGTCGCAGCAACTCGGCGGTCTGATCTAGGTCGATTATCAGGTGGCCCAGCCGCGAGCCGAATATGAATGTCTCCATGTGCTCGTTCAATGAGGTCTCCTTGTGGCCATAGTGCACTCGTGCATCATACAGATCCTTTACAGTGAACAACTTATGTACTTGGAAGAAATCTGGATGCATCAGTGGATCTATCGTTGGAATCTCCGAGCTTCCCAATTGGACATTGGACAAATCTATTTGTGGAATAAAAAACTTTATATAGAAGATTAAAAATAACATTAAAATTGAAATAAGTAAAATAAATTAATAATTAAATTAATTTAATCACAATTAAATTTATTTCATTATTTCATGGAAATTATAAAGAATTGCAGTGATAAACAGATTATTAGAGATAAATTTCTAAAAAGTCTATAGAATATTGTTGTGTGTATATAAGATATAATTATTTATATTAATGTATTTATATTATATGTGCAACAAGTTGTGTGCAGTAGATTTGCTCAAATATTGCAACAGATTCATGCGCATATAAATTTGTATTTTGTCAACAAAGCCTACCAGTATAATCTAACAGTAAATTATTGACTAAACAAAATATTATTTCTCCATTTAAATAAAATGATAAATTTTGTTCAGTTTCTGTAATCAATTCGAAATCAATTATATTGTTATATTTAAAAAATTTAAATTTAAAAAATGACAACATTCTAATAACATAAATAGTGCTTTTCAAAATTATTTTTTAATTTAATCTTAATGTAACTTTTTTAACTGTTTTGAGTTTTTCATCCATGTAACTTTAACGTAAGTAAACTAATTTTATAAACCGTTAACTTTAACTGAATTTAGTTTATAAAAAATATTAATTTACCTAATCCCCCCCTCTGATAGATACATGTATGTATAAAATTATTTACCGGATTCCTCTTTGTTCGGTTCAGACTGAGTTGACAATCGATATCGTCTAAGATAAGTATTACAGACTGCAGGTCGCAAACACTGCCATTCCCTCGAGACTGCAAAAGGAAAAAAATTGTTGTTAAATGTGTCATTGTAGGAATCACAGAAAGAAGAGTTTTTTCGCACAGAATAAAATAAAATAAAATTACAATTAGATGAAAGTATTCGCCTCGCAAATATGGACATCGTATATGTCGATATTAATTTCGTCGATTTTATCGCCCGTAAACTTTAATTCAACACTGAATATAAAAAACAACACGATATTATATCGAAAAGGGGGTATTTTCAAGGTTAGTTTCGTCCGAAGACGAAAACCAGACGTGCTCGACCTCCCACGGGGTTAGGGCCGCTCTCTACGGACTCGGAAAACGGAATCGGAACGAGCGGATCACCAATTAGCGAGACCGTTTTGACGGAATTAGTAAAAGGATTCTATCAGAAAGATCCCGTGATTGGTGATCCACTCGTTCCGATTCCGCTTTTCGAGCCCATGGGGAGCCGGCCTTACACGACATTTTCCCGAAAACTAGATGAGAAAATGTTGGTACTAACAAATTCTCTAGGCAATATAATTTCAATTTCCGCAGGTTAGTAACTCACTGTTGAAGTAGTAAATCCGCGTGTGTGCAGAGACTCTTTCTCGTTCGCGCATGTGTACAAGTGCAAAATCCATTTTTTAACCGCTTATATAAAGTAGACTAAAACATTACAAGCGCGCGCTGCGCGCGCGCTATTTGACTTTTAACTTTAAAAATAATAATAATTGCAATTTGATTTTCTCTATCTTTCGTTTACATTAATCAAACGTCTTCTGCAATTTTAAATAAAAAAATATAAAGTTTAATTATACATACATACATACCTACATACCTACCTACTTGCATACTTACTGCTATCTAGCTACCTAGCTACCTAGCTACCTAGCTACATATTTATCTAGTTACGTTCGCTCGTTTGCTCCCTTCCTTGCACTCTTTTTCACTCACTCACTCACACACTCAGTCACTCACTGGCTCACTCTTCGCTCACTCGCCAGCTTGCTCACTCGCTCACTCCTCGCTTACTCCTCGCTCACTCCTCGCTCACTCCTCGCTCACTCACTCGCTCACTCCTGGCTTACTCCTGGCTCACTCCCGGCTCACTCCTCGCTCACTCCCGACTCACTCCCGGCTCACTTCCGGCTCACTCCCGGCTCACTCCCGGCTTACTCCCGGCTTACTCCCGGTTCACTCCCGGCTCACTTCTCGCTCACTCCTCGCTCACTCCTCGCTCACTCCTCGCTCACTCCCCGCTCACTCCTCGCTCACTCCTGGCTCACTCCTGGCTCACTCCTGGCTTACTCCTGGCTCACTCCCGGCTCACTCCTCGCTCACTCCCGACTCACTCCCGACTCACTCCCGGCTCACTCCTGGTTCACTCCCGGCTCACTCCTGGTTCACTCCCGGCTTACTCCGGGTTCACTCCCGGCTCACTCCCGGCTCACTCCCGGCTCACTCCCGGCTCACTCCTCGCTCACTCCTCGCTCACTCCTCGCTCACTCCTCGCTCACTCCTTGCTCACTTCTCGCTCACTCACTCGCTCACTCCTGGCTCACTCCTGGCTTACTCCCGGTTCACTCCCGGCTCACTCCTCGCTTACTCCCGACTCACTCCCGGCTCACTCCTGGTTCACTCCTCGCTCACTCCTCGCTCACTCCTGGCTCACTCCTGAATCACTCCCGACACACTCCCGGCTCACTCCCGGCTCACTCTTCGCTCACTCCCGGCTCACTCTTCGCTCACTCCCGGCTCACTCCTCACTCACTCGCTCACTCACTCGCTCACTCTTGGCTTACTCCCGGTTCACTCCCGGCTCACTCCTCGCTCACTCCCGACTCACTCCCGGCTCACTCCTGGTTCACTCCTCGCTCACTCCTCGCTCACTCCTCGCTCACTCCTCGCTCACTCCTCGCTCACTCACTCGCTCACTCCTGGCTCACTCCCGGCTCACTCCTTGCTCACTCCCGACTCACTCCCAGCTCACTCCCGGCTCACTCCCGGCTCACTCCCGGCTCACTCCTCGCTCACTCCTCGCTCACTCCTCGCTCACTCCTCGCTCACTCCTCGCTCACTCCTTGCTCACTTCTCGCTCACTCACTCGCTCACTCCTGGCTCACTCCTGGCTTACTCCCGGTTCACTCCCGGCTCACTCCTCGCTTACTCCCGACTCACTCCCGGCTCACTCCTGGTTCACTCCTCGCTCACTCCTCGCTCACTCCTGGCTCACTCCTGAATCACTCCCGACACACTCCCGGCTCACTCCCGGCTCACTCTTCGCTCACTCCCGGCTCACTCTTCGCTCACTCCCGGCTCACTCCTCACTCACTCGCTCACTCACTCGCTCACTCTTGGCTTACTCCCGGTTCACTCCCGGCTCACTCCTCGCTCATTCCCGACTCACTCCCGGCTCACTCTTGGTTTACTCCCGACTCACTCCCGGCTCACTCCCGGCTCACTCTTTGCTCACTCCCGGCTCACTCCTCGCTCACTCACTCGCCCACTCCTGGCTCACTCCTGGCTCACTCCTGAATCACTCCTGGCTCACTCCTGAATTACTCCCGACTCACTTTCGGCTCACTCCCGGCTCACTCCTCGCTCACTCCTCGCTTACTCTTCGCTCACTCACTCGCTCACTCCTGGCTCACTCCTGGCTCACTCCTGAATCACTCCCGACTCACTCCCGGCTCACTCTTCGCTCACTCCCGGCTCACTCCTCGCTCACTCCTCGCTCACTCCTCGCTCACTCACTCGCTCACTCCTGGCTCACTCCTGGCTCACTCCTGAATCACTCCTGGCTCACTCCTGAATCACTCCCGACTCACTTTCGGCTCACTCCCGGCTCACTCCTCGCTCACTCCTCGCTCACTCCTCGCTCACTCACTCCTGGCTCACTCCTGGCTCACTCCCGGCTCACTCCCGGCTCATTCCTTGCTCACTTCCGGCTTACTCCCGGCTCACTTCTGGCTCACTCTTCGCTCACTCCCGGCTCACTCCCGGCTCACTCCTCGCTCACTCCTCATTCACTCACTCACTCACTCACTCACTTACTTCTCACTCACTCCTCACTCACTCTTATTCACTCACTCACTCACTCCTTACTCACTCCTCACTCACTCCTCACTCACTCACTCACTCACTTACTTACTCACTTACTCCTCACTCACTCTCACTCACTCTCACTCACTCACTCCTCACTTACTCTCATTCAGTCACTCATTCACTCCTTACTCACTCCTCACTCACTCTCACTCACTCTCACTCACTCTCACTCACTCACTCACTCACTCACTCACTCACTCACTCACTCATTCACTCACTCACGCACGCACTCCACCCAAGTCGCCAACCCATGTGCATACTGCAAATGAAGTAAAGTTCACATGTATTTGCAGGTTTTCAATACAATGTCTGGTAACGGAATTAACACTTCTCATTTTACAAGTACACCCATAAGAAAAGTAAACAAAGACCTTACTTCGCTGTGGTCACACACAAACACACACACATTTAAATTTTTGTCTACAAATTATGGATTTCCTACTTACCGACATTAAAAAAAATTTTTTTTGAGTCGCCAAAAATCCTTGCATATGTTTTTTTTCACTAAATAAAATTTCCAAAATTTAAACTAAATTGGAGATTGGTCCGTTTCGGAAGCTAAATTATTTGTACATATTTTTATGTCTGAGTTTGTCAGGTATTAAAAAAATTATGATAAACATTTATAAAAATATTTAAAATAAATATTTATACCATTATTATCAAAGAATATAAAAAATATTTCAAGTTTATATACCACTAGACACCACAGACGCGTGCTTCGCGCGCGCTACTTAACTTTTTATTTTTTACCTTTTAAAAATAAATTACAACAATAAATGTATAGATAATATTTATACAAATTTGACAGCTGTCAAAATTCAATTGCAATGACAGCTACTCTTGCAACACGAAGTAAGCGCAGCGAGAGAACCAATTGGCATCGCGGAAAAGCGACAATGATTTTCGAGAAATGCGAGTAATCGACTTTACATGTCTTTTTTTAGATAGGAGGATTATGGCTGGTATTCATAGTCGAATCTTATTTCAAGATCGTCTCAAGCAATATCTTAAGATGCTAATACAGCTCTGTGATTGGCTGATGGCATCTTAAGACAGTACTTAAGATGATCTTAAATATAAGATCCGACTATGAATACTGGTCAATGAATGTTTATTAATGCATTTCTACGTTTAAGATCAAGTAACATATAAATAGCACTTAAATAATTCCTACAAATGATAATAAACCTTTCAAGAGTTAGTTCTCAGAAAATTGTATAAATGTAAAGAATTAATACAAATATATAATTAATCAGTCCTGCAAAACTATAAAAAAAGACTCCGGCTGAGGTGTTATTTTTCGCAATAAATTAATTTACAGTTTTTCGGGACAGATGGGAAGGGGGGATTATAAGATGCTCTCGAGCATTGAGATTTAGCTTGTTTGCTGCGTCACAAGTCTGACGAACCTGTCGGCGCGCAGTAAATAAAAAAAGCTAAGAAAAATTAAAAATTAAAATTTAATAACATCACTAAAATCCGATGTAGACCGTGAGGCGATTTCATAAAACTCATTGATATAAAAAAATTTAAGAGTTGTTTTATGAAAAAATGTAATTTTAAATGGCATAATGCATTATGTTTATAAAAACTTGTTTATGCAAAGACATTTTAATATACCTATATTTAATAGACTTGCATTTTTTATATTTAATATTAAAATAACATTTTATTTTTATGAATGTTTCGCTATTTGCTTTTCGAAAACTTTAATTTCTTTTTGTTTCATCACATGAAGTACATACAAAATAGATATGACTTGAAGATCAAATGAATTGCTTTGGTAAGTAAATTATATTTTATGCCATAAATTGATCTTATTTCACTGTCACTTATAGAATGTGGAGATGGATTCAGAAACTATCACTGACAATTGTGAAAATATAAATACTGTATGGGGTATTTTACTAGAAATTTATTGTAATTGTACTGATGTGATCTTTGTATAACAAATGTTTTTTAAATAACTTTCTTCTAAAATTAATAAAACAAGGATGAAACTTTTTAAATTTAAATTTTATTTGGAGGAATAAGTTTATTTTATTGAGATGTAGATCTAAAAATATATTTATATACTACAATAATAGTCAATCAAGTTTTGTTATAAAGATCGACTTCTCAGGTTTTACATTTTTCACACATTGAACAGAGTATTTAAAAAACATTTGGTTTTATAGTGTTTATATTTATAATAAAGCTTTCTTATTATCTATTAATGTAGATATCTCTCTCTTATCTCAAAGAATATTAATCTATTACAAATTTTGACTATATGTAGAATGTCGTGATAATCCTTAACAATATTATGATTCATACAATACACAACTGATAAGGAGTGTAACATTTTGCATTTTATTTAAAAAAAAGTACAATTCCCGAACATGTAACTTTCCGAAGATCATCTATAGTCCAATTTTTTTCTGTTTGATAGCGTGAACCCCATATAACGTAAGTGTATTTGTTGACCAAGAAAATCGTTTTGTCAGTGAATTAAAACTTATGCCAACAATCGATTTTACTTCAAAACCATCTTTAAGAAAAAAAAAAGAATTAAGAATCTATTATAGAGTGTACAATCTTTTGTATAAGTAATATAATTATATTGATATGTTTGATTATTGCAACAAAATGTTTTTTTAAATAATTTTTTTCTAAGAAACTTACAATTCTCTAATATACGTTGAAGTTCGTGTGGAGACACAAATTTATTCCAATCTAAAGTACCAGGAGGTAGATGTCCAAAAATGTATTCACATGCTACAATATTAGACAGCCAAGATGTAAAAGTTTTATTCATTGTCGTTACAAAGATCGATTTCCCAGGTTTTACCATTTTCGCACATTCCTGTACAGAATATTTATAAAATATTCGATTTTATACAGTGTTTATATCTATAACAAATATTTTTCATATCTTTCATTATAATATTTTATTGCAATACTGTACCTTTAAAAATAGTTGTGGATCTGTTACATATTGCAAAACCTCACAAGTTACAACAGCATCATATGTTTCTCGCTCCTTTTGAACAAAATCTTCTGCGGTTGTCTGAAGATAATTTATTCTTTGTAATATATTGGGATTCAATTTTACATGCTCTTTGGCAACATTTATTAATTCTGCCGATGGGTCTATTCCAGTTACTTGTGCTCCTAATTTAGCCAAACTCTCGGTTAATATGCCTCCTCCACAGCCAACATCCATAATCTTGATTCCTTCCAACGGAAAATTTGAATTTTGCATTCTAAATCCAGCGTTTGCCAATCCATCCTTTATAAATTTTACTCTAAGTGGATTTAACAAGTGAAGCAGATGTTTCGGGTTGTCCTCGTTCCACCAGACGTCTTTCCATTCAGAAAAATATTTAACTTTGATGGGATTTATTGTTGATTTTGTTCTTGTAATTTCCTTGACATGTATGATATTTTTCAACAATCTGTAATAAGCAATTCAGTTTTCTTTTTAACTAAATAAATATTTTAACATTAGCTAAATACACACAGGGTGAATTTTAATGGCCGTCCCAACTTTTTACCATGGAATTACCAACTGCAATCTTAATACACACATGTACGGCATTTGCACATACATATATCGTACATGTATGTACTAAGATTGCAGTCAGTAATTCCAACTCTCATGATAAAATGTTGGGACAGCCATTAAAATTCACCCTGTATATATAACATAAAAACACAATTAATGCTATGTTTCAATTTAGTTATAATTAAAAGATAAAAACTTTAAAAAGATTGTGACTTGGTAATTAAACAATTGCACTATGATATAAATTAAGATATAAAGATTGAATGTCGTACCTGTTTTCAAAAATTCTTTTCCATGATCCATTGAAATATCCGACATTTAAAGTTATCATGTTTGTTTTTAAACACAATTGCAAGTACAGTTTACAAAATAAATTGCAACAACGTTTTTTCAGCAATCAATGAAAATACACAATGGAATGTACCTTAAACATTATTTTTTAATTTTATTGCAAAAATTTAAATAATTGAATTTGTCACAGAAAAATAATGAAGAAATCCTAGTAGCACGAAACATTGGCATAACATTGAGAAGTAATATAAAGACAATATTTCCAGTATTATTCCAATATTGTAAAGTAGACACTTGAACAATTTGTCTAAGCAATTAATATTGGTTCAATGGTGGTTCAATATTGGCCCAATGTTCAACCAATCAATTTTTCATATTGCAAATTAAGTGCGTTCTAATTTTAAATCAATGTTTTATGACCAATATTAGCGTTACGTTACTGGGAAACATTAATTTCTAATGTAACCAATGCTTAGCCAATATTAGCAAATGTACTGCCAACGTATTGTACTACTATGAAAGTAGGGAAGTGTAGTTATATACTCTGCCACGAATAAAAATTTTATAAAACTGGTATTAAGTTTATCTTGTGTTAAAGTTTTCTTCTATTTGAATAAACTGAAATATATCATGCATATGTATGGGCGTGCGCACACGTGTGTGTGTGTGTGTGTGTGTGTGTGTGTGTGTGTCACATGTGATATATATATATATATGTTTAAGGACATGACTTATTTCCACAATATTCAAGAAATTTTAATCTTTGCTCATTATCTATTAAAAAATTATTCATAAACAAGTGTATTCATTCTGCCTGACGCTTTTAACAAGACTATGAATATTTCCACATTAATTATTAACTTTATATTATATACACTGAGAGAAAAAAATGCTAAATTCAAATAAATATTTCTTTGAATAATGCTAATAACATATTTTATAGAAAATCAATAATATTTATTTCAAACAAGTAATAATTTTTTATAATTTAGAAAATATTACTTGTTTGAAATAAATATTGTTGATTTTCTATAAAATATGTTATTAGCACTATTCAAAGAAATATTTATTTAAATCCAGCATTTTTTTCTCTCAGTGTAGTTAAAAGAAGATGATAGACACTTGTAATACACTTGTAATACACTTGATCTGTATATGTGCAAATAATGTGAAATTTATACTTAATACAGCATAAATTATTATATTTTTGCGCGCAAACACGGCAGGAAGGAAAACACTCACAGACTTCACTGAAAAACCGAAAGACTATTCCGAATTTATAGCGAGTTTCCAAAACACGTCCGACTTAGCAGGCGATCTTTCTTCAACTGATCTAAAAGTTTGCTAAAGGTCGGTGACCTGACTAAACCGTGGTACGGTGATCCATTTATGAGTCGGAAATCCATATGGGGAATTTGAAGAAGAAGAACTGATTATTTTGGTTGCCTAGCTCTTGATAGCTAACAATGAGTAATTGATCGCTGTTAAATATTCGAATAAATTCAATAATCTTGCTGTTTATAAATTTTGAACGTTGATCACACATGAAAATAAGGAAATAGTGATATATGTTTCTCATAAAAATTTAGTATACAGTACCAATTAGTTACTTTCCAGTAAGCAAAATGTCATCAAAAAGAGTTCTTTAAGTACTCAGGTTTGAGAGTTGGACATCCAACAATGCTATCTGGAAGACAACATAATGATGACAATAAGTCCTCTAATGCGTCGATTTTAGAGGAAAAAAAGATGTCATATATATGATATCTAAAAGATATCTGCACTCTGACTTCTTATAAATGTTATCTAAAAGAACACTGCCATCTGACTTCTCATAAATGTTATCTAAAAGAGCACTGTAATCTGACTTCTTATAAAATCAAGGAAATGTTAGTATTAAGAATTTCTTATTTATAATATAATTACATATTTATTTTAAAAAATAATTATTGAAAAAAATATGCATATAAACATATATAGACTTTTTTTTATTATAAATGTATAAAATTTATATATTTTTGAAAATACATCACATATATTAGGTATAATATATTATACCTAAGATAGCACAAGGATTGTGTCCAATGGATATCCGCTTCTGGACATTTGGACGTCTATTAAGAGTCCAAATAAGGTCCGTCGGACATTCGATGGATATACGTTTGGCACAATTTCGGACATTCATAGAAAGTCCAAAATAAACCAAATTTTGGACCTATTATGGTTTGATTATTTCTTTTGGGCCTTTTTCAATTAAAGGGCTTGCTGCAATAGTGGGTTAATCCATATTTTGTAAAAATCATTGACATAAAGCATGGACTGCGCATTTCCTGCAAAAAGCTCTTGAAAAGTGTCCGGCAGAAAGACAAAGAAGAGACATGGTCCGGGTCAATTTCTTTCTGTCTAGCGCCCATTATGCTACTGGTTAGACAGAAACAGCGCTTGACCCAGACCAATTGCTGTGTCCCTCTTTTGATCGGAAAAAAAAACAAAAAAAAAAAACGGAAAAAAAGAACCAATAAAATAGGAAAAAAAAGGAAAAAAAGAAACAAAAATAAAAAACGAAACAATAAAAAAACAAAAAAGAAACAATAATATATTATAACAAACATTTTAAAAAATACCAATAATTAATAATGTTAATAATAAATAAAAAAATAATGTGTATTATTTTATATTATTTCATATTATTTCATATTATATCTAAAAGTAGAGCAATTAAAATAAACCTTTTGAAAATTAAAAAGAATATAATTTATTATTATTTATAAATTAATGTTAATTAGAAATATTGTAAATAATATCTACATATATATATACATATATATATATGTATATATTATTTACAATATTTATACATATACATATATATATAATTTACAATATTTCTTTTAGATTATATAATCCCTTAAAAAAACCTTAAAAAGGTAAAAAAGATACGCCAAGTACATAAACGCGTGCTTTCTAAAATAAATTTAAGATCAATACAGTTAGCCAAGTATATTTTAAAAGATTTAAAGAAGTTTAATAAACATCTATTTAATTAAAAAATTGCTTAAACGGGCTTGATGATTAAATGATTAAAATCGACCAACGGGATTATAGCTGAAGCAAAAACTAATATTTAATCACTTACATTACTCACATTCAGACGTTTGTTGTAATTTTATTATTAATTTTTATATTAATATTTTTGACATTTACATATCTATCATGTATTTGTTTATGTTATATATTTATTTTATTTTTGTTAACTTATTATACTTTTCTCGCATACCAAATTCACCACTTATATTACAAAATAATTTTTATTTTAGTTTTATAAAATTATATGTAGGCACATTGTGAAGCCCCTTGAACGACAAACCGGCTTTGGGTGTGTGTGCATGTATATGTGAATATGTGGAAAATAACTCAAGTGAGCTTTTTTACGCAACAGATCACAAGATCTTAGAATTATCAAGTTTATTATATTTTTTCACGTACCAATATTCACCACTTACATTACGAAATAATTTTATTTTAATTTTATAAAATTGTATGTAGGAACATTGTGAAGCCCCTTGAACGACAAACTGGCTTTACGTATGTGTGTGTACATGTAATCTGTGGAAAATAATCCAAGTGAGCTTTTTCGCACAAGAGATTACGAGATCTCAGAAATGAGTGTACCAATTTTAATCGGAGTGATCGCAATCGAAAGCTCATATCAATATTATATAACAAAATTGCCATTAGATTTTTTATTATAATTTTAGTTTCTGAGATATTTTAACTGAAAGTGAATTTTACAGCTAAATTCCAGATAAAGCTTAGTAGCGGCGTGACATTTGCGCAGTGAAGTTTGCGTCATTTGCATCATGCAGCAAAATTCTTTATGTACTTGGCGTCGCGCCGCTACCGCGTTGCTTGATAAAAATAAAGATAAATTATATAAAAGTAAGATCCAAGTGTGGACATAAATTAAATATCCAGCATAGGACGTTCTAAATAGAACATCCATTTTAATTCCAATAATGGACATCCTATGAATGTCCATTTTATGTCCATGGATATGCGGACCTGAATTGGACTTAAAATGAACGTTCTTGGAACATCCAGTGCTATTTGGGATATTTATTCTGCGTATTATTATTACTGACGTTTAGCTTAAACATTTTATTAAGTTTTGCAAAAGTAAGGTTATACACTTCTCGTGAAGTGAGAAAAATATCGAATTCCTGTTCCAAAGTTTGTTTGACTTCCACGTTCATCATGGAGTCCATTCCAAGTTCAGCCAGAGACGTATTTTGACTTACAACTTTCATGTCTTTTATATCTGTAACATAAATAAAAAGTTATTTTGACTTGAACTGTAATGTACACTGCGCCTCAACAATTCATTCCATTCCCCTAGCGAGTTTACATAGGATATGTAACATATTCTAAACTCGCTAGGGGAATGGAACAAATCGTTGACGTGTAGTGTACTATCAGTAACTAAATACGTAAAATAAAACTAAATAAAAGATATAATAAGTATTAAGAAAAAAAGGAAATATGAACTTACTTAAAATATCAGCGATAGCTTCTGTCGGAGTTTCATGTCGGATTGATCTCGATTTCTTTTCAGCTATTATCATACCGCTCACTACAGGTCGGCTTTGAAGTAAAAACTTATCAAGTTCTTCGAGGCAGCAGGAAATTGTTTGTTGTGAGATACCACCAATAATTAATTCTTGTTCACCTTCCTGCATGTCAGCGACGAGACTCTCATCACCAACAGCTCCCCATTGAATTGCCAAACCGGGTAATCCTTCCTCCACTCTCTTCTCACAAATTCTTTCCATAACAGAATTGGCCATGCCATAATTAGTCTGTCCAGCGTTTCCTCTGCCACAAGAAACGGAAGAAAACACTACAAAATGTCTTAATTTAGCGCAATACTTTCTGGAAAGTTTGTCCAAAGTTTGCGTCGCCCGAGCCTTTGACTGAAAGGACTCTGCAAATGTCTCCGCTGTTTGATTCTTTAGAACATTATCTTTCAACACCGCACCAAGATTGAATATCGCGTCCACTGGTGCTTTGCTTTCCGCAGTTTGCAAGAGGTATTTACAACCTGCAGAATCAGCGACATCAATATTCTTGATGATTAGCACATTTACACCATACGATTTCCATAGTTGAATCTTCATGCGTTGGTAATCGTTTTTTATGCCAGTTCGTGAAACCAATACTATATTTCTGGCACCACGGAATATTAGCCAGTCTGTTAACTTTAAATCAAATCCACCCAAATCTCCCAATATAATATAACTTTTGTTCCTGAGACAATAATAACGACGATATGCGATAATAGGCTCATTTAAAGGTTTATTTCTGTCCCAAATATTTATTATAATCTATAAACATATACATATATTAAAAATAAATTTAAATTATGTATGAAATATTTTTGTGGAACCCACTATAACAGAAAAATAAATTTCTATTAAGATGCTTTTTCATGGGCGTCAGTTGACGCCAATATTCCTACCTTTCCCAAATGTTTTCCACTCGCCATGTATCTAAAAGCTTCTTCAATATCTGTTTTCGGAAAAACTTTTACATGAATAGGTTTAATGGTTCCGTTCTTAAGACCATCACTTATCATTTTGCGTAATATTGATTTATACTTGTGATCACCAATAAATAGATTATCTAATAAAATTCCATGAAAGCTAATACCCTTCTGAAACGCAGAAATACAAAGAGGATTGTTAGAAACAAAATCAAACTTTCCGATCTCCAAAAAACGGCCGTTTTGTGCCAAACAACGAACGGAGGCAATTAGCTTTTCTTCCGCCAGTGAATTTAACACGATGTCAACGCCACGACCGTTCGTTTGCCGCATGATCATTTGTTCAAAGCTGGTATCTCGAGAATTTCCAATACGTTCATCCAAAATTGTAGGAAACATTTTTTTAATAAAATTTTGTTTGTCGCTCGTGCCTACAGTAGTAAACACTTCGCATCCTTCTTTGAGAGCGAGATGAATAGCTGCCTGTCCAATGCCACTAGTACCAGAGTGTATAAGTATTTTATCGCCTTTCCTTATTTTTCCATAAATGTATAAGGCGAAATAAACTGTACTATAAACGCACGGGACTGTCGCAGCTTCTTCAAATGTCCATGTGTCAGGTACGTTCCAACATAAATCTTTATTCTTTACAACAACGTTTGCTATACAACTAAAAAAAGATTATTTCATGTTAGTTTTAATTTTTTTATATTAAAAAAATTTAACTAGTTTTTAAAATATTATTTACTCAGTATCATGAATTCCCATTACTCGTTGTCCGGTAGCATCGAATCCAACGTATTCCATTCCAAGAGGAATATATTTATATAACCGTCCCCGTGACATAGCTATATTAAGGATTAATTTACCAGACGCAAACATGACATCTCTAAAATTCAAAGATGAGTAAACCACAGACACCAAATCTTCAAGAGGAGATTCAATAGATCGATTATTCTCTATCCAATAAAATGTACTCAAATCACCACGAATCTACAAAAGTCAATTATAATACAATATATAGTATAATATATATAAAACAATAAATTCAATAAAAGAATTGTAAATAAAAATTATAAACAAAAATTAAAATGCGTGAAGTAAGTACATAATATTATTATGCATATTAATAAATCATCGAAATACTTTGAAAATATTTTTCTTACCGCGTCACCATACATACCCTTTGGCTAACGTGAGCGGTAGAAACAGGTTCAGGTTCCTGTCGTGGTAATGCTAAATATCTGTACGATCCCCAGATTCTATCAGATCGCAATACATTAATTGTCATATCTTTTTTCAATTGTTGTAAATAAAAGGGGTCTTGAAGAGAAAATTTAGGAGCCTCCTTGTCTTGAATAAGCACACCTCTAACAAGTTCTCCCCCTGGTTCTTTTCTCAAGCAGTTAACAAAACCCAACAGACCGCATTCAGAGTCTCCCTCTCCAACAACTATGATTCTACTATCCTTCTCGAGTTTGCTTTTGTCGCTTATAAACGGCTTTAAATCATCTAACCAGTTAAAATTATTATTATTTATATGAACAACAATGCGTTTTTTTACATAAACTTTCTTCTTCATAAGAATAATCATTTCTTTATCGCTGCGCTTTTCAAGAATAACATTTAATTCGTACTGTTGCTGATACTTGCTATAGTCACATGTATCGCACTTTTCACGCGTCAACAGATAGCCACCTTCTTTTAGAAATGGCAAAAGTCGTTCTAAAGAACTCTGCTGTTTAGATAAAAGATTGAATCCGGCAACTATTACGACTTTATCGTTTACAGTTGATTTGTTTATATCAGCGATTAAAATATTTTGTGATAAGTCTTCTGAATTGAAACGATTCGGCGATGTTAATAGAGTAATATTCGTTTGTATTAATGGCATATCCTTAAAAGCTTCAATCAGCAATGAAGATGAAAGGTATTCAAATGTAACTTCATCCATGTCTTCCACCAGCTCAATGGCCTTCACTTTAGTGATTTGATGATCTTCCTGCACGAGTTGTGCTGATATCCGAATCGCTTCGTTTAAAGACATCTTAGCGCGATCTTGATGAGCTATAAATGTGTACTTCTCAATAATAGCAACTTGGTTTAAATTTCGACGAGAAATCTGAATAGCTTTAAGGCCTTGTATCTCTATTCCGCCAGCTTTAATCGTGTCTATCTCTTTGTATATTTGTACGGGTAATATCATATCTGAAATATACACTTATATGATATCACACATATTTCTTGCAATTTATTATATGTTACAAGTTATACTTATATTGAAAAACAAAACAGCACTTACTAATTAACCCTTACGTTTATGCATGTCTGACGTACCGTTCGTATAATCTGCATTATTTTGTAGCATCGAAATATGAAGTTCAGGATTAATCACCACTTTTTGAATACTCGTAGGAACATACAAATTCCTAGTATCGCATCCGATAAGACACATTTGTAGCATGATATCCATAAAAGTTACCCAATTTTTCCAAATAATATGTCCTTTATTGCCTGAAACAGATGCACTTTTTATTCCACGAAACCAACCACTATACTGATAACCGCGGAGTTTCAACTCCTTATAGATATCTCGGGTCGTCAGTTGCTCTTCTTCATCATAATTCTTTGATAATAAATCTGTCGAAGTCATTTCTTGTTCTGGATTCGATATGTCGTATGCTGTGCCTGTTACCACAACGCTATCACCATCGGTTATTTCAAACTTCCCATCTAGAATATTTTCATGTTTGATATATATGCATTTTTTACGGTTATGCTTTAAAATTACTTATTCCATGAATACCTTTCTGTATCACAATCCTTAATGTCACAGTACTATTTTTTGTCAAATAAGTAGCACGAATAAACTTTACATCTCGAAATATTATTGGTATTGATGAGGGCATTAATCCTTTCATCATGCCAATAGTTTGCCAAACAAATACAAGATAACCTGTTGCGGGCAGCAAGTTTTTCCCATCTATTACATGTCCGGCCAAATAATCGTACTCCACATCTTTTAGTCCAATTTGAATGTATCTTTCTCTTTTTATGTACTTATGTATCTTACATTTTGGTGTAAACCAATTTTCAGAATGATTCCATCTAAAACCGCATAAAAAGTCTTGCTTATATACTATAAAAATATGTATATTACTATAATATTACCTAATTGATGGAGAGATCATAGGAGTTCCTCGGCTAACTGGAAATTTCACTGGTGGGTACAAACTGGCGATCTGCGGCTGTAAACCATAATTGTAGAGTCGTCCAATTCCTCTTAAAAGTACTTCAATATTTTGTTCAGTGCGTCTATTCAATACAATGTTTGCTTTTCTATCCAAGGATTTTTTCAAAACTTCTTGCAAAATGTTGTCTGGTGCGATTTCGATAGTTATAGCATTACTTGGAATTAGTTGCGTGGTTTGTTCAAAAAGAACAGGGTTTAATATACTATGCGTATGATAGTCCGCCGATGATAAGCTTGCCGCTGAAGTAAACCATTCCGTACAAGGTATTGAAGAACTTATCCATTTTAAACTCCGTTTCTTTGGCCGTGGTATTACATTGTTTAAATTTAACAGAAGTTGAGTTTTGATAGATGCGAGGTAAGAACTATGATACGGTACGTTGCAGTAGATCTCTTTCACGTGAATATTATTTAGCTGATATAAAAATACAAAATTTAACACGTGTAAAGGTAAAGTAAATTGTAGTTTCAGTTCAAAAAATTAATATTATTAAAATTATTATAATAAGTTAAATTTTTTATTTGCTAACTCAATACAAAAGCTATTTTGTCTTACCTGTAATTCTTTCATAAATTTTTGTACAGATTCTGTAGGTCCACACACAACAATGCTGTTCTCGCTATTGTGACATATTATTTTAATATTCTTTGGACACATATTTTTGAGACTTCCATAATCAAAACTGACAAGTGCCATAGAACTATGAATTATTTTTTCTTCAACACATGCCAAACCAATGAAGTATGCTGACAAAATAGTTTGTTCAATAGTGAGACATTTATCCGCGTAGGCGCAACCGAGTTCACCAGCAGAATGACTAATCATGTAATCCGGAATAATTTCTAAGGATGTCAAAAGGTCTACTAATCCAATCTACAAGTATGTACATATTATTTTTCAATCAGTTATTGTATATTTAAAAAAATATTAATCATAAAAACAGTAAAATGTAATTTAAGATACACTTTTATAAATAACATATATTTTTGAAAGTAAAATATAATTTAATAACACATCTTAAATAATAATATAATACGTAACACAAAAGCACAAAATTTTTTTGAAAGTTTACTCTGACCAGATCAGATATTTCCTACGGATTTTGAGTCGCTGAAACCAAATCTGAAGCTTGCCCAGTAAACAATAATATCTTGTAGAAGTCGAAAAGACATCTTGCTCAAGATGTCTTCAAGACATTTCTAAAAGATATCTAAAAGATATCTAAAAGACATCTGAAAAGATTTTGTTAAGATATCTTCATAGAATTTCTAAAAGACATCTAAAAGACATCTAAAAGACATTTTAAAAGATGTCTTAAAAATTTTTGAATTAGACATGCCAAAGATATCTAAATGATCTCTTTTAAAAGATATCTTTTAGACGTCTTTTATATATATCTTCAAGACCAGTTTTAGAATTCCTTTTAGATAACTATATTATAAATAATATTTTTTTATATTTATTATTTATCTTTTTATATAATAAATTTTTTATATATATTTATTAATTAATATTTACAAATAAAACACATTTTAAATAATAATTTAATATATTATATTTTGGAGAATATAAAACTTTATTTTACAATGGTAATTAACATATATATTAATATACTTTAAACGGTAACATTTACCCGGAAGTTATGTCCGGAGCAGTCCGGAGCTTGCCGATCTTATCGAAACGTCTCGGAAATCCGGCGCTGGCGCCGATATCGACTAGAACGTTCGATCGTGACGCTTGCATCTACCTAACCTAACCTAACCATAAAGTCCATTTGGATCCATTTCACGCGCAGGGGTGATCGTACCGCACGGTCACTGGGCATAGCGAACCTACGCGGACGTCGCGGACCCGAGCTCATTACAATGCGGACAAACACATACACATAAACATATACACATACACTCACCCATAATCGAACTATTTACATATATGCGACACATACACACACACCCATAACTACATAACCAATGTGAAAGTCATATATTAGTGATACAGTGTCCGATATTCTTCTACAAAAAGAAAATAAGTCCAAATCGTAGTTCAATCACCGCCGATCCGGACGTGCGAATCCACTCGATCCTTACGTGAGTTTTAACATAAAGTTCCGACTTCCTCTATAGCTTTGCTTTTTTAAATATATTTTTATGCTATACTATATTTTTGTAGTGAATATATACAGACAAAATATGGAGGAGTTGTTGTACGTTCTAAGAACAGCGACGGAGAGTCAACCTCAGGGTAATCCTGGAACTGCCGAGTTCCTGGGAGATAATCATCAGTGGTACGCAACTAATCACGCTAAACCTATGTATTGCAACGTCTGTAGAGATGCCCTACATGGTGAACAACTTGGGTTTCTTACAAGTTCCTCGAAGATGGTAATTGAATTTACGGTATTGTGCTGTGTCGATCGCACGATAATAGTAAATATTATTTAGAAAAAATAAATTGCAAATATCATATGCTGTATCCTGCTGTAACGTGCTTAAATATTTCATTATTACTTTCATTTGCTGTACATATTTTATCGCTTTCTTCCTAACACCAAAAGGAATGCAACCTTGGATCATTGTTTTGTTCATGATCTACACGTATGCCTAACATGCTGTACAAACATGAATATTTTGGAATATAATATCTCGCTTTATAAAACCTACTTTGTAATATTTCCTTATTTTGATATTTGCAATTTATATTTTTCTAAATAATATTTACTATTATTAACTTTTTGCTGATATTCTCTTTATATACTATTTAGCTACAATTATTTAATAATTTATACAACTTTTGATATCTTATTATTTTAATAGTGATATATATTAATCTCAACTTTGATCGGGACACCATGCTTTATAATCCGCTCAACTACTTACATCAAATATATACATACATACATATTTAGTATACTTAATTTAATATGTATATCTTATTTATTTTAATAACTATTTTTACTTTGCTTACTAGTCTTTGGTTATTATATTACTTATTTTATCTATTTTGTTATATCTATTAAATCTCTTAGATCTATCACATTTGTAATATATATGATATTCTTGCTATCTATTCATTCTTCCCCCTTGTATTATACTTTTTTTGCACCTACTATTTTTTGTTTATAAGGATTTTCTTATTTTAGTCTTATAGACTGAGCGAAGGATGTCTATACTTTTAATACTTGACTTTCTTCGCCGTACAAAAAGAAAAATACAGACAGTTGTAAATATCAATTGTGAGGAGAAAAAATTCTGCACGTGCGGCAAGGTATACAATAGATTTGTCTTTTTCAAATTGTGAAGTGTTAGAGGTAATTATGATAATTGGTTGTGTTACAGTCTGTTGAACAATTCCTTTGAGGAGCAGCTGGCATTTCAGAATGCCCTGAAACAATACATCTCGAGTGGACATTGACTATGCTAAGAGCAATAAAGATTTCTTTGTCGCTTTTGAGGGCAGCTTTGGAAACAAACACGTCACACCGAGAACATTTACCTCTCGTTACTTGGGTAACTTGGTGTGTGTGGAGGGTATTGTCACGAAATGTAAGTATTTAAAAAAAACCATCAGAACTCAGATTTACAGAATTTATTCAAAACTGTTTAATTTTATTTGTGAATAAATTTATTTAATTTATTTACACAGATATTACAATTTTATTGAATTATTTTATGAAATTTATTAGGTTGATTCACAAACAAGTTTTTGTATAATTAAAATGATTACTTCTGAGAAATATTATCCACTGTATTTAATTATTTTGTCTTTTGCAAGTTGAGGACAATAATGAAGTTTTAAGTAGGATAAAAATTATTTTTATGACTCAATTCATTATATATATTTATAAAAGTAAGATTATTTCCAAAATAAAATAAATATCGCTTGATAAAATAAACATTGCTTGATTTTGTAAGTTAAGTAAATTTTTCGAAAGTACACATTTTGCTGCATTACTGAGTTTCGGCATAAAATCAAGTCAAACATTATCACCATATATTTATTTCGGGTAATGAGATAAGTAGTGATATTTCTGTATGATGCAAAGGATCGATTACAAAATGATTGATCAGTTTGTTGTTGATCGTTATTTACAGGGTTAATAATGCGTTTATTTATTTTTATTCGTGGAACATTATAATGTTGACAAGCATGATATCCGACATGATTCTTAATCTTTGTTGCTATGACAACAAAGTTGTTTGGCGAATGCTCTTTTCCATCGGATCTTGGATGCGCTGCACAACGATTTCACAATTAAAGAGAAAGGAGAAAAAATAGTTTAATCTCGAAACAGAAAGGTAAATCAATATATATATATATATATATATGTTTTTCTATTATTACATATTGTTTGTATACATATATGTATGTAAACAAAATTTCCGTTAAAGATTTAATCAACGCCTAAATGAATATCAATGTTTTCAAATCTGCAATTCGTTTTCAATTTCATGATTTTACTTTAGGATCTCAAAAAGTTTCGTTTATTAATATTAGATGTGCGTTGAATAGATCTGTTCTTTGTGAATGATGAGTGATTGTGAATCTATTTTAAACATCAACATTTTATCGATGAATACGATTAGCACTCTTGCCAAATATCTTTTGAACAATGGACATGAACGTTTCTATTATCTAATTATCATTATCACTATTGATTTCGTCATCTAAATCGTTATATATATTATCCTCATATCAGTTATCAGGGACCTAAAGTCATGTTATGTTTAAGAAATAAATTTAACAGAACTTAATAGGAAACGATACTTTATTAATAATGTAAAAAGTTTCGTTTTTACTTTCCACTGTAATTGGTTGCCAACTTCGTACAGTTCTTTCAGTGTTGCTAATGCTTCGTAAATAATATCTCACATACTTAGCAATCTTTGAACCAGGGATCGGCAAAAAAATAATAAATTAATATTATTTGATTACTTTATTAATTATTAATCAAAGACGAAAATTACTTGATTACTTGATTAATCAGTAATCAGAGACGAAAATTATTTGATTATTTTGTTCATTAGTAATTAGAGTCGAAAATTTTTTTTACTCGATTAATCAATAATCAATATTGAAAGTCTTTGATTATTAGATTAACAAGTAATCAGAATAAGATAATTTTTATTATTTAATAAATTAGCATTCAGACATAAAAATTTGGCAATTACTTTATCGCTCAGTAATTAGGATCAAACGTGAAATATTGAATGAAATGATATCTTGATGAATGAAATAATATCAGTGTAAAGTAGCAATTACAATAGAAAAAAATACTATATTTAAGGAAATGTTCTTTTATTCACAATATAAATTCTCCGTTTTTTTTTTTAAATAAACATTGAATTTGAATGAAAAAGTTTCTGTTTAATAAACAAAGACTTTTTCATTCAAATTCAATATGTTTATTAAAAAAAACGAAGAATTTATATTGTAAATTGAATAGAACATTTTCTTAAATATATTATTTTTATTAATAATATGTTATATAATAATAATATAATTTATTTATATTAAACAGACACTTTTTCATTTAAATTAAATATGTTTATTAAAAAAAACGGAGAATTTATATTGTAAATTGAATTGAGGAACATTTCCTTAAATATATTTTTTTTTAATTTTCGACTTTGATTATTGATTAATCAAGTAATCAAAAAGTTTTACTTTAATTATTGATTAACAAAATAATCAAATAATTTTCGTCTTTGCTTATCGGTTAATCAAATAATGAAATAATTTTCATTTCTGATTATTGATTAGTCAAGTAATCAAAAATTTGATTACCGATTAATCGAGTAATCAAATAATTTTCGTCTTTGATTACTGATTAATCAAGTAATCAAATAATTTTCATCTTTGATTAATGATTAATCAAGTAATTATTAATTAAAGCTAAAAATATTACTGACAATATCGATGATGCCGATCTTTGCTCTGAACCCAGATAGACATATATTATATAAAATATTTATAAATATTAATGGTAATATTTTCTGCTATCTGACAAGTCTTACCACGCATTTGCATTTTGCAGTAAATCGAGCAAATTCATCTATTATAAATTAATAACTCGTTATAATTATTGTTAAAATTACAAAATGGTAAAGATCTTTTCTATTCAGTTTAAGTTTTGTTGAGTTCTGTTAACTTGCAAGCGTATCATATATAGGTAATGTCAAACATCCTGTATATATCTAGATCAGATAATCTTTTTACTTAAAAAGTTGAAGTAAACGGCTTATAAAATTAATTGTTAAAAGTGACATAAACAAAAATTTATTTAGTAAAAAATTACATGAAGACCACATTAGCTTTAATTAAATTAAATTAATTTTATAAAGCATTAATATTACATTAGAATCTTGTAATATTTTAAAGTTAGATATAAATAATTATAATATGAAGCATCAAATTTTAATATTTTATTTATAAATTAAATTAATATGCAATAAACAGCTACCAGTTTTTGCAAAGTTACAGAAAAATTAATATTAAAATTATTTTATTAGACGCGATAATGCCAAAAATAAAAAGCTACAATGAATTGAGTCGATCTCAACAATGGCGTCGAAGACAAGAAACAGACCGCATAGTTAATAATTCAGAAAAGGAAAATATTTTACATGAAAAAGAAAGACTTAATGACGATATTTTTATTGTTGAAAATAATAACTATTCAAGTGACAATGATTTTTATACATCTCCAAATGTCGCATCTGATGTAGAATTAGAATCAAATGATGGATACGACAGTCAATATGATGAAGATTTGGATTTTACTATACAGAAAGATTTTTCATTAAGAGAATTTTTGCAAACGTGGAGTGTTGAAAACAACATTACTCATGTGGCTCTTACAAAATTACTGAAAGGTCTCCGAGTTAATGGACATACTAATCTTCCTTCCGATGCACGAACGTTATTGGAAACTCCCACAACAACAGCAATAACAACGATTAATAATAGTTCTAGTACTTTTTTTTATCACGGATTACAGAAAGCATTAAAAGACCATTTACGAAACAATAAACCTCTCAATAAAAGTCTTGATAATTTAATCACAATCAATCTAAGTATTGACGGATTACCGCTGTCAAAAAGTTCAAAATCACAGTTTTGGCCTCTTTTAGGACAAATTGTACACACTGATTATAGGGAAAAACCATTTGTTATTGGAGTATTCCACGGATACCGTAAACCAACCAGACCTGCTGAAATTATTGGTGAATTTATTAAAGAGTATAACGACGTAAAAAGTGAAGGATTTCAATATAGAGGAAGGAAGTACAAGATTTTATTAAATGCTGTTATATGTGATGCCCCAGCAAGAGCGTTCGTGAAATGTATTAAAGGCCATACAGGATATTATGGTTGTGATAAATGTGAAGAAGAAGGTGAATGGAGAGATAATCGAATGTTATTTCTTAATGAAAGTGCTCCATTACGCACGGATGAAAAGTTTTTACTACGACATAATGAAGATCATCATTTGAATAATTCACCTTTCGAAAGCATAGGATTGAAAATGATTACTCAATTTCCCTTGGATTATATGCACCTTGTTTGTCTCGGTGTCATGAAAAAACTTTTGAATTTATGGATCCGAGGAGTAAAAAACATTAAATTGCGTGCATCTGAAATAAATCAATTATCTGCAGACTTGAAAACGTTAGTATCACACATACCCATTGAATTTTCTAGAAAACCGAGAGGTTTAGATGAATTAGATCGCTGGAAAGCGACGGAATTTAGATTGTTTCTCTTATATACAGGTTTAATAACTATGTGGTCATATTTACCAATTAATTACTTGAGAAATTTTTATGCTCTACACTGTGCAATTTCTATTCTTTGCAATCCTATCGATTGTAAGAACAATAATGCGTATGCGCATGAATTATTAGTATATTTTGTACAAACATTTAAAATTTTATATTCTGAAAAGTACGTAACGTACAATGTACATAACTTGATTCATTTGCACGAAGATGTTAAGAATTATGGATGTCTGGATATGTTCAGCGCCTTTCCATTTGAAAATTATTTTCAAGAAATGAAAAAAATGCTCAGAAAAAGTGCACAACCATTGCAGCAATTGCACAGACGATTGACTGAAAAATCAAAAAGTAAAATAAATATGAGGTATGAACTTGAAGAATATCCCATTCTTAAAAAACCCAAAAACGAAGAATTACAGTTTGGATGTGAACAGTCTCATCGAGAAGCAACGTTTAAAAACTTTACACTGTCTTCCGAAAAAGAAGCGGATTCTTATTGTTATATAAATAAAAATGTTCTTAAGATTAAATATATTGGCAAAAAGAATGGAGAAACAGTTATACTGGGAAAAATATTAAAAAATTCAAGCAATATTTCTTCATATCCATGTGATTCACGACATTTAGGAATCCATGTCGGAGATGAATGGTCTGATGTAGGAATATATCCAGTCAGCCAAATAAGTGCCAAAGCAATACGATTACCTTACAAACAAACATATTGTATGATACCAATTTTACACACTACTGACTAAAGTGAGTTTTTTAAAAACATTTTGGGAATTGCACAAATATTATATTAACGATATCACATGAATTGAAAATTTGTAGAAAGAAATTTTAATAACTTATTTAATAACTTAATCAAATAAAATATTAATAAAAAGTTTAATTACAATAAAACTTCTTTAAAACAATTATATATAAATTGCTGCTTTTATTTATTATTATTTAAATAGTTACTATTTAATTGATGTTTATCGTTTTAGATGTATTACGTCATATTTTGGGACGAATACTGTCAAATTATTCCTCATTGTTGGTTGAACATTTCTGACAATACATTCCAACATCCACCATCTACATGTAATATGACAAAAGCAATAAAAAAAAAAATTAATCCTGGTAATGATTGGAAAACGTCAAGTTACCGTACACTTTTGGGACCTTATGATACATATGATAAAGCTCGAGAAGTTGAAAAGTCTTGCACTAATATATCATCTTCGGATGATGTTCAATTAGCTGCTTTGAATAATTTGGAGCAAATATTGCCTTCAAAACGGCAAATAATAAAGAAGAAATTTTATGACGATACAGATGATAATAAGATTAAACATCGTAAGTACAAAACATCATATAGTAAATATTATATACATAATACTGTTATTGTTAATAATAAAATATTTAATCAAATATGTTAGAAAGCAACAAGTGAAAATAGTAAATAAATTAATATTTATGTTATACATTTATTAAAAATAATATTTTTAATGTTACAGCGAGCAAGAAATATAAAAGAATTCCTACTCCTCCACATAATTACAAAGAACAAAACGAAAGTGACGTGTCTAGTAAAAACGGATCACCCATAACAAATTTAGAAACTAAAACGAAAAACCTGGTGAATATTAATTATTTATTTGTACATGAAGATACACTGTAGAATTTAGAACATATTATATATACTTTTGTATCAATCAATTTTTTATTATTTAGAAAAGGAATGAAGTCTATATAACTAGAAATGTGCCATCTACTTCCAAAGTTCCACCGGTTTTAAAGGAGCATCCATTTTCTATTCAAGTTTATCACAATGAAAGTGAAGGAGAAGAAGAAGAAGGAGAAGGAGGAGAAGAAGTGGACGTAATTTATTCTTCTGTGCCTGAGAATTCAGACAATGATGGTAAGTATTTTGTGTTATAGACAGTATAAAAACTTTTTTAATAAATTTTTTAATCTATTTTTGTATTACAGGTTATGTTATTAGTACGGACGATGACATAAATAATGCAACTATTTTTGCAACTTTGAGTAAGTAAAATTTTTGTTTGAAGTATGTTATTAGAGAATATATCAAAATATAATTTTTTTAGTTGTATATATTAGTATTATAGTTTTATAATATGTAATGTATAATATATTAATTTATCACTTATAGAGAATTATTTTATTGTAAACTTTAACTTTGTATTTACTACTTGAATGTTTGTCTTTGTTTTAGTTTCTTTACAGAAGAAAATTGATTCTCTTTCCGAAGATTTTAAACGCGAAACTGCAAAGAACAGAGCAAAAGTCCAAGAAATACTTGCAATTTTAAGAGATAAATTCCCGAATGGTGGAAATGAAGAAATTTCTCATGGTTTAATGCCTGAATTTCCCTTGGTAACCATAGAAGAATACGTCCAATTTAATGATATGTTGAAAAATGATGAACAAATTCGTAAATGCTTTGTAAGTAATTTTTTATGTATATGTAATTTAATAATTAATGATGAATAGCTCTGCGCGTGAATTTGCTTCTGAGTGATATGTGGGAATAATATTAACTAAATGAGAGCAAATCGGTTCCATCCAGTTTTTAACTAAACAAAAATAATACATATTGCATACTATACGCTATAAATTTCATTGATTCATACATTATAATAGTATACGTAACTAATGAATAATAAATAGGTAATAAATAGTATTAGTAATATTCTATATACAATTTTTGCAGGACAAGAGGATAAAGAACATTGGTGGACACACTGCTCAAAAAATGGTTTCAAATATACTCACAACCTGTATAACATTTGAGGTTGGCCATAAATTGTCTTGGACGGGTGCCAAAAACACGTTAGCGATCGAGAATTCCTCTTTTGCTAATATAATAATTGGTAAGTATAAGTTTTTATAATTATAGATAATAGATAGTACTAATATGTTTATACAAACGGAAGTCAGTCTTTCAAATTATATTTGTGTATTAATAAAAATATATGTTTCTATTTGTAGGAGTTGTAAGCCGTACAAGAGCAAAAGGATCCACAGAATATACAATAGCAGAAATCATAAAACATATCAAAAATTGGCTACAACACGCGGGTGATAAGATGAGGTATAGATTAAAAAAATCTGCATAATAGAATATGTGTATGTATGTATGTATGTATGTATGTATGTACGTATGTATGTATATATACATATATACATACATACATATCACAAATATTTAAGTAGAACACTAAAAAAGTAGGTATTCTCACGTCCGCCATTTTTCTTTAAATAGAAAGTAACTAGCATAATGCTTTATATATATAATACATTGCAATAATCTTTACAGTCTCAAGATCATAAATATCGTGTCTTCGTTTCATTGTCGCATAAAGTTTGGTGCTTCCAAAGATTATTGACGTATATATATACAAAACATACCTAATTTTTCTTGCTAGTTAGAAGGAAAATGGCGGACGTGAGAATACTCACTTTTATAGTGCCTTAATTTAAGCGATAGATCCGCTATTACTGCTATAAGCCTAGGGCTGGATCCTCATGCAGACACCGGTGTTTTGACACCGAGCGCTAATTGGTGAAAAACGGGTGGTGGTGGTAAATATTACCGCCATCACCCATTTTTCACCAATTAGTGCTCGGTGTCAAAGCGCCGTTGTCTGCATGAGGATCCAGAGTAAGTTCATTTGTGTTCGACAGATTTGGCATTATTCGACATTCTCGATCAAGCTGCAAGTAATGGATGCTAGTACTGTTCTTGAAAGAAGATTAATCTTCGATCAATGGGTGCTGGGACTATCTACTTTTGAGGGCAGAGTCCGCATTGTTCGATGTTCTCGTTCGAGCTTCGAGCAATGGGTGCTGGGACTGTCCTCGAAAGAAGATAGAGTCCGCATTGGTCGACAGTATTTTCTAGGGAAGAGTATGCACTGGTCAAACTTCTTCCGGGGACAGTACCAGCATCCATTACTCGAAGCTTGATCGAGAATGTCAAACAATGCTAAATCTGTCCTTGAGAGCAGATGGTCTCAGCACCATTGGTCAAGTAATTCAATGTGAAATATAAACAACTGTAAATGCTATTGTTTACCATTGTAACATTAAAATTAAAATGTTGTATGCGTATGTTTAAAATTAAAATGTTGTATGCGTATGTTTAAAATTAAAATGTTGTATGCGTATGTTTAAAATAAAAATGTATGCGTATGTTTAAAATTAAAATGTTGTATGCGTATGTTTAAAATAAAAATGTATGCGTATGTTTAAAATAAAAATGTATGCGTATGTTTAAAATTAAAATGTTGTATGCGTATGTTTAAAATTAAAATGTATGCGTATGTTTAAAATTAAAATGTTGTATGCGTATGTTTAAAATTAAAATGTACGCGTATGTTTAAAATTAAAATGTATACGTATGTTTAAAATTAAAATGTACGCGTATGTTTAAAATTAAAATGTTGTATGCGCATTGTTACCAAAGTAAAATTTTATATTTTTCAAAATATATGTTAAATTATACTTTAAAATGTGTTTTAAAATTTATTTGTAATATTAATTAATAAATATATAAAAATATAGGTATCTAAAAGGAATTCTAAAACTGATCTTCAAGATATATAAAAGACATCTATAAGATATCTTATATAGGTCTTTCAGATTTCTAAAAGAAATCTTTTAGATATCTTTAAGTATTGTTTAAGATGTCTTTTAGATTTCTTCAAGATGTCTTTTAGATTTCTTCAAGATGTCTTTTAGATGTCTTTAAGATGTCTTTTAGATATCTTTATGACATCTTTAAGTGTCTATAAGATGTCTTTTAGACATCGCCAGATATCTAAAAGATATCTCAAACTGTTGCATAAGACATCTTTTAGATCGCGAAAAGATATCTTTTCGTAAAAAATGCAAGATATCGCAAGAAATCGCAAGATGTCTTTTAGAAATCTAAAAGACATCTTTTTGTCTATATGGGATGTCTAACCCTATCACGTTAAGTTTTTTATTTATTCGAGAAAAACACCAAAATTGTGAATAAAACATCAAGTAATTTGAATAGACTAATAGGTTTATGCACTGTTAATCCTATTGAGTTATATTTAACTATTTTACAGGTCGCCATTGCTCCTACTCAATATTTGATTAATTTGATTAAATAAATGGTTATAATTAATGATATATTGAGTAAGGCCATTAATATTGAGTAAGTACTTACTCAGTTCATCGTTGATTATAACTCACTTATTTAGTTAAATTAATTAAATATTGAGTAGGAGCAGTGGCAATCTATAAAACAGTTAAAAACGACTCAAATTGAATATAATTTGACACTATGACTTTAACAGTGTGGGTTTAGGGTTTGTGGGTCTAGGGTTTATGAGTTCAAGGCTTATGAATATGTTTATGAGTTTATGAATTTATGAATAAACGAGCAGTGTTTCAGGTGATTATGACCTGTTACTTGGTGTTTTATTTTTTATTTTGGTGTTTTTTTTCAGATAAATAAAAAACTTGACGCGATAAAGTTAAACAAGCTTCGAATTCGATTTCAACAATTTAATCCATAAGAAATACCTAGTCTGATTCAGGTAAACTTTCAAAAAAATTTTGCGGTCCTGTGTAATTCAAGCAAAATAAAACACAGAAAGTTTATATTTTTGTTTTAACAATAATTATAATATAAGTAACATTTATTTATAATTTTGTTATTTCTAATATAATATCTTACCTGAATAGCGACGATACCAAGAAAGGCATATAAAGCGTTTTCGCACAATTTTTCATCTGTCTTTGTCAAAATATCCGTGATACTTATACCATATGGTTTTAAAATAATATCGCACATTTTTATTGTATTTGCAAAAACTTGAAATTTTAACAAGTTTTGTCCTAATTTTAATTTAAAAATTATACGTATTATTTTATTTTAATTAAATACATTCCAGGTGAAAATATAAAATCGAAGCATAAGTCAAATAAAAGAAAAAATAATAGAAGCGTTAACAAACCTTCTATGAAACGTAAGTTGATACAGTAAATGTGAACCTTCTATGAAACAATGAAGAAGTGGTAATGCTTTTTTTTATATTTCATTGTTTCAATTTAAGCTTCATATAGAAAGTTTGTTAATTATGCTTCTATTATTCTCCCTTTACATTTGACTTAGGTTTTGATTTTACATTTTCACCAGACATATATAATGTATAAAGTATTAAGTATATACCCATTCCTGGCCATTGTGTGCCTAGAGCAGAAAATATAAACCAAATAGGTCTTTTTATGGTTTCACAATTTTGAATTTCTTTTATTAATCCTTGTTGCTGATTATTAAGTATAATAAATCCTCTCCATGAATGACCTTCTATGTTATCTGCATGGATATCGTGTAATAAACGGATGTATTCCTTATCTATTGGATGATTAACGACCTAAAGTAAAATATTTCTTTAAACAAAAATTATGATGCAAAAAATAAAAATTAATTATTTAAAATAACGTTAAAATTGTTTTCAAAATATTTACTAACGTCGTTTAAAAACAACTTTACAGATTCTTCAGTACATCCAGATAATATCACAAGTCTTGGCAAATCGTCATTTGGTAAACCGTTGTTAATTTTTTGTTTGTGATTCCACTTTAACAATGTATGAACATTAGCTCCTCCGAAACCAAAAGAATTGATACCTATGTAACCGTTTTTAAGTGGCAGTGGTTTTTCGACGACACGAACAGTTCCATTCACTAAGGCATCTATATCATTTCGTGGTGTTGTATAATTAATATTTGGAGGAACAAAACCGCTTTCGAATGCTATTATTACCTTTAAAATTAATAACAGTTTTGAAATAAAAATTTAAATTAATTGGTTAAAGTTATGTAGAGATGAGATATATATTCTTAGAACTCAACACAAAATATATGAGATATCGTGAATTTTATAACCCCACATTTAATTTACAATCTTTTTTTTGTTTATTATCAAGGGAATCCTATATAGTCATGTGTTTTACCGACATTCTGTTCAACTCTATTTTAGTTATATGATATACGTTTTTATTCGCGCGCGCGCGACATACTTACTTATTACTTACTTGGTTAATCTCCCAAAAATTGTATCACAAAAATAATAAATATTTGCATGGATAATAGTAAAATTGAGTCATTATTATAAAGACACTACACGTTTTTAGTCTTGATCTAATCGTTCTCGGGTTTATTTGTGTACGTACTTTAAACGTGCAAGAGGATTTTTAATTCTGTAAATTCAATTCAAAACTAAATAGTTGAACAGAATGTCGGTAAAACAAACGACTTTTGAATCCCCTTAACGTTCTATAATATATTAATTGTAAATAAAACCAAATTATATAAAAGTATTTCGTAATCTTTCATGAATCTTTATGTTTAGATGCAATAAAGCATCTGGTCAAACTATTTTCGTGTAAAATATCTTTATATAAATATATGTGCAACATATATATGGATAATATATAAATAATAATATATAAATAATAGATATATATATATGCATAAAATAAATATTATTTAAAAAATAGCACATAAAAACAAAAAAAAACATTTGTTTTACCTTAGCAATCTGAGTAAAACCACTTGCTGATTCAGCATGACCGAGATTAGATTTAACAGAACCAATCATTAATGGAGTTTCTCTATTTTTACACAAAACATTCTGGATTGCATTAATTTCCTGAAAATCGCCAACTCTGGTTCCGGTACCATGTGTTTCAATGTAATCCAAGTGAGAAGTCGGTATTCCGCACTCATTGTAAAATTCCGTTAGTAGAGTACTATGCATGAAAGACGACGGAAACGTTATTCCTTCTTGTTTATAGCCATCGTTGTTTACTTTAAGATGTGGACATATAGCATAAATTCTTTTTGCATTCTTTGCTTTTTGTAGATATATCACTGCCACCGATTCAGCACGCACAAAACCGTTAGCAGCGGAATCAAATGGTTTGCAATAACCATTGGGTGACAAAACACCTGTAAGATGAGAAATATATAGAAAAAAAACACGTTTTACTTCATATTGCACAAGAATATTCGTCAAAAGCATTATAAAACTGTTTGTTTCATCTATTAAAAGTATTATTCAACTTTGTCAAAAACTTTATTATAATTTTTATACAGTTAAAAGTATATTAAAGTTATTTAATCTGTTAAATTATATATTTTTTTATAAATAGAGAAGTACCTCTCTTTAATTCTTATGCGTAAGGTAGTTTTTATATATAACAAATTACAATAATAATATTTAAAAAATACCAAGATTAGTGAATAGTAGATTAATAGTTGGACTAAGACATAGATTTGCGGTTCCAATTATCGCGTCTTCGCATACTCCTGACATAATATAATTATAACCAAGTGCCACAGCGTAAAGACTAGAACTGCATGCTGAATCAACTACATGCGATGGTCCTTTTATATCTAAGTAGTATGAAATCATGTTCGCTATTGCAGTTTTGCTACATCCAATAACATTCAGGCCACCTAACTAATCATAAAATAATACATTACAAAATATTAGCACACACATGATAGTAGTAAGTTTAATTTTTTTTATTATATTTATGTATTAATCGCAACTTTTTCTTCTCTACCTGTTCTTTTTTATATAAAAACTGTTTTTGCGCTTCAATAAAATATGTCCCCATAATTACAGCAGTATTTTTTCCTCGTAATTGATTTGGATTAATTCCGGCATCGATAATTGCTTCGTAACAATGTTCCATTAACATTCTCGCTTCAGGCGAGAGTGTGTGCGTTTGATCGAAAGGTAATTCGAAGAAATTAGTATCGAATTTTTTTATATTGGTAACTGTTCCAATACGGTTTGACATATCCGGAAGAAAATCTAATAAGATATAGAGTTTCATAAAGATGTTATATTCTCGTTTATCTTTTTTATAATTTTAATTTAAACTATATTTTCTTAATGCGCGCGCGCGCGTGTATGTGTATGTGTGAAAATGTGTACTAATAAAAAAATCTGTTTTTTTGTCGTATTCCTGATTTTATTATGAGACAATTTTTCCTTCTCAGAAACATGTATGTGCGGGACATCTTTTGAATGAATATAGTTAATAGTCCATTACAACAATTAAATGTTTAAAACTATTTTATAACTAAAATTCTAAAACATTAGCAAAACTGCTCTGGGTTTCTCTAATTATGAAAAAATCCTGATTGAAAAGAATTTTGCTATTCAATTACTAGATAAAAACACCATATATAAGTGAACAATAATCAATCAAAGATTATACTGTGTTTCTACAAGAGTAATGTAAAACTGTAATAAAATTATGAATAATATATTATAAAGTTATCACCTTTTTTCCATCGATCATGATTTGCTTTAACAAGATCAACTTTATTAAATAGATTTTCTCGCAACTGATTCATATTGTCTGAATCTGGAAATCTGCCGCTAATACCAGAAATAACGATCTCTTCACCCGATTCAATGCCGTTCCACGATCTGTACACTTTTTTATCATCCATTGTTTCAATTATAGTTTCGATCTGGAAAAAAGTTATGCGTATATATTATATATAATACTTATTTTTTTCATACTGTACCTAGTTTTGACACTTACGATATCACTGTGATAAATATTAATTAGATAATATTTAAGTTGTAAGCAAGAAACTAGTTCTGGCTGTCATTTACTCAAATCCCTGTTTGTATAAACGTCAAATTAAATGATTATTGTAATGTATGTTGATGTAATATTATAAGGAGTCAATTTCAAAGTTAGATTAAATGTCGACTATATAGTGGGGGAGTGCCTTTAGACGTTTAGACAAAGAACATCAAAAACTGTAGAATAATTCAATACGGCATGAATTTAAATGAAACATTTTGGATTATTTTTGAATTAATATTAGAATCAAAGTTTACTTCTTATAAATGTGCGCTTTTTAAAAATTGTTAAAAAATTTTGAAAAAAATATTTTTTCATAATTTTACGTAAATATTTCAGCATTTCAAGAAGTTATTAAAATTCAGCACTAAAAATATGTGTCTTTATGTTTTTGGGATCGCTAAAAACTTTGATATTATTTTTTCAAAATTCATAATTCACGCAGAATGGCGGTTGCAAGCATGAAAATCATGTTTTTTTAGCAATTAAATCGTCAAATATTTTTCGTAATCGTATAAGGTAATTATAGTTTAAATAAATATAACAACAAACATATTGTATAATTTTTTACAAACATTTATAGGATTGGAAAAGTATTGGAACCTTCACTTTAGGTCAAAAAACATTTTAAGCGTAAAAACTTGTGAGTAAAACAGAATCACTCCAACTATATATTATTATAAAATAGAATATTAGAATAATTATATTAATAAAAGAGTGTCTTAAACACTATCAAAGGAAGTGTCATCTCGTATTATCGCGCGAAGTATCAAGTGGCACCTCGCGCAAGACCGACCGGCCATCACACCGGTCAACACACCGTTCGAGACTCGGAATTCCACCGACCTCAGCTTAGCAACGATCACGCCACATTTCCTCATAGAATTGTTAAAATTTGGCGGTCTATTGCTAAGCCCGCGAATATTTCCCGCGCGCCGGATGCGCGCGGCCATAATCATATAAGGTATATATGTCGTAGTGAGAGGGAAACGGTTAGAACGTGCAGGTAGAAACTTGAACGATTGTTCAAGATTGAAATTTTCATAAATTATGTTTATATAAAAAAAATATTGTTTTTTATCTAAAAATTTATTTTAATTTTTTCTGCACAAATAAATTTTTTAATTAGAAAAAAGTTAAAGTTTATGTGTTTTAAAAATAATTAATTAAAATTATAAATTAATTATTTAAATAAATAAAATTAAGTTAAGAGTACATAATTTTTTTAACTTTAATTTTTAATTTTTCTATTGGATTAGCTCTGTGCTTGGTCAACGCAGCTACCGCAACGCAGAAAGTTAAATTAATTCAACTCGTTGCGTGGAGCAGATTTTGCGAATGCGCGTTCACGTAGTGTACGCTGCGTGCGACGTCACTTTTTGCTTACGCGTCTGCAAATTGCGTCTGGCGTGTTGCGACCTATGTAGACGGATTTTTACTGTATAAATATGTCTTGCGTTGTCTTTGCGTGTGCGAATTGCGTCTAATGTGCTGCGACCTATATATGTAGACGGGTCTTAAGGATCACTCGCGACGTTTAATAAACGTAATTCAACGTAACTCGGACGATTATGTTACTCTCTTCGCCAAGTCACTGACTTTATATAACCGATGACTTAGTGCGATTTTTAGTAGCCAATGACCGGATGCGTTGAGTAACTTCCGCGAGGCTAGATATTGGTATGCGGTAGCTTTACTGTTTACTTGGGCCGCGTAAGGTGTTTATTTAGATCGACTGACATGTTGTAGCCCGAACTACAACGTAGGTGACAAAAGACATTGCGAAAGAGGTCATCATTCGCAAGCCTTTGGTAGTGTCTCTTGAATATTCAAGGGACACTAGTCTTTGGAATCTGCCGTGTTCACAGAAGTTCCTGCTAACTTTCGTGATCTCGCAAAATTCGATGCGGAACAGCCCGAACGTAGTTTCGCATCGAATTTTGCGAGATCACGGAAGTTAGCAGGGACCTCTGTGAGCGCGGCGGATTCCAAAGGCGTTGCGAACGATGACGTCTTTTGCAACGTCTTTTGTCACCTACGTTGTAGTTCGGACTACAACATGTTAAATAAAAAGAAAGCTCACTATTTAAAGAGGTAAACAATTTTTTTATATTTTAGATATATTGAAGAAAAGATTCCCGTTGATTTTACTCTGTATTAAATTTTTCCGCAGTTAAAATCTAAAGGCACTTCACTAATAGTCGACTACAGTCTGCCAATAAGTCCCCCAAGCAACACATATTAGTCAAAATGACGTCAAACTGATATCAACTTGAGATCAAATAAAACAAAGTTATTTTGATGGCAATCAGTCCCTCAATATTGATCAATTTTTGATGTCATTTGGACGTCAAAATGACATCACATTGACCATTTTGTAAAAATTTACCCATAAACTTGCATAGCTACATAATTGTAATCATAAAGAAAATTCCAATGACAATTTATAATAGAAATGCAATTGGGTAGTAACGGGTACAGACAGCGAAAAATTGTTTATAACATTACTATAGCAAAATAAATATTTTTGACAATGTAATACATGATTTCCATATAATTTTTTCTGTGCAATCAAATGGCTATTAAATCGCTATTAGATTTTTTTCAAAAAGTCGACTTTCGTAATTTGTTCAAACAAATTTTGTTATAAACAAATTAAAACAATTTTTTTGCGCCTAAAATGTTCTTTTGACCTAAAGTGAAGGTTCCAATAATTACTTTTTCGATTCTTCCATTGGTCTAGCCATGATTAATGGGTTAATTAGTCACTATGTCATAAATATTGACACAGTGAGAAATGATGTCGAATTGACATCGACGTCTTTTTAATCATTATTTCTCACTCGGGTGGGGAGGGGAAGGACAACCGCCGTGCAAATAGGCATAGTGCTTTCAATAATGCATTATTTCCAATACATGAAAAATAATTGTACTAAAATTTGTAACAAAAAATTAAATGAGTTATGTAAATATAACTCAACATGACCAGGAAACTGACTGTGTAACTTTATTATCTGTGAATTAAAGAATATTAACTTTTAATTAATATTTATTAAATTTATAATTAATATATAATTAATAAATTAGGTGTACAAGTTCGTATTTATTGTAAATTAATATAAATATTAATTTATTATTTATTAATAAATGTTAATTTAAAAGCATGTTAATTGTCGTTACATACTACATTTGTTTAAATATTAGTGTAAAGTATTGACATTTATAATAAATTATATAAAAACCCTAATGCGCAACAGTAATAATATTATGAGTTAAATTGATAGTTTAATAAATACATTTTTTAACATTATATAACAACTTAATTGGCAACATTTTTTGTAAAACTTATACTTTTACAGATATTTGGGAAGTCCGACCTACGTATAGAGATAAGAAGATAAAGTTAAATTAACCAAGTTAAAATGATTTTATGTCATAATATCATTTATTTATTTACAGATATCTACTTTCCCTACACAAATTTATGCAAATAATGCATCCATATACCAGATATAATGAAAGTTAATAAAAAAACATGAAGTCAAGATATAATCAATTTAAAGTCATTTTAAATCAATGACGAATTTCGAGTCAATTTAATGTCTTTTTGACATGCTGCTTTGAAGTGTTGCTTGGGTCACTTTATCGTATCTATTGTATTGCGGCCGTATGTCTTTCAGTGCTCGATTCAAACGCATCAATTGCTTTCGATACCGATCGCCTGTGATTGTTTCAGTCGGTTTTAGTAGCTCATAATACATTACGCTGAGTTGGTCCCATCAAATACAGAGCATAACCTTAGAGCCATGAATATTCGATTTGACCGTCGAAGCACGTGGAAGCAAGGTCAGGAAGTCTCTATGATATTCTGCGCTTGAGGTTATCGTAATGAACCCATTTTTTGTTAGGCGTTTTGAAATGGCTTGTTGAGTCACTCCCAATAGTATTGTTCCTGGGGCCGCTTTTTCTGACGCCGCGCGTCAAATGTAACATTATTATAATATAAAAGTAGAAAAATCTGATTTATATAGGTTTTTTAGGCGTTCTATTTTGTTGATTATATATTTAAACATTATACAAATTTTTTTTTAAAAGTCAAGATTGTATAAAATCAAATGAAGTAATAGACAATTATACTGCGAATTCTCGGGCATGCGCGAGAAAAAGCGGCGAACAACACTGCCAGGAGACCATAGAGAGGGGCCTTGGTGCATCGCGACGCGCGCGGGGAGAATCGACAGAGGTGGATATATCCTGTCTTTTTTCGTGTGGGAACAGGTTCATAACTATACAATCTGAGGCCCGATTCTCGAACTCGTACGAAAAAAAATTGCTTACAAAGATAACACTGTGTATTCATTAAGTGGTACATAATTTAGAATCTAAAAAATGCATGCCAATCAATGAATGCACAGTATTACTTTCGTATGTAAAAATTTTTTGTACTAATTGTAACAACCCGAGACCCAAGTAGGCATCAAGTAAGTAGGCTCGTATCTGTCGTATGTGCGCTTCTTTCCTTCTAGAAAACGGAGTGGTGGGGATGTCCAACACGAAAAGAGACAGAATATATGAAAATATATTCATGTCTCTGTCGATTCTCCTCGCGCGGACTCCGGCATATAGCAATGGCCCCTCCATTAATTAATACAAGCTCTATGGGGTTACTACATCTATTGTAGATCCGGCCTTATACCGCGAGCAAAGTATTAATTCAAGACACCTTATTGGTTCCGCCATACTTTGTCGGCACCAATAAGATTACTGACATTGTTCAGACTCTTATTATAGGGACTCTAGATTAGTCCAGCTGCTAGGGACTTTGTCTCTTGTTGCCCCCCTCCATCTTGCCGGCCGAGGTTGGCGGCACTGCCCGCCAGTTTTCTCTCACTTCACTCGCTTATATCTACGCGGCGCACGTCTTCGCGATCCTAACCGGACGATCTACGTCGTCGTCAATCCGTTTGCGCACAGCGGGCCGACGGAGCGGTGGATCTCGCGAAAGGTACGTCCGAACGACACGCGACTCGCCGTTGTATACGGCCGCGTGGCCTCCCCCTGCTCCTCCCTTCCCGCCGTGCGCCGGGGCGGACGATAAACAGAGCGGCGATTTCGGGTTTCCCGTCGTCCCGGCGGCTTTCCTGTCCGGACACTTCCATATCCGGAGTTTCGCAGAAGGGTTCCCTCGCCGTGTCAAGTGCGCGATTAACCGTGCGCGCGCGTGCGCACGCGTTTCCATTGCGTGCATACGTGTGAAGGTGCACATTCGTGCGCGAGGGCAGGAGGGGGAGGGAGTTTTCTCTTCTCGCGTGCGTTCGCGCGCGCGACCATACACGTACGAAAGGCCAGAAATAATTTCTCCGTTTCTGTTATACTAATAGATCCGTTTGCCTAGTTGTACCGTCTACACCTCCCTCTGTATCTTCCTCTATTTTTCCTTCGAGGCGCGAGGATGCGCGTGTGCACGCACTCGTCTGCGGGTGCAGAAGATTGCAAGGACGGTGCAGCCGGAAAAACCATTGTGAGCTTTAATGCGTCCGTGTATGTGTGCGTCGACCCTCCGACGTTTGTTTTCCTCCTCCCTCCTTCCCGCAATATGTCACCCCTTCTTTCCTCTTGTCGCGTCCGCCTCTCTCTCTCTTTCTTCTGCCCTTAATATTTCTTTCTTTGTTTCCGTTTTCTTGCGTAGGCAAATATTTACATGGAACGCCAGCCCCCGCAAATCAACCTGAATACATTCTGCGATGTATACAGGCAGTTGTCTTTTTCTCTAACGCTGTTTTGTTTTGTTTTTTATTTCTTTTTATTTCCGTGCACTCCATTACTGCGACCATCTCTGATGACTGCTTCTCCAGGAATCGCTGGAGGTCATGAGTATCATATTGTGTGCGATAAGGGCTGAAATTGATATAACTTGAGTCGAGTTTGAATTTCCGGCGTATTTGATGACAGCGATAGAAATTCAAGATCGACACAGAGGGCGTCATGTGTTGCAATACGAAATTCATTATTGCTACATAAATTGTGCATAAAAATTATGCAAGTAAAAGTACGAATTACTCCGTTTTCTTCATCGCATATATTTGTTGTTATTTACGATATTTTATAACATCTCTTTTATATATAATTATTAATTATTATCGTATACAATATAAAAAGTAAACATCAAGATTAGATAATAACTAGTATTAAAAAGTTAAATAGCTTTTAACTTAATTAATCTTACAAGAGTTATTTTTTAACTGCAACTAATTACAAACCAACTCATTTAATTTTTTCTAAAAATGTTTTTATGTAAGAGAAGAAAATTGTAAGTTATAATATTTATGTACATTCTTATATGAAAAATAACAGTTTCTTTTATTATTTTATATAAACTTCATTATAATAAATTATTAAATTTATCCGATGATTTATATTTTAATTGTTTTGTTAAAGTAACTTTTTTTTTAATTACATGCTAATTTAATATAAATAATTTCCAAAATTAACTTTTCATTTAATCTTAACGCAATTTTTAACCGAGTTTGTTATTTATATAGTTAAATATAAAATTTTTAATGTAGTTAAATTATTTTTCTAAGTCAATCATTTTAACTGGGTTGAAATTTAAAAAATGTTAATTTATCCAACTCGTTTTTTTGTGCTCATTATTACCTAGACATCCTAGACTAATTGCTATTTATATTAAGAGCGTAAATTACAGCAATTTTCTTAATTTAGCTATCATTTATACTAATTATTTATAATTATAAATGACAATGAACAAACAGCTGACACTGTGCACAGTACATCAGCTGATTGGCAACTTGATAATGTTGATAATTTCTTTCACCAAATCAATATCAATCGTATTATACCTTGTTGACGAATTTTACTATATTTCAGTCAACATTTTGTAAACCCGAAATGCACGTGCCAGATCTGCATCAAATCTACATAATCTTTCTACCAACAAAATATGTCGATAGAAACAAATACATGTTGAAGGATCTGTTCCTAATAAATTCGACTGTCCATGAAAATAATGTACAACGTTGTACATGATGTATTAATTATAACGTGTAACAAACTCATAACGTGTTAATGAAGTCGAGGAGGATTGATGGAAAAAAGTTCAAGTTTTAAGCGTTCAAAGATTCTTATCAAAATTGTTAGAACAATTATAGTAATAAATATTCAAAAATTCTTCTGCAAGAACACCGGCTTCTCGCAGAGCTCGTCAAACTCCTTAGGATATTCCTTATACACATTTATTATAATTCTTATAATAACAATTGGTGAAAATCTTGAATGTGTTTATAGCTTTTCAGTAAAGCATTTACGGGCATAAGTTTGCATGAACTTTTTTTACCCGCTCGATCTCTCGTTAAACACGTGTATGAGTTCAGCCCCGACTTTCCCTGTATATACACATGGATATTGTAAAATATTTCTTCATGGATACGCGAAAGATTCGTACGGACTTTTCTAGACTTGATAAGAGCTCGACAAGCGTGGCCGCCGCCGCGCGATGCATCACGTGCGACGCGCGGATGAAGTGTATTTTTGGAGGACGAGTAGGGTGACAACGAGTGTGACGAGGAGATTCCGGGAGATACCGGGATTCTCCACCACCGCTCCCTCACGCCGGCTCTCTGTTTTGCTACGCGATTCGCCCTCTCCCCTGCGCGACGACGAGGGAAAGCGCCGCAAAACGCGTGGACGCTGCAAATTAAATTATTTCCGTCGGCCTGCGCAAGACAAGTAGTAACGACGACTCACCTCGACTCGACGCAGCTCTTGCGTTTCGAAAGACCTTTGCGAAAGAGTCCGATTTGGAGCATTGTGACGCCGCGGGTCCCCGTGTTGCCTAATTCGATGCGCGCCATATGGGAGAAGAAATAAGTCGTTGTTCGTTGAATGAAAAACGGCACACAGAAAAATAAATGGCCTAATTACTGCGTCTCGAATACTAGAGACTCAATGTTACAAATGCTTTTTTGGATATATTATATTATTATATAATAATTGTATTTTTAACATTTCATTCAAAGTAAAGTTTGAATGTTTTAATTAAAAACATTTAAGGTCGGATTTCCATTTGAGACACTATTATTATTTTGACTTAGACAAAATTTTATACTATTCTTTGAAAAGGTATTTTTTTAAATAATTTTTTCTAAAGTTCTCTTAAAATATGAATATAAATTACTTATCAAGCACTTAATTGAAATTATTTATCAAGAAAATATTTTTTTATTTGAGAAAGATAACGCTTGCTTACTAGAAGAAGAAAAGTAAATTGAGTAATCTTTTAGAATTGATATTTTTCTGTTTGCATAGCGCGAAATCTCGGCCTCCTCAGAGCGAAACTTTCATAGAGGCTCTAGGACTTTCTCTTTGTAATAGAAGTAATTGTATGTCAAATGATTAATACTAATATCAAATACAATATTTTAAATAGTAGCGTATCAAATAAAATCAATTAATATATACATATTAATTTTTTTCAACATGCACCGTAATCGAATTGACGATCAATTTAATTAAGATATTTATTCTAGTTTCAGTGATTGTGTTTCAAATCCAATAACTCGTATTGACTCGCAGTTATGTAAAACTGAAAATATATATTTAATAATTGGAAATTTTATTAAGTATCAAAGAGACCGGCTTTGGCCAAGAATTGGCACTTTCTGCTTTTAATTGTATTAATTACACATCCACGTTCCAACAATACTTTACATATTATTGTTTATTAGCTGATAAATACATATTTTTTATTGGCAACTTAAAGTATAAAAATTCTAATGTAAAAGTTGTAACGTAAATTGGATTTTCGAGTTTTTTTTAAACATAATATCTTTGTTGCAGGATCACAATGGCTACCGCACAATTGAACAGAGCCAGAACCGTAAAGAAGCTCGAAAAACCACGGCCGCTTAAGCTTAACCAACGCAACTCGACCGTCGATGGGCGGATCACGACTGGTAAATCTTTTGTATTTATTTCCCCTTGACACGCAGTCTCTTGTAACGACAGTTTTTTGTGAAGGTGTCATAATTATTTTCTTGGAAAGCATCATGTATAAACTGCGTTTTTTTTTCTGAATCAAGCGTTGAATACCCTTTGTAAACTCTTTCCTTTTTCTGACTTTTCAGTAGAGGATATAGTGTCCTTAATCGACAATGTTGCAATGCAACTGACTAATGGCTTCCATGACCGAACGCTGCAAATGAATGTGATCTCTATGTGTAGTCATCTGAAACTTTATGCCAACCAATTAGAAGCTATCTACAAAGGTAAACAATTTATCTTTGTATATAAAATCTATCTTGAAAACAGGATTGGGTAGTAACTAATTGAAAAGTTAAATAATATAGTTATAAAGTTAATAACTTTTAACTTGGTTAATTTTGAATAAGTTAATTTTTTAGTTTAACTAGTTACTTTAAAACACTAATTTTAATTTATAAACGTTTTTCCGAAGTTAAAATTTATGTAAAGGAAGAAAGTATATTTTTGGTATAAAAAACTATTTCTTTGTTTTTCTATATAAATATTTAATTTACAAGTAAAATATTAAATTTATTTAATAATCTATGTTGTAATAGTTTTATAATTTAATCTAAATTGTAATTTAACTTATTTATAAATAATACTTTTCAAAATTAATTTTTAACCTGATTTAATCTTGATGAAACTTTGAATTGAGTCTTTTGTTTATACAACTTTCAACGTAACTAAATAAACATATCAATGAGTTGTAAATCGCCTAACGGTTTACATCGGATCTTAGTGATGGATATAATTATTTTTTATTAAATTTAATTTTCTTAGCTTAGCTAGAAAGGGGGGATTGTAAGATGCGCTTGAGCATCGAAATTTAGCTTAGTTACTGTGTCTTAAGTCTGACGAATCCTGTCGGCGCGCAGTTTAAAATAAAGCTAAGAAGCTAAAGAAAATTAAATTTAATAAAAAAGAATTATATTTTCCACTAAGATCCGATGTAGACCGTTAGGCGATTTACAACTCATTGATACGTTTAATATATCACGGTCGAAATAATGTACTAATATTGTAACTAAATAAATTTTTAAGTTGTTAATTTAATTTAGTTTTAAAAAAATGTTACCCTGCTTTTGAAGCCAACTCGGTGCACAAACAGTTCTTTTTTCTTGCTTTTTGGCGATAAATTTTTTACAATGGATCAGAATTTGATGATAGATTTCATTTCTTGTGTGTTCAAATTTTGTGAATAATAATTTGTTTTACTCTAGATCAGCTTGACCGAGCCTTTGTGGCGATCAGAAATGGGAGCCAGGACGACAGATTAGATTTGACGACCAGGGTTCATCTACTGGAACTTATCGAGCTGCGAGCGAAACAATGGCGTCATACCGATTCGATGGACGTGTACTACATGCAGAAGTTGTCACATGTAGACAATGTAAGTAAAAAAGTTTAGATATTTGTAGTATAATCGAAATTGTGATTGAAGCATTTGAGAACGAAAGACAAATATAAAAGTGATAATCACATTTAATGAAATTAAGAACTTTAAATAAAAAATGAATATTATCCAAATGACTTTAATTCTTAGCGTTTCAATAATTTTATGATATATTTACAATGAAGGACTTATATTAAATGATAATTTATGACTTATAATATTTTTTTATTTAATGGAATTAAACTTTATTTAATTTGATTAGGTAAATTTTGTTTTTTTCTAGCAGGTCGAGGCGATGCCCGATACGCCGAACTCTCTATCGTCCCCATTATTGACTTCACCTACTTCGGCACCAATCCTGAGTCCTGGGGAAGTGATTAAGAATAGCGGAAAGTTCGCGAAGCCTACGCGTATCCCGGGGAAAAATTACTGCAAAGACGAAGTTGTCATTCGCAACAGTGATTCAGGAAAAGGTAACTTTACTGCTCTTGTTTTCATACAAAATTTCTGAGTTAAACAGGTATATTCGATTCTTACACGGAGTACAAAGTGCAGTCAGTACAATTTTCACAATCTTCATTACATTATTTGTAAATTGTTTACAGTATTTTTAGTTATGTGTCACGGTGTGATCAATAGGGATTGTTTGTGCGATGTAAGCAATGATCTGATTTTTATATAAAGTGAAACCACAATCGGTTGTACTTAGATCTTTTTTTTTAATAATTTTACAATTATGTTGGCCGTTCTGCTGTTAAATAATTTGCACGAAAATATACAGTGATGGGAATAAAAGGGCGGCGGGTTCACATGATAGAAGAGCTCAGCCAGACGATCATCTCCTTCCAGCGAGGTAAAAAAGCAATGAATGATCCGCCAATGGCTTGTCACAGCATTTTGTGCTCATGCATCGCAAGAATATATTAATTGGTCGAACGAGGCTCTCTTATCCCACGCAAAAACCGCTCTAATTCTCTTTTATATCATTAAGCATTGAGTTTTTGATGTGACAAAATTTGCATTGACTGTCATTGTTAAGATATCGTAGAACATCATCGTGTATAAAAAGAGAATACTCGTATCTGTAATTAAAAAAATCGCAGCCAATATGTTTTTTATCAGGTTGCTCTCAGTTTGCATGACAAAGCTGTTATCTAACCAGCGTGATCAGGCCACTATTAAATTAATGTTTTAGAGTTAGAGTTTTTGCAACGTGATCTACTAATGAAAAAGTGCAAAACTCGTCAGCTTTCTTTCACGTGACGACGCGGAAATCGCCTTACACTTTGCAATAAGGATTTAATTTATTTTGCTTTTTTCCTGTTAAAATTATAGAATAAAATTGGAGACTACATATTCTATTTTTAAGCGAAAGATAAGACCATTTTTCAGTCGAAGTGGATCTTAGCATGCAATTTGCATGAAATGGTAATTGCAAAATTAAACATACACACACACACACACACACACATTATATATATATAATGTATATATATTAAGCATCAAGATCCACGTCGACCAAAAAATTTTTTTTGCTTTATTGTGTTATTTACATTATCGGCATCTCTTTATCATTCACATTAACCTATTCTTTTTTATTATTATTCTTTTCTTTTTTCTTTGATCTATTACATAATAACATCCATTGTAGAATGGTTAATATAAATTGTTTATCTCTTGATGAACAAAGCATACGAATATTACACATCGTTCGCAGCTTCAAGAGGCGAATAGAGATACTGTATTACTAGTTTAAGAAAACGGATCAACGACTCGATCGTGTATCACGAGTCTCACGTGGACAGAAGGGATGGCATTTGATTAATATCTCGACGTTTTTGTTAATATCGCATAACATGCGAAATAGTCTTTATATTTTAATGTCACTTTATATATAATGTCACTTAATGTCACTTTAGAAAAGTTTAATACTTGACAGTATTTGGTTAGCGATTAATAACTTATTTTGAATATTAAAAGCGTTAACAAAGGTGCTTTTAATATTCAGATAAATACTGTGAAAACTAAATTTCTCTAAGGATATTTCAAAATATTTTTTAAAATACATTATATCGTACTTACCTCGCTTTGCCGATATCTTAACATTTTGTTTAACATATTAACTGTGTCATTTGATTTGTGTAAAGGATATTAACGACTACTAGCACATGATTTTTTAAATGGATATTAATATTGACAAGACTGCACCACTGATGACACATGTATTTTGGTTTGTAGTAAACCCTGGAGCTAAAGAACGACTTGTCCAAATCACGGGAACGTCCGAGGACAAGATTCAGTACGTTTAAAATGTTTTATAAATATATTAAATAATATATTTATAATAGAAGTAGAAGTTCATTAGAAGTTTAACATTAAATGTATTCTATATACCTGGATCTATTTAATAACAACACGCATTTAATGAGTCGGCAGGTTATTGGTGGCTTTTTACATCTTTTCTCTTTTCTCTGTCTCTCAGTTACGCGAAGGACTTAATCAAAGATACGATTCAACGAAATGCATCGCCAGTGAGACTGGAACAGAGCTCCGGCGGCGAGAAGGGGGCCATGGGCGGTTCGAGCTCCTCGCTCAATAGCAGCGCGTCGGATGAGAGCAACCGGCTGCAACAGAGTCAACAGCACAGCTCCCGTCTACGCTCGTCCCTTTTGCACAGTCTCTCCACTAACGACGCCAGCATAGGCGAATATAAGTACACCGTTACCGTCGGCAACCAGTCCCTTAAAATTACGGGCTGCAATCTCGACCTCGTCAGGGTAATAATAATAAGATCGCATGCGCATCGTCACATAATTTATCCTACATTTGTCAAATTAAAGAAGACTAAGTAAAGCTTACGTATTGATGTCCAACTAAACTTTCTGTGAACCTGCAGACAGCAAAACTAGTGTTAGACGAGCACTTCTTGGGCGACTCCGAGAACTTTACTAGCAGAATAGAATACTTCAATTACGAGGATGAGCCCAGCTTCGCCTCAACTACAACATCCACCTCCAACCTTCCCCGTATGCCGTTGTCACCATTGGACAACGTAAACGCTCCTGCTTCTCTAGGTCGAGAGTTAAGTGTGGATAGTGCCGCTACCTCTTCGGAGAGCGAAGAGACTTATAAATCTCGTCCAATTCCTGAAGAGCGAGGCTTGACTCAACAAGGTATTCAAAATTCTATTCATACAATTTATATTCTTAATTTTCTTAAAATAAAATTTAAAGTTATTGTAAGAAAATATTTATAGTTTTAAAATATCAAATTGGTCAGTCATTTGAATACACAATAAAGTAAATTAATTTTAATTAACGTCCTCTAATTCCGTTCTGTTCTAATTATTCAGTTCCAGAAGCAAGAGAACTTACGTACGAGTTTCTGCTGTTGTGCGCGTCAGGCCCGTACGCGAAGCGGCCTCCTGCTAACTGGGCACGCATACAGAAGGAATGTCCCAATATAGTTCGTAAGGTACCGCTATGCGACAGGAACGCCAATCACATACCGTGCCGAACCTTCCGCGTTACTCTTCCCGCCACAGTTTAATATTCTTGTGTACGATGCGCATTATACTCACTGCATATACATTAACGTCTCGCCGGGAGAGAAATCTGCGTTTCTGAAGCTGCAATTGTGCTATGAATGTGACTGTTGCGGTATCCCTTAACCGCATGCATTCAGACGAAAGAAAAGTGGCGACATAAGATTTGCTCCTTTTAATAATCAATTACAGTCAGGCCTCTGATTTTCTGATATTCTCTCTCCTCAAGAACAGGTGCTTTTTAGAAAGAAAAAGTAGGAGAAAATTGAACTATCTTTAATAATTGATTAAAGAGAGGATTTAATGAGATTATGAATGAATCTCAATGTTATCTCGTGTATTAAAAGACTGTAGATGCTCTCTCCTCACAATATATGTGTAATGTTTTAATTAGAGATTAGATCTTTTGCAACAATATAGGAGAGATAAATTTCTGACAAATGTTTTAAGACCAAAGAGATCGTAAGCTAGTTTCATGACACAGAGTATCTATAAAGTCTATTTTTATTCCCTATATTTTGGAACTGTTCAAAATTATGAAAAACCGTGTTCGCTGTTCCAACTTCTTTAAAAGAATAGAAATGATTGAACATATATTTCGTCATTTTTTTATAATTTCTGAAAATCGGTTCTGAAATATATAGGGGGTGGAAACAAATACCTTGTAGATCTCTTGTATTTTTTTTCATATAGTTTACGCATTTACAATTTCACGGAGACTTGTTGTATCCGCGCGATGATTAATCGACTGAATAGATTCGTACAAATTAATTAACACGAAGAGTGATTCAAAAAAGATTTTATGTTCAATTCGGCATGACTACTCAAGATTCAATTGGCTCGTAACGTAAAACAGTCGTGGTATATTCAGTATTTATTGTAGTACAAAGTTTTATAGGATGTTATTTTTCGTATTCCCAAATTTGAATCTCTATGTTCCTATTTCAAATTTAGATATATAATGTATGTTTTTAAAATGTTTTTTTCTATTATATCACTATACTATGTTATTTGTTCATATTATTATAAAGACCTTTATTTTTTATATTTTTGTTTCTTCTCTTTTTGTGAGAATTCTGTTAAGAGATCATTTAAATATTGAGATACGAGATTGTTTTATTTGATCTTGTATACAAAGAGGCTAATGAGACTGTAGACTAATAAAGACTAGTGTTGTGTGTTAAGACTCACATACACGCTGTATTAATAAACGAGTATTGTAAAATCTGCTCTGAGTCTTGCTTTCTGTGCGTTCTTCACAAACAGGATAAGCGCAGTTTTACATGATGCTTCTCAATAACTGGCGTATTTTCTCAACCTTGGATTGCTATTTATATATTTTTTTTTACATTAATACTTAATTTGAAGATTCTGAATTCTGAATTTTATACCTGTTTTTTTATATCTACGTTGTCAGAATAATTGAACTGACATTATTTTATTGTAATTTAAACAAAATCTTTTATCAAATCTTATTAAATGTTATTTTATCATACTTTAAATAACACAAATTATATTAAACTTGAATTAGTTTATTACTTGGATGAAAAATTCACTTACAGTAGCATTTCAGGATTGAACATAGTGCTTGCAAAGTCTGTAACTTGATTAAATAGCGAGAAAAACGTATAAGCCACTAATATTCCAAACTACATGATATTTTTACTATATAAAATGAGCAGTTCAATTACTGTTAATTCGATCTTAAATACTTTTCGCAATTAGAAAATTAAATTTTACTTTTAAATGAAATGTTCTAATAATAAATAGACTCTTTAATAATTCAAGTGAAATTAAATACTCAATTATATCACATAATTTGTATTTAAAAAAATTTAAGATTAAATTTTCAGTATTTGTTAGTAATTGGGCCATTTACCTTGTACGTTAATCGCTAGAGTAGGAAGCCGTTGTGTAAACTGCGCTTGCGAATGTGTAGATTATCGCCTGCATGTATCCCCACAAATAATTAACAATCACGAACTCGGCTTTTTCAACTGTATCGGAGCATGCTGCTTATAACAAGGTAAGGTAAAGGGATTATTGCTTTCTTTTTGTGTTGCAAGGGTCGCCCAAGAACTAATTCTCTTTTTTTCTGAACAGGCACCGATTCGCTGGTTCGAACCGGAGGCATACAAAGCCAAGTTAGCAGCCGTTGGTCCCGTTGCGATATTATCGATTGGGGAAGCAGAAACCGATCCCGAGTGAAGCTGGAGGTTCAATCTGTCGTTCTTCTTCCATTATCCTCTCCCACAACTTAGGTGACGATAAATTTTCAGAGAATGACGTGTGTGTGCTGTAACGTCTCTTGTCGATCATAATAGAATTAAGAACGAGAATCAAGAAGATAAAAAAAGTACTTTCCTCCGAATGGAAAGGACGCATAGGGACGAAGCGTACATCAAAGAATTTTATTATTGGCGATATTTCAAAGAAAATATCAAAAGACGTATTTACTAAGCATTCGTAAGATATAAAAATACGAATCATCGAACGCGCGCTTTATGCAATCGACACGCTAGTCATTAGAGTGAAAAGATATTTTATTTATTTTACCAAAAAAATTTACATGCAATCTTGCTTTGCTCGTCTTTCCGATTGATTACGTTGTTATACACTGAAAAAATATTTGGTATAATCTTGACTAATTAATTGAAATGATTATAATTAGGAGCTTTTGTAGGTATTACTACTATATTGGTAATAACATAAAATATGTTAAATTTTTTAATGATTGTAGGTTTAATTTAAAATGTAATATAAATATATTTAAATATAGTTGACATCAAAAATAATTTATCAAAACTATTTTGTCGGTATACATATATAACATATTGTATATTATCACTAACATCATAATAGCAATATTAATAATTATAAAAATGGAGCCCCTAATTACAATTATTTTAACATTCAATATAATCACAAATACTAAATATTTTTTGCTAGCGTATTCAAATCGCGCCGATACTGTACGGCACGCACGCGACTTGCGCAACATTCTGCCACGGCCAATTTCGACCAAGAATGTTACGTTTAGTTAATGACAAAAAAACAAGATTGATTTATTGAAACCACATTTTGAAAGACAGCTATTAACTTTTCATATGCGTAGTTGCAATAAGATTAGTTAGAACGCGTTAAACTAAGGAGTTAGGATCGTGCATTCGAGAGAGAAGAGAGGAGGATCTTTTATAAGCGAGATTACTATTATTTATAACGATTTTTTTGTTATTCACCTAATTAGGTCGAAGAAACTCGTTTCTTGACGGAGAGGATTAATCGTGAAAGACTAATACGTACTTTAGAAGAAGACACGGTAGATATCATGTTACAAGAGAACAAATCCTGCGCTTTTGTAAGCAGCAATTCGCAAAGCGGTCCCAAATTCAATGGAAGATTTCAATTCCGTCGTGTAACGTGACTTTACGCGGCGAGGGATGAAATCGTGATTTAGCATAGTCTAGTCTACCTATTTCAACGTAGGAATTTACTCTTTTTGTATTTACTTTGCTGTGACGCAATAACCAAAAAAATCGAAGAACGGAGTAAAAGGAATTAGATTTTTTTTCGAGAATTTTATATTTTATATACGTTAAACGCGGAAACGTTTGTGTGTTATATGCAATGCAATATATACTGTGAAGGAGCTAAGGTTGAAAAGTAAAAATAAAATCGTTACCGTTGTCGTTCTTTTTTTATAGTATAACGATTTAGTAATGACCTTATATAAGTTTTTTATAAAGAAAGATAGTAATGATAAGATCAGAATTAAATCTTTGATAAATAAATTATAACTTGTTACGAATCAATTCAACAACAAATGTAACTACAAGCGCTAAAACAATTTTTTTCGATGAGTAATGGTAAATTATTTTTCAAAAGTGATTATATTCCAACCTGTGTTACTATTACTATTATAAAAAAATTTAACGTTAATACTATCGGGGTGTTTACTCACATTTTGTAACAGTATTTCCGGATTTTCCAGATAGAAAATTTTATTTGAGATAAAATTAAAGAACTTTTTAATATAGTTTTAAAATAAATTAATTATACTATTTAATGTTTTTCTTAATCGTATGTGGATATGTGTGTCATATTTATTACTAATCGATTGTATTATTAAAAATAAAATATTTTGTCAAAGAAACAATTTTGTTAGAAAAAAAGAATTAAAATTTTAAAAGTCCAAAAATTTTTCCGAGTAACTAGTAAAAACTTATAAAAATTATTTTCACATGAAAAATAAATTAAAAATACCAGGTTTTTCCTTCTTTCTAGTAGTAAACACCCTGTTATAAAAAGAAATAAAAGTAACGATAACGCGAATTACTTTTCATTTCTGAAGAAATTGTTTTGTAATCCAATGATTATCTGCGTTTGTTATTTCACCATATAATTAGCGTGAAATCACAATGCCTCACTCTAACGAAACGTTAGATAATCGCAGAATTGTATGTAAACGATAAGTAATCGTTATTGGGGGAAATACAGTTCCTCGTGTGCGAAATTTTATTTTATACTTCCGTTTCAACGAAACGGTTTAGTTTCCGCCTCCTTACAACGGAAATTACCGGATTCTTTTTCTTAGTAAGAAGATAGAAACTTCGATTTGGAGATTACGACTCAAATTGAGAAATTTGCATCACACAAAAGATTTTGGTACTGTTGAAAAATCTATATTTTAAGACTAATGTTCTCTTGCAGTGTTGTTAATGTTTAATTGATTTGGCTATTGACGCATGTTTGCGAACAAGAAACGTGACTTTTCGCGCATCGTGGAATTTTACTGCACAACATTTAGGATACTGCGTTCATTTTTAAGTTTTTACACAATTTAATATTTATTATGGATTTACACTTTTTATTTACTTCAAGATTATATATATATATAATATATATATAATTATATTTAAACAAATATAATTATCTATATAAATAATTATAATGAATAAAATTTACAATTTATATATAAATTTTATTTATATATAATTATTTATAAATATATTTATTTACACAGAATTATACATATAATTTATTTTTATCGTCTCTAACTAACTGCACAGTGTAATAGTACTGTAATATATTATTGTACCTTATCTCGTTTATAATAATAAATCAGTAAAATCAGAGACACACTTTAGTAACTGTCTTTCTCTTTTCTTCATGCTTTTCTTTGATACAACCAGGATGTTTATTACTGGAAACCTGAAATTTTCAAGAAATTTCTTTTTTACTCTTGAAAATTATACAAATTCTCATATTGGGAAATTTTTTAAATTTGAATTTTGTAAAAAAATTCTCAAAAAAACTGACATTTTTTAAACAAAATTGGAGTAAACACCCTAATAACGAAGAAAACGCTTTATGCGAAAAAAAAACTGGATGTGTAATAAAGTCGACTGTGTCGATTCGCCACTAATCTTTTATTATTCCAATAATATATTTATATATATATCGAAAAGTGAAATAATCACTGAAACATACACATTATATACCGTCCGCCGGCCACGTGAAAATTGTACTAAATATCAATTGCACTCTTAATTCGAGTCTCCTTGTAAAAAGAGTTAAAAATCTCAGCAATGCGCGACGAAGGCCCGCGCACTCGCCGATTGCGTTTCCTTCTACTTTTTTTTTCTCTTCCCCCCTCTTTTCTTCTCATCACACGATTCATTTACATTGCTATTATTCGTATTGCAAGTAGTTGCGTGCGGCCTATCGTCTCTTTTTCCTTTTCTTACTCATGGAAACACATAATACACATTATCGTATTATCAATACTTCGTAGTCCAGTCTAAAATCAATTTCGACTATGATCTAGCTAGAGAACGTGTATATTTTCACAATTATCAATATAATATCATCCTATTGTCGCCGGTGATTCGATGTGTTGCGCGCATGGATGTGTGTTTATGTTCGTGTGCATGTTGTATGAACAATGTTGCGTCTATTACATAATAAATAACAGTCTAGTACATTAACTGATAATGCTACTTCTATAGAACTCAGCGCAACATGCGACGAAATCGTAACAGAAAAGTCGAAACGAGAGCTCTCCTACGCTATTTTCCCCGATTTTTAGTTTATGTACGTCTCGGTAACAAAAATCTGTATATATCAAATATAAATATAATTATATGTAAAATATATATCTACATGTGTTCTCTTGTTTAATGTCTGTTCATAAATACAAAAAAATGCCAAGAAAAATAATTAGAAGGATAATCTTAACATTGTTTTCTTTTACAAAAAATAAAATTGTTATGAGGAAACAAAAATAATAATATATAAAAAATGTTATGTAATTATATATGGAACATTGTATAATCGCAATTTTACTTATTGTAAAGAAAAATGCAAAAGTTATTTTTCTAATTATTTTTCAATTAATCTTTCCAATATTTTTTTTATTTTATATATAATTATATGTATATAAATACATATAATTTTATATGATTATATGTATTTATATTTGATTAAAGACTTTATTACAAAGTTATCATGAGATAAAATTATATCAATGCAAGCATCAGATTTAATTGAAAATATCCTGTTAATTTAGAAAGTATTGAAGTTAAGTTACAATAGACTCCTTGCTGTTTTTGCTTCTTGCTTTTTATTGCCTTATTGTTTTTTTGCACACTATTTTATTCACAATCATGTTTTTTGTCTCTTGTCTCTTTCGAAGTTTTCAACTTTTCTCTCACAAATTTCGACAAACATTGTCAAAAAGAGTGAAGAAGCAAATGGCAATAGAAAAACATGAAAACATGAAACAGCAAAAAGAATATTATAGATTAGCTTTTAATCTTTATATGGTCACATGTTTTTTCTTAAATGTTGCTTGATCAAAAAATTTTACATAGTTAACATATAATGCAAAATATACTGAATTCTAGACTTTACAACGTTTTGCCCGCTAAAGAAACAAAGATTTTACTTTATTAAAACAAGATGTGTCGAGTTAATAAAATTAATTTCAATCAGACGAACGTCATTGATACATCTTTTTTCCGCGGACGCGATGCAAAAATAAATAATAAACTGAATCGCCGATGTCGGAGACGGTTTTCCCTTTCGATGATACGTGCAAATCCCACGTCTCCGAAAAATTTAACTCGGAACGTCTTGTGCGAATCCTCTTACGTATATGTATCTACGCGTGTGTTTTACAATTAATTAATAGTAATTGTGCATATGATGCACGCATGTAACATAAATTTGCCAGAACGCATTGCATTCCGACCGATAAATGATCAGCGAAGCACGACTTGCGTTTTTTTCTCTTACAGAATTTAAAGACGGGCAAATTGGCTCTAATTACTTATTTTGAGTATTAAAAATACTAGCAATATACATTTTTATGCCAATTTCCTAAACATAAGTTCCCAAAAATAGGGCGAGCAGTTGATCCCAAAAATTAATACTCATGTTTATAATAAAAATTATAATATATAAAAAACAAACATATCAATGCGTAAATATAATACAATGCCATTTATTTTATTCATATCAATATAGAATCTTTGAAACTACATGATTGTAATATTAAAATTATTATAATCCTTGTATTATTCATTTATGGGGCGCTGGGGAATCGAAGGATTAATAGTGCAACTCAAAATAAGTAATCAATAACCAATTTAATACTAAAAATCAATATTAAATTTCTGTGAAAGTTAGAATCGGACGCTGAAATATGTATCTTCCTCGGCTTCGATCAAAAACAAACGACGTTTTGTCATATGTACACCACGCTCAAAAGAACAAGGATAACTTTTTTTTACGAAAAAACAATCACAAAATCGAATTTCATTCGATTCATCTACCTTGTGAAGCGAGAATCCAAATTAAAAGGACGTAGATGAAAAATTAGTTATACCACGCGAATTACAGACGATACTTTTCACTTTCTCTCTCTCTCTTTATCTCCCTCTCTCTTAAAAAAAAAAAAGTAAAAAATACTATCTATAAGTCACGGGCTATAACTTCCGTACATCGGGTCGCAGTAAGATACAGTTACGTAATTACGTAGGCATGCACTTAGTATTTTTTCTCCTATTAAAAAAAAAAAAAAAAAAAAAAAAAATCAAAACTCCGCAGATCTCGCAATCTCCTAAATCCGGTAACGATTTCGTAATTTTCTCTAAGTGGATAAAATCTTTATTTCGGATACGCAATGTAAAAAAAGTCCCAAAGAGAGAATAAAAGCAAAGGGGGAGAGGGAGGTGTGTTAAACGAATAAAATTTCTTCTAGATAAATGGTATTTTACGTATTTTAAGCACATGCGCCAGAGAACGTCTCGCGATTCGACCGTGAAAATGGGAGGCTTAATGCTACATTTTAATGCTTATTATCAAGTGAGCATAAAATATATGTGTACGTACATATACATACAAATACATATAGTTTACGTACGTATATAATTATATCTATTATATACATACATTATTTAATATAATTGATTATATAAAATAATATATGTATGTTTTATACATTAATTATTCAATATAATTATACATATTAATTGCATGTAATATATAAAAGATATATATGTATATGTATATATGTATATATACACATGAGCATATCATGTATGTGTGTGCCTAGTAACCCTTCCGCTCGGTACCGAGCAAGATCCGCGAGATGTGCAAATAACATTAAGAAATTAAGGGGTACATTTTTCTCGTTTATTTTTATAGCCTATAGATATCATCTTATAAAACATAAATCGCTAAAAGCGATATGATTCACTTAAATATATTTTTTTCGGCATTCTTTATACTACGTTTTTTTAAGGGGGGGGAGGGGTAAAAGGTGGGACGAACCGCGATCCGGCGAGAATTTGCTAGTTGCTTTTCCTGTTTTTCTTCATTCATATATCAAAAAGAGAAGTGCACACTATCGAATATGTCTCTACGAATACATATGTCTTCGACACGATTGTTGCAAAATGTAAACGTGATACTCGATGAATGATATTATCATACATTTATGAGAGAAACAACATGCGCGTTATGCGTGTTATGCTCGCTAAAGGGAAATATAAAATTCATTCAGCTGCCTACTTCAAAAGTTGGTTTCTCTTTCCTTTTGCCCTTTTCTTTTTTTTCTTTCTTCCTTCCTTCCTTCTCTTAATATCGATAATCATAGCGCAAACTGAATCCGCCTCATTCGCACGAACTTGTCCTACAATATATACAATAACGTAGTTACAGCTTCTCGCATGCTTTCTCAGTCGGCACGAAGAAACCCCATCACAATCCCCCAAACAATCCCTCGTGCAGAATTTAATTGTCGCACCACACCTCACGCATGCCCGCTGTTAAATTTTAACGGTGCTCTCTCCCTCCTTTTTGTCCACACAAAAATTCTTTTTTTTTTGCTAATTTCCTAATCCACACACATGGTCAGAATAAATTTCTACCTAAACAAAAATAAAATCGTGCTCCTCTCTCCCGCGTTTTCGTTTGAGAGTCAGCCCGCAATTCGCTGGGTGATGACCTTTTCCTTGTAGATCAACATTCCTATGTAGATTATCACGTCCAAGTGCCTCGTACAAACTATGAACATAGAGACGAACAAGCTAGAGCGATGTGGTTAGAACCTTATCGCGTGGCAAAAACGGCACGCGTTACGCGATTCCGATTCAGGACGAGCCCGTCGTCGAATCCGTGCATGCCGCATTCCAAGTTAAACGCCACTTTAGGATATACCAATCGCATGTGAATTTAATGCGCGCGTGACGCATGTATTATCCTATAGAAAATATGTTCCCGCACTCTCACATTTATATCGCGTAAGTGTAAAAAATGTTTTCCGTACCGTTTATACTGTTCTTTTTTTCTTTTTTTTTTAGCTCTTTCCTTTCGTCTTACTTAAGTCTCCTGGCTTCTCGTTAGAAACGTAAAATTTCACTAGATATATATATATATATATCGTCGGCAGGAGTTGTACTCCAATCACACACGCGTTGGCGGCGACGATGATGACAGCACTTGTGATGGCGACTCGCGGGGTTAAAACACGTAGTCGGGTCCCGCCATGTCTATGGCCCATCGGAACTTGTCCCTTTGAGTCTTGTTGTAGATCTTTTCGATCGGAACATTGTGTTTCTTACACCTGAAAAAGTACAAAAATTTGTAAAAACATATGAAAGACAGAAATAATACGCCAGTACTAACATTAAATTAGAAAAAGATATTTAAAACAATGTAGTATCAATATTGACAGAATGTATAAAATACAGTAAATAAAATTAACTGTGTGTGTGTGTGTGTGTGTGTGTGTGTATGGATATACATACATAAAATAAAAACGCAAAACTAAATAATGTAAAATAATAAAATCGATTATGAAGCTATTAAATTAATAAAACTGAAATTATAAAAAACGAAAAAATTAGATAAAGATACAAAATGTACTTACCATGCAACGGAAATTCTAGGATCGAGATAGTTCAACTTGGAAGTACTCAGCGCGATCTCTTTGTTCTCCTCTCGATCGGTCGCCTGGACTTCCAGTTTCGTTAATTGAACTTTCAATCTGTCTAGTTGTTTCTTCTTCTTTTCGTATGCTCTGTAAAAGTATTCAAGAGTGCATTAATTCATGCATGCAAGCTGCACAATGTAAAAAAATATATATATGTATATATTATATATATATATTTGTAGATTTTTATTAATAGCCAAACTTTGTATTATATAAAACCACAGTTTTCCTGTGCTAACTATTAGGAAAAAATTCTAAATTAGACAAATTCGTAAATAAGTTTATCAATTTTGGAATATATCCTCTATATCTAATAAGTGAATATAATTTAAGTTAAATCTATATCTAAAGTTGATGTACGCAAAATTCACAATAAATAAATAATTAAATTAATAAACAAACCTTACGAATAAATTGTTTAAATTTAATTATTATGAATTTTTCTATATTTGTTATATACAAATATACAATGTGAATAACAACATAAAAACTAACGTACACTTTTTCCTTTACTGAGCCATGTTTCGCGTCTCGTTTAGCATCTTTCACTTGCAGTTCGCACTCGGCTATCGCCTCCTTCTTCGCGTCGATCTTCGCCTTTAGGTTCTCCATGGATTTCGCGTGCGTTTTTGGTACGGCACGCTGATGGTTACACAGAATGGCGACAGCGCGATTGGCACGATTGTACGAGAGGATCTTCTCGGCCTCCGTATCATTCGGATCCGTCAGTTTATCCAGCTGCTGTTGCAGCGTCCACGACGCGTTGTAAGTTCTGAATACTTTAGCGGTAAGACCGTCCATCAGTTCGTTCAGATGCTTATTCATCACGGTGGTGTTGAGGCGGTCGAATAGATCATCTCCGGGGGATTTATTTTCCATGAAGAGCTGTAGATTCTTAAAGACGCGTTTCTCCACTGGCACCTCGTTGTAATATCGAATGGAATCTTTACCTGTAGAATCAATTAATTAATTGGTTCTATATAATCATGTTATATTGTGACATTAAGAGATAGAAAATACAACTTTTGTTTCAAATACATAGATACATTAATGTATAATGCAATAGTTCAATTATTACCTAAGAAATCAAACACGACGACGTACTCCTTGCCATCCCTCTGCTCATGCAATTTGATATGCTCCACTCGCAGTGAGCAACAGCCCACGGTATCTGCCTGGTCCTCGTCCTTCTCGTTACCGGCTCTAAGCGCCAGCCTGTCAATGAAGTACAGAGCGACTGCCCGCTGTCTGATGCGCATCTCTTTGCTCTTCCAGTCTTCCCGATATTCCGCACGGATCTTGTCGATCGATTGCGCCAGCTTCCGCGCCGTCTCGTACTTTTGCCAATCCTTCTCGCCCTTGAGCTTGCTAGATGGATTCAGCATTATGTACTTCACCTGTCCCTGAATGTTCTCTGTCCAGGACGCGAGCCACGTGACGGTGGCGTCGTGCCGTACCTCCTTCCACTTATGCCCGGACGGCGGTTTCGGTATATTTGAATCTCTTGAGCAGTTGATCATCACATCTTCCGGCATCACTCGTTTCTTTAGCTTGCCCATCTTAGGATGTTCGCCACGGCCTCTGAACAGGCCGGGTGGCTCAATCTTGAAGTTGCCGATCTTCTCCTTATGGCCGTCGATAGTGCAAAAGCCGAATTCTTTCTGTATTTCATCATTCTTCTCTTTAATCTTCTTCTTCTCTTCCTTCGTCATAGCCTTGCGCTCTTCGTTTTTCTGCACAAAATACGCATGCATCTCCTTAAAGTTGCACTTGAACAGATCGGTGATCTTGGCACGCTCCGACTCGGTCATCACTTCCCGCCAGTCATGGAAAAAGTTGTTGTTGAACACGGACTTGGTTGTGTAGTCATGCTCGAGCATGCGAGCATAGAAGGTTGCGACTTCCTCTGTCTCCGGGCTTAGCTTAATCTCCTTGTTGTTATAGTAAAACTTCACAGAGGAGGGTAAGGGCTCGTAGGGTGGTGCAAATACTGGTCCCTTGTGTTCCAAGAAATTCCATTTCAAACCATCAGCCTTAATGTCTTCCTCCCACCTAAATTTTTTGACAAATTATGTTAAATGCACATAAAAGGACAGGAGCACACATTAAAATATATAGAGAAAGGAGTAATACTAGTAAAATAGGACTATCTTGGCATACAAAATGACAAGTAAAATCATTATATTTTTAAAATAACTTTAAGCTACTGGGCCTGATTCTGATATCCAAAAATCTTTTTTCTTAATTTTTTAACAATAAATCATGTCCAATAATAAATGGAAAGATCACATTAAATCTCAAAATAAAGCATGTATTATGTAAGTAATGAAAAAAATTAGAAGAAACTTTGAACTCCAATGCCAATTACAGACATAACCTCAAAATCGACGGATCTACTTTTGTTTTATAAACCGCGTAATTGCGGCTGCGTCTAAAATTGACTGAACATCCTTTTGTAAAACGAATTATTGCACTTCTTGCAAGGCTCCGCATTATATCCATCTGTCATTCGCATCTTTATTCAAAAGTAAACAGGGATTCAAGATACAAGGAGACTTCCAGGGGAAAAAATAGGCTGCGTTCGGAAACTGAGTGCTCTTGGGTATCATTCTATCCTTGTCTCACATTCAACGAATAACAATGATAGAATGATGTCTCAGAACGCAGCCATAGATCACAAGTGATATTCAGGCCATGTTCCAAAATTCATATACATAGTATACGTTATGTTAACATAACTATAGACTCTTCAGTACTGGCAGTAAATTTTAAAACAATTATTTCAATTTTTTTTAGAAACTCTCGAGTCTCTAGAAGAACTGAACTTTTATTCGATTTTTATTGGATATTGTATATACAATAAAGACACAGAAATAAGTAAAATAAAAATAAGAAAGATCGCATGGAAAACGTCAAGTACATACCATTTCCAAACTTCCTGTTGTTCCTCCTCCTGTTTTTTCTTCTTTGGACTTTCTCCTTCTTTCACTTTCTTATTTTTCTTCTTTGGTTTCTACAAAAAATGCAGTATAAAACATATTGTTTTATGTTTAATTTAATTTATAATTAATTTATGTTAAGGAAATAATGTTGAAGAAACTTATTACCTGTGTAGCAAGTTCTTCGCCATCAGAATCGCCATCATCCACGTAATCTCGTTTCTTCTTCTTGGTCTTCGCGGTGGCAGCTCCTTTCTTGGACTTCTTACGTGCCGATAGCGGAACGTCATCATCCTCATCCGACTCGATTTTTCTCTTCACGCTTGGCGATGCGTTTGATCTTGAAGACTATATCAATATTTAATTGTATATGTGAATTGGAGTTTACAAATTAAATAATTTTGAAGATATTTTGTTTTTTTGCGTTCAACTGTCGTAATTATAACAATATTTACCAGAGGTTTATCCTCCTCCGAGTCTTCCGTCTTTATGGTCGTATTATGGAGATCCGAAAGCCTGGTGTCATTTCCATCAGTCGAGTCCATACTAGCCTCCTCCTTGATTGGTTCATCAATATAGAGCGGTCGCTCACCACCGCTGTCATCGTCATCATCTAATTCTGGATTAGGATCCTGAAGAAAAATTCATTTCAGTATTTTCCTTATTTAAATAACGTAATCATTTAAAGGAGATGTATTGCAAACTTATTTTTATAAACGTGTTATTAAATGCAACGGAACAATGTATGATATTTAAATACTTTCTTTATCATTTAAAAAATAAACGTAACATATGTTTAGCAAATTTCAGTATTTTGCTTATTTATTAAACGTAATCGTAAACGAGACCTTACCTCCTTTATCTCAACCTTCACTGACGTATAATGATAGTCTGCATTAGTTGAGTGATTTAACTTTACTTTTGTTTCTTCTTTCTCTTTCAGTTCTTCCTTTACTTTAACTTCCTCCTTATCTTTCTTCTCCTTATCCTCGCGATGCTTAGCTGCAATTCGATCGCCAGGCAATTAAAATGGGCACAAAATTAATATTTACATAATTACAAACATATCTCTACTTACATTTATCCTTATCATGGCGGTGACGATCCTTGTCTTTTTCATGACGATGCTTGTCTTTACTGCTGGACGAACTTTCTCTATGCTTATCTTTATCTTTCTCCGACGAACGATGCTTCTCCTTATCGCCCGAGGAGTGTGAAGTGGAATGTCTATCCTTGTCCTTATCCGATGAATGCTTCTTGCCATCTTTGTCCTTTGAGATACTTCGGTCTTTATCTTTGTCGCGCGAGCTAGAGTTCAAGGAACTGTGTCTGTGCCTATCCTTATCCTTGCTCTTCGAATCCTTGTCTTTATCCTTGCTCGAGCTGTCCTTGTCCTTAGAACTACTGTGATGCCTAATGGAAATATATCATTATCATCGTCATCATCATTGGCATAAACATCATCATCCAAACATTATTAATATTTAATTTATACTTTTCTATTCTTATTTTACCTGTCTTTGTCTTTGGAGCTCGAGCTTGATTTGTGATGATGTTCCTTGTCCCGGCTTTTGTCTTTATCCTTCTCCTTATCCTTGCTGGACAAACTGCTACTCTTGTGTTCCTTGTCTTTGCTAGACGAGGAACTTTTTTTGTCCTTGTCTTTATCCTTGTTATTGCTGCTATCATGCTTCTCCTTGTCCTTAACGGAACTGGAGCTATGTCTGTGTTTATCCTTATCCTTATCTCTGTGTTCACTTTTGTGATTCCTCTCCTTATCTCTGCTTCGATCTTTGTCTTTGTGATCCGATTTGTGAGATCGCTCTCTGTCTTTGTCTCTGTGCTCTGATTTGTGTTCTCTTTTCTTATCGAAACCATTGGACATGCCATTGATATGATCTAGGAAAATTAAACCCGGAATTAAAATTAATGCATAAAACATTTATTATTAATATTTCGTTTATGTATATCGTTCATTAATTATCGCAAAATTATGCGATAAAACCAAAATAAGGAAAAAGTGTATAACAAAAAAAATTGCTTAACTCTTTGTGTCACGAATTCTTTTATATCAGACTATTTTTTTAACTTCATACTCAGGAATTTTTCAAGTCGCTGATTAAAAAATCAGAAGTCAGAATTTTTTAATTTAAAATGGACAATCCAAATATCGATTTTTCATATTTTTTTAAACATTAATTTATAATAAAAAAAAAACAAAAAAACAAAAACTAAAAAACTAAAAAAAACTTTAAGATTCCCTAAATGTATGTAAATTGTCGTTTCAATATTGATGATAGCTTAGCAAAAAATGTATTTTCTCTATAAAAAGTACAAATTCAGATTGTTGAGACTACTTGTTTGTTTATATCAATTATGTAAAAAAATCAATGATCTGTTTTTCATGTTTATTTACGCACTAGATATTCTAAAAACAAAAAACCTGTACTTAAAATCAAGAAATTTATCAAAATAATAAAAAACTGTGTAAAAAAAGATGAGACTACAAGAGTCTTATGGCTCAAAGGATTAAATTGGTTTATACTAATGTATTACATACTGTGACATAAAATAAAAAAATAAAAAAATAATAAAGCTAAATAAATATTGCTTAATAAACTTTACATTAATTTGTCGCAAATTTTATAATAAAAAAATAATAAAATAAGAAATAAAAATACATATATTAAAAAATATTTAAATGTTATAAAAACATAAATAAAATATAAATATAAATAAAAAAATAATCAAGTTAGGAGTAAATCTCCAACATTGAAAATATTTCGAGAACTTTCCATTGAATCCGATTTAATGAAGTTTTTCGAGAGAAAACGTGTACTTGAATTTCCCATGAAAAAATTAACAATCAAAAACTCGCGCGGTCTGTCAAAAAGTCTCTATCGCATGTGATTTTGTTTTGGGAAATCTCCGCAGGTATAAAACATCCAGACATGGTAACTTTTGTTCCTGGGATCGCGAAAATCGCGAAGCTTCTCGAAAAATTCCGAATTTTCGTCGCTGGAAAAATTTCGAACTCTCGAATTTTCGAGGGCGAAAGAGTGCAGAGAATTCCAATTCAAGAATCGAGAAGAGGCCGCGGATTCTTCCGGCGCTTCCTCCCTGAACGAGAGACGAGACACGTGTTCCATTCCCTCCTTCCCCCACTCCACTTCCCGACGGTCGTCGCAAGTGGTCTACGAATTTTAATTCGACCGCGTTTTCCCACGGCACATTGTTACTCGCCTCCGGTCAATATTTCGATCTCGGTCTCGCGCGCGATTAAAAAGGAAAACTCACCACCGTGACCCCCGGAGACGCCACCGCCGCCGCCGCCGCTCTCCTTGGTCTTCTTCTCCTGAAACAGACGACGGGGTTGATCCGCGTTGAGCGCGACGGGGATGCTCCCCGAGCACGGGTGCGCGCGTCCGTCGAGGGCATCTCGCTGCTCGTCAGCCAGCACGCGCGCGGAGGAGCGCTCTCGCGCGCCTCGCGTTCTCGCCTGTGCTCGCTAGCAGCGGCACGGTAGGACTTAGCCGCAGACGCCATTTTGGGACTTAGAAAAATTTCGCATCGGCGACCAAGAGGCGAGAGAGCGCCCAGCCGAGCGCGTGCGGCCGATCGTCGCGGAAACGCGCGCCTACGTGACCGCGGAGATTATACGCGCGGATGCGCGGGGATGATGTTAGGGTAGTCCTCTTACCAGGTCCGCGTTCACCTGCGGCGCCGCCTGCTCGAGCTCCATTTCTCGAACCTGTACAGCGCGGCGCGAGCAATAGACTGCTGCTCCGGTGCGAGACTGCCGTGGTTCCTCAGCTGCGCCGCCGACGCGAAGTGAGACGAGAGAGAGAGAGAGAGAGAAAGAGAGAGAGCCAAGCGGATGGCCGGGAGTAAGCAGGCAGGCAGGCAAGGCAGACACGAGTGTACGGCGCGCACGTACGCACGCACCACGGGATAGAGAGGCTGGCTACCTACGAGGTACGCGGGTGCGCGCCTCCGTTTGTGGTTCCTTCGCACGCCGTGCCGTCCCCGTCGTCGCGGGGCCGCGAGAAGATAAGAGGGAAAGAGAGGAAGAAGGAAAAGGAGCGAGGGAGAGAGGGCGACGGAACGACCGAAGGAGGAAAAGAGAGAGAGAGAGACGAGGACGACGGGGCACCTCGCTTTACTTCACAGCCGTCCGAAATACACCCGTCCCGTCCCACGTCTGACGAACGACTGTGTGTTGCGCGCCGCAACGCCGCGCAACCAGTCTAAGTGCCAGAAACGCACGACCGCGCATGCGCCCGCTCGCCCCCCCCTCCTACCTTCGTAGTAAACGCGACGGAGGCTGACGGTCTGACAGAGAGCCGCGGACAGATCGGGACAGATAGACGCGCCAGCCAGCCAGCCAGCCAGCCAGCCAGCCAGCGATCGCGCGACGACGCGACGAGCCGAGCTGAGCCGATCCGATCCGATCCGATCCGAGGGAGTCATTCACCGCGAGGTCGATTGAGAGAAATCGGTACGGTCCCCCGGGTTCAATACTCGACGCGCCAAGACGAGGGGCTTTGTTTCGCCATGACGAAAACCCGCGCACGAGGAAATGTCGAAATGAAATCCAACCGAATTGCACAGATCTCGATTTATTTCTCTCCCTTTTTCTCTCTCTCTCTCGACAGATCTTTCTTTTTCTTTCTTCCTGCGGCGGGGGAGGGAGAAGGCAAGTTCTTCTCTTGCGCGAGAAAAAAAAAATAACTCTTCCGGGAACAGAATTTTAAACTTGCGAAAAGGGTTAACCGCCGGGGGATTTCCGGAGTAGATTGTAATATCATTTGACGATAAAAACGAAGGTGTTTCTTGACCGCAAACTTCTCTCCGCGCGAACTTTCGACATGCGGGGGACGCGATAATTTTGAAGTCAAGTTACTTTTGCTGATTTTGAGAATAAAGTCGCAAGATATTGCCTGTCGCTGCGAACCGACTATTTCGCTTGGGCCACTTCACGTTGGATCAACCCTGCGAAGTCGCGTTCGATTGCTTCGATCGATTACTACAAATTGGAATTCACATTTTTTTGAAACATTCGCGTAAAAAATTGTATACTTACCGACTTTTTTTATACATTTGAAAGTTGGAAGCAAGTGGTTATTTCTGAGAAAAGAATACTTGTACGTTTTTAAATATTATTCTTGTGCGATGTGATAATTTTACATAATTTTACTAAAGCTATAAAATAATGTAAATATGTATAATTTGGAGCAATAATTTTATAGTTTTATTTTTAAATCTATAATATATATTTGTAAATATATACAATTATAATATTATAATTATATTAATAATAATAAGTGTATTATATAATAATTTATATAATAAATTATATAATAAATATCATAATATAATTATAATATTATAATATTCAAATTCTTAATATACACAGTTATATTACGAATTATACAAACATAATTCTTAATTAAGAATCCGATACATTATTTTTCTATTTAATTATTTAAAAATCACTCGCTTAAAAAAATTTCATATATCCAGGATCCTAAATATTTCCTGAGATTTAAATCATTCGTGCAATACCGTACAATATACAAAAAATTCTATATGACTCAAAAGAATAACAATTTGAAATGAAAAAGATTGTTCTGTTTTCCAAATGATTAAACTTTAAGATTTTGATGATATTTTTACATGATTGTCAGTCTATGAAATGCAGCTATTAGTATCACACGGATAATATCATTCCATAATAATAAACTTAGTTAATATAGTAAAAAAATTATTTGTACAATATAAAATCAGCAGCATTAATAAAAGTCGTTCCTTATTTCAATTTTCATATTTTTGTTCATCTTATGAGATTTTACTGTTTATACTCTGGCTTTCCTTCGCTGTTCCAAATCGTCTTCATTTTTCGAAACGCAAATATTGCGTATAATGCTGTAAAAAAATTAATTATAAATCAGATTTTTATTTATCTTATTTATCATTTTTTCTTTAATTAAACTTGTATCCAATTACGTAATAAAAGTTAAAGATTGTGAATTGAAGATTTTAGAATGTGACCAACATAATTTTAATTTTAATCCGTTTTGTTCTGATTCACTGAATTCTACATTTTCAATTTGCTATCCTTGATCTTCAATGCAGTTTAATATAAGCTTTAGAGTTCTTATACTTACAAGTGACTTCCCATTCCGACTGCGACAGAGTGCCAATTTTACGGTGATTCGCAGGCAGATTCTGCATATATTCAATAGCGTGATGATAGTCCCGCTCGGAGTCACCGAGTAAAGGCGATTCATGATACGGCGGATAAGTTTCCAATGCTTGCATATTTCCTAAAAGAGATCTACCCTCGCCTTTGGAACGCTCATAGAAGTCTTCGAATCTGAATAAAAAAATTTTTTTTTTAGATGAGTTTAATTGGAAAATTCATTCATTACGTTATTCTATTAAATAATATTATGTAAAATAATTTAAATCGTAATATCAATTTACATTTAAATTTGGGTGTATGAGTACGTACATATAAAATTGCTCTTTTTGTAACAATTAATAATGAAGTAACATTGGATTTATGTTGTTTTTTCTTACCTCTCAAACGATACTAATTCAAGACCGTACTTGAGAGCCAATTTACGCAGAGTAGGCAAATGCACGAGAAATTCAGGACAGTCGACCACACCGTCCAAATGGAAATTGTATTTTGCGCCGAAGAGCGGCGGTTTCGTTTTGTCCTCGGATAAAAATTCAACGTGATACACGTCGTTACCAAATTTGTTACCGTCGCACTTTTGCCACCTAGAACTGCATTGTCAACAGGAAAGTGAGCGTGCATGCGCGTTATCTACTTGGAATAAATAAACGAAAGCAAAAGAGGAAGAAATAAACGTACACTAAATCGTACGCGTCGGGTATCGTTCCAATAAAGTAGCCACCTGGCTTAAGACTTTCGCTGGCGTTTCGAAGCATGCATTCCGCCTGCGGCAGAGATTCAAAGCTGTAGTGAAAAGCGAATTGGCAGCTAACAAAATCCAGCTGCACACTGGGATCCGCGAACTTCTCCCTTAGACGGACCTGCAACATTCCTGATTAACAAAATTCCATTGGCAAATGCGTTTCTTCTTTCTGATGGAAGATTTCCGTGTGATGCTCAGAGATGAAGATTCGAGTATCCTTTACCTTTGTACAATCACCAGTTATGAACTCTGCATTGAAAATGGGAGCAAAGCCTCTGTCCTTGGAACCTGTTCTATTCACCATGTCATTATATCGTTGTTGACACTGTTCCACCGACAATTGCGCTATGTCCGCGCAGATCAGGTGCGAAATGTTAGCCTTCTTCCATTTGAGAAGGTCCCCGCCCTTACCACAGCACATGTCCAGAACCCTAAGCGAAGCGCCAAAGCTTTTACCTTGCCTCACTTTAACTACGTATTCATCTGAGAATATAAAAATAAATTTATTCGTTATAAAAATAATTGGCTATTTAAAAAGTAAAAACGATTAATATAAAATCAAAATGAGATAAGTGCTAATTCAGTGTAAAAATTTAATTCTTTTCAAGACATCGAAGAAATCCTAAAATAAAACGTTTGTTTATATTTTCAAATGTTACTATTAGGGTTGGCAAAAACATGTTTTTCCATTTAAAACGAAAAAAACATCTTTTTTTTTGTTTATTATAAAACAATGTTTTATCTTTTATTTGTGTTTTAAACTAAGGTAAAAAAAAACATATCCTCTTTTAAAAAAGTGTAAGCAATTTTATTGTTTTCCGCAATGCTGATTGCTTCTCTTGCTGCGCTTACTTCGTGTTGTGAAAGTAACCATTGCTGCAATTAAATTTTAACAGTTGTCAAATTTGTATAGATGGTTATCTATACAATTATCGTTGCAATTTATTTTTAAAAAGTAAAAAATAAAGAGTTAATTAGCGCGCGCGAAGCGTGGTATCTAGTTAAAAAAAAACATGTTTTAAACAAGCCCAAAAAAAACACTTAATAGCTTTGATCTGTGCAAATATTTAAATTTTTTGCTAGCTAAAATTTTTTATACAATTTATGTTGAGAGTTAATCATGAGATTTAATAAAAATAGGAAAGATACCAAAGTATCTATTATATATTAAAATTAAATACTATTAACTACAACTACGAACTACTGATTTATTATAATTTTAAAATGCTAAAATGTACCTGTTATGTACTATTATTTTAAAATGCTAAAATGTAAATGTAAAGTTATTCAATATCTACTAAGTAGTCTTTATTGTGATGACTGTTATTTAATATCCAGAAATAAATATTCTGCTAATTATAGACTAATACCCATTATTGTTAATTTTTATTTTAATATTTGTATCTTTATATTTATGGGCTACATAAATAATATATATAAAAAACTAAATAAAAAACTGAAACAAAAACATTTTTGCAACATACACATCTATTAGTTTTTGTTTTTTTGCATTTTTTTCTAAATAATCACATGTTTTTAATTGCAGTGTTGTAAACAGTTCTAAACAGTAGTTTAAAATTGTTTAAAACAAAAATGTTTAAAACAGTGTCACTGTTTTAAACAAGTTTTAATCAGACAGTTTTAAACAAATTGCTTAAAACATGCCAACCCTGGCTACTATATCTACAATTGCGATTAATTCTGAGGTCCTGATAAAACAGTCACCTGTCAAGCAAAAAAATTTGGGTTTGAGTCTCGATCTTTTATTCCAATCATATATGTATACATATGTGTGTGTATATATATATATGTGTGTGTGTGTATATATATACATACATATATATATATATATATACATATATATAAAATCAGAGTTTAGTAACTTAATATACATAATTTGATTATAATATTTCATATATATAAGAAAATTTTTTGTTATAAAATCATATTTACATCGCTCACTACAAAATTAATTATCTATATACAATAGGTAAAAAAATAAGATACCAAATCCAGAATATGTGAAATATACATACAATTGAAATATATTCTCAAAATTACAGAATCAATATTTTTTTAACTAAAGCTCAATATTAGTTAGAAAAAAAAATCAATTCTCAAGAAAAATTAAACTTGTAAACATCTGAAAAAAATGCAATCACATTTGGCTCTTAATTGATTCTTGTTTCACTATAATATTGTCATTATGATGTTATCAATTAGATGGTAGCAAAAATCAATAACTTACTTATAAGCATGCTCTTAATCCAGTTGTTAAAGTTTCTCATGTACACAATTCGGCTTTGATTTCTCTGTGAGAGGCCCTTCTCCTCGAGCGCATTGTAATGCTCCGCTACCAGAACCGTATTGTCGACGTTCGTTTTGTTCAGATCGGTTGCATCCTCATTTTTTTCATTACCTTTGGTTGTTGTTAAATCCGAGGGCACGTTTGTACTCTGTAAAATAAAAAATATAATGTATCATAATCTCTTGGCACTCGGCAGTCTCAATATGCAATCAAAGAAAACTCACAGCACACGAGGTATCATCCTTAGCATCATGCTTCGCTACTTTGGATGGCCGTTCACTATCTGGTGACAAGTTGCTTCGTTTCCTTTGAGGACTCTCAGTTTCTGTGCTTTCGCTTTCCTCTGTTTTCGTCGCAGTGGTGCAGGACGTATCAGTCTCGCTGGAAGTCACAATGTGTTCTCTGTAGCTTCATATTAAAAGAAAAAAGGAGTATATGATGGTAGTGGCTAATATTCTCACAAAATCCTGACATAAAAGTTTGAGGATGTAGATAATCGTTAATTTTGGTGCAATGTGGCCTACTTTAAACTTGATTTAACTTAGTCTCAATCTTTTTTTATTTCTTATAAAGAAATCGAAAAAGACAAAAAATAAGTTAAAACAAGCTAGAAGTTGAAACTACATTGGTGCAAATCACTGAATCACTGGTGAGTATATATCTACAATCTCAAACTTTTCTAACAAAATTTTATGATAATACCAATTCTAAGAATTAAGAAAGGATAGAAAGTAAGTGCAACTGAGTTCAAAATTAAGGAGCAAACGGAGCTTATAGAACGATCAACGACGTACTTTATTTCTAGGAGAAACAAAGATATTGTGGAGCCAGTTAGACTTAACGTTGCTAGGGTTGCAGAAGTATTCGATTCGGGTGAAAAAAATTTTATTGTGTCGCTACATTAAGACGCAGGGAATGCGAAGTACCTCGCGTGCAGCCTCTCCTCGTCGGACTCCGTTTTGTCATCCGCGCGAAGTGCTGACATGTTGATGGCGCGGCGATATAAATCGTGAGCAGAGAGAGAGACACACGCACTTCCTCTTCCTCCTCCTTCTCTTCTAACTGGAGCAGAGAGAATTAGAGAGACACGGGATTACCGTACGAGAAGTCGTTTAGAGTCTCCGTAGGAAAACACTAAAACCAGTAAAACCGACACTTGTTCATCACTGTGCACGCTACATTCGGGAACGCAAGGTGCTCACATGCCGACGACGACGCTGCTGCTGACGACGCAGTGACGCCAATGGAGGGATTTTTCGCGCATGTGCATTGTGCAGCACCGCGAGCATCAGATGACCTCCCTCTCTCCCGCCAGGCCTCTCTTTTCCCAGTAGCGTATGTATCTTGCTGAGATACGTAAGGTATCGTTGAGCCCTTGATTTAATCTCAATTCGATTAAAGTCGATTAAATTATCTCATTTTTGTCTCATCTAAACAAACGTTGAAATTTAACTTAAAGCTGCAGTCCATCAATCATTCGAATTAATTGATTGATCAATATTAAAAAAATATAATTCATAAAATTTGTAATTCTTTATATCTGACTTTTTGATATTAAAAAAAAATATATATATATATATATATATATATATATATAATGTTCAAAATAAAAAGTGAAGTACAATTTTCACTATTTCTCATAAAATCTGAATTTTTTATGATTCATGGATTACTATTATTTACAACAGGTGATACATAAAACGTTTACGTGTATAATTTAAATGTAAACGTCAAATTCTGTTTGTAGTTTCAAGTGAACCGAAGTGGGGACCGTAGTCGGCGTAGTAGCCTTGGTTGGAAGTTGGAAGACTTGGAAGAGTTGTAACTGTTGGAAGTTGGATTTTGATTTCATAATCATAACAGTCACTTCAGTCTCAGTCACGCCTGGTCACGCCAATCAGGCGTGTTGGTTCGTTAGCTAGTGATGATGAGTTTAGGTTATAAGCGTTATAACTTTCGGAGTTTTTCGTTTCTGTTTCGATTTATTTAACTATTCATAAATAAATTGATGGAGAAAAACCTTCTCTCGATTAACATAATTGATGATCAATGATCCGCGCGGTCCTCGCGTTTTAGGACGTCAAGTGCCGATCACCTCAAGTGAGGAGCATGTTACTTCGTGGGTTATGGAGCATTGACTGGAATACCTGATATCCGTGAGTGTTTATCGCTAAAGCATTGGAAAAAGTATAGCACGCTTGTCCATAATTATACATATATCAATTAAACTCATTTATTACCAGAATTAATGCATAATGACGAAACCGAGAGCTTGAGAAGGTGCTTTGTTTACTTCAGTGCCGCCACCCTCACACCCTCACACGGATGATCGGGAAGATTAAGAAATTGTCGGGAGTAATTATATTGTCAACCGCCTACGTGTGTTTACGGACGAGAGTAGCACGTATGGGACCGTTACTCCACTGTGTCTTCATCGGGCGCCCTGTCCCCAGCGATGACGCGGCGGGCGTAACCTGGGCGCCCCAACAACCTTGATCGGACGAGGTTGGTACGCACGAAAGAACTTTAATCTCCAACGCAAACACGCACACGTTTCTCATCTATTATCTGATCTAGATTCGTCCCGGGCAACGGCTCTTATCTGGCGGCTTATCTAAAATTCAATAAGACTCGGAGGCTAAATAGTGCTCCACAGCTATCACGACATTTGGCTGCTGTCATGTCTACGAGCGAGAATCATCATCGAATACACTCTACTGTTATGGACGGCTTCCCACAGGACTACGAGGGCAAGATGGAAACATTTGACACATACAACGAGTCTATGGTCACTGCCGCGAATCACCAGTGTGACATGGTCCAGTCTGTGAACAGTAGTCAAGCGCCCGCACAGCAGGAGATGCAGGTGCCAAGTCAGGAGAGTCACGATCCATTGATGCTGCAACAGCAGCAGCAGAAACAGCAGCAGCAGCAAGTGGAGCAGGCGCATCAGGTGACACAAATCGAGTCAAATGTTGGAGAACGGAAGATGATCCCGGTGAGATTGCCTGCTCTGTTAGATGGAGAGTACTTTGCTGTGACCAGGGTGGAGGACACCAATGTCACAGTGGTTTGCCAGCAATGTAAGAAACAGTTGAACGGCAATCTGAAGTCCACCGGAAATTTCCTTAGTCATGTAAAGGTAAATTGTTAAAACAATAAGTTGAATATTAAACTGGTATATGATTAATGATGCAAGAAATAAGAAGAAGACGCCATTTCTCGCTGACAAGATAAATTTTGGGGCGCTCATAATAATTTTTATATCAATTATTAAATGTATTTTTTTAGATCTGTAGACTGTATGATGATATAATTTGTCTTGATGATTTGAAACCAATCGTAAACTGAAGCTAGAAATAATATTTCAAATTTGATCATCTGATTTAATAACAGTGCTATAAATATCTTTAAAAAATTATAAAGAACTGGTTGTAAAGAAATTGTTAAAAGCTAATGCAATTGTCAGTGTCCTTCTATTTTTGCATTTAACAATTTGTTTTTTTAAAGATATTTATAATCAATTGCATACTTATTATGCATGAAGAATTTAAATATATGCAAAAAATTTTAGGAGACGATTTTGAAAATTAAGAAGGAAAGGATCTTTCATGTAAACATAGTTTTATATCCTCTTTTACCGTTGTACGATTTTTACTTTTAGATTACGATTTTTAATGGAATATTGATCACTCTCGTCAGCCTTGTTACTTTTGTAGCGATTACATCCAGCTTTGATGAGTAAAATAAGATGTAAATCTAGTCAGAGGAAAGCCGCGATATACGTCAATTCAGTATCAACGACGCCTGATAAATCCCTCGAAATAGTGCGAGAGAAGCGTTTAGTGCCACCTAGTAATCCTAAGAAGCGCTGTAAAGTGGTAAGCACCACAGTTTATTTCCATTTTCTATGCTGCTTTACAAGAGCCTGGAAGAGAGGGGATTAATTTAATTTAATTAGTTTTAGATAGAATTATCTTAAGTTACCTTAACATTTGTTCGAAATATGTATAATAAAATCTTTATATTTCTTATATCCATTTCTGCCAGGTGTACATTAACTTTAATCTCGGTTTGACTTTTTTTAATTTTTAGAACCAGAAAAAGATAAAGAATAAGTTGAATCGAGATTAGTCGTTTAAACTAATTGTGTTTAGATTTTTTATTAGCCTTTCTCTTATCCGTATGATTTTACATAAAGGAGTTTCTTTTCTCTCCCTAATTAAATTGACATGTTGGCACGCAGGAGGAATGTACGATTGGAAACGAAGAGTCTTACGAACAGTCCGCGGATTGGAACGACACGTCGTTAATTCGGGGATCCGAGGAATCTGATCCATCCCCGGATCCATCCCTGAGAATATCGCACAACAATTCGTTCATGATGGAGGACGAGTTTGATGCAATCGGCCGCAACGTCGCCGCCAAACTCAGGAATATGAGACTGGACCAAAGAATAATAGCTGAGAAATTATTGAACGACATTTTATTTGAGGCTCAGCTCGGTAATCTTCATAGAAATTCAAGTATCCATGTGTGAAAGGAGGAGGGATGTACAAATGGCCTGTGAGTCGGTATTGTGTATATATATATATATATATATATCTTTTAGTGAATTGCGAAAGAACGATCTTTCGATCGATTTGATGGAAAGCAACGTGATATGATTAATAAAGAGTTATCTAATTCGTTATGTAACGTCCGCGTTATTACGCTCGTATGCATGAATGGATAACGATTTTAAATGATATTAGCACTCTAGCTTAATCCTCCATTGCTCTTTTATGAGGCAAACTGATCTCATTTTCATGAGATCAGTTTACATTTTATTTTTTTCATTGCACAGATGTAACAAAAATTGACTTTAAAACTTTGATTTTTTTAATTTACAATTTTCTAGAGTATATTTGTACGATTGCTTTCTCAACACAGACCGTGCTATTTTAATTTCTTTTCTTCTCTCAACGATCACTTCCATGTGATCTCAGAAAACTGCGATAATGTCGCAGTGACTCATATATAGTGGCGTTTGTATGAGAGTTAACATTTATTTGTTGAACGAGAGCAAAGGAGAATTAGAGACATTCATACTTTTGTGATATATCTTGTTCTACTTCTTCTACTTCTATGTAGTGATCATTACATTCGGATATTTTTCAGACAAAGACGAGAAATTTAGATATTCTATTTCGCAGAGAGATACATATAAGCATATATATTAAAGATTTATGCTTTGTTTTTATACATACATGTATAATATTGTAAATATTTCTGCATAATATAATGAGGGTTGGAAAAGTTACTTTTTAAAAGTAACTAGTCATACCGTTACTAGTTACAAGTAACTTTCTGAAAAGTAACTCGTCAACGTTATCGTTACTTAAACCTTTGGTACACGATACGATTTTTTATGCTAAATCACATGCGAGACATCTTAATACATGTCCTGATTGGCTCGGATGATTGTCACCAATCGTAAGTCAATGAGGATACGTAGTAAGACGCCTCGTATGCGATCTAGCATGAAAAATCGTATCGTGTGCCGAAGGCTTTAAAAAGTATCGATACGTTACTTTTTCCGTTAGAGTCATAAGATGGTATAATAGTTTGAATAAATCAAGTAAATTCCATGTCATATGCCATGGTTCTTACTCTTTGCAATATTAAAACAAGACCAAATTAAACAAAAAGTTTACTATTTTAATGTTTTTATTAAAAAAGAAATAGTAATTACTCTCCAACTGTATACGGTGTCCACAACAAAGTAACAGCCTACCTGTTACAAGATAACATCTACCAAGTAACGGTAAAATAAGCGCAAATTTGTTTATCTGGTTCCTCTCCTTTTAAAAAAACGTGATAGAAAGGACTCAGAACCACATTATGAAAAACCAAATCAATATATCATCGAATACCGAATATGTGTACGAACGAATCCACATTTTTAGACTTTTTTCTATAAGTAATATTTGCTCATCATACATTCATCAACAAAATTATCGTATAGGTAAATATGTGAAAATTTTTCATAATTTCAAATAAGCATAACACCGTAAAATTTTATCACATTTCAATTTTTCGAAAAGCATTTTAAAGCTTAAAGTTCTTTCGAATGCTGCATTTTAATGCAGCAAAGTTGCATTAAAAATTTTGATTTTGACAAATTAAGCTTTATCATTACCGTTTTGTAACAAATTATGCTTTATTCTCACCGTTGTGAAAAAAAGATAATTGATATAGTCAAAAAGCATTAGAAAAAAGTTTTAAGCTAAAAATGCTTTTTGAAAAATTAAAATAATGCTATTTATATTACTATTTGTCTAGATAAAAAATAACATTATATATGATTTGTGGATAATATCGTTATCAAAAAGTAAAAAGTTGCGCGCGCGTCTGTGGTGTCTAGTCTTATCTAAAAAATGCATGTAAAGTTGATTGCTCGCATCTCTTAAAATTTATTGTTGTCACTTGTCCGTGATGCCGATTGGCTCTCTCGCTACACTTATTTCGTGTTGCAAGAGTAGATGTCATTGCGATTGAATTGTGATAGCTTTCAAATGTGTACAGATATCTATACGATTATCGTTGTAATTTATTTTTAAAAAATAAAAAGTAAAAAGTTAAGTAGCGCGCGAAGCGCGCGTCTGTGGTGTCTAGTTTAAGATATGAAAACAGTTTTATTTCTATATCCGGCTATAGGAATGATGAGTCAATCTACACGTATTTACGGTGTTACATATCTGTATATCATATTTTGTCTTGTACCAAAAAAAGTATACAGTTGGAGGATTAATAATTAAATAATGTATTATTTGTATCCTAAATAACACCACAAAATAAATTTAATGAAAACGTTTTTAGAATGCTTAACCCTTTGCGTCACGGTGAGTCACTAAGTCACCACCAAGGACTCTCTAGTTTTTAATTATTTTAACGATTTTTTAACCTTTTAAAGTCGGTTTTTTTTGCTTTCTAATAGTTCGGGACCTTAAGGTATGTTTAAAGATATATATGATCACAAATTTGTATTTATTTACTTGCTATAAATAAACAAATACTAAAAATTTGCTGTTTTTTTTGAAAGAAATTTATTTTCTCTCAGAGAAGAGCGCTAATTTATACAAAACTCTACATCTGGGGGTTTTTGAAATCGCTGATTACGAATCCGTTGTCAAATTTTCGAAAATGTACACAATATTAAAAATTCAACCAATTTCCATAAAACTTAGTATTTAGGGTTTTTTTTGAGGTACTGATTACGAATCCGCTATCAGAATTTCAAAATTAAAAATGGTAGATCCAATATGGCGAGCATAAAAATTCAACTAATTTCCGTGAAACTTAGTATCCAGGAGCTTCGTTGTATTGGATCCGCCATTTTGAATTTTGTAAATCTGATAACGAATTCAATCATCCAGAATCAACATCCAGAAAAACTCCTAGATACGAAGTTTCACAGAATTTGGTTTAATTTTTTGTTTTATGTCCGCCATATTAAATTCACCATTAAACATTTTTTAAATCTGACATTGGATTCGTACTCAGCGAAAAACCCCTAGAGACAGAGTTTTATCAAAAATTGATAAGCAAGAATAATTAGTGGCTCAAAGGGTTAAAATGAGTTTTGATTTTCAATTTTTACTAACTCTAGAATGATATGTTAATTTTGTGTATAGCCCCCAAATATTCCAAATGTGTAATGTTATGAGGAGACATTAGACTGTAGTTCAAATCATTTCAAAATTGAATTTGATAGTATGCTTTTATTTTTTTCATTTATTTTAATTTGACAATTAGATTATTTATGTTCATAAAGGTCAAGATTATACTTTGTCAATAAAAATGTGAAAGTCATGAAAATCTTGTGCTACATTAAATAAGAATAGCCAATTTCCTCGGACGTAAAATTTACGTATCAATAGCAATATTATACCATAGTCAATAATCATTCTAGGGTTAAAGTTATAAGTACAGCGATATTCAGACTTATTTGCATCTTCAATCTTGTATTAACAAATTTCATCAGTTTAATAATTTCAAATTAAAAATTGTTCTTAAAATGTATAGTGATATGATTGGTTTTTAAGATTAGGTACGTTTTTTATTACTGCACTGAACTATACTGAATTATAATTTTTCTTCTCTCTTTCACCGATTTTCAAACATACCTATTCCAATTTAAGTACACAGTGTACGCTAGTCCAATTATAAAAAACGATCTACAGTTTAAAATCTTGCACACAATAAAGGAATATTAGATATTAGGAATAGGAAATATAAATTTTAGATTGTTTTTTTTATTAAACACTACAGATAAATAATAAGTTGTGTTATATCTTGTATGCACATTTATTGCCTTACATTTTTTCGTATCCATATTATTGTTACGTTTAATGTTCATTGAAGAAATCGAAATTTTAATTTCTATTCCTAATATCTAATATTCTATTGTGCACAAAGCTTTAAGTATAACAACAAACTATAAATATTAGTCAAGACTGAAGATTGAACATATACACACATAACGTATATGTGCGTACACAACGAAAATTATATTACAAATAAGTTTAAAATGTAAAAAGTAACGATAAAAGTAACCATTAAACTTGTTACTGAAAAACATGTAACTACGTTATCGTTATAGTTACGAAAAAGGGAAAATAACGCCATTTCCAATCCGTTACCAAAACAATTAACTGTAACGGTAATAGCGTTATAAGTGTTATTTCTCAGCCTATGTAAATACATTATCAAATAGTGAAATGCGCTGCCTAAAGTATTAGATTGGTACAAGAAATCTCTTTTTTTTTAATCAAGATATATTTTAAATAAGAATTTTTACACGAAAAAAGTGCTCGATGATGAATAATTGCGCAATTTTATATTTAAGATTTATTTTTGGGAGTTTTTCTTGTATCAATCTAACGATAATCATGTCTAAAAAGTCTTTTTCTATACCAATCATTCTATGATTAGCGTAAGACAGTCAAATGTAATATACAGCAATAGCTTATAAATATAAATTTAATAAACGATATATACTTTTGTGTAAAATATTCTCGAAACATTTGAACACTGAGAAGTCTAAAGCTTTATCAAAAATTGCAAAACGTCTACAAAGTGTAAATAAGTTATAGAAAGCCGCCAATGTTTCAGAAGAAATGTCTGTTTCTTCCATAAAATGATTTGATTAATCTCTCAAGTGTGTATTTACAGTTTATTTATACGCCATATGGGAAAAGTTGAAAATGGAAGTACGATTCTCGGAAGAAAACTTATCTGAAAGACAGTATTGCTTCCAACGATCGTCAACAGCTGTACACTCTGCGTTTCTTCGGCCTAAACATCGCATAGTACATCCCGGACGAGAGAATGCAGAGCGCCATACTGCCGAGGATCATGCCGAATGTGTAGGTATACCAGAACCCAGTCCAGTCAGCGTGCACATACCACGTGAGGGTCAGCGCGACGTTCTGTGCGATCACGAATATGTAATACGGCAACGTCCACCAGTCAGCGTACTTGAACTTGATCCGGTATTCGATCAGGCTGAATATGTAGACCAGTCCGAGCCAAAGGTTGACGATGAACGAGACGACGTCGTAATACTTGGCGTAGTAGAACAGGTAGGCAAGCATGACGGCGTAGTGCACGGCCATCACTGTCAGCACGGCAGTGGGATAGAACTCATAGGCCGTAGCGATGGCAAACACGCGTGCCATGATGAAGAAGAACCACCAGAGGAAGGACAGGAATAGTCCTATCGGATCGTCCTCCTCGAGGCCCTTCTCCGAATACTTTCGCTTAGGAACTTTTAAGCTCGCCTGCGCACCGTCGTCTATCAGTCTTTGATTCGATTCGGGACCGCCTCTCGCTGCCTCTTCCTCCGTGTTGTAAACGGAGTCTGGACGTGGCGGCGCCGGCACATCCGGCACCGGGAGCGGCGTAACCGTCGTTATGCCACGAAGCGGCATCGGCGGCGGTGTCACGTGTACATTTTTCGGTGGTAACGGTGGCGTCACGGAGACTTGACGATCGAGCGAAGCTGTGTGAGGCTGCGATTGAATCTGAAGCTCTTGCTGCTGTTGCTCGTTCTCGGCAGTAACTGTTGAGGTTTCTTCCGGCGGCGATGTTGACTCAGACGGCGCGTTTACCGCTTCATCCTCTTGCTTTTTCGCGGGTAAAGATGGAGTCGCTTGCAGCGGCGCTTTCTCCTCAATATTGTTGAACTCCTGATTGAATTAAATTAACTTTGATTATATTTGATAGATAAATATTCTATCTATAAATATTCTATCGGATGTATAATATAGAATGTACAATTATATAATTTCGAAGTTGCAGTGAAATATTGTTTTGACCATAAACCGTTTTGACCGAGATATACTGATGCTTCATTATCTTTAATTCGGGTGTAAGATGTAATTACCAATTATTTGAAACAATTAGGTCTTGGAAATGTATATCTCAGGTTCATCCAAGATAAATGTATTCTTCGCCGGTAGCATTCACACTTGACGTAAAAAGAAGACTCCGTTATTCACTAATTATTTCATGAAGTATTTTAATGTTAAGACAAGAGTTTATATATTGCATATGTTTTTGCGATTGAAAAAGACTCAGTGAAAAATCGAAACTAATTTCGCCATGAAATCTAATCATGCTAATTTGTTAATAAAGTGACAGAAAATTATACATCTTTATGACTGCTCAACTTTGGCCTTCCTTCATATCATAATTATTAATTGCTGAATCAAGTACCTGAATACAGTATTTCTTCAGCCACATTGCCCACGGTAGTTTCCTACCGTTTACACGCTGGCTCTCGAATCTTTGGAAGGAAGCTGTCCTGATGGCCATTATTACAATAGACATGACAATGCAGAGCACTTGTGTCCCAACTGCAAAAAATGTAATTTATGATAGCGTATTATATACATACATCATAATAACATCACACATATATTTTCTCGAATTATAAGAAATTGCGTGTGTATGTGTGTAAAAATTATATTACTTGACTGAGAACTGCGGGACACGGAGCTCTGTCTGAAGAGTAGGTGCGCCTGGAAAACTGCCTGTGGAGCGGCTTGGAACCACGCCTGCAAGAAGAAGTACAATTCGATGGCCGCAGGCGCCGCGGCGACATTCAACGTCTCGATTCTTTCCTTTCCGGATAAATTTAAAGCATCCACAGACAGTACGATGAGTCCCGCGTATCTGTAAAGATAATGTTATTGTAACTTGTCACTGTTGTTTATCGCTCTACTTAATAAAAACTTTTATACAAAGTAATAAAAGTAATAAAAGTACACGTGCAATCAGGTAGCCTTTTAATTAAAAAACAGATGAATGGAGAATAAACAATACCTATACAACACGAAGAACACGAATCCTACGAGCTGACACACTTGGAGGGCGAACCACTTGAGGACGCCCTTCGTCATCTTGTCTTCCTCCGTCATCCACCAGTCTGGCCTCGAGACTGTCAGTATGAAGTATATAAGGGCTGGCGCATACATGAATGTAAGGGTGGATAGTCCCCATAATGGATTTTCTTCCCTGAAGTGTTGAATAGCTACCACGAGATCAGCAGCAAAATGAACAATGTACACGCAACAGCTGATCAGTGCCGGTACGAGGAATATCAGGTATATCTGCTCGGTCGACTTTAGGGGGATCTTCAGCCAACGTGTAGATCTCCTGTGGCAAAGTGTGTTTGTCATAGCGTTCACGGAATATTCCTCTCGTGCCATTTTCCTGGAGCTAGTGGGTCCGCCTCATATTTCTATATATCTCACATGTGTTCATTAAATAAATATTGACACAGTGCTCTTCAGCTGCCTAGAAAAGAAAAAAAAATGCGATTAACGAAAGAGACTTACGAGGCAATCATATGGATATCACATAATTTACTCCAACGTAACAAAAGAATTACTTACGTGGGAAGTAAATTAAACCGAGTTTAAAGTTAAGCTACATTAGAAATGTTAGCAGTATTTAAAGTTTAAACGCAAAATCAGGACAAAACTTTTACGTCCACTGTAGAATTGACTTGTAATCTCAGTTCACCTTTTTATTTCTCGCAATTATGAGAATTAGAAAAAAATAAAAGACGATGAAGATCAAAGTCGATCTTCACCGGAGGTGGACGCAAAAAAAAAGGGAATTAACAACGGACAATCGACACTTCTGGTTTACCTGAGACGTACGACGTTTCCCAAAACCTCTCTCTCTTATTCGAGGCCGAGCGAGTCATCTCGATGATAAGATTGCGCTACTTCGACAGGTAGCGCGATCCATGCTCCGCGATTGTTTCGTCGATTTATGGGGCGACGACGAGCTCCACTGTTGCGCGCTCGAAACGGAGAACGCGCGAAAGCACTTAGTAATTATACAATCGCGTGGCCCGCGAGATTACGAGACAGATTTATGGAAGAGAGAGAGAGAAAGAGAGAGACACGAGAGCGTTCTTTGCGTGTCCACCGTACGTATTGGTGCAATTGGATTAGTCAGCGCACCGTACGGAGGACGGGGAGCAAGCGTGGAAGATAATCTGATAAGCTCCCATTCCGCAAAGTGGACGATAAAATGTCCACCCAGGTATCGATACGGTGTTGCCGATGATTGCCGATGAACAGGTTATGGACTGTTTCTTTTTGATCTCTCTCTCTCTTTCTCTCTCTCTCTCTCTCTTTTTCGCTGCTCTAGTACAGACGCGCGCGCGCGCGACTGCGTTTGCGCGATATTGTTCGGAACGTCGTGCGAGATACCGATGGAAATTTTTCACAGAATTCCTGGCATATAATTTTTTCAAAATTTTTGTATAAACTGTTTATATAAATAACGGATTTTTGAATTTCCCTTTATTTTTTGTTTTCCCTTTTCTTCCCTTCAAAGAGGGGAAACATTTCTTCAAAATTAGAAACACTGTCATGGAACATAATACAAACGTTATTCTTAAATTTTATTTTCAATTATTTTATTGTTTTAAAAAGTGAAATGTAATGCAAATTGTATTTTTTTTTAATAAATTGAACTTTGTAAGTAAGCAATTGGCTTCATCATTTTTATGCATAAAATATCTTATTCAAAATCTCATCAAAAATATTGTTTTGCATTCATATCATAAATTCTGATTGCGAAAATCTCGGATTGGATTGTGGCCAATACGTATCAGTGCGATATTGAGAACAGAACCATGAAATCTATGCCTCTGAACCCGATAACAATTAGCAGAAGTGAATCTCTTTTAATACGAAAGTTCGCACTTATTTGAATGCTTCTTATTGCGATTGAATGCGAAGAATTCAGAAGACATTCAATTGAATATCTTTTGAATATCTTCTGAATTCTTCTGAATTCTGCTTTTTGACAAAATGTCAATACTTTTTAATTTTTTTCAATCCAACCTTTTATGTAGGATTAATAACGGGAGCTTTAATAGTGTTAATTAAGCCATCCCTGTCATCTTCACCCAACAAATTTTTTGCTGATACAGACAAATTTCTTGATGTTACAACCAAAATATATCCCTAAATTATTTCGATTAGAATTTTGGCTGTCACGTACAGAATTTGTAAATTCTGCTTTTATCAGTTAGATTAATTAAGTGCAATACATATACATACATTGTATATCACAGTATTTGCTAATTATTTATCTACCTCAGCTAATTTATAGATATAATTTTTGTTGAGGTTGCAAGATCATTTTTTTGAGTGTTGAAGATAACAGGAAGAGCGTCAATAAGCAAACACCTTTGCTAGATTTTCAGCTGATTCTAGAATGTGCAACCATTGATATCCGTGGCTAAATTTGCTTTATATACTTCACGACCACGCCAATTCCCGTCGAATGCAATGTTACGTTTTGTTATGATAATAACACAGAGTCACGAATGAATCGTTTAATCATGTTTGTGCAAACATACATTTGCGATAACGCGGCTATAATTTAATCAAAACACTCTACATTCTTCTTTAAATAACATTAAGTTACTTTATCTAAAAATTTTTTTTAGCTTTTAAATCATATAAAATTTGTTTTTTTTATAGTTTCGAATTTCCAATTAAGTTTTGAAAAATTTTATGTTTACAATTAATTCTCATTGGTCCACTTCTATTATTAGAAGAAATAATGTATCCGAAATGTTACGAAATGACATTATAATTATGATTGAACGTGTGAGTAATCAATAAGTCAAGATTTTCTCTTAGACACAACATTTATTCATAATGTTGCGCGATGACATTTTCATCATGTTTGCCTACATAATATCAAAAAGTTGGATAAATTAATATATTCTTTAATTAATTAAATTAAAGTTAATGGATTCTAAAATTAATTTAGCTAAAAGTAAAAAGTTACGTAAATAAAAAACTAATTCAATTAAAGTTACGTTAAGATTAATTTAACTCAAGTTAAAGTAAAAGTTAATTGAGAAGTTTTATTTATTTAAATTAAATTAAAAAGTTATATAATTTATTTAAATCAGATTACCAACATAATAACAGTATAAATATCAATCATCAAATATACATTTGTCTCAACAAAAATTTTGTCTCGTTTTTTTTGTGCCAGTGTATTCAATATTTTATTTGTAAATTTAATTATAATATTAATTATATGAAATAACAAATAATATTGTTTTTATGCAGGAATAAATTTTTATATTATAATTTTTCTTTTGTTCAGATAAAATTTTTAATTTAGGAAAAAAGTTTATAAATTAAAGTTCATACGTTTCAAAAATAACTAGTTAAAGTTAAAAATTCAATAATTTAAAATTAACTAAATTAAATTAGAAGTTAATAACTTTTTAACTTTATTAATAACGTTCAACATTTTAACTAAGTTACTACCCAAATCTGATAATATCTTAAGCATAAGCATTATCGCATTTTTAAATGCAACGTTTAATAATCGCTTTTATTCTCGTCAGTTATAGATATATATAGACGATATTAAATATATATAGAAGCGTTATTTGTAACACAACATTTATAAAGCTTGACATATATTGGAGATCTCCGATGAAATTAAGTATTTAATTGTCCAATCGTCGCGTGAGTGTTTATCATTGCAGAATTAAGTGTCATGAAAATAAAGAAGAGGTATAAAAGGATCAAGACTCCGCGGACATTATAGTCTCATTCCGCGATTGAATTTTGAATGGAAGAAGGCAGTAAGCTCCACAATCTTCCCTGTAATTTTTTAAATAATATTTTTTAATATAATCTTTAATACAACTTTTTTTAGAAAAGTTATAATATTATAATCATCTATCATACCGTATTATTATTTAATAAAAGAAGATTTAGCTGCAAGTCATAAAATATACATTGTAACAAGGGTTAAATCTGAAATATTTAATCAAGCGTTAAAGGTGGTAATAAATAATAAAGTGTCATAAAAATACTAACGTTTCTGACATTATAATACTATAAATAATACTTTCTAAGTATTATTAAAATATTTAAAAACATTAATTGCCAAATAAAATAAAAGAATGATAATCTAGTTATCTAGTAGATTCGGTGAAGGAGAATTCTATTAGGTACATACAAAAATGCTAGTGATTTATTTGAAAGGCAATTTTTGAATGTTTTATTGTCCAGCCAGGCAATTTTATTTTTATAATAATATTTATGATAAACAACAATTAATCTATAAAAAATTAAGAAAATTTTGACATAGTGAAGATTTTAAGTTTTGAGAAGATTTCATTAAGCAAGTATAGAGATTGAGAAGTTACATATGTATGTGTGTTAAACAATAAAGCTACAAATTTAACTACTTTACATAAAATATTTATTGCTAAATTATTTAAAGTAAAAAATTTATTAAAAACCATAGTGTTGAAATAACTGGTAAAAATTTCTCATTATCTTTATCCTTATCTCATTATCTTAATTCTATTAATAAGTTTATTGATATGAAATATAATGTATTCTCTGTGTACGACTTTATCGCAATTGCGAAAGTATAATCTTTGAAAAATATTTTTAATAAATATTGAAAATACAATAACACACCGAAAACGCTATATTGATGCAATTTCCTTGATAATATTTATAATATTAATTCCATTTGATCAAAACTAATTATATATTCATTAATTTAATGATAACTTAAATTATTTGAAGTGTTCGCAGATCACGAGAATGGACTTTATTTTTTTGACACTATGTACTCTTTGCATTATTATGATAATTTACGCAGTTTCGTCGATAGTGCATCATGAGTATGTTCTTCGACAGAAACTTAAAAATATTCCCCAAACCGGCGGATATCCTCTTATTGGAATGACATTTGAGCAAATAACACTGTCGGAGTATGGTACGGAATTGTATACGCATAATTTTAGTATTACTCTTTTATTACAAGCGTTATTTGTGTATTCGCACACGTGGAATAAAAAAGTTTGCTATTTATAAATTTGCATATTAATTAAAACAATATAAACATTAATAAATCTAATTGTTAGAACGCATAACATGGTTTATAAAATTTATGGAGAAGTCTAAAGAAGGAATATTCGTACAGTGGATTGGAAGCACGCCTTTTGTTGTCGTGTACAAACCAGAATATTTAGAGGTAAAAGCTAATTTTAATTCGTTAACAAAATATTTTTTATGTTTCTGTGACAATTAGAAGAAATTGCCACTATTAACGTAATTTTCCTTAAACGAAGAGGTATTTCAATAATTTTTGTTTAAGGGAGGATCCTCGTTTAGAAGCTCAAAAAAACAGGTTTTTCTTCAATCTTTTAAAACAACTTATAATTAATAAATATTTTTGAAACCTTTAAGATGTTCTAGTCAATGTTTTAACTACACAAAAAATTGTAGTTATAATAAAAAAAGGTTTTTTTAATTGGTTTTATTAATCAATGTTTCCAATGCCTTCTTGCTGGAGGTATCTGTTGGCGTACATGATAGCGGCTTTAATTTTGATCTAAATTTTTTAGGTTTATCTAAAAGAAAATTTGGTTCCACTCGATCCGTCGAGAAGTTTTTTTTATCACACACACCAAGGTTAAAAATACGAATTCGAGAAAAACGCGTTTAAAGTTTTTGTCAAAGAAAAGTATTAATTTTTTTAAACTTACAGCAATCTGAAGTTAATCAGGCATTCCAAGAGCATACAATATTCCCTCCGCTTTTTCATGGAATTGATTTTGCAGAATTAATTCTATTCTGCGAGTTGCTCGAGCCTCTCTAGTGCTGCTTAGGCTGCGACACTCTTCTTTCGCGATACGCTGCTCATCGTATGCAAAAAGATTATTGTTTTACCCAATTTTTATATTTAATTCATTAAACATCTTCAGTATAGAAAAGTATCTTTCATTGAACATGCAGAACAACAATAAAAGCAAGGATTTCAATAATTTTTGCATCCAAATTCAAATGTTTCGAAGCACATCACTTCTATTTATCAAAACTTATCGAGAGATGATTTGTTAGAAAAGTGTTTAGGAGGACATAATGCGAACGAGAGCTTCAAAAAAGCAAAAAAAGGAGGGAAGGGTCAGTCTGTGCTTTATCGTTGAGTCTCCGGCTACCTGCTCCACGCGATCGGAGTCTCTGAACTGTGACTTCCATAATTTATGAGATTTTGATATACAGTTTTAACTGTATATTCTTGAAAAGTATTACTATCGATTAAGTTGAAAAAAAATTTCTCAATTTTTTGAGCCCTATAAACGACGATTCGCCCGTAATATGTACTATATAAATTGTCACTAAAAATGTTCTATCTTTTTTTAAATATTATTACATTTCTTTCAAACATTTACAGATTATTCTTTCAAGCACCGTAAATATCACAAAGGGAATCCCTTATAATATTATAAAAGAATGGCTGGGCAACGGACTTTTGACTTCTACAGGTGAATGCATAATAAAATTAAACCGTTTATCTTATTATATATTTCTTATGTATCTAAAATCTTAGTAAAAAAGTACATTATTTCCTCTACTTTAACTTTTATGATAATAGATTAATTGGATAAGTTGTAACATTATAAAAACAGTTTTATTCTTTTTGTCTGAGAGATATACATGTGTATTTGTATTTCGTATTTGTAACGTAACACTGAAAATACTTTAGTCATTGTAGGTATCTAAATATTTTTGTGACTATATGTATAGTCATACTAATCATATCGTTTGCTAGAAAACTGCAGTTTTCTTGAACTGTTCGTCAAACTTGATTGAAGTCGATAATGTAGAGTCATTTGTGCATGTCATTAACAAAATTTTGTATGATTTCTTTTATAGATTTAGAAATCCTTTTCCAGAATTAAAGTTTATGTATTAATATCAGCTATAAATTGAATTTCATACCAAGAATTTAAAAAATTTTTTCAAAAACTTTTTCGGATTGCTCTTTTGAGACATAAAATGTTTACCAATGTGTATCTTTTTTATTAAGACGCCTACGCTCAATCTGAAAGCATAGTATTGTTCCTTAATGTTTACTCGTGTGCGGATTTGACTTAATTTATACGTTTAAGGTGCACAAATATGAAGCACATTATTTTGTTACGTTACTTTTACTACACTTCCATTGAGTCCACGCTAGACGCCGACAATTAAAAATTTCTTTTTGATTTTTCGTATAAAATTGTTACTTCCGCACACTGTTATCGTCTATACTTTAATTGTGAAGAAGGATTTTTAATTCTGTAAATGCAATAAAGAGTTGGACATTGGAATAAATTGTACAATTCTGTCGGTGAAACAGACGACTTATAATCCCCCCATTGCCGGCAAACAGAAAAAATAAAAAACTTTTTTTGCTTTAAAAATTAAAGAGATAACAATACTACATGTTTTTAAATCAACTTTGTAGTTCTCTTTATCTTTATAACATAAATATGTTACATTTTAATGCTGCTTTAGGAAAACAATGGACCCACGATAGAAAACTCATTGGGCCAACGTTTCATTTTAGTATATTGAATCAATTTGCTGTGGTTATCTCTGAAAAAGCAGAGATCTTAATAAAGTGTATCGAAAGAAAAATAGAGAAAGATTCTGGGAAAGCCTTTGATATTTTTTCCCTTATTGCCAATGCTGCTCTTGATATTATCTGCGGTAATTATTATATTTTTCTAAATTTATATAACATATAATATTTTTCGAAAAGACATTTATTAATACAATTTATTTACACATTACAACTCTAATTTTATTAGTCATTTTTATGAAAAATTAAAAAGACGTAAATATAAACATTTATTTAAATTCACTAATGTAGTAATTATATTGCAGAAACAGCAATGGGTGTGAACTTACATGCTCAAGAAGGCACAACCTCATATGCATCAGCAACACGAATGTTGGTTTACAAATTTTTATTGTTATTGTTATTAAAACAACCAACATCTTCTTACATAACAGTATTAACACATTAATTATTAATTTCAATTTTAGGGTTATATTTTTTAATTACATTTTAGGATACCTATATAATTAGTTAGTAAGTTAGTAAATTAAATGCCAATCGTATTTTAATACTTTTAGAGCATCCAAGTCAATAATGGACCGGCTAGTTAGACCGTGGTACTGGATTAATTCGTTGTATTATTTAACGCCTGCAGGGAAGCGGTTCAAATCAGCCCTTGATACATTGCATGGATTTACAAGAGAGGTAGAAGAAAGAAATAAATTTAAAATAATGTCAAAATTTTTATAAATTTTTTATATTATTTTGATTAAAGTATTTAAATATCTACAATAAACATAATAAATTTTACCGTAATACTGGATTAAATTCTAGGTGATAAGTAAGAGAAAGATTGAACGACGATTACAAAACAATCATACATCAGAGGTTGAAAATGAGAATGATGAATTTGATATAGGTATTATTGTAAATTATAATTTTACATATTTTGACATCTTTTTTCCCTTTTTTGCTTATTTAATAGAATTTTCTGTATCAGATAACCGGAAAAATAAAGCGTTCCTAGATTTATTATTAGATCAGAATGCGAAAGATGACGCTCCCTTGACCGATGATGAATTGAGAGCGCAAGTTGACACGTTCATGTTTGAGGTGAGATGTTTAAAATTCAAATAAAAATTCTCCAATTTTTGTCAAAGTTTTGTCTTATTAATATTCAAGTCGATAATGTATTTATACATTGTACGTATAAAATAATATGAAAATGATAACAGGGATATGAAACAACTGCAGTTGCGATGACTTGGACACTTTTTCTGTTGGGCAATAATCTCGAGCATCAGGAAAAAGTTCACGAAGAACTCAAAGAGATTTTCGGAGATTCGGAAAAACCAGCTAGTGTGAAGGAGTTGTCGCAATTAAAATATCTTGACAGAGTTATAAAGGAGACGCTTCGCATTTTTCCAAGTGTACCTATAGTCACGAGAGAACTGGAAGAAGATGTACAATTAGGTAAAATATAGCTTTATTTATTTTTAAATAAAAAAGTTTTATAAAATTTTCTGTCCAGAATTTATAGAAACTAGACATCACTAGACAGGTTGAGTTCCGAAATTTACTGCCAGTACTGAAAATGTATAGTACACTTAACATGTGGCTTGTTCTTTTTCGCTGCACTGCTACACTGAAGCAACAAGTTAAAGTAAGGGCCATGACACAATGCCAGGCAACAGGCAATAAGAACAGAAATAATGAAAGAGAGAAAGAGAGAAAGGATCTTCTTCTCTCTTTCTTTCTTTATTTAATTCCTGTTTCTATTGCCTATTGCCTGGCATTGTGTGATGACCTTAAGCAAATATATTTTTTCTCATTCTAACTTATCGCACCAGTGCAGCAGTGCAACGGAAAAGAACAGGCCAATGAACTATAAATTTTTAGTATTGGCAGAAAAATTTCGAAACGCAGTCATAGAATGAACACTTTGCGCGCGCTATTTGACTTTTTATTTTTTACTTTTTAAAAATAAACTGCAACGATAATTGTATAGATAACCATCTATACAAATTTGACAGTGTTTAACGGCTGTCTAAATTTAATCGCAACGACGATTACTCCCGCAATACAAAGTAAGCGCAGTGAGAGAACCAATCAGCATCGCTGAAATTGGAAAAGCGGCAATAATGCAATGGTAACATCTCCTTTTTACAAAGTGGATGGAAAGTGGAAACTAGCACGCAGCGCATGCTTCGCGCGGCCTGTATTAGCTAAACTGTAAAATTACAACTCTCAAAACATGTAGTGAGTCAAGTAAGAGAACCAATTAACATCGCAGAAAAGCAGCAACAATACCGCTCGACCACGAGCGAACTTCTCGTGTTTCCACGGTCCTTTTATTACGGATACATGTAAATTTGTAAAGCAATTAATTATAATAATACAGGAAATGTTTTTGTAGAGTATTTTTTTCTCAAACTAAAAATATTATAAAAATAAACTGGTAAAAGGGATTGTTGTATCACATTATATTTTTTAACTATGGTCGTTTTAAGAGGATGCAATATAACACAGTAATTTTTTTCATCTTTGTTGTTTGTCAACGTTAAACAAAGATGAAATAATGCACTGTGTTACACTGTGTCATTCTGTGTCCTTTGCTAGAAGATATTATGTTTTAGCCATTTTTTACACCGTTTTCAAAAATATGATATAATAGAACAATTTTATTTGTGTATTTTTTAGCGACAAAAAATAAGAATTGACTAATCCTGCTCTATTTGTTGTATAGAACTTAATATTATGTATATGTAATATATATATATATATATATATATATATATATATATATATATATTATACAATCACTTAAAATATTTAAAAGTTTAATATTCATAAAAATATTTATGTCAATAAGGATAGTCAGTGTTTTATAAATACACAAAATGTAGTTTAAAATTAATTTTTTTTATTTTAGATAAATATATGATTCCGAAAGGTGTTAATGTCGCATTGCCAATTATATTGACACATCGATACTCGGAGATTTGGCCTGAACCAACGAAGTTTGATCCAGATCGCTTTCTTCCGGAAAATTCGAAGCATAGGAATCCATACGCCTACGTTCCGTTCAGCGCTGGACCGAGAAATTGCATAGGCCAAAGATTCGCTCTACTCGAAGAGAAAATCATGCTGACTGCTATTCTCAGAAAGTGGAAGGTGAAAAGCGTAAAAACGATGGACGCGATTCAGCACGGCAGCTCTCTTATTTTGCGACCAATTGAAGAATTACCCATATGTTTCACGCCAAAGAAATGAAAAATTTGTCGATAGATACATGCTTTTTATTTTAAAAAGTCAAATTTTATAAAAAATTAATTTAAAAAATTATTTACAAATTGCACATATTCTTGCACATGTGTAATACATCTAAACATCACAAAAATCGAATACTAATATCTATTAATGCAATCACACTCTTATAATACATGATTATTACAGTTTGTTGTTTATTTTATTAGTACCAAGTTTGTACATGTATGAAGTTATAATTTGTATAATTTACGCCAATACTCTTAGTCTCACTTACGTCTGAATTTTCAATCATAGCATATGTCTATGCTATACGTGTACATATATCTAAATACATAACATTAATATAATATTACTTATTCTTTTGTTTCAATTTATGGTAATCTTATTCAGAAAAGTACAACAATTTAATTGCTGTTTATGTAGATTTTTTCAGAAATTCTTGATTAAAAATATTGGTTACAAATTGACTATAAGTAGTAAACCATTGAAAATTTAGATTTTATTAAACATAATGAAAATTATCTTTTACATTTTTATTTTTAACATTATATATTTTTATTTTTTAATACTGAAATATATCTGCCCTGTTGCACTATGACATTGCAATTATGTTTGAACATTGCAATTATGTTTGTGACTAAAATATCAATCAAAATTAAAGTTAATAAAAAAGTCAGTGCTTTCTTTTTAAAAACTGCAATTATTGAATAACAGAATTCTGAATTAATTTGCCGTTAAATAAAACATATTATTAAACATCTCAAGAAATTAATTAATCCGTAATATGCAAAAATCTTGCTTTAAATATAAATAGAGCATAAGAAACAAAGTTTTACATAATAATGAATTATCATATTACATCTTATAACGTGACAAAAATAAGAATTATAGCTTTGTATTCTGTAGTATTTAAGACCGATTTTCGGTTGCCTACATCGTACGTTAAGCATGTACGTTATTATTAGGGGGACCGGAAAGTAATGTCGTTTTTTTACATTAAATTTAAACAGATAAATCTTTATTTTTAATCAATGATGTAATCACTCTCGTTATCAACAACCTTTTGCCATCTAGTGTGCAAATTTTCAATGCCAGATCGATAAAAATCAATTGGTTTTTGAGCAAAATATCTGGAGATGGTATTTTGGACATCATCCGATAAGAGTCGAAAAGATAAAAATTACCGGATTTGAACTTATAAAATCATCTTTGGCATTTACGAACGTCTAATGCACTTGGATAAACATTGCAAATATTTTTGATAGCAACTGTTACTACCCTTGTGAAACTCAAAAACCATATAATGCCGGATATGTCCCTCTTCTGATATTTGGCTGGCCATTTCACTATAAATTGCAAAAAAAATTTAAGATTTAATTATTTACGAGTAAACAAGTCACTTTAACTTTAAAATGTCTTTGGCACGACTTTGAAGTACACAATGAGCAGATAAATGACAAACGAATATAACATGCGCAGAAACGACATTACTTTCCGGTCCCCCTAATACATTTTTAAATGGAAACAATTTAATAGTTTGTTCTATTCTATCTCGTCAGTTATAAAAGCGTTAATTATAGCATAATATTTACAAAACGTGAGAGATACACGAGACCTCATATGAAGTCAGATCAAGTGTTTATCCAATTGTTGCGTAAGAATTATCATTGCAGAATTGAGTGTCAATGAAGAAGATTAAGACGTCGCGGATGTTGCAGCCTTATTCCGCGATTGAAATTGAATGGAAGAAAGCAGTGTTTTCTATAATGTTCTCTATAACCTTTTAAATATTATTTTTTAATATAATCATTAATATAACACTTTTTTACAAAAGTTATACTATTACAATTGTCTATCATACCGTAATATTATTTAATAAAAGAAGATTTAAATTCAAGTCATAAAATATAAATTGTAACAAGTGTCAAAGCTAAGATATTCAATCAGGTGTTAAAGATGCTGATAAATAATTGTAATGTCATGGAAATACTAACGCTGACATTAGAGACGGTAAGTATAATAGTTTATACTTTCTAAATATTTAAAAGCATTAATTGCCAAATTAAATAAAAAAATGATAATTAGTATGTTTGTTTCTATTTTAATCTATCTAAAAGAAAACTTTATTATAGGTACATACAAAAATACTAGTGGTTTATTTGAAAGCAATTTTTCAATATGTTTTATTATCCAGGCATGCAATTTTATTTTTATAATAATATTTATGATAAATAAAGATTAAGCTATACAAAATTTAAAAAATTTAGATATAGTAAAGACTTTAAGTTTTGAGAAGATTTCATTAAGCAAGTATATATAGAGATTGAAAAGTTACATTTGTATATGTGTGTGTGTGTGTGTGTGTGTGTGTGTGTGTGTGTGTGTGTGTACAATAATAAAAATTTAACTACATCACGTAAAATATTTATTCTCTAATAGCAAAATACATTGGCCATTATTGGCTAATATTGGTTAAATATTGGTTATATTGGAAACGCTTTGGCCAATGTTTTCCCAATGTTTCCCAATGTAACGTCAATATAGGTTATAAAATATTGGCTCCAAATTAAAACGCAATTAATGTCCAATATAAAAAATCGATTGGTTCAATATTGGCCCAATGCTAAACGAATATTGAACCAATATTTCTTCTTAGACAAATTAGCTAAATAAAATAAAGAGTCAACTTTACAATATTTGACCAATATTGGGAATATTGTTTTTATATTACTTTGCAATGTTGCGCCAATGTTTTTTGCTACTAGAGTTGCTAAATCATTTAATTTAAAAAATCTATTAAAAACTACAGGTTTGAGATAACTGGTAAAAATTTCTCATTGATTATCATCCTTATTGATTGCTTAATTCTATTAATAAGTTTGTTAACGTGAAATATATTCTCTGTGTAAATGACTTTATCGCAATTGCGAAAGTATCTTTCAGAAATATTTTTAATGAATGTTCAAAATACAGTAACAGACCGAAAACGCTATATTGATGCAATTTTCTAGATAAATTTTCTAGATAGGATTAATATTTATAATATTAATCCTATTAGATCAAATCTAATTATGTATTTATTTATTTGGTAACTTAAATTATTTGAAGTGTTCGCAGATTACGAGAATGGACTTTATTTCTTTGGCATTATGTACTTTTTGCGTTATTATGATTTACGCAGTTTCGTCGATAGTGCATCATGAGTATGTTCTTCGACAGAAACTTAAAAATATTCCCCGAATTGGCAGATATTCTCTTGGATTGCTATTGGAGCTAATAACAATGTCGGAGTATGGTACGGAATTGTATACGTATAATTTTAGTATTACTCCTTTATTACAAGTGTTATTTGTGTATTCGCACACGTGGAATAAAAAGTTTGCTATTTATAAATTTGCATATTAATTAAAATAATATAAACAATAATAAATCTAACTGTTAGAACGAGTAATGTGGTTTATAAAGTTTATGGAGAAGTCTAAAGAAGGAATATTCATACAGTGGATTGGAAGCACGCCTTTTGTTACCGTGTACAAACCAGAATATTTAGAGGTAAATGCTAATTTTAATTTGTTAACAAAATATTTTTTATGTTTCTGTGACAATTAAAAGAAATTGTCACTATTAACATAATTCTCCTTAAACAAAGAGGTATTTCAATAATTTTCGTTTAAGGGAGCATCCTTGTTGCTTTAGAAGCTAAAAAAAGCAGATACTTCTTTAATTTTTTTAAAGAATTTATAATTAATGAGTATTTTTGAAACATTTAGGGTGTTTACCCAATGTTTTAATTATACAAAAAAATTGTATTTATGATAAAAAAAGGCTTTTTTAATTAATTTTATTAACCGATGTTTTCAACGCCTTCTTACTAGAGGTATCTGTTGGCGTACATGATAGCGGCTTTAATTTTGGTCTGAAACAAACAAAAAGCATGTCAAACTTTATGCCAACACTTTCTAGAATTTCTAGATAAACCTAAAAAATTAAATAAATGTTAAAAATTTAATAAAGTTTTATGTCTAAGAAAAAAAGAAATTTTTTTTTGCCAAAAATTTCAAATTTTATTAGTGAAAAATTGTATAAAAACACTTTCTTTCATTAATTTTTTAAGTTCATCTAGAAGAAAATTTAATAATTTTTTGAAAAAAATTTGGTTCAATTTAATTTGTCATGTAGTTTTTTTATCACACACGCTAAGTTGAAAAATATTAATTCAAGAAAAACGCATTGTCAAAGAAAAATAGTGTTTTTTTTTAATTTACAGCAATCTCAAGCTAATCAGGCATTCCAAGAGCATACAATATTCCCTTCGCTTCTTCACGGAACTGATTTTGCAGAATTAATTTCATTCCGCGAACTGCTAGAGCCTCCCTAGTGCCTGTTAGGCTGCGACGTTCTCCTCTCGCGATACGCTGCTCATTTTATGATTTAGCAAAAAAATTGTGTTCTGCCCAATTTTTATATTTAATTCATTCAACATCTTCAATATAAAAAAGTATCTTTCATTGAAGATACAAAGCAGCAATGAAAACAAGAATCAATATGTTTTGCACCCAAATTCAAATGTTTTGTACGTCACTTCTATTTATCAAAACTTATCGAGAAATGATTTGTTAGAAAAGTGCTTAGGAGGACACACACAAAATGCAAACGAGACCTTTAAAAAAGCAAAAAAATTAGGAAGACCTCAGTCCAAGCGTGCTCTATCGTTGGAGTCTCCGACTACCTGCTCCAACGGTTTGAGATTTTCTGAGCTGTTCTGATAATTTCGTTTCAAGTGAGCGGATTTAGGAACTCCAGCAGCCTCGCTGGAGAAGCCATGGAAGGATCGCGTCGAGGGACGCATAAAAAAATTTCTTGGTGTGCCATTCGAAATTGCTCTCAAATTTAATTTTTCAGGATCAATCAGTGATTGCACGAGTGCTGCTGTTACACATAAACAGATTCACAACTTTTACCATACAAAGCGGTAGCGTGATCTATGCGTTAGCTTCGCTGGACGCCGATTTACTCTCTTGTGTCGATGATACTGAGAAGTTTCGGGGCATGCTTACAGCGACGCTTCGACATGACACAATACCCACACAAAATATATACGTGGTGTCTTCAACAGTAACTTCCTTAATTCATGAGATTTTGATTTAAAATTTTAACTGTATATTCTTGAAATTACTATCGATTAAGCTGAAAAGATTTTATGATCTTTTGAGCCCTATAAACAAGGATTCTCCCCTTAATATACTATATAAATTGTCACTAAAAATATGTTATATCTTTTTTTGAAATATTATTACATTTCTTTCAAACATTTACAGGTTATTCTTTCAAGCACCGTAAATATCACGAAAGGGATTCCTTATAATTTTTTAAAAGAATGGTTGGGCAACGGACTTTTGACTTCTACAGGTAAATGCATAATAAAATTAAATTATTTATTGTATTATACATTTTCTTATGCATTTAAAATCTTAGTAAAAGTATATTATTTTTTCTACTTTAACTTATGATAATAGATTAATTGGATAAGCTGTAACATTATAAAAACAGTTTTATTCTTTTTGTCTGAGAGATATACATGTGTATTTGTAAAATAACATTGAAATTATATTTTAGTAATTGATAAATATTTTTTTTACTATATGTATAGTTATACTAATTAAAAATTAAAGAGATAACAATACTACATGGTTTTTAATCAACTTTGCAGTTCTCTTTATCATTATAACATAGACATGTCATATTTTAATGCTGATTTAGGAAAACAATGGTTCCACGATAGAAAACTCATTGGGCCAACGTTTCATTTTAGTATATTGGATCAATTTGCAGTGGTGCTTTCTGAAAAAGCAGAGATCTTGACAAAGTGTATCGAAAGAAAAATAGAGAAAGATTCTGGGAAAGCCTTCGATATCTTTCCCCTTATTGTCAATGTTGCTCTTGATATTATCTGCGGTAATGTATCACTTTTATCAATTTATGAATTTTTCTAAATTCACAAATTATTTTGTTATACTAGCAAACATTTGTATCATATTATCAAAGTAATAATAAAATATCGACAATATACTATTACGTTTCAACGGCAAATTTGTGTGTGTGTGTGTGTGTGTGTGTGTGTGTGTGTGTGTGTGTGTGTGTGTGTGTGTGTGTGTGTGTGTATACAAAGGTAATAGAATTTTCTTTAATAAAATAGATTTTGTTGTAATTGTTATATTTATGAGTTATAAATACTATGTTTAATTTTATTATCTTATGACAAACATTTTAAAGGTATTATCAACAATAACAATTATTACTTTGCAGAAACAGCAATGGGTGTAAACTTACATGCTCAAGAAGCCACAACCACATATGCATCAGCAACACAAATGTTGGTTTCAAATTTTTATTGTTATCGTTATTAAAACAACCAATATTTTTTTACATAACAGTATTAACAATTAATTATTAATTTTAATGACATTTTAGGGTTATATCTTAATTACATTTTAGGAAACCAATATAGTTAATTAATTAGTTAGTAAATTTGATGCCCATCGTATTTTAATACTTTTAGAGCATCCAAATCAATAATTAATCGACTACTTCAACCGTGGTACTGGATTAGTTCGTTGTATTATTTAACGCCTGCAGGGAAGCGGTTCAAATCAGCCCTTGATACATTGCATGGATTTACGACAAAGGTAGAAGAAAGAAAGAAATTTAAAATAATGTCAGAATTTTCATAAATTTTTCATATTATTTTAATTAAAGAATTTAAATATCTACAATAAACATAATAAATTTGACTGTAATACTGGATTAAATTCTAGGTGATAAGTAAAAGAAAGACTGAACGACGATTGCAAAACAATCATACATTAGAGGTTGAAAATGAGAATGAATTTGATATAGGTATTATTGTAAATTATAATTTTGCATATTTTTATATATTTCTTCCTTTTTTTGCTTATTTAATAGTATTTGTTGTAATCAGGTAACCAGAAAAGGAAAGCGTTTCTAGATTTATTATTAGATCAAAATGCGAAAGATGACGCTCCCTTGACCGATGATGAATTGAGAGCGCAAGTTGACACGTTCATGTTTGAGGTGAGATGTTTAAAATTCAAACAAAAACTCTCCAATTTTTGTCAAAATTTTGTCTTACTAGAACATTATATTGCGCGCGCGCCATTATATTACATTTGTCTATCCTTTTTCCATTACATTTTTAATATTATTATGTTAATATTATTATATGTTCATATAATTATGTCAAAAACTATCTTTTTTAAAAAACCTAAAGACAGAGAAATTATATATATATTTCTTTATGTACATAATTTGTAACTTGTTTGTTATCGCGCTGGCTACCTATAGATAAACTTTTAATGCTTGCCAAGAACGTACTCGTGAAAAAGCAACATAAAGTTGTCCGTGATTAAAAACATCTTTATCAAGATCTATTCCAACTTTATCGAATGTCTGTCGTTGTAACTTATTTATTGTCATAGCAAAAGCTAATTTTATTGGAAACTGTTTTTTTTTTAAGTAAAGAGATATACCGCAATATAGTGTTATACGATTTAAAAACACAGTATCTCCTACTTTATCACCTGTTAATATTTTGCATTTCAATAAATGATCAGCAAGTTCTATAATCATTAATCTAGTGCCATTGCAAAGACCTTTATTGATACTTAGAATTCTAATTAACATAATAATAGAATTTAGTCTTAAACGCTCTTCCGGAGCGCCTTCTGCGCCGAAAGTTCTTGTCCTCGAGATTTCTTACTTAGATTTTTCTTATTCAAATCTTCTTTTCCCACTTTTTTCTTTTAAACGAAAACTGCTAAATGAAAATAAAATACAACACAAAGTATCAATTTTTTATAGAAAAGGTTATAATAAAAACGTTTAGTAAAACTTATCTGAGGTAATCTTGTAATCGTCCAGCCAAAGGGAAAGAAAGATCTTCATCGACGTAGAAACAGAGCCAACACTACATTACACTACATTACTTAACACGCGATCTCCGTGATGACAGCTGCTCGCGAAGCGCAGCGAGAGAACCAATCAGCATCGCGGAAAAGCGACAGCAATAAACTTCGAGATATGCGAGCAATCGACTTTACACCTCTTTTTTAAGATAGGACCAGACACTACAGACGCGCGCTTCGCGCGCACTATTTAACTTTTTATTTTTCACTCTTTGAAAATAAACTACAACGATAATTGTATAGATAATCATCCACACAAATTGCTGTCACAATTCAATCGCAATGACAGTTATTCTCACAACATAAAGTAACTCTTTTTTAAGATAGGATTAATATACAAGCCGATAATGTATCTATATTGTACGTGTAAAATAATAAGAAAATTATAACAGGGATACGACACAACTGCGGTTGCGATGACTTGGACACTTTTTCTGTTGGGCAATAATCTCGAGCATCAGGAAAAAGTTCATGAAGAACTCAAAGAGATTTTCGGAGATTCGGAAAAACCAGCCAGTGTGAAGGAGCTGTTGCAATTAAAATATCTCGACAGAGTTATAAAGGAGACGCTTCGCATTTTTCCAAGTGTACTTACAATCACGAGAGAACTGGAAGAAGATGTAAAATTGGGTAAGATATAGCTTTTTTATTTTAAGTAAAAAAAATTTTATAAAATTTTCTGTACAGAATTTATAGAAATACATGTAAATTTGTGAAGCACTTAATTGTAATAATGCGGGAAATGTTTTTGAAAGTATTTTTTTTTTATAAATATATCATAAAAATAAACTGTTAAAGAGGATTGTTGTATCACTTTATATTTAAAAGTTTAATATTTAGATCGAGACATAACATATTTATGTCGACAAGGATAGTCAGTGTTTTATAAAAACACAAATGTAGTTTATAATTAATTCATTACTTTTATTTTAGATAAATATACGATTCCAAAAGGTGTCAATGCCGTAGTGTCAATTATATTGGCACATCGAAACTCGGAGATTTGGCCTGAACCAACGAAATTTGATCCAGATCGCTTTCTTCCGGAAAATTCGAAGCATAGGCATCCGTACGCCTACGTTCCGTTCAGCGCTGGACCGAGAAATTGCGTAGGCCAGAGATTCGCTCTACTCGAAGAGAAAATCGTGCTGACTGCAATTCTCAGAAAATGGAAGGTGAAAAGCGTGAAAACGATGGACGAGATTCAGCATGGCAGCTCTCTTATTTTGCGACCAAATGAAGAATTACCCATGTACTTCACGCCGAAGAAATGAACAGTTTGTTAGTAGATACAAGCTTTTTATATTTTAAAAAAGCAAATTTTTATTAAAAACTTTAATTCAAAAATTATATACAATTTTTTTTTAGCAAGCTTTTCTGTTTTATGTGTTGTATATGTAAATAATGCACATATTCTTGCACCTGTGTGATTGTGCATAATTACTAGAAATCGCTGAAGTAAAAAATGAAAATTGCATGCATGCACGTCGTGCGGATAATTTGCATGGCGTGAACTCATGGTGCTAAACAGATGCGACCTCAATTGATGCTCATATGACTCTCACGCGTGAGTGCCACTTGCGTGTGAGTCATATAAGCATCAATTCCTATCACCTTGTACCCTACTTTTTAATATATATAATGTGTATTATTGCAGTTATAAGAACGTTAAATTAAAGAAAACAATATATATATTTTATAAATATAAAAATACATTAAAAGACATTTAAAGACATTAAAAAACATGACATGACATGATATTTTTAAGACATTTAAAAAGTAACCATCGTATACATGACAATTTTAGAATTATGTAAGACATAGTGTATTATTGCACAATACGTAATGCATATTATTATTATTTTTATACGAAACATCATAAAGAAAATAATCCTTATATTAGGAACACTCAAAATTTTATAAATTTACACATATAAAATACGAAACATGTCGTCTGCAACTAAAGATGTTTTTAGAAATAATGCAAGTTTCAATACTACAAAAGAATATTCGCATTTTCTATGCTATTTAACAAAATGTAATTGTTAAAAATATGATTTATACAAGGTTATAATAGCTATTGCATTTTCAACTAGTTCTCTTAATTACATATTAATACAACATTTCTTATTACAACAGAAAATATTTAACAAAAGTTTTAACATATTATACTGTAATATACTATTATTATTGCATTTTCAACCTATAACAATAAGAGTTTTTCTATATTAATAAAGATGCAATAAAAATATGCTATTTTAATCGCTATGCAGACATTTTGTTATTAAATATTTAAATATAATAAATCGTGCGTGAATATTATAATATATATATCTATTATTCAGATAGAAAATCGTGGAGAAACGGCAATTTCACGTTTACTCCATGCGCATGGAGAACAACATAATTGATCAACTTTAATCAAATATGACCTTAAGAAAAATAAAACACCATACTAATTCTTAAGTTATTAATCAATAAATAGGATCTAAAATCTAAATTATCAATGTTCAATTATTGACCATATAAGCGAACATATCTAGAACAATTATTGCTTTAAAACATAAAGTCACTTTTTTCTCAAATATACACCAATTATTGTACTCGTTAAATGGTCATTTCTATATAGATCATTTCAGGTTAAAAATATTTAATTTGATTGATGTGGAATTGGACAATAATTGACAATTTTACATTCAACTTGTGATCTAAAATTGCTTTATTTTGTGGATATATGTACTTAGACCAATAATTTATTAATATTCTCAATAGCGTTTATCAGTTTATGCAGAAATTTTGAAGATATTTTGCGTTATAGAAAAATAAGATTTAAATTCAAGTCATAAAATATAAATTGTAACAAATGTCAAAGCTGAGATATTCAATCAGTTGTTAAAGGTGCTGATAAATAATTAAAGTGTCATGAAAATACTAACGCTGACATTAGAGACGGTAAGTATAATCAATAGTTTATACTTTCTAAATATTATTAAAATATTTAAAAGCATTAATTGCCAAATTAAATTAAAAAATAATAATTAGTAGGTTTGCTTCTATTCTAATCTATCTAAAAGAGAATTTTATTAGGTATATACAAAAATACTAGTGCTTTATTTAAAAGGCAATTTTTGAACATGCTTTATTGTCTACGGATGGAATTTTACTTTTATAATAATTCTTATGATAAACAAAGATTAAGCAATACAAAAACAAAGGAATTTTGATATAGACATAGTAATTAAAGATTTTAACTTTTATGAATATTTTATGAACAAGTGTAAAGATTCATAAGTAGACTGCGGTTTTTTATGCAGTAGTATTTTTTGGATTCAGGTAATAATAAAAAAAAGATCGTTACCAAACAAGCAATTTTAAATTGTTTAATAGATCTATATCGAAATATGCAAAATATCTACACAAAATATGTATGCAATATATATATACAAAAAATATGTATGCGTAAAAATATACAAAATAAATATTGATAATATTCACCTTATCTACAAAATTCTATACGTAATCAGTGATTAATGATCACTCTGACATGAAAAAGAAAATTTTGCGCATGAGCAAAACATTACATAATACATAAAAAACAACATACATAAATCCATAAAGCAATATGCATAATGCTATTTATTGTAATTTAAATGACTATAAATACCCCAATAAAAAAAGATTTGTATGTTGTATAAAATTGTATGACAAAAAAATTGCAAGATTTATAATCCGTCATTATGAGGGCATAGTTGAGAAAATAGATGTAGAAACGTTAACTTTTTATAAAACATTAATAAATGTTTGCGCAATTAAATTTTGAAATGATATGTTGGCATAACAATAGCGAATGGTGAATCATCTTAACAACACAATTGCAAAATTAAATTTAGAAATAAATTGTGCAATTGAGAAAAATATTTTAGTCATATTTCGTAACATGTTTAAAACATTTAGAAATTGTGCACAAAAGACTCAAATTATTTCCCAATTATTCCTAATTATAATGCATAAATATTAAAACGTGGAATGTGTAATATTGCATGTTTCAATATTTGTGCATTGTAATGTAAAGGAATGATTTAAGAGTTTCTAACCGCTATTACTATCAATGAGATATTTGACTCTTCAACGGACGCATATATAATCTGTCAGACAAAGTGCTTTTTTTAAAATCTTTATTAAATGTCTAGTGAATAAGCGATATTTGTTAAATTCATTGTAATATCTTTTGATATTAATTTTGAATTAAATGTTGAAGATTAAATGCTCTAAATATTGCACATTATTATTGCTGCATTATTGCTGCATTATATTGTGAAAATATTGAAGATTATAATGTGATAATTTTAAGTGCTGAAATAATTGCAAAATATTTATGTTTCAATATTTGTCTAATCTTTAACAAATATTATTTAAGAATTATATTCTGATAAAACAGTTGTGTTATGTCAAATCATCTTAGCGCAATCTTTAATGCCATTATTGTGCAATGTTTGCAAAATCTTCCTATCGGGGTATAAAACGTGAGAGATACTAGAAATCTCAGATGAAATCAAGTATTTAATTGTCCAATTGTCGCGTGTTTATCATTGCGAGTTGAGTGTCATGAAATAAAGAAGAAAAAGGATCAAGTGGACTTTGTAGTCTCATTCCGCGATTGAATTTTGAATGGAAAGAGGCAGTAAGCTCTACAATTTTTCTTGTAATTTTTTAAATAATATTTTTTAATATAATCTTTAATACAACTTTTTTTAAAAAAGTTATAATATTATAATTATCTATCATACTGTAATATTATTTAATAAAATAAAATTTAAATGCAATAAAATGTAAATTGTAATAAGTGCCAAAGCTGAAATACTTAATTTAATGCTAAAAGTGGCGATAAATATTGAAGTGACATAGAAATATTAACACTTCTGACATTTGAGACGGTAAGTATAACCAGTAGTTTATATATTCTAAGTATTATTAAAATATTTGAAAACGTTAATTGTCAAATTAAATAAAAAGATGACAATTAGTAGATTCACTAAAAGAGAATTTTATTAGGTACATATAAAAATACTAGTGGTTTATTTGAAGACAATTTTTGAATATGTTCTATTATCTAGGCATGCAATTTTATTTTTATAGTAATATTTATGATAAACAAAGATTAAGCTATACAAAATAAAGAAAATTTAGATATCTTGAAGACTTTAATTTTTGAAAAAAATTTTATTAAGCAAGTATAGAGATTGAGAAGTTACATTTGCATGTGTGTGTGTGTGTGTGTGTGTGTGTGTGTGTGTGTGTATGTGTTCAATAATAAAGCTAAAATTATAACTACATCACATAAAATATTTATTGCTAAACCATTTAAAAAAAATCTATTAAAAACCACAAATTTGAAATAACTAGTAAAAATTTCTCATTGATTATCCTTATCAATTACTTAATTCTATTAATAAGTTTTTTAACGTGAAAAATATTCTTTGTGTATATGACATTATCGCAATTAAAAAAGTATCTTTCAAAAATATTTTTAATAAATGTTCAAAATGTAGTAATAAACCAAAAACGCTATATTGATGCAATTTTCTTGATAATATTTATAATATTAATCCAATTTAATCAAAACTAATTACGTATTTATTTATTTTGTAACTTAATTTATTTAAAGTGTTCGCAGATCACGAGAATGGACTTCATTTCTTTGGCACTATGTACTCTTTGCGTTATTGTGATTTACGCAGTTTCGTCGATAGTGTATCATGAGTATGTTCTTCGACAGAAACTTAAAAATATTCCCCAAACCGGCGGATATCCTTTTATTGGATTGACATTTGAGCAAATAAGACTGTCGGAGTATGGTACGGAATTGTATACGTATAACTTTAGAATTACTTTTTTATTACAAGCGTTATTTGTGTATTTGCACACGTGGAATAACAACGTTGCAACGTTTGCTATTTATAAATTTGTATATTAATTAAAATACTATAAACATTAATAAATTTAATTGTTAGAACGCATAATATGGTTGATAAAGTTTATGGAGAAGTCTAAAGAAGGAATATTCGTACAGTGGGTTGGAAGAACACCTTTTGTTGTCGTGTACAAACCAGAATATTTAGAGGTAAAAGCTAATTTTAATTTGTTAACAAAATATTTTTTATGTTTCTGTGACAATTAGAAGAAATTGCCACTATTGACATAATTCTTTTTAAACAAAAAGGTATTTCAATGATTTTCGTTTAAGGGAGGATCCTCGTTGCTTTAGAATTAGAAGCTAAAAAAAACAGGTTCTTCTTCAATTTTTTAAATGAACTTATAATTAATGAATATTTTTGAAACATTTAGGGTGTTTTACTCAATGTTTTAATTATACAAAAAATTGTATTTATGATAAAAAAGGCTTTTTAAATTGATTTTATTCACCGATGTTCCCAACGTTTTCTTGCTGGAGGTATCTGTTGGCGTACATGATAGCGGCTTTAATTTTGATCTGAAACAAACAACCAAAAAGCATGTCAAACTTTATGCCAACATTTTCTAGATAGACCTAAAAAATTAAACAAATGTTAAAAATTTAATAAATTTTTAAGTCTTTGAAACAAAAATCATTTTTTGCCAAAAAATTTCGACTTTTAGTAGTAAAAAACTGTATAAAAACACTTACTTTTATTAATTTCTCAGGTTATTCTTTCAAGCACCGTAAATATCACAAAAGGGATTCCTTATAATATTTTAAAAGAATGGTTGGGCAACGGACTTTTGACTTCTACAGGTGAATGCATAATAAAATTGAACCTTATTATACATTTTTTATGCATTTAAAATCTTAGTAAAAGTATATTATTTCTTCTTCTTTAACTTATGATAATAGATTAATTGGATAGGCTGTAACATTATAAAAACAGTATTATTTTTTTTGTCTGAAAGATATACATGTGTATTTGAATTTGGTATTTGTAACACTGAAATTATATTTTAGTTATTGGTATCTAAATATTTTTGTGACTATATGTATAGTCATATTCATGTTGTTTGCAGTTTTCTTGAAATTTTGCTTATTTACTTGTTAATATTCATTGCTGACAAAAGAAACAGAAAATTTCCTTCGCTTTAAAAATTAAAGAGATAACAATACTACATGGTTTTTAATCAACTTTGCAGTTCTCTTGACCATTATAACATAGACATGTCATATTTTAATGCTGCTTTAGGAAAACAATGGTTCCACGATAGAAAACTCATTGGGCCAACGTTTCATTTTAGTATATTGGATCAATTTGCAGTGGTGCTTTCTGAAAAAGCAGAGATCTTGACAAAGTGTATCGAAAGAAAAATAGAGAAAGATTCTGGGAAAGCCTTCGATATCTTTCCCCTTATTGTCAATGTTGCTCTTGATATTATCTGCGGTAATGTATCACTTTTATCAATTTATGAATTTTGCTAAATTCACAAATTATTTTGTTATACTAGCAAACATTTGTATCATATTATCAAAGTAATAATAAAATATCGACAATATACTATTACGTTTCAACGACAAATTTGAGTGTTTTGTGTGTGTGGGGGGGGAGGGGGAGGGTATGTACAAATGTAATAAGATTTTCTTAAAAAAACTAAATTTTGTTGTAATTGTTATATTTATGAGTCATAAATATTAAGGTTAATTTCATCATGTTATGACCAACATTTTAAAGGTATTATCAACAATGGCTGCGTTCAGCAGAAAAAGCAGCTTTGCAACTGTTGTAAAATTCTTCAACACAATTGGGTCTTGCTCTTAGTTCTTGTTAGATCTAAACGTATAAACCAGTCGTGTTGAAGAATTTTACAACAGTTGCAAAGCTGCTTCTTCTGCTGAACGCAGCCAATAATAATTATTATTTTGCAGAAACAGCAATGGGTGTAAACTTACATGCTCAAAAAACCACAACCACATATGCATCAGCAACACAAATGTTGGTTTCTAAATTTTTATTGTTATTGTTATTAAAACAACCAATATTTTCTTACATAACAGTATTAACAATTAATTATTACCTTTAATGACATTTTAGGGTTATATTTTAATTACATTGTAGGGTACCTATATAGTTAATTAATAAGTTACCCACATAACACAAAAATTGCAATTACATTGTAGCAATATTGCTGCAAGATTACAATGTTGTTGCAACATTGCTGTAATGTAACTGCAATTTTTGTGTTACGTGGGTAGTAAATTAAATGCCCATCGTATTTTAATACTTTTAGAGCATCCAAGTCAATAATAGACCGAGTACTTCAACCGTGGTACTGGATTAATTCGTTGTATTATTTAATGCCTGCAGGGAAGAGGTTCAAATCAGCCCTTGATGCATTGCATGGATTTACAACAGAGGTAGAAGAAAGAAATAAACTTAAAATAATGTCCGAATTTTTATAAATTTTTCATATTTTGGTTAAAGAATTTAAATATCTACAATGTATTCTATCTACATAATAAATTTGACTGTAATACTGGATTAAATTCTAGGTGATAAGTAAGAGAAAGGCTGAACGACGATTGCAAAACAATCTTACATTAGAAGTTGAAAATGAGAATGATGAATTTGATATAGGTATTATTGTAAAATATAATTTTACATATTTTTATATATTTCTTCCTTTTTTTTTTGCTTATTTAAATAGAAATTACTGTATCAGGTAATCGGAAAAGGAAAGCGTTCCTAGATTTATTATTAGATCAGAATGCGAAAGATAACGCTCCCTTGACAGATAATGAATTGAGAGCGCAAGTTGACACGTTCATGTTTGCGGTGAGATGTTTAAAATTCATATAAAAATTCTCCAATTTTTGTCAAAATTTTGTCTTATTAATATTCAAGTCGATAATGTATTTATACATTGTACGTATAAAGTAATATGAAAATGATAACAGGGATACGACACAACTGCAGTTGCGATGACTTGGACACTTTTTTTGTTGGGTAATAATCTCGAGCATCAGGAGAAAGTTCACGAAGAACTCGAAGAGATTTTCGGAGATTCGGAAAAACCAGCCAGTGTGAAGGAGTTGTCGCAATTAAAATATCTCGACAGAGTTATAAAGGAAACGCTTCGCATTTTTCCAAGTGTACTTACACTCACGAGAGAACTGGAAGAAGATGTAAAATTGGGTAAGATATAGCTTTATTTTAAATAAAAAAAATTTTATAAAATTTTCTATACAGAATTTATAGAAATACATGTAAATTTTTAAAGCAATTAATTGTAATAATGCTGGAAATGTTTTTGAAAGAATTTTTTATTAAAAAATAAAAATATTATTATGATAATAGACTGTTAAAGAAGATTGTTGTATCACGTTATATTTAAAAGTTTAATATTCATAAAAATATTTATGTCGACAAGGATAGTTAGTGTTTTATAAAAACACAAATGTAGTTTACAATTAATTTATTACTTTTATTTTAGATAAATATACGATTCCGAAAGGTGTCAATGTCGCAGTGTCAATTATATTGGCACATCGAAACTCGGAGATTTGGCCTGAGCCAACGAAATTTGATCCAGATCGCTTTCTTCCAGAAAATTCAAAGCATAGGAATCCATACGCCTACGTTCCGTTCAGCGCTGGACCGAGAAATTGCTTAGGCCAGAAATTCGCTCTACTCGAAGGGAAAATCGTGCTGACTGCAATTTTCAGAAAGTGGAAGGTGAAAAGCGTGAAAACGATGGACGCGGTTCAGTACGGCAGCTCTTTTATTTTGCGACCAATTGAAGAATTACCCATGTATTTCACGCCGAAGAAATGAACAATTTGTCAGTAAATACAAGCTTTTTATTTTAAAAAAGCAAATTTTTATTTAAAAAATTTAATTCAAAGAATTATATATGCAAATTTTTTTTAGCAAGTTTTTCTGTGTTATGTATTGTATATGTAAATAATGCACATATTCTTGCACCTGTGTGATTGTGCAAAATTACTAGAAATCGCTGAAGTGGAAAATAAAAATTGCCGCAGTACCTTATCGGCGCTCACCGCGCGCCGTGCTAGCAACACCGAGCGCGCTTCAAAAGCAGCGCTCCGCTAAGCCAAGCTTTAAACTGTAACGATATTTTTCGTCACTTGATCTTATGCTATCCCAAGATAAAGTGTGTTAATATTTTGCTGTTGCTCAGTTTAACCGTTATCTTTTCAAACGTTCCGTTGCTCGCAGATCGCGACTTTTCTTCTATTAGTATTCTTGGATTTTGTGATTTTTTTTCTTAAAGGAAAATTACACACTTGGCGCGCCTTTTTTACCTTTTTAAAATGGTAATTTAGTTTGAATATCATGCATTTTGTAGATTATATATCATTTTAATTTGCGATTTTGTGCTGCAAAGTTCCACGAATATTACTTTCAACAAATTAACTTCTCTCGCGTTCTGTTCCAGACGCGGTAGAAACTGCATGGATTATTGTACACCTTGTGATTTTATTAAAGACAAAGTTTTGACTATAACAAAGTTGTCACTTAAAATTAACCTCAGAAACACGTCCTTCTTTTCCTTTCACATTCCGAATTTAGCACATTTTCTGGTCCTTCGAGCCGGATGTGATACATCGATCTAAACATCACAAAAATCGAATATATTAATATCTATTAATACAGTCACACTTTTATAATATATTATTATTATAGTTTGCTGTTTATTTTCTTATTACCAAGTTTGTATATATTATACATACATACATATGTATAAAAGTTGTAGTTTGTATAATTCACGTCAATACTCTTATTAGTCTCATTTACGTTTGAATTTTAGCATTAGCGCTAAGTTTTTCTAGTAAAATATTTATTTGTAAAATAAAGACGATGAAGATGTAAAAAAGTAATTATAATAATGAATTGTAATACGTCTTATAATGTAAGAAAATAGGAATTATAACTTTGTACTTTGTATCTTGATTATCTAATTATAAGACTCCTTCAAGTTTGCTTATATAGTATCTTAAGAATGCGTGTTATTGCATTTTCATATGCAAATAGTATAATTGCCTCCGTTCTATCTTGTTATAAAAGCGTTGTTCACAGCACAATATTAATCAAACGTGAACGAAAACGTTGGAGAATTAAAGTGTTACTAAATGTTTAATTTAGTTATTTAATCGTCGTGTTATTATTTATCATTGTGGAATTAAGTGACGTGAAATAAAGAAAAGTTATAAAGGATAAAGATACTACGAATCTTGCAGTTTTATCCCACGATTGAATTTTGAATAAAAGGAGGCAGCAGGTTTTATAATCTTCCTTATATAGAATTTCTTAAATATTATTTTTTAATATAACTTTTAATACAATTTTTCCTTTACAAAAATTATACTATAATTATATTGCCTACTATACCTTATATAATGATATTGAATAAAATAAGACGTTTTGTTCATCTCACTATGCGATTGTAATATTACGCATTTCGTTTATATATTTTTGCATTAATTAGCACAAAAAATATCACGCCGATTCTTGTATCTTTATTAAATAGTAATTTCATATAACTTTTAAATTTTGTCTAGGACTTTGTAAAATTGTGTAATCATGGAAGAAATCAATAGAGATGTAGATTTATGAGAACAAAAATAATAATCTATATAAATAAATTACGAAATCTGTATGTCTGTATGTTCGCGAACTACTCCGTCATTTTTAGTCCGCTTTTCTTGCAAATGGTTCTTGTAAATTAAGCAAATTTTACGTGAAGTAAAATTAATGTTTTGGAATTTCCATATACAGTGTCATAAAAAATAATCGGCTGTTTTTTAAATTTACTTTCATGAAACACTATGTATATTAAAAATCCAAACCTTTGGCAACCAGTTATATATTTAAATATTTATTGATTGGTAAATGTGTTTGAAAAGTGCTATAATAATCTTATTAAAGAATTTAAATAATAAGAAAGGACTTTGTAACGGCACGAGATTAATAGTTACATATTAGAAAAAAAAATTATTTATGCAGAGATTCTAACTAGTCCAGCTAGAGGACAGACTGTATACATTCCAAGGATAGATTTAATTAAAAGTAATATGGAATTACCATTTAGATTTAAACAAAGACAATTTTCGATTCGTGAGTCATTTGCTATGACAATAAATAAATCCCAAGAAAAAACTTTAGAAAAGGTTGGGATTTATTTGTCACAACCAGAATTTGTTTGTGGTAAACTTTATGTAGCATTCTCTAAAACAACAAAAAGAAAAAATGTAAAAATTAAGATTGATGAATTCAGCAAACAAGGACATCTCATTGAAATAAATAAAAAATGTTATACAAAAAATGACATATATAAAGAGGTTTTATAAAGTGAAAAAAAATTATAATACATATCCGGATATATTTGAATGTCTGAAAGACTGTGAACTACTCAGTGATTTGTGAACCAATCTTCTTGCAAATAATCTAAAAATTATTTAAATTTTTCAGGAAAATTCGATATTTTCTGCAATTGTCAGCCTATTGCATTAATTATTTTTTACAACACTCTGTGTATTGTAAAAATTCGATATTTCTGCAATTGTCAGCCTATTGCATTAATTATTTTTTACAATACTCTGTGTATTGTAAAAATTCGATATTTTCTGCAATTGTCAGCCTATTGCATTAATTATTTTTTACAACACTCTGTGTATTGTAAAAATTCGATATTTTCTGCAATTGTCAGCCTATTGCAGAAATTATTTTTTACAACACTCTGTGTATTGTAAAAATTCGATATTTTCTGCAATTGTCAGCCTATTGCAGAAATTATTTTTTACAACACTCTGTGTATTGTAAAAATTCATCACGATTGCGGAAAATAATGAATTTTTATAATACTCTGACAAGGGAACCTCGCGAGAATCCGTAAATTCTGATTTTAATGAAACTTGGCATAAATGTGAGGGGGGTGAATACATGAATTTAGAAATTTTTAATTGATGCCCAAAAACGATTTGAAAGGGTAAAACCACCCTTCAAAGTTGAGACGATTTTTGCGGTTTTTCGATATATCTCGTAAATTCAACAAAATATAAAAAAATGTTTCATACGAAAGTTTTACAGTATAAATACCTTTATTTAACTAGGCTATATATTAAAAAAAAATTTTTTATAATTTTTTTTCTGAAAAATGAATAACGTAGTTAAATGGAGGTATTTATGCTGTAAAACTTTCGTATGAAACATTTTTTTATATTTTGTTGAATTTACGAGATATATCGAAAAACTGCAAAAATCGTCTCAACTTTGAAGGGTGGTTTTACCCTTTTAAACCGTTTTTGGGCACCAACTAAAAATTTCTAAATTCATGTATTTACTCCCTCTACATTTATGTTTCATTAAAATCTGAATTTTCGAGTTCGCGAGATTTCCTTGTAAGTCCTCTTATAATACCTTTTACCAATAGAAAATTTTTATAAGTTGAGTGTACACACGCACACACACACACGCACGCACACACACACACACACACACACACACATCTATGTTACAATAAAGTTTTATAAAAATTTAAATACAGTATAAAAATATTATATAAAATATTTATTGCCAAATTATTTAATTTAAAAAATCTAACAAAAACATAATGTTTAAATAAACAATAAAGATTTTTTACTGATTATAATTTATATCGATTAATCAATTCTATTAATAAATTTGTTGACATAAAATGTGTATATAAAGTTTATCGCAATTGTATCTTTGAGATCAATTTTAAATCAATATTAAAAATACATTAATAGCAAAAACATTATTGGTGGAATTTTTTTTTTTGATATTTATAACATTAGTTTTATTTCATTAAATTCATTTATTTATATTTAACTTAAATTATTTAAAATGTTCGCAGATTATAAGAATGGATTTCATCTTTTTGATATTATGCACTATTTGCATTATTGCGATTTTCGCAGTTTCGCGATTTTCGATAATTTATCATAAGTATGTTCTTCGAGAAAAACTTAAACATATTCCTCACACCGGCGGATATCCTTTTATTGGAGTAACAATTGAGCTGATAAAACTATCACATTATGGTAAGGAACTATATACATATAATTTTAATATTACGTTTTTATACAAGTATCATTTGTATATTTGCACACGCGACTTAAAACAGTTTGCTGTTTATAAGTTTGCACATTAATTGAAATGATATAAACATTAATAAATTGTTAGAACGCTATAATTATTAGAACATATGAAATGGTTTCTGAGATTTATGGAGGAGACTCAAAAAGGATTATTCGTACATTGGGTTGCGAGCACGCCTTTTGTTAACGTGTATAAACCAGAATATTTAGAGGTAAATGCTAAATTTGTTTACTAAAAAATATTATTCTTTGTGTTTCTGCCACAATTAGAAAAAATTGCCACTATCGACATAATTTTCCTAAAGCAAAGAAATATTTAAATAGTTTTTGTTTAATATATTATATAAACAATGATTGTATTAGCGATTACGATAAAACATAGTTTTATAATAATAGTATAAAACATTCACAAACCTTCAAAAATTTATTCCTAAGTTGAATTTCAATTTAAGGATAAAAATTTAAAAAAAGAAAGATTATTGCATAATTAATTATTTGGTATATTGTTAATATATTTGTTTTATTAATAAAAAGAAAATAGAAAATATTGAATTTTTGCTCTATAAATTTATTTATAGAAATTGAAAATTTTTTCTGAAACATAATATTATCTTTATGCTTTATCTATAATTTATCTTTATAAATTTTATATTATCTTTATATTATCTTTATAATTTATCTATAATTTATCTTTAACAAGTCCGATTTAACTGTACAAAAAAGTTCTGAATAGAAATTTATTTATCATTATACAGTGAGATAATTTATAAATATTATAAAATTTTGAAATAATATAAGTAGCCATAATAAGACCTTTTAGGGTTTATAATTACTAAATATGTCCTTTTTGAATATTATTTAATATTTTTACATCTCTTTCAAACGTTTACAGGTTATTCTTTCGAACACCGTAAATATCACAAAAGGGATTCCTTATAATATTTTAAAAGAATGGTTGGGCAACGGACTTTTGACTTCTACAGGTGAATGCATAATAAAATTGAACCTTATTATACATTTTTTATGCATTTAAAATCTTAGTAAAAATACATTATTTCCTCTACTTCAACTTATAAAAATATAGTGAGCAATAATATAAAAACAGTCTCTTTTCTTTTCTAATACAAATGTACACGAATTTGTATTCCGTAGTTGTAATGTAACACTAAAAATGCATTTTAGTCATTGTGGGTATTTAAATAATCATAACTATATAGTCATTGAATATTCGTGTCGTGTGCTAGAAAACTGCAGTTTTCTTGAAACTATGATCTATCCACTTATTAACATCTATTGTTAATATACAGAAAAAGAAGAAAACTTCTTTTGCTTTAAAAATTAAAGAGATAATTAACTAAACTACACGTTCTTTAATTAACTTTACAGTTCTTATTATCATTATAACATAAACATCTCATATTTTAATGCTGCTTTAGGGAAACAGTGGTTCCACGATAGAAAACTCATTGGACCAACGTTTCATTATAGTATATTAGATCAATTTGCTGTGGTTATCTCTGAAAAAGCAGAGATCTTAACAAAATGTCTCGAAAGAAAAATAGACGAAGATCCTGAGAAAGCCTTTGATATTTTTCCACTTGTTGTCAATGCTACTCTTGATATTATCTGCGGTAATTATTCTATTTTTCTCAATTTATATAAAATATAACATTTTTCGAAAAAACATTTATTAATACAATACATCTTATACATTACAACTCTAATTTTATTAGCCATTCTTATGAAAAATTAAAAAGATGTAAATATCAACAATTATTTAAATTCACTAATATAGTAATTATCTTGCAGAAACAGCAATGGGTGTGGACATACATGCTCAAGAAGTCACAACCAAATATGCATCAGCAGTACATGAGTTGGTTTTCAATATTGTTATTGTTATGGTTATCAAATCAACAACTATTTTATAACTTAACTATATTTACAATTAACTATTAACTTTAAAAATTAATTATATGGTTGTAATATTACATGGTTATATACTTATTACGCATATAAATAGTAAATAAGTTAGTACATTAAACGCCATTTTTATACTTATAGAGCATCCCACTCAATAATAGAACGAGTAATTCGACCATGGTACTGGATTAATTCATTATACTATTTACTGCCTTCAGGGAAGCAGTTTAAATCAGCACTTGATACAATGCATGGATTTACAACAGAGGTAGATGGAAGAAAAAAATCTAAAATAATGTCAGAATTTCCAAAAACTTTTTTATATTGTTTCGTTTAAAAAATTTAGATATTTACAATGAACGTAATAAATTTTAGGTGATAAGTAAGAGACAAGCTGAACGACAATTGCAAAGCTGTCATACATCGGAAATTGAAAATGAGGACCACGAATTTAATATAGGTATCGTTATAAATTGCGATTACTTATCTTTACATATTTTTTCCTTTTTTCACTTATTTAATAAAATTTTTTGTATTAGGTAACCGGAAAAGGAAAGCGTTCCTAGATTTATTATTAGATCTGAATGCGAAAGACGACGCTCCCTTGACCGATGATGAGTTAAGAGCGCAAGTTGACACGTTCATGTTTGAGGTGAGATATTCGAAATTCAATAAAAATTCTCCAATTTTCTCAATATAAAATTTTGTCTTCAAGTCGATAATATACCTCTACAAGTAACGTATATAATAATATGAAAATGACAGGGACACGACACAACTGGGGTCGCGATAACTTGGGCTCTTTTTCTCTTGGGCAATAATCTCGACCATCAGGAAAAAGTTCACGAAGAACTCAAAGAGGTTTTCAAAGATTCTGAAAAACCAGCTAGTTTACAGGAGTTGTCGCAGTTAAAGTATCTCGACAGAGTCATAAAAGAGTCTCTCCGCATTTTTCCGAGTGTACCTTTAATTTCGAGGAAACTCACAGAAGATATAAAATTGGGTAAAATATAGCTTTAAGGGTTGAGATAAGAGTTTAAGAAATTTATTTTATAATTGCATGTAAATGTATTTGTAATGCAATTAAATAATGCGGGAAATGTTTTTTAAAGTATTTTCTTAGGTTTAGTACTTAAAGAATAAATTTCTTATTTATTTATTAAAAATTAAGCAAATGTAATTTCTCTAAACATAGATAATGTACCAGATTAATAATTAAGGTAAAGATAACTAAAGATTGAGAACACTGTTTGACAAATGTAAAAATTTTTTGTAGACCGTAAACCGGACTATTTAATTATTTTGGTACTAAAAATAAGCTTGTAAAAAAGATTAATGCATCACATTAATTTTTTCATTATGGTCGTTTTCCAACAAACGACACAGAACATGCAATGTAATACAATAAATCATTTCATGCTTGTTTTGTCAAATTGACAACGTTGACCAATTTTCATAAAAATGTTTATGTCGACAAAGATAATCAATGATACAGTTTATAATTAATTTTTTTTATTTTAGATAAATATACGATTCCAAAAGATGTCTATGTTATATTACCACTTATGATGACACATCGAAACTCGAAGATTTGGCCGGATCCAATAAAGTTTGATCCGGATCGCTTTCTTCCGGAAAATTCGAAGCATAGGCACCCATACGCCTTCGTTCCGTTCAGTGCTGGACCGAGAAACTGTATAGGCCAGAAATTCGCCCTACTCGAAGAGAAAATCGTGTTGACTGCTATTCTCAGAAAGTGGAAAGTGAAGAGCGTGAAAACGGTTGACGCGATTCAGTGTGGCGGCTCTATCATTTTGCGACCAAATGAAGAAGTACCCATGCATTTCACGCCAAAGAAATGAACACTTCGTAAATACATGCTTTTTATAAGAAAGGTGATTTTTATAAAAAGATTAATAAAAAAAAATTATGTACAAATTTTTTTAGTAAGTTTTTTGTTATAGCATGTATAATAAAGTTATAGTTTATAACTTTATTATACATGCTATAGTATAATTTAACAGTATAATTGCTGTTTACGTAAATTTTTTCAGAAATTTTTAATTAAAAATATTGGTTACAAATTGATTGTAAATAATAAACAATAGAAAATTGAGATTTTATTAGATATAGTGAAAATTATTTTTTACGTATTTATTTTTAACATTATATATGTGTATTTTATAATACTGAAATATGTCTGCCATGTCGCGCTATGACATTGCGATTATGATTCAACATGTGAGTAAAATGTCAATCAAAATCAAAATTAATAAAAAAAGCCAGCGCTTCCTTTTACACACAACAATTATTGATAATATTGCACAATAATATTTTTCTTTCGGTAAAATTAATCACAACGAATGGATTTTGAAACTTTTCATGTATATTTTCCAATCGTTTTTGCCATGAAACCGAAGCAGACATTTCGCCGTTCAAGTTAAAAAAAACGCCTTTTGGTAACAAAGATATTTCTTTTATATTACGTGAAACATATAATATTAAAACATATAATAAAATATATAATATTAATCAGTAGTACTTAATATTATACTTATATTAATTTAATATAATATGTATCTTAATTCATTCATTGCTAACAAACGATTACATGTGGCTACATATTAATCAGTTATTGTTAATAGCGAATAAACTAAGATGTATAGAAACTTATATAACACGTTTTTGCTTTAAATTTTTTACCTAAGATAAGTGTTTTATTCGACGCACTTTACTCCCGTCTCTGTTTAATGATAACAATTTGCTTATTCTTCAATTATGGACAAAAATATTTTTTATATTTATCAGCTCGTGTTATGATAATCGCTATCTACTATGATACAATTGTTGGATTGTCACATACATTTGCGGCTGTGATATTGAAACATTCACATATATTTCTTATTTTTATATTTATTTTAATAAAACAATAAGTTGATCAAACAAAATTCTAAATTAATTTGCCGTTAAATAATGTAAGACACACTTTATTATACATCATCGAGAAATAATTAATCCGTAATGTGTTATAAATAACGCTTTTGTAACTGACGAGAATAGAAGCAACAATTAAACCGTTTATATTTAGAAATTCAGTTCAAGCAGCATTATATAAATCTTTTTTCTCGTGCTTTATTTAAATTTATAAGAAGATTTTTGCATATCCTATTTTAAATGTAAATAAAGCATGAGAAAAAAATTTTTATATAATGCTGCCTGAACTGATTGAGCAAAAAATATGCAATTAATTCTAAGTATAATGAAGATGATGAAGACGTAGGAAGCTAATCATAATAATGAATTATAATATTACATCTTATAATGTGACAAAAATAGGAATTATATTCTGTAGTATCTAAGACCGACTTTTGGTTGCCTACATAGTATTATACATTAAGCATGTGCGTTATTGCATTTTTAAATACAAATAGTTTAATAGTTACTTCCATTCTCGTCAGTTATAAAAGCGTTATTTATAGCACAATATTTATAAAATGTGAGAGATACTGGAGATTTCAGAAAAAATTAAGTGTTCAGTTGTCCAATCGTCGTGTAAGTGTTTATCAATGCAGAATTGAGTGTCATAGAATAAAAAAGAAGGGATATAGAAAAACAAGACTCCGCGGATTTTGTATCTCATTCCGTGATTGAATTTAGAATGGAAGTAGTCTTTACAATCTTCCTTGTAAATTTCTAAATATTATTTTTTAATATAATCTTTAATATAACTGTTTTTACAAAAGTTATATTATTAAAATTGGCTATTATATCATAATATTATTTAATAAAATAAGATTAAATTTAAGTCATAAAATATAAATTGTAACAAGTGTCAAAGCTGAGATATTTAATCAGTTGTTAAAAGTGCTGATAAATAATTAAAGTGTCATGGAAATACTAACGCTGACATTAGAGACGGTAAGTATAATCAATAGTTTATACTTTCTAAATATTATTAAAATATTTGAAAGCATTAATTGTCAAATTAAATGAAAGAATAATAATTAATAGGTTTGCTGAAAGAGAATGTTATTAGGTATATACAATAATACTAGTAATTTATTTGAAAGGCAATTTTTAAATATGTTCTATTGTCCATGCATGGAATTTTATTTTTATAATAATTCTCCATCCGTGAAACAAAAAAAATATAATTTTAATAAGATTGATCTCAAATGTTATTTATTTAATAATATTATTTATTTATCCGTTTATTATTACATCACTTCAGTAAAAAGAATTTCCATCATATGTTAAATATTTATCGCCAATTTGATCAATCCAAATTTTCACTAACACGTTTTTATTTTTCTTCACTTTCGGCATTTTTAAAAAACTCAACAAATTATTCACACAAGTAAATACTATCCAAATATTATTCATATTATCAACTGTTCATTGCTCGAAAATAAATTAATAAACGAATACGACCGAGAGAACTACCGTATCGAGCTTGTTATTTTTCAATATATCTTGGATGCCTCTCTATTCTATCTATAAAGTACTATGACATCCGAGATTATTCGAATTTATATTTGACCATTTGGAGAAAAATAAATTTAACACTTACAAATACTGAAAAATACTGAACGATAGTGAAAATACGCGCGCGCGTGTGTGTGTGTGTGCTTGTGTGTGTGTTCAATAAAGCTTTATGAACATTTAAACGGTGAAAAAAGTTACATAAAATATTTATTGCTAAATAATTTATTTTTAAAAAAATTGAACAAAAAACATAGTGTTCATATAATCAATAAAGATTTTTCGTTGATTATATTTATTATCTTTAACGACAGCTCAATTCTAGTAATAAATTTTGTTAACATAAAGTATATTCTCTGTGTATATGACTCTATCGAATCTTTGAGAAATATTTTAAATCAATATTAAAAATACACCAATAATGAAATTATTGATGCAATTTTTTATTTGATAATTATAATATTAATCTAATTTCATCAAATTTAATCATGTATTTATTTATTTGTATTTAACTTAAATTATTTGAAATGTTCGCAGATTACGAGAATGGATTTCATCTTTTTGGTAGTATTTACTCTTTGCATTATTGTAATTTTCGCAGTTTCGTCAATAGTACATCGTCAGTATGTTCTTCGACAAAAACTTAAACATATTCCCCAAACCGGCGGATATCCTTTTATTGGAATGAAATTTGAGATAATGAAATTATCTCATTATGGTAAGGAACTATATACATATAATTTTAATATTATTTTTTTGTACAAGTATCATCTGCATATTTTCACGCGCAATTAAAAAAAATTTGTTATTTATAAACATTAATAAATCTATAATTGTTAGAACGCATGAAATGGTTTCTAAGGTTTATGGAGGATACTCAAGGAGGATTATTCGTACAATGGCTTGGAAGCACGCCTTTTATTAACGTGTATAAACCAGAATATTTAGAGGTAAATACTAAATTTGTTTACTAAAAATATTATTCTTTATGTTTCTGCGACAATTAAAGAAAATTGCCGTTATCATAATTTTCCTAAAGCAAAGAAATATTAAAATAGCTTTTGTCTAATATATTATATAAACAACAATTGTTGTAGCGATTACGATAAAACGTATTTTTATAAAACTAGTATAAAACGTTCGCAAATATTCAGAAATTTATTCCTAAGTTGGATTTCAATTTAAAGATAGAAATTAAAAGGAGAAAGATTATTGTATAATTAATTATTTAGTATATTTCTAGACAACACAATGTTCAAAATCGGGACATAAGACGTCTTTAATATGTCTCTTACATGTTATGTCATATTTTTTAAAAGATGTCTAAAAGACGTCCAAAAGACGTCTTTAAGATGTCTTATGTCATAATTTTGGACATTGTGTTGTCTGGGTTAATATATTTGTTTTATTAATAAAGAGAAAATAAAAAATGTTAAATTTTTGCTCTATAAATTTATTTATAAAAATTTATTCTAAATAAAATATTTATCCTAAAACATAATATTTTACTTTTTACAAGTCTGATTTAACTGTACGAAAAATTGCTGAATAGAAATTTATTTATCATTGTATAGCGAGATAATTTATAGATATTATAAAAATTTTAAAATAATATTAGTAGCCATAATTAATGAGTCTCGATCTTTAGTGTTTATAATTTACAAAATTTATTGCATGAAATGTATTACGTCATTAAAAATATATATGTTATATTTCCATTTTAAATATTATTAGATATTATTACATCACTTTCAAACGTTTACAGGTTATTCTTTCGAGCACCGTAAATATCACAAAAGGGATACCTTATGACATTGTGGCAGAATGGTTGGGCAACGGACTTTTGACTTCTACAGGTAAATGCATAATAAAATCACATATTTATCTATTATACATTTCTCATGCATTTAAAATCTTAATAAAAATACATTATTTCCTCTACTTTAACTTATGGAAATAGAGTGAGCAATAATATAAAAACAGTTTCTTTTCTTTTCTAATACAGATATACACGAATTTGTATTCTGTAGTTGTAACGTAACACTAAAAATGCATTTTAGTCTTATCTTTTTAACATAAACATGTTACATAAACCTGTCACATTTTAATGCTGCTAGGAAAACAATGGTTCCACGATAGAAAACTCATTGGGCCAACGTTTCATTATAGTATATTGGATCAATTTGCTGTGGTTCTCTTTGAAAAAGCAGAGATCTTAACAAAATGTCTCGAAAGAAAAATAGACGAAGATCCTGAGAAAGCCTTTGATATTTTTCCACTTGTTGTCAATGCTACTCTTGATATTATCTGCGGTAATTATTCTCTATTTTTCTCAATTTATATAAAATATAACATTTTTCGAAAAGACATTTATTAATACAATACATTTTATACATTACAACTCTAATTTTATTAGCCATTCTTATAAAAAATTAAAAAGATGTAAATATAAACATTTATTTAAATTCACTAATTACTATAGTAATTATCTTGCAGAAACAGCAATGGGTGTGGACATACATGCTCAAGAAGTCACAACCCAATATGCATCAGCAGTACATGAGTTGGTTTTCAATATTGTTATTGTTATTGTTATCAAATCAACAAATATTTTATAACTTAACTATATTAACAATTAACTATTAACTTTAAAAATTAATTATATGGTTATAATATTATATGGTTATAATATTATATACTCATTACGCATATAATTAGTAAATAAGTTAGTACATTAAACGCCAATCATATTTTGATACTTATAGAGCATCCCACTTAATAATAGAACGAGTACTTCGACCATGGTACTGGATTAATTCATTGTACTATTTAATGCCTTCAGGGAAGCAGTTTAAATCAGCCCTTGATATAATGCATAGGTTTACGACAAAGGTAGAAGAAAGAAAGAAATCTAAAATAATGTCAGAATTTCCAAAAACTTTTTTATATTGTTTCATTTAAAAAATTTAGATATTTACAATGAACGTAATAAATTTTAGGTGATAAGTAAGAGAAAAGCTGAACGACAATTGCAAAACTGTCATACATCGGAGACTGAAAATGAGGACCATGAATTTAATATAGGTATCGTTGTGAATTTCGATTACTTATCTTTACATATTTTTTTTCTTTTTTCGCGTATTTAATAAAATTTTTTGTATTAGGTAACCGGAAAAGGAAAGCGTTCCTAGACTTATTATTAGATCAGAATGCGAAAGACGACGCTCCCTTGACCGATGATGAGTTAAGAGCGCAAGTTGACACGTTCATGTTTGAGGTGAGATATTCGAAATTCAAATAAAAATTCTCCAATTTTCTCAATATAAAATTTTGTCTTATTCAAGTCGATAAGATATCTCTACAAGTAACGTATATAATAATATAAAAATGACAGGGACACGACACAACTGCGGTCGCGATAACTTGGGCTCTTTTTCTGTTGGGCAATAATCTCGAGCATCAGGAAAAGGTTCACGAAGAACTCAAAGAGGTTTTCGGAGATTCGGAAAAACCAGCCAGTTTAAAGGAGTTGTCGCAATTAAATTATCTCGACAGAGTCATAAAAGAGACTCTCCGCATTTTTCCGAGTGTACCTTTAATTTCGAGGAAACTCACAGAAGATATAAAATTGGGTAAAATATAGCTTTAAGAGTTGAGATAAGAGTTTAAGAAATTTATTTTATAATTGCATGTAAATGTATTTGTAAAGCAGTTAAATAATTCGGGAAATGTTTTTTAAAGTTTTTTTGGGGGGTTTAGTACTTAAAGAATAAATTTCTTATTTATTTATTAAAAACTAAACAAATGAAATTTCTCTTATAAAGATAATGTATCACATTAATAATTAAGCTGAAGATAACTAAAGATTGAGAACACTGATAAATGTAACATTTTTTTATAGACCATAAGTCGAACTAAATAATTATTAGACTTTTTGGCACTAAAAATAAGTTTGTAAAAGCGATTAATGGATCATATTAATTTTTTAACTATAATCGTTTTCCAAGCGACACAGAGGATACAATGTAATACAATGAATCATTTCATGCTTGTTTTGACAAATTGACAACATTGACCAATTTTCATAAAAATGCTTACGTTGACAAAGATAGTCAATGTTTTATCGACACACAAGTTTGGTTTATAATTATTTTTTTTTATTTTAGATAAATATACGATTCCAAAAGATAGCACTGTTGTATTAGGACTTATGTTGACACATCGAAACTCGAAGATTTGGCCGGATCCAATAAAGTTTGATCCAGATCGCTTCCTTCCGGAAAACTCGAAGCATAGGCATCCGTACGCCTACGTTCCGTTCAGCGCTGGACCGAGAAACTGTATAGGCCAGAAATTCGCCCTACTCGAAGAAAAAATTGTGTTGATTGCTATTCTCAGAAAATGGAGGGTGAAAAGCGTGAAAACGGTTGATGCGATTCAATATGGTGGTTCTCTCATTTTGCAACCAAATGAAGAAGTATCCATGCATTTCACGTCGAAAAAATGAACAATTCGTCTGTAAATACATGCTTTTTATAAGAAAGGTGATTTTTATAGAAAGATTAATAAAAAAATTATATACAAATTTGTTTCGGTAAGTTTTTTTGTGTGTATATTGTATATATACATAATGCACATATTCTTACATGTGATATATCTAATCCACAAAAATTGAATATTAGTATCTGTAACATAATGTCAGTGCAAACACTTTTATAATATGCATTATTATACAAAGATGTGATTAAAAGAAATAGTGGTTTTTGTAGACCTTAATCTCCTTAATATGATAAAATAAAATTTATGAAGCTTAAAGAATATCTTGAAAATTGGCGAGAACATGCTGCACTTATAGAAATTCAAATGATGTATAAAACCATAAAATGCATCCACGAGTTCTTTGAAGAGTAAAAAAATAGATATGTAATATATTTCATGTGTATGTGAAAATAATAAGCTACTATGAGGAATATTTTCACACTCTTCAAAAAATTATAGAGATGTAACAGGACACTTAATTAATTTTATTGACAAAGTAGCACTTTATTCATATGAAAAAGTAATACAACATTAGGACCTGTGCTCAATTTATTTCTTTGAATTATTCATACGTATGCATAGAAGACTATTAGAAGGCCTTCATGTTTTTGGACTTCATGCCTGGGTATGCGTATGGTGCTCCACTGAAAATTTTTAGATCATATTCCGAAATACGAGAAAATAAGTCTACTATTGTGTACATGGTACTTATTTAACATCTTTTTCGCATGATAAAAACCTTTGTCATTCTAATTTAGTCAATTTGTTAAATAAAATAACGCATACTACGCAGTCATTTTGTATTTTGAATCTTATAAAATATATCTCATACATCTCTGCAATCATCAGTATTTCTCAAACACCGTTACCGAGTACCCAAATTCGCCACCCGATATATATATATTTATATATGTATATATAATATGCTATTCAAATATTTTTATCAGGATTGCGGTTTTGAAGCTGTCTAGTCTGAAAACTTAGTGCTACCTTAATCTTAAAAATATGAAATTTATTATTTCTTAACTTTGCTTGGCTCAAGAACCGTTTCTCTTTAAACTAACTTACAATTTTACATGTCATCAGCATGGAAAAAACAAGAAAAGGAATTCTCTCTACAAGATATAGGTAAAAGTACTTAGAATAAACATGATGTGGTATTCACTATTACCAAGTCGAGTATTATCAAACCGCAAAAATCATCTCGTCGTAGTAGACAACATTTGATCAGTCATAGTAAACAACTGGATGATCTGTATAACGATTTGACTCCAAAGCTTTGTGATTTAATAATCAAGATTTTAATACCACCTAAATTGTGATTTTTTCCACAAGGGTACAGATATATGTACTAAATAATTTTTTTCATCTGTGGTGCACGTAAAAGCGCTGTCAAGTGTGTACGCGTGCTATTTTTGCAAATATATAAACGTATATAACGTATATAATTGAGGAGGCAAATTGTGAGATATGCCTGGGCCTTTTTTTTTACCAGAGCTCTCCGTCTTTTTCCTTAGCCGGAACTTCAATTACTCGCGGTTTGTCGATTATTCTAGCCGTACGAAGGCCCTTTTCCACGATACCAATAATCCATGCTTGATAACCTTCTTGTTTTTCGATGTCTTTACAATACGCTGCAGCCTGCAGAAGACAATTTATAGTGTAAGAAATCGTATCAATTTTGTAACTTAAAACTACACCTAATCTCGGTCTCTGCTGATTAAATTCATACACTTTTTAAAATATCAATACAACTGATCTAAATTAATTCATAATAAATATAACTCTATATTTGTAGGGGGATTATGAAACTAAATATATTTAACAATAAATAGCAGAAGTATCCTCCCGTTTATATACCTGTCGTTCTTTAGAAAATCTCACGAATACGAGATATTCTACTGTATTGACAGGAAAACAAACAAATGCTTAATATTAAGCTGTGCAATCCTATGTGTTAATATTCCACTTATAAAATGTTTTATGACTATTCTTATAAATTTGATAATATAATACGATTTGACGAACAACTTATTAACCTGTTCTCGAGGAAGGCAAATGAGTAAACCACCACTAGTCTCAGCTGAGTGACCCTGCAATAACTGGAACATATTTCCGCATGCCTTTGCTACTGCAGCCATCTTGGAGATAACAGGGAGATTATGAATAACAAAGGAGACTTCATTCTTTTGATGCTTTGCTAGATTTTGAGCATGACCCAGAAGACCGAAACCGGTGACGTCCGTAGCTCCGTGCGCATTATATTTATGCATCAGTCTAGCAGCTATAAAATTAAACAATTGTAATTAATTTTAACTAATTTAACAAAAAATTATGTTGTTTTATTTTTTAAATAAAATATTTCAAAATTACACTTTTAAATAAAATATTCTAGACAAACAACACTCACATTCTTATTCATATTAATTTTATTACTCAAAAATAAAAAACTCTAATGCCCGTTCATAGTCAAACCTTATATTTAAGGCCTCCTTAAGTTTATCTTTGGATACTCTGTGAATTATTTCATTAGCTGCAAAGTATCTAAAGATGAATTTAAGGAGGCCTTAAGTATAAGGCCTGACTATAAATATGAGCATAAATCGGTTTCATCATATTATAGCATTTTAATGAAACTATAACTTAAGGTTTAATTAAAAAATTAAGAAATTTGAAAAGTTAAGGTATTCTCGATGATCTTCCTCAATACTTTCATTTAGAGAAATTATTAATTCCAAATTGAGCAGAAAATTTATTATTTAAATTAAAAATTTAGTAGTTTGTATGTTTCATATCAATATTATATCATTACCTGTTCTGTTCAACCTGGCCATACTGTCCATTGCACGTTGATAACCTTTTCGTACATCCTCTTCGCTCACTACGAGCTTGATTCTATTCCAACGGTCAGGCTGATCAAGCCATTGGTGCGCATTGACGGCAACTTGTGTACCAAGGGGCTTCGTTAAAACCAATACGTCCCCAACTACAGCATTATCCGGCCTAAATAAACAAAAGCAGTCATAAAGAAGCTTAGTGCCAAATCTAACAATGCAGATATCATCGCTAATTATAATTAATCATAATTAATTACGTACACGATATACTCGTTTGGTTGACAAACAGTGGTAGCCACTCCACCAATGGTGCACCAGGGATTCACAACTGTCTGACCACCCGTCACTGTGGTGCCCGCGTCCAGAGCGGAATCCTTGAATCCTCTCATGATCAGCGGCACAACGACGTCACGCTCTTTCTCTGTCATCTTCGTGCTAACGCTCAGCAACATCAACATGTTGTCGCAGTCCGTGACACCCATCGCGTAAAGATCGCTGAGGACATTGCTGCACGCAATTTTACCTAGAAGACACCTCCCATAGCAATGAAGAAGACGAAATAACAAACAAAATTGTAAAGGTCGCTAATAACGTCGAAAATAAGCCTCCTAAAGTGATATTCCCTTATTTCTTGGAAACAAAACACTGTATTGTATTAATACTGATAAAAACATTACAATTTATTTGAATTATCTCTTCAGATAAAGAAATAAAAACCCAGTATTGTAAAAATTACTATACCTAATAGAAAACTAGTTCTAGTTTAAATTGTTTTTATTTAGTTTATATTTAGTTTCTTTTTCTTAAGTTTTTGTTTAAGAAATACTATCCAAAAACAAGTGGTGTACCAATAACTTTCCTTAATATAAATATTTGCATGTCTACGTTAGATAGATTTAACTTGGTCATGTAACATTTCATACATTCTTATCGTTTCTTATCTTTCCAAAGAAGTATGCAAATAGTTCGAGAATTTTGAATCACATCAATGAGTCAATTAAAAAAAAATCTGCAATGTTATTAAAAATATTTTATTATATTTAAAATTAGCATGTAAATTTTAGAAAATTTGATTCAACTTGATTTGTATTCATATCAAAGAGATTCAATTCAAACATGCTATTAAAAGTTTGATTCGACTTAGCCTCGTAAATGCCTGGTTCGCACATCTTTAATCAGCCTCTTTCTTACCCATCATGTAAGGATCGTCGACTAGTGGGTAAAAGAAGTCTGTAGTCTGTACCAGGCTAAGCCCGCCATGTCTTAATGGAGTCACAGAGGAATCCATGCCAATGCCTGAAATATTACAATATTTTATTAGATTATATATTAGTACATATATATATATATATATATATATATATATATATATATATATATATATCTTTCATTCAAAAGTAAATTCTTTAATATAAAAAAAATAAACAAGAAAAACAAATATTTTAAATTATATATAACCGCGCACCTTAATTTTATTTATTTAAGATATTAAAAATATTATATCTATAAACTGTGTATTTAAAATATATAATATTAAAAAATGAGGAAAAAATGAGGAATTTGTACAATTTGCTCCAAAAATATTTTGGAAACATTTCAGACAATAGGCTATAAAAATTGCAATTAGATAATATTTAAATAATTTAATAATTCCATATCGCTCAAGTGTTAAAAATTCAAAATAACAGGTTGAGAACATTTGCGCTCCAGATGCCGGGAAAAATTGGGCGGGAGACGACATTGGCGGTCCGCCATGTTACAGCAGGACTGCCTTGCGGCGCTCTTAGGCCCCATGATAAATCGAGAAAGAACTCGAAAGGAATCTCAAGCAGGCTTCTGTCTCCCGTTTCATAATCAAAATTTTCCAAAAGGTAGGAGTACTAAGTCAGATCACATATTTTTTTCTTGAAAGCGAAAGAACAGGAAAAAAGCAATTCGGAGCACAAGGAGCATTTCTATGCAAATATGCGAGACGAAGAAAGCAAGAGGGAGAGAGAGAAAGAGAGGGAAAATATATATACGGTGATCAAAGATGTCGGCTCGCGAGCGCGTCGTAACGAGCGTTGTAGAACTCGCTCGCTAACGTGCCCGCGCGAACTCTCCTACTCACCGATGCGCGGAATGGCCATATGCATGAAGTGGGCATGCTCGTGGTCCTGTGCGGACGCGTCGTCGGTCTGAAGTCCCTCGAGGAGTTTCGAAAGAACCTCCTGAGGGACCTTGCACCCTCATCCTTTCAGATCGGCGAACCGCGTCAGGCGGAAGGACGCATCGAGATCATGCGCCACCGGGTCGAACGGCCTGCGCAGCCCCAGGGCATTCGGATTCCCCTCGAGCTCGAGCTGCGCCACGGCCAGGGCGTCCTGTGCCACCGGGGTGCCCTGCAACTCCGCCATCTTGCCGTGCGGTCCGATTCGGCGGGGGGGGAGGGCCCCAAGATCCGGAGCAGACACGTCGATTTTCACCGCGGTTTACGCCCTTGCCGGCACGTCGCTGGACTCACCGCGCCGATAATCACGGCCGAACAACGTGGCCGAACCGTCGACCGGTTTCCTCGCGCTTTTTTCCCCACGCGCGCACACACACACACACACACACGCGCGCGCGCGCGCCGCGCGCAACCGTCTACGCCGGCACCCGGTGTGCTCTACGCCGCCCCGTAACTTCACCGTCGACGAACGCGAACGCCGCCGAAGGACAGCCACTGGATCTCCCGCGCGCGAACTCGCAGCAAATGGGAATTATACTGTTCCCGCACCGGCGTCGACTAACCGGGACCGTACGCGCCGACAAAATGGACGCGGTAACGCCGGCACGGCGATACCGAGGGCGCGAGCGAGCGCGCCCCACGGTGCCACCGCCACGGTGTCGGCCGCGCGCGCCGATTGGTCGATTTCGAACTCGCGCACGCGCGCCCGTCCCCGCAGGAGCGTACCGCGCCGTATTCTCGCCCCCCCACCCCGGCGGACTATACGCTCGACTCCGGCCGAGCTCGCTTTCCGTCCGAAGGACGATAGACGATTCCCCTCCGAGGCCACGCGGCTTTCGCGAGCCCCCTGAACATCGCGGTATATTCGAAAATTGAAAATTAGCAGGAGAAACAGCTGTCGTTCGATGTACAAAACAACCTTTTCCCTTTCCCTTGTGTTCACATTGAAGAAAAGTAGATCTACTGCTTATCTATTATAATGAACAATTTATTCATCTGCCTTAATATACTTAATTGCAATCTTTAAAAGGGTCGTCTTTTTTTCTTTTTAGTGTACAATTTAAATTATCAAAACGATCGTAAGAATTAAACAGACGTTCGTCTGTATAGCAGAGAATCTCGTTGTCGCGACGTTTGGGAATCGACGTGTGTTTCGTTACCGGTGTAATCGCTCGACGTCGGATACCAAGGATATTCATATTTAATCTGCATTGATCCCTAGCTCAGACGAGCCATTCTTACTTTAGCGGCCCGGAGCTGGCCGATATGCCCCGCTCCGACTTGTCCGCCGATGTCGATGTGTGCGCGCCACTAACACCACTTGACGATATCGGCCGAAGTACCAAGGCTGATATACATATACCCACCGAGGCGATCTGTCGTCGCGGATCAAGACGATCATTGGTCGTTTCTGGGAGCTCGACTCTGTCATTCGACTCGGGTATACGTTATCGCGGCAAGCCAATCAGCGTGCCGGTGGGCCAGCAGTGATTCTCCTACGTCTTCTCCGTATCGGGATTTTACATTAATTTATACACCGTGGAAAATAAATAAGGCGAAGATTTTATTGCTACCAAGAAAAGTTGTCTAAATTACTTTACATTCTAAATGTAATTTATGTCAGTTATCGATTCTATAATATATAGTATCACAAAGGTAAGATGTATATAATTTATTTATGGATTTACATAGTTGTGTTTATAACTGCAGTATATTTTGTTATAAATTTATTATATTTAAGGATTTGTTCAAAACGCGGCGATTTGTAAAGCAAAATTTTGCAAAAATCTCGTTACTTATACGAAAATTCGACGGGTGCTGCGGTAGATGTTGAAAAAATTGTCGACAAAAGACCTCCGCGAAATGGACGCGCGAAATATGTGGCGTACGATCGTCTTGGAATGCTACCTGGCCGATCGCGCCGGCACTCGCCTCCCTTCACAACGTTTCCCGCGCAAATCATGCTACGGTCTACTCCTTACGAGTTCCACCGCGATTACGTTTCACGTGATTCTATACTTTCGCACAGAGAGACATTTGAGAATCATCTGCAACTGTTTCTCGTAATCGTACGAGTATTGATTCGATTTCGAACAATTTTCATTTGCATTTAAGATTCAAATAATCATGAACGACTTGCATCCAGTAGCCTTGCTTAAACAAACTGTACTGTGTTTGCGGATCAAACATTTACATCGTGTTCAAACCATCAACGGACCCGTGGCGTAAGATCACTGTCACAGGCGATATTTTGAAACTTGGATAAGATTATATGAGATGAATCTTTCCTTTACTATAATACATATTTCAGAAAAGTTAATTATTTACAAAAATACGTTTTTGACGAATTAACGAAGATGATTTGTTTATTTTTACCTAATTATGTAAGTTTTTGATTACAATACTATGTATAAAAGAAGGAAACTAAAATAAAACTAATAAATAGATTCACGTTAACTATATAGTAATTAATTTTATAATATTATTGTAAAATAATCTATATTGTGTAAACAATCTAATATTTTAAGTCGTTTTCAATTTACATTTATCGATCATTAATAATGATGGTATCTACTTCTTTATCGATCAATAATAAGCATGGAAGGAAATGAACGTACCTGTAAGCGCTGCAGAAAACGATAAAAATATTCTTTTTGCATTAGGGATGATTTTTTATTGAAATGATATTTTGTTAAGAAATTGTACAGAGAAAGATCTTCGATATCACTTTGTTTTTAAATTGCATAATATTTTTTAAATATCTTAAACAAAAGTAGAAAAATTAAAATTTGGAAACGTAAATTGTAAAGTGTCTTCTATCAGATGATATACAGTTCTTATAATATTGTTTTGAATTTTGTAATAATTTTTCCGTAAGCAAAAGTGAGTGCCTGACAAAATAAATCAAAACCAACAATGGTAAAGCTACATTTTCCATTTTATTTTCTTCCACTTAAGTCAAACTGTACAAAATTACGATTTAATAAAAACAGATTTATCAAAAATCAATAGATTTATTTTAATCCTCAAAGCTATTTAGCTACTATTATAATTTGGTTGGTCAAAAAGTTAATTCAACGTCTTTTCATTCGCGCAAGACGTAAGGATTCTATTAGTATAGAAACGTCATATACAAACGCGAACACACACACACACACATATACACGTATCAGTGTTTCCATCGAAAAATCGAACGGGAACCTCGATCGCACGCGCGCCCGAATGAATTTGACACGGTTTTGACGTATGTGATTCATATTCGTGGCGAGTGCATACGTACCGAGACGGCCGCGTCTCGCTCCTCGCGCACTCTCGTCGTCCTCTCCTGCCTCCTAGTTTCGCGTCGGTCGGGCTGCGCGGGGGCCTCCTCCGCTCTGGCTCCGCTCCGCACCGCTCGCGATCGTGTCAGTCTCGCTCGCGCGTCCGACCGGGCCAGGACTTAGTGCGGCGCGTGACGTGCACGTGTGTATGATCGATTGTCGCGGGGTAGTCGCGAGCGTGCTCCTTCCCGACGACTACGTCGTCGCCGTCGTCGTCGCGGTGCATCGATCAGCGCTCGTCCCGGAGATGACGTCGCAGCGTCCGCGCCGTCACCCTCGCTGAGGAAGCCACCCCTCCCCCCTTCCCTCCCTCTGCCTGGAGATCCCGTCGATGAAACGGCACCAGGATGATGCAGGACATCTCCGGCGCCGCCGACGCCGCCGCCGCCGACGATGACGATCAGCGTGCCGCCTCCAAGTCGGTGTTGCTCAACACCTTCGTCGTGAAGAAGAAGCGATGCCGCGTGTACTTTCATCGTGGCACGCTCATCTGGGAGACCGAACGGCCGCCTTACAGTAAGCGTCGATCGCGGATCTTTCCTCCGATGACGTCGGGGAATTTTCACTCGGGAGCGAGACGCGTATCTCGGATCGCCGTCGAAGATATATGCTTATGTATATCGAGTGTCGGATACTCGGTACTCGCGGTCGTGCCGATCGCGATTGACGCGGAAATGCCTCGAATCCGCCGTCGGTTATGAAATCCGAGTGAATTTTCTTGGGATGTAGATGGGTGATGCACATTAATTATTATCTTTTGTTGATCGCGCGAGAGATTTGCGCTCGAGAGTGGCACGTTCCTTGAGTCGTCGTTACAGCAAATGTCGAAAAAGTCTATGTATAAAGTCAAATGCGATTACATGTAAAATTTGTAGAGAAAGTAACGAAAACTGAAAAATAATTAGAAAAATACGTATATTTCACGTATTTCTTTGTGTTTCTGTGCGAAAAATTAACTTGCTATTGTTATACAAATTAATTGCGACATTATAATGTTTCATATATAATTACGAAATGTTACGCATTATTATATAGGAGTAATTTTTTCTCATTTCTACAAATTTTATTTTACAGAAGAAAGAACAATGCAAAAATTATTGTTCTAATTATTTTTCAGTACTTATTTATTTCTATATACAAACAGAAATTATACAAGAAAAAGGAAACACATATAGATATTTGATTATATATAGGTTTTTTTGCCATCAAAATATACTGGGAAGAATTTGGTAATAGCTAAACGAATGTTGAGTGAAATGCTAATTAAGTATTTAGTTAATTTGATAATACTTTTTCCTAAATATTTAGGAAAATTAATATTTAGGAAAATAAAAATATTTTTGGTTATATTAAATATTAATTGAATATTATTTGGCATTATTCCACTCAATGTTTGACTCTATAACTAAATTTTTTTTCGGTATGCTTGATACTCACGGCTTAATTAACAGCAGAGATGATTCTAATGACCAGTGAGAGACGAAATCCCCCTTCAAGTAAATTTTCTTCGAATGCAGAATATTTTAATAATTAATGTTTTATCGATCGCGCAAAAAATTTTTACTCGAGAGCGACACGTTTATCGGATCGTTATTATATTAACCCTGGAAAACAATTTGGTAATAATAATCAAGCTTTGGTGAAATAATTTTAATTAAATATTTGGTTAATAATTAAAATTATTTTACCAAAGCTTAGCAACTGTTATCTAGGCTTATTTATTACTACCAGACTTTTTTGCCAGTGCACAAGTGTCGAATAATCACAGCTGAAGCTTGATTAATGAAATTTGGTTTAATATCCGGTGATGAAATCCTCTGAATAAATTTTCTTTGAAAATAGGTGGGCGCTATATTAACTAACTTATTGTCTCGATGATGACGCGTGTTTATAACGAAAAAAAAAAATAGTGGACACCTAAAGGTCAAGATTGAATTTTAATCAAGGAGAACTCACTTTCGCAATCCTCTCGGTAGTGTCCTTTCGTAGTGTCTTTTTTATTCAAGGATAAATCATCGTCGCATTAGCAGGATTACTATTTCACATCTCCCTATGAACGAACGTTCTCCCTTGATCTCCCTCGAAATATACCGATAACTAATTCCGGGGCTAGTTAGCTCGCATTAATGAAGAGTAAAATTAACATCGGTTGACACGTTCCGTCAACGACGTGTACGTTTCCTCTTAGTGAGGATATTGAATACTCAATTCACGAGCCGTTTGGCTTGACTTCGGAGGGATTAATAGGATAGGTGGGATTAATAGGATAAATTGTTCACTCGACAGACGCTGCGTCAATCTAGCAAAATTCATTCTTAGCAAACACAGATAGGCAAATGATGAGATAGATTAATAATTTATTGAGTCGCAAAGGCGTGTTTTTACATGTTTTCCATGTTTTCAAACTGCTTTTTGAAACGTGTTTTACGTTAAAGATAAAGTAATAACTGGCGCTAATTGAATTGTTATTCCGTTGCATGTCTTCTTTCAAAAAGAACGTCATATATTTTATTTTTAAACTTAATCGGCTCTCTTCTCCAAGTTATTACTATCGTATAGAAATTGATAAATCTATTTGATACATCTAATCAAACGGAAATCTGATAAAATCTATTTTTCTGATATACGATGAAACGCGAGAGTTTGTGAACAGTTGCAATTATCATTTTGCGTCATTATTGAATTTAAAGTGTCGAATTATACACTTTTAATTACTCTTACATGACATCATTGCTTTTACTCAATATGTCGTTAATTTAATTTAAAAAAAAATGAAGATAATAATTTAACTCAAGAGATGTTAAATCTGACTCACATTTACTTTATTATTTACTAGATGTGTATGTTAATGTGGACGCTGCTTACTTTAAAACTAAGCAATTCAATTATGGAAACGAGCTAATTAGATAAAATTAAAATAATAAATTTTAACACACGTGAAAGTTAAGATTAACCAAATCTTTTATTCAAGAAATTGTTTTAAATCTGACTATTCAATACTTAACAATTGAAAAACCCAAAGTTGTACAACACAAATTTTAAATAGTGCAAGATAAGAGTGTCGAACAAGAGACGTTCAAAGGCTCGCTCGCACACATAGCGCACGTCCTCGCTGTTCGTTCTCCTTTCTCGCTATGGCCCATTTACTTTTACCTTTAGCGATTCCTTGAGTCACTTAGTTCACAACTTGACATATTTTTCGGATAAGAAAGTCATAACACGACGTGAACGACCGCTTCCTCTGACTGTTTAGCCTCACGCTCAACTATTCCAAGGCCGGGAAATGTAAAACAGTCTTCATAAAAAGTTATTTAACGATATTTACTGCTTGCAACAGACGTGATAAGTATCGGGTGTGCTAATATTTATACTTTATAATATAAAGATGAAATTAAACAAAAAAGTAAACTCTTTATTTACAAATCAAGTAATTTTTGTTTATTGTGTTTAATAGCATCACAATAAAACTTTAATTATTTTAAATTTTAATTTTTTTTAATTCAGGTTTTTGCTATTATTTTTTTAAGTATTATTAATTTAAGTATTAATAAGAAAATATTTTTGCTTTTGTGTGTGTGTGTGTAAAACAATAATAATTTTTCTTATATATGAAATAATAATTGTTAAATAGAATATATTAATTTGACACTAATATTTGATATTGTTTTCTTCTGCGCGTGTGTATCAGACTGCGCATTGGAGATTGAGGATTGCGAATTGGACATTATTAGAGTTTAATCAATTAGAACAAAACGAATCAAAACCAAACTTATTCGATCGGTCGAATTCTAATTTGCAATTCGCAATCCTCAATATCCAATGTGTAATCTGATATAGACTTAAGTTTTTGACATTGATTTGCTGCCTATCGGTTCGCCGGCAGATGATACATTGACAGCTGATAAAAACCGCGGCAAAAATTCGTTACGTAAAGATCAAGTTCGTCTTATAATGAATCCTGTTTCATATGTTTTTTCCTGCACTCGAGGAGTTACATAATAATAATAATTGCCTGAAATATGGTTCGCATATATTGTTCTCTCTCTTTCTCTTTCTCTCTCGTTGTATTTATCTCTTTTACTCACTTTATTGCTCTTAAGGCCAACGAGCGCTTATTAATACAACTCAAGCAATTCAGTCGTACAAGGTGGATCGGTGTGTGTCGCGAGTTAAGCGTGTTAGTTTACTGGTTAAAAAGATCCGTAGTGTCGATTATGCCTAACCTTGAACTTCCATTGCATGCAGCATCTTTCGCGTCACGTCGCAGCTATTTAGGAAGAATGGAAGCAGGAGATCACGAGATCGATAAGACTGTCGTCCTGTAGTTTGCAATGTTAAACCGAGTAACAAGAGACAAAGTATAATTTTTTATCGGACGCTTCCTCGATTAATCAGCAATTCCAAGTCTATTAGTCTTCTATTAATTCTTTACGGATTAAATGCGTTAGGAACTACGCGTCTTACACAATAAAAACGCAAATGAATAAGTAAAATAAAATTTATGTTAAATAAAATCAGAGAGAGAGAGAGAAAGAGAGAGAAGAAAAGAAGGAAAGGTATAGATTGTCAAAGTTTAATTTAATAATTAAATAAAAAGCATTGAACAAAGATATAAATAACTAATAAATAAGCAAACATATAAAATTTACTTATATATTTCTAATTTATTCTTTAAACTTTTAGATTATTCATAAAAATTTTACCTAACGTCAATCGCCTCTAATCGCTTTTCGAAATAGATTTGTTTTTTAAGTTTCCAGAAAATAGTTTTTTAAATCCATTATTTACACACACAATCAATTGCACGCAAAAGCAAAAATTAATGAAACTTCCTCGTGCGCCCAGAATGATTATTACTAACAGATTTAGTTTATAACTTCGAAAGGCAATGACAAGACTATACGAGGAATAATAATAAGTTTTTGGCGATCCGTTCACGTAGGCATAAACATATGTCGATACGTTCCTCATCCTTGAGCGCGATTTGCATCGTTCCATTTCCTCGTACAACCACACATACACATGTTCGCGTCATGAATATTAAATAAAAATAATGATAATCACACCGCGATAGTACGCATATCTTTATAAGTGCATTCTTCAGTCCTGCGAACGCACCGCTCTCAACAATGAAATCCTTGTAACGCTGTTGTGTTCGCGCAGTGTTGTACGCTTCGACCGATTCTACGCGATAGCTGATCTTTCAGCTTGTGGAGAAAGCAGTGTCAGTCGAATTTTAACTATAGGATAACTAAGTGAAAAGCGTGATAATCTTTCTTGTGGAAGAAGCCACATAATTCAAAACTAAAACAACTGGGCAAAAAAATACAATAATCTTCAGTTTTTGGAGAAAAAATCAAATTTTGATTGAGATGGTGGAATTATGGCTGATAATCAAGAAAAAAGTGTAATAAATAAATATAAATTGTTCACAGTTCTTGGAAAGAGATATTAAAATCTATTGAAATAATTAAACAAAAATACAATTTTTCAATTTATAAAAGGAGTGATATAAATCGAATTTTCACTAAAACACAATTGAGTAAAAATACAATAATCTCTTTCAGTTTTTGGAAAAACAATATTAATTGAACTTTAATCAAACTTTAATCAAAAATCGAATAAAATATAATAAGTTTTGTGGAATTAGTTGAGTTACGACCGAAATAATTGGAAAAAATGTACGTGAAATAATCTGTTTCAGTTTTTGAAAAAAGCAATTTCAATTAAACTTCGATAAAAACAATCGAATATAATATTTTCCTGCTTTTGTAGAATATCAACTAAACTTTAAAAATAACTTTTAGCTTTAAAAATAACTGCGAAAGATGTCAACTATTTCAGTTTGATTTCAAAGCTAATTAATATCTTTAAGGAATGTTTTATTTAATTAATACTTTACACAACACAATTACGTCTTTCTTCGCGAGTACCTTATCGAACGTTAATCTCCAGCTAACTTCAGACGGTTACGTTAACACCCTCGTCGCCGTTTTAATCGTAAAAAGCCTCAGTAGGGCAATTTTTTTTATTACATACGTATTACTCGCGGCGGAAATATTCCGAGAATTACGCCGTTCGAAAATAACGTTTGCTAATTTCGCACCGGCCGTGCAACTCGTCGACTTTAATAGAGCCCGTTTCGAGACAGCCTCGCGCGTCGCAGGCAAGTGCAATCGCCAGTCTTTCACTTTCCATCATATCGCTTAGCTGTTTCTTGCGGCGGTTATCCCGGTCAAACAGGAGAAACCTGTCTGCAAGCGAGAAACCGGTGTCGCGATATGTGAATGACCTACAACACCGCGTGTTTTATTATATATTATTTAAGAATGTATGTGTCATGTCTCAAAGCATTGCCAAAAGTGTAGAAATTTTATAGATCGTCCTGATATTACGTATTTGAGTATCTGTGAAAAGTCTGAGCACAGCTATCTTAATTTTAACGTTCTTTGAAATTGATTTCACGGTCAAAATTTTTATCATTAATTAGGAAAAAAAAAAGAATAAATCTAAGAAGCCTACTAAATTTTGATAACTTGTAAAAATTCTAGATAAATTAAACGATAATTTTGGGGAAATTGACGAACGCTGACTATTATTATACCGCTGTTTTATAGAATTTTATTTATTATACTTTTGCTCGTGTCATTACTCTTATTCTATTATCTCGTGCCTCTTTCATTATCTTTTGCTTATTTTATTGAACGGCAAACGCGTTCCAGAAAAAAAATATTAATACAAACTACCTTTTTACTTATGTAAGCGGCTGAAAGTACATCACTTGTACTGTCTTAATTATGCAAAGGCCACGATTCAAACAGTCACGTAACGTAATTTGAGACTGTGTCGTGAAATTCGCGTATTCATTTCATGTACTTCATCCTGGCGCTATTGTCGAGGAGCTGCTTACGATATTTCACATGCGTCCTGCATATAACACGCGAGAAACGGAACACGCTATTAAACGCTATTACACGCAAATAGAGTGACCCGATTCAAACGCAAAACACATAGTTACATAAACTTTGTGTGTGTTTTGCGCGCAAAACGGTACAAAGACTCCTCGTGTCTATCTCAAATTTCTTGCATCGTTGGCTTATTAATAAACTAAACCTGAGAACCAGATGAAAAAAAAACCAATTAGCTTGAGAACGCTCTGAAGAATAATATCTTAATTGGATAGAATCTAAATTGCAATAATAATCACTATTATGGAAATTATCCGTAATAAAAAAGGCCGTAGGAACGCGAGAATTTCGCTCGTCCTCTCTTAAAAAAGCTGTTAGCGATTTTATTGTTCACGGTTTTCCGCAACGCTGATTGGTTCTCTCGCTGCGCTTACTTCGTTGCGAGAGTAACTATCATTGCAATTGGATTTTGACAGCTGTCAAATTTGTATAGATGGTTATCTATGCAATTATTGCTGCAATTTATTTTTTCAAAAATAAAAAACTAAATAGCGCGCGTCTGTGGTATGTAGTTTTTCATAAACATGATCATGATAAAATCGAGAATCAATTGTTATAAAAACTGACTGATTGACTGGTTGATTGTTACGAATACATTATATAGATAGATGACTGTCGTGAAGTGTCCTTCGTATTGTATCCACTCTGTATGATCTATAATTCATAGCGGAATGTAGGACAAAACTCCATTATAATTTTATGTACCTTGTAAATATGAAAATAATTCGAAGAATCACATTGTAAAAGAGTATGGAAAATTACATAAGTAACATGTGTAAAACACAATTGGTAGTGAAATATATAAAAGTATACAAAATTTTTTAATATTTTATATTTAATTGTACAAATATATCTTTATATTAAACGAAAAATCATATTTGTACAATTGCAGAAATAAAAATACTAAAAAAATGTTATATATTTCCACTATAAATTGTGTAATTTTACTAATATTATTTACGTAATTTGAGATAATTTTTTTATCGTGTAGTGTTGTGCTTAGACAACTTAAAATTATTTAAATAAAATAAATCACGGGCACGCGGATATTTTAAGTAAGATAAAGATGACTTGATTAAAAATTTTTGGGGGACAAAAGATAAAATTATATTTTTGATCTGAACAATCTATTATCACTTTAAAATATTCTCCTATCAAGAACTAGAGGTTGAAGTTACATAAGAACAATAACTTCATGTTAGTTGTTGATCAAATAACTATTTATAATTTGAAAAAAAATAACACTTTTTTCACCTAAGATAAAGATAGAGATAATATCTAATAACAAACCTAATTAAAGATAAGATAAAATCATTTTTTTCATTTAGATAAATATATAGATAATTTTATATATCTATTTAACGGCACACACAACTAAGAATCATATATATATATATATATATATATATATATATATATATATATACATGCATGTATCAAAATATATGCGGTATAAAATTGAACAAGAAATTCTATCCTAAAATCTGACGAGAATTACAAATCAACTCTGACGTGGACTTGAGGAATTGATCGCCGTCTTCCGTGACACACGAGGAAGTCATAAAAGCGGAACAATAACTGTCGTTTTATTAAGGTTGATCACGACGCGCGATACAAAACAAGTGGATCGGTTTTCAATAACAACGGTTCGTTAGGCGCGACCGGCGGCATAACAATTGCACTTGTATGACAGATCATACTCGCGCTCGCGAGAAATCAATTGCTGTCTAAAAATATATTTCGCCACGTGCGCCATGTGGCACACGTGCATCTCTTTGCGATGCATCGTTTCAAAATGCGTATCCTTGCATTTGCGTGCCCGAAATTGATTGGTTATTTAGATTGCCGCATATTTAAAAGTCTCTACTGCTTGTAAAAATAAATCGTTTAAGCTTCAAACATTTAAGAAAACTTGAAATATTATATTTAATATTATTTAGAATATTATTTAGAAGAATAATTAATTTTTTTCTTTCGTTCTTTCTTCTTTTTTATCTGATTATTTATTCTGATTCTCCGGTATATACTTTTTTCTTTTTCTTTCTTTTTCGTTCTTTCTCTCTTATTTTTGCATTTTTTCTTGTATTTTTGTACTTGTTCTTTCTTTCTTCTTTCTTTTTTCTTTTTTTCTTCTCTCTTTCTTATTCCCATACTGCAGTTGAATGAACTGAATTGTAACATGAGAAGCACACAAAAAATCATTTTATCGTATCAAAATTACTAAAATTATTTTATTTTGATATAATGCAAAAAATCGACTTTCCACCTCCGGTCTCATAATTCAACATAATTGCAATGAGAAAAATTAGGAGCTTTGATTTAATTCTTTTTTAAATAATATATTTTTAAATATAAATAAATTCTAATACGATAATTTACAGTTTATTTACAATTACTATGATCCTTTTTGTATCGATGAGACCAATTTTATATTTGGTTGATTTGGTGTACAATCGCGTCTCATTGGAATGGATGTCTCGTCGGTTCCACAACTTGGCGAATACGTGACGCGAATCACGACTATTTGAGAACTATAATTCCTGATATTACCACGATGCGCGTTGACGTAACGTCGTTATTAATCCGCTTCCTCGCCCGCGCAATAAAAAATTATCCTAAATTGCGACTGAATTTGATTATGACGGACGGCGCTGCCGTCAGGTGTATACATTGAAATCAGCATTGCCTTGACGGACGATAAGCGCGAGATAATAGCCGATACTCTAACAGTACGATTGCGCAGCGATCTATCGGTGACAAAAAGAAGAGATAAGAAAATATTCCACGAATTAGTTACATACACTCGAAAAAGTGTCGCGAATGAAGTGCATAAAGTACACAAAATATCAAACAAAGTATAAAGAACAGGGTCTTCCTAACAATAAGTATCGAAAGAATTTTTTTCGTTGTACTTTCTGATAAAAACAAACTTATATCAAGTCGACATTAATTTAAAATATCTCGCTTAGAATATTTTTCATAAAAAAAATTTGCATAAAAAGAATTTGCTAAATTAATCTATTTCATCTTGGTTATACTTTTTTTTTATAAAAAAAACTTGCATCAAGATTAAATTCTGCACCTTTGTCTGTACCCTTCTTTTTATAAAAAAAACAAATTCGCATTAAATTGAGATTAATCTTTGATAACAAAATAATGAAACGTATAATGCGTTATGCAATAAATGAGAAATTTGCACATGGAAAAAAATTTCTTTTTAGAATTTATCTCAAAATTATAGTCTCTCTCTCTCTCTCTCTCTCTCTCTCTCTTTTTCTCGGTTTCTCTTTCTCTGCGCGAGACAATAATTTGGTTCGCTACGTTTTTGCATCCTAGCATACAAGCGCGTGCACCTGCTCTCCGTATAATGACTCGGTAATAGAAATGTTGCGCAACGTCTTACACGTACTGTTCTCTATGCAGTTCACATACGCCGGATAACACGACCGCCTTTTTGCTCCTTATATACAATAAAATAATATACAACACGCTTAAATAATGTCAAAGCGTAGTAAAAACATTGTAGCACCCGATGACATAATGACTCGACGGAGAGCAGTAAGACGAGCTTATGCAACGTTGATAAACACACGATAGATAAAACGATCAATAATCAAACGATCAGCATTTATTTATCGAACATGAGATGATCTTCCTCAGGGGGCTATCAATTCGAGCTAACCTTTATCGAGCCCGATAATTATATGTATAAAAGTCGCTTATATATTTATAAATGCGTGTTCGCGTCTACGTGCGGTCGGTCCATAAACATTCACCCGATGCAATGTCCGTTTTATCACGTAAAAACCACGTTTTAATGTTTGCGTTAAATGTCGCGTCCGATTTTTTTTTTTTTAGCGGTCACGGTTGAGGGAAGAGATAAAGAAGGGGACACGTGCGGATTGCGTTTTTAATTAAATATCGGCTTCGAATGAATCGCCCTCTCGCGAAATCATCCGGGTAATTCCCCTCGTCCTCGTTGTTCTTCCATACGTGAAGATAATCTACCATTTAGGAAAGCGATTACTCGACTTGCTTTTCTTCCGTTATAAGCGACAGTTATCCAACAAGGAATATTTTTTAACAGTAATCTTAAAAATCTACTCATCACAAATCTTAGAAAAACTCATTGCCATATACTGAAAAAAAGTAGAGCGTCTCCTTTTGAAAAAGATGTTATAAAACCTTCAATGATTTGGCACCCATAACTCAGTCAGAGATTAAAGAAATAAACTCGTCTAGTCTTCGTAGAAGATTCTTCAATTATTTTCAATGGTCCAACGCAATTACTTTTATGATTTGTATCCAGCTAAATTCGCAGACACCTCAACAAGACTGTTCCTTCCGTGTGAAACTAAAAGAGTGAAAATCGAACTCTAATTAGAGTGACAAATCACTCGAACTTAGATATGTTCGACTTTCACTCTTTTAGAGTAAAATGTTTCACTCTAGGAAATTTTAGAGAGTAACTTAATTCACAAATCATTATTTACGGTGCGCATCTTTTCTTTCTGCGCGCAGCCAGATGGACCCTACCCCTGACGGACGTGCTGGCGGTGCGCTACGGCGACGACTGGATACCGGGCGTGAGCGTTAAGGAGAAGGAGCAGCCGACGCAGCCGACCTCGCCAACGGTGTGCCCGACGAATTTCATCCTGCACTACGCGGTACGCAGGCCCGAGAACAAATGGAGGCACCACAGCGTGACGATGAGCCACACGGATCCCAGGCAGGTCGCCTCGTGGGTGAAGACCATTCGCAACTACCTCCTAGGTGAGTCGCCGGTGACTGGCAACCGTTCTAAAAATCCGTTGGAGCGTTTAGCCGAAACCTCGCGAAACGCGAAGGCGTTTCGCGCAATAATTTTAGAATTGCGATATATATATATGCACGCGAGGAGGCGGTAGAGCATTGTCTGTTTCTTACGAAACACGAGGTGAGAGCAAAGATCAAATACCGGATTACGATCATAGTTGAGCTGGGGAGCCGGAAAAGCTCGTTGGCTCGAAAACACAATTCGCAGCACGTAATGTGGAAACGAGGAACCGACCGCCGAAGGTCACGGGCGATTAGCGCGGGGAATAATTAATGGCATGTGCCGATAATTTCCTACATCCCGTATATGTGCTGTACGCCCAAGAAGACAAGAAAGTGCATACGTATTATTTTAGCGATACGCGAAGCTGACGTCGCGTCTACAAACGTCTACAGACGCTCGTTAAGAATGTTTTGGTTACGTAAAGCAGATGAAAGATATCGAAAATTTAAGAACGGTTCTTGTTTATTTAAAAAAATCTGTACGTAAATTTTGCACGGGGACTGAAAGATAACGATAGAACGATCTGTAAAGGCTTGACTTTTTTAGTAATGCTTCGAAATGTGACACATGCATCCTTAAAAGTTCTCATGTTTCTGCACAAATCTTTTTATGGTGAAGAGTGACGAATGTCTTAAATTCTTTGAAAGGAAAAATGAGTGCAAAATGAGATATGAGGAAAACAATCGAAATTAGTCATCAAGGAATTAATGTAAAGCATAAATCAATGGGAACTTGCTAGTTCTTATGTCACCGCTGATATCATTGCGGCGGCGTAATCTAAACACAATATAATGTTTTTACTTTTTAGTAAATAAAATAAAGACATTACACGAAAAAGAAATTATCTTAAAATTTAGTCAAAATCTTAGTAGTTGTAAAAAAAGAACTTTGAAAGAATTTTGTTATAATTTGAATAAAACGTAAACTATTAGTAAAATTTACTATTATTAAACTAGAAACTATTCTATTCTTAATAACCCAAAAATTAAAGAAAAATTAATATCAAAATAAATCAAATACATCCCTTAAGAAAATTGACTTTAAATGAAGTTAAAGTTTTCAAAATTACCTTACAAATCTAAAAGTTTACTGAAGAAATTTTTAAATAATTTAAGGTTTATAAAAGGTTAATCTAAAGTAATTCAAGTTTTTTTTCTAGGGCAGAATTACACTAAATTAAAAAAATTATTTCTGAATTAGTTTAAATTCATAATTTAAAAAAAATAGAAATTATGCTTTATAAAATCAATGAAAAAGATTAAAATTTAATATTTATATAACTAGATGTAATATTAGATATAATTATTACATAATAATGTGTAAAAAATAGAAACATATAAATTATACATATACGTATCTTGATTTATGCATTTTTATATACAGAGAGATTTCAAGATAAGTTAAAGATAAGCCTATTGCGATAAGCCTTCAATTATTGATTACCGCTTTATAGAGCGAATTGTTTCTATGGCAAACATCTACCTTTCTAAACAGTATTTTTCCATCACGATCAAAGCCAGAAACGTAATATGCAAAGTCTAGTTAACCCAGTTGGAATCGACGTAAATCGCGATGAAAGGCCTGCGCCACGGAAACACATGCGATGGCCCTAAAACTTTCATAGCACAGCATAGCCGGCAAATTAGTTTAGTTTGCACGAAAGTTTTTATCACGGATTTAGCTTCACGAATTTCAATAGTTCGCGAATTGAATTGCCGCTCTCTATTATTTGCAATAGCTTCCGAACTGGAAATCGCTGCTACTTTCGAATTTCGATACTTTTTAAATTGAACGTGGTTGCCTCTGTTCTTTAATTTCGCCGTCCAGTTTCGTGTATCATCCCGGTAGGAAGATTTTGCAAACATTGCACAATAATGACATTAAAGCTTGTGCTAAGATGATTCGCCATAACGCAACAGTTTTGTCAGAATATAATTCTTAAATAATATTTGTTAAAAATGAGACAAATATTGAAACATAAATATTTTGCATTTATTTCAGCATTTAAAATTATCACATAATCTTCAATATTTTCACAATATAATGCAACAATAATGCAGCAATAATAATGTGCAATATTTACAGCATTTAATCTTCATTATTTAATTCAAAATTAATCAAAAGGTATTACAATAAATTTAACAAATATCGCTTATTCACTAGACATTTAATAAAGATTAAAAAAGAGGCACTTTGTCTGACAGATTAGTTGCGTCCGTTGGAGAGTTAAGTATCTCATTGATAGTAATAGCAATCAGAAACTCTTAAATCATTCCTACATTAATGCAAACAAATATTGAAACATTGCAATATTACACATTCCACGTTTTAATATTTGTGCATCATAATTTAGGAATAATTGGGGAATAATTAGTCTTTTGTACACAATTATATTTCTAAATGTTTCAAACATGTTACGACTGAAATATTTTTCTCAATTATTGCGCAATTTATTTCTAAATTTAATTTTGCAAATGTACTGTTAAGATATCGCTATTGTTATGCCAACATACCATTTCAAAATTTAATTACGCAAACATTTATTAATGTTTTATAAAAGGCTAACGTTTCTACATCTATTTTCTCAACTATACCCTCATAATGACGGATTATATCTTTTCCTATCGGGGCAATTTCTACAAAACAGTTTCTCCCATTTCGCTGTTTCTTAATTCTCGAGTTAAATTGAATTACTGCTTTGCTTAAAAGCGACGCAAAACGAATCAAGTGAAATGCTGTATATTCATCCTAATAGAGAAACAGAAAGAGAGAGAAAGGAGGGGGGAGAAAGAGAACGCAAATTTTAATGAATGATGAGACAATAGGGTGGGCGTGCTCTAAACTACCCCTGTCGACCCTATGTTGCGAGCCAACAGCCAGTATTGATCTCTGAGTGTTTGCCGTGGCCGTGTAATCGTCGTTTTCACGAAAAAAGACTCTCCTTGTTCGATTATCGACGTTGCATCGCGTGTCGTAAGGAGGAATCGATCGGGATACTTTATATGATTAAAACCATGCCTTCCCTTCTCCGAGTCTCCGTTTGACCCACTTTCGTTTTTAAACAAAAAGTGAAGTTTATTAAATAGCGACGAAGAGAAGGAATGAAGTCGATTAAAAAAAAAAAACTTTATCCGTTTTACTACAGTAACGAGAGTTTCTGCGGAAAAACGATTTTTTATCAACTAGCGCGATAAGATACATACATGACTTTGTAAAAATACAATGCTTTGACGCTAATGGCATTTTCTTTTAGCTTCTATTTGTATAATAGAGGCCTTTGCATAAAAATAAATACTTCATTTAAATCTCAAAAATCATTTGCATGAAATAAAAAAGAAATTATTTAAGTGTACATATTAATATTTAATTAAAATCTAAAAAATTCCATGCGTAATATAAAAACATTTATTAAGAAATATTTAATTTTTATATAAAAAAATAATTAAAATCTAAAGAGTTATCTCAAAGACTTCCCAAAGTTCGAGGGATTGAAAGGTTGAAAAGCGCAAAAAATTCTTGAAACTGCGTGAATCGAAAATCGAATTTAACTTACCAAACTGGTCGTTTCAGGCCTGTCGTATCGGCCGCGAAAGGTGATGCTGTTCATCAATCCCATAGGCGGTAAAAAAAAAGGTGTCAAGATCTGGGAGAAGGATGTTCAGCCGCTTATGACCATCGCCGGCATCGAGACAAAGATGATCGTCACGGAGCGCGCCGGCCACATTCGTGACGCTCTGCTCACGGCCGACTTGAGCGACCTACATGTGAGTGTCCTGTTCTTGCAAGGCTAACACTCTATTATTTTCATGTGAAGTCCGTACAGGCATGCATTTGTGGAGGTCCAGATCCAAACGCTTCGATGTGGCAAATAAGCGTATTTGCACCTGTTACATAAAAGAAAACCTGATTAGTTTAAGAATTTTTTAAATTATATAACAGTATCAAATATTTGTATCAAATTAAAACTAATATATTCTACTTAACAATTGTTGTTTCATATATAAGCAAAAAATTATATTGAGTTATATGATTGTTTTGATAATAAGCGTTAAAAAGTTTCAATTCTTGAAGATATTCCTGTTATTCCATCCAATGTTTTCTTCATCTAACTTATGAAAATTATTATTGAATAATAAAAATATATTTCTCTTAATAAAACTAGAACAAAATTTTTAGTGTCAGCAAATTATGTCTATTTAACGCTACGCAATTTTATTTTAGTATTTAATATTTTGAAAATAAAGATATTCTCAAAACAAAAATGTTTTTTCTCTGTGTACATCTATAAATTCTTTAGATATTTAAAATTATTATTTAAAAATATAAACGCGCGCTCATTTCGAATATTTAAATTATAACGTATAAATGTAAATATATAACATTACAAGAGATTAACTTATCAGTTAATTAATTAATCGATTCTCACATTCAATTATACATAACGGTTAAAGATTCGAGATTGTACTTAAACTTGACCTTTCGCGTCGTCAAGGCGGTGGTGTGCATCGGCGGCGACGGTACCTTCGCTGAGGTTTTTAACGGGCTCATTCTGAGGGCGGCAAAGGATCAGCAGATCGATCCCAATGACCCTGATGCCAGGCTGTCCAGTCCCGCCTTGCCGGTCGGCGTTATACCCAGCGGTAGCACCGACACAGTCGCCTACAGTCTGCACGGCACCACCGATGTGCAGACTGCTGCGATACACATTATCTTTGGCGACTCGATCGGTCTGGACATCTCATCGGTTCATAACAATCGCAACCTGCTCAGGCTCTACGCCAGCGTGCTCAGCTACGGTTACCTGGGCGACGTAATCCGCGATAGCGAGAAGTTCCGCTGGATGGGCCCCCGTAGATACGATTGGTCAGGTAAGCGCGGTTCAGAAACTTTGGATTGTTTTAATTAAACACTAGAAGTGAGCCGAGCGATTATTGTTGGCTATTTCTATTTTTTTAATTAATATCCTATTTTTATCGTGTAAAAAAGGATAGGATTTCTTAGATTTATTAAGATTAAGATTAGTTGGATTTTTTATTTTTCAGGATTTAAAAAGATATTAGCGAACAAGGGCTACGAGGGTGAGATCGAGCTGCTGTCGGACCCGTGTCATCCGGCGGGCAGCACCAGGTGCATGAAGAACTGCTTACGGTGCCTGCAGCACATGCACAATAGCGTTCCCGACGAACAAATCTCCAGTAGGTGTTAGAAAACGGAAGTGAATGGAAATCAAGTGTATAAATGCAGTTACGAAACCGCTAGAATTAAACGAATAACATCTTCACACACAGAAGAAAAAAAGAAGAAAAATATATCCAATAATAATAATTTTCACGAGTTGAGAAGAAAAAATCGGATAGAAAATATCTTTAGATCAAGAATTAAAATTTGAATTAATATTGTTATTAATATTATCAAAACAATCATATTGTACTGCTATTTAAATTACTGTTACATTGGAATAAAAATATAATGCTGAAATTTACGATAATTAAATTCAATAAATAAAATTAAATTATACATAAACGAGGTCATAACGCAATCACATATAAGCAATAAATTAGATTTACGAAGCAATGGTTATTAAACAGAATATATTAATTTCAATTTAATGCTAATGTTCGCTACTGTATCTTCTGTGCAGGATGGGTGACGGTCAGAGGAAAGTTTTTCATGGTCAATGGAGCGAACGTGTCGTGCGCGTGCTCAAGGAGTCCCATGGGCTTCAGTCCGCACTGTCACGTGGGCGACGGCTGCGTGGACGTGATTCTAATTCGACACACATCCCTGATAAACAACGTCAGATTGTTGCTCAGGCTGTCCAGCAAACGGAAGACTGTGGTACGCGCGAGTCTCAAACATTTTTTTTTCCGAATAATATATTATGACCAGTTATTGATGTTTTCTCTGCTCGGGTAGCTGTGTTTACTATATTAATCACTACTTACAGACATTTAGCAGCTTCACTGTCGGTGATGTTGTATTTACTTGCGTACCATGTGTATCATCTGTGCTTTCAGTAACAAGTCATTCTTTAAATCAAAATTTAAATTGAACAAGTATTATTAAATTTTTTCCGCGGCAGCAAAGCTGTTAAGATGTCCAATCATAATTATTAAATTCAATCCTAATTGTAACAAAACTATTTTTTGCCCCGAAAAATGCAACAATTTATGTTTGAATAATTACTTGACAATTTGATAAAATAAAGAATAATTTTTAAATTATAATACGACGATTAAAAATAATTATGACACAATATATTTTCACGTATTCTCAAGGGCTCATATATCTCTGTTGCAGTACGAGCTACCATTCGTCGAGGTCTACCGGGCGAGACAGTTCACGTTCCACGCCCTGCCGACGCTGCCGCTCGAGAGCGCGGCCCGTTCGAGCTCACAGCTAAGCGTGTGGAACTGCGACGGCGAGGTGATCGACACCACCAATGTGAAAATCAGGCGAGTAAAAAAGAAGCGGCAGCTTATCGCATTATCGATATATACGAGTGTCCTTAGTCTCCATTTCGAGCCGCCTCCGAATAAATTTCGAATTTTTTATCTTATTTCCAAAACCCACGTACGCGCAATTTAAATGCGACACGGTTGTGCCTCTTCGCGCTACCGTATTCCACACTTCTAATATTTTGTCTGTAGTTCGCACAGGAAGCGCATTGTCTTACTTGTTGCCGAATGTTTACGCAGGGTACACTGCCAATTACTGAAGGTCTACACGAGACGGGCTCAGGAATCGGCTCGGGAACCGACGTGCCTCAGCTGTTCCACGTGAACGAGTCGGAAACGAGGTCGTCGAACGGCGGCGGCCGGAGACTTCGGTCTTCCAAGGCCGCGATCCCGCTCCGCGAGGCTTTCGCGAAGGCGCAAAGTTCCTTTGTCTTGCCCTATTACACGATCGCAATATATCCCATACGCCATTACCGTGAATTGATTGAAAGAATCATTCGTTCCTACATTTATTTAAAAAAAAAATTAATAAATGAATAAAACGAATGATTTTTTTCATCAATCTAACATTTCCAAGCGCATCCAACGCGGGAATAATTGTACGCGTTGAATACACTGTTTCACATTATTTTTTAACCCTGGATAAGTTTAACTTTTATTTTATAACTGGTGGCGACGAGTAAAACTTGTGCTCCCAAATAATAATAATCGCTGTTAGAATCCTGGGTAATATTTTTCACAATAAATCTTTTACAGTGTTTAAAATATTATTAGCATCAATGTTATTAAATTGATTATCAATTTTATATTGTGATATAAAACTTTATATGGTGATATATTGACAATGTTATAGCCATATTTAAAATGATTTTATATCACATATAATCAATATTATTTTTTAATATAAAAATCTTTTGTTATTATCTATATATTAATATTCGACAATTATGTTGTTAATTAAGAGTTATGTATCAATAATTCGATATGGCAAAAATCATGATTGAGATATGTCTACTAGAAAATATATATAAATTCACACAAGAAATATTATCAAATATTAAATTTCTATTTTCTCCAATTAATTAAAATGTTATACACATTACAGTTTCTACTTTAATTTCTATTCGTTGTTAAAGTTTTACTTCAAGTGAGCAAGTTTGACTCGTGGCCGCTGATCTGGAATTAAATTAATAATTACCACGTAATATTACAAGGTTCTTTCAATTTTTTCTAGATGGGCATAAGTAACAGTATTGTAGATGAGCAGACACCATACTGAAAAAAAAAGAATTATACAATGAATCGTTTAATATAATACTTATAAAATAGAAAAATAGAAAAGTAAAATTATCTTTGTTACATTAATCACTTAATTAGTATTATCTCATTCAACATTTAGTAGTTATTGCCAAATCGGTCTTCTCTTTCAGTATACCGTGTCTCTCGATTCTCTACTATTCCATCTAGAATCACAAAAAAAAAGAATTTTGTGCAAGTGTTGATCGTAACATCGACCGGAATCGGGCGATTAATCTGGGCACAGGTGATTGATTAAAAAATCAACGCGCAAGCTTACTATAATCTCGGTTCACGCCTACGTGTAATTCGTCTCGGCGTGCGTCGAAATTATTTATAACTTCTTTATCGTTGCATTTGACGACTCTTTGGTAATTGATGCGCTTTCCGAGAATATATTGAACATTCCAACTGTCGGCGCGACGCAAACCACAATGGCGCTTAAATTAATTTTATATACATATATGCGTCGACTATATTTTCTACATAAAACGTTAATGCAGAGAAAAAAATATATATATACACACATATGTTACATCATTGCGATACGTCTGCTCGGTCTTGATTGCATGATGTTCAACCCTGGAGTGTTATTCATATTTTTTTCATGTTAACACCACTCTAAATGAAAATTCTGGACATAGAATTTTTTAACATTTTTTCTTTTATAGATTACGAGATGTTAGTCTAACTGAACTAACACCATTTCAATATAAATCTTATTAAATTTTATTTCATGAAAATTTATTGTAATGAAATGTTATTTTATGCAATCAAAATTTTAATACTAAAAGCTAAAGCTTTTATTATTAGAATTAGCACTTAGGTGAAAATTCATCCACAAACAGTAGGACTTCAGGATTAAAAGTTCAAGTGGATTTCAGTTGAAATTACCGTCCTGCGCGTTTCTCGATTACTTGTTTCTACGCTTTTATCGCGAGTGTATTTGTTAGATGTTTGCTGAAAACCGATCCAGAGACTGCATTTATCATGGTCTCCTCGCGACGCAGAAACTAACGATAACACTACCAAGCCAATTATACTTCTACGTTTTGTACTTAAAGCGTTTTATCGACGCCCACAAATTCAGAGCGACAAATTATGAAGGCGTGGCAAAATTATGGTTACTTAAATTTATTATATATATTATTGATAAAAATATTAATTGTGAATTTATTTTAACAATAAATTTGCAATGAATAACAATCAATTTCGTTGAAAATTTAAATGATAATATTATCACAATAAAATTAAAAAATTTTGGCTCGTATAATTAAACGCAATTTAATGCCTTAAATTGTAAGATTTTTTTACATTTTCGCCTTTTATGTAAAGACAATCAAGGTACAAAAATGGTGCTTGAATTTTAACTCTAAGCCTAATTTTAAACTTGAACTCTAAGGTTTAGAGTCTAATTTAAGTCGACACAATTTAATAATAATTAGTGAGCTTTCTTCTGATAATTTCCATATTTATTCGCAAAAGTATTTGATAGTGCAAACTATTTAAATGCGAATCGAATCAAATAAAATTTGAAATCTCCACAATTCGAATCCCAACTATTCGAAAATTTCGAATCTAAATTATCTAAAAGTTTCGAAAACAAATAACATATTAAAAATCTTAAAAAATCATATTTAAAATGGCTTTATATCACGCAATCAATATTATTTTTTTTACATAAATAAATCTTTTATTATTTGTATTAAAACATTTTTAATCTATGCTAATAATTACGTTATTAATTAAAAGTTGTGTCAACGATTCGATTCAATTCAGCGTAAAGAAACTTTGATTCACATTACAGTATTTAGATTAGAGTATTATTTGTATATATTAAAAAGAGAGAGAGCGAGAAAGAGCGCATTATGTGGACAAAAGATGCGATTATTTGCGATTAAAATGCAGATATTTATGCAAATGTACAGAACTTGATTGCATCGCCAATGCTTCAGTGTTTTAAGAAATCACTTATCTTGGAAAATATAAATTCCGTAATTTATGAAATAACTTGCGAAATAAGATTTTTTTCTGCTTTTGATTCTAAATTCAATGAAAATCTTGACAGAATTAATATCACTATACATTTCAATGAAAAAATAATTAAGCGATAATGAAAAAATATTTTAGCGTATAATGTTTTGATTTCGCAATTTCTACTTCTCATGTATTTTGCATAAATATCTGCATTTATGAGGCACTTAAAATTCTTGACAAATTCTGTTGATAGTCATCAAGTGGAAGACATTCGCAGTCGAGTGCGATTTCTATCGCTAATATTCTATTTTTAGTGCTCTAAGCAGGTGCTATTTTGCGTCGTGGGAAATTAGACATAGATGGGTCTCGCACGTGTGAAAGCGTAATCGACGGATTAAAGCATAAACGGCACTATGTAGTGTAGATAGAGGCGTTTTATCAATGTAGTCAGGTCGTAAAAAATTCAGGGGAGGAATTAAGACGCTCGCCATCATCGCGTTCGTTGTTCGTAGAAAAAAAAAACAACTTCCTCGATGCAGCTATAGGGAACGATGCAATACGCAATATATTTTAGGAAATATTACTTTGAAGTATATTTTTCGACAAGAAAGATTAGACACTCGATTAGCGTAAGATTTAGATCGTACGCACACACGTTTGACTCGTTCCTCTGAGTAACAACATATCATAGATTTGTATAGATCTATAGAGGATTCGCGCAGTGAAGATGTATATTTTTTCATTTGCGAGTTCACATTGTTCGCGCGATTTAGACAGTGTGTCTTCTTAAAAACGAAAAAGGGCAGCTTAGACTTAATGCATTAACAAAGTAGTGTCACCGAAGCAGCATATAATGTATACGATATCGAAAATTGTACAGATATACATATATTTTTTGTTAATCGCGAAATTATATTTATATATATAGAAAAAGTGGACAAGTACAGCGAATCAATGTGATGACCTATTGACCAGCGGTAGTATATATTATTTTGATTCACTGGAAAGGTGCACCAAGCAACACACGCGTGGCTGCACGGAATAAATTATATTAACTTTCTATGTACTGTGTATCTTATTTTTACATACCCCTCCTCTTTTTTTAATGCCTCCTATTTATATCATAATAACAGAATACTTTTTATAATTGTAGACAAAAAAATATCTTTAGTTATATAAATATATCAGTAAGAGAATTAAATTATTCATAAATAAATTTATTATTATTCTATTAAATAAAATAGTTAGCCTATTAAATAAATTTATTTAAATTATTCTTGATTTTATTATTCTATTAAATAAAATTGTCATTTATGTCAACTATATGAAAACGTTATATTTTTATATACAAACAAGAGCTATCTACAGAGACATCAAGGCATCGTCAATTTATTATATTAATAATAATGCGTATCACCTGTTTGGTGCATAATAGTTAAACAATTTGTACATTTTCACTAATCTTTCAGTTGCACTATTTCGTTTTCACTTTCACTTTTGGACTCGATGTACAGCTGTTCCCTTGTGGACGACATTAACTTAAATACCACTGGAATTACAGTCAAGATGGGATTCTTTTTCTGCAAACATCGTATCCAAGATAACAGAGAGTCTTTCGAGGACGTGCCGGTAGCGCACATTGCAAAGTATGTGCCGTCGTCCTGCTCGTGGACCGTTGGTGCAGGAATTATTTCTTTCTTATCCCAGAAAGGTATTTTAATATTCGAAACATCTGTAAATAAAAATCATATCAGTTTTTTTAAATAAAAACTTCGATATTTGGACAATTTGTATACAACAAACATATTTATATACACAATTAAATCGTCATAATATAATTAATCATTTTTATTTTATTTATTTACTTTTATATACATGAGTTTTTAATTTACTCTACAATCAATAGCGTTCAGCAGAAGAGAACTTTACAACTATTTTTCAGATTTTTATTTCAATAAACATTACAAATAAATTTATACGTAATTAAATACTCTTTCTATAATTTCTGTTTTATATTTTTATATGTTTTGAATGAATATTTAAGAAATTATTTTTTTTTATAATATTCACGAAAAATAAATATTATATACAAACCAAAATAAGCATATGGATATTCCTGTAAAATCTGTTATCTGTAAAATCTTTTCCTTAAAAAAATGTCCAATATGGGTTTTAAACATGTTTAAAACATATTATATTATAATAATTATTATATTAGTAATATTTTATATATATGCAAGAAGTAACCTAGAGTAGTTAGCGTTATTTAATTACCATCAACATTTTCACGAGGTCTTCTTTCTTTTGGCGTTCCTCTAAGGATAAAATAATCTATACACTGATCCGCCACCCATACCGTATATGGTCCCTCGACAAAGATCGGAGTATCAGGGCACTCCTTTCGCAACAGTTCTTCCTGCTGCCCACTCATCGCCGACACGATCCACGTATCCTCGATGGCGTCCTCCACGTCCTTGGTCTCGAATTCTGTGATCTTGGTCTGCACGTCTACACTGGAGATCTTGCTCATCGCCAGTCGGGCGAGAACCCGCGGGTCTTTGGGCGCTGGCCTCGAGCAGGGCCAGGGATTCAAATTGGCGAACTTGGGCATCCAGTACATCATCCGCCAGAACTTCTTCAGCGGCAGGCCGTGCTGGCCGAAGATGTTAAGCAGCATCTCCTGCATTTCCAGATCCGGCATCACGCAGTTGTGCTCCATCTTGCCGAGCAGATCGACCGCGACGTACTGCTGCTTCGGGTAGTGCATAAACATGGTCTGATAGGCGTTACGGGGGACGAACTTGCCCTTGGGCAGCACGTCCAGGAGAGCCTTGTACACGGCGAGGTCGCGGTTCACGCCGAAATCGTCCATGTACTTGAGGGCAACCTGTATGAACTCCACGTGGCCGCGCCGCGCCTCGTTGTTGTTCTTGTACTCGCGCAGGATGTCCAGGTAGGCCTTCTTCTCCTTGTTCTCAGAGTTCGCGAACGCATGGAGCACCAGGGCCGACGACTTGTTGTCTTCCTTCTTGTCGTCGTCCTTCGCGTTCTGTCGCTGGCTGACGTGGATGGCGCGACTTAACGGCCGGCTCTCGACCTCGCGCAGCACTGGCTGCCTCAACAACACGGTGACGTTCGACGCGAGTACGAGGCAGTTCCGAGTGATCCGCGAGAGCATGTTGACGGACGTGATCTCCTAACCACTCCTAGCGCGTCATCTTCACACGCCGAATCTCACCCGCGAAAATCTCGCACTCGCGAGGTTATGATACGATTCGTGGAGCGTGGAGCCACTTAACCTAACCTAACCTCTTTTCTTTCATTCTCTTCTGCGCCACTCTTCAAGATGGACAATTGATTTTATGCATTTCAGACTTGTGGTTGAATTTTGAATAAATTTTTGAATAAAATTTGACCAAATTTTAAGTGAATAAATTTCTATGAATTTTCTTTGAATTTTCTCTAAACTTTATATTTTTTTATGGATTTTCTATAAATTTTCTATAAATTTTTTACAAATTTAAGAGGGCGCATTTCTATAACTGCAGTTAATGCAGAAAATTCTTAAAAAATTTTCTTAAAACTCGTAAAAAATGTTTAGCAAATTCATTAAAAAATTTTGTTTAATTCAGAAATACTTAATTTTTTTATTTTCTTATTTGTTTCGTGGAAAGGAGCAAAAACAGCATATAATCAATTCATTAATTATTTCACTCCTTTGAAGCTCTAAAAGAAAACTGGTGTCGCTTCCTATCCATGCAATTATTTCTTCTAGCGCATATCTTTGCTTCTTACATGTTTTGTTTACAACAGGAAAAGAAAGTGGTCGAGTTGTGAGAATTTACTGAATTATGAGAATTTCATGTTTGTTCGATGATACACGATGAGTGAAAATTTGGAGAACATTAATCCGAAGCTCTACAAAAAATTAGATGACCGAGAGATTACACTCGAGGAACAAAACGATGATATTGCGGACGAATTTGATGCACGTGAGATTTTCGGTACATAACCTCGAAACATATTGTCTATTATGCATGAAATTATGTAATTATATTTTTTTGCTAGAGTTAATAATAATAAAATATGATATTTTATTATCTATTTTCTTTTAATTTCTATGTTTTTTATTGGCGTAATTTCGAAAGTTGAAAACATAACCCCCAAGTACAAACAATAAAATATGTAATATTTTAATGTTTTATATAATATTTTACATTTTAGCTAAATAGTTATTGCATTTGTTAATGCATCATGTGGTATTTAATAGAGTTTAAAAAGCATAATATAATTTACAGATATAATTAGAAATATCAATGATCCCGAGCATCCTTTGACTCTGGAGGAATTAAATGTAGTGGAACAGAATCTCATTGAGGTAAAATTTTTTTTACAGCAGACCAGTTGCTATACTGATTTGCAATAAACTTTCTACCTAACTTTTGCCAAACTTCAAATATATCTATTTTATTTTAAGAACAAGTATATTTTGTTCAACTATAAGAACAGATTTAATATTATACTGGACTTTGTACTATATTTTGAAATTGTGTAAAACTTGTATGTTGCAGGTTGATGACAAAAGGAATAGAGTAGATGTAAAATTTACACCTACAATTCCACACTGTAGTATGGCCACTCTAATCGGATTGTCCATTCGCGTGCAACTGCTACGTGCTTTACCTGCTAGATTCAAAGTCAGCGTGGAAATCTCCCCAGGTACTCACGTCTCGGAAGCCGCAGTGAACAAGCAGCTCGCGGACAAAGAACGTGTGGCTGCGGCTTTAGAGAACTCTATGTTACTTGGCGTGATCAATCAATGCTTGGCACCGAAAAATTAGCAAGTCACATAAATTCTGCGATTACGGAACTAATTAAAATGTCCTCGTGATTTTGTTATTATGTATATATATGTTGTAAAGTAGCTCTTATATCTCATTTTGAACAATGAACGTAAGCTGGTATTTATTAGTCAGTTTTTATATTTAAAACTATCTTAAGTGCTGCAGGAAATTTTGTTATGCAGGAAGCTTTGAATAAACTGTGAAGAGAGAAAAATTTGAAATATAAAGAAGGAGAAAAAGCAAAAAGAATTGCGAAAATAGATTAGATTGAAACAATTGAGACTTAAACAAAGAAAAACAGAAACTGAAAGAAAAAGAACGTAAAGATTTACTTTTTTCTACAAAATTGTTGCAAATAAAAATTGCGAAAAGTATTAATATATAAATTTTTATTTGTATTTTGTTATTTAAACAACTTTTTATTCTATGATAAGAATAATTTTATAGATTTTATTATCTGAAATAATGTTTTTCGAGAGGATTTAATTTATTCGTTTTTATCAATATGAAAAGAGGGCAAATATTATACAATTGGATAGTCTTGAAATAAAAATGATTATGAATACCAGCAGAATTACAAAAATTCTTTAAGAACTGCAAAACTGCTGTGAATAATGTGAATAATGAATCTTGATTTTATAAGAATAAATTATTTGAAATATATTAGTGATATATGTATAGAAATATATCAGTGATAGAAATATATCAAATATACATTAATGTAAACAAATTTGTTTGAAATGTTGCATTGATTAATAAGATTATTGTGTATAATTTTACAAATATTAAAGAGCAGTAATAAAGTTATGATGAAATCAATAGATATTTTAATACATCAAATAAAAATAGAATAGAATAGGAAGAAAAGGAAAGCAGAAAAATATATACGAACAAAGTTACACTAATTGTAAACTTATATCTAATTAATCATTATATATGTTTATGATAATTTAACAGCGATAATAGTCTTAATTATTCAAAGAAACAATATTCTAAGATAGATTTAGATAGAATTTTAATGTAAACAATATGACTTTTATGAATTAAATAAGAAAAGTGTAAGGAAATATTTAAGATATTCACTTCTTAAATTAATTTTTTTATAACTAAATTTAACTCATTAATGGCTTATAAAACTAATTTAGTTACATTAAAAGTTGCATTAAAATTAAATTTAAAATATGTATCATGTGAATTGGAAACACAATTTTGTAATATTGTTGTTTAAGCAGAATCAAAAGTATTATTACTTAAGCTTTTTGGAACAATAATTTTTTCGTTGAGAAGCACATACACTTGATGCCTTTTTTTAAAATTTAACTTGTCTTCATGTAGACCTAATCTCGAAATGTACGGGGTATAATCCTGAACTTAAATCGTTTAAAAAACGCGGCTTATCGTGCTCGTTGACCACGTGACTCACGTCATGTGACATATGTTTTGATCAACATGGCGCCTCTGGCTGTCAGAGTGCGATGAGGCCGTGGAGACGATTTCTGCTGTATTTCGCGTCCGACAGCTAACAAAAAGATGCCCGTTGACATTAATCGATTGACGGAAGGTTGGCTGGAGCTAGAAAGCGATCCAGGTACGTTGTTAATCTCGAAACGCATCTGTCAATCAGTTGTCAATGCAGACCTGATGTCAGTTACTTAGAAAATACGTAAATTCAATTGTGAGCAAAGTTATAACTTTTCATGCCTGTTCAGGTCTGTTCACGCTACTCTTGGAAGACTTTGGCGTGAAGGGGGTCCAGGTGGAGGAGATTTACGATCTGCAGAAGTCGCTAGAGGGCCCGGTCTACGGCTTCATCTTCCTGTTTCGATGGATCGAGGAACGGCGCTCCAGGCGAAAGGTCGTGGAGCAGGATGAGAGCTTTGTCAAAGATGAAGAAATTGTTAACAACATCTTCTTCGCGCAGCAGGTATATATAGCTTTCGTCGTAGCCAATGTCCACTGCCTATTATACATAGTAGGATTTTGAAATTTGTTGGAATACTATAGCAAGAAAGTTCTTAAAAGTTAATGCTTTAAATAAAAATGTGCAAGTAACTAATTTTTCGAGAACTTGACCCTTTATATATAAAAAAGTATACAAAATGTGTCATCTTTGTGACACAGTATTACACAATGTTATGTAACTATCGCAGGTGGTCCCCAACAGTTGCGCCACTCATGCGCTGCTCTCGGTTCTGTTGAATTGTCCGAACATCCACCTGGGTACAACTCTGTCGCGGCTAAAGATGCACACATCTGGTATGTGTCCGGAGAATAAGGGCTGGGCGATCGGCAACACGCCAGAGCTGGCTTGTGCTCACAACTCGCACGCCATGCCCCAGGCGAAGAGGCGGCAGGATAAGAACACTGGCGTTTCTACAGGCAGATTTACCGGCGAAGCCTTTCATTTCGTGAGCTACGTGCCGATAAACGGCAGACTATTCGAGCTGGACGGCCTGAAACCCTATCCTATGGATCATGGGCCATGGAAGGAGCACGAGGAGTGGACGGAACAGTTCAGACGCGTCATCACCGACCGTCTAGGCATGGCGACCGGCGAGCAGCTGCAGGACATTAGATTCAATCTGATGGCAGTCGTGCCCGACAGACGTCTCGCTATTTCGCACAAGTTAACGATGTTGAAGACCAACCGACAGATAGTCCTGGAGGCTCTGCAGCAACTGATGAAACTGAGCCATCAAGACGGCAGTAACACTGAGAAGAATTCCCATAAGGAGATCGATCCGGATAAGGAGAAACGAGAGTATGAAAAGAGGGCCAAGACCGAGGATGAAAATGGATTGCCCCCTAAGACAGAAATCGAAGAGTCGTCTTCCACAATTCCGACTATCAACGTTGAGAGAAATAACGGAGATTCGGCGGTGGTTATCGATGAATCGGTCTCCGGCATCGCATCTGGGAAAACCGAATCCACGTAAATAGCAATTGAGTTAGCTTTATTCATGTAACTCATAATGCACATTTTGCCCACAATACACTTTATTTAATCGAGGAAATTGAATTAAATTTCGTGGCACTTAGCGATAGAGAATCTAACAGCTTGTAAGCATAAACATTGTTAATTTTTAAACTACAGTAATATCCTATGCTTGTTATTTAAAAACAAAGAAAAATTGAAGTAATAATCCATTAGAAAAACGAGCAGAAATAATCACACACAATACACATTTACTTTGCTCAATGCCGAGTTAATCAACTTTTAACTGAAAAAAATTAACAAGTTTAGCTAATTGATAAAAACTGAATTAAGTTAAAACTTGTACTATATGTTTGTTAATAATACAATTTAGATTGATTTATGACTAATCATAAAATACATTTATAACTAACAAAATTTTATTGGTGCTGTAGTTTCTCGATATAAACGTTTGATTTCAGTGGAATGGAGAAGGTGGTGATGTGCGCTCTAGATTACGCGACGCCGTTGCGAATTCAAACGTCGCCGGCTCACAGTTCTTCGAGTACGGACACGTCGTCGGAAATCGGATCGGCCTTTAACTCGCCCACTCAAGGTACAGGAAAGAAAAAAAAGAGAATAAAGAAAACACTTTACTTCACGGCAAAGCATCGCACAGTCGTCTGGTGGTGCACACTTTCTTGCTCTGGCAGAATATCAGGGCGTTTGGGCACGTCATTCGGATTGACTTGATCTCTTCGGAATCCGGCACACTGTAACAGATGTAGTAGTGAGAATTGGAAGCGGGATCCTTTATCTTACCGAGCTCGCGACACAATCTCTCCTCGGACGCTCCCTCGTCGTACGTCTTCGTACTTTCGTTCTCGGCACGCTTGAGAAATATCTCATTTGCGAATATCTTGTTCCTGTCGCATGTTTTCGCGCTCTCGACGTCGCAGATTCGCGAGTACATGTTAAAAGCTGTGTGCGACGGGCAGGAGTATTCTATCACGGCGGCCGTTTTTGGTTCGCATGTGTAGTATCGGTTACAGTCAGTCCTGTTCGGTAGACGGACGTTCCTCGTGCACGCCACAACACTAACGGTGTTCCGTGACGTTAATCGATGCGCCACAGCCCTGTACCGTTCGATCGTGAGGTACTGTTTGCTCCCAAGATTATCGCTGATCCTTATTATGCTATTGTCGGAGTCCAGGCTGTCGATTAGCAGCTCCAGGGCGCTTCCCGTCGAAACGATGCTGTCCGTCGTCGTCGCGATGACATTGTCCACCTGAGGACGAAGTCCGTTGGTTTCCACCGGTTTGATCGATTCACCGTTATGTAACTCGTTTCCCTCGGTGTGGCTGCCTAGCGCGAGGTCGTTCAACGATACGTTCTGCCTTCGATTGTGGGACGCGAATATGGTAATAATTTGTGTCTCTGGCTTTACGGTCGTGGCGTCTTCGATGGGTACCGTCAGCGAGCTCGATACCGTAGCCGATACCTCGTTGCTGTAGGCGTGCAACTGATTCATCAATTCGTTCATCCATTTGAAATGACTGTCCACGATGCTCTTGTATTCTTGTATTAGGGACAATGGCAATTGCCCTTGGCTGTTTGTGTACACGTACAGATAATTCTCCTCCCTGTGATAGGACGCATTTTTCACGCTCTTATCTACGTGCCTCGTTTCGTCTGACTCTTCAAATTCAATTAAGGGATACGCGGTCACCGCCTCGGTCGTCGGATCGGAGAAATTATCGATCACATAGGAGGAGTCGATCGTTTTGGAGAATCCCGAAGGATCCTGCGTGTACCCGAGATAGCTGGTATCCGTCGGGGGGACGCGTTCGGTCGACAGCGTGTCGCATGTCCAAATATCACCGGGAATCACGCATATCCGTAAATATGGTTGGAACACCTGAAATCACATTTTGAACATTTGTTAGCGGTTACACCATTAGAATTAGGGGGGGCCAGCTCTGTTTGTCTTGTTTATTAACGTCTCACCAAGCCCTCGGAACACTTTGACGGGACCCATACGTAACCGCCGTCGGGCAGATTCACGCAATCGTAGAAAATCGTGCAGCTCGTTTGATGCGGTTTCCTCGGTTCCGGACATTTTGAGGAACTCGCCTGGCAGATCAGACTGCACGCGAGAAAGACCGATACGAACCGCATCCCGGATCGCTGACAGACTGCAACTCATCTGTTGGAATCCGCTTTCGGACGTTATGTACTTTTCACACGCGCGTACAAACTCGTTCATCTCTGCGTTTTGTTTCGCACCTTCCACGTACAGTTACTTGACCTCTTCCTCCATTACGCACCATCTATTTGTTGGTTTCTATCGAGCGAAATTTTGAAAATGCTTTATATACAGAATAAAAACGAATATTTAGAGATCATTAGCGCTTTGAGAATCGCTAGAGAAAGGGAAATTTAGAGTACCTTGGTGTTTTCTAGCTTGGGGATGGAATTCCGGACAGAGCAGTCCCACGTCAACGAAGGATTTCAAGAAGTTCGTGGTAATCAGAGTTGCTGGCGACGAGAAGAACGAGGCGGGTCTTAGTAAGTCTCAGATTTACGCGATTCATACGAAATAAATTCTCATCTGCTTAAACTTAACATATCGAAATATCGTGTTTGCACAGGCCGTTCTCTGGGAAATATTAATATAAACGGGAAAAGATTGGTTTCCGACAGCGGTCACTTGCACAAGAAGGTTTGTTTGTCGGGCGAGGTCAGAATCCCTCACGCAAGAGTAAAGACCAGCAACGGCGATACGGTCACGGAGGAGAAGAAGGTCGAAAAAATCGATCCCAAGCTGTGCTCCAAGTATCCGGAATTGTTCGAACCACACACGTTCGCACCCAAGGATCTCCTGGCGTTGCTGAAGAATTTGGAGCACGAGATCAGCGTGTGCGAGACCAGCCTGAAGGACGAGAACGATAAAAGAAACAAGTACAAGGTCGGTCTTACGCACGATCACGAAGCGCTTGCTATTTTTAATGGCAAAGGTTGCAGTTAACCGCCACGATATCCCATTCTTTTTGCGATTAAGTTAATTTATACCCGTAATTAATTCTAGTAATATTTGCCGAGCAATGTATGTATATAAGATGTACGGAAATATAGCAGTTGTGTAGGAATCGTATAAATCTTTCAGATTGACGATTGCCGGAGAACGCATAATTACGATGAATTTATTTGCACCTTCCTCTCGATGCTCGCCCAGCAAGGGAAACTGGCGGAATTGGTCCAGCAACATCTAACATTAAAGAAACATTCTTCTGTCTCGGTGAATAGAGTTCACAGGTGCGTATTTCGCGTATTTCTAGTCGATTGTTGTTATTTAATCACTTGGAATTTTCACAACGCCAACAAATGAAGTATTTATTAACATTGGCCTGTTATATTAACTGTTTTTCTGAAATTAAATTTCGATTCATTTTCAGGTCATCAAAGAAGTCAGACACTCGTCAAAATTCGTCACGCAGACGTCGTGGTAGAACAAAATGTAAAAAACGAAAGTAATCTGTAACTAATGTAAATTTTAACCTTAGGACATCATTCCGTCGATTCGGAACTATTTGGATTGTTTATAATGAGCATATACGAAACACATATGAAAACTTGATAGTTTCAAAAAAATCATACAAAGGGTCATACATAATGATGCAACAAAGTAATTTAGAATTATATGTTTGGAGAATGAATTTAGAGTCCGAAACAAGAAGAAAACAGTCATATGAACATCGTTTGATTTATTCTTATAGGTATAATAACTTAAAATATTTGAAATGCCCTTGTGAAAATTTTTATTAGAATTCTTTTCATACAATTTTGCAGAATTTCTGTATAATTTTATAACTTTTAAAAAATATTTTTGAAATTTTTAAATATAAATTGAAAATCATTTTAAAAGTACTAGGAAAAGTTTTTTATTTTTTTTTCTAGAATTTTTTATAAATATATGTAAATTCTAAAATATTCTAGGATTTTTTATTTATTTTTGAAGAAAGTTTACAAAATCTGAAGATGTTGATTTTTTTAAAATCTTTATATGTTTAAAATTTGAAAAATTCTTAGAAATATGAAATATGATAATTTTTCAACGGGACATTATTTTATGTTCATATGACTTTTTTATGTTTATATTTTTCTTCTTTTTTGGTAGATTTATTCCAAATTTGTTATATCAACGTTAGTAATCTGCCGAATAGTCTCCTTTCAAAATCATTAACTCGATATTTATATTTTTTTTAGCATAATGGAAATATATTTTAGACGATTGTAGAGTTGATTTCGACTCAGATGCTACGTCAATGAGTAGACACGTTGCTTCTTATATACTGTACAAACTACTTTACAATGTGTATACATATATATTTTTTATATTCTTTGTATAATATTCGCACGCGTGGTATTTAATTGTTCAAAAGTAGGTATTTATGCTTGTCATAGTCTCGCTTACTTTTTTCGAAACTATCTATCTTTTTGTAATTAATAATTTCATATGAAATATATATATATATATATAACTTATTGAAAGAGCAATGTTGGTGATCTTTCTTAGCAAATTATTGAATAGGGAGGAATAAAGAGGAAGAAGAAAGAAAGAACTGAAGATAGGTTCTTGTGTCAAAAACATTGAAAATATTTATTTATCGGTATTCATATACAAGTACACTACACGCGCTGTGGATATGTCCCTTAGAGTCTAAATACTCGCATCTCCGAGCAGCCGGAGAAAGGAGAACCAAGCTTATTCGATTGGTTGGAATTACGGTTTGTTTTCTTTTTAAATCGTAAATCGGACGACGGGTCATCGATCCTCGCCTCTAAGTCGCTTTACCGTTAGTATAGTGCATATAGGAACTGTAGTCGAAACGCGCGCGAACGATCTCGCGGGGCACAATTGGGAAGGGGAGGGAAAGGAGAGAGTAGAAGTGAAGGAAAAAGGTAAGAAGGTGCGAGGGGGAGGAAAAGGGTGTCGTTCCTTCTCCGGCCGACGCTCCGGCGGTCCTCGTAACTGCTTTTTGGCAAAAGGGGTGCGATTGTTTATATGTACATACAAATTTGTAACGTGTTTGGCTCTCTCTCGCGACGATCGTGTCGCGTTATCGTTGACCGTCTTCGGGGCGAGCGAGGCAAAGATGCGCGAGTAATCGGGGTGTGTGTATGTTTGGTTTGTTGTGTATCTGGGTCTATGTAGAGCGTGTTAAAAATCTGGAACCGTGGTCGAGACCTCGTCGTCGACGTTGATTGCGAAAATCGCGGGCGCTCGTTAGTTATAACAATAGAAGACAACGTATTTACACGTGGTGCAGCATCCTCGTTTCCTTCTCTCTTGCGAGAAGCGCACACTGTGACTTCGTCGTTACAACAGGCACTCTCGGTATTTTACAAGCGACGCGACAAGCGAAACGCGGCGGTGTTGCTGGCGAACGTCGTCCTTTGCAGTGTGTCGGAGTTCGGCGACGACGACGACGACGATGACTGCGAAATGTTTTATTGCTTTATTTACGTTGTATCTGAGTGCTTTAATCGACATCGTGGATTTCACATTTTATATTACATCCGCTCGGTTGAGCTGAAAAATTTCTTTTTTAATATTAAGTGAATATATTTTGTAGTATCATTTAAAGAAATATTTCGTAATATATAAGGAAATTATTTTATGCTTGCTAATATTTATTTAAATATAGAAAATGATACTAAAAAAATATATTTACTTAATATGAAAGAACAACTTATTTTCTGTAGGAAGATCAAGAGGTGTCTTAGCGGCGTTCGAAGTCTCCTTTCGCGCGAGACTGTTGCATGTTCATTGACGCTGACCGCAGAATTTACAATCTTACAGAATATATGGAACATTCACGCCGGGAAGAGTAAAGTAAAAAATTACAGAGGGGCAAGAGGAATAAAGACGAGATCCTGTCCACTGAGGACGCAACGGATCGTCTCGCGAGAGGGGACTTCAAAACGCCGTTTGCGAGGAGATTTTTCTTTTAGAATTTACTATCCAAATTATGGTAGTGAGACAATATGGATTTTGAAGAACTTCATTATCATCATGTTGCCTTTTAACTTTTTATTAGTAATTTGATGTCAAGTTTGCAAGCAGCATTATTGATTGAGCAATAATTTTGTGTTTTGTAGCATTTTGTAACCTTCTGCAATATAATTTTATTATTATTATACACACAATAAAGTTATTGTTGTTATTGTTATCATGTATGAAATTCTTTGAAAGCCATATTTATGACATCCTACGAATAAATTCTGCGGGAAAGTTCTCTCACTGCAGTTGAGCTCTAATTTTTTTCGTCCTCGTCGTCGCACGCTCTCCGCCGTATATAACAGATAGGCGATTAGTGTACAATAAATAGAGATGCCTCTTCGCTATTACGGTTGCTCTTGGATTAACGTCGATCCGCGCCTCTCTCTCTCTCTCTCTCTCTCTCTCTCTCTTTCTCTCTCTCTATCGCTCTATAGCGTATCACATGTGGTAGAAACGAATGTGGTTGATCGCGATTAGCGGGGACAGTGATCAGCAAAATATCGCCGGTTTTCTTTCTTCACGTCACCGATTTTGTTCCACTATCATTTTATCCTTCTGTTTCCTTTCTCTCCTCGCGCTCGCACGCGAGAAAAATCACGCTTTGATTACGGTCGGCGGCCCCGGTCGATCTCAATTTCAATATCGACTGGTCTCTCTCTCTCTCTCTCTGCCTCACCGTATTACATAACTCCTCGCACCACCTTCGGAATCTGCAACGGCACGTAATCGAGCACAAATCTGCGTTGTGCCACGCGTTTTACAGCTCGTTTCAATGATATCGAAAAATACATTAATTTGAAAAAAATATATATATGCGTATAATATATATATTTCTTGCAAGTATATGCTATGTAAATATATATTACATATACCTATAGGCTCGCTTAATACTTGAAATACGCACTAAATTCCGCCTTCCGAGAGGACTTTCCGCGGCGATTGTATTGTACATACATCAAAGTTTAGCGTTTTTTTTTTCTTTTTCCTCGTCCGGCGTTTGTAACACAGATGTACTTTCGTTCTTCTTTCTCTCTACATATACATATATACAGACACTCGCCGCTACACTGACCGTAGCGTGGATTTAGATAGCAAAAGTATAAAAAAAAAAAAAAAGGAGAGACGACGGACAGTCGCGCAAGAGTCGCGAGGAAAAATTTGGCGTGTGAATGCGGACTCTTCCTTTCACCCTCCGCGGGGATTTAAGTCCAGGATTGACCAGCGCGGATTCGGATGGAATCTAAGAAACCCCGAAGGTACGAAGAAGAAACAAGGTAGAAGACAACCCCGGGGATTCGTGGAGCTTCGTTCAGGTTTTGCAGGAATGGCTTTCGGAAGAAGCAATAAATAGAAAAAAAAAAGGAGAAAAGAGCGAATTCGGAATGAACAAAGTAGACATCGCTTCCGAAAGTTCTCGACGTTCAACAATAATCGCGCGGGTGTGCGCGAAGGTTCGGTCGGTTCTGGGCGAATAAATAATTGTGACTCGAGGAAGCTGCGCCTCGGAACTCTCCGCTGCGCGAGACGTCGTCATCGCGAGAGATAGGAAGGAGACGATGATAATGAAAGTGTAGGAAGAAGAAAAAAAAGAAGAACAAGAGGAGAAGGAAGAAGTTAATCCCTGCCTCGCTACGCGGGAACGAATCGTATTGTGAGACATTCGATGGTAGTGAGATAGCCGGTTGCGCGACCAATCGTCAATCGGGGGAGAATAACTCGCGTGTAACAATTAAACTTCATGTAATACAGATCGCGATGCCTTGGTGCGCCGCGATATACGCTCGAATCGACAAAGCACTCTCTCTCTCTCTCTCTCTCTCTCTCTCTCTCTCTCTCTCTCTCTCTCTCTCTCTCTCTCTCTCACTCACTAACGATAATGGTAATAATAGAAGAACGATTAGCCTACGGGAGTCTTACAACATAACTTACAGGGCTACAAAGGTATCGCGTCGGCTCTTAATCGCCTAACTCCACCTCGCCTCGGAACCAAGAGTGGAGGAACGACTTTAACCCTTCGACCGATAGCCGAACCCGTCGAGGGTGGGATTCGTTTTTCAAACTGACGTCTCTCGCGTATCACAATAAGGGTAAAAGTTTCATCGGTAGAGAAACCCTCGCGCGTCCCGGGAGAGGGAGGTATAACGTGACCCACGGGTCGAAGGATTAAAGTTTTTCGCGGAGACGCAGCCGCGTCTCTCCCGCCCGTTATTATCGATGACCCGCTGCGCAACGAGCAGATCGCCGGCGATCGGTAATCGCAAGGGTTGCTCTTGCCTCAGCGTCGAGTCGGACGAACGTAGGTTGATCACTACACGCAGGTCTGCTCGCGTTGCACCGCGGCACGCGAAAAAAAAAACTCTCTCTTCGTCCTTAAAATAATCGCCAAGTATTTCTTCGGGGGGAATCCCCTTTCCTCGCTCGATCGCAAACACGATGTCCAGCTCGGCGCGATCAAATTGGTTGTTCGCGACGGTCCGAGGGTCCGTCGCCCTTGCCCACGACGTCCTCCTCCGGACGGCGGGCGTCTCTCCGTGTCTCCCAATTTTCCAAGGATCCCGACATCCGGCCAGGAGGAAGGGAGGAGGGGGAGGACTCTCAGTGATCCTCAGAAGAGGAGGGAGGCCGCGTCCTTCACGGTCCGTTGACCGTGGCGGCGGAGTGACCTGTGACCAGGCTGTCCGCCGCCGCGGCCGCCACCGCCGCGCCGACGGGTTTCCCAAGGCGGAATATCGATTGTAAGGACGCGACCTCGGAGGCGAGACGGTCCAGCTTCATCTTGACCTCCCGGTCGTCTGAGACCGTGGGGACCGTGGTCGGCGCGGTCCACTCGGCGCCCAGCGAGATCCCGGAGTCGCGCTCGTCGCTGGAGCCCTCGTCCCAGGGCGGCGATGCCCGCGGCCCGGGCTCCTGCTTGATCCCCTGGAGCGCGAGGAGCGCGCTCGCGGCGTCCTTGTCGCCGATGCGCGACTTGTGCCTGAGCTTATGGGGTAGGCTGTTGTTCGCGGCCGGGTTGTTTTGGGAGCCCACGACGCCTATCTGCGGGCCGCCGGCCTCGTCGCCGCTGCCCGACGACAGCTCGAACGGCGACTGCGCCCGGCGGCCGCGCGACGACAGGTTCAGGGCGCTCGTCGTGTCCAGGTGATGAATCGCCGCGTGCGAGTACGGATACTGGAAGCTCTCGGTCTCCGGATAGGCGGTCGTCTCGGGCACGTAGAGCTGGGCCGGCGATCTCGGCGAGCGGGCGCCGCTAACCGGCTGATGTATCACCGACGTGTGCACCGGGCTCGGGGTGCGGGCGTAGAGGAGCGCCGCCGACGCCGGTAGCTTCGCGCGCTTCACGCTGATCGTCGGCTCGGAGGGCAGCGCGGCCAGCACGTGCTCCGTGCTGATGACCGACTCGCCGCAGATCCCGAACTTGTCGCGTATCGCCTCGAGCTGCGCCTTGAGGATGTGATTCTCCTTGCTGAGCTCCATCACCCGCTGCTCCAGGACCATGTCGTTGAAGCGGCGCTTCTCGCGCGACCGCTTCGCCGCCTCGTTGTTGCGCCTGCGGCGGTCCCAGTAGCTGTCGTCCTTCTTGTTGTCCGGGATGAACTCGCGCTGCTTGCGCTGCGAGAACAGCTCCTTCCGTATGTCGAAGTTGGGCCCGTAGTTGTCCGGGTGCTGCCCCTGCGGCCCGTCGTGATGATGCTGCTGCTGTTGCTGCGGCTGCTGGTCCTGGTGGTGGTGATGATGATGGTGCGGCGGTTGGGGCGAATGCTGCGGCGGCGGCGGCAGTGGCTGTTGCTGCTGCTGCTGCTGCTGCTGCGATTGATGCTGATGCTGCTGCTGCTGCTGCTGAATCGCAGTTGGTGGTCCGCCGTGATGGCCGGGATGCGTGGTAAGGGGCACCGTTAAGGGTCCGTGGACGTCGTGGGGCCCACCGTGGGGCGCACCGTGACCGCCGCTATGGGCCATTGTGTGCGTGGCCGGCATGTTGCTGTTCAGACACGCGGTCTCACCATTGATGGGCGATCCACTCTGGCGGGCGACAAACTCTGCCACCATAATTTGTCTTCTTAGTACATCTGGAACAGAAAGGGAAAGGGAACTGGTCAGAGATCTGCGCTACGGATCGCCAGCGAGATGTATAGGTGTCGTCGACGCGTGTGATTTTTAATTCGCACAGATCTAACTCGCGCGTCGCGTTTATTAGCGGCGATGACGAAACCAAGTAAGTAAACGTAGCGTGCCAGACGACGACGGCGGCGACGGCGATAATTCATACGTCAGAGAGAGGACTGGCTAACGGTCGGACTACGTAACTGCGTGTCAAATGGAGGACAGAGGGAAGGGGCAAACGTCTACGTACGTCTGGAAGAGCTTATTTCTAAACTGTCTTAGAGCCGGGTACGAAAGATTTCGAGAATTTACAAACCGCCGGTCTCTCCAGAAGCCGACCTTTCCTAATGTGTGCGGTTCCCGGAAGCAAAATGAAACGTCCATCCTTCGCATATTTGGTTTGGGAATAACGGATTCTCTCGTCGGCCGCGAACGCAGAGGGAGAAGTCGCTATTCGTCGCTATCTGTTTTATTTCTTTTTCTCGAGGTACCGTTTCAACGCGACGGAGAGACAACTGATTTATGCGGCTGCCTCTGACGTCGTAAGAGACGCGGGAGGGAGAGAAAGAGAGAGAAACTGCCAGAGGTAAAGAATTCCGAGGGATCGCGAGAGACGTACGCTCGCACTGCCAACGCGCGTCTCAACGACGCTCCTCTCGCCTAAAGTTGCAAAACAGCCTTGAGTAAGGTCGCGTTCGCTTCGCCAAGGTCGAAGGTGCCAGTGAACCCGGCTCGACGAAGCCGTTCGCTTCACCTCCGACTGTCGATCAAAGAGAGAGAGAGAGAGAGAGAGAGAGAGAGAGAGGAAAAAAAGTCGTCACACCTCGCGAATTCTTATGCAACGACCTACGACGATCCGTGAAATGACCTTCCCTCGTTCCTCCTTTTGATTCGCGACGATGATTTCGAAACGCGAGGAAATCAACACGGGAGTCGCGACGAAAACTTCGAACTCCGACGGATCTGTCTCTGGATCGAGCCAATCGGGAGCCAATATTACCGGCGGTTTCTTCCAGATAAGCGGCTCCTCGATGCGCGCCGATAAGAACAATGTTCGGGGGCAAGGATGACGTAAGCTCCGGATCCAATTTTTTCGGACTGTTCCCCGGACATTCCCGGCATTATCGGCCGCTGGCGATTGACGAGAGCGCGGGAAAGCGATCGCGCGTTTTATTTTTAACCGCCGCGGGATGAAAATACTCCGCCGCCTCCGCGCACGTAACGTGTCTTAATCCGAACGGTGGACGTGCGCGGCTTACTGTTAGAGCCGCGGAGCGCGCGTAGAGCGCGACGTAACAGACTCCGAGTAGTAGATGTAAATAGCGCACGGGTTTTGACGTCTATGCCGTTAGAATTCAACCGGCGTAATCGAAGGCACACGCCGTGAAACTTGTGCGCTATTTGCGTCTACGACTTAGGTCCGTTACGCTGCCCATGTGTGTGTGTGTGTGTGTGTGTGTGTGTGTGTGTGTGTGTGTGTGTGTGTGTGTGTGTGTGTGTGTGTGTGTGTGTACTTTGACCCTTACGCAATCGCGCACGTGCGTTCACCGAACCGAGTCGTCCACGTGGATCCCACGGGGATCCATCGTCGTCGTGGCAATACGAGCGGAAAACACACGCGTTTGCCCGATCTTCGAGATTCTGCTGCGCAAGTCGGCGGCCGGTGCGCGACCCGGGATCATAAGTGCGAACGTACTAATTACGCGCGTGAAAGACGTCTTTTCTTCTCTGCGTCCCCTCGACCTTCTCTCGGATTTGCCGAAAAAAAATCGCTTTGTGATAAACGAAAAGGAGTTCGTCCTCAGCAAGAACTACTGAGACACTTTCTGCATAACAAAAAATTTGGCTACTCTGCGAAGCGTAACGTAAGTAAATAAATAAAAGTATTTATCCGTGCTAACTGGACAACTTTATTCAGTGGATTACAATTTATTTGTTGTCGCATAGTGCAAAATATTATTTTTTTTCCTAGCAACGTAACCGTGTGATTCGCCGAGCGTGGCCTATATACGGAACCCACTTTCAGACGAGATAACTATCGTTACGTAAATCGGCGCGTAATTCCGCATGCGGCAATATTTTAATCGTCGTAATAGGCACGACGTTGTGTGTCAACCGCATCGCTTATCGCCACCGCGATAATCGCGCGCGCGCGCGCGCGCGCGCAAAGTCGCGAAGCTTGTAAAAGCACGCGACGATCTATCGGACGATCCCAAGTGCCGAAATATACCGAGTGAGGAGTCTACAACAATTTCACAATTATCCACCAGCGAAAAAATATATACATATGTAAAGCAGGTGACAGGTAAACTTCGTTCGGTCATTTTTAGAAAAAGAATTCTGCACAGTGTACATGGAAGAATCTATTCCGTTTCTTTCGCCGCATCGCTGCATGTCTCGCGTATAAATGTATACAATTTGCCGAACGGTTCTCCGCTCTTCGTTTCCCAATTTCCATTGTAACGGGGAAGACCTCAGGTCTCGTAGCCGACGTGGGAAATGAGATCTCGGCGGTAGCGAACGTCGCTCATTGCGCAACTATCGATGAACTTTAAGCTCCTGCAGTGGGTACAAATGATAAAAAGCCGTTTCGCGCGACGGATGTTAACGACGTTAGCGCGACGTTATTACGTAAGCTCGGCTAGTCGCGCGCTCATTTCCGTGCGGCCGCGTTAACGAAAGTCGAGCCTCCCCCGTTGCCGCGGGAGAAAAGCTTCTTCAAACTCGTCAGCGGACTCGCGGTACGTTCGTCGAGGAGAATTGGGGTGCAGTCGCGTTTTATTCGTGCCGATTTAATTCAGTCCAGTTTTAGAAGAAGACGGCGGGGACCTCTCGTCCAATCGGGCGCGGCGTTTAACCCGAGGCGTTCAGCCCAAGCTGGAGATCTTACAATCGATTGTGAACCAAGTATCAGGCAAGATCGTGCGAGAGAGAGGGGCATACATCGGGCATTAGCTGTTTCTCATTCCTTTTCCGATCTTTTCTTCTCTCAGGAAAACTGGACACGTATGCACAAAACTGGCTGTATTGGTCGGGCTCTAATTGCAGGGTCTTTAGCCCATTCATGAGGTTCCTACCAATTTTAGAACAAAATTGAACTACGCGTTGAAGATCAAAGTTTGAGAATTGGAGATTAGAATAAAACCAATTAAAAGGAAACAGATTAAAATTGAAATTATCTGATTGGCAGAATTCTAATCTCGCCAATCTGTAGCCTGATATTTTGAGACCGAGCGACGATGATGCTTGCTCGCGATTGTTCGCGCTCGTTCGACCCCACTTGACGAAGACAAACGGAGAAAACAACCGCGGCAAACAATCCGGCGTCATCACAACGGGCGACGACGGGTTTATTGACACGAGGAGTGTGTTTCCCCTTCCCGGGCGCGAACTGCGCGCCAAAAAAACGAAGACTTATCTCGAAGCTTCGAGACGACGACGGCGCGGCGCGCGTGCGACGGTTTCTAGGATCCTGATATGGAAATCGGACGACTCACACCGGCGTGACGACGCGTCGCTCGTTATTTAATACTCCGTTACGCAACGCCGTCGTCTTTTCAGAAGTTCGGGCGTGACTCATTAATTCCGCGACTCAACTCGATCGAATAATTCGTGCTCAACGAAACACGAGAAAGATGGGACTTCAACATCGCGTTATGCGTCACGTTGCGGCAAAATAGAATAGTTAAGTCGGAATCCGCGAATCCGATGATGTATCACGCGTTTCACGAGTCGATGCGAGTCGCGAAACTCGAGTCGATCCGATTATCGTGCATTTATTTTTACAAAAACATCTTTTCCCCCTCTTGATTTTCGTGGTCGCACATCTCGCTGTTGAAGATGCGAATTAGAACCGCATTATGATAAAAGAATTTGATAATAACGATCACGTCTAGATAACAGTAACATTCGCTTAGTTTTTAAGCTTTGGTGAATTAATTTCAATTAAATATTCAGTTAAATATTAATATAGTAAAGTATTTAATAGAAACGGCTAATACTTTATTTTTTATTCTTTTGGATAATATTTCATAAACAAAAGATAGAAATAAAACATAAACATCTCCAAAAGGTCTCTTCCATAATTCTAGTATAACAGTTTTTATTACGCTGTTCCACCATTTTGTAATAATTAATATTTTCATAACATAACGTAAAATAAATTACCCCAAAACTGGTAACAGTTTCGATAGTTTGGTTACTGTTAATATAATTGTTAAAAATTACTAAATATTTCGTGTGTTAATAAAACATTGAATTAAAATTATTACACCAGAGTTTGATTACCGCTAAATTCTTTCTTTTTTTTCGCGTGCCGATTTTGAAAGGTGCACGGCTAGTAGTTAGTTTCCTCGATGTGTCAGCGCGCACGACGAATTATCGGGACACGCCGGATTCGAAAATTGAGCAATCTCGTGGAATTTCACAGCCAGTCCAATTACGCGCGATGACAAGCGACTCGCGTGACTCACGTTATCCTTCGCGCCGATCCGACCTGCCGATTTTTCCGCCTCGCGCAGAAGTCGCCCACGCGGAGTCGTTGCGAACGAAACCGGTCCGGCGTCGAAACGATGTAATTTCAATATCGATATCCAGCGCCGCAGAGTCAAAACGCTTTGACCTATTATCCGCGCAGTGATATTCGTACTCTCGACATTAGCTTCCCCCTTTTAAAACGCAGCTACCCTTCCTCTCGTCACTTTTCATTTTTAACCCGCTATTCTACTTTTCTTCTTTTTTTATAGTCTCAATTAAAAAGCTTTTGTACGCCCCGTTTTGTACACTACTATTATTGTTTAATATTTTTCAGTTATTACTGCGTTACTTTTTATTATTTTTCACTTACGCGCCATTACGTTATATTACATCATATTGTACGTTGATTACGTAACACTGTACTGAGGTCAGGGTTAGAGGAATACTATCACTATTGTTATTTAGCCTTTTTCGCTATGTTATCTTCTCCTTTCGTCCTCTCTCTCTCTCTCTCTCTCTCTCTTTCTTTTTGTATATCATATTATATTATATTATTGTCTTTATGCGTGTAAAAATACTTCTTGCATATTATCAAGCTATTATTATTATTCTTGTTGTTTAAAAACAAGTTCGAGTGAGGGGGGAGGATTTCCTCTTCTTTATCGTGGAAAAAAACGCTTCTGCGTACCAATTAGGCGAGACTGGAGGGAGGAACCGGGAACACGTGTAACGCGCTCGTTCATATCGCAATTTTGCGAAATCACCGATGGACGTGCTCCAAGAGCCCCGCGACTTCCGCCCACGGCGGCGGACGACCCTCCCGCGACGCGTATGTAAGTACATAACGTATCTAAGCGCGACGCTCTCTTCTGCGTTTTGAAATTAGCTCGAAATTATTTCGGTGACTCGTAAATTGCTCTACCGCGGTCTATTTCGAAGCGCGCGATTCACGCGGATTTCACGCGCCGCGACGAAGGTGACAACTCTCTCTCTCTCGCTCTCTCTCTTTCTCTCTTGGCCTTTCCGCGGAGGAAACGCGAGCCTTTATTTGCATCGACGTTTCTAATTAAGCGCGTAAACAATGTTGTTGATCGGCGTAAACGCGCGCGCCCGGTACGTCGTCGTTGGCTAATATAATTCCGACGCAGATCGCGCCGCGCAGCGTGACGCGCGCGGAAACGCCGCGTGACGCGCGCCGCGTCTTGTTGCCGTCGGGGAATCACGTTCCGTTCTTCCGCCGCTCTCGCCGTCGAAATTAATCGAATCCGCGATCCCGAAGGCACGACGATCGGGCAAGACGGGCCCGGCCTCCTCTCGCGTTCGGATCGCGCGCCGCTTCTCTCCTGACGAACGGAAGTGACTTCGGAAACGAGATAAATGGACCGCGCGCTTATCTTATCTGCGAACGAAATAAATCCTTCGGGAAGGAGCGCGCTGACATCACTTATCGAAATTAAAACGGCGGCAAAAAATAGAAACGCGATAAACGCCTGTCTAACGTCATACCACCCACCCCCTCTCTCTCTCTCTCTCTCTTTGTCTCTTTTTTTTTTCCTGTTGTGATGCAAGATCATAGGATTTTATGATTATGAAACGATTGCGTCATGACAGATAGATCAACGAATGTGTAAAGGCGCCGTATTCTGGTATTCAAATCGAAGCGCGCGGCCTTTAGACGGATTGACGTGACGTCAACGTGTATATACGAGCGAGCCCGTTGTTCTGTTATTTTTATCGGCTAATGCACAGGTGCCTTGCCGCGGAAATAAATGCTTACGAGATTCTAATGCGTGTAACTAAATGGGAAAACGTTACGCAATCTCATCGATCGCCCGACGTCGCCCGCTTGCGCATATATTATTATTCCGAGTGGCGCATCGCCGCTTAATTAATCGGCCGATTCTAGATTCCGTAATAAGGTTTGCGTGCGCCAGGCACGTAGAGGCCTGCCCTCTTTCCTCCTCCCTTCTCGTCCTTCCTTCTCCGTTCGTATAAACGCGGAGGGAAGATACGTGACGCGCGTTAAGGAGATATAAGGTTTGGTCGAGAAAATCAAAATGCTGCTATCCCTTTTTTAAAAATTATACAGCGTATTATTTTCAACACGAAACTAGTATATTAAACTCGGAGAAATCGATTGAGCTAAAAAAAGTATGAGGAAAAATTTGCTAAAACTGTTGATGAAATGATTTAAAAAATTGTTACGCAGAAGCGTTTTTTCCCACGATAAAGAAGAGGAAATCTTTCCCCCTCACTTGAACTTGTTTTTAAACAACAAGAATAATGATAATAATAACTTGATGATATGCAAGAAGTTTACACGCATGAAGACAATAATATATGATATAATGTGGTATACAAAAAGAAAGAGAGAGAGGGAGAAAGATATTAATTGAAAAAATAAGCTGTCACCGACATTTTTGACGGTAAAATTAAGAATATGCATGAACAGTACACTGGAAAAAGTTCTTGGTAAACTTGCGAGATGCATTTAGTAAAAAAAACTATTTTATGAAACTATATTTTATCAAAGGCTCCGGTGAAACTGAAGTTTCAACAATTTACTTATAACAGAATAACGTAATTATAACGAGATGTTTATAATTGTTATCAAGCGTTTTGCAATTATCATAATAATTTTGTTATCATTATCACATATTTATTTATAGTAACCAAATATCGCAAACAATATCGTCATGATATGCATCTCACAAGTTTACTAAACATTTTTTTTCAGTGTGTGTAAAATCTTATCAAAAACATTTCATTAATTTTGGCTGATTATGAGATCGTCTTGATTGTATTTCTAATGATCAGCGATGGACGTTTCCGCGTTCTTTGCAAACGAGGCGTCATCGGGCACGACGAACGAGGCTGAATCACGTAAACGGCATCGTTTTTCTCGACAATCATTCATTTTCGTCGAATCATATACGGAAGCTAAGCTACGAATCGGCCACGTATACGTTACGCCACACACGTTACGGATATAGTGGGCGGGTGAGCACCCGCGGATTTTCCGTCGAAACGTCACGAGTCGCCGTTGCGCAATCTTGCAACTCTATCGCGACGCACAACGTTTATTATGCCCGCTCATTTCCGAAAAATCATTCCGTGACGCTATCCCGAATGGCGAGGTGGAAATGCGAGTGTAGCTCTCGATGACTTGGCTCGATATAATTTCATGATGAGCTCACTGAAACGCGCGCACTGTTAAACATTAACAAAGTACCGAGCCGTTTCATTACCTCGGATTAATATCCCATCTCTTGTGTACAACAGATAGAATTCTGAAATTTTCCGACTTTTCATCAATTAAAAGTTAAGAGATCAAATTCAAGTCATTCCTTCGAGTTAAACAACACTTTGTTACTTTCGATTTTCATATAAGTCAAAATTTATTGTTTCAACAAAAAGAAACATTAAAAAATTTGTTTAATTAACTCATTCTGTAATTAAATTGCTTAGTTTCAAGATAAGCAACGTTCAGATTAACACGTTTGTATCTAGCGATAAAATAACAATTGGATTCGATGTAATACATCTTTTTTTACTTAAATTTAGTTCCCATTTTATATACAGGATGAAATAGGAGTGATTAAAAGTGACTCGTATATAACTGGAACACAAATAGCAATACGTTTACCGTCAAAGAATCGTCTCTTCGAAACATCAGACCGCGCGATAATATTCCCGAGAGAGATAACACACTCTATTTCTAGTTTTAACGACCGACATTATCCGCGTGTTCTTTCCCGCTCTACCTGGATCTCCGTCGTAATCGAAAAAAACCATCCGAGGTAAGCTCCGCGAATCGTTCGATCAGATCGATGGTCACCCGAAATCGCGAATCACGCGCTATTAATATTCGCCTGTGTTGTCGTTCGTTGTTCGCACGAGAGAAGAAACGACGCGGCCAACTGCGCGACGTTCCTGCGTTCGGTAATTCCTCCGAGCACGCATCTCTTCCCCCCCCCCCCCTCCGCGTCGTCGTCATTATCAATCGACATTTCCGAGGAAATCTTATCTCCTCTCTCACCCCCTCCCGACGCCGGTATCACCTAATTTTCCGGGAACGGCGAGAGAGGAGAGCGAGAGAGAGAGAGAGAGAGAAAGAGACACAGAGAAAGGTACGTGGTGGGGGAACGGAACGTGTTGTTCGTATAGCGCGGGCACGTGTTCTCCGCCCGCGCGTTGCGCAATGCGGCGGGCCGCACGTGGCCCGCTGCTGCGTGCAAGCGTGCAGAAGCAGCAGCAGCAGCAGCAACGGCGGGCGACGTCGCATTTGCGTCTCGACGCGACTCATCGCGCCCTCCTCCTTCCGGGAACGTGCCGAGTCGCGTCGCACGCGGGATGATGCACCGCGCACCGCTCGTCCTCTACCCCCGGGGGCTACAGAATTAATGCGTAGCGTGAAATCGCGCGTTTCCCAGCGCTCTCCGTATTTTTCGCCGGCGCCCCGACGCCCGGTTTCCGGGAATGCGTTCCGCATTGCGGCGGTCGGGAAAAGACGCCATCGTGCGACTTAACTATTTATGCTACGTATCAGCATATTTGCTGTACTCCACTAGGAAAATAATTGTAACAATTATAAATTATTAAACAGATATGACGACGATAAACTTTTTTTCGATGACGTGGCAACGCGGATAGAACGCACATCGCGATTTCGTAAGCGTTGTTTACGAAATCGGTATTGCAGTTTAGAACACAAAATAATTAGCGACGTACTATGTTGTTGATGAGTAATAATTAGCGTGATATCACGGCGTATCTCGATTAATAAGTCATCCGTTGACCCGATGCCAGGCGTTTGTTTTTTTTTTTTTTCTCCTGACGCGTTCGTTCGAGGAAGCGGCTCACAATGTGCATACGCGATGTATTGTCCCCCCTCCTCCCTCCTCCACCTCATCCTCATCCTTCTTGTGTATATTTTCCCGGAAATTTATTTACATTATTTCTCGGTCGCCGCAGGCTGGAAAATCTCGCGGTAGGACGGAAGTCTAAAATTATTATATCTAGAAGAGAATAACACTATCAACGGGTGTAACGATCACAAACGGTTCTCCATACGGATCCCTCCGACGGAAGCCGCGCGACACCGGAATCCGAAATCGCCGGAAGCGAGGCGAGCACAGAAAACTCTCAATCGAATCGATAGGAGAGAGAGAGCTGAGAGAGGATGCAAAAGGAAATATACTAAATAAATGCGCATTTGCGTTCGCGCGTGACGATCTTGGGAACCCGAGATATCACGTCCGGGGGTATCGCGTACTTGCGGAACGCGCGCGTTTCAGAAAAAACCGCTGAATAGGATGCGCGCGAACGGAGTATCCGAAAATAGCCCGGGTACGACGAACTTAAGCGCGCGCGCGCGCGCGCGCACGCGCGCGTGCCGGCACACGTAAAGGTGGCCGCACAATGCCGACCACGGGGGCCATCATACGGACACCGTGCGCGCGGGTTTGGCCGTGGGGGCTGGATATTGCATGTACATGTATACGTGCATACATACATAACGTGTACATACGTACGTGTTACGATTGCGGTCAGCGCTCACGTAACAGCGCGGCCCGCCACTGATACCGTTATCGGCCTTTGCATTTCGAACCGGTCTCCGATTTCGTTTCTCGCGCGCATTATGCAACCGGGCCGGCGATAACGGCCGCCGACCATCAACGCGAGACACAAGAGAGGAAAAACTTGTCGACCCGCGGCTGCGAGATTTGCAGATTAGATCCGTTCGCGAGGGGTGAAAGGGGGAGGGAGGGAAGCATATCGCGGGATCACGGAGCGAGATTGTAATCGCGCGCGTGTCCAAGGTTCCCCAGCGCCCTGGTGTTCGAGTGCGAATCGCCGCACGACTATATCGCGGGAGGTCGGGGAGGGCTCTCTCTCTCTCTCTCTCTCTCTCGCAGCAGCGCGCGCGAGAACAACGGCCATTTGACCGGGGACACCCGGTATAGTCGCGTATTATAGTCGCGTAACAGAGGCACGCTTTGTCGTTACATAATCGTGCGTCACGCGGCTTGATACGATTCGGCGCGGCGCGAGCGGGCGGGGAGGGGAAAGGCCAGGCAGAGGCGCGAGACCGAATTACACGGGACGAATGCATGCATGTGTGTGTGTGTGTGTGTAGAAAATCTTACGTTTCGGAACCCGCTCGGGGCAAATTGTCGCAGCGGCTCGTCGTCGGAATTTTAATTCGACTTTAATCTCGCGCTTGCGCTTTTCCGTGGTTTTCTTCGGCATTCATCCCTCATCCCTTTCCCGGGGGAGGCGGACGAGAGGGGAGGGGGGATACGTAATTCGCGACACGTTCCGCCGGGTGGTACGATCCACGTGAGACTCGCGACGTTTCTTACGACGCGTCCCGCCGCGGCCACACGACTACACGTGACACACGAGCGGATAACGAGCCGGAGGCCTTTGCGCAAAAGCGTTTATCCTCGTTACGTAATGGACGCGCGTGACGACACATCGTGATACGATCGGCACGGTCCCTCCCTCCGTCTTTTTTTCAGAAAAGCGGCCGGCCCGTTGCTCCGAAAATTACGATCTTCGAGACACGTGTTACAACCGTGCAGCACAGATATATATTTCATTCGTATGGTTGCAACATTGCAGGAATGTTGCCGCAATCGCGGCAACGGTAAGATATCCGCCTTTAGAAACAATATACCATGCGCATTTCAGTGCTCTCTGATATTTCACAAATGCACGCGCCATTACGTTTTGGCACGTGTAACTCCCAGAAATGTCACATATTGCTGAATTCATTTTTGCTTTCGTCTTTCAACTCAAATTTCGGAGATTTATCCCCTCCAGGAATAAAACCATTAAAATATAAATGAAAAATTTCTTGATGCTGCGCCTTTTAATCTTGTGTGTGTGTGTGTGTTTTTTTTAACTACGACAAGTGAATCCCCGCCGCGTCCATCCGGTGGTGATAACGCGTACTGACTCGCGGGTAACATTGTAAAAGATACTTTTTAAAACGTCGCCGCGGCATTGCTGAAGTGACACATTGCAAAAAAAAGTATCCGTGCGGCAATGTTGCTGCAAGCTTCCGTGCGGTACGAGGTATGTACGGCGCGCGTTAACGTTCCACTGGCGATTACGAAAATTTCAATGCGTTCCCTTTTACCGCACTGAGAATCGGCTTTACCCTCGTAAATGCATGAGATATGTGGTATTTAAATTTCTTTTTCGTATCAACGAGCGGCAATAAAAATGTACCGCGCAATTTGATTTAGGTAACTACGTACGTAAATTACGTTGGCCTTCTGGCGCGCGGCTCACGATTCTTTCAGGGGCTCTGCGGTGTGAAAGTCGCTTAAGAAATAACGCGGTGCGTGATGCAACTGTTAGCACATAGCCGCCGCCGCGCAAACGCTCGCGCAATTCGCGCGCGAGTGCGCGGTTCGCCTTGTGTTGCTGCTATCCCGTCCCGTCCCGTTCCGTCCGCCACGTGACTGCAACACGTGCAGGCTGTTATGTTAGACCATTCACCTTCGTTGCATAATACGAACGGGAAAAGGTCATCGTGGCGAGCACAGCGGAGTCTGATGTTTGCTAATATGATCGATAAACCGCAACCGCTTCTGAATCGCGGAATTCGGTCGCCTATGGAGAGCCTCGAACGGCGCGGAGACGCGAGAGGCGAAGCCTCGAATTAGCGCTCGTGATGCAATCCCGCGGTAATACGGTCGTCGAAAATCGCGACGATATCTCTGGAATATTTTTTGAAGACGCTGTCTCATTAAGTTAACGTTCAGCGCGAACTGGAAGCCAAGGAGACTGGAGACGTGCCAACATATTCGATTTAGATTTGCAATTCTACGGTTCAAATCCGAATGCTGTAGATGAAAAATTTCGAGTCTAAGAATTTTGAATATTAGGAATCGCACTTTCAATAATTCTAAAGTGACCTCATTTCATATAATCGATATTATATATTTTTTTAAATCAAGTAGTGTTTCTTTTTGAAATTAGGAAAAAATAAGCCAATTCAGCGAGTCAAAATACATGAGGATTAATTAGTTCGGTCCGCCGAACCAATCACTTTTTTGTGTGCCTGTGTAATCAACAACTTATCAACTATTTGCGAAAATTGCAAAAATGGTAAAGGACTTTTCTGTTCAGTTTAATGCGCTCCACCTGTTTATAAAGATTGCCTAAATCTTTACCAAACGCCATGTATATATTACTTAATTAGAATTTAATTTAACGATAATTATATCATCAATTAAAAATTCCCCGACGTTTCCCGAGATCTGCCGCTCGCGCCGCGACGTGGGGATAGGACAATCTTAAAGTTCCGCGGTGGTCGCGGTTGTCGATATCGCTTAAATAAGAAATAGAGCGGTGCAAACAGCAGATACAAGTGTCTCTCGCCGTGTAACTCTCCCCCCCCCCCTCTCTCTCTCTATCTATCTCTCTCCGTCCCTTTCTCGCTATATATACATGCGGTGATCGATGAACGGCCGATGACGCAACGTATAATCCACAATGTCCGAGACGCGATGACACGTATACGTAAGCCAGATATCGCTCCGGTATATCCGGTCGCGCGCACACACGAGCGCACGTACGCACGGACGGACGGCGGAGAACCGTAACTAGCAGTAGCGTGGACTAGCAGTAGCCGGTGCACTTGCAAGTGCGCGACCGTGGTGCAACACACCTGCGACTTGTATTTCCGCGCAACGCGGGTATACCGCTAATCCGCTATCTGTCTCTCTCTTTCTCTCGCGCGCGACGGTGACCGCGACACGACGATCCGTAACATCGATCTCGGCGGAGACGGAGATGATGACTCGATCTCTCTCTCTCTCTCTCTCTCTCGTTGCGGAAACCCGCAACGCGCACGATCGAAATTGAGCCTTAAAGCGGCCGCCGCTTTCCTCTCTCGCTATTGTCGGCGACATAAATGCACCGTCATCCGAAGGCTCGATATAACTGATCCGTTACTCCGGTGCGTCCGATACGATATCGCGGCGGGGAAAAGGGAGAACGCTCGTGTTTCCCCGAGAGTATCTTTGTTTTCGAAGTGCAAATACCGAAATAAATCTACACAGCGTTAAAAAAGACATTTTATATAGATCTGTCACAAAAAATATGTTTTCGCTGTCATTATCATCTTACGTGGATAGAAAGTACAATATCTGTTCAAAAGGATTAGATTTAAAATAAAAAAAAAAAACTCTTATTGTCAAAACGATCGGACGTGCATCGTGTATTTTTAGACAACTGCACTGAGAAAAAGAATGTTAATTTGACAAAATTTTTCAACTTAATTAAATTTCTTTAGTTCAAGTTATTTATTCATTTAACTTAAATGCATAAAAATATTTTAAATCAAATCTTTATATATTCGACTGAAGTACATAAATATTTGAATTAAACAGGTTTAATTGAGTTGAACAATTTAGTTAAATTAACAACAATATTACTAAAGAAGCTGATCTTATATCGCTATTGCATTACATTAACTTTAATTTTATGCTAATTTTTTTTATGTGTGCGCCTGCACAATCTATTTACTCACTCATCTAATTGTCGGAGTGTATGTAATGTTATGACTCGGCCGTTTTATCGTGCCCGCCGTCGCATCCGATTTCTCTCCGCGATCTGACTCGGATCCGAGGATTTTCCGCGCCGGGGACGGGATCGGTCACGTACGACGTCTCTACTGTTCTAAGCGGGATGCACCCGGCCGGAGCGTGTGCACGTGCGTGCCCTTCGACCGCCGCGCGAGTCCGTCAAGTTTATCGCACGGACGGTTGGCTTACCCGCGAGGCTGAGAGAGCTCCGTAAATTGGGCCGTGGCCCACTTTAATGGAGAGCCATAGCGGCACACGCGGCCGCAAGGTGGAAGGAAGGAGGAGAGGGGGAGAGAGCTCGACAAGGAGGGGGAAACTCCGGCGTAATGAGCGAGGAAGGGAGGGAGGGAAGGAGAAACGGGAGGGGGGAGCGGAGTTCCCGTTTCGCGAGAGGATCTCGCCGTCGATGGATCACTCCTCGTTCAGCTGTCGCGGCCACGTGGTGGCATCGCAAAAGATCGATCGTCGTGCAACATCGCGACACGGCAGTTACGGCCGAGGGAACGCGTTTTGTTATCACCGCATCTCGATTCCGTAATGTGTCTCAATTAATCAAATTCGCCGCGATCGGCTAATTTTAAATTATAATCGGCTGTTAATGGGAGAGAGAGAAAGAGAGAGAAGAAGAAAGAAAGAGAGAGAAAGAGAGAGAGAGAGAAAGAGAAGGTTACGTACGACGAGAATATCGATTCTTCTCACGTAACAGCCGAGCGAGCGAGCGAGCGAGCGGCGGAGTCGAAAGGATAAAAATAAAATCTGACCTTGATCCTTGATCGCGATGCATTTCGCAAACGCATTCGTCCGCTACGGCGGAAGGCGGAGCGTCTCGCGCGCGCCTCCGGGAGCGTTTCGCGCGAATTCGAAAACACAAAGCAAAAAATCCCCCGTCGCAACGGGGAATGACGCAACGAACGAACCGAGCGAGCAACGCGCACGCACTTTCGCGGGTCGTCTCGTTTTTATTTCCCCGTAGAGCCGCGACGAGAGCTGCGTATTAATTGCATTTCCCGAAAGCCCCCCCCAACCCTCCCTCCCTCCCCCTCGTTTTATCTGCCACCTGCGTTACTCGAGAGAGAAAGAATCCGCGTGATTCAGCCGCCGCGAATAATATATCGCGCGATAAGATACGCGCGCGCACACAATGGATGCACCCCGTCGCGATCGCGAACAACGCACTTGCGTCATGTTCGAGCGGTGCGAGCCGTTCGAGCATTTTACGCCGATCCCGCACGTCAAAAATTGCACTTTTTCCCTTGGATCGGTATCGCGTGAAAATCCGCGCGATCCGCGAAGCGGAGCTTCGAACGATTGTAACGCGAGGATTTTTCAACTCGAGAGCCAATAGATAGGATCCGCGTCGCGGATCGTTTCGAACGTTGCTGTTTTTCTGCACCGGAAGAGAGCACGTGCTCCTTATCATCGAGACCATCGGAAAATTGCCGTTTTTCGTTTGCTCTACGTTCGTGAGAAAATATAATCTTTCAAAACACAACAGTCAGCGCCGGAATTTGGACTCTCGTCCCTTTTTTTTCCCCTCCGTTGACGGAAACCGAAATTTTCGGGAATAGGGGGGGGGAAGCCAGCTCCGACTGCGCTACGTGACACTTTTGAGAGATATCAATGCAACGAAAAACGCGGCCCGTCGTTGTCCTTCGTGCACGTGCGTACTCACCAATCTTGAAAGATTCCGTCGATCCGGAGCGCGCGTAGGAACAACGGCGATCCACTTTTGTCGTCGATCCAGTCGCCGACCTTCGGGACAGTCGAACGGTCCGTACGCGTGGAATACGCACAGAGAGTTCCCCCGCGTAAACGCGGTGATTCCACAAGGCGTGACTATCGCGGTTGCGATCGTCGAAACGGGAACGGCACGGCGGCGACGATGCTCCGTTCGTCGAACCTCCGGCGCGCTGTCACAGCGACATAACAGTCGTCCCCGTAACACGAATCTCTCGGAAAACACGACTGGAGAGGGGAAAAGAACTTTGCACACCGCGCGCGCGTAATATCTCCACGAAGACACTCTCGGGCGACTGGGCGGGTACTCAAATTCAAGTGGTACGCGTTCTGTCTGCGCGTGAAGGGCACTCGCGTGAAGCACTCCCGAAAAGAGAGGACGGACAACTGACTGCTGGCCACTGGCGGACGTCCGACGAGGGGGACCCGTTTCCTCCCTCTCGAGCGAGTGAACTTGAACTCTCTCCGCGCTGACTCGCGGCCGACCGCGTCGTTGCACTGTGTGAGCTCCGCGACGGCGAACGCGTATATATATATATTTCGTTATATATATAGTATATATACAACGTGTGTACAATGAATGCGAGCGTATTTATATATATAATATATATGTGTAACTCGCGGGCGAACCGGAGCAAGAGACGGAGCGTAGATTAGACGCGCACACGTCCGCTCGCTGTGAAGCCGGGCTGACAACTGACTCCGACAACTGGCGCGCACACCGCGTGAGACTCCGACGGCGACTGACTACCGTGCCGTCGTCTTGGCCCCAATGTCGTCTGGCTCCGATCCGATGCCGAGAAGGCTGACTGGGACGGGGGTTGCCGCGCGCGCGTACGTGTGTGCGCGCGTGTCGGTGAACGTGGGGTCGCGGGAGACCCCTGGGGGTGGGGGCAAGTTTACGCCTGGTTTATACTCGGTTTACGTGCGGCGGCGGTGGCGCCCCCCTCGTCCCGTCCGCGCGTTCGCCGTCCCCCCCCTCCATCATCACCACCGCCGCCGACCGGCTCCCGACGCGCCTCTGCGTCAGACCGTCCGGTCTCCCTCTCTCTCTCTCTCTCTCTCCCACCCCCTCCTTTTTCCTCCCGACGCCGTGCGCTGCGCGACGTCTCCCCACCCTCGCTCTCTACCTCCCTTCCCCTTTCCCCTGCGCTGGCCCTGGTAGCCCCGCGCCGCGGAATGCACCCGCGTCGTCGCTCCGAGCGGACGAGCGGCGCGATTAGATTGCGTCGTGCGCGCGACCGCGACGCAAGTGCCCACATGCCGTGGACGGGTGACACCGCTTGCACGCGGCGAAATTTCTCGCTCCGCGTTCCGCGAACGCGGCGAAAATGTTCCGGTTATCGATGACGGCTGAAATACGAGCCGAAACCGAGTCAGACCCCGAGCGTCTCCGTCAGGGCAGATGAGAAAAGCTTGCGTCGTTTCTGGCGATTAAAATTGATCCTCCTTTGAATCTCAATTTGGAAATATCTAACGCGTGGAGAGTTAATTCTGATAGATTTACTAGAAACTTTCGGTGTTTCAAAAGCTACGTAAAAAAAAAAAAATCTTTGCTTTAGATCCTTGAAGCTTCTTTCCTATTTATGACTCTAAAATAAAAGTTACGTAGTACGTTTAAGACGATTAAAAAAAGAAGACGTATTTGCCCAACAAAATCTTTCTGGTGTTTGAAGGGAGGGGGATTCTCGTTGGCGTCATTGACACGGTAGACGCCCGTTAGCGTCATTATCAATTCGGTATTGTGATATACTATTCACGTTCAGCTTGGAACGGCATTCAAGACCAGAAATTTATTCGACGCGCAGACAAACTTGAAAATGTAAATAAAATTACACAAGAAATATATCAACACTCCATAAGCTATGACCGATAAGCTGTGACGGAGGCTTACGTTTTTCGAGATAAGAAAAATCTTTACGTTTACCCAAGATTTTAGTAGATAGAAGCGCTGTCAGGCCCAATGAAACGACGTAGACGAAAAATAAGAGTGGCAACCCAGGTTTAAGAAATAAATAAGCTCACAAGGGGAAAAAAGAAAGATCTCGAATGAATCGTGAAATAAATCGCCACCGTCATCGATTCCGTTCCAGGTATACTGTATGCAAGCAATCACCGACAGTCAGTGACTGATATATCGATCCAATTCGCGTTCTACGAATTTTAATCGGTACCTTCGGGGTGCGCCTTCGTCGCGGCGGGAGGGGGGGGGGGGAACGTCGGGATCGATCTGGCCTAAAGTACAAGGGCCAAACTCAACGAGACGGAAGGTCGGTCGGGGAATCGAAATCGTTACGTTTAAGGCGCGCTCTGTTCCACGCCATGCGCGGGAAATTCGACAATTCCGTCGTATGTCGCTCGACACCCGCGTTATCTCGAAGGATCTATGTATAAATTCCACGACAAAGAGATCGGAACGGCCGAGCGTAAAAGCGTCGTTCGAGAGGTGCAACGATCTCTCCCGCCCTCTCGACCCTCGGCGAGATTTCCACGGCGTGAGAGCGCTCGCGTGTGGGCGAATTGACGCGCGCGCGATTTCGCGGTCGGCGAAAGAGAAAGAGAGAGAGAGAGAGATATTAAAAAAAAAAACGAGTGATTTACGCGCCGATCGCGCCCGGGGTCGGCGTAACGAGATACGCATCGGAGCGAGATAGTACTTGGAATCGCGTCGGCTGCGTGCGCGCGAACCAGCCAAAACAAAGAGAGCCGGACCGCGGTGGAGGTTCTTGGTTCGGTCGGTCGGTCGGTCGGTCGGTCGGCCGGCCGGTTGGCAAGGACCCTCCTTCTCTTCCTTTTCCTCCTCGTCCTCCTTCTCCTCTTCCTCCACCGCCGCTGCTGCTGTTGCTGCTCTTCTCTTCTCTCTTCCTCCTGCTCCTCCTCCTCCTCCTCCACTGCCACCGTCCTCCATAAACCGAATGCCAGACAACGAGGGCATCAGCCCCCGTGAATCACCGCCGGTCACCTTCACTTTTTATGCAACTTTGTGAACCCGATCTCCCCGCGCGCACCGCGCGTCGCTCCTCTTCCTCCTTTTCCTCCTCCGCCGCCGCCGCCGCAGCCGTGCGTTATGAATATCCACATGCAATCGCTATCAGTTATTTTTCTTATCGGTGCATTTATCGGGCACGTACGTGCAACGGGGATAAGTGTGTTGTGTCGCGTTATCGGGACGTCGGGAAGCGCGAGCGCGATTATTGCGCATTATTAGGGACACGCTGTCGCGAAACAATGCCCGGGGTTTTCCTTTCCTTTCACAAACGGTTTAAGTAGAAATAATAGGATTGAATTGTATTAAACGATAATTGAGATGAGGCCGATGGTAACGCGATTAAAGTCGAGAGAGAGAGAGAGAGAGAGAGAGAGAGAAGGCCGAACGAAACAAGAACCGCTTTCGTTTCAAGACCGCAAGCAAAATGGCGCGCGGTTGGTTTGGGACGCTAAAAACATGCATGTAAGACCGCATAAGAGAATATTATTGAACCACCAGGATCCTGTTATGACCACCATTCGTTGACCTTCTCTTGATTTCAATATAATTTTATTGCTGCAGAACTTACAAAGCCGAGGAGGGACTTGGTTTCCAAAATTTTTAATCTCACACACACACACACACACACACACAATCATCCATACTGTAACTTTTACTGACAATGAAAGAAAAAAAAAAATGTTTTCTTTTTCATTCCTCTTCTTTGGTCTTCTTCGCTTCTTCTTGTCTCTCTCTTTCCATAATTTCCTGAGTGCATTGTTTTATTGTGTCTAAATCCCCAGCTTGCAGAAAACAACAGAATGACACGCTCTTTATACCTTATTGACAATCTCTCCGTCTTCCTCAGACTTATGCGCACGTACGTATGCGCTGAGAATATTTTCCGTTGAGAATCGCCCGAAAGACTCGAAATAACGTTTGAATTTATTATTTTAACACAAAACACATGTTGAAACAACGGCCTCATTTAATCAAAATTCAACCGTTCGGTGGAATCGCTTGGTTTTCGCAGTAAGCGTATAAGTAAATAATAAACTCGAGCGAAATTTAGCATTATATCCCGAGTTAAATTAATTGTCTCAACTAAATTAACGACGTATCAAGTGGGTAGCAACGGCGACCTACAGAATACGATTAAAAATAACTCAAAGCGGGCATATAATTTGGCGCGCTATAAATTTCCGTGCGCACGTGCGTGCGCGTCATCGTGAAAAAAGACATAAATTACGCTCGTCGGGAGAGGAAAGATTGCGCATGGAAAATTCGCCGCGGCGAGGCGCTCGGCGAGTGCGCGCGTGATTTGCATAGATCGCATCGCACGCATAATGACACGTCACGTGGCGGCGAATTCGGCGTTTCAAGGACGCCCGGCGACGATCGACGCGCGTCCACGCGCGGCGCGCACCACGTGCGCCGTTTATTTGCCAGCATCGGCGATCCGAGGAATCGCGAGCTCACGAGTCGGAGAAAACAACAAAACGAGGGACTCCGATCGGGGTGAGACAGAGAGAGAGAGGGGGGAAGGGGGAAACTTCCTCGATGAAAAGCGAAAGGAGCTCGCCGCGGCGGAAAAACGGGTCCGTGGAAAGAGGAAGTTCACGTCGGTAATACGTATAAATTATTTAACCTGTTTGGACTTATTTTGAATCGTCTCTTGTTGCTCTCGTTCTCTCGCGAGCGGAAGCGAGATCGACGCTGATCGCGGTGGTTGCGTCAATCTTCGCCGCGACCCCCGTGCTTCTCACAATAATTACGATTATTTCCCCGATATAATTTTCCCTCGCCGCTCTCTGTGCTCTTGTTTCGTCATTATTTCACTTCCAACGCGCCGTGTTCCGAACGGGTTGCGTAATACGCGCCGCGTTACACGCGCGCGTCTTGTCACGGGGAGATTTATGTCGCCTGTCGCGCGCAATATATATATTATAATATAACGCAACGGCCGCGCGCAATAATTGTTTCTAAACCGTCGTCGTCGTCGTCGCGACGATCGACCGCCTATATCGCGATCTGCGACTTGCAAACTCGCGTACGGCGGACACGTGTACATATCCGCGCGCTGGTACGCGTCATTGAAAAGCACGGAAAGAACAGGAACGCGGTTCGAGTATACATAGCCGCGTTCCTCGCGCGCATCTGCGAATCGATTGCGCTCCTTATTCGCGCTCGATGAGTCGATGCGTCGAAATAATGTAAGAGACGACGTTGTGAAACGCTGGGTTATTCACGACTGTATCCGCGGGGGAGAATTGGAATATGTTGAACTTAAATGTTTCTTCGGTGCCGCTCTGGGAAAAATTTTGACCGTTTTTTTTTTATAGTTAAGCAACTTAGCACTTTGATTGGTGCCCCTTAAGTAAAAATTACTTTTTGCGTAACTGGAAATCCACAAGACTAATTGAAAGAATTTTTTGACTAGGATAACTTGCAAATTTTTTAAACAGATAGAATAGCTAATGGCAATTTTCAGTTACGCGGGGCTAATTAGAAATCTCGCTTAAGAAAGAATTATGACGTCATAGACAAGGACGATTGTCACTATAAATCTTAATTACGTGTTTACAAATGTTAGTTGTCGATGGAAGGTTGAATTAATCATCTTACAAATGTGATTACCTCAACCTATATTTATAACCTACATAACTTAAGAGTAAATAAATTGAAATTTACATTATTTCTATTACTTAAATTTGTGAATGTAAAATTTAAAAATTGAGATAGTGAAGTTGAATTATGGTTGTTAACTGAAAATGTGTCTTATGGAAAAGTTTGAGCTACAATTCTGATTTCAACTTAATTATTCAAAATTAGTGATCCGTAACTATGATTTCAGATTAAACAGATTATACTTATTTCGGAATTCCCGTTTTCATATTACCGACATATCTAGTTTACATTTATGTGTCACAGTTGGTATCTTTATTTACGTATTTCTCAAATGAAGTTGCTGAATACGCTCATCATCCTTGGCTAATTGAGATTTGCATTTACTGCAACTATAATGTTCGATGATAAAACTGTGTTTGAAAGACTCGAGATGTCTTCTCATGACCGACATTTACATTTACATAAATCAGTCTTTTTTAGGTTTTTTATTATAACTAATACTATTCCTCTGACGTCATTATTCTGATGACGTATTTCTAGTCTTAATACGAGGTCGCGTAAAATTTGGGTTATGAGTAATCCAAATAATTCAATTACTAATCGTGGGCCTCAAAATGGGTTGCTTAACCGTCTTTTTTTTTCCAGAGCGCGATATGAAAACATTTTAATTGGATTTTATTGGTCGAGATTCAAGATTTTATTCACCTGTTCTTTTCTCTCGCGTTAAATACATATTTGTTAATTTTTATTTATTTTTACAACTTAAAAGATAAGGCCTTTACGGAAAAAAAAATGTTTCAAAGCTGGTTTTAATTTGCTTTCAGTGACGTCATTACTTATCTATTGTTTGATTTGCCTGATTGTTAACCATAACTTCTTCAAACAAGCAACTTAGCGATAAAATGTATTTAATGGGTTAACCGTTCTAGAGAACTTTTATAATATAACAATTACGTTATCGGAATCAACTCAAACCAGTGTTTGAAAAATGCCGAACTCAGCTTTAAGAATCTACTGAAAAATGTTGCAGACATTGACCTTGACATAATTCTTAAACTATCTTCTAAGACGAAACATTTTACATTTTACTTCCTTCCACAATATCACACAACATTTTTGTTTTAGTTCCTTTGAATTCTCATGTTGCGTAAACTTTCTGTAAATTTATTAGAAAAAATATATTTAAAAGAGCGTTTTCCCTTGAGAAACGCGTATACGAAAGAGTGTAACGCAACAGCGCGCTAACCCGCTTTCTTCAAAATATTTATGAAATATTAATTAAATAATCTCTGAGAAATTAAATTCATATTAATCTGGATCGACGCGTATGCAGCATACGGTGCGTACATACAAGCAACACGCGATGTAATGAAGCCTTCACGTCGCTCTTATGCGAGCTCTCGCAAGTCCTGTACCTGGAAGTCCCGCTGACGAGGACGCAGACTTATTGGCACCGCTGTGCGCGCACTATTCAAGGAATCGTCAACCGCGATAGTCGGAAACTGTCCTTCGGGAGCATTTCACTTCCTTCCTAATCGCTTCTCGGTAGTCGGGCGCTCGTAACGATGAATCTGCGAACTGATATTCGAAAGCCAGACAAATAGCTCCGAGAGCAGCTCCTAATACGAGCGCGAGATATTTTCTTTCTCCTCCTCCTCCTCGCTCTCGCTCTCTCCCTCTCTTTCTCCTGCTTTGCGTCGCACAAAAACGTATTTAATCCGCGAAAGCGCCGAGTCATTAGCAAGTGTAGCGTGTCATTTCGGACTTGAGTCTCGCGTCGGCGTGTGCTGCACACGAGATCGGGCGGCGTGATTTACGAGCGCGCCCGCACAATGCCGCTTTGCGATAATTAAATCTGCTCTCCCCCGTGCGGGAAAACAATGACGAGATCTTCCCCCCCCCCGGTCTCCTCCGCTCCGCGAGGGAACGCCCGGCGCGTGTTACATGCGGCGAAATCGACGCGATCGGTAATTAAGCGCAATCGCACCGACGCGCCGACAGAGCTGCACGCGCAACGACATTATTAATGACGCACCCCTCACCTCCTACAAGTGCGTGCATCTGCAAGAGCAAGACGGCGGATCCTTTTCTTTGAAGATAATCGAGCGTAAGAGGTTTCAAACGATAAATGGGTTCGGTGTAAATTGAAGAGAAAAAAAAAAAGAATATTCTTCCTCTTGCCAATATCTTTATCATCGAAATGTCAATATTGAAATGAGATTATTCATCAATTAAACAGACAAAACCTGCTCACGTGCAAAGGCAGTACGGTATTGTGTGAAAGATACGTTCGCAATTCCAAGATTAATGTTCTTTGGTCGTCAGGAAATATGTCGGATATGAAACAATGATACCGAGAACTTTGTAATACTGTTATTATCAAAGTAATCTTGTTGTTTAGATAATTGTCATCGTGTTGAAATGAAGAATTTATACTCTTTCTAAGAATATTATAAAATTGTAAGTGTATTCGTGGAAAGTCAGAATGACGAGCGAATTCTCGATTACAATAGCAAATTGTTAAGATTCAAAATACCTTGAATAAATTTGACAGACTTCTTTATTTTGAAATAATTAATTTGCAGTACGTACATTTTTCTGCGCGAACGCGCAGGAAAAAAAGCAATATACACAACTACTACCCGTTCGAATAAACGATAAAGTTGTAGTTTAAGATCATTGCCAAGAACAAATTCCTCCTAGAGATAATCGTCGCAACTCGGAGGAAGAAAAATAAATGAATTGTGTAATTACTAAAGATAGTTTTCTGCGCGTCTCGGTGGCACGCTCATGCTCCCTCGAGATACTCAATGAATTAATCGCGATGTTTACCCACTTTACCGGATTGCGTAATATTTGTCTTCGCGGCCGAAAAAATCCGGTTGCGGGAGGTCAGAGGTGCCCGGACCGACCGACCGACCGACCGACCGAACGCCGTTCGCTCGTTTGTCCGCGCTTTATTTCCTTCCGCCGCCGGGCAAAACAATTAGACCTCTCTCGGCCGTTTGGTGTCCTTAGCGCCGCAGAAAGAAAGTTTCGCAGGGGGACGCGGCCACGGCCAGTCACCTCTCTTATCGCGGTCTTTAACGCGCAAGGCCGCGCCGGGACCTCTCCCCGGTATCTCGATCTCCACGAGCTTTCCTCGACTTTTCGAAATCCCGCAAGCGGAAATACCGGTTTTTACGCACTTCGCTTGTTCGCACGTCGTGCGCGCGTCGAGGGACAGAGTCGATTCCGATCGACCTCCCCCTTACCCCTCCTCAATTAACGGCGTAGATATTCGCGAGATGCAGCTCCAATAAATCGGCAATAAGAGATGCTAGAACATTTCGGCCGATCCTCGTCCTCCCTTTTCGGCTCATTGTTAAAAACGAAAACGAAGGAGCGGAGATCCACCCGGGGTTTTGTTTTCAAACAGCAGATGGAGGCGGGTGGAGGGGGAAGGGTGAACGAAGCGGCTCGGGTTATGCCACGGACGGAATATTAATATTATCTAAGAGCGTTTTCTATTCTGCCGTGCGCTAGTTAGATCATTAATATAACGGGAGAGAGTGCATATTTTAAATAACCACCTCGTTCAACAACAATCATTTCCCCGGCACGCTCGCGGTCTGCTCTCTCCTTAACTACGTCGGCGGTGAGACGTCGAGGAGAAAGTGTAACTGTTAAAGTAATAGTGACGACCGTCGGTGTAATCGCGCGGTATTGCGCGTGCGAATGCGTTTTCAAATAGCCCCGAGTGCTCTCCCGCGATTTCCCCCTCTCCCCTTCCTCTTTTTTTGTCCTTCCGTCGTCGAAATCCGATCCGACGGTCCTCGGGAAACGGAATTTTTCAGATTCCTTGGGTTTCCGCAAAACAAATTAAAATTGCAAATGTATGGATACCTGTACTTTGAATAAACTGTTTACATATTTTTTTATATTAGTTGCGAAGTTTCAGTGCGATTCTGGGTTTGGTTAGCCTGTAAATAGATTTTTGTTGATATTTCTTAATTACATACGCATTTCCAGGGCAATACATTTTTACCGCAACTTTTATATTACTTTTGATTTGCATTAAATAAAAAAATCCATTTGTTCTTATGATTTTCTCATTGTTTTGAAAACGTGTATACATCTCTAACACAACGCTGATATAAGATTACGGCACTCGTTGAATAAGAAAGAAGCGGAAATAAACTTGAGATGTGTGTGCGTGTGTCGACCGAAAGGAGGCAAAACTCCGTCAAGTTTCTCATATCGGGGACGAACGGCGTTTAGGATTTACCTTGCCTATTATTCACGGAGAAAAGTTAATCCCTCCTAGTTTTGTCGCGCGACGCAGCCACGACATTGGGACTTAATTCCGGTGTAATTCGCGCGAGCACCGTGTGCAATAACACCGAGGCGTCAATCGCGATTGTGTGAAGCCTAAGGTTCTCGACCAGATCTGGCCGGGTTCACTGACCCCCCCACCGTATTCCAAATCTCAAATACGAAAACGTGCGAGAGCGCGCCGGCCGGCCGTAGTTTCACACTGGGTGCTCCGAAAATAACGATCCCAAGTCGAACGCGAGTTCCGGCGCGGGATTCCGGCGGGTCGATCGACGCGATTGACTTTTCCAGTTGAGTTCTACGGCGCTTTCTGCGGAGAAGTCGGGATGGAAAGTCGAGAAGAGATCGGCAGGCTTGTGCGTCACTCGGTCCCCTTTATTTTATTCGACCGCGAGTCGTTCGAGCGCGTTGATAAGGATTAATTTCGCGAGGGAAAAAGCATAAGAGGATAACGCATTCAATTCCGCACGGTATTCAACTCGGTAAACCCCTCGTTTCCCGTCGACCATACGTCGACGGCGGATGATATCGGATCCGAGATGCGCCACTTTTCGTCCACCCTGTATAAAAGACGGGAGCCTACTTGGCTTGCGGACGGTACTTTCATCCGCCAAGTGAAAGCAATATGAAAGTGCTTGATTGCAAAGTAGAAAGGTGAAATGCACGATAAAAAGACGAAGCCGTTACGTGCGTGTGTACCGGTCGACCCATTTGAGAGTGCGCCGCGCGGCACGGGTGAGGGGGAGGGGCGGGAAAGGAGGAAGGATGAGGCCGATTACGGCGGGGAACGTTGCGGGGGGAGGGAGGGGAGAGGGGCGGCCCTTGATTTCGGCGCCTAAGGTCAACGGTCGACATCCGCCGTCTCTCTGGCGGAAAATAAATCTCGCCGTTTAAATCGCGGCGCGCAGCAAACGCAGCGGCGAACTCGCTGAAATTGCTTTGTCGGAGAAGAGAAGTTTCTCTCTCACCGCCGCCGCTCCCCTCGCTTCGGTTGCATCCCCCGATGCAGATGCAAATTTTTCGCGAGGACACGCGCGGGGTATGTGCTACACGTACAGGCAGCCGCTCCGGATCTCTTTTTTTTTTTTTGTTTTTGTTTAACACGCGCCGCCTTGATTCGCGATACCGCGTGCGCGCGCGCGAGTTATCGGGATGGGGTTACTTCGTTCTCGGGGTCAGCGCGCGGATGCGGCAGATAAGGTTCGCGTTTCTCTCCGCGAGAGGAAAGGCTGAAGGAAAGGTGACGGTCTCGTAAAGTGTAATCTTAGGATCTTTCAACGGATGATGATGATGATGATGAATTGCGAAAACGACGCGCAGCAGGTTCGAGGAAGTTGAGATATCAGCGTGGCGCACTTTGAGAGAGAAAGAGGGGAGGGGGGGAAGACCGATGATTTGGTCGTTGACGCGTCCACGCCCTTGTTTTTTCTTCATACCTACGATTGAATAATTCCCCCCCCCCCCCCTGTACCCAGCGAGAAACGATAATGAATTCGGCATCAGTTCGACGTCGAATCAATATCGAAATGATGATTTCGATGTCGAATCGATGTCGATTTGATGTACTATTTCTCACTGGATAGCGTGTAGATATCTTTTTATGCAAGCGCGGTTATTTTTGCATTCGATACGCGCACTGCAACGTTGTCGTTTATCAGTCGTTTTCTACGAGTTAAAGAACTGCGTTAACGGAACTTCTTTTTCTCAGTTGTTAAAGCGGAGGCATTTTTAACCATTAAGCTATTTAGTTGACTATTGAAATTGTCTAATTGTAATAATTAATTTATGTAAGAATAGAATATTTTTGTTATTATTAAAACACTGCCGGGGGAAGATGAAGAGAAGGAGCTCTCGTTTCAAATATAAATTTTAAAAGGTTTCATTTCGTACTGTAATCGATTTTATGTTAAAAGTCTCTTTCTCTTTCAACTACTAAAACAGAAGTGTTTAACAGTTAAATTTAACTGTTAAAACATTGTTCAAGGCAAATAGAGAGAAAAGCTCTCACTTCAAATATAAATTTCTTTCCCTCTCTTTTTCCCTCCTAATTTGTAATGCATCTTTGTATTTAGCTTTCGCTTGGCAACGCGTCCCTGGAAAATTCGCCAATCGCGATATTCAAGATCGACTCGACGATATTTAAGAGACAAATTCGCTTCAATCTACTTTCTACGATTCCGCTCTTGTTGAACGGGAAAAGTCGAAAACTCGGGAAGACGCGTATGCGGCGCAACGCGTTGTTGAGCAATCGCGAGTCCGAGTATTACTACAATAGAATACGAGAATCGAGGTGGTTTTCTCTCTCCCTCTCTCTCTCTCTCTCTCTTTCCTTCTCTCTCCGTCGGTTCGCTCGACGAGCGGCTTAATCGGCGTCCACGTAACTCCGGCGTAACCCGCGTAGTCGCCTCGTCAAGATCACGTGCCCGGAGACAGGAAATCCTAAGCGCCCGCTCGCTCGCGCGCGCCTAGATTGGAGCGGAGAAAGCAGAGCCTTCACCCACCGCTTTTATATCGCTGCACGCGCGGCGCGCTAAAGCGATGCAAATTTACGGTGCGTGCAGCAGCGCAAGGCGGCACCTTCCTTTTTTTTTCTTCCTTTTCCTTTTCTTTTTTTCACTCGCGCTCTCTCTCTCTCTCTCTCTCTCTCTCTCTCTCTCTCTCTCTCTCTCTTGCGCGCGCGAGAGATGCTTTTCTCTCCTCGCGATTTTACTTTCTCGCGGCCGCGTCTCGCGCCGCTTCGACGAGATTCTTAATACGTCCGATCGGTCGACCTAAACGAGCGGTGTGTAACTTTTCTGTTTGCTTTGATCACGCGCGGAACACGCCGGGATTCTGTCACGCTCACGCCTCCGGACGGGGAAAACGCGTTCCTCAAACACCGAGTCATTGTGATGATATCACGTAATTATGATATCGATGACATGTATATATACGCCGTTGAGGTGCACTTTAATCGTTCGTTTAGGTTGGCTCCCACTTTACGCGTCATTAATTTAACCCGAAACAATAGAGCTTAACAATTCACTCGAGAGATGTTACATCTCGCTTAACGTTAGTCTCTATTATTTACCAGGGGCATAACTTTAATGTGCGCCTCGCTAAGGAATTCAAATTCATTCTAAATAACAACACAATCATCGATGACAAATATGAAATGATAAAGAAGTTTTGTTTTTTATACGGGGAAAATAATATCTTCTTTTACATTGACAAGTTTTTAACTTATGCAAAAAAAAAAAGAGATCAAACTAAATTTTATTATTTAATTCCCAATGTTTTAAACTGATTATTATTTAATTCTGGTAGAACGTTATTTAACCGGAGGAAGTGGTTTAAACTCTTTTCTTTCTCGATTCCTTAGTACGTAACGGTGCACTAGCCACTTAAAATGATAATAAATAACAGAACGACTCACGTGTCGTAACAGCGTCACTTCTTATCTCTCGTTCCGATCGCATGGGAATTATCGCCGTCGCTATCATCATCGCGGGTTACTCAACGAAATTCCTACGCGGGAGCTTCTGTATTCATCGGGGTGACATATCACGTCGCATTTCCCGCGGACCGACGAGCCGATCGTAACGAGTCAACGCCGACGGTTTTCCTCCCGTCCTCCCCCCCCTCTCTTTTCTTCTACGCGGCGTGAGAACCGAACGCGTTCCCGATTCCGCTCCTCTCATCGGTAATCGCTTTTGAATCATCTCGCCCCCCCCTCCCCCCTCCTACCCTCCATCCCACAATCCCGCGATGCTGCTGCGCCTCGTCATCCGGTGACGACGCTGAATCATCGTAGCCGACCACCGATCGCGAGGAGGTTGACATCTCGCGCGGAGGATGTTGCCCGCGGGGGGAACCTTGAGGGGAGAGGGGAGAAGGGGAGAGCGCGATCACGGTCGTCCGTGTCGATGGGGCAAGACCCTCAAGGTCGCTCAAGACTTATCGGGGGAGGGGGGACCGTTTCGCGATGCCGGTCGCGAAAAACGCTGCCGGGAAGGCTGTCCGCTCGAGAAGCGACCCGGAGATTACGCCGGAGAGGTCCCGACGTACCGTAATAACACGAGGAGCGAGTGGACAACCCGCGGCCTCGCTCACGGTCGACGGCAACCGTCGTTATCGGCGTCGGCGTTCGCGAGGAAGCGTGTCAACCTCGCCGCTACGACTTGTTGAACTTGGGAGGATCGAGAGCCCCGCGTGTCGTTTTTTGGATGAGAAGAGAATGCTGCAACGTGCTCCTGTAGCACAATGTTTGCCGCGGCGAGATTGTTCGACGATTATTGAAACGCCGTTAAACGTTAAAGGAACGAATTTGAAGTATGTTACGTTCTTTGCTCCCATTTTCAATCGCCTCACTGCCTTTCGTCACGTCGCAATTAATCCGTCGTTAATTGTTGACGGAGCGTCACAAGTGGGGAATTTTTGCTCATTAACTCTGATGGAAGGCAAAACTGGGTTTGCCTGTTCACTCAAAATCCCTTGAATGTTTCGTGCCTCAATTTCTATCAGCGGTAAATTAATAGTTAAGCGTTCTTCGATTGGTAAATTTGTAAGACTCTCGAGTCTAATTGATCAATCAAATGCACCAATCAAATTAAGTAGTACATTTTCTTCGTTTTTTCTTTTTTTTTAAAGTAAAGAGAACAGTGATGATATAAACATGATGTTTTCCGTCAGGAAAGTCCACTTAAAAAGGCCACACGAAAAATGCGAAGATGAGCGTGATTCGACTTTCGTTTGAGCTGATGATACACCCCGCAGTTGTCCTTCAAGATTAAAAACGGTAATTGATGACGTAACAAACGTATCTGATATCACGAGTGTCTCATTAGCTCGTTGACTGATGCATTTGGCGCCTCGCGAATCTGTGGCGTTTCGCGGAATCGTTTCCGAAGGAAATTAACGGTCGCGAGTCCCCGTGTTTAGACCGTAGACACCCCCGGTGACGCTTGACCAGCGCGTGACGTCACGCGGCGAATTGGTTCCTTCCGCGACGCGAGCGAAGTGAGACGCGATGTCCTCCTATTCTTTTTTTGGGGGGGGTTTTCCCTCCTCCCTTCGCGACCCTTCGATTCGAAGGTACGAACGCGGACGAGTGTCGGAAGTGCTGCAACGTCGCGCGCGATAAATTTAGCCGCGAGTATCTCCGACGAGTGGAATTCTCTCTAAAAGCGCTCGCTCCCTCTTGTCCCCCTTCCTTCCGCCTCCACTCCTTCTCGAGATTCTTGACCGCGCGCGCGCGCGCGCGCGTGGGTGTTGCGATGACGCGTAACCTAATGAGCTCGTAACTTGATTGCCTCTGACTTTAACTTGTTAGCTTCTTTTCCCCCAAATTTAAAACTTTATCCGAGTACGGGAAAAAGGGAGTTTTTCCAAAAGTAGATTTTCTATTTAAAAAGAAGAACCACATTCTTTGTTATTTCATGTAAACGTATCACGGAGAGAATTCTCTCTTAAAATTTACCCTCAAAATCTAGTAAAAGGGGGATAATGATAATTTTACTATTTACTTTTTAGGAAAATTTACTATACTTTTAGTAAATTTTACAAAGGGTATGGTAAGCTTTACTATACTTTTAGTAAATTTTATTAAAAAGTATAATAAAATTTCTCGAGGTCATACATCATCTTACAATTACCAGATTTTTAGAGTAAATTTTAAGAGAAAATTATCTCCGTGTAAAATCAGGTTGATGGTGAAATTTACGTTTATCGCGCACTCGCTCGCCAAAATCGTGGAAACGCAAACGCCGACGACGGTGCGGAGTGACCGTAAATCGTCGAACTGGACGGAGTGTGTGATTGCTTTCGCGCTTTTGTCCGTCCATCCATTCATCTATCCGTCCGTCCGTCCGTCCCTTCGCCTGCAGCCGATTCCGGGAATTCGCGGTGGCACGCGCCGCGTCCCGGTGTTTTGGTCTCCCTCCCCTTTCCCTCCTCCATTCCCTACCGTCTCACTCCACCACGTTCCGACCGCGCGCCGAAATTGCGTGCCGTTCGTGCGACTCTCCGTCTCCCAAACACAATTACGAATTATTACGCGTGCTCCGTTACGCGCGTCGCAATTAATCGCCGTCCGTTCGATACGCGTGTTTTCGGTGTCGTTTCCGATCGCCCGGATAGCGGCAACAGGTTTCCACCAGGCCGTCCTTCGTCGCGCGCGCGCCTTGATTTCCTTCCTCGCTCTGTAATCGAGTGTAACAAGTACACGGGAGCGGGAGCGCCGCGCCGGATTGCCGTCGGTCGTTTCCGCGATCGGTTTCGCACGTGGAGTTGAGCGCCCGGTGCCAAGGAGGCTCCTTCAATCGCCCGGGCGATGCCGAGGACAACGACTGGTAAATCCGTTGTACTTACGAGTAAGTGTCCCCCGATTACCTTCGGCGTCGGTGAAACCGACCACGTTATGCTCGTTTTACGCTTGCTTTCTTCGCTCGCTTCGATTGAACTTCCTTTATCTTCTTCCTTACGTGGCACGGCGACAATAAATAAATATGATTAGGATTAAAATATCACGGCAACGAAAGGAAGACGATTAAAATAAAATTTTGTAAACTCAAATTTTAATCATGAAAATTACATTACATATCAGTAACGTACTTAAAAAAAAAATTGTTGTACGAAGTATATATGTTTAATTAAAAATTAAATTGTAGTACCTGTCCTGAAGTAGAATATTTGTTAATCTTAAGTATAATAACATTACGATGTGTAAAATATCAGTATAAAAATGCGATAACAAATTAATCATCGTATGATTAACGAATGATTAGAGAATGGCTTTAATCCCTAAATAAACACAATGTGTTATTTCTGTTGCAAAAGTTACAAATTTCTCTAGTTTTATCTGTATTTCCTCTCTTCCGATGTTGCTATATATTTTTGCTATTTATAACTAGGATTTTATTGGGAACGCTGCTTCATAAAAGTAATGCGTTATCGTTACTGCTATTTAGAACGTAACGTTTCATTATTTTTTTGTCTTACTTTTTTTGCAAGATTTAGTAACGAATTAAAAAGTTAATAATTTTCAATTTAATTTAATTAATTTCGAATGAATTAATTTTTAACGTTTATTAATTATTTTGAAAATACATAAACCTCAACTCATTAACCTTTTTCTGAATAGAAAATTAATCTGTGTGAAAAATTTAAAAAATATTTCTACAATATTACTCTTTACCTAATTTAATTTAATTTAACTTCAAATAAAATAATGAATTTATTTGATGATCTATATTATAATTGTTCTCGTTTATATTAATATTGATATCAATCTAACTTTCATAAATTATGAATTTATAATTTAATACAAATAACGCTTTCCAAAATTACCTTGTAATTTAATTTAATTTAATCACAACATAACTGTTAGCTGAACTGATTTTTGGTTTATGTAATTTTTAATGACGTAATTATATACGCATATATATATATATATATATATATATATATATATGTAATAAATATGAAATTAATTAAAATACGGAAACAAAACTTATAAAATGCATTTAACGCTACGTAATCATTGATCTGACATGCCTATTACTGTCTGTACACTGAAAAGGCGAAACTTTATTATATACTTTATTATACACTATTAAACAAGTACAAAGAATAGGGAACTAAAGTAAGAGATTGTTACCGGAAAAAAGTGGCGAAAAAAGGACGATAACGACGTTACTTTCCAACCCTGTTTACGACATAGTGTATTACCGCCGCGATATTTACGAGTCTCCAAACCTTCTGGGCAGCTGCATTTTCCGCATTACCGCTTTATTTTTTTTCTTCATTGTATTCTTTTATCCTCATTTTACTGTTTGCGATTTGAGATCGACGGACAAGCGTGGACTGATTGAGATTAATAACAATAATTCCGCGCGTCTTTCGTAACAAATGAAAGTGCGCTTTGAAATCGATTAAAAGTCGGGCGAGAGCAGCGGCGGATTTGTTAACATTAATAACAATAATCTCGCGTCTTTCGTAACGAATATACGTAAAAGCCGTCGTCGCGTTTACCGTCGCGTCGGATTAAATTGAGGCCCGTTCGAAGAACGGATAAGATTCGCCCGGGGATAAAAGGCGAGGACGATAAAGCTACTCAATTTCCCCTCCCCCTTCCCCCCCTTCCACTCATGCGAATTTATCGTTGTTTATCGTTTTTTTACCGCGACAATGCAGCTTATCGATTCGCGCGAGTCTCGCGTTTTAATCGGCGGTAATCGGCGACATTTTGCGACACCGGAAATGCTCTCGCGTGCGGCTTTTATCACTTTTCCTGCTGCAAACGTTTGCGCGCGCGCGCGTATGTGTGTGTGTATGTTCAAGAAGGAGTGCGCGTCTTATCGCGAATCGCAACTGCGCGATGAGCTAAAGTAAACTCTCGGGCTATATATACTCATCTTTTATTGTGGTGCCGTTCGCGCGAGTCGTCCCGCGGCGAAGTTAAAGTAAACGGTAATGAAAACGGTAACTAAATGAAATGTACACCTGTAAAACGAAAGTATGCACTTAGAGCGACGTGCAGTATATCACAGATGAAATTACTTATTTCTTTTTAGAGGACTTCCATAAATATCAACAGCATTTATTACGTTGTGAACGATAAGAATAATATTGAAAGAGAGAGAGAGAGAGAGAGAGAGAGAGAGAAGAGGTTTTTGTTTCATACTCCCCCTCCCCCCGCCAAATGTGTTGCTTATATTATAAGTATAAATATAAAATATTAATGAGACACAATTTAGACGATCCGTTCGGCGGTTCTCCCCGTATTCATCGCACTCAGAATCGACGAGTAGTTTTCATTCTCGAGATATCCGTAACGGTTTCTGATAAACGAGGGAAAAGCGACGAGCGACGTGGGAGAGTTTTCGGAAAAGTAGGCCAAGGGAGCACCGTGTATAGCACGTTCGAGTTCGAGGCTACTCGTTACGTAACACGGATGGTGTATTGGCTATTATTTACCTTGTTCTGGTACCGGGCCAAAGCCTCTCGAAACGCCGGACGAATACCGTATCTCAGTGATGTAACGTTAAGTTTACGGAAGCATCCCGTTACGGAATGTAACCCGTGAGGTTCTCGTCCGGTAGAATCGTAGGATAATTCATGATTTTAACCTTCGGGTTTTGATTGAAATTATGAGATCGCAATTGATATTTAAGATAAAAAATAGCCGCATTTTCTAAAAAGAAGAAAAACTATAATTTCCCGAGAGGTGTTTGTTATTTAATAGGAATTAGCCTTGAATTCGATTTGATTAATCCCCATAAATCACTCTATACTTGGAAAAAATAGTTGCAATTATCATAATTTAACTTTAGTACATAGTGCCAATTATCGCAGTTATTTTAATCAAATTAGGTATAGCAAATTACAGGTATTAGTTATTACTATGTAATTATAGTAAGTGAATGTTAAAAAGTAATTATATATTTACTATAATTGTGATTTCCCACATAGCGAAGTTTATTTCACTCTTACCATCCACATAGCTTGATATTTTTTTCTACCGTTTTAATATTTGAAATTATCGTAACTCATAGTAAAATTTCTTTCACAGTCGGTGAAACTATGAGGTTATTATTATTAACATTGACGGCGGTAACAGCTGCAAAAAAAATCGAGCTCTTAATCATAATGGTTTTACTGTGCGATTATAGTCACAAGTACCAAACCACTTTTCTCTCTCGGTGCAGAGTTAATTTCGCACTCGTGTTTTTCTCATTGATATTTTTCCGCTTTCGGAGCAGCACGCGACGTTCCTCGTTGAAAAACGAGGCGCAATAATTTCGCATTTTCTTCCCCACGCTTTTTCTCCTCTCCGCCCGACGTCGAACTCGGTGCCCGCGCGCGCGCGCGCGTTCTCTCTCTCTAATGCCATTGTGCGCGAAGATAAAACTTAATAATCTGCAGCTGTATGACCCATCTCCGCGCGCGGCCCCGTCGGGCTATTTGCGTACGGGCAATCTGCTGATTTATTCTTCGTTACGAGATAATCTCATTTCCGACGAAATGCTAGCGGCGCAATCTAATTACCGACCGCCGCGTATTTCCTCCTCGGCCAACGACCGACCAATTAATTCGCCGTTCTCGAATCCGCGCTAATTTATTGGCTACATCGGGGGGGCCTCCGGATATTTGTCGTATTTAGCCTTAATTTCCCGCCCCGAATGCTCGGCATAGATTAAATTTCATTTCGATAACTCTTTTACGGGCCCTGTGTTCGCCGCCGTTAATCGCGTTTACTCGAATTGTTTCCCTCGCGGGTCCGCCCGTCTATGAATAGACTCGCTATGAATGGGAAAAAGATCGATTTGTCGCGTTAGATTGCTCGGAAAAAAAACATTGCTAAAAAAAAAAAATTGAAGCGACACAATTCTCTCCCACGAAGCTCCACGGATAGGATCCGTAAATTATTCACTTGTAAACGGTTCACATTAATTCCCCGAGCGTCATTTCGTTCCTCTAAACTTTAGCGAGAAAAAGTACAGTATATTACAAATTACAAACGAAGATCCACGTTGCCCATTCATAAAGAAATAGGTCACAGCGAGGGAAGGGGGGGGAGGAGGATTAAACTCGTCGATTTTTTTCGGCCCACTCTTGCGTCGCGAGAAAGGGACTTCCCCTTTGAATCGCGATCCATATGTTCCCGGGGATCCCCGTTGCATCGGGAGTGCAACGACCAGGAGGAACTCGGGGCCCTGCGTACAATCGATCTGGGTCGATCAGGGAAATCTCGATCGTCTTTTACAAGCGCCGCTAGCCTTTCTTCCCTCCAATAATAAACTTCAAACGGGAGTTGCTCTAAAAAAAAAAAAAAAAAAAAAAAAACCTAAGAGAGAGAGAGAGAAAAGATCCAGCGTTCCTCGATCGATTTCCCGCATCCTCCACCCCCCCGATCATTGTTCGCCACCCATTCGGGCGAGCCTTTGTGCTGTTCGCGCGCACGTCGCCGGATCCTCGTATTGTGCACGCGGGAAATTTGTCTCTGTTACGAGATGCAAAGTAATCTCAGCCGGGGCCACGTTACGTTTGCCACGTCTCTTGTATCACGTTTCCGTGCCGGCGTAACGGGAAATGCTGCAGTTTTTCCAAGTGGGATTTTCGACACCGCGAGACAGAGTGAAACGGGATCGATTAGGCGCAGGATGCGTTTATTTATTTCAAATATACCATTGTCCAATTTTTATCCTTTTTTTTTCATTGTCCCTAATACGATTGAATTTTCTATAGAGGTGAAGCAAGTTTATTTTAAAGAATTTGATTCTGTATCTATATTTTAAAGTCGAATTTATATTAAAACTTCCGCAAGATCCAAGAGACCAAAAGAGTTTAAAAGTTTTTAATTTTTTAACGAGTCCTCACAAAATATTCAAATCAACGTTTATCGAATAATGTTATGTCTATATTAACATTTCCTTTATATATATTATATAAAGGATTTTTATATAATGTATGTAAAAATTTATATATCGATTATATATATAGTTTACGTGTATTAATCGAAATCAAAAACATTGTTTTAATATAAATACAAAAAGATATTTTTCATAAAGGCAATTTGTAAAGTTTGGAAAATGGAAAAAAAATACTTCTTTGGATGACATTTCCCTTTTTACGTTTTAACTTTTTCATTTTTGTTGTAAAAAATTCTTCGACTATATATAATTCTTAATCAATAATTTGTGAAATATTTATATAAGAATTTTAAGATAAGAATTGCGTCCTTTGAATGTTTAACGTCGAAGGCGAATCGATCATTGGCGATTAAAATAGAAAATGACGCGATTCTGAGGAAAGATTTGCTTTGCATCACTTCTTTTTTTTTTTGCGCAATCGTTACTGAATCACCGGCGGTTGTTTCGCGGTAGATCGTCGCTCTTTGTTGCGAAATACATACTACGTATCGTATCGAGACGGCGCGGACGAAGATAACGATCGACAAACACTGCACATGCCCGATTGCATACGCTCGGCGATGCACGTTCGCCAATACATCAGTTGACGGTTCCGCGCTATTTGCATATAAAAGAACGTAGTCGTCGCGATTGTGGAACGAAAATAATCGAACGCAAATCGGATCATCGTATTCCGTATCGATAAGCGCGTCCATTATTAACCGTACAACCGTTTCATAATTAATCGGATCCTCTCTTCGCGGAGAGTGAGGATGATGAACCGCGTGGTGCGCGTATTTTTTTCTTCCTTTCTTTAAGACGATACGTGTGCAAATTCTGATTAGCTCTAAGAATAGAACGAGCGACGCACGAATTAAAAATGCAAGCGCGGCACAATTTTTTTTATGTTTACGCACGCAGATCCGAATTATTCACGCGTGAATGGGTCAGATTGATTCTCGAGAAGGAAAATTCGGAGAATTTATCGTCTCATCCATTTTCTCCATATTAATATATGCATGAAAAATTATTGATATGACCCAGGTGTGTGGCACAGGATTTTCAGTTTCGGTTTTATCATTTTAACAAATTCCGCATATCCGTGATCATGCGACGTACACATACAGAGTCGACGTAACTTAATTTCTCGTTTATTATCTCTGTCGACACGATGAAATTATCCCGCGATCATCCACGCCGATCGACAGCGAGATCCGAGACGCTCGGCTCGATAGAAAGTGAGGGGGACGATTTCAGATGTAAATTGTCGCACGTTGAATAGGGCGACGCGTAAATGCATCCGAGGGGGCGGAGACGCAGCGATCGAGACGACGACGACGACGACGACGACGACGACGTAAGTGTGTCGTGGTGAAGCGGTACACGCGACGGATCCTCTGTCATAATATGTAGTTTCACAATGGCGGCTATCGAGGGCAGAACACCGTTAGTTCCTTCGTTGAACTGCTCGCCGGCACACCGTGTTACCCGGAGACGAAGAGGAGGAGGAGGAGGAGGAGGAGACGGTGGGCCGCGTCGCGTCTCCGGCAAGAAATCGCCGCCTCCGTCCCGTTTCGTCACGAGTCCCCCCGTGACGATACCGGGGGAGATCCCCGGTTAGATTCCCTAGAAGTAGACCGCGGTCGAGAGAGTCGCCCGCGGGTCTTGGGAACGGAAGGACAGATGCCTCCTCGTCCGCCAGTCAAGCGGCCTGACATCGCTTACCCGAGCTTCGGTGATTATCCCTCCCTCCCCCCCCCCCTAGGAAAGATAATAAGCCGCTCGCTTGAAGCGCCGTCAAACGCAAAATTGAACCCTTCGCACACAATGTCCACAGCGATTCTTGATTCAACTGTCGCTTAATTCATTTTATTCTCTTCGAACCGAAGAATTTTTCAATTTTTATTTTTTTTTAAACTACACGGAGAGAATTTTCTCTTAAAATTTACCCTCAAAATCTAGTAATTATGGGATAATGTATGACTTCAAGGAATTTTACTATACTTTTAATAAATTTTACTAAAGGTATAGTAAATTTTACTAAAAAGTATAGTAAAATTCCTCGAGTTATCACATTACCCTATCATTACCAGATTTTGAGGGTAAATTTTAAGAGAAAATTCTCTCCGTGTACACTCAATCGAAAATTTTAATTGTTTTAATTTCTTTTGTCGAGTCGCGAAGGATTAGTCTCGGCACATGTAACATCGGAAACGCAACGACGGAAATATATATATATATATATATATACTATATATATATAACGGCGAGCGGATGAAATGCAGCGGGCGTTTTATCGGCCGCCTTCCAACGCAACGCGCGTATAAGGTTAACGACACGCGTCACATGGGAGGCTTGCGTCGCTGCTGCGACGGCGCAGCATCCAGGATGTCCGCGGCGCGCGATAGGAACGTCGTGTCCTGGGGAGGCTGTGCGTCTGGCCGAGTCTCCTTTTTCTCGGAAACTCCACAACCGCGATAGAGAGCGGACGGACGATCAGCCGTTGCGTTGCGTGCGCGCGACTCTCGCGCAATCTTCCTCGTTGATGTAACAGCTCTTGCCTCGAATATACGTTTCCCCGTTTGCCGGCCTGCCGCTTTCCCCCGCGGATTGTTTTCCCCCACCCCCCCCGTCGATTTCCGCATTCGCGACATATCGACGAACGACGACGATCGCGAAGCTTCACTGAGAAAAAAAAAATTGATTCAACAGAACGTTTAGTTGCGGGCTGTCAACAAAAGATATACTTAGTATAACAATATTTACTGTTAATGCAAGTGCAATGATGTTGATTGAACTATGTATTTATATCGCAATACCATGTATTGTTGTATTGAATATATCCTTTGTTGGCAGCCCACAACAAACAAATTTTGTTGAATCAATTACTTTTTTTCTCAGTGTCGTAATCGCTCGAAAGCCCGATTTACATCGGGACGAACGAGAGGAACGTATATGTAATTTCCATGAATCCAAATCTCGCGAACGTTTACTCAGCCTGCTCATTTGGCCCGCTTCCCCCCCCGTTTTGTACGCTTTCCCGTTATTAATTCAGTTAATTAATTTGCATCAAATATTAGCTTCGTCTTCCTCCGGTCCTCCATTTGAATTGAGCTTCTGCTGCTTTATGCCCTCTTCTTTCAACCCTGCGAGCGAATTTTCACCCGGGTTGTTAACATTTTTTAACCTTTTAAGTTAAAATAGCGCTTGCAAGCCGAAAAAAATGGAAAAAAGGGGTTAAAAAATTTTTAACTCTTGGTGGAATTTTTTTCACCCAGAGTTGTGCATTTAAACGAGTTAAATAAAAAATTGGTTGTACATAACGAAATTTATTACCTTGAAGACCTGTCGCAACCTTGTAATCGCGCATCGGGCATTGACCCTATGGATGGAGAAGTGTCTTTAATTTTTTTTTCCCTCCCAATAATAATAAAGTCTCTCGCGTTTCTCGTCGGACGAGATTTTCGGCCGTGCATTTTTCTTAACGACGACTTCCATATCTCGTCGTTACACGGCACGCTGCGCGCGCGCTAAAACTGGAATCGGGCCACGGTGGGTGGAGAAGGACGGGGGGAGGGAGGGAGGAGGAGAAAAAGAACGGCGGGATAAGTGAGTTTCACGTGCATCCTTGCCGTGCATCGCTTCGTTTTCGAAGGCTGTTGCGCGCCGCTCACGAGGCTTATGCACGAGAGCTCGGCAACTCCGGCGTCTATTTCTGTCCCGACACCCTCTTTCCTGTGCCTGCCTCTCGTGCCTCCCCCCCTCTCTGCCACTCTCTTACTCACTCTCTCTCTCTCTCTCTCTCTCTCTCTCTCTCTCTCTCTCTTGCCCTTCCCGGCGTTTCCCTCCGATACCTTCGCCCTCCGCGTCCTACGGCCGTGCCAGGGTGCCGTCTCCCTTCTTCCGTTTTTCGCCCGCTCCTCTCCGCCCGGTTATGTGTGTCTTGCCTGCCGCCGCTTGCGTCATCACCAACGCCCCGCCATAACCTTCCTCAAACAGTTAAAAAGACCCTGCCGTTTTGCAAGGAAAATTACATTCAACGTTACGAGGGGGAGAGGAGAGGGGAAGCCGCGCCGCGTTTCCGTCGCGCGATCGCCGAATTACATTAGCATAACTCTCGCGCGCGCACCGCGAAACGCGCTCGCGTTTAACCCGGGAATATATAGCCGCCCGTGTTCTCTGTAATTCTCGACGACAGTTCGGTATCTTTGTAACTTGTCGTTGCGCGTACATTACATTGGTAAGAGAGCGCGACGGCGATTAATGTAACGAGCTGTCGTTATGAGTTACCGAATAGCCTTTTTTTTTTTAATCCGTCAGCAAATTCTTTTGCCGATCAGAACTCGTACTTACTTTCCGTTCGAAGATTCCGAGAACCAATTTGCGTAATATATAGAAACGAGTAAGGACTCATATTTTCATGACGCTGATCTGTCGAAGTTAGCTGGGATTTCTGCACCCTCAGTTTTGCGAAAGATGAATTTTTAAAGGATGAGACATGTATGGTTTCTTCAGAGATGCGAAAGGATCTCTTCCTTTCAAAAATATATTTAAAAGTATTGTACTACGTTTTTATAAATGTTATTTTTATTGAAAAATGATTCGCATTATTTTTGTGTTTCTTTATAACATAATACAAATATCTTATTTTAAGTTTATAAAATGAATATTATGGAATATGGTTTTTCTTTCCAATAACTACACGGAGAGAATTTCTCTCTTAAAATTTACCCTCAAAATCTGATAATTGTGGAATAATGTATGACTTCGAGGAATTTTGCTATACTTTTTAGTAAAATTTACTATACTTTTAGTAAGTTGTACTAAAAAGCATAGTAAATTTCACTATACTTTTAGTAAATTTTACTAAAAAGTATAGTAAAATTCCTCGAGGTCACACATTATTCCACAATTATCAAATTTTGAGAGTAAATCTTAAAAGAAAAATTCTCTCCGTGTATTTTTAATAATTGCTTATAAGCTACTTAACATTTTTCTTTACTCTCTGTTTTTTTCAGAAGATACTGATAGAATCGACGTATACGCACTATGCCCTCGGGTATTAATAAACATTATGGAACACTCAATAATATACATAATGCACAACAACGACCTTTAATTGGTGATCGCGATTGCATACAAGACAAGGGGAAGGGGGGGGGGGTGACTAATCCCAGATCGAGTCTACCGTGTCCACAATTTCCGTCCGCTTCCTTCCCTTCGAAGTGCCCGAGTCCTATGACTGGCGCTTCGAGCGGGACAATCCATCGCGTCCACGTAATTCGGTCGAGCAAAATGCGTATCGCGTCGCGTATCGTTCACGTGAGGGGATGGATAGCACAGATAACGCGATCGATAGAGCTAAAAGTTCACGCAGTGAGTCACGACGGACGGTCGGAAGACTTACGTGTGCGTTGGGTCGAAACTTGCCTCGCTCTTCGCGCGTAGAGGAAAGCGCCCCGCGTGTCGTCGCCGGAAGGAGCCGCGGGGGGAAGGGGTTTCCATCTCCGCGGGGCGATCTGATTTTTGCCCATCGCGCGTTCGAACGTGATTTTTGCGACAATTATTGGCTCGTCGCCGTCGTCCGCGACTTCCGCGCTTTACGACGGGGCGCGCCATAAATCATTCGCACATTCGCGTGTTTTACGAGCGACCATAAATTCGTTCTGGTAAATCGTTACACGCAAGCAACAATCTCCTCTCGCGGGGTCGACGACGCGCGATCGCCCGCTCGCTGTCAATGTAAATGATTTCAGCCCCTTCGTTCCCGCCCGGCCGGCCGACCGATCATTGTTTTCACTCTGTGTGTGTGTGTGTGCGTGCGCGCGACTGCACGCTGCGGGGCGAAATGCCACGCGCGATAAATTACGCGCGCCACGGTGACGTAACAATGCGCGACGCGCGCGCGACGCTCGTTAAAATGTTTTCGCGGGTCGCCCCGCGGTTTAATGCGGCTTTAATGGCGCACGATTGATTGAACGACGAGCGAGAATAAATCTCCCATCCTCCCCCGTCCTTCTCTCGCGCAAATCCGATCGGATTATTAATTTTATCGCGCAAATTTACGGTCCAAATTGCGATCCGTAATGACGATACCAAAAAAGCTCCTCTCTCTCTCTCTCTATCCCGCGAGCTTCTCTTTCATAAATTTACGTTTCGGTTTCATACGCGAAATTGAACGATGTATGGAAATTACGAGTCTCTCGTCCGTCGCAAACGGAAATGCATATTTCGCGACGGGGTCAGAGTCCAAGTTGACGAGTTGATATTCTATGCAGGATATTCTATATGGCGCGCGCGCGATTAGTAACGCGAGCATAAAATTGCATTACATAAGTATCGCCGCGGCTTATGACACCTCGCCGTTTAAGCGCCCCGGCCCCGGCGGGACCTGGTGCCCTCACGGCCACGGGGAATCACGTTGACGCGCCGCGGCGTATAATAACTGCATACATAGGGAGCATAATAGGGAATGGGTGTGCTAGGTATTCCTAGTTATTCTTCCACATCGCTCGTTTCACGGCGCAACAACGTTTGCGCCCGCCCCGCGTCTATTCTCGTCCGCGGAAAAGAGAAGAATGGCGTCTGCTTGTGATAATATGATGACGTTGTCCCTTTTGCCCGTCTCGTGCAAGTTCACAGTTATCGAGAAGTATCGAGGAAGCGAGGGAAGGGTTAATCAACCCCCAGGACGCACAACAAGTTTCCTCGGGGTTTCCCCGCAATGTTGGAATGGGAAAATGTTCTCGCTTTTGGGGACTCAATTTTTTTTGTTATTTTTATTTTTATTATTTACTATTTTGCAGACTTTTTTTTTAGAGCTCGTGTAAATTTTAAGAGAGAAAGCAGATGAAAGATTAAAAAGTTAGACAAGGTTTTTATTGATGTTTTATAAAGTTTTCTTCAAATACATGAAACATTTTCAAATTGTACTATAATGTAATATCCCATTTAAGGTTTGTTTGTGGTTATAAGAATTTTTTTATTTTTCGTTTTTGATAAGCTTATACCAATTTATAAATAACTGTTTATAAAATATCTTCTATGTTTAAAAAAAAATTGTAAAGAACATTCAAATATCGCAAAATAAATTTATCAGATTTCAAGTTTATACCTTTTATATCTTTTCTACAAAAATTCTTAAAAATATCTATTTAATTTTTCTTTACTTTCTTCCAAAAACTCTTAACTCTAGAAATGTTTAGGCTTAATTAAATATCTAGAGCTAATTAACATACAAGCCACACAAATTTGGAAAGGTTTTTCGCAAATGTCCAGATTAAATTTCACGAGAGGAACTAATCTTTCCTGGATCTTAATTGTTTCTAGAAATTTCTAAACTTAAAAATATTCAGGATTAATTTCAATACACAGGTTGCATAAATTTCCAAGAGTTTCTCACAAGTGTCTAAATTAAATCTTTCAGAGAGAGACATAATTTCTTTATATGTTAGTTTTGTGGTAAAAAAATATTCAAGCCCGAAAGTTAAACCTTGAAACTAAAAACAGCGACGAAATATTTACCGAGCAACATCGTCGAGCGATCTTGGACTACGGCGCGCGCGGTGTTGCGTTGTTACGCGTGCTGTCTCGTAATCGGGAGATTATTATCTCGGGTGACTGCAACGGCGGCTCGGCACGCGATCACGAAACATGAAATTGTACGGGAAAGTCAGGCGGCAGCCCTTGAATGAGCGGCCGATAGCGATCGTCGACGTTCGTACGATAAGAAACGCGTTAACGTTGTCGTTGGGGAGGGAAAAAAACAAGAAACTTTCCATACCGCGAACGGGAAACCGTGCCTTTCACGCTTTACATCCGAATCTCGATCTTCTAAAAATAGGTAACCAGCGCCCCCGAAACGATCCCAACTCTGCTCTCTTAACTTAATCAAGATTAATTCTTCCCCGCTTTCCGGCGAAGGCAAGAATAATTAGCCCTCGCTCGCAGATGTGCTCGGGGACGGTGGTCCCCTTCGTGCGCGGGGCATTTCGCTTCTCATTAGTTATTCTCGTCCTGTCAACATGGTGCACCCCTGTTGCGGTGTGAAATTATGGCCGCGAGTCGTGCCGACGACGACAACGACGACGACGACGACTCGGTCGCTTCGGTTGGTATCGTTTTCCCCGACACGGGGCAGCAGTGATTTTATTTTTGGCTCGTCGACAGCCGTCGACAACCTGCGTCCCTTCCCGGAGGTTAAGGAGGTACAAATCAAGAAATTGAAAAATATACACAGAATATTATCTCAAGCGCGCGAGAGACACGGACGAATGTCATATTGGAATTTCAAGCTAATTGACAATGTGGCTTCTACGAACAATAAAATACTATCAGAAATGTTCAATTTAATTTTCTTGAAGTTAAAACCAAAAACTAAAATGTTAAAGTTACAAAAAATCGCGTTCCCGACAATGCCAGTCGCTTTTCGCCGAGATTGTATCGCTCGTACGTTCACGGGGGAAAACGACGAATCAATCGGCTTTACGACGTTTTACTGCGTTTGTTCCATACGTCTTTTAGTTTATCAATTGGTTATCAAACGTTATACGGGTTACGAAACATTAAAGACGTATTTCCATAATTGACTTAACCGTCCGCTCGTCTAAATATCCTTCGATTTGTCGATCGCCGTAATCGGTTTTTAACGCCGGTCTCGCGGATTTTCCCTTTGTCGAGCTTTTTTTCTTTCTTTTTCTTTTTTACACGACTCGAGTTATCGAGTCGGGGGAAAGGAAGGAAAGGTTGCCGCGTGCGATCGCGGGGACACGTCACGCGGGCCGCGCACAACAGTTTTCAAGTACGTGGCACTCGTCGCGTTCCGCTTTCTTACTCTTCCGGAGCAGTCCCACCCCCACCATCACCACTCGCAGCTGCAATTTCTAGAGCAATGCCGCGAGGTTTCTCCTGATTTATACCACGTAAGGGAACTAACGTTCGTGGCGCATCCATTGATCGTCGGCGCACGCACGGATGGCCTTACGTAATCGAGGGGCGGTAGGGCGGGGTGTTACGAGATATTCCGCGAGCCCTAACTGATCACCAGGAAACGCGGCGCGCGATGTTGATTTATTATCGCAAACGTCAGGCGCGGAGAAATTGCCGCTTCGAGCGGGATGAGGGGGGGGGGGAGGGGGGACAAAAATCTCCCGTTCCGAGACAGGCGCCGGTCGACGATAGTTATCTTACTAACGAGTTATCTAATGCGGGAGAGATATCGCGCGTTTCCATCGGCACAGCCATATCGGCAAGCCAGTTGCTTCGCAACGATCGCAAAAAAATTGTCCGCGGGCTGCGGGAGCGACCACATCGGCCGTCCCGCGCGCGCGGGTAATCGGAGAAAGTCGTTGACCCTCGAAAGGTAAGGACCGTGCGCCGGCCGTGCTCTGTGCGCGGTGTGGCACTTGCGACAGGAGGAAATCTGCCGGAATCGGCAGATTTTTCGCCGAGTCGGCGGAAGTGCATTATATGTCGAAAACAGCGGAGCGTCGTCGTTTGTCGACCCCGGGTCTGTGTATGCACGCCGATCTCCGAAATCGCCGGCGAAATATACACGGAGAGAATTCTCTCTCAAAATTTGGTGATTGTGGGATAATGTGTGACCTCGAGGAATTTTACTATACTTTTTAGTAAAATATAACTAAAAGTGTAGTAAATTTTACTAAAAAGTATAGTAAAATTCCTCGAGGTCACACATTATCTCACAATTACTAAATTTTGAGGGTAAATTTTAAGAGAAAATTCTCTCCGGTAATAATAACTATATATTTATGGTAAATGCTTATAATGATTATTCTATGGTACAACTAACTGTATAAAAATCTTTATTTTGGTTATAGTAACCATATCATAAGTTGCATAAACTAATATTATGATTATGAGAAATATCAAATAGTTTAAACCAACTATAAATTTATGGTCCATCGGGGATCCAACCATATTTTATAGTTATTCAACAATGTAAATTATAGTTATTATTACCAATATTATAGTAGTAATTACTATAAAAATGATATTTCTAACTATAATTATTTTACTATGCAATTATAGTCGTAAATATCATATATTTTTCTATATAAGTGTAGATGCAGGAAAGTTTTAGGTTTTAATTAATAAGATAATTAAACGGGCTCGCGCGCGCTTGATTTTTGATTTGCAGGAGACTCACGCACGTGCGACTTGCGTTTCCTCCGTAAACGCGAAAATACGTGAATCACGCTCGTCAACACGTAAGCCGAAGTAAATGAATTATTCCGCTCCCGAGGCTGAATTACGCTCGTACTACACAATCCGCGCGATACGCGTCGTGAGGTTTAAAATTTATATAAAGCCATGCCCCTTAAATCTACGCGCGGACACCGCGTAATAATATCCTCTAATAATAACAACTGTAACGCGTCCGGGATAAGACGCGTTGCCGTAACCGCGTCGCGTTTCCGCGGTGTTTCAGGATATAAACACTGCATTACGCCCGAAAGTTCGAATTACGTCAGGCGATCGAGAGATCGGAGATGCAGTTTGCTGGCACCCGAAGGGGGGGCCCTAGCAGCCTAGAGGGCCGTTACTCCTCCCCCTCCCGCCCCTTCTCGCGCGTCACGGAACGTTAAGCGGTTATGAAATACGCTTGTAAGGGAGCGAGTTGCTTTCTCGCGCGCGCTCTCGTCCCGTTTGCGAAGAAAGTTTCTACGGCACAAGTGCATTCGCACATTTGAAAGTCTCCTCTCCCATCTCTCCCGTTCGATCGGTCGGCGCTGCTCGCTCCCTCCCTCCCTCCCTCCCACCCCCGCTCTTCCCCGCGTCGCTATGCAATTCTATTCGGCGGCTCGAACGCGGATTAATCCGCGAGAAAGCCGACGGAATCACTCGCGACTTCGAGATTCTAAACCGGTCGGCGAGACTTGTCCGAACAATGAGAAGGAATAAAGGAATAAGTTTAATTATCGGCTCTTTGATTCCTACTCGTAAATGCAATCCGTTATGCGGAGAGCGATCAACGCGTGGGAAACGTGTTTGATCCTGATCTCGATATTGAATAACACACGTAGACTTCATTTCGTTTCGAAAGGCGAGGCGGGTAATTTGAATTGAATTGGATCCGCTCGCGCACGCAAATTACCTAATTTCCACGTAATCCGCGCTCGTCAGACGTTTCCACTTGGGGGGGAAAAATGTGGAAGTGTGTGCGCGAGGTCCTTACAGGGGGTTCCGGGAAGGAGAGAAAAAAAAAAACTGCCGAGCGCAGCGGCCGGGCGCGCGTCACTTCGAACGCGCGGACGTGTGTCGTTCACCGCGCGCGAAAGAGAAACCGCTCGAGTGGTGCATTTCTTATTACGACGAGCCGGCGCAACGTACGGCGTCGTCGTCGTCGTAGTACCGATCGGTCAGGACATTGGCCTTCCACAACGCGCGCGCCGGGGTCCCCGACTCGACTTTTATGTAACTCATTCCGCGCCAAAGCGAAACGCACGTTAACTTGCCCGCCTGCCTGCTTGCCTGCCGCGACGCTAATCAGCGGCTTTCACGAGCGATCGCCTCGCGAGGGGACGTGCGTATCCGCGCGCATTTAACGTCTACATTGGCGAATCAATTAGGTGTACTTAGTACGACAGGCGTTAAAACGGCGTGCAATTGCGTTTCGGTGCAGTCGATTTGCTAGACGATTGGCTCTCGTCCTCTATACAAGCGTTTGCTTTTCAAGTATCGTGAGAATTAGAATTTCAGGTGGGACTTTATTCGGTCTAATAATCTCTAAAACTTCCAGAACTTAAAACAAACGTCTGTACTAATTTTTGACAAAAAGAAAAAAAAAAGAAATAACCTTGTGAAATTTTATTATTGACTCAATCATGGAGTATTTCGTATCCCTGACCGCTTTTTCCTTTATTTAAAGTAATTTAAAAAATGTCTAAAAATTCTTAAAAAACATACCTTCAAGTTTCTGAAACAGATGCCTGTACTTCTTTTTGAAAGGAAAACATAATATAGTGTATAGTTGAATTATCTTCCAACTCTCTAAATGGTAATCGACGTATTATCACTGATTCGTAGTGATAATTAGTGAGCATTCACTGTCCTTTGGTAATTTCGACCTTAATATTAGTTGTACTGTCACTGAAAGATCAGTGTACTAATTTTACTGACCGGCAAGTTATATTGCCACTGAAAGAATCAGTGCGTTTTCCTTAACTTTACCGATTGCTCGCCGATTGTATTCTGGAGAGAAGAGAAATTTCCCTGGATAGAAATTAATTGAAATACTCGGGATCCGAGAAGGATTCATTTTGCGGACGGTTACGGCGCGGGGGCTTCTCTCCTGCGGCTACGCTCGAGCGGGTTACGCGCCGCGCAGTCGCGAACCCGTAAGAACAAGCGCCGGCATTACATGTACGCTATTACACGCGGTAGCGTTTTGCCAACTATATTATGAAGCGCGGATGCGCGTTACGCGCGGAAACTTGCGTGCGTACGTATAATACATGCCCGTACATATAATACGTTTATACGCGGTCAAGCGCACGTGACATTGCATCTCATGTTATACATTTGCGGCCGCGCTATATGCTTGTACGCAAGGTGTACTATGCACATGGAGGATATGCGGTATCTTCTTTTCTCAAACTGCGTCTTAAATGTACGTAGAATAAGAACATTAATTAGGGATCTTAAATTAAAAATGAAAGCATATGTTTTTACTCAGAAAGATGTCGATAAAACGATAAAACATTTTGTGATTATAATTACTTATGAAGAAAACTTTATTAATAATTTCGTTTTATTTCATTTTTACCGTTTTTTAACGTAAAGATAAAGTTAAGATTGTGTCTATTCGGTCTGCAGAGGATCTTGATGCTGAATATTATTTTTTTCCTGTTAACTTAAAATTTCTAGCTTATATAAAACTAATACAAAAATCAAGAGAAAAGACCGAGGCAACATATCTTAACTCTACGTTTAAAACATTTATTGGTCGAATAGTTAACTGACTCTCACTGCTTTTTGAATTTTAATTAAATAAAACAACAAATAAAAACTGCACAATTACATATTGAAAATAAGAATTACGAATTAATTAATTTTAATAATAAATTATAATGCTGAAATAAAAATATAATGTTTTGCTGAAACTCAAGATTATTAAAATTTTTAAAGGTTAAGTTAAATATGAGCAACAAATCGTCGCTGGTTTTTTATATATAAGCAAGATTGTAATATACGAAACGATAATTGTTAATGTAAAAATAAATGCATCAGTTTTATTTTGACACTATTAAGTTTTATGCTGTTTTTCTTTTTATTCTGTCTACCTTTCTCCGATTCTGCAACATTTTAATGGACGACGGCGCTTCAATTCGTACGCAACGCGTGCTACCTGCGCGCGGGACACGCGCGCGTTGCGGCACGCGTGACACTGTCCATCGCGCGCGATCAGCTTATCTTTCGCACGTGCTTGCACGCGTGTCCCTCCTCCCTTTTCCTCCGCCCTTCTTTCGTACGTACGTTTCGCCTCGTCGTACGGGCACTTTCTCTCCTCCTTTTCCTCTCTTTCTCCCGCACGCGACGAGCAACGATGATATCCCACGGAGTCCTCGTCTCGTTGCAGCGATTATTTTGATCCTTTCATGCCTCCTCGATCCCGGAAGGCACGCGCGCGGCAGAGAATAATTACAAACGCGAGCGATGGGAGCTTACGTAATTTGCCACAGTTCACGTCCGCCACGGCGTTTGAACGAAGCGCCGTCGGAGATTCGGGGGCTCCCTGACTCTTAACAATTCGTTGCGCTCGTATCGATTGATAATTAATTCACGAGTTGCATATTTTATACGCGAGCAGCGATAAATTAACAGATAAATTTGTCGCCCGGTCGAGCGTGCACAGACCGGTTAAGTTATTCCTTGACGATAACGCCGACAGTTCTCTCCCTCCCCCCTTCCCCTTCAACATGGAATCTTCGAAATTTTTCATTTTTCCCTCTTTGTTTCGCTGACTCTTTGAATTCACTGTCTTTCCACTTGCCTCTTGGTTAATAGATCTATAATCGTTGGAATGTGACACGATCTTTTCTCGCGCGACGCGATAATTCCCTCTCTCTCCTCCCCCGCCCTCCTTGCGCCTTCTTTTCTCATTGTTCCGAGTCGATCAACTCGGCTGCCGCCGCTCGATTACAACATCGATTCGCGTAGCGGTTGGTGTAGCAGAAATGCTAATGCGATGCCGAGTTAGCATCGACACCTTTTCCAATCGCTCGCCTTCGTCACCGACACACCGCGCCGCGGCGCGTGTCAACAACCTGCAGCAGGATGTGTGCGATTCGCGAACCCGCCGCCGCCGTCGCCTCTCCTCCCTTGTTCTCTCACGGGCTAATTTTACTTTCTACCGGCTGACGCCCCGCGCCGTGACACTTTTTGATACTCATTTTATAATCGCCGATCCTCCCTCCACCCCGCGCGATAATAACGCGCCACCTGTTTTGTGCTTACGTAAGTTTCGCGATCGGCTTAGAGAGCGCCGTAATTACCGCCTGGAAGTACGCCGAGAGGAAGCCCCCTCCCCCCCTCCCCCGATGAATTTCTTTGAGCTAACTTGTATTGTAATCCTCGGCGTTAATTTAAATTCTAATTGTTTGCCGCTACACACGCGCGCGCGCGCGTGCCGCGCGCAACGAGCTGCGTACATTAAACTTGATTATTTGTTGCGGATATAGTCTCGCGGCAATGCAGCGTGCTATAATGTGTGTGTGAATTAAGAGATTACGTTCTGGTCTGAGAACTTTGAAATTGAACCTTGATTTTTTTACATTTTTTGTTAAGCTTGGAGTTTCTTGAGAATATGACCGTTTAGATATATTAGATGGAAATTTTTTTTTTTTTTGTAAAAAATCTACTTGTTGTAGTTTTTCCTTAAAAAATAGACGAAAATGAGTATTTTTCAGTGCTTTAGACTGCTTTCTTAATTACAAACGGCCTTGAACGGTTTGTATTTGCCGGTGGCAATGATTTTCCTTGAGGGAGCGAATATTTTTCATTCATTTACGTTGACTTCTCATGTCAAATTGAGAACTTATATCTATTTATTAATTTTCGAACTCTGAAATTGATAGTCAGATAGATAAACAACATAAACAGGATAAAATAATATAAATAATTCAAAACTTGTTTTAAGACTGCTTTGGCTAGTTAAAATCTATTTAAGTTTAACAACTACAAGTTTCTTAGGTTTATTTTTTTTTTACTAACTGATAACACAAGATTTTGGTTATAAATACTCGAATTTTGACTTTTAAATCAGCTGCAAAAGAAAACAAAAGTTTGACTTACAAATCAAACACCGTTTAACTCTGTTTTGCTGCAGTTTTAGACAAATAACGAATTTAAATGAATATGTTGCATAAATATTTATTAGAGTTTTATTAGTGCTTGTAAAAAAATTTATTTAATTCGTGTGTGTAATGCTACTTCCTCTATTAATATTATAAATAACTATTACAAAACGCGATTTTACATAAGAACCGAGGTCAAACAAATTGAACAACTTTTAACGAAATAAGTGAATTGCGCTGAAATTTTTACTCCAACGTAATAACAGAATAATCTGTAAAATCGTCACATTTTAATCTTTAAAGATTGTGACATAGATACACCCTTAAGCTACGTACTTGTTAGTCATTAATTTCAATTTATTTAATTGTTATCGCGATAACAGAACAATCTACGAAATACTTTTCATTCCGCTAACGCGACACGTGTCTCGGACCACGTAAAAATTTACCGAAGCGTTTTTTTCCCAGGTGTGCGATAGACGCGCTGCATCTCTCGCGATTGCGCTCGCGCGCGCACCGCTTTTACGTGCGCGGCGCGCGCGCGGGTATTCTCGCCGGTGATAGAAAGTGGGTCGCAGAAAGCAAGGCCACTGACACTGGCCGCAACACACCAGCCGCGCGTCTTTCTTCCGGCGGCGGCGGCAATTCCTCCCTTCCTTTCTTCCGCCGACGTGTGTACGCGTCTCCCCTTTCTCCCTTGCTCGTTACGCTCGGCGCTCGCGCGAGAGAGATGAGTCCCGTCATCGTCGTCGTCGTCGTCGTCGTCGTCCGGTCGTCCGCCGGTGAATCGGCCTCCGTAATATTTGCCGGTGAAAATGCCGGGACGACCTACCCGCTCGTTATGTCACGGACAGGTAAGCCATCTCGATTTCGCGCGGAGGGTTTCCCCTCGCTCTCCTCCTCCTCCTCCTCCCCCTTTTGACCGGAAGGTGACGATCAATGGCCACTCGTTCCAGGATACCTTGTCCGTCGTTGCGAGCGACTCGAAGTCCGGCCAGCCGGAACGGACGCTCGTCGAGCCGCGATTTTCACGGGGAACAAGTTTGCTGACGCACTTGGAAATTTGGCCGACCCGCCTCCGCGGGTCATTAATGATTGTGAGAAACGTTCGAGCGTGCAGGCGAAAAATTTCGTCATTCTGACAATCGGCCTGTTCTACTTGACAACCCAGCGAGAAATAGTACATCGAATCGACGTCGATTCGACATCGAAATCATTCATTTCCGTATCGCGTTCCGTGGACCGCACAATTTCTTTCGTCAGCGGTGCTAAATTATTAATTGCAAAAATTTCAATTTCAATCGTAGTTGAAACCGAGGTTCACGTTGAATACCGCGTCACGGGAGTCTTTTCGAGTCCTCCTGGAAGCGGGAGCGCGCGGCGTTTCTTCCCCGCGACAAAATTCCGCACGAGGTGCGGGAAAACGCCGTTTTCCCATTTCGCGCTCACTTTCTCTAATCGTCGCTGCTGCTGCTGCTGCTGCTACATGCGAGAGGGTAAAACTCGCAGAGAGCTCGCGGCGATCAGCTACCTCGATCGTCGCCACCGCGGACTCTCACTCTACGTGAATTTCGTGAATCAGCAACATCTGCGCGGTCGTCCTTTTTTTTTCCCCGGATAATATGACAATGAATCAGCTTCACGCTGCGTCATCGGCGGCTCAATCGTTATCGTCGCTATCTTTGAGAAGCAGCCGGTACCGGTCTATCTCGGCGCTATCAGGTTACAAAGTACAAACTAATTCTAGCCCCGTTTGCCCTTTGGTACCTTGAAGCCGCGCTTCCGATAACGTAACCAACGGATTCGGAATATTAAGGAGAGGCTGCCGCTCGTCGACGACGAGAGCTTCCGCCTTCCTTCTCCGTGACAGCCGGCTGCCGATCGCTTTTCCATCTCGCGCGGGTAACATCGGGTGACGCAAGAAGGCTCGCGAGGCTTCTCGTAAGAAAATAATTGCGCGGTTTCCGCATCCGGCCGTTTCGCGCCAGAAAGAGAGAGAGAGAGAGAGATAGAGATAGAGACATCGAGGAGCCTGTCGCTTGTACGTCTTTCATTCGTAAGAGACGTAAATCCATCGCGCGTCTTGTCAATGACCCCCGGAGAGAGAGAAACTCTCACTCGCTCCCTCCCCCCCCCCCTCCCTATTCGTTAACGAATCTCGTTTCACGTTCGTTCAACCTTCCGCGCGGCGCTTTGGCCGCTCCGAAAGCGAGCTCGAAAGCGAATTATCACGTTTTTTTTTTTACGAGTTCCGTGCCGCCGCGAGCGGGTAAATATTACTCGTGTTACTTCATTTTCGAATTGCGATTTTGAGTGGTTATTTGTTTATCCGATTACTACAGCTCGCGCCGATAAGAGCCTTTGTTTCCACGTGTCGGGTGATTCATTTTCACTTTATCATCTTGCGTTACGCGAGCGCTTTTGCAAATTGCATGTAATTTGCAGTCGCTCGGTTCTTCGACTTGGCGCGCAAAGTATACAAATTTCGCGCGTATTCTGAATATTAATAACGATTGTAACGTGCCGGACAATGGTTCAGGAATAAATTTGCGCGGCGAATTATGTTGTTTGTGTGTGTATAATACAATTAACAATCAATGATTTCGTGATTAATTTAACGGCAGTTCAGAGAGAAGAGAGAGATCTTTTTGTTACGTTTTATTAGAAAACGTTACAAACTTTATCACTTTCGGCGATAAGCAGGGAACTTGGCGGCCTGTTAAATATTATCGGTAACAATAGAAGAATTTTTTGAAATATATTAGATAAGTGCTTGGCACTTTTTGAAGAGATAACATTGTTCTTGCTACAGCGCGTCAACTGGCGGATTAGATGTACATATATTTTTTAGATGTGACATCATCAAGAACTATTTATAACAAAGAGCTATAATATTTCAATAGTTATCGTTATTATTTTTTATCGAATGGCACACGTTCCAAAGTTCTTTGCGTTTATTTTTGTTTTCCCGATTATTAATTTTTTTTATTGGCAAAAATGCAATACACGGGGAGAATTTTCTCTTAAAATTTAATCTCGAAATTTGCTAATTGTGAGATGTGTGATTTCGAAAAATTTTATTATACTTTTTAGTAAAATTTACTATACTTTAGTAAATTTTACTAAAAAGTATATGGTAAAATTCCTCGAGGTCACACATTATCCCACAATTACCAAATTTGAGAGTAAATTTTAACAGAAAATTCTCTCCGTATACGTAAGCAGTGTTGCATATTCATGTAAGAACTTTATCAAGGTAAATTTTTTGTATGTAGTAGAGAATGCGACGGGTTCTCGGGTATCCGGAGAGGAAGGGGGGGAAGGAGAGGGGAATAAAATTCGGATCGCGAAAAATATTCACGTGGCCGAAACGCTGGCTGGTGCCGCTCACGTGGATTTTACACGAGGCTCCAAAGATAAACGCAACGCAAAAATTAGCGCGAGCTCTCGCTTATGTAATCATTTGCGACGCGCTTTTGTTTACAAAAAATGTGACGCTTAGGGAAAATCCTAATATTAGAGAGGAGATAGATAAATAGATAAGTCAGGTGGAAGGTATAATAGACGGGTAATAGATAAGAGAGTAAACGGTCTCTTTATCAGTGTCGTAATGGCTCTTAAGCGAAGCTCGCGCGCAAAGACCATTTTGATAATTTTAAGATAATAAGGAAACCACGGCTAAGAAATTTGTTTGCTCGATTTGCGTAATTAATGCCGCTTCGTCGCGATTCGAACGTGCGGAGTCATTCTACGCGTTTCACCAGACGACCGAGAGAGACAGAGAGAGCGAGAGAGTGCGCGCGCGCGCGCGAGAGAGAGAGAGAGAGAGAGAGAGGGGGGGAGAGGCGGAAAAATGTATTGCGGATAAAGCGCTCGCTGGTATTTACCTCCTTTGATAAACAGTCGCGTTGTTTCGCGACACAATGTCATTGCCTTAATTTCGCGCGGCGCTGCGGAAAGGGGAGGGGGAGAAAAAGGGTCGCGCGACTCGTTTTGTCTCACGCCACACGTTTTGCTTCCCTTTGTCCGTTTTCGCGCGCAGACCTGTTTTTCCATCCCGGCGATTTATCGCGAAATAAAAGCTCGTGCCGGCGGCCGGTGTGACGATGACACGAGAGAGCGCGCGCGTATCAAAAAAATATATCTCACCGCCCGCGTAAACACGTTCGCTATTTTTCGCGATCGTATCTGCGGTGGGTTTTATATCCATATGAATTTTATACATATGTCCTTTTTCTTTTTTATTCTTTCCGCCGTGCTCTTTTCTTTTTTTTCCTCCGCGCGGAGAAACTGTGCGATTTAATTAAAGCGCCGGTGAACCGTCGAACGATCTCAGAATGGCAGCCTCCGAGAAAAGGGGGGGAGAAAAACGAGGGATTTTGCGCGAACGAGAACAAAGACAGTCCGGGCGAGATTACCCCACATTCGATCATTAATTTAATTACGACATGCGATCGCCGCCTCTCTCATCCGTCACTTTCACGTTGGTAACACTTTGGCTTTTCCTTCGCCTCTTTTCTTTTTCCCCTACAGAACCGCATTGTTTCTTCTGTATGCAAAATGCGCTCGGAAAAAAAAAAGTGTGAAAGCGATTGAATACGACGTCGTTAACTAAAGTAGTTACATACATCCGGTTACGAGAATTATCCAGAGTAGCGAGGTGTACCTGAAGTATTTAAGGAAATTTATTAACTAAACTATTATATTTAAATATACGTGTAATTTTAAATCAAAGAAGTTTATTAAAATCGACGCACTTGGTCAAGTTTTTTCTCAACGTTTCGTCCCGAATTCGTCGTTCTTCTCCAGCCACTGGGGGGGGGGGGGGAGGGAATAATAAAACGAGAGTCGTATTCTCCACACTGGTGCTCTAAATTCAAGCGCTTTGTGCGATTTCGGTCTCTCGATTGATCGTATCCGGAAAATTTATGGGGCCGCATTTTTTTATCCAGATGCCGCACGAAAGGAAAGGAAAGGGTTTAAAAGCGGTGGCGGCCGCGAAAGAGAATGGTTTACGATGTTTTCACACGATAATTCGTGTATATATGCGTCCACGACGCGATGCATGCCGCGTTGCTGCTGCTGCTGCTGCCTATTCTTAGCGAAAGCACCAAGTAGCGCGGTGCGTGATTTCTTTTTTTCGCGCGCGAGAAAGAGCGAGAGAGCGAGAGAGAGAGAGAGAGAGAGAGAAAGAGAGAGAAAGATGTCGTCGGCCGGATCGCCTTGGACAAGCCCGGCCGGGTCGTTGCATCCTGTCGAATCTCCTTGCAAAAATTCATAAGGAATGATGACCGCATCTCTTTTTCCACGAACCCGCTCTCGGATACCCGTCCGGAAATATTTAATCCGCCGAATCGGGAGACAAAGAGTATCCGGATGCCGTCGCGGTTAACGCGACAGACAATTAGACGATTGATGTAATAAACGTTTTAATTCGGGAGTGATGAAACGGACCGATGCGCGGGATAAGGAAACCACAGATGCGTGTGAATCGAGTAACAGTTCCGAATTACTTATTATATTTATAAAATAACAATGTCGTGAAAATAAAGGTTACAATGAACAATGGTTAGCAATTAAAAGCTTTAGATTATAAACAACAGTTCAGAGATATGCAATACCGTTTATTTGCCATATTTTTGTAACAAAGAAATAATTGATTATACTTCTGTTATATATTTTATTTAATCAAAATTAAGAAATATAAAATAATCATAATATACGATACCCTATGGATAAAACTTAACTGAAGCTTTGACTAATTTTCCACTTTACTTTTATTATAGCGTTTTGCGTATACGCAATGACAGAAAAAGGGAGATAGATTGCTCTCAAACTTTATCTATTATCTTATTTCCTTGTGTTACAGTATCTGTTGTGGTCTTACTTCATTTTATTGATTTGAATAATAACAAGGTGATCCAAATATACAACCAACAACACATTTTGTGCTCTACTTACGCGGAAAGAATTTTTTCTTAAAAATTATCCTGAAAATCGTGGTAATTGTGGGACAACGTAAACCTTGAAGAATTTTACTATACTTTTGACAAAATTTTAATGAAATTCGGCAAAATTTTGTAAATTTTACTATACTTCTAACAAAATTTACTAAAACTTTGTCAAATTTTATTAAAATTTTACTAAATTTTAGTAAATTTTGTTAAAAGTATGGTAAAATTCTTCAAGGTTTACGTTGTCTCACAATTACCACGATTTTCAGGGTAATTTTTAAGAGAAAATTCCCTCCGTGTAACGTTTGGTGAGCGGTTGAAAAAAAACTCGTGGTAAAATTTTTTATTTACAATGTAATAAGAAAATAAAACGAACCATCCGAAGACTATGTCGACAGTTGTGAAAATACCGCCGATAATTTCCGACAATTGAAACTATCGATAACAGTAGATAGCGCTTCGACAGTTCTCTCCACCTCTACCGAAAGCCCTCGAAGCACTTGACGTGACCTTGCTTTGTCACTGACCTGTCCTAGGCGGTGCCCAGAGCGGGGCTCCGGTGCCATAGCAACGCGCATAGCATCTCCCGCTCGCTCGCTCGCTCGCACACGTAACGCACACGCGTGTTGTACGTGTACACGCGGCGCGGAGTCGCCGCTCGCTCCCGAGGACGGCCACCCACTCGCGCATCCGGTGCAACGGCACCTTAAATTTCGGCGTTCGACAGAAATAGAGCGTATACACGGGGGGGAGGAGAGGAGGGGGTGAGATCCGCGGGAAGCCGTGAGAGAAGCGAACGGCGGATCGACCTCCCACGGCTCGCGCAGGAAATAGAAAGAGAAAAATTGAGGGGGAGAGGGAGGAAGACAAAAGGCAGAGCGAGGGAGTGTGTGATGCAACGAATTCGATGCGACGTTTACGAATCGCGACTCTCGAAGGTCGAGATTGCCGCAGGTTTCGGCTGTACCACAAAAGGCGAAAGGGTCTATTCTTTTTTTTTTCTAATTGACAATTAAAGAAATTTGGCCCTGGACCTTGGCCTTGCAAATCAACTGCGAAGAACAAAACCGAAAGTTTGGTTTACAGTGATTTGCACGGCGATAACGGATAAACTGCATTCTACTGCAGCTCTTGATAAAACTTTCAAACAAGAACAAGAAGGACTTTGCATGAATATTTATTAGAGCTTTATTATTTATGTGTAAAAGGTGTGATATAATTTGTAACCACCTCATTCAACTCGCATAAAAATCAAGTGAAACAAAAGTCAAATGACACTTTAAAACCAATGAGAGAGTTCTGCGGAAATTTTATTGCACTCGCAGATACTCGAAATAAACAGAACGATCTAAATTCGAAGTTTCCATAACATATTTACGGTGCAGGTTTCGAGACGCGACACGTACATTTTTAAAAATTGTCAATTCCTAACGTAGGATGACGGGTCTAAAAAAAAAAAAATAATAAAAAAAAAGAGCGACTCCGAAGTTACATTTCAGAGCGTGCAACTTTCTCTTTATTGAACCTAACTATCCCGACGGTTACACGGATAAAATTAAATGTCTATAAAGGCCAAATCCGGGTAAGATAAAATATAAACGCCGTGATGTACGTAGGAGCTTTCTCCATTCTCGTTTCACAAATGCCCCATTGTCAGACGTGGTGGATCGATACCGATAAACTAAATTGCATCCCGCGTGAGGATGCCGTTCGAACGTTAAGCGCGTCGCGCTTACGGGGGTAGGTCAAATGCATCCTTGGTGGCCCCCACGATGTATCCCGGAACGCTCATGTCTCGAACGTCTCGGGCGTTACGCAACCGAAGAAGGATCTCGGGTTTTAATCGAGTGACATGATTCGCGAGAGCGAATACACGAGGAACGGTAGAACCCTCCGCCGGATGGGAACCGCGCGCCCCGAACGACGGGGTCGTCGTACGTTCAGGAACGTATTTCTCCGGTCGGATTGTCCGGGGGACGAAAATAACTCGGGAGAAGAAATAACGCGACTCATAAACTCGACGCTGCATGCGCGCGCGCACGATGCGGCGGGCGCAACGCGCGGTTGTCCTCAGCCCTTTTCTCCCTTCGATCGTCGCGCGCGGATTTCATACCTAGGGAGACCTAAACGACGATCTCGTTTACTCTTTAAAGTTTCTACGTTGACCCTCGCTCGGGAGCAGTATCCTTTCTGAACTCGCGGGCGTTATTCTATATCTGGAAGACTGGGATTAATCGAGAATTAATCGCGCAGATGCATTTCTGCCGGTGTAACTCGATGTAAAAGTTTCGTCTTCAATGTTGTCACTCGTAATTTGAGTTTTACTTTAGAGACGCGCGACTTCTTTCTTTCGGTAGAGAGTGGGGCAGCTATTTCTAACCGCCGTGTCCGCGCGCTTTTTTCCGCTGACGTCATACTTTAGCGACCGCTGCAGAACTGCAGTTGCATCCTCTCGAAATTTACGTGGCGCGTGACCGTGAATATCGGCGCTGTCGTTTTATGGACTGTAAACGCCGTATTTTACGGCCTGCACGAAAGGCAGCAGCGTTATTTTTCGGCAGCGGAGCCTTGTTGCCTATGCAAATGCGTGCCTGTGAAATTCACCTGTTTTATTTGTTACAGCGGACTGCGGTATAAAAATTAAAAAAAAAAAGAGAGAAAAAAACAGGTGTGTTTGTTTAGGTGCAGGACGTTGTGTGTAAACACGTTAACATTAATCTCTTTTTTTTTTACGAACAATATTTTCGCGAAAATGATTCTATTTGTTCTTGATATGCAAAAACGAGAATTGCCTATTTTCTACGAACAATTGCAATTATGATTGTGTTTTCAGAGAGATGTGATCGAAAAGTCAAAAAGCTTCTGTTGGAAAAATTAGATAGAATCTTATTTAAAGCAAAACTAATATTGTACTGAAATGTCGAACCGACTAACCATGTTAAAAAAAAAATAAAAGTTCAAGTCACAGTTTTATACTTGACATTTTACGACAAATGCATTGAATGATTGATATATCGCGTTACTTTTTAAAGCTTCGATGTACAAAAAATATGTGACTAGTTAGATCAAATGATTTTTTTGTTTTTGGAAAAATTTAATTCCATTTGCCAAACGTTGTTTTTTTTGGTACACAAGGCTTATGAAAATCTGAACTAAAAATAACTTTTGATAAGTTAAATAAACGTAATGGAAAATTTGACAAAGCTGTTGATAAAAAAATTGTTGCTAAGATTATTAGTTAGAGCCTTTGTAAGACGCAGGTAAGCATTAAAATATGCGATGATATGCGATAAGCATTGAAACGTCACAGATCAGCTGTCCAACTGTACAGTCACGTTTAACATTTTTTAAACTAAGAATGTGCATAAACAGATATATAAAGTGTTATTAACGAATATTATAAGCACTTTGATAATCTTATAACATTCAAATGTTAAAATTACAAAAATTGATATACCTTCAATAAAATAAATATTTTATTAATTGTATTTAATATATATTTTTAGTTATTGCCGTTGTATTTTTTAATACTAGAATAATCAAACCCATGTCAGAATAACGGGTTTCAGATTTCCAAATTAAATTACAAAAATTATTAAGATGACGGTTTTGTCGGATTTTTTATTTTTGAATAATTTAAACGTTAAGGAAATTAAAAGTAATAATAAATATGTAAAGAAATTAAAATTAAAGAAAAAAAAGGTAGAAGGGTATAACATTTGTGTCAGTTGTTCTAGTGTTGATATCTGGCGTTTTGATTAAAAAAGATTATTACAATATGTTTATTTTTATGAGAATTTTGAGCAATCAAAGTTAAATTGAACATGCGTTTCTGCGACAAAACAGTGCTCCAGGATTAATTATTAGAATTTCGATTTTCAAAAGTATATTAATCTATAATAATACATTTCGTGTTAGATACAAAGTAGACATTTCGTTTTCGCGTCACACACAGATTAATACACATTTCGCGTGGCTCCGTCACTTGGCACGTGCACGAGAGATTTTCCATCTGCAATTTACAGATATATCGTATATGCGATTGATTTATGAAGAGAGCGCAATTAAACGTCGCAACGTCGAGGGGGAGGGAAATGCACGCGAAGCAATAACGAACGCGCCACGTGCCGCTCGCGCGGAATACCCGCGATTTCGAAGGCAAACCTCGTTGCCTAATAATACGCGTGAGAGAGACTTCCCGCCCATCAATTAGATCAATGTCGCGCGATCGATTCACGAAGGATGCGCGATAATTCGAATTCGTGGAAACCGTGTGCAGCCAAGCGCAGTAAATATCGCCACGTGTCGCCGCGGACTCCACATCTATAGAAAAGCCCGCCCGAGTAAACCCGTCGTCGGGGAAATAATAGGTAAACAGAGTGCCAAGCGGTCGAATCGGATTATGTCATCGGCGACTCGATGAAGATATTGCGAAATCAATCGTTAGAAACCGAAGCGGTCGGCGCGCGCGCGCGCGCGCTAAATGATTCTCTCGCGTCGGATGCGACGCGACATTCGACACAAAGATGACCTATTTTTACGACTTTGGTAGCTCGCAACTCGCCGCTGCGTCTCTGCCGAGCGGCGGTATCTTGCATAAGTAATCAATGACAGATAACGTATCGATAACTCGCCGTATCGGCACGCGCTCGCGCTCTGAATGGCGCAAGTATATTTTTTTTTCTTTCTTTTTCCATGCCAGACTCACGCAGACCGACGCAGATCGCGCGAACGTTTCGGAAAAAACAAACAGGGTAATCTATCAATTACTCGGAATTAGTCTGAATGACGACTGATACGTACGTCGTAGCGAAATAACCGATTCCCGCTGGGAGCGGGCATAAAACCGGGAGTGGAGGGGAGGGGAAAGGGGGAGGGCGAATTGCGTCATTGCGAATTTCGGGGGCCAATCGTCGCTGCGATAATTAAATTTTCGCGGGAAATCGTATATCGGGGAAAACGATTTTCTCGCGAACAATCGTTTTCCCTCCCTCCCGCCAAAAATTGCGCAGCGTCCATTTATTTTGTCCATTTGCTATAAGCTATAAGAGCACAGCGGGCAATATCGTGCGCCGAGAGAGATGATGTTGCAAAAAGAACGGGGCTTAATTGGGCGTCGGCCAAGGCTGTGACGTTCCGCGTTAAAAACAAACGGCGAAGCCTCGTAACGCGGAGGCCAGGCGCACTTTATCCTCGTTAACCCGTAGGCGCTCGAGCGACGGTCAGACCGACTCGCAATATAGATTTACCGATTAAATTAAATTATTCGACACATTTTCTTTCGACGTTGGAAAATTTTTATCTTGTGTCCAACACGTGTCTCGGTTTATGAGTGCTCATTAAAAAAAAAAAAGAAAGAAAAATAAATGCACTTTCGTCGAAAAAGTCATCACGCGTCTCTTACTCGGGTTAATAAGACTGTAATGGTTCGTTTAGATGGAAGACTTGTGACATGACGAGCCCAGAAAATTAGCCCTGAAGAATTCTCTCGGAAAATTTCAAAAGAAATAAGTTTTCTTCCTTACCGCATTTTCCCCGAATTTCTTCCCTTCGGAATGATACCATCTTTGTTAGAATTTACGCCAATGACTTTACTTAAGGTTTTTTTCATATTTCAATAAGCGAGAGTTCTTTCTCGATTTTATTTCTTTCGGAAAAATTAAGAACGTTTATTATGTAATAGCTTATTAACATAGTTGTTTTTCTCTATATTTTTCAGAAGAATGGTAGCTTGTATTTTTCCCGATTTTATTTTTTCTGGAAAATTAAAAACACTTTTACATTATTTTATCATAGCTGTTTTTTTCCTGTATTTTTCGGGAAAAAAAAAAGAGAAAACTTGATTTTTTCCTCTTATTTTTCCGGAAAATTAAAGACGCACTCTGGAATCCAAGAACGCCAAGAAATACAAAGAATTCGGAAGCCACGCTCCACCAATATCAGCACCGACAAAATTTTTCGGGTGCGGCGTGCTTGTTTACGACGTGGAGGTTTTTATCCTCTTGAGATTTTTAGAATATTAAAGATCCCGATTTAGGATTAATATTACCGAAAAATATGTTGTCGCGACACCGAGGATTATCATCTCGGGATTCAATAACCGTTGAGGTTCAATGATCTTACAATTAGACAGCAAAAATTCTAATACTGCATTAGATTGGTGTGGACGATTCGTCCTATAAATATGGAAAGTAAAGAGTAAAGTGTTTTCATCAAATCAAAGTGAAATTGCCGGACTTGAATGCGCTCTTTGTTTGATCGAAAAGTTCTTTTGCTTTTTTTTTTCTTTTCTTAGAGACCCCGGTTTTCCAGCTTTACACGGTTTGACAGAAAATGCTGTTGTATTAAGTTGGTGAAAGCTTCGTCGCAGGTGAAATAAAAAATGAATTTTTCACGAAATGCGGATTTGCCAGATGGACTTTATATGTTGCTTCTATGACATTTTTTTTTTCAATCTGGTCTCCCAGCTTTCCGAGCAAGGCTTGATATGAAAGTGACTTTCCGCATTAACTTAATCAGGGCCAAAGGCGTTAAAACAAGGATATTTAAACCCAACGTTCTCCTTAGTATGCCGATAAAGACGCGTCCCACGCATATGACGCGTACGCACATATATAATGTGTAATTTCTTTTTATTGTTCCTTGCGCTCTCTTTCACTGGCGACGCGCGCTTGACTTTGAGTCCCGAGAGCGTCGTCATCCGGTTTCGTCAGCGAACGGATGCGCCGTAAACAAAATATTCCACGAAGCCGCTCGCGATAGCGGCGTGCGTGCGCGAGACCGAGCAAGCGCGTCCGTCATAAAAATAAGTAGCGCCAGGGCGTGCGTGATGCGAGTACGCAATGGCGACCGCTTTTTTTCCCCCTTCCTCCCTCGCGCCCTACACCGAAACGATTTTTCGCGCAAGAACCGTGCCGAACACGTGTAGGCACTCCATTTCTTTCGCCGCGGCTTATGCGCCGCGAGCCACCTCGACCCTTTCCTCCCCCCCCCCTCTTTCGCCTCGCGTTTATTTACGTGATAAATTTGGACGGATGATATACAGCTTTGTTACGTGTAGCAGCGTAAAAGAAAATTATCGTATTACAGCTGGTCGCAGTGGGTGATTTTGGGACAGAGTTATTAAAACTCACCAACAAAAGAATTGTTCCTCTTTACGGTAATTAAATTAAATAATGCTAGCTGGGTAACCGCAGTTTGCGAGAGCGAATTTACAATTGAAATTAAATAGAGGTATTTATGTAACAATTGGCTACAATTTTTCTCACGCCGCATGCAAAAATCCCGCATAATGCGCGCGATATTATTATTTATGCAATAATATTAACCATTGTGTAACGTATTACAAAAAAGGGTACATTTACATGAAAACTCGACGAGTCACACCATTTTATATTGTCCATTTAATAAAGAAACGTTCACACAACTAGAGGCAAAAATATACTACCTTTTTACATTCGGACTATGTATCGTGTAATTTTTACACACGTTAATTATTACCGGAGAAAATTTTCTCTTAAAATTTACCCTCAACATTTGGTAATTGTGGGATAATGTGCGAAAAATTTTACTATACTTTTTAGTAAAATGTACTAAAAGTGTAGTAAAATTTAGTAAAAGTATAGTAAATTTTACTAAAAAGTATAGTAAAATTCCTTGAGGTCACAAATGTGTAATTTTACATACTCTATTTTTACTAATTACACTACAATGCCGCGGTGCTTTTTTTTTCTCAGTGTAGCTGAGCCGTGAACTTGAGGAAAGCGCGAGGTCTCTTCATCGCTTTACATAATACTTATCTACATTATCGCTCGCCTCGTCGGTTCGTAGCGCATAAATTATCGCTCGGAGATCAGACGTCACTCCCAAAGATGAATATCAAAGACGCGATCGCGTCGTCTTCCTTTCGCGCACGGCGGCGTGGCGCGCGCGCGCGTTGCATAACGCAAGCGCTCGCCACCGCTTTTGTACCGGGCTTTAACCACAGGGTTCCCCCTCGCCACTCAATAGCGGATTCCGGAGGGAGGGGGAGGGGGAGGAGGAAGAAGAGGAGGAACGAGCGGGCGAAGAGAGGAGCGGGTTTCCTCCTCCGCCGACGCGTCGCCGCCGCCGCCGCCGCCGCCGCCGCTGCCGGAGCGGATTCAAGAGTGTGTGTGTGTGTATGTGTGCGTGCTTTCGGCCGAGTAGCTGAATTTGTCCTGCATAGGGGGCATCGGGACATTACCCGGGTGACCTTGGCTGGTGCGGACCGCGACGCCCGACGCTGTTTGTGCATCGCCGCCCGAGCATTGCACCTTACTCTATCATGCGAGAGAGCGACGTCTCGCTCGCGCACGCGTCCGCCCTCTTTCTCTCTCTCTCTCTCTCTCTGTTTCTCTTTTTTTTTCTTTCTCTTTTTCTCGTACTCGCGGCGAGAGATTCGCTCTTTTCCTCTTTCCTCTCCGCGCGGCGGAGCCTCGCGCGAGTCTCACGGGCGTAATCGACCGGCCGAATCTCCATCGCCACGCGTTAGTCATAATTAATATATCGTTTTGATCGGGAATCGAAACTCTCGGAATGCGATTTCCAGATCCCCTCGCGCTCTCGAAGCAGGAAAACGATCTCTGTGTTTACGCCTGATAATTGAAACGCGCGTTCCGCCCCGTTCTATCAGCTCCGTCGACAATCGCAATGCTCGGTGCTTGAATTAAGCCGAATTAAGGACGTGTGATACAACTTTGGAGAAAAAGTGGCTGGTGTTATTTTGGAACATGATTATTTTTGTAACTTTAGCGTGCATTTGGATCCCACGAGGTCACCTATTAAACGAAGTTTTCGATAACCGCGCGCTAATAAGATTTTACATACTGTTTATGTAAATTTTTGTGTACACTGAGAAAAAGATATTGTTGATTTGACGAAATTTTCCAACTAAATTAAAATTTTGTCAGTTCAAGAACTTATGCATTTAACGTAAATATACAAATTTCCATTCAAGTATTTATATATTATAGTTAATTGAAATATATAAATACTTGAATAGACAAAATTTAATTTTGTTGGAAAATTTAGTCACATTAACATTTTTTTCTTCGTGTATAAACGGTATGTAAAATCGTCGAAAATGTTGGACTGTACAATTAGCCTGCGACGTTTCAATGTTTACTTACGTCTGCAATCTCACAAAGCTTAATTCTTTAATTAATACCTTTCCAACAACTTTTTAAACTCAATTTTTCAACGGCGTTGCCAAATTTTTTGTTATATTTCTTTAGTTCGTCAAAAGTCATCTTTATATAGTTCGTTGGTACATTTTCGTATACTTTTTTGTTTGTGTAAAAAAATTTTTGCAGGGACTTATTACACCATTTTTAAATATTTTTTCAAAATTACAATATTTCCTACTTACACACTCATACACATTGACATCAACAACGTTGAGTTTTAAATTTACACGAATTAATGAAAATTATTTTAACTTTAAACTCGTAATTCATTATCTTATCAGTCGTTTGACGTGTTTATCATAAAATACCACGTAAAGAACTCTAATTTTTATTTTCTTGAACGATCAATTTGTTTGAAATGTTAACACACGTAACATTAGTTTTTCGCCTGGAATAACATGCCACGTCACTTTCGAACAGACAGAATCATTCTGATTTTTCGATTACGGCTCCTTAAGGAGATTTTCTGCTGCGTTTATTGAATTCTCTCTTTTTTTCTGCGGCGCGCGGAAAATTGCGGTCGTTATCGCGTCACGCTTGATCGAGGTATCTCGCGACGAGAGATTACGAAGTTAAAGAAGTTCTCTTCTCCCCCCTCACCACCTCTCTCTCTCTCTCTCTCTCTCTCTCTCTCTCTCTCTCTCTCTCCTCTCTCTCTCTCTCTCTCTCTCTCTCTCTCTCTGTCTTTCTCCTCGACGATCGTATAAGTTTTCCTTGAATCTTCTATTTTTTTATCAAGCCTTCTTTTTCCTCTCTTCCCATCCTTCCCTTCTCCGTCCCTCCTCTGGCTCCCCTGGCGAGCCGTTAAAACCTTCACTCCCACGGTCGCCTCTGTTTATCGAGCGGGCGTGGGCAGTCCTCCGGCTCTCGTCGCGCGCGGCCAGCAAATTCTCGATTACGACCGTCGTCGTCGTCGTCGTCGTCTTCCTCTCGCATCGCGTCGTTCCGGATTTTCGACGCGCCCTCATCCCCACTCACCCCCCTTTTCAACCCCGCGCCGCGCGCGTTTCTTTTTTTTCTCTCACTCCCCTCCCACCCTCCCCCGGCGTTTGGATGGAGAGAAATGCGGTTTCGGGTTTAGCCCCCCCTCCCCCCTTCAACCGGTTTGGATGACTTCTTTTGACGGGCGCAAGGTGCGCGCGGGAACGAGCGGGCTAGAGAGGCGTTCTGCCTCTCTAGGCAACACTTTGTGGGGTTCGTTAATACGACGCGACGCGACGCGACGCGTCTTATTTTACCCCCTTAAGTGGCCGCGTGAAAAAAAAAGGAGAACGAGAGAGAGAACGAGAGGCTTGGGATTAAATATAAATATGTCGGTGGAGCCGAGCGGATAATGTAGGCGAAGGTCTCCGCTTTAGAAAAAGTGCACTTCGGCGCACGATATCGTCGCGTTCTCGATATAGACGTTCGACGCGAACCTTGGTCGGTTTTTAACACGCTCGAGATGCGCGCATCTCTCTAGAGTTGCATAAGAGAGAAGGAACGAGAGATCCCGGACGAGGCGATCCCGCATTACGGTTTATTAATTGGATTACGAGCGAGCGCGCATTGCGTGCATCCTGTCGGGAGAGAGAGAGAGAGAGAGAGAGGGAGAAATATTGTGCCGGCCATCTGCGATCTGGTACACATATCGGCGTGTACGATTTCGTCGTCGATATGTGTACATTTGTTCGCCGCGCGCGCCCTCGATTTCGCAGCTAACCGAGGCCTCGCACATCCGGCGGCGGCGACGCTCGGTTAATTGGCGGTGGCGCGGGTGGTCGGCCGATAACGCACAATTGGCCGAGGAAACGACGGAAAACAATGATTGGCCCGCGTAACGGGGAATCGATCGATCGCGACTAATCGGCTGGCCCTCGATTGCGCAACCGTCCGGCGCGAAATTCTTTCTGCGAATTTCAGCCGGGACCTTGATGGTGCCGCGGTACAATAATAATAGTATATACATCCGTAATTGCGAGAAAAAGTCCGGGAGAAGGAAGGGTGTAACCACGCGGTAATTTGTTTAACGATAAATATTTATTGTTAATTTTTATAGAGATTTACGCTGCCGCTGCGCTACGCTTATCGCACACGCACGCTCTGCCGCCTCTCTCTCTCTCTCTCTCTCTCTCTCTCTCTCTCTCTCTCTCTCTCTCTCTCTCTCTCTCGCGATTTATATTTATTATTGGGATCATCGAAACCGAGACCTTGGTCAATGTCGCGCCGCGACGATATCGGCATTGACCTGTTACGCTTTTGCGCTTCTTCGCGCGAGCGCATTGGCTGGCCGATTGGCGGCTGCTGTTGCTGCTGCTGCTGCTCCTCTTATGTCATTCGCGCGTGAGAGAAGTGAGAATATCGGGGCTTCCTCTCTCGGGGAATTGAATAAAACACAGGCCGCGTGTTTCACGGCCATCCGACGCGAGCGAGCGAGCGTCGGTGATAACGCGATCGATACTCCTTTCGCGGCGCGCGAGACGCAATTTCTCTCTCTCTTTCTCACGTTTTCTCTCTTCGCTGCGCCACCATTACCTCCACCATCGCGCGTGCGAGAGAGAGAGAGAGAGAGAAAGAGAGAGGGAGAGAGAGAGAGAGAGAGAGAGAGAGGGAATCTCGTTTATTTTCGACCCCGCGAGGGACAGGCGTCGCGGTGCGGAGCGGCTCGGCACGTCGACGATACGAGAGGTCGATATCGTTGTCGCGACAACGAACGATGCACCTCGGTGAAATGTACGGACGGCATTCCCCGAAAGTGAGATCACCGACACTTGGGCACTTGGATGCCGTCCGTGTCGTTCCCTTTGTCGCCGTCGTTAACATTCGCATTTTCGTCTAGCCGAAACGTGGCAGCTCCCAAAAAATATAGGATGTGTGCGCGTCCATGTTAAGGATGTTGTGTGCCACACACGTCCCGAACAAAAATTTCGTAGATCGTTCTATTTATTTGTTTGCGTCCGTGTAAAGCTTCAACATAATTTTCTCATTAGTTTAAGGATTAACTTTTAGTTGCTTATTTGATAAGAGCAAGTAGCATTATTATGAAGGCTAAATAACATTTTTACATATACTGTAACAAATATTCGTGCAAAGGTCCACTTACTCGTTTTTAAAAGTTATTTTCTTAAAACGGGGGCACAATACTGAAATAATTTTGCAGCAATTGAACATCGATATTTCAGAATGCCGTTAGTTTTTTTAATACCGGTATTATGTCGATATTATTACGGTATTACTAAGCACATCAATATCGTCACAAATTATAGTATTTTACGTATGGCATGTAAAATATTTATCTTTTATATAACAGTAGTAATACCGGCATAATACGACAGTTGTAAACGTTAAAGATGTATTATAAATCTAAATTGACTTATGACAATATCGATATTTAGTGATGTCATATTATAACAACGTTACTTAATTAATAACGAAAAATTAATTAAATTCCGATATTTATGTCATATCGCTCTATTTATTGTACTTGGTTTTTATTTTGGTTATAAAACAAGAAAAACCGTATGTATTTTGATATATTATAAAAAATAATTTATGTACATAAACATATATAAATTTATATAATGTGTTCTATAAAATAAGGAAAAAAGTTATATAAACACAAGTCCAAAATGTTTTCTTAAAAAGTTGTAATAAAAATTTAAAGTGTTCAAAAACATGTTCACTTAAGTTTATACAACTGAACTGACATTGAAAAGCTGTTCCTCGAGCAGCATATTTTCATGTGTCCATACGTGATTGTTACGCAAATTGGAAATGTCACTTTTCGTAAGTGTAGCTTTGTCCATAATATCTTTGATGAGGGAAGGCCATCTTCTTGTACTTATTAGATGTTATAAGATGATAAATTTAATGCTACAGCGATGTTAAGTTTCTGTTGACACGAGTGGACGGCACTATGAAATGCAAACTTGGATGAAAAATTGTTTCTTGTACACTTCATTCTTTGCAATTACTTTGTAATAGTGTTTTGCAACTTACGTTTACGTAACATTTTCTGTTTATTTTAGGTCATAGAATATATCACCATAAAAAAAATGCTTAAAAATTCAATTGTAGAATATAAATTTTATTGAAATTTATTTAAATGCGACGAAATAAAATTTTATTCCCAACAAATAAATCAATTAATGTGAAAAATGAGACATTTCACGGAAATATGTTTCGTCATTACAATTAAATTATTTTATTACCGAAAAAATATTGAAAAAGAAACTTTACAAGTGTTATTTGTTTGCTAATATCCCGATTTTTTTCTCAGCGCATTAAATAAAGTGTGTAAATTGTGAAACACCCTATATATAAATTAATAAAAATATGTTTATCAATATCTCATCGCCAATAAATTTTTTAAGCAAGAAAAGATACAGGCATTTTTTATACGTAATTAAAACTGACATCATCGAGGGGATTATAAACGCCGAGAGAAAAGGAGGAAAGTAATTAAGCGAATTAATCTGTTACATATTAAGACTGTTTATTCGCGGGTCGAAGATTACAGCACAGTAAACACGGGCAATTGAAAGATTAAAACACAGTTTTTAAAATATCGAGAGTTTAATACGTACGAATGTTATATAATTTCCAAGTATCGATAAGTCGAGACAGTTCCAGCATAAAAAAGAAGGCGCACGCTAAACAATGTTATCCAAAATTCTCACGGTATCGCGCGCGTTGAAAATTTTTTCTTGCCTCTCCTTTTTTTTTCGCCTCGTAACCGCTCGTCTCGCGCTCGCTTTATATAACAGTGACGTGGGCATTGTCTAAAAAAGGCCGGGGCGATAAAGAATTTCGGATTCGCCGAACGGCTGTTAATCGGCCGTTAAATGAGACGCGCGTAAGCGAGACAGAATTTCGCAAATGTTTACGCGCGCCTTAAGGTGATCAGGACGATGAACCCGGCGACGTTTGCGTCTTGTTTTTCGAGGTATGACATTGCAATCTGTCTTGTGTGTCATATCGATGTGCCGCGTGCGCGCGCACATGCATTTAACGACGAGGCTACGACGACAACGACGACGACGACGACGACGACGACGACGACGAGAGCGTCGGGGCCCGTGGCATCGTTCGATCAACTCGACGAGGGAATAATCAACGGAGATAGGTTTTTCCTCGAAAAACAGTCGAGATACGAAATTCCCCGAAATACCGAGCCGCGGATATTTACGCAACACGTGCCGCAACGTCGCACTTTGCGCGAGGTACGTTGCAATTCCCGCGAGAGCTCTCCCCCGTTATCGCCGACCGATTCGGATTCCGAGCGATTTCGGCAATCGGGATGGCAACGTGGATGTGGATGCATAGGCGCGTGACGCGGCGCGACGCGAGACGTCGTCGCCGGTTCTTCTTTTTTTTTTATCACGCGCCTCGTGTTTTTTTCCTAGTGTCGTAAAAAGTAATCGTCCGCAAATATCGACTTCGTAATCAGTTAATGGCACCGCGATACCGGGAAAGGAAGAACGAAAGTGCATCGCGCTGTATTTTTCAACGGTTGGGAGGGGGAGGGGGGAGGAGATACCCCAGCGAGAAACGATAATAAATTCGACATCAATTCGACGTCGAATCGATGTACTATTTCTCACTGGGACGTCGCTCGTAGGGATTTAATTCGAAACCGAAAATAAGCGGAGCTTTTCGCGAGCGACGTCTCTCTCTCTCTCTCTCTCTCTCTTTCTCTGTCTCTTTCGTTTCGCGAATTTTTAACTTGTCGCTCTCTGAGCCGCGTGGTATGCGGGGATCTCTTAAAAGAATTTCTCTCTCTCTCTCTCTCTCCGTCTCTTTCTACATTCGTAGAAATAGCTCATTCGCGGCCTTTGACTGCGATTGCACTTTCCTCGCGGGCGAAACGCATTCACCTCTCTCCCAGCACGCGTCTCCTAATGTCTCGCCACGTCTCGCTCGTCCGTCCGTTTGTTGGTTTCGTTCACAAAACGTACGGAGACAGAGACGCCAAGGGTATTTATAAATACCGCGGCGCGTTGCATCCTGCGTCGGACCTTCGCCTTTAGAGAGAGAGAGAGAGAGAGAGAGAGAGAGAAGGACAGCGAGAGAGACTGGGAACGACGACGACGACGACACGTCGCGCATCGGCTCCAGGCTTATTCCAGGCTCATCATTCCAGACCCCGGCGCATATGCAAGGTCATTCCGCAGCACCGCAGTCGTCGCGCCTCGCCGTCGTTTCTTCTCTCGTTCTTTCTTCACGCGCGCGCGTTCCTCCCCCCCTTCCCCACCCGCCCCCTCCTCCCTTGGTAATACGCGCGTTTGCGCAAACGTGATTCACGACGCTATTACCAATATCATTTCGAAGAAGCGGCCTCGATCACGCCGAACAACGAAAACGCGTACCAGAGCTTCCAGATCGCTGTCATAAAACTTGCAGCAGCTGCATGCGGCATTTCGGCCGCCGAAAGTACCGCCGGGAGTGCGAGAAATCATCTTTTTCAACTAATAAGTCGAGCTCTTAATGTAAAAGCTAATCGCGAGAAATAATTAATAGGTTTTCTACAAAAAGTCCAGTCCAGAGATTTTTTATTTTATTCTTTTATGGGTCCTCAAAGTATTAAAATTTACAATTTTAATACTTATTATTCTACATGATAAAGAAATTTGTAAAATTGCACAATTTATAATGAAAATATATATGTATTTTTTAATGTTTTTATGTTTTAAATGTCTAATTTTTGCGAATATAATTTTTTGTTCAACAAAAAGATACATTTACACAATTAAAGATAAAAGTATTGAAACATTTTATACATTCCATTATCCATTGTGTTTAATTTTACACATAATATTTATGTAATTTTACTTACTTTTTTTTACAGCGTCCGTAAAAAAATGATCATATTTATAAAGAAGAGAAATATGAAAGAATCCTTTAATATATGCAGCATTATATTACGAGAAAAATATTCCATTTAATTACTCAGTTGCATTGCAAGGTCCACTTTTGTCTGCGTGTGAAGGGGGGGGCCATTTCATTCGCTGGCGATTTCGCGAAAGCTCTCCCGCGAGAGCTTGTCTCCCACTGTCCCGGTTTTTGCTCGCGTATCTATCGCGCTCATCGCCGTTGCGTGCGTGCACGCATACGTGCGTGCGTGCGTGCATACGTTCGCACACACCGGCGCGCCCTAACCCACCTACGTGCATTTGCAAAGCCCTACCGAGCACCGAGAATGCGACGATTACGCAATCGTGGTTGCGGCGCAACGGGCGACGCCGGGGCGGTCTTGTTTGTTCGAGAACCATGTCGATTCCTGCACGAAATCGAAAATAACATTCCGACATTTGTCCGGATTCTCCGCGGATTTATTTCATATTTATTCGCGAGGCTCGCCACGCGTCGTAAAGCTGCTTAAAGGGTTGATTTGGATCGCGCGGGGGGGGGGGGGGGCTCGAAGTCCCGGTTCGAATGAAAAACGCTGTTAATTCGCGTGCGTAATCCCGGGTGATGCGCGATCTGAATTTTTATCGAAAGCGCAGCACTGACCGTGCCGACCGTACGACACGAACGAGAGGCCAGCAGTGAATGGACTCTTTAATATTTTAATGCACGCGTTACGACACTTTTTCTGAATCTGTTGAAACCAGTTGGGGGCGCAGAAACTATCATGGATAAATTATCTTTGTGCTTGCACAACATGCAATGTTTATAAACGTTGAATATATAATTTTTATATTTATATAATACAATACAAATGAATAATTTGTAATTCTTCAAGATTGAATAGGTAATGTAAACTTTATATCATGGTGACCTATCAATATATTTTGCCAGCGAGAAACGATAATGAATTCGACATCGAAATAATGATTTCGATGTAATATTTCTCATTGGGTTTAAATTGTTGTAAAATAGATGTTACATATGCTTTTGTTCTTTTCTAATAAGTATTCTTTTACGCGGATTTTGAAATTTTATTTATAAAAAAAAAATACTGCATAATAAACAGCTCTGTGCTTTTTCCGTCTGCTTAACGTTTTCTTATTTTCTCCTTACCTCTCTCAGAAAATATTGATAAACTCTATATACATATTGTCCTTAGATATTAATAAATTATAGAACAATCAATATTATAATATATAATATACGGTTAATAACAATGACTTTTAACTGGAGTATAAAAATCACCCCGGGTGATCGTTTGCGCAAGAAAAATGGAAAAAAAACCGATGGGGATGACTATTCCCTCATTAAACGCTAATCTATTCCGATACTTCAATATGTATACACTGAGATGAACGGCGTCGTTTGATTTTCAGCGTGGATTACTACGCGCGTTCGCGTTCCCTCGGTCGCCGCGGGCGAGTCTCTCCCTTTTTCCCCGCCGTCACCGTCGCCGCGCGATTCTTACCGCTCGTCGCTTTACTTACAATTAATGCGGCGGTATGCACTTGAATGCCGTTGCTAAATGCAGACTCTTTTCAAGGCTCGTTACGTAAGGCGACGTACCCCTCCGCCGCGCGCTGTCGCGTAGAGAGAGAGAGAGAGAGAAGAGAGAGAGAAGTTTCGTCGAAGTTTCGGCGCGGTCGAGACGCCTAATGACCGTGGCTCATCGACCTAGACGCATACGCAAGGTCATACGGCCACTGCTCCATTGGTATTATAACCTCAGCCTTCTCTCTCTCCCTCCGTGCCGCCGCAGCCTCCCCCCGCAGCGTCCCTCCGCGCCGCGCCGCGACGGCGTCACCCTTCCTTCCGTCCTGCTCGCCTTCTGTTGCCTCCGCTCGTCCTGCGTGTATACGAGCGCGCCCTAACCGCCTACCTTCTCTCTCTCTCTCTCTCTCTCTCTCCCTCTCTCTCTCTCTCTCTCTTCCTCCCTTCCCTTCCCCCCTTCCTCTTCTTCGTTTCCTTTCTCTTTTTCCTTTTTTTTACCAACCGACATCAACCGCGTTGCACCCGACAAAGTTGCGCTCGCCGTGTATATTACGTCGGACAATCCCGTAATATTTATTCGCCTTTTCGCGCGCGGAATTTGCGCGGGGCCCACTTTGCCCGATCCGCAACTCGCGACAGGGTTTCACGTTTCGAATTGTGAACGTAGGTGCAGGTGAGGACTAACTTGATTTACGAGACAATTGCCTAATCGCGCACTGTAGACATTTGACGCGTCTTTTTTTATTTATAAAGATACAGCACATTAGGTAATTGCATTTCTGATTGTTTAAATGTCCTCTATAAAACGGGGGGTTTAATACGCTGTTTACTTATTTATCGAATTTTAGATTTAAAAAAAAACGAGTGTCGCCTCCAAAAGAACGCCGAGTCATTTTCGTTAATTCTGCGTCCTGAGACTTTTAATCCATGCCGTTTAGCTCTATGCAAATTCGCGTGCATTTAAAATACATTAATATTACGTAAGCCCCATTAAAATTTATCGCGCACCTGACGCGGTTCAAGGTGTAAGCTCGCTCTTGTTCTCTAAATTCGGAGACAGCTATTGGAAATCTGAAATGCAAAATAAAGCAAGTCACACCGAAAACGTGATGAATCATCGGAGCGCGATATCACATAAATTCCACTTACGGCTGCGATTTGACGAGGGCGGCGGGCGCCTCTCCAGTAGACGCGAGATAAACGCAAATAATATCGCCCTTTTTTTTCTTATTCCATAAAAACGCTCCCATGCGGACGGTTTACCGCGTTATACGAAAGAAAGGCGCCGCCGCCGCCTACATAACACCGGGGCTGGAATGGCGTTTGCGAGCCTCGCGCGACGAGCAGCCGAGCACGGGGAATGCAGCCGATTATGCAACTAGTTGCACTGCTAGGTTCTTGTGTCACAGAGGGGACGGTTCGCCGTAGAGTCTCGCGCGCGCGCGCGCACGCTGCTGCATCGCTGCGTCGATGCACTTTTGCCGGCGGCCGAGTTCGCTCTTTTTTTTCCCACCCTCCCCCTTGCCCTCTCCCCGCTCCCTAATCGTCGCTTAATAATCTCGCCGTTAGATCGCCGCAACGTCTAACGCAACGCGGCAGGCCATTAGGTAATCGGAACGCGGCGCGGCTAATTCGCGTTTACACGCCGATCGAAACTCAAGCGAAACAAACGTCCGGAACTCTTTTGATATATAGAGTTACGTGTGTAAAAGATAAAACATCACTTCTACGTGGGTAAAGTTTTCCTTCTCCCCCCCCCCCTCTCTTCCTTAAATTCCCGTGGCAGTTTATCGAAAACGCGTGAGACAGACGGACGAACAGACACGACGCGTGTATATCGATTCGTTTATTTAAATGCGATAACGCGAAACCCGCGGCGAAACACGGGGAATCTCCGGAGAAATAGTGATGTAACCAGTTTCTAGGCTTTCGTGTCACCCGTTGTCGGCTGTCATGGGAAAATACAGTGCGACACGCGCTTCGCCCCCTCCCCTCCGCCCCGGGGGAGGAGCGCGTAATGTCGCGGCCGTGTAGCGTGAATCATACACGATTTCACGCCGGTCTGTGATGTATCAGGTGTACGTGTACCTGATGTGCAGCCTTTTATGCCTGTCACTCGCTCGGGATCCGCGGTCTTAATCAATAAACCTCGCGCTGCACGTATACGCGCGACTCCTCGCGCGATTCGCGTCGTCGGCTTTACGATCTCCCGCCTGCCTACGATCTAATCGTCCGGGGACACATTTCACTTATCCCGCTCGTTTTAACGGGAAAAACTGCCGCCAATGTCCGGAATCCGGCACCGGTCGTCCGTGCCCGCCGTTTAATCCGTTCGCCGACAGAAATTTCGATTTGGTTTAATTCCCTCGAACGTCTTTTAGATGTCTTTAGATTCCTTTTAATCTTCCCATTTTGCCGTTTTTCCAAAATAATGGACGGTGAACAAAATTTAAGCGATATTAAAAACGATAATTTAAAATATTTTTTGTAATGAATATTGACATGAAAAGAATTGAAAAATAATTTATATAATAACGATTTAAATCCAGTAATAAGCGTTACTGCAACATTTTTATACTATATTACAATAATGTCACATTTAAAGGAAATGGTGGAACCTAATTTAATTCACGGGCATTTTTGAAAAATGTTTTTTATATATATTTTATTCTTCGTCAGTCTAGAAATATAGTTCGCCAAAATTCGATTTAATGAAAACTCTGTCTCTTCCTCTTGCAATTTAAGATTAACGAAAGCTATACACAGGATGAAGGAGTCTGAAAAATTCTGGAACGCCTGTACATTAATCACAAACTTATTCTCTTTCACCAAGTTCCCGAAGTTATACGTGAAAGCACTCGGGAGAACCTCCTCAAGTTGCACCGCACGTTTACCGTTACATTAAGTTTATTCACGTTACACAAATATATTATATTTGTCTTTCCTTAATCGCGTGCTCAAGTTGCGCGCGCCACACTGGCTGTTATTTTAAATACGCATTCTTTTTTTTCTTCCGCGTGTTTACAGGTGCGGAGGACTGCCGTTACGCGGCAACTCCGGTGATGAGTCTTTACGATGCGTCGCGCGCGAATGAATGCGCACATAGCGGGGCTGAAAGCGCGCGCGCGTGCCCGTTCGCGCTCTGCGTTCGGAAACGTACCTTCCGTCCGCGACGAAGTTAAAACATCGAAACAGAATACGAATCGCCTTTAATTAATCGGGCTGGACACGCGCGGTGCCGCTACGCGATTTCGATTCGCGGGTGGATATCCGCGCGAAAGTTTCTCTCTTTCTTTCTTGCTCGTCGGCAAACGAGAACGTTGTTGCCCTTGAATGAGCGCGGAGTGTTGGTCGATCTCTTTCTTTCTCTCCCTCGAAGAAGAAGTGAGCCTATAAGACCGCAGCAACGGGTCGGAATACCGAAACTCGATTAACCTACCGAAACATCTGCTCGCTGTTCGAAAGCAACAAACGCTGGAAACTATTAATAGTCCTGGTGCAACTTAAGCCGACCTTGATTTTAACGTGCGGCAACGCGCGCGCACGTGCAACAGCCCTTCGTTGTTTAGCGAATGCTCGTTGACTGGCGGAGTCGACGGTGACGGTTCGGCTCATTAATTAATAAAACGAAGGAGTAAAAGTGTGTGTGTGTATCTTTTACATGTTGGCAATCGAGAATTTTTCAAGTATGATCGATCGGGAGGCAAAGGCTGATAATCGTGATGCAATTATTAATATAATTGCGTTGCGCACCGTTACGCGCGCGTTACGAGATGAAGCGAGGAAAACGTAAATAGAAAGCGGGAAGTCGTTCCGGAAGTTTCCTCCAATTCGTTTTGTTACTCGCCGCCGCGTTGGCATTCGTTTAATAATAGTTATAATCACGATAATAAAAAGAGCCGTAATCAAAATGCGATCAGCTCTCTCGCGACTTTCTAAAAGTCAGATAAATACTCGATATATCGTCCCTCGTTATCGTCAACTGATACTATTTTCTTAAAAAAAATAAAAAAAATTAAAAAACCCGTTAACGCATATAAAAATTGTTCTTGGAAATTTTAACGATCGTGCTCCGTTTCACTTCGCAATGTCAGTTTCTGCCTCACGCGGAAACGGAATCGTCGAGGTTATCGAGAGGATCGACTTGGCTTTCCCGACTCCTGGGTCTTCGCGCGTCTTCGTCTTCCCGAAATACCGCGGGAGACGTCGAAAATGTCGAGGGCCGATACCCTTAGCTAGGAAATGATATCGCTCCCCCGAATCGAGCGGCGACGGCGACGAGAGCAGGCGAGGCGAGGCGAGGCGAGGCGAGGCGCGGCGCGGCGTGGCGCGCCTCCATCGAGCGCTCGCGCGCCGCCGCCGCCGTCGATAGGGGTGGGGGGGGTGGTGAAGTGGCGGGAGGGAGGGCGACGAAGGGGAGGCAGCGGACGCCCTTGAGCGACGGGCAATGCACCGTGCGAGGTTCAAGGCAGAGCGGCGGTTGCCGCCGCCACCGCCGCCGCCGCCAGCCCCCTTCTCGCCCTTCGCCGCCCCCCTTATCCGGACACACCATCTCCGCTCTCGTTGCTGTTGCACTCCCTCTCCACCACTTCGCCGCCGTCGCCGTCGTATCGCCTGATGGCTCGGTGCAGCATGCAACTCTCTCTTTCTCTCTCTTTCTCGCTCCGCGTCCCTCTATCTGGCTCCGCCGTGTCGCTCTCCCCTTCCCCTCGCCCCTCCCCGCCAGCTCTCTTCCCTCCCCCGAGTCCTCCGAGGACGCGCCATCGCGGCGGATCTTGACCTATTTTCGCGGGGGAGGAAGGGAGGGAATCCGAGGGGTGTAGGTGAAGTGCCCGCTGGGCTCTCTTTGCGTTGTCGAAATTTAAAACTGAAAGTTTGATGCTGGAAGGAAGACGAACGCGAGTGAACCTACGGAGGCAACGGAGGGCGAATTCGAAGCGGGCATTGTAAATTGAAGATATTAATACTGCATGGCTGTACAATATGATGTTGCAATAATAAGAAAGGTTTATTACCCTGATTATTAATTCGACAAATCAAGCTTTTTGTTGTCGACTCGAATCGAAACGTAAACTTTGAATTAATAATCGTAATTATCGTTGGATTAAAGTAAATTAATATATGGATAATAAAAAAAAAATATTTGTATCTCTAAAAAATATTTATATAGATCGCGTGATTTTCTAAGATTGTTACGCGTTTCGTATTCAAACAGTTCGATTATGAACCTTGTAATTAACGAACGATACAATTATGCAACAGTACAGTGCGGGATTATACTGTAGTGCTCGTCGAGCGGTACGTATCACTTTTATAATAAAACAAATTAATACGTAATAGCGTTCTAATTACACAATATTTACATTAAGAGTAGATGTTTTTTTCCCTTCAAGTTGATTTGAGCTTCTTGTTGGAAAAAGCGTAGCGACGCGGTTTGAGTTAGCGTACCGTAAATTATTGCAAATGCATTCTCGCGGACTCGGGGATGCCGTTCTCTCTCTATCTATCTCTCTCTCTCTCTTTCTTTCTATCCCTTCCACGAATCTTCGTAAACCTTCGTAAACCTCGTAAGAATCCAGATGACGATGTTTAGATACTGGGCGCATCTGCGTCTGATACTGCGCTTGATCGGAGACACCCTGTATACACGGTTGAAGGTTACGCACGCGGAGGGGAAACGAACGCTCGTCGGATGGAATGCGTGTGGAACTGGATGGAAAGGGTGGAGGGTGGGGGTGAAGGAAATCTACGACCGCGTCCACAGACGCGCGTTCCCGCGTTTCTCTCCTCGGCTCCCTTTTGTTTTCGCGTTTCTCTCGCGCACGGACGGACCTTCAGTCACGATCATCTGGAAAACTGTGAAACGACCCCCCTTCCCCCGTCGCCTCTTCCCCCCCCCCCTCCACCTTCTCTCTCATCGCGACTTGCGATTTACGCCCGCGAACCTTCGGCCGCGCGATACGTTTTTTCTTTTTCGCCTCGCCGAGTCAACGCCGCAAGTATAAACGCCGTAGTTTACGACACTTGCACTTAAGACGTAATGACGTTTTGTCTTATTTTTAGTATCGCGTTTCTCTGGGCCTCGCTGAACCAGCGGCGTCGCAACGACGAAGTAGACGTGTCTCCTCTCTTTAATTCCCGTAAGTCGCGACTTTTGTTCTCAGATGAAACAAAGAGCGATCGAGAGAGCTTCCGAGCATCGTTTCGCGGCATCGGGAAATCGTTCGGAGACTTAGAAACTTTATTGCGGGCCATTCCCTGTTTCCCGAAATCTCGTGCGTCACTCGCATCCGAGCGTTGCACTGTGTCGGTCGGTCGGTCGGTCGGTCGCACGTGGCGCGGAGTATCTCGAGCAAACATTTTTCTTTCCTCGGTACAGCCGATATCCGCCACGTAGACTCTAGTATTATATATTTAGTTCTGTCGCGTGCGCGCGCGTGTGAAGCGCATCGTTCGACCGAACAATGACGCCAGTTAGACGAGTAGTCGAAATAGGGGATTCCGTCACGTTGCAGCAATGTGACCGGGGATGAGGCCTCCGTGCAGGTCGCCGACTCACGTTTTCCGTGTAATCCGGCCTTAAAATAGAACGATTATTCGAACTCTCTCTCTCTCTCTCTCTTTCTCTTTCTCTCTCTCCCTCCGCGGAGACGCGCGCTCGCATTTATATCCCGAGTTATGATCCCTCTCGAACTCTGTGCGATGTGCACAGAGAGAATAAACGGCGAATAAAACGCCGTATCTCGCGCGCTGACGGATAAGCAAGCGATGGTTTTAAGGGATGAGCTTCGATTAAACGTCAAAACAGATTTGGAATTCAAAACATCGGTTTTAAGTAAAAATTCCAATTGAAAAGTTTCAATTTTTAAAGAGATAATGAGAAAGTACGAGGTAGCAGGAGCCGTTGAGAATATTAACGATGTTGACAGTCAGTAGATAGATTTGTAATTTTTTATAACTTTTATTTGAATTCCACGAAATCATTATTGGTTTGCATTGCGTGAAGTCGAATGCAATGTTTTTGACGAACCGTCAATAAGGTTTTACATACTGTTTTTCATGTATCCTTAGTTTTGCTATGAAAAAACGACGCTTCAATGCTTATCACCGCATATTTCGAACCTCCTAGCTACCACGTAGAATATCTTGCAGTGGGTTAGTGTGTTTTTAATTAATTTTTTTTAGAACAATTTAAAAAATTATTTTCCATATACATCATCACCAAATTTTTTGTTACATTTTTTGAATTTATATAATATCATTTTTAATTCCGTAGGCATAACTGTCATCGGCTTTTTACTTGTATACAAAAAAAATACATGTACAAAACTTTATCCTAAAGTTTTTTTTTTTAGAAACCACGCGGTTAATTAGTTTAAAAATTCAATGTAACACGTTATACGATTTTTAAACAGTTTGAAGCGATTTTTCGGTCGCATCTCTTTAACAGCGCACGCCCACACGGTTCTTCGCCCTGCGCGCTTTTTTCTGGATGCATTTCCAAACAAGAGAGGCTCATACCTCCCGAAGGGCAAACGCGATGGAATATCTCGCGGCCGGGAATTCGTCATCGAAATTTCTGGAAGGCAGGCGAAGCCTGCGGTGAGCGAGAAAGAGCGAAAGAAAGAAAGAGAGAGAGAGAGAGAGACAAGGAGATGGAGCGCATTGGCCCGGGGCGTCCGGTCTATGACTCAGGAATGACCCTCGTTGAACCGAGAGCGAACCCGAATGCACCGCGGAGGGCAGACGTTTCTTTCGGCCGAAGGCGAAATTCACGTTTTTAGCTCCGTTAAAACTGAAAATATCGCGCGCGCTCTTAGCGAGATTGGCGCGCGTTGCGAGAAAAATTCCCCGTCCCTCCGTCTGAATGGCACGTGGGACGAGAAAATTCGATTCCTCGCCGATGACGGATCCTCCGCCGACGTAAGGTAGAAAAGGAAAAAGAGAGGCAAAAGAGGGAGCTCGCGTCGCGATCGATGTACGTCATCGTTACGTTTAAAGTATGCGCGCGTTTGCGCTCGCGATAATTCGCGAAATTAATGTTCGTTCGAGTGAAATCCGATTAAATCTTACCACGGCGGCGACGGCTAATTGGGGCGTGACGACGAAACGTGTTTTTCAACGCGCTCTCGTCGTGTGTTTACGTTGTTTAATATGCGCATGCATAAGCCTTAAGAATAAATCTCGATCGACGTTCAACGACCGATTCATCGCCGCGGCGATGTGACGACGACGGCGATGGCGTTTTATCGCGTTTTTTTTTGTTTGCTCTTTCTCTCTCTCTCTCTCTCTCTCTCTCTCTCTCTCTCTCTCTCCGCCGTTTTTACCGCTTTTTTGCGCCTTTGTGTTCTTTGTGGCACGTCGATGCCACAGCGTTCGTTCAACGCTCGTCCCGCCTCGTGAAAAATGCTCGCAAATTTTGCGGCCGACGCACGTAATCCGTCATGATTTATTTCGCGATTGCAATTAATAAATCTCGCTGCAGCGCGCGATCTTATCGCTTTCTCGTTTTATCTGTTTATTCGGAAAGTGACATCACGATTCGAGACGCTCGCTCGCGCTACATCAATCGGTCGATCGTGTCACGTGATTCGCTCTCGCTTTCGGATTTTCTTCCCTTTTTTTCCCCCTCCTTCTCCCTCTTCATCCCGACGATAAACACGTTCCGCACGCTCGTTGCAACATTTAGCGATATTTTTTTATCGCGTAATTTTTTTTCTCCCGCAAGATACCGGGGGAAAAAATGTTCGGAAAAACGTGCGAGCTCACGTTGTGCGCGCGCGGCGCATAAAATTACGATAAACTGAAGCGTTTAATTATTCAAGTGCGCATGCATGTGGAATAATTTTTTCATCGGCAAAAAATTGATATATAAGAAATTTATTTTCTGGTGTCCCCTTTCATGTGTGCACGTTTGTTGTTGAAAGTAACAGAGAACTAATGCGCCAACTAGAAGAAAATTCCCAGCTGAGGATTTAATGCGTTTTAATATATGAATATATTACACTCTTATGAAATCACTTTATATTATATAATTGTTATAAGATGATTATTTTTCATATAATATTATATTTTTTTATTAGAAATCCTTTTTGTTATCTATTAAAAAATTCTAGTCGTCGTAATTATGTTATCGACTAAAAGTAATACTTTAATGATTCGATTTGATTAGCGCGCAACTCTAGAAAGTATAATAATTCGCATAATTATGTCATTTATCTCATTTCTTTCCTTTTTTTTTACGAGAGTTGGTTTTCGGCATTCGCGAGATTGAACGCGATCGCCGCTGCGCAAAAGCGGCCTGCAACTCTCTTTCTCTTTCATTCTCTCTCGCGCGCGGTTGTCTAAAGTTCATATTTTTAAACCGGGGCCTTCTTTATGCTTCCTCTCCTCCGCGCGTTTCGCGCGACCGCGCGGGGCAAACGTATTTGAATGCCAATCGGCGCGGCGGTCCGTTGCCCCGCGCTGCCCCGTAAGCCAAGCTACTAAACTCGGAACTGTTTGCAACAGTAGTCGACCGCACAGTCATTTCCGGCCGTTCAGACATTTTTCCCGAAATTTCGAGTCGTGCCAATCGCGCGAGTTCAGTCATCGACCTCGCCACCTTGATGCGCGCCTCGCACACGCGCACAGCTAAGCTGCACTTGCGGCTCGCCACTCGAGTTCGTCGCGGATATACACTCATATGTTTGCTGTTGCGTCACGGGATGTTTGCCTGTTCACTTATCCACGTGCGTCTTTACTCTCTCGTTCTCTCCTCGGGCCATGCGGCAGCGCCGGCCGTGGCGTCTAAGCGCGTTGCGTGCGCGCCAGGCGGATCAATACCCGAAATTTACGCGGCCGCCGCGCGGTGGGACGAGGTGCAAATTTAGCTGGACGAAGCTCCATTTCTTTTCAAGGCAACAAGAGGGAAAAATTCCTTTGGGTTTAATAAATTTTATAAAAGAATTGTGTACACAGAAAAAAAAGAATATTCTTGTTTTGACAATATCTTCAGTTTCAAAACGGAAGTCTTGAAATGAGATTATATCGCGTTAAATCAAAAAGATTTACTTGAATAAAGATCTGTTTCAAAATTTTATATAATAATATTCTTGTTATTTAAGAATAATTTTCTTGAATGGAAATGTATATAACATTGATTGAAAACAAAGGAATACACGCTTTGGAGTTCGTTAAATTTAAAGAAATCTTTATCTCTATATAAATAATGAAATCGTGTTAAAAAAATGCAAGACTTCTGGATTTAGATTTAGAAAGTAAGCTTTCTTCGATTTTATTATAATTTATAAAGTTACTTTGTTATAACATGACGCTTAAAAAGAAACCCATTAATCCCGTAAAGAAATAAATTACACACGGAGAGAATTCTCTCTTAAAATTTACCCTCAAAATCTGGTAATTGTGGGATAATGTGTGACCTCGAGGAATTTTACTACACTTTTTTGTAAAATTTACTGAAAGTATAATGAAATTTACAAAAAAGTATAGCAAAATTCCTCGAGGTCACACATTATCCCACAATTACCAGACTTTGAGGGTAAATTTTAAGAGAGAAATTCTCTCCGTGCAACTGTATAATTCTATTCCGTTTTCATACAGGGTATCATTTGAATTGAAAAATGAGACAACTCTAAAAATTACTGGATGAAATACAACGCGTATTGAAATAACACTTTGATCCTTATTCGAAACTGCATGAGGACTAGGATCTAATTACAAAGATATATATATATATTTTTCCCAATTAACCGCGCGCATTCCCATGGCTTACCCTTGGAGGAACAGCGAGCTCGACCGGTCGTTTCTCCGGATGCGAACGATAAAGTGCGCCACGGATGTAATCACGCCCGTAATACCGGATCTCCGCGGAATCATCAAGCGTCGACCGATGGCGAAAGAAGTCGCATTACTCGCGAGAGCGAGAGAAAGAGAGAGAGAGATAGAGAGAGAGAGAGAGCGCGGCAGGGGGGCGGCGGCGGCCGTTAATTCCCGCGCGCTTTGACACATCAGCTCCTTCCCTCGCGCGCTTTATTTCGCGGCCGGTAAACCGTAAAATGCGCCCGTCTCGAGTCAGCCGCGCGCGCGTGTGTACACGCGGGTAAGATTAATGGCTTCATCTCGCGCGCCTCGCGAAGACACTTGCCGCCGCTCGCCGCGATCAATGCGCGCAGCAGCCGATCGCGGAAAGACGCTGCTGTTGTTGTCGTTGTTGCTGTTGTTCTCGGGGTGGGCCGCGTAGCGCGATGGCCGATCGGTCACGCCAGAGCCAATCGGACGTGGCGGTAATACGCGCGTCGGATTTATTCCCAATTGCGGCCGCGCGAGATGATCGAGGTGCAACACAATGGCCGTTTCGCGTGTCGGATTCTTCGCATCGAGAGAGAGAGAGAGAGAGAGAGAGGGATTTCACCTCGCGACGGACGTCCGGAGAGGGCCGTAAATAATCCCCCGGCTGCGTTGTTGTTGCACGCGGATTCGTGTAAATCAACGACCTCTCGGCGATCGGCGCGAGCGAGCGAGAGAACCGCAGCACGCGCGTTTTCGACAAGATGATCCGAGGGATGGGAACGCGAGACGGAGGGAAGCCAGCAGCCGAGGCAGAGAGGGCAACGGAGGACGTGGAGAGAGAAGAAGAAAAGACAGAGAGAGAGAGAGAGAGAGAGAGAGAGAGAGAGAGAGAGAGAGAGAGACGCGGGGAAGAGGTGGACGCGAAGACTCAATAGGTGACCTTGGCAGGCAGAGTCCTTTAAGAGAGCCGAATGGTCAACGTTCCGAGGACCTTCGGAGTCTCGTAGTCACGGACGGCCAAACTGCATCCAGACGCTCCCAATAAAGCTCGCTCGCTCGCTCGCTCGCCGCCTCTGCATCCGCGCGCGACTCGTTCGCACCCGTGCGCCTCGCGCTCGCTCGAGCTCTCTTCGACGCGCGATACCCGCTTCTCCCTCCCCCTCTGATACTCCTCCCTGCCGCGGGAGAGAGAGAGAGAAAGAAACTAAATCCGGATCCTCTCGCGGATCCAAGGAATTCTTTCTTCGGCGCTCGCAAATCCACGGGGCGGACAGCGCGCTCGTTTCGCCCGTCACGCGCGCGCTCGCAAGAAAATTCACGCGGCCGACACCGATGACGTGAATCGGTGTGTAACTACCACTCGTTAACCACCCTTTCTCGGCGCCTTGTTCGCGGAGGCGCTGCCTGCTTTTCTTTTTCTCTCTCTTTTCCTTCCCTTTGCCTCGGGTTTCGAGATCGGCGGTTAACGCTTTGCAAGAGGCGAACGAGAAACGCGTAAGATTGATTGTTGGACGAATATACGAATCAACTCGCGCGAGAATGGTTGCTTGGAAGTTGTTTTTTTTTTGCACTCTCAGCGTGCAAAGAAATAAAGTTGACGTTTTGCTAAAATGCAAAATTCATATTCTATACCTCTTACTTAAAGATTTCGATACCTAATTTGTATTCATAATGTCGATCCCTTGAAATTAACTTGCTGGGGGTGCAGAAGCTACCCTAGGCGATCGTAATGTAAAAGTTCAAGCGTATTAATAAATTCGAAATAATAATATGAGTTTGAATAAGGTTTGAGTTAAAAAGTATTACAAGTTTATAAAATATGTCTTTATACAAAAAGAAAACTTTATCACGTTTCTCCATAAATATTTATTTAAAGAAGTAACATAATTTTTATATAATACAATGAATTGTAATAAAAATTAAATATTTTTAACAATTCTGCGAGAGTAAACGCAATATAAATATAAGTTGTTTTAAGTTATTAAATAAATATTATATGATACATTAATTGTTTTGCTTTCTAATGCTATTATTCTTTATGAATTTTTAAATACATGTAAAATCCATCTTATTGAAAATAAATACATAAAGATGTATATACGTTAGAGTTAGATGAAAAACTAATACGTAAACATATATTTTTGATAAAAAGGGTTGATAAGTAGATGATAAAAAAAAGTTAGAAATTGAATTGGAAACATTAATACTCAGTCGATTTATTGTACTAATCTTGACTTGCCACGTTTCACGCCGATGTGGTTTTCCTCTCTTTATTTTCTACAGCGAATTAGCAAGTAATAAAATATCGTGTTAAACATAATGAATATTACTGCAGTGATCGCGGATAACTCAAATTAATATTCCCGAGAAATACGTGATTGAGTTCGAAGTCCTTTTTTTTTTTTAAATAATTAAAAGCCAATATTGGTTATCTGCATTTATTTAGTACGAACCGGAAATTTCGCTCGTTAATGCCCACGTATCGCGAGCATCGTATTTTAAGCGAGCGTCGATTAATTTTTTATTCAGGTCAACCTGCACAAATTATTTTCGTTATATTATACCGATCTAAATTACATGCGTTCCCCCTCGTGAATAAAAGCACGGTAACGTCCTCGCGAATGTTAATTATGTACACGCACAAATTTCCGCCCGCGCACATCCTGCCGCCTGCCCTCGCGTCTGCCGTCCGAGACCCAGCGTTAAAAAGTAAAAGACGCGAACAAAAAAGGAAGATTCGGAAACATGTCGTATTAAATATTTCTTCGGAGTGTTGTCGTTCACGAGCAGTTGTGCATTAAAAATCTGGGAGATTGTCATCGTTCTGATCTTTCGTACGACTGTTTAAAATTAATTCAGTTGCGCTCGTAACTACGTATATATGTTTGACGAGGAAAGGCGAAATAATTGATACTCTAATGACATTTCGCGGTTCGCGTCGGGAAAGGTGACAGCCGATAAATTATGGAGGGCGCCGCGGCGCGAAGAATTGCGCGCGGTTCTCACCGCTTATTGACTTTAATGGCCGCGCGGTTTAAATTCGGCTAATTATCGTCTTTCCTACCGCCCCGACGGCGGCGGATTTATGCGACGAATGTCAATGAGCCGTTAAATTCCGAATCGTTCGTTACAAATTATTGCGCCACTCGGTCGCGCCGCTCCGAGAGAGACGAAAATATATATATTTTCCAAGCGGGTCGATGACTTCCGCAGCGAGCCGCGAGGCATCCGATGACTGGAAAGCAATTCGCCCGAGTGACACTTGAGGTGGCTCGCTCGATTCGGCGAACAGCTGAAACGCGTAAATCGTCACGCGCCGCCAGTTCAGTTACACAAATTTGCTTCTTCGGCATCTTTTCTCGATTCTCCGCGAAACTCTTCTTAATAGACGGTCGGTCTCTCGTTTTACCCAACGATTTGCAGCCACGTTGGCAAGGCAGGCTCGTTCCCGATCAACATTGTTGCTGATACCTCGCACTTAGCAGTCTTATGCACTTATGATTCCATCCTCGCTTTCCTTGGGCATCTTTTTTTTTCTTTCTTCTCTTCTTTTTATTCTCCACGAATACAGGCGCGATCGGAATCGAGCGCTCAACGTGCGATGCAAGGCGCACCGACGGTCGTCCTCGAAAAGGAGATGCAATAAAGATAATTGTATTTCCATTCGTGACAGTGACGTCAGTTTCGATTGCACGCGCGCGCGTGCAGTAATGACGGCCGCGCATTCTCGGAGCTCTTATCGTTTCACACCTGTCGAACTCCTCGGGCCGGGCTTCTCGTGATTTCTCGATCTTTCGCGGGCACTCGCGCGCACCCTGACGGCAAGCGTTCGCGAATCGTTGCCGCAAAGCACGCGCGTAATTAACGCACAGTGTGCCGCAATCTAATTGAACATGAGTGGTAAATTTAAAAATAGTACAGATAACATAAATAATCAAAAAACGAAGAATAAATGATAATGTGAAACATTTGCATGCAACTTAGTCAGTAACTTGAAGGATTTGTGTGAGACTTGGAGGATTTTGAATAAGTATTTGTATTCTTAAAAGACATTTTAATTAAAATATATTTACGTTGTTTATAACGTCTAATGCAGTTTTGTCTTGACTTTTTATTTCTCCACAATTTTTGAACAAAAATTTAAAGACAATATCTATATGTATTTATATTTTATATAATATAAGAAGCAATGTATAAACAAGTTCTGAAGTTTCTCGGTCCCAAGGTTACTTTATTTTATATGAATTGTTATTTTTACATCCATACACAAATTTAAAGTACGAAAACTATCGAAACCTTTGTATGAGATACGAATTTTTGAATTGCACGCAAAATATTTCGTAAAGTATCGATTGATGGTAGCCGTAAATAAATTCACTTAATAAAAAGTAAATTGTTTTTCTGTATGCAATGCAGATTTCATTTGCGTACAGTGGAGATACATTTCGTAACAATTAATTTGCGGGCGGCAAACAAAGAGCATACGATAGCGCGTACAGTCGCAAATAGACCAAGATAAACCCACCCCCCGTCGTCATCGTCGTCGTCCTCCGTTCCTCCGCGTCGTTTTGCAAATTCACGCGGGGAGGGGAGGGACGGCGGCGTAATGGAACGAATTGTGTAACGATCTAACGCAGCGAGATCGTAACGAGAGGGCACGATAATCCGGACCCGCGTTCGTCGAAGGCGAGCGAGCCTGTCGGCGATTGCCTATTTTCGCGTTGCACCGAGGGCGGAGGGGGGGGGGTGAGAAAGAAAAAAAGGAGGAACCTCCAGCCCGTCGTCGGACACTTTGTTTATCTACGTGGCCGTTGCACAGAGGAGGTCTGGGCTGCTGCAGTTGGCCGCGGCGGTAATAGCCGAAGGCCAAGTCAAACGCGAGTCGATGACTCCTTTCTTTCTGGTCTCTCTCTCTCTCTCTCTTCCAGCTGGCCGCGACGACGACGACGACGACGACGACGACGACGGCGGCGGCGTGCTATACGGATCAATTCAGGGTCGTAACGATCCACCTCGCGCCTCCACCGTCGTCTCTTTCTCAGCGCCGGGGTAGGGGTACGATTTCAGGGTCGCGTTTTCGCGAGACGACGGCGGCGGCCGGGGAGGGAGGTGGAGGAGGATGGCGGCGATGGAGAAGGGGCGGCCTGCGAAATATTTCGAGCCAAGGAAAGCCATCAGCCGCGCGCGTTTTAGGGTCTTCCTCTCTCTCCCCCCCTCCTCCCCCAGGCTGAGCCTTTCCTAATTTTTTTAAGTCCGCCGGCTACTCGGCCTATAAGCCTATTGAAGAGAGTAATCCCTCGAAAAATATATGTGGTTCGTCTTAAGCCGCTGCTTCTCCTCTTCCGAAACCAACTTGTCCGGTGCGACCGTCCGCGAATGATCTCGCCAAGTGAAAAACGGCGGCTCGGACGCTACTGCGGACGTGCACTTATCCCCCCCGAGATAGAAACGGCCGGCCACCCCGCCCGCCGTCGCTGATTACCTCGCGCTGTTTTTTTCGAGCGCTCGCTCTGGCGGAGAGAGCGGCGTGCATTTCGCCCGATCGGCGCGTATCGTCCTCCCGTCCGCTATACGTTGCACACGAGTCGCCTAATGATGTCGTTGACTCGTGCGACTCGATGCGTCCGTGGCGCGCGCGCGAGGCAAACCGTATCGCGAAAACTGCCCGTCGTCGTCCGGGCCGGATACGCTCCCGGAATAAATTATTCGGCGCCGGTCGCCCGTCGCTTTTTCGTACGGTCAGGTGCGGTGTATGTTAACGAAATACGAAGGCGGAATCGCGACGCGCGGGAAACTCCGAAGTGTCTCACCCCCGGCATCGACAGACCGTTTTAGATTATTGTAGATTTGCACGGAGAGAATTTTCTCTTAAAGTTTATCTTCAAAATTTGATAATTGTGGGATAATGTGTGACCTCGAGGAATTCTACTATACTTTTTAGTGAAATTTCCTAAAAGTATAGTAAAATTCTTCGAGGTCACACATTATCTCACAATTAGCAGATTTTGAGAGTAAATTTTAAGAGAAAATTCTCTCCGTGTAGATATTGTGGATTTTTCATCTTTGCCCTTCTCTCGGCTTTGAAAGTTTTACATCGATCTTACATAAGTCTTATTTGTAGGTAGAATATAATCTTTGTAATTTAACGCTTCGGTTTTGATACACTACTAAGAGAATCTAATTTAAACCAGCCCTCGAACTAAATAATATTTTGTTTTTTAACTACGTATTTGTTGAAATTATTTTGACGCAAGATATGTTAAAAGAATGAGCTTATCTAACAGATCAATTTCCGCGGCTGAATTAGTTTCAAAGTAAGCAGTACCCATATTAACGTGTGTACGTTAGTGAATAATAAGATTGGGTAGTTAAAAACTAATTAAAAAGTTTAATAACTTTTTGTTAATTTTAAATGAGTTACTTTTTAACATCAGCCAGTTATTATTAAAACACAAAAAACTTCAGCTTATTTATGTAGAAATATAAATAAAAGTTTCAGGAAACTACAAAAGAGTAAAATAGTTTAATATTATCAATAACGAGTTCAATATTGCTTAAACCGTGCAAATTTTATTTTTATTTCCAAAGAATTCGTTTTTTAGCAGATTTTATGCAGAAGAAAACCCATAAATGCATAAACTGTCGGTTCTCGCTTAGCATATTTTTTATCAGTATTAATACAATACAATGTTTAGCTTGCGAGAAATAAGGAGCTGTGCTTTAGAAGGTTTTATGCTACGTATCTTTCCTTAATGTTCGAAAAGAAATTTTTATTCGAGAAGCCGTCTATCTCATTTGCAATCTTCGACTGCAGTTCCAGTGGACCAATCGCGAATCTACCATTTATCGTGTGTCGCGTCTAAACGCGTATTTCGGGAAGAAGAAGAAAACGAGTACGGGAAAAAAAAAAGAAAAAGCATGAACACCCACGGCGACGCGACCGCGCTCTTTCTTTCGTGGTGGGCCCCAGTTAGAGAGCTATCGCGCGGGCTTCGCTCCCCGGGACATGAGGGGACGAACGGGCAGGAGAAGGGAGGGGGAGGGGGAGGAGTACCTTGTGGCATCTCACACGGTCCCGGGGCCGGGGGACACGGGGTACCGGCGGGGGTCGGCAGCGGGAGTAGGGGAGCGGGTCGGTGCAGCGCAGCGGCAGCAACGATGCAATTAGGCGAGTTATGCAGAATGACGTCACACTTCGGTCCGGGGTAACTGTGCTGAGTCAAGGACAGCCTGCCCAAGGCCCTGGCGAGCGACCCCTCCCTCCCTCGCGCCCTCCCTTTTGCCTTCCATCGCGTGGAAACCCGCTCCTCTCGTCGCCCTCTTCTCCCCCCCTCCCCGCTGCATCAATCTCTTTCTCTCTTTCTGTCGCGCCATCGAGCCCGTCGTTTTCTCCTTCTCTCTTTTTCTCCCTTTCTCTCGCTCTTTCTTCCTTCCTTTCTTCCTCTACCCGAGATCATTTCGCGGCCTCGTTCGCTCTCTCGCAGGCCTCGTTGGTCTTCTTTGTTGTCCGCAAACAAAGTGCATTGTCGTTAAGTTAAGTCACGCCCGATCGACCGTCGCGGACGAGATAGCGAGAGGGGAGAGGCGGAGGGGAAAACCGCAGCCGGTCGATCGACGTAATCGCGGGGTCCGATATTAGGGGGGGATTTGTCATTCGACGCGTTGTTCTCCCGTGCCCTATAGGAGGGCGCTGACGAGGACGCCTGTGCCCATCGAGACGAGATATCGTCGTCCCTCCGACGAGTCCGTCTTCTGTCGACGAGAAGAGGGCACTGCACTCTCCGAATAGCGTTATATAATTCTATAAAATCGCGATTTACTTACATCCTTCGACTAATCGAGCGGAATGTAAGGAAACTAATTGAAAACACGAGCAGCACATTCAATCACCACGAAGAGCTCGCTTAACGCGATGTCAAACGAAGCGGGATACACACTTTATCTCTCTCTCTCTCTCTCTCTCTCTCTATCATGCCGTGTAAATTAGTGTACCATTGGGAGAAAATTGTTTATTGTTTATTATTAGCGGCGGCTATTATTAATTAACCGCGGGTATAGAATTATGCGATCAATGTTCGAGTGCGTGCTGCAGGTACCGCTTAAAAATATCCGGGTATTTATAGGACATTATATATCTTACGGGCATTACACACCTGGATATCCGGGTGCCCACTTTATTACAAGATAATTAGCGGGTATACCCGCGGGGCGGCCGGGTTCCGCTTGGAAAAAAATAATATGCAATACAAAACAATGTATAAACGCATGCAACGTTGTCTCGCGTCGAGTCATCGTCGAGGTGTAACGGGCGGCTGCTATCACATTCGAGACGCTTTCACCGCGTTCGCGTAAACAAGCTAAAGAGGTGCTCGGGGACTTTTTACATGGATGTATCGGGAGCTAATTAGCGAGCCCGGATGACGGACAGGTATTCAAACGCGTGTATGCATTACCCGCGGCCGCGGGAATATCGCTCAAAGTAACTCGGTTCGTTCGAGTAATGTGTAAAAATCCACGCTCTCCCACCCCAAGCTTATTTTCAATGTAGATTGTTAAATTTATAGAACGTTTTTTTAAATTCTATTTTTATTTAAGTTTTTTTTTTTAACTTCACATTGCGTGTGTATGTGTGTGCGAATAGAGCTTTTAAAAAATAGTTATTTAACTCCGATAATACTTTGCTTATAGTATTATAATGGACAATAGATTTCTATTTAATTTTTATTCAGTCACTTGTTTAATTTTGTGTGTGTATATATAATACATTGAAGAGTTTAAAAAAAAAAGATAAATTGGCTTTATTGAGTCCGCGTATACGTCTCCGTGAATTAGGGGAGGTAAGCTTTTCAATTTCGGAGCAAAAAGTCCGAAGTCCGTATGTACCGACAGCGCTGTCGAAATAATCGACGGCCAGGCGCGGCCTCTCCCGCCTTCCTCCGGGGGTTCCAGCTTTATTTCTCGTTTCGTTAGATCGCGAACAAATAAACGCGCCGACGGCGGTCGAGAAGCCGGCCGGTTCGCCTTGGAAGCGATCGCGTTTCGAGACGCGCATCGATTCCGCGCTCGGCTGCGCCTCGCGATTTCGGCGCAACCGGCCGGCCGCCAGTTATGGTATATATACATATATATATTTATAACGTCCGTGCATTCTCTCTCTCTCCGAGAATCGGGGTATTATTATCGGGACACGCGCGATTGCGTCAGGGTAACCCTTTTTATCTGGCCGAAACCAGACGCGCGTTTGTCAGATCTAGTCACCTCGGCGTTACCTCGACGAAAATAAAAAGAGAGATCGTTGAACGCGCGCGCATGGCGGCCACGCGCTTTTTTTCCTCGTTGTGACGCAGCGATAACCGGTCAATCTTGGGTAGATTCTGCCGGCTGATAAGCGCGCGTCGCTCTTTTTTTCCTTTTTTTTTTCACAAGCGCAACTGCAGATAAAGCGGCGGTTCAACACGCTTTTAAGAGCAGCCAGGTTATTGTGACCGTGGTAACCATAGTTTCGCCGACATTTCCAATGTCGCGGAAAAAATGTGTCGTCGTATTACGGGGAATCTAGATCGAGAAACCGCAGGCTGTTACTCGCCTAAACGGACCTTGCGAGGTTGAACTTGCCGTCCGTTACGACAAGAGAGGCTACCATTTTCTTTTAACGACGCGTCGCGAGCCGAGTCCCTTTTTTTTTACGTGTACCATAATGACATTAATAAATATTCGTGCAACAGTTTATTTGGATTCTTCACTCGTTAAACGGTTATTTACCGAAAGAACTGCAGCGAAAAACATGATTATCTTCTCGCTTTGTTCTTGCGTTTGCGTCTTTGGTTTCACAATTCGCAATTGAAATCTTTTGTTATTGATTAGGAGAAAAAAAGAAGAAAAATAAATAAATCCTAAGTAGCGCGTATTGTGTAATCCATAGGATTTTTAATTGTGAATTTTTATTCGTGAAATGTCATTCGGTCCTTATTATTTTTAAAACGTCACGCCCCGTGTAAGTCTTTCCAATGTCGCATTTCAATGCCGTACAACGCGCGCGCGTGTGCATCGTAGAGGCGGTATATTTGATTCGCGGCGACCTTTAAGCAATTCAATCGAATGTCGCGCCGAGAGAAACGCCGCGCGCGTTTCTCGCGGGAAAGGACAGGAACCCTTTTCTTTTCTTTTTCGCCACTTAATTCCGGTATCGCTTTATAGGGAAACTGGCGCGGCGCTCGCTTCGCGCGCTTGATACGCGCCGACGTGTTTAATTAGAATTGCGGCGGCTGCGCGCGCAATCGGGTAAATTATAAACGAACTTAACGTGCGTAATTTATATTTGCTCGCTCGCGTATGCACGGCTTTTGATATTGGCCTCCTCGCGTTACTCGCGTGGTTTACCCGTTCTTGTTTGCAGCGAGAGCTGTTTTTTTTCTGCGCGCGTGTCTCTCGCCACGTGCACAAGGTGACTTGTTGACCGAGGGAGATATCTCGCGGAGGTTTCCGAATAGCTCGCGCGTTACGTCAAAATTTCCGTTCCGCTCCGAACATTTGGCCGATCGCATTACGACGCGGCCGCAGCTGCACGGACGCCGGTTTCCTCCTCTCGGCGGCGGCGCCTGCTGTTTTCCAGAATAACACGCGAAACGACACGGCCGTTCAACTTATTATTTCTGCAAGCTTCTTTCGCGCTTATCGGTGTTTTTGCAACGTTGGGGAGTAAACGTTATTTCGCGCCCGGCGCGAGATAAGTCCGCTTTTCATCGCGCACTTCTCGCCAGGAGAAGTTCGTTTCTTCCGCGCTAATTGAGTCTCGCGGGGAATCTGATTGTGACGATTTTGACGTAGTTGATGTCTTAAGCTTTCGCGCGCGATTAATTAATAGCTCGGCTTCGCCGCTGTTGACTCGCGTCGAGCGTTGCGTCTGCCACTGGGGACTTTTATCTTATTTGCGATCGATCGCGTATAAAGCGTCGCTTCTAGACACTGAGTAATATTATGTAGTTATATTGTACAGTATTTATCTGGACAATTCAAAACAAATCTATTATAGCTTACGGACGATTGATAATATTGTACAATAATAAATGTGTAACATATATTGAGTATCCAAAGATCACTTTAAGCAAGTTTTCCAGTTTTGTCTATATAAGAATTTGATAAAATTTTGAATAAGATCATTGCAATTAATATGTAGCATTTCTGAATATTTTTATTGTTTTCATATATTTAAAAAAATAACTTTCTAAAATAACATTGAAAAAAGCTAATGGGAAGGATAAGTAATTTAATCTCTTTCGCAAAAAAATATAAAAAATGTATATACGTACGGAGAGAATTTTCTCTTAAAATCTGGTAATTGTGGAATAATGTGACCTCGAGGAATTTTATTATACTGCTTAATAAAGTTTACTAAAAATATAATAAAATTTACTATACTTTCAGTATAATTAAGTAAAAGTATAGTAAATTTTACCAAAAAGTATAGTAAAATTTCTTGAGGTCACATATTATCCCACAATTATCAGATTTCGAGGGTAAATTTAAAAAAAAAATTCTCTCCATGTAAAGACTCAGCGGATATTTTATTAAAACAGTGTCGTTAAAAAGTTACGAATCCGAGTGAGGTTACTGTGCTACACTGAAACAAAAATTTGGTTGAATTAACTGGAACGTGAACTAACGGTTTGGATTCTAGTTGAACCTACCAAATTTCCAATTAATTTAACAAAAATTCTTGCTGAATTAATTGAAAACTGGTAAGATCAACTAGAAATCTGAACCATTAGTTCAATTCCAGTTAATTCAACAAGACTCTTTCTTTCAGTGTAATAAATTAAAAATATTATTATAAAAGAAAAAATTAAACAATTTTTAAAATATAAGAATTTTGCAAAACTATATTTATATGAAGGGGTGTAATTTAAAGAACATTTTAGAATTAAAAAATTGAAGTTTCATGGTACATCCGTTTACAAATAAGAGTAGAAAAAAATGTTCATAAATTATCCAATTCTTTTTAAATATGACATCATGCATATGAGGATTAGTAAATGTACTTGTATTTCAATAATTCAAATTGTTTATTATTTATTATTTAGAAAACGATAATGCGCGAAGAAAAGCTCTTTTATTAAAAGATATTTAAAAAAATCCACGTTATTCCCCTCCATGTTTCCAGGCTAAAAAAATCTTAATTCGCGAATTTCTCTCACCCAAAATATTTCTTACACTTTAGCATCGGAAAAATGAAATACATAAATTAATAAAATTAAATGTTATTATAATAAATTATAGAACAATATGTAATTAAAGAAAGTAGAGTGACTAGCGGATTAAAACGATCCATCATTACGAATGATCCAAGTGCCTCATCGCGTCGATACGGCAAACGGGATTCTTTAGAAAGGGTGGGGGGGAGGAGGGGGGAAAAAAGATGATTGTGTACGATTTCGTAATTGACGTTATAATACCGCGCTAATATCGCGCCGCGCGCGCGCGCACCGCGAGCGAGATTCTATGTCATGGACCCAGCCTTGGATCAAACCTACCCGCAACCGAGAGAGATGTGCTGCGGCCAAGCCCAATTATATATTTACTCGCTACGTAATAACGCACACCGCGACTGGCCCTGATCCGGCGGCCGCGGCGGCATACGATTCTTGTATAATCGCCATTATGTAACGTACGCGCGCGACGTGAGGCGGTTTACGGCGGCATTGGCCCGGAATTAGATTCCATTCTGCGGATCTGCATCGTGTCGTTACACACGACAGGTGCGCACGAAAATCGATTGGCGACAACCCCCGCCGCCCGTCGACCCCCGGACGCAAAGCCGCCGGCGACAATGGCCCGGTGTTTGAAGCCCGAAATCCTGAACAATTGCGGATCGAGGATTAGAGTTTGACAAATCAGAAATGAACTGGTCGAATTATGACGTTCAATTCCGCGATCTTCGAGCCATAACGCAAACCTAAGGATGTACGTGTCACATCTCGGTGCATTACTGAGAATATAAAAATTTCATAGATCGTTCTAATATTGTTATTACGTTTACTACCGGGAGAAATCGGGAAACCTAGAAGCCTCAAAGAAGTTTTGTTCCTTGCAGCGGCCGACATTCAAGACGTTTGCCGTTAAAGTTAGAAAAAGGAAAAATAAAAAATCCAAGGTAATACGTTTTATTAAATTTCAGCTGATATTACACAGCCGGAACATTCTTAACTTTTGCATGTTGCGCAATACCGTTAATCCGGGGGTTATGCAAAGTTTGTTTTGAATATTATACTGACCGTCCGGGATCGTCGCTTTACTCTCATTTTCGACGGAGAGGCGCGCGCGCGCGCGCGTCGTCAAACGGGGGCCTCAGTTCTACGTGTCGCGATTTAATTTCCAATCGCGACAATTGTGTCAATATTTACGCGCGGAACCGCTGAGTGTTTCCAATCAATTCCTCGTCGGGCCTCTCGTTCCTCCTCTCCGTCGCGAGCGTAATAAATCACTCGGCGCGCATTGATCGATTGTACCCGGCATTAAGTGCGAAGGCAGAGTGTCGAAGGTGAAACGGCAGGGATTAGACGGGAGCGAGCGCGCGATAAGATCGCCAATGACATTTCCCTTTTCAGCGTGGCGGCGTGCGCGTGTGTCACACCTCACCTTGCGCCTCGTAATGGCTCCGCTGTAACGGTACCCGCGCAAGACCGGTTGCGGACTAGTAGACTCGGGGAGAAACAAAAAAAAACCAAAAAAACAACGTATTTCTCCTTTTTTCCCCCCTCTCTTTCTCTCCTATTTTTGCCAACCGCGACGACGACGACGACGTTAAACGCTGATTCATTATCCGCCCCCTTTATTGCCGCGTTTCTTTTTCCCTCCCGATATACTCGAAACGTTTAATTGATCCGCGGCCCGATAATAATAATTTCCCCGGCGTATTACGAGGGGGATATTGCGCGAAATAGTGTCAGCGAGATAATCGCCGATTACACGGCCGTGCGCGATACACGATTACGATGTGTGTAATTCATTATAAGGCAGCCCGCTTACCTCGTGTGCCGTAACGAGGTAGTGTAAGTACGCGCGCCGGGAGAGCGTTACATAAAATAGTTACAACGCCGTTATATAAAAAACGCGCGAGTATAATATAATATCAATATCGCGATATCGTATGCTCTCCCCCCTTCCCCCCTCCCCCGACGAATCGCGATTTATTAATCAATCGGAGTTAATGAGATTTTCGACTCGCCGATCGCCTTTATCCTCTCGCGCTCTAATTTGCGGGTTTTGTTTCATTTCTAGTTCCTTTGCCGCGACGCTCGGAGGAGCCGTCGCGGCGTTTTCCGCGTGGGTGAATTTATCCGCGCGCGAGATTGAAATATCGCGCAGGTGGTGTCCATTACGGCAGGTGTGAGGGTGACGTGGATCGAAGAAAATTCTATCGCGCTCACGGACGAGCACGCGCGGCCGAAGGCCGACGTTTTTTTTTCTCTCTCTCTCTCTCTCTTTCTTTCTCTCTTTCTCACTCTCCCCGGTATGAACGGTAAAGTGACGAATGACGGTGACGCGCGCCGCGAGATCTTATCTCGCTGGCTGACTATCGCGTAATCGACTGTCACGATATCGATCTGCGACGCGAATCGTCGAGGCCCCTCGCTTTCTCGGATGCGGTATGTGAATTGAAAGTTATTTTTTATTATATGTATATTTTTTATTCGATACTGATTTGTATGCATCAAGTAAACGTTGTAGACTGATGTTTCAAGTAGCTGGCAAATTAATTTGTTATTAATCTTTAGTTTTCTGCAGCACGCTACAAAGACACGATTTAGACGTAGTTTTCTTCACATTTAATCGCTTGATTATGTTATTATCAGCTCCATAAATTAGTAAAAAATTAACATCAATTTTATACTTTTGTCACTAAACGTTACATCAACTATAAAAGTATAATGCTCAAGCAACTCTTTCCCCGGTAGTTATAGAGTTTACCAAGATATCCACTAATTAAATACAGAGGCTTGTAGATCGACTCGCGCGATGCGTCGCGACTATCATGTCGACTACGATAATTAGAGCCTAATTATAATTAGAGTTGCTGGTGCGCGAGATGACTTGGCAGTAATTTAGCGAAAAGCTTTGTAACTTTAATCCAGGCCGTGCGAAAGGGTTTCTCTATTTTTCTCTCTGCGTGGCGTGGAACACGTAAGCTCGTTCGTAAGCGTTTATCACATTCGTGAGTCAGCCGGAAGAACGGTTGCAACGAAATGACGTTAGCCCCAGCTCTGTTTTTTCGATCGCTTTCTTATCCTTACTTACAAGCATTCGGTTCGCTCGTTAACCTTCCTTCTTTTAAAGTTCGGAAATAATTACTCAAGTGCTCTTTTTTGTACTTGTCATTTAAATAACCTAATAATTTAGATAACGATGATAATAATAATAATAATTAGCACAAATACCAGAGAGAAGAAAACCACATTCGGTTAAAACGGATTCCAATGTCTAATAATATTTTTCCGTAAATTTTTGTTATTATAATTTTCCATTTTATGCAAATTATAATAACAACTAGATAACTCGGTAAAAAATATATTTAATCATGGAATGTCTGAAATTTTGTAGATCGGATTATTAACTTGAGAATAATAATAATTCTCCCATTTTTTTTGCGTAAACGATTATCTAAGATGATTTTTACACTCCATTAATATCTAAGGACATTATGTATACAGATTTAATCGATATTTTCTAAAATAAATGGAAACTAAGAGTGTTAAACAAACGGAAGAAGCATACCCTTAAGAAAATTTACTTTAAATGAAATTAAAGTTTTAAAAATTACCTTACAAATCTTTACTGAAGAAATTTTTAGGTATTTAAAAGGTTAATCTAAAATAATTTCAGTTTTTTCCTAGGATATTAAGCAGTTTATTATGACAGTACTAAAAATTGAAAATATCAATAATAAAAGGCTACTAAAAAAGAAATATAATGTCCATTTTATAGCAATTTAAAATAATGCTAAATTGCTATCATATAAGATTATTTATATTGCATTTGTTCTTGTAATATTATTAAAAATAGTTTATCTTTATTACATTGGTTTATTACATTATTTAAATATCAAAATTATATACTAAAGTATTTAAAAAATAAATATTTATAGAAACATAGTATAAATTTCGTGTATATGTATTGAACAAACATATTAATAGCTTACGATATTGTTTAATTCAAACCTCATTTAGAAACATATTATATTTCAAATTTATAACGTAAACTCTTATCATACTTGATTAATTTTCTGACGACAACTTGAGGTGATTTTTATATTCCAACTGATTTCTGTATCATAAATGAGTTTTTTTTTTTTTTTTTAATAAAATTGGTCTCAAAATGTTTGATTGAAACGTAGATTTTGGATTTTGGATCAATAAAAAAATTCGCCGTCAGCTTCATCTTTTCGACGCTGAAATAACTGAATGTGGAAAATCGAGAACAGACATGCAGTAATATAAAAGCACAAAAGATATCATGCGCGTCTAGTACGGTCATTGTTTGGATTGCATCAGAGTTATTGTTGAAGTCCGAGTGCATTATTTTTTCATTAGCTTTATCTAACACTGTTATTTCTGTTTCACGGTCACAAGACTTGAGGCATTCGATTGCTTTATCGAAGTTAACGTAATACATTTCTCCCCGGGAATTCGAAGTCGGGGATTCCGTCCGACATTCCCCATCGAGAATTCCGTCATTCTTTCTCTCTCTCTCTCTCTATTTCGGACCACGGCATCCGGCTCGCCCCCGGCTCTTTCCGCTCGTCGATTTTGCATTCCCGAGCCCGATTCCACGTCCCACTGGTCTACTCACCGTCTAATTCCATTGTCGCGCACCGGTATGGCCGGCGACTGCATAAAAGGAAGTCGGCGGGTGCGCCGTGAACGACGTCTATTTCCGGCTGCTTCCCTCCTCGATCCTTTCTCGCTTCATCTGCTTGCACGAGTTAATTGGGATGCGCGGACGGGGCGTTTCTCCGATTCCTTCGGTGCATTCGGTCCTCTCCGCTCGTTCGCGAGCACGGCCACGTTTTCCCCGATACCGAACTCCGTTACGTAAATTTACGCGTCATTATTTAATTGCAATTGCGACAATCGCGAACATTCGTACGATAAGCGCGAACGTTTCCTCGGGGCTCGTGCCAACGTGACGTAATTGCACGGCCACTTCGCTCTAACGCCATTCGTTCCGCGAGACAATCCGATAGGATTGACTTGGCGTGAATAATTGTTGGCGATCTTTTAAGAGATGCATTTTTATCAACTGTTTAAAAAAATTTCAGCGACTCCGCGTGTCGTGTATACGTCTAACGTATGATAATACGATGTAGAAGACTGTTCTGAAAGCTTATCTTGAAAAATTATCTTTTATCCATTACAGAAGTGATAAAATAATTTAATAATCTATACACATACAATTCAGAAATACTACGTTGTTAAATATTGAAAGACAAAATTTATGTTATAATAATTTTTTACGTTTAACCTCCACGTGCGTCGAAATTTATTATTTCAATGCAAAACGCGTGCTTAAAAAAAAAAACCATCTTATGTAATCGATTCATTTCAGCAGTTGAATTGCTTAGTTTCAAAGTAAGAAGCGTCCATATTATTAATATTGTCACCTAGTTAACAATAAACTAGGTTTGAATTTAATTCAATATTACATTTCTCGAATTAAATGGCTCCAATCCAATTGTTTTAAATTAACCACATATTTAAGGACAATGGCGATCGATAGGAACGATTAGAAATGACTCGAATTGGGTTACACGTATAGAAAGAACAGTTTTGCCGAAAATTTAGTCGGATACAGAAATCTGAAAGTAATTTTGCCGGGCCCTTAAAAATAATTACGAAGAACAGTCTCAGATAAATCCCTTTGATCCGACAAAAAATTAGATCCGGCTAAACTTTCAGACATCTTGAATTTAAAAGCGCGGAAGGAATCCAGAAATGCGCCGCGCGTTCCTTCGGTCGCGATAAATCTCTCTCTCTCTCTTTTCGCCAAAATCGGGGGACTCTCCGGCTCGCACGTGGGGAACAAAAGAGCTCTTACGGTTTCCGCCGTACAATCGGATTACCACCGGCTCGTGAATACACGGCAGCACCTGCTGTGACGACAATCGAATTTCCGCGGCGGCGGCGCATCAATTGCGGCGTGGCGCGCGCGCATTTCTTCGTCGTTACACAGGGAAATCATCCTCTCACGGCTCTCTTTATCCGCCCCTTTCCCACCCCTCTCTCCCCCTTCTCACGATTTATTCTCGGAGACGCGGATTACGGGGGGAGGGGAAGAGCGAAAACGGAGTCCCCCGATCGCGTATGCACCTGTTTTATCCCCCCGGTGGACGATTACGAGAAGCCGATTTCGAAATGACGAGCGCGCACACGAGCGAATGAACAAATTCGTTGCGCAATTCATCGCGCGTCTAATGTCATTGCGAACACACGTAGCGTCTCCCCCCTCCCCTTCCCCCCCACGGTGGCTTATCGCCGCGCGATAATCGCCAATGACGCATCCGTTCGCCTGCATCGTTATCTTTTCGTAACAATGGCCGATGCACATTCCTTTGATGCATTTCCGTCGCGTCTGATTCTCTCGTCCGAGAGTAAATCGAGCACTTTATATCTCCGTCGCGTTTTCGCCGCGATTAAACCTTTTTACGCCTCGGCCGGACAATGCTCGATCTTGTTGATCGGGATGGCGAGGGAGGGGGGGGGGAGGGTGGAGAGAGTTAAAAAGAAAATCTGCTGATATAACAAACGCGCTTTTCGAAACGGCGTACGCGATAGATACTCCAAGGACGCAATTCCATCGATGATAAGAGATATATTATTTTTAATAGTCAGCCGACGGTTATCGTACTTGGCCGTGATGATTAATCGGCCGAGTAATTTCAATAACACAAAACATTTAGAGCCGCGCGCCGTGCGTTGGTGATGAAACATTCGGCCGGTTATTTGCCATAGCTAAGAGAATTACGTGTACAAATGCGGCGGTACGTGCATACCAGTTTATCGCGGACTGCAGCGCGCTCTTCGGTGATTCACCGGCGAGCGAGTGAATTAAACGTTGCACAGGCATGATTTGCATATAAAACAAGATATTATATTCTAATTATAACTGTCGGGAATGACTAATTAGCCCCCTCTTAACGCTATAATCCTCTCGACTCTCTTACGTAATTTTTACGTTTACTTCGATAACTTTTGTTTGTCGTCAATCCGAGACTCGTAGGTGGAAAAAAAGAATTAATTTTACGTAGCGTTAAAAAAATTTGGCTGGCTATACGCGTCTGAAAAAAAATAGCGACAACAGGAGCAACAAGAACAAAGCATACGCCGAGAGAAAAAAATAGTTGCTTTAACCATAATTTATAGTTATTTTTTGGCCGTAACAATATTTTTATAATTAAATTAATAATATGAATTATAGTTAACTTAACACTGTATTATTGTTACAATAGCTATAGCATTCGTTCGTACAACCATATGTATGGTTAAACGTGCCATAATTGTGATTTATGTATGGCAGAATATTTATATGGTAGAAATTATTATAATTTATAGTAAACTTTTTAGTTTATAGTAAAATTTTTACTCTGTTTGGCACAACTATACATGTATGATTATTTACACTAACATTATAGCAATAATAACTATAAAAATGATATTTGCAACTATAATTATTTTACTATGCAATTATAGTTGCAAACGCTAGACACTTTTCTCTCAGTGTATAACATTTCTTAGTGTTTTTAATTCTAATCGTGCAAATATAACTTTTCGTTTGATATAAACACATTAGGGATAAAAATCTTGAAAAACTTCACAGTTTTACTGTCAATTGTGTAAGTTTTGTAATATTTAAATAATTTTACATACTTTTTTTTTTTACAGAACATACGGCTCGACGTAATCATCCTCACATCTGTATTTCTCACTGCAAAATCTTCCCGCGTAATAATTAATCACGAGGAAAATCGACCGTCCACCACAACATGATCATCGACGTGCACGGCGAGCATTAGAAGTTTACGTAATCGCAGATTAATTAATTTTGTTTGTGAACCTTTTTTTGTCGGCCGCGCATCTCTATAGGGACGCTTTTATTCGCGCGCTGCCGCAAGAAACCAATATCGGGGCGGTAATTGTTATCGCCGTATCGGGTGACCCATTTGCCTCAAGGCTACGCATAATGCGGACGAGCGTTCGTACGTTATAACGTAGCGTTCGTTAGGTCTCGCGCCCCGCCGCGAGTATTACGCAATGGAGATGAAGCGTCGCGATATGCCTAGTTCTAATCTGTTGTATAATATTTGTTTGAGCGGAGCGCGCGCGCGAGATAAAATGCGCGCCTGCGGAAACTCGCCGCCGTTTATCGCGCGCGCGCGCGCGCGCTTTATTTCGCGTCGCGAGAAAGCGACACGATTGTAAATAATTTCTCGACTCTCGGCGGTGGCGGCCGGCGGTGACCCAAAGAGAAGACTGGGATTTGTGATTGCAGGCGTAATTTTCGAAACAAGACTGCGTTTCCAATGTCCACGATGAATTTCAAGTCACGATATAGCGAAATAGCCCGATGAAAGTACATTCGCGCGCGCGCTCGTGGCGAATAGGAAGGCAGCCTACACGGCCGCTACGGTGTTTCTTCGGATTACCAGCTTTCTCTCTTATTATCCTTTATTTTCACACAAATTGGATAGAAACGAGCGCCATAGAAAGATCAGTCATAAAGCGGGAACTGCACAGGTTACAATGAAATTGATTCTTAACGTTGTAAGACGAGACGGATGCTGCGTATTTTCAAATTCGCTGTTAAATATTGAAGCACCGAATTTAAACCAATTTCAACCTTAATCAACTTCAAAGAGACCATAAACGTACGAAATGTGGGTTTTTATTTCTTTAATCATTTAAATGGGTCGTGTTTTTATCAGCCTCACGACGTTCGTTTCACTGCTTGAATTACTTAGCTTTAAAGTACGCAATATTCATATTAACATATAGCAAATAATGAATTAAATTTGAGTCAAATTTTTCGAGTTTAACTGTTTAACTTTATTATTTTAGTAAAATTAACGACATATTGAGTAAGAGGTGGTGTTGAGAGAAGAAAATAATACTCTTTAGATATAGTTATAATTTATAGCCATTTTTGGTACCTATTATACATTTGTAGTTATTTTAATTATGCAAATTGTGACTATTGCTCGTTATTATTATGAAAATAATAAGCAAATATTGTTTACACAGCATTGTTTATATTCATTATTAATACTTGAAAAATTATACTCAGATTTTTTCATGTTTGTTAAAATTATAAACACAGAATTATTATATATTATTAATATTATAGCAAAACTATAAAGCTAGAGCTTTTACCTATACACAGAGAAAGACTTCTTAACATTTAATAAACAATCTTGTTCGATCATTTTAATGTATACATTTTTTGTTCTTAATAAATTTGATCTACTCTAAAGAAATGTGTATAAAATTTATTAGAAACAAAGAAAGATATAATTTGAAATAATTTCAAACAAAACTGCTTGTTAAAAATCTAAAGAAATTTTTCTCTCCGTGTATAATTCTTTCATATATCTCAAATATTACTTTTCTCTTAGTGCAGGAATAAAAATAACCCTAGTTTAATAATGTGCAAAATATATTTTCTTCTTCTTATTCGGTTTATTTGCTAGGAATAATATTTTATTTCGCCGTTTAAATTAAAATAATAAGGATATATTTCATAAAAATAAATTAAATATCTTGTCGATATGCATTGCGGATGTCATTTCATCATCTCCGCTGACATTCACCGGTAATGTTTAAGTTTTTGCAGTTTCTGACATTGATATTCTTTGACGTAAACTTTTGGTAATCAAACAAAATCGATCGTGTGCGCCTAATCGTAACCGTTGTCGACGGTTAATGTCGTCACGGTTCTGCGTGTCTGGCGACACGTGACGCTCTATTAGTCCCCGATGTCGGCATTTAACGAGAGCCTGCATCCTTCCGATGCTCGTCAGGCGCGCGCGGCGTTTCGCGTATACACATTTTAGTGTGTCACGTGAAAGCTCCGATGCGCATCGGGGGGATCGCGCTCCGGTCGCCTATTATACGTAACGGTTTCGTATCGTCGAAACGAGGCTAGAGCGTTCGGGGGAAGGAAAAAAAAAATCACCGGCCGCAGGCCGGTACGCCGCGGGTAGAAAGTTGACCGAGCCGCGGTGCGATACCTCGCGAGGATCAAAAGTTCCGACCGTGCTGTAAGCTCGAAGGCTGTAATTCGCGACTCGGACTCTCGCTCCGAACCATCCTGACGAATTATTCCTCCAAACTTTCTGTTTCTTTTTTTTTTATTTGTTTTATTTTCACGATTCCGCTTTGCTACACGGAAAGAATTTTCTCTTAAGAATTACCCTGAAAATCATCTATCATCATTAATCCTGGCGTCATTTATTTCAATACCGGATCTATCTCAAGCCGTCCTTGAGTCGGATCGGCTACCAAAAGCTACGACTAATTTTACTGTACTTTTAACGAAATTTACTAAAACTTTAGCAAATTTTATTAAAATTGTACTAAATTTTAGTAAATCTTATTAAAAGTATGGTAAAAAATTCTTCAAGGTTTACGTTGTCTCACAATCACCACGATTTTCAGGGTAATTTTTAAGAGAAAATTCTCTCCGTGTACAGTTTGGCACCAAGTTCCGTCGTGGCTCTTGGTAGCCGATCCGATCCAAGGACGGCTTGAGGTAGGTCCGGTTCTCTCTCGCGTGGATTTCGGAGTTCCTTGATTCCAGCGGGGAGGGATAAAAGGCACCGTCGTCGGAAGGTGGGAGGTTGCACACGCGGCGAAGGTATACCGCGGTTCACGTGGGGAAGAGAGGATGGACGACAACGAAGGGGGGAAACTCCGTACTCGAGGTGGGAATTGGCGGCGAGCGGAAACATCGGCCAGACGTCGTCGTCGACGACGATGGATTACGGGGATGAAGGGAAGGCAGGAGACGTCATCGTGTTGCACTTTCTTCCCCGGCGACGTGCATGCGCCGATGCAACGACGTGCGTGCACTTCACCTTTCTCTTTCTCTCGGTAATAGCGCCAGTCGCGTTCCCGAGTGTGTGTCACGTCGCCGGCAGCGATTCTCTCGTTGAAACGGGACCGCGCCGCGACGCGATTTCGAAATCACGAGAGGCTGACATTAATCTCCCGACGCTGGTTAGTCAATGACGATTCGCGCTGGGTCTCTGCACTGGGTATTTATTCACACAGGACTCAGCTCGAGTGGAAATAAATGATTAATGATGATAAATGATGTCTTAATATAATATAGCAACGCTTATAATGTTGATCTTATAAAATAATTCTGTCCGCGCAAAACGTTTCACTTTTGTAATAAATGACTACAAGATAGTAATTATAGAATTTACTTACTTTGGAATTTAGTTTATAATTTTATCTTAATCACACGCAACCGTCTATCCATTTCTTATGGAGAAATTTATTTTCACATTAAGAAAGGCAGTTTCTCATTTTTTGTAAGTTTTCTTTTAAATAAGGGTTACGTTTGCAAAGAATATATCTTCTTAATGAATAATCTTAAAACGTAATCATTATTTATTTGAAACAAGTAAACAAGTAAAATTTATTTCAAAATAAACTTTTGTGTGCATACATGTGCATTGAAGAGTTCCCTACAAAAACAAACCCGAAACGTTAAGCTTAAGACTTTTTTGTCATTTGAGAAAAAAAAGAGATTAAAAAGAAAAGTCTGGCAGTTTTTGAAATTCAAGAACTTTTAACTAATACACGGAAAGAATTTTCTCTTAAAAATTACCCTGAAAATCACGGTAATTGTGGGACAACGTAAACCTTGAAGAATTTTACTATACTTTTGACAAAATTTATTAAAATTTTGTAATAAATGACTACAAGATAGTAATTATAGAATTTACTTACTTTGGAATTTAGTTTATAATTTTATCTTAATCACACGCATTTTATCTTAATCACAAAATTTATTAAATTTTGTTAAAAGTATGGTAAAATTCTTCAAGGTTTACGTTGTCTCACAATTACCACGATTTTCATGGTAATTTTTAAGAGAAAATTCTCCCCGTGTACCGAACAGTCAGAACATTCTGCATTGCGAATTTCATCGTCAACGATGAAACGAGTTGCAATTGTTTTATCTCTCTCGTGTTTCGACCGCGTCCCTGGGACGCGGCGGGACGGATTCAGTGTCATTGTCAGTCCCCCTCCCTTCCCCGCCCGTCCGCCGCCGTTCGTGCGGATCGTCGCGCTTTCACCGTGAGATTTTTCAGCCGATTTCGCGCGGCTCGGCTCCCGGTATCCTTGAACCGATCGCTTTTACGACTCCGATTCGAGATTTACGAGCAAGGTCCGCGGACAATTTTCTCTGACATAATTACGGGTTCTCGTGCTCGAAGGTGCCTCTCGGCATCGCTTCTCGCGATCGGTCGTATATACCGCGTCCGTCGCCGTGCACGCACGCAATCGCTGATAACGAACCGGGGGGTTCCCCTCCTCCTTGAGGCGTCACGCGCACGCGATGTGACGAAATCGCGGGCGAATCTCGAGCCCCACGGGCGGACGTCTGGGAACGCGATAATTATGGCGTAATTACGCGAGTGGGATTTCGTAATGTGGGGGGCGCGGTCCGATTATAAGAATGCGAGAGATCATTGCGAAATTGTATTGTTTGTACTACGTGTCAAGTGCGAGAGGGACGAGAAATTGTTTCGCAGCCTCTCTTGCGAAGAGCGATCTCTCGATCCGAGACGATCTGCGAAAAGAGCAGAAGGAGGCTCTCCGTATCGAGGTGACGAGAGAGAGAGAGGGAGGAGAAAAGGGATCGGCTAATGAGCGGCAGGACCCTTTCCTTCTTTCTCCTTCGGTCCCCTCTCTCGTCCCCTCGCGCGCGCCTTCTTTCTCCCCCCTCCCTCTCGTTTCCTCCCCCGCTGTGCACCTCGACAAATGCGTAACTACCGGCACGCGATGCACTTTCGTGAAACTTTCAGCTTTCCATTGGCCGCGATACGGCGGAACGGAAAAGAATCGCCGCCATTTCTCTCTCCCACGTTCATCGTAGGATAGGTATCCTCTGCACACATCACCCTGCGACACATCACCCGCCCTCTTTTCTCTCGTTTCGCTTCTCGCGCGAAATTGACGTCTCGTAAATTAATAGCCTTGCACTGTCCCGCGAAGCCCCGACATTTCTACAATCGTGTAACGCGCGGTATTTGTAACGGTTCTTGTGTTTTATTGATGCTCGAGCTTATCGGCATTTGATCTGAGAGCATCACTCTTGCCGACATCTTGTCGTGACACGAAACGTTTAGTTATGCGAAAATAGTCTTGAGTTTTCTCATGAATTATCGATAGAATTTATCCTCTACAATTTATAAAATTATGTACATGCAGAAATCGCTTTATCTTATCTTTATCTAAACACGTTACCTTTATTAGAATTTATATTATCTCCATCTTTATCTCAGATAAAAGAAACGTACACTCTTTTCAAATTATCTAACAAAGTAATTAAAGTAAGTAAGTTGTAAGCTATATTATGAAATGTTGTTCTTAGCTTTAACTTCCAAGTTATTTCATCATTTATTTGAGAATTTTTTTAAGTGATAACAACGGATTGCATATTAAAATATTAGAAAACAGTAATGTAAAGATTGTCTCAAAACTGTAGAAGTAGTTTCGTAACAACGAGTTTGTCAGTCATTATAATCAGGATTCGGAAAGTTATTTCGTAAAAGTAACCACAGTTATAATTACAATCTTTGTCTTTTAAAAACTTTACTGTTACAAGTCACCGATTCTGAAAAGTAACACACGTTCGACTATATGCTGTATTGTTTTGTATATAATATAATAAATTAATATTTATATTTGGAATATCTAGTACCAAGTCATGGAATTATAGTTTTCAACTAAAAAGTTTGTCAAATTAAAACTTTGTAATAAAATTATTATGAACAAGTCACTAGTGTGTTTGTTTTAAAAAATACTAAGTGAATGGATACGTCTCACTTATATTTTTTAACTTTGATCTCTTTGTTTACGTGTGTCGATCAAAATCAAAGGAGAAACTGTTCTTTTAGATTGAATAATTTAATGAACTATTTTTTTTTAAATAAAAATACAAACGTACCGTTTTCGCATCCTAAATTGTCCTTGCTCAATAGTGATATTATCTTAAAATTATCCCCCTCCCCCCAGATAAAGTAATACATAAATTTATTTCTTATCTAGATAAATTAAATTATCCCTATCTTATCTGGTATACATTTCCGTTTAATCCGTCTAATCTTTATTCACATAATTCTAATCTATCTAAACGCAACATCGACCATCAGTTCCGTCGACAAGCGACAACAAAAAGTTGGGTAGGAGGATGCACGCCTCGCGATACTTTACGGGACGATTACGCGCGATTTCGCGAATCGGATGAGAGGGACTTTCACGAATTATAACGATCCCGGCGGTAGAAAGGCGAAACCACGCGCGCGGTTATCGGCGCCTAATAATCGCAAGAGAGTATATACGCGAGAGGAGTAACGATGTTCCTTGACATAAGAGCCGCGGAATCGAAAGCGCAATTTCCTTGGCCGTGGCAGCGGCGCATGATGATTTTCTCCGGGAGATTGTCTCACAGCGATTACCTAAATGATTATACATCCGCCGCGCACTTTCATCGGCGTATACGTCTAATTCATGCCGGTGTGTTACCCGCGAGTTATACTTTACCTGATGTAAAAGGAGACCCGTCGTGATCGGCGAGAGAGAGAAGGAGAGAGAAGCGCGAGTCTCCGTCTAATGGAGAAAGTCTCTCTCTTTCTCTCTCTCTCTCCTCCGTTTCTCCCTTCTGCAACGCATCGATGTCAAAGCGACGCAAAAAACGCGTAACACTCGTTGAAATTACGCGTCGTGCGTGCGATTCCGCTCGGTGCCGATATCGGCGCCCTTTCTCCCTTCTCCTTCCTTTTCCTTCTAGCCATTGAACGTGCGATGATTTTCGGCCGCCAGGCCTCGAGACGATCGCGGATCTCGCGGGCGGTGCCAACTTCCGTCGGGCGGACGTTCGCGATAATCGCGATCGCGCGGCCGTTTTCACTGCGACGACCTACTTTCCGCGCGGGGGGGAGTCCCCGTGTCCGGTCGGTGCAGTCTGGTTTCATCGTCGTGATCCCCGTGCGCGCGGTGCCAACAACGCGCCGCCGCCGCCGCCAACCTGAGAGAAAGTCCTGATCTCGAACGTGAAACCGCCGCCGCCGCGGCCGCGGCCGCGAGAGATTTTCACGTCCTATCACGTCACATCCTGTCCCGCGCGACCGACGTCGCGCTCGCTCGCGCCGCGCAAAGGAGGAATGTGGAAAGCTGCGCCGCGGATTCTACCGCGCGCGCGGCCGCCCGAGCTGTATTGTCGTCGGTGAAAGTGGACTTATAAGAGGCTTTCGGGATGAAGAGGTCCGGGCGATCGTGAATCTTAGATTCCACGCTGCACTCTCTCGCGGAACCTCGTCCTTGTTTTCTCGCCTGCCAATCAAATTCGTAATGACACGTGCTGCAGATCACGAGTTCTACAGTAATGGCACGCCAGTCGTGGATCATTCTTCACGAAAACATTTATTATTTTTATCTAGAAAGATGTATTGAACGAACAATAAAATACCAAATCAGGCGAAGATTATCCGGGGTCGTAGAAAATTTAGATTTTTATTGGAAATTATAATTCTTTTTTTTTCTGTCTCTAATGTCATATCTTATTACATCAGTAAAGTTAGATATATTAACAGTGTCTTGTAATTTGATTACTTCTTTCCGTATTGTGTTGTAGAATTTATAATTACATTGCTTTTGTATCGTTTATCTTAAGAAGATTCGTATAAACGCAACGTGAAACAATAATCCATGTAAACGCCCCGTTTTCGTGGATTATTATAAAATTAAATTGAAGATTTTAATATAGTAAGTTATACTACAAAGCGCAATCACTATGAGCATATGATTTTTATTACCAATAAAAATAATATTCCTGATTATAATTAGTTTATTATCAGCAGTCACACTGTAAAAATTTTTTGTAAAATTACGACTGTAATAGTGGGTAATTTTGAGATCAACTATAATAGTTGTAAATTTACTTTTCTATAATTTTGCAGTGTACAAGTAACAAAAATTTAATTTGTCACAAATTTGTTTACAGTGTATACACAAGTGTAAAAAACAGATTAAGAAATTATTGCAAAATTTATTATACAAAATTACATACACAAGAAAACTATTATAGTTGATCTCAAAATTACCTACTATTATAGTTGTAATTTTGCAAAAATTTTTTTACAGTGCATAGTCGCAAATGTCAAACCTTTTTTCTCCCCGCGATATTCCTGAATCCTCGAAATCGCAGATGTCCGAGAACCACGAAGCCCGTTTCGTTTTCGCTCAGGATATCGCTGATTTATTATTCCCGTAAATTTCCCGTGAAAAATTTGAAAGGGGGTCGGCTGTCGTCAACAAAGGCGGCGGCGGACAAACCCGGAACGGAGAGTAACGTAACAGTGTTACACGCTGGTCGTACGGCGGTCGTGCCGGTGGCAATGAACTCCTTCGCCTTTCGAAATCGCAATCGTCGGCGCGCGTAATTCAGGCGCGTCTTGGCGCGTAACGCGCGCGGCCGCGACGGACACCACGACGCAGGTGCCCAGGGGAATTTCGAGGTGGTGGGCCCCGGCCCCGTATACCTCGCGAGCGAGCGACGGAAACTCTCGAAAAACTTTCGAAGGCAATGAACCTGGCGCGTCGAACTCGCGGCGCGCAAAATGGAAACGGGTCCGCCCGATGGTTCTCCAGATGGCCTCTCTTTTCGAGGCCCGGGAACGCCGCCGAATTCAAGTTCAGGGCCAGCGGCGCGGCCTTCGGCCCGTGCGCTTTCAACGATCTCGTTTTCTCGATCGGTTTCCACCACCACCACCACCACCACCACCCGTGGACCACCGACCGGACTTTCAATTCGAGAGGTGCCTCTCTCGTTCGGCGAATCTCGCGAATCCGGAGCCCTCCGAATCCCATTCGCCCTTCTCGAAAGCGCGTGCAGCCCCTTGCGTAGGAAATTTATTTATAGAATTGAATTTATAAAGGACGAGGTAAAGCAAAGCAAACCTGGAAAGATAATGCAAACGTGCGACGGTTATCCCAGTGAGAAATGGTGATTTCGATGTCGATTCGACGTCGAATTGATGTCGAATTCATTATCCTTTCTCGCTGGGCTCCTAATTAGAGCCAACGAAAGTGTGTCGCTCGCTCTAGATCGCCTTTTCCCCCTCCCCTTTTCGGAGCTCGGTTCTTTCTTATTTCTCGTAAATTCGGCCCTCCCTCGCGGAAGGAAGCAGGGAGGAGGGTGGTGGTCCGACGGCGTTATGTCCGCGGTGAAAGAGACCCGGCCAGCGGAGTGGTATTGGGGTCAAGTGCCACCATACTAGGCGGCGCGAGCGAGCGAGCGCGCGCGCGATGAGAGGCCTACTTTACTTAAACTAGACTGCCACACCACCGTGAAAACAGTAACGCCGCGTTGCAAAGTCACCGCGCTTCCTCCGTATAATGTAATTTCACGACGACGACGACGACGATCACACGGCGTCGCTGGCGGGGTTGGACCTTTCTAATCGTGGCCTGTATTTTCGAGCCGCGAGCACGAAATTATCCTCGTTACGCCGCGTAAGTGTTACGTGGCGCCGAGCGCGATTATTCGTTCCCTCGAAACGCGAGAGACGGAGAGAGATATCGGGGGACCGTGTATCTCCTTCTCGACCGATTAACGGCGGAAATGATGATGATGATGAGTCACGAGAGAGATGGAGGATCGCTCGGACGACGAAACCGTCGTGAAATGACACGCGCGCGCGTTCGCGTTACGATCGCGGAATAATAAGGCGGCGGAGAAACGTTCGTACCGTAAGACCGCCGCCCGTAACAAATATTCGTCTTACGGCGATCGCCGTAAAGTGTATAAACTGGTTGCGCCCTGGTACACCGGGAGCAAAAAAAGGGGACTGCAATCACCATAAATTCAACTGTAATTCATAGTCATTTTTGACGCTAGATGTACTTGCAGTTGTTCCAACCGTACAAGTTATAATTATTATTCCTACGAGTAAACGTAGGCGAATATTGAAACAAATAATTGCATTTACTGCGTGGAAATGTTTATTTCATTTTCGCCGTGAAGCGATATTTGAGATCATCATAATTTATAGATATAATAATCTTTTTTTTACAGTTGGTGGAACTGCAAATAATGCGTAATTAGCAGTAAATTACCGTAATAACATAAAAATGGTAGTGACTAACCGTAAATGTGGTAACTAATTATTTCACCGTGCGATTATAGTAATAAATATCAAACGCTTTTCTCTCGTTGTGCGAAACTCGTGAATGGCGAGTTACGATGCAGTTTGTGAGGCTTCGCGCCCGTCTCGAATCGCGACGCGTGTTTCTCTTTCGAAATTCGCGCGTCCTCGAATTCGTCGGATCTCGCTTGACTCGAACCCCTACGGTCGATCTTCTCTCCTCATTATCCAATCCCCCCGTTGTTTCATTCGGGAAACAATGATCCACGTGGGAACATACAATTAACGATTTGTTCCGGCCTGAGTTTCCCAATAGAAAATACATCGCACCACGGAGTAATGATAGGAGAGAAATAATACGTTCACGTGCAATTATGCCGGAGGTGAAATTACGTATCACCGTATTATGCGGCTCGCTATGGCTACCGTGTGTATGTAATTGAGATTTATCGCTTTTATATACATAAAACGTCGTCGGTTTACTCGTCATTAGATTATACGCGCCGCTCCAAGTGAAACTGCATATAACTCTGTCTAATAAGGCGGCTCAACATTTGCCTCTCGTTTTGATGTATTTCGTTTCGAATCTTTTCAATTTAAAATAACAGATTAGACTCTCGAAATATACAATTAACTGAATAGAGAGCGATACAAAAGCCTTCTCCGCACATGTTTATACGCAAGTGTTTTACGTATACAGTTGCGAAACTAATTATCCGGACAATAGGATATGGAAATTTACTTTATGCTTTATAAATTCACCACACGCAAATGTCATTTTTTAAGGAAAACTCGATTAGAAGTGATAACCTGGTCTGCGTTTTCGTCAAGAGTAATGCTTTTGATTTTTAGTATAAGATATACTTTCATTTTGTGTGTCATTAAATTTTGTGACTGTATATAAGATTATCTTATTTATTAATTGTATTTAATATTATTCCGTCACAATTTTACCATCTTTTACACACATTTCTGGACTTCAGTAAAAAATAGATAAGCTAGAATAAGCGCTTTGTTGTAATTTTAAATATATTCTGATTTTGTTAAGAGGACAGTGCATTATTTCAGTTTAAACACAAGTTTGCTTTCGGCGGAAATTTATCAATGGCAATTTTTATTTTGAACGTAACGATTAAACAATTGTAATAATTAAACAAGTAGACATTGCGACTACATTACTATTATTAAATTTATAATTGTTTATTTTCTTATTTAATTATTGCAAAATATGAAACAAGTATTACATAAACTGTAACACCATTTGATGGAAGAAACTTTCTAGTTTACGTTTATGTTTTCAAAGTCCTCTTAGCTTTTGTCTAAGAAATTGTCCAAGAACAAGTAATATACACATGCCAATATACATTGGTGTTCTTTCTCTAGACGCATACGGCAATATGAACACAGTTTATTTTGAAAGTAAGCAATTTAATTACAAAAGTGGATTGATTAGATTATTTGTTTTTTAACCACGTGTTGTATTAAAATAATAAATTTTGACACAAATCGGCATAAAAGTAATAAAATTTAATTCAACGATTTGAGCCTTCAATATTTAACAATGTTAAAATATGAAGTAAAAATCGATGTAGTTAATTTAAATATAATACCGTTATAAATAAATTTTTTCAAATTTCAGTAATAAATATTAATCCATTAATGATACAGGATTGAGCACTCGTAGAAGGGTAATGAAGACGTGCAATGAACCAATTGACCTTAAATTACGCTTTTTCAATCGCGCGTGATGCATTATTATGTTAAGCACCTCCTGTCCTTAACGTAATCCCGAATCGGGACGAAAGTTCTCCGCTTTAATTTTATCCGGCGACGTATCGGTTATGAGCTATTCCGAGGCGATCTTCCGTGCAATTCTACTCGCGAAAAGTAGGTCTCGTCGATTCCGAATCCAAGTCGGTCCATCGACCACTCGTGCCCGCGTCAACGCGTGCCGCACACGTCGGCGCGCAAGATGAGGACATTTGGAATCGAAGTTAAAATAAAGATTAGGTAATAAAGTTGTAATTCCATATGTATATGTATACATATAATATATGGAATATATTATATGGATCTCTCTGGCCTCGATATTTTATTGACATGGAAAAGAGAGAGAGAAAGAGAGAGAAAGAGGCTCGTTTTACGTATCCCAGTTTACCGATTCGGTCTTCTCCCGCTGCCGCCGAATATCATTTATCTCGGTTAATAACGCTTTCGAATATTAAGTTCGCGAAAAAGCCGTTGCCGGCGAGAGCCAATCCTGGGAAGCCAACCGCGCGTCGTCGTTAGATCGACGTTGTTAGACAGAGCGATCAAACTTGGAGGGGGGGGGGGGGGAAGGAGGAGTGAGGCGGATCGCGAAAATGAGGGGAAAGTGGCGTCGTTACCGTGAAAAAGTAGATGATGGAATGCGCTTGCGGGACCGGCGAGCGGTGTGTGCTTTCACTCACGACGCAATTCGCCGTGACTATCGAGTCGAGGAGGTTGCAGCGATAAGACGACAAATAGGTATATTTGTCGCCCAGTGAGAAATAGTACGTCAAATCGATATCGATTCGACATCGAAATCGTCATTTCGATGTCAAATTGATGTCGAATTTTCATTATCGTCTCTCGCTAGGCGCACCGCGAATCTTTAGCCGGTAAAATTATAATATTACACGGCGGGAGTCACCGATATGAGTGTGTGTATGAGTAAGTATGTGTGCGTCGCAGTGATCATGGGACGTGGCGTAAATAAATAACAGCGCAGGATCCGCGTTGTCTTTTTATTATCCGCCTCATCCGCGCGTATTATCGAATGCATTGCTCCTCCACCGGGTGGCTGCGGGATTTATTAATATCTTTATCGGGTGTCGATAGCGGAAACTGGGTCATGGCGGTCTATTCCGTGCTCCACTTTAATTTTATCATCATCGCTTAACGCACGAATTCTGAAGCACGTGATAAGTGGGATAAAAGCGCGTTCCACGGAGTTTATACTCTCACCTCGGTTTTTTCTTTTTTTCGCTCCTCTCTCTCTCTCCCTGCGTCTCTTTATTCTCGCCGCGGACCTTTTTCGCGGTTACGTTATCGCGATTAATGAAACGGATTCCGTTTTACGTAATAAATTCCTTCTAGCATGTAATGACAATTCCGAAACAATGATCCACTTTTTATTGTCACGTTGAAGGAGATGAATGAATCACACAGGACAGTGTTGTGCTTATTGACTTAATTAAATATAAATTTTAAGATGAAAATAAAGATGGTTTAGTTTTTAATTTTTTTTTGCGTAAAAGATAAAAATTGCATACTGCTTTAGGTAGTCATATAATATCGCAAAAACAATACGTTTATATTTTTATTTCTAAATCTTTAGTTTTCTGAAAATATATTTTTATATCAAGTTAATTAAAAAATGCATTTTTTTATTTGAATCGATACACAAAAATAGAAATAAAAACTGAATATATTAAGTACAATAAAGTCACTTCTTCATCAAACAATTGTTTAGATAATTTTATATAGATAATGGCAAACGCTTCATGGAACTGGTATTTGCACTTAACATTGTGCAACCGCGCTTGAATCATTTTCTTTATCAGTTTCCAAAGACTCGTCCTTTCCTCGCCATTGATGAATGCGTCAGATCATAAATCCATATCTGACATATATATATTTTTGCAACGTACGCGGAAGAAAAAAAGATTTCCGTTCCATTAAAATTGCAACAAGTCGTGAATCATAAAGAGCATCGTTAACGACGAAATAAACCTCGTTTTACGCATCTCGTTTCCAAGTTTCTCTTAAGAAATATCCACAAGTCGTACGACAGGCCGATTCCGATTATTAAGACTCGTAAATCGAGCGTCCGCCTTTCGCGATACTCGATATTGGGAAAAACAAATTTGTCTCGGGTTTCTTCGGCAAGTTTTTCCGCGACGGTGCAACCTGGTGCGTGACTCTCGCGCGTCCGGAAAGGAAGGAAGAAGAGAGAGAGAGGAGAGAGAGAGAGAGAGAGAGAGAGAGAAAGAGGGAGAGAGCCTCGCGGTTTGAATAGATGTTTACTTGCCTTCACCGCAGAGAAAGTGCCGATCCGAACGCGCGTTCGTTGCGGGTGTTGTGCGGCAGGGAGAGTTAGCCAAGAACTTCTAACTTTACGACACAACTCTCTTCCCATCGACCTCGAATAGCGAATAGCGGTTCAATGTCCCATGCCAAGAAACGAACTCTCGAATGCGCGCGCGAATTGCCGCCCGGTTCGGCGAACCGCGTGGAAATTCCTCACAATTATTAATCCTCATCGGTGCTTTTACGCGCGATTGCACTCGCGTTCCATGGGATAGAGAACACGATTACGTTGCAATTTCTAAAGATTCGCACGCTAAACATTGATTGCATTACTGGTTCGTTGGACCGATTGCATCCGCGAGCTGAAAGGCTGCGAAGAGACAAGTGCCACGAATCCATGGCTCTCTCGCGGTAATAATTAATCATTATTGCAGTATTTTGATATTTCTACGCGGAGCTACGGAAAGGAAATGTTTTCATATAATTTCAAAAGGGAAATAATTCTTTTCTTCCCTTCCGTGCTCGTAGTGTTTTAAAGATCCGATTGTTCTAAATAACATACGTTATTGTTCCGCGATGCTCGAAATTGTCTCAATTAACGATTAACTAACAACAAAAACAGCAACAAGAATAACAGTAATAATATAATGATAAGAAGGATAATAAATTATTTTAATATTTCTGTGCCGGACAGAATTGGGGCGGCGAGAGGAAAAAGTATCTTCGCGTTCTCAGTGTGCCTTTTCCGGTTGCGGTTTTTTTTATAAAAACCGAGTTTATAAAAATTCGTATCCTAAATACTATACACATTATTAGCCCGTTGAAAATTAATTGCATCGTGATGCTCGAAAACTATGTCGAAGTGGAAAGGCCTCGAAGAAAACAAGTGCCACGACAATTTACGGCAGCTTTCTCGCGGCAGTTAATTAATCATTATCGCGCATATTTCGATATTTCTGACCGGGACGTAACGGAGAGACAACGAGAGACGGGGGAAAGGGGGAAAACATAAAAAAATGTCTTTGTACTTAAGATGGAAAGAATTCGCGCTTTTTTTTTCCAGCCGCACGGTTCTTACCGCGTTTATTACCGATTTTAATTACGCGTTACAACCGCCAACTGTAATCGAGACTTACTTTCGAGACGGCGCTTCGGGCGGTGCGTTTAACCGCGTTTTTCTGTTTGTCGCTCGTGATTTCATTACCGTTTTTACGAGTTACGGTACGCCGCGACCGGCGCAACCGGGATACAGCGATCGCCGCGGCGGCGTTTGCTTCGCTTCGATCCGCTTGATTCCCTAACCGTTGCCGCGGAGGAGAAAGGTGGGGAAAAAAAGGAGATGCGCATATTTACGCTTATGCTTATTACGTAGCCGCCTTCCACCTTTACGGCTAAATAACGAGCGGCCTCGCTCCTCGTTAAACCCCGTACAAGTATATACACCCGGTAAAAATAGGTCTCTTAATTTAGAAGAATAGATTTTTTAATTTAACGCCGAAGCGCGGCCGGGCAAAACATTGCTTTCGCATTAAAAATATCTTTATCGATTGGATGGTGAGTTACAAAAATTTTGTCGTTACATCAGAATTTTCCCAAGGCTTAAAAATAGTTATGCGCACGTTTTTAGAGCGAGGCTGTGGACGCATAAGCACATTTGAATAATGCATACATTTGGAAAATTTGTGTTTTAAATTTCGCATTATTGCATGTTTAAAATTGAAACTTTTGTACTAATTTAATATAAGATGAATATGTTAGAAAATAACATAACTATTATGTAAAAGATCAACAGAAAAACTGCAGCATTTTGACAATTGGAAAACGGAATAAAAAAAAATTTTTTTTTTCAGCGAAGTTAACATTTACAGTATCGACGCGTACATTTTATTTATTAATTTTAGAATTTGTGTTTAAAAACTACTTATCTTTATTGCTTGTTTATTTATTCATGAGAAACGATGTTATTTCAAGACTAAGAAGCGTCGAATGTCAATTTAACACACAATATTTACATAATATAATTACATTACAAGTGTAAAATTCACACTTGGATATGTTAAGAATTGAGCGCAAAAAATTTAACAAGAAAACCGGTTTTATCATAAATACAAAATGTTTTCTACTGCGCGTAATTACTGTGTAACTAAAGGTTACGGCTGTTTTGTAAGTCTCCTTCGTTTTTTTCATTTATCGTGTTCCAATAGTGAACTCGATTATGATATCTTCTCGTGCAATTAACATTCGTTTCCCTCGCTCGGGCATGGAATCTGCCGATTGGCCGAGACAATGTGTCAAGTTTCGTAACGCGATTGAGTAACGCCGTTAGCACGACGCGAGAGAGGAAATAATGCCAAGGCTTTTGTTGCCGTTAGCGTGAGAGGGAGAGGTCAAGATAATCGACTCTAACAATTATCGAAACGCGCGTACGTTTCTCAAGTCACATCAAGTTCAAAAGCGTCTTGAATCTGTATTCGATTTAAATCAGGTGAGAGAGCGCGCGCGGTCCTTAATTCCACGATGAATCGCCGAGCGAATAAACACGAGCGATCGCGGTCTGGAAAGTCGGTTAACTGCGGAAGTGCGCGAACGTACACGCAGAAAAACGTATCATCCTCGCGCTAAGAAAAAACGATGAACTTTTATCTCTTTTCTTTCGAGTAACGGTTATTTTTTTACAAAGAATATTTTCTTCATACTTATCTTTAATATTTTTTTAATTTATATACACTTGCACATCTATCATAAGTTCATTACAAACATTAAATTTATTTAAGATAATATATTTTAGTGATTTAATACTTTTAATCAAGATTAAAACAAAAGTTTGATTTTCTTATTATTCTGACTTTTTTCCAACATGATTTTATACACGGAGAGAATTTGCTTTTAAAATTTACCCTCTAAATCTGGTAATTGTAAGATAATGTGTGACCTCAAGAAATTTTACTATACTTTTTTAGTAAAATTTATTTAAAAAGTATAGTAAAATTCCTCGAGGTCACACATTATCCCACAATAACTAGATTTTGAGGGTAAATTTTAAGAGAAAATTCTCTCCGTGTAATATTCTTCGAGGCTTCATTATTAAAATTTTTATTTTACTTATGGCAACCATATTATAACTTGCACAGATCAGTATTGTGATTATGAGAACTTTAATATACCTTAAATAAATTTATATCAAATAACTATAAAAATACGGTTGCATTAAAAAATGACTATAAATTATAGTAATGTTACAATTTACTGCAACTATTTTTTTCTCTCGGTGTATAAATTCTTTTCTTGACAATAAATTTTTTGAAAGTTGTACCGAGTATGTTAAAAAAAACTTCGTTAATAATAACCATCACCTACTAATAAAAAAATACAGATACGTATATAAATTGAGTAATCGCTCTTCTCGTCGGTAGAATTGATATCCTTCCGCGCTTGACGGAGCCGCGAAATTCCCGAGGAGGGATTACGCGTTTACGCCGAACTGGTTTTCGCCGCCGCGACACCCGGATACGAATTTCGGTCGATCTCGGCGCCGGTCACGCGGAATATATCGATATAATTTTTCTCGCCGCCGCGCACCGCCGCCGCAGTGGAACGATCTCGCATTAAACCGGCCCCCGCCGAAGTAGGCCCCGCGTGACGGACACGCGTAGACATCTTCATCAGGTTCGTCTGTGGAGCTTTGTTCGCCTTCTAATCCGCGGGAATCTCCGCGTCGAGGCGGCGTGACATAATTTTAGAATAAAAGACAGCAGCGTCGGCACGGCGAGAGGAGGGGCGCGGGTGAAAGGGGAGTTCGCGCGTGGAGAGAAGGAGAGCGCGGAGGAGGAGGGAAGGGGGTACCCGGTGTCATTTTGTGGGTCACGGCGATGACGTGTACAACGGGCTCGTGTGTAACGGGACAATTTGTGGGCTGGCGGTGCGCCCGGGTGGTGGGTGTCAGGCCTGTCGGAAGAAGGAAGGGGGGAAGGGAGGGAGAGGAAGGGACGAAACGAGGGTAATGTAGGTCAGTAAATGTATAGCCACCACTTTCTCCGGACCGTTCGAAAACTGGCTCCGTTCCCTCCTCTCGCCGTTGTGTCGTTGTCGGCCACCTTCCTCCTCCTCCTCCATCCTCCTCCTCCTTCTTGTTTGGTACGCGATGTTTCGTTTCGCTGCTCTTGCCCCCCTCGCTCGAGGTGGTTCCTCCTCGTCACGCGGACGTAACGGGACGCGGCCCGAAAACGGGTTCCGTACCGTATGATACGGGACAGATCAAGGACACACCGCAAAGCCACCTTGCGGTACGAAATGCACGAAAAGAAATCAGCCCGCTGTCAAACTTGGACGCGCAGATGGATCTGCATAGCGGTTCGTTTTGAAGTACTAAAGAGCGTGACATGTTTCCCATTAATTCGATTTTACCGCGCGTATCCTGTGCGAATAGCCGGAATAAGGATAACTGGAGATGATTCTTGTCCATCTGTCAAATTGGACGCTGCTAACTGCGTTACTGTACTCGAGTCTTCTTTGATCTATTTGATTGTTACGTGGAAATGTTGAACTAAATGTATTCCGTTGATTAAAACCGAGGGGATTGATTTTTATCACTTCTATGAAATCATAAATCTCACGATTTGCGTACCAAGTATTATCAAAGTGCTCGGTACCGAGAAAACTCGACATTTTCAGGGAAATTTTTGCAATTTTAAATTTCCAAAGTTAGATTTCTTCTCCTTTAATGATAACGTTGTTTCTTTCATGATTTATTCCTGATGCGAAATGTCCATAATTGATTATCAATAAATTTAGTATATATTGTTACTTTTTCAAACGCTCGAGTCTTTTCTTTGTGATTGTATGATTGTATTAAAAGGTATTAAAAGATAATAAAATAAATAAATTTATTTTTAAAGCTGCATTAAAATTTTTTTTCAATTTTTAAATAAATTCGGCTCAAGAATATTCGAATCACGATTACGCTCTCGTCATATTATCTGATTGCGTTGTATCGTCAATTGCATTTTGATTGAAAAAAATATTCGAGTGCTTCTCGGGAGAGTCGACGATTCTTAATTTGCGCTTCGCGGAATGAATTCACGTAACGGGCACAAAATATTTCACGGTGATACGGCAATAACTTGCGACGCGTTAGAATCGCCGGGGTCCGTTGGTTAATTTGAAAAGATCCGTTAATGTGGAATGCGAGGCAAAGGCGGTTAAGGCAACGGATTTGACAAAATCGAGACTTTGAGTATCGTATGGCCGCACCGCGAAATCTAACGGTGCCCATCTATTTTTGGAATCTGGCGTCTAAGAATTAGGCGAGTCACGTCGATTAGATTACTGTTACGTTTACTCGCGGTTGTTAGACGAGTGCCGAAAAGGCCTCGAGGCTGATTTAATAAACGGACCCACTTTCTTACCCCTTCTGAACTCTAACTTTCTCAAAGTTTAACCTCGCGGAGTTTCCTACGTTTTCTGTTGATTCTCGAGTTTCTGGAAACTTAGGAATCTTCGTATTTTCCTCATTTTTGTTCAAATTTTTATCGTTTTCAGTCAATCTTTTTTGTCTTTCCTTTGTTCCAAACTTTTAAATTTTTAGAATGAGAAACTGTTTATATTTTACCTAAATTACACGGCAAAAGTGTAAATGTTTTAAGAAGCCAATGCACATATATCAGTGTCTTTCTCAATTCTTTTTATAAATAATAAATATTTCGAAATTTTACGTGTCTTCTAATTTTTGCGTCTTTTCTTCTGAATTTTTACACGAGTAATTACACTGTAAAAAATTTTTGTAAAATTACAATTATAATATGGTAATTATAATGGGTAATTTTGAAACCAACTATAACAGTTGTAAATTTTTATGTGTATGTAATTTTGTATATAAATTTCGCAATAATTTCTTAATTTGTTTTTTACACTTGTGTATACACCATAAACAAATTTATGACACATTAAATTATTTTTACTTGTATACCGCAAAATTTATAAACGCGAGAAAATTTACAACTATTATAGTTGATCTCAAAATTACCCACTATTATAGTTGTAATGTTACAAAATTTTTTTACAATGTACAACGCAAAGGGAGAAACTGTTTACATTCCAAACTACATGGCGTGGCAAAAGTATTACAAGAATGCCCCTCAAGAAGCCGTTACGTACAGCCGTAACATTTTCTCCAACATTTTACACATGCCATAAATCAAATTAGTAATGCCAACAACAGGTCCGATTAATACGCGTCAGGGTTCAACAAATCACTTCGGTAATTGAGAAATATAGTGTTACGTCAATTTTCGAACGGCTCGCCGTCGAACGAGATTTCATCGGAGTCTCGTGACATAGATAATAATGGACGGAGAGGAGGCGTGCGTTCGCGTTTTGCATCCGACATTCGCAATCGCGTTTCGCGATAATACTCACCGCGGGAAGATCGCCGCGGCCCACATGCCGCTCGTGTAACACGGCAGGGGCGCGGGAGGGGTGCGAAGGGCGGGAGGGAGAGAAAGAGAGAGAGGAACGAGCAACTTTCACGTACTCGTACAGAAGAGTAATGGCATCGCGCGCGTTTTAAGTGTAATGCATCTCTCGATCTCTTACCTCACCTCCCCGTAATTTTCCCGAAGAACTTTCCTTGCCGTCGCTTACTTATTACCTTTCTAACCACCACGCAACCGCGAAATTTCTTCGCGGAAGTTTGACCGTGACGGGGTTAAAATCCTTGGCAACTCGCGCCGCGGCAGCAGGAAACGCGTTCTTCGCCTTTTTTCTCTCTCCTCCCTCCTCCCAACCCTTTGCGTCTCTTTTTCCCCATCGGTTGGATTTTATTGAGTGCGTTACACGCATGTGTCACTTCTTTCTCTCTTCTCTCGCGCCCGAGCGCGCTTACGTAATTAATATATTATGCAGATTACACATTGCATTCTGGCGCGGAAGTGTCGACGGTTGGCGCGAGGGGAAAGAGTAGCGCCGTCGCTTTTTGTTGTCGCACTTCGATTGCACGTGCAATCGTGCGAAACGCTTTTAACTGAGCGCTGTAATAAGAATAAAGACGTGCCGTAATGGCTCTCGGGATCCTTCGTATACCTCGAATAATGTTTTTGTACGCTGAGAAAAAAAATGTTGCTAATTTGACTAAATTTTCCAACTCAATTAAACTTTGATCTATTCAAGTATTTATATATTTCAATTACACATATAAATACTTGAATTGAAATTTGTGCATTTAAGTTAAATGCATAAGTTCTTGAACTGACAAAATTTTAATTTGGCTGGCAAATTTTGTCAATATTTTTAACTATATTTCTTCTCAGTGTACAGAAATATAGATTTATTTTCGTAACGCATAAAAAATTCTATATTAAGAAATGTCTATTTATTTTTTTAAAGAGACATTTTTAAAAAGACAGAAGGAACGAATTGACGATATTAATCTTTTTTTTTTTGTTGCAACAAAGGTCATAAAAAATCTTAGAAGACCCATCTCACTATAAACTCGATTTTGAAGAAAGCCACATGAAAATCCGAGTTGCCTGACCACCTTGGTAGTTCTGGTATATGTCCAGTTAATAAATACATCGTGTTTCCGGTGAAGTAACGCAACGCTCTTACTGCTCCGCCTCGTGAATTATTCTGAATTCGGGACGGTCGGAGCGGGCGTGCGTCGTTTTGACGCCATTCTAGTTAGAAGTGTGACAACGATCCCGGGAGAAAATCTAACGGTACGTACCGACGACGAACGCGGCGAGCCCGAGCATTAAACTCGCCTACATCGCGCGCTGATATTACGTCCTTTCGTTTCGTAATGTACCGGGTTTCGTAACCGAAACGGCTAGCGGTTCTCACACCGAGGGACGATTGTCCCGCGCACGTCCGCGATGAGATTGGCAGCCGGCGATCGCATTCCTGAAGCCACGCACAATCGCATTATCCCGCATGCGTCCCTCGTCGCCCCGGGAAAGTCGTGCAATCTTCGTAAATGCGCGATGCAATGAGATGAATTGTAAGGAAGTTTTCTACGACGATCGATTCGACGGCTACCGCCTTTCAGCAGAACAGTCCACTTGATTTTCCTTTTACGTAAACGATCACTCAGGGTGATTTTTACGTCTCGGTAAAATCATTGTTAACAAACTGACTGTTCTGTACATTGTAAAAAATTTTTTGTAAAATTACAACTATAATAGTGGGTAATTTTGAGGCCAACTATAATAGTTGTAAATTTTCTTGTGTATGTAATTTTGTATAATAAATTTTGCAATAATTTCTTAATTTGTTTTTTACACTTGTGTATACACTGTAAACAAATTTATGACAAATTAAACTTGTACACTGTAATATTATAGACAAAAGTAAATTTACAACTATTATAGTTGGTCTCAAAATTACCTATTATTATACTTGTAATTTTACAAAAATTGTTCACAGTGTAATTCAAATTCATATTATTAATCTGAACTTATGTTTAGTTTATTATTTGATAACGTGAACGATCACCTGGGGCGTTTTCTACATTCCAGCTAGTTTCAATAGATCGGTGCTATAGATTACATGAGTCATAACTTGTTTTTTATTGTACAAATTGGGTCTTTAGACGAAAGGTATGTGTGGATTTTGGGTCAGTGAAACAATTTGCTGTGAGGTTCATTTTCCGATTCTGAAGTGTAAAAAAAATATCTCGCACTATAAAAAAGATATGTAAAATTACATAAATGATATGTGTATTATAAAATTTACACATTGATAGTGGAATGTATAAAGTTAAAAAAATTTTGTTATTTTACAAATATTACTTATGTAAATTTACATGATTTTTTTACCGTTAAGTCTCCGGTTAAAAGTGTGAGAGAGATAAAAAGTATAAGAAATAGTAAGAAAATGTAAATATAATGTAGATAAATTACATTAGCGTATCTGTTATCGATTCTGCATTATCAAGTTTTCATCGTTGAAGAATTATTACGATGTTCCATTTACCGGTTTTGAATTTCTCTCTCTCTCTCTCTTTCTTTCCCTTCGCTTTCTTTCTCTTCTCCCTCCTGTGCAAATCAGCGAATCCACCAATTCCGCTCGCGAGATCGTTTCTCTGAGATAGTCTTGACCTCTTATTCGTAATAGTTTACACGATTATGTCGTTCCAGGCGTGTGGCTCTCTTTCTCCCCCTTTCCTCTCCCTTTCCCACGCCACGGCAGAGAGATGGATTGTGAAATCGTGTTTTGGCGGGTCCTGCATTCCGGGTCAGGGATCCCCGGGAGCGGAGCGAGAGGCGCGGGCAAGTTCAATGCGAGGAGGAAGCGTTTTCTGCGCGCGAGCGGCATAATTCGTCGGAAGCCGGCAACTTTCACATCGGCCGCACGCTCCACAAGTCGCTCGCCCGCTCCTACCTCGTCCACCTCCTGCACAAAGAAAGTGCACATGTAACACTTACATGACGTGGGAGAGAGAGATAAAAAATAGAAAGGGGCAAGGGGGGGAGAGAGAGAGAGAGAGGGAGAGGGAGCGAAAGAAAGACAGAGGTCTCAGGAGAGAGGACCGACGTAATGCGCGCGCGCGCTAATTCGAGGATGCTTTCGGCTGAAGTGTACAGCTGTATCCTGCCTGATGTTACATCGCCGTGTCCTCGGCCGCCAATTTCGTCAATGCCAATGTCAATGTCGTCGTCAACGTGACAAGTTGCCTCTTCTTTTTTTTTACGCCCGAGGACAAATATCTTCGATTTCGACTTGGCTCTCGATGCGGCGCACAGAAAAATATTCTCGTGCCAAGAAAAGTGATTATTCAATTTCAGTTGAGAGAGACAGAGAACATTTTAAAATAGTCGTTATTTTTTAATTCAAAGTAATATTTACTCAAAGTAAATCTTTGCGCATAGAAAATATATATTTGAATTAAATAAATATTAATTAGTTCTAGCATTTTATGAAAGTTTAGCTTGAGCATAAAATTAGCTAGTAATTTAGTACTTTAATCGAGAATATTAAAATAAAAATCTAATTTGTTTATTCTGACCTTTTTACCTCGATAAAATTTTATAATATTCTTCAGAAAAGTATAAATTATTTTTTTTATTACATGATAATCGAGTTTTTTTTTTCAATTTGTGATAAGTACATTTTAAAACAATTAGAGGAAAAAGAGAAATAAGTGGATTGAATAATCGCTTGTCTTGGAGGCAGAATCGCCGCTTTTCCGTATTATGTGCCGAGTATGTAAAATTCACAAGATCGATCAATGCCGATTACCGTTACGATCGGGCAAACACTTGTTATCCCGATGTCGCTGATCAAACGGAATCATTAGGAGAACTATCTTTCTCCTTCCTGAGAAAAACGTTCACCTGTACGTACAGATAACGTAAACGGGACAGTTGATTTTTTCCTCTTCGGGGGGGGCCTGCCTTCCTTTATGTCGAGATACGTTAATTTCCGGCGGTGGCAGCCTTGTTCGGGATACCGTTACGCGCGTTTCGCCTTTTCGTTCGCGCGTTTTTGTTGTACGTTGCGGTTCTCGTTAAATCCTTGACTGATTCATGGATTCGTGGAAAGATCGGGACGCGCGGAAGACACTCATCGGCACTATCTCGAAAGTCACGCGAGGGAGGGAAGTCACGCGTACATTACCTCATATCGTTAGTCCGAGTCTCATTTCTTTGTTCTTGGAGGCGCGCGCGTGGACGCTACCACCTGCGAAATAGCGTGGGTTTTTTGAAGAAAAACGCTCTGCTCGTCGAAGGGCAGTTTTTAGAAACAATAGACGCAAGGCGAGCGCGCGCGCACACACAGTCGAGGTTTTCGCCGGCATTAACGCGGACTCGCACGTGCGAGGACGCCGATAGAACGTGATCGGTTGGCGGAAGTCACGTTCAATGACGATGACGATTTAAAAATCCCGACGGATTGCAAGAGACGTCAATTGAACAAGGACGCGCCTTGTCGCCTCGGCCTTATAAGGTGCACAAGTTCTTAACCGTGTCGGCTCGCATTTCGCTCCGTCGCGGGCGCCCGCGTCAACTATTAATCACGTTTGTTGATGAATAAAATGGATCGTTACTTTTTACCGCGTCCGATATGCGCGTGCACACGTCGGCTGCTCTTTCGAGTATTTTCCCTCTTCCGGGACGGGTTTGATTGTCCAAAATGTGCTGCGCGAAAATTGCAGCGTAATGTTCAACTTTTAATTAAAAAAAAAAAAAAAAAAAAAAAAAAAAAAGCGTGATATTTGCGACTATAATGGCATAGTGGAGTCAGAAGAAATACCATTTTTATAGTAATTAATACTATAATATTGGTAATAATAATTATATGCTTACAATGATTCTTATAATGATTGTTTTTTTATACCATTTACTATATTGAAATTTGAATTTTGTTTATGACAATCATATTATAAGTTATATAGATCAATGTTATGATTATAAGGACTTTAATATAGGTTGGGTCCAAAAGTGATTATAAATTATAATGAAATTATTGTTATTGTAACTGTTTGTTTTTTGGCGGTCGGTGTTTTTAGCCCTAGTGACAAAAAAATAAAGTGTCACAACAAATTTTACTGATCCAAAATTTACACCTACCTTCCATTCGAAGATTCCGAGACCTAATTTCCACAATGGAAAAACAAGCTATGACTCATATTATATATTCACAGTACCGCTCTGTTTAAACTAGCTGGAATGTAGAAAACGCCTCAGGTAATCGTTTACGTTATAAAATCAATCAAGTACAGTAAGAATTTATATTATAAGTTTGAAATAATAATATGAGTTTGAAATACAAACAGTTCATATCATGTTTTTTTAAATATTTATTTTTATTAAAAAATGCTCTGCATAATTTTTCAGATAAATAAATAAAATAAAAATATAACCAATAACGAGCCTTATTTTAAATCACTATAAAATAAATATTTTGAAATACATTTAATTTTTTTCTAATAACTGCTTTTTACAAACCCTTAAATGTAGAGTTCAAAAAAAATTTATAATATAAAAACTTGTTAACCTCGTTTTTTAGAAATACTGTTATAATAAGCTGCTTAACGCGCTTCTTCCGTTTGTTTAATATAAATTCTTAGTTTCAGAAAACATTTATTAAATCTACATCACGTAACGTTCTTAGATATCAATAAATTACATAACAATCATTAATATGCAATATATGTTGTTAATAACAATGACTTTCATCTGGGATGTGGAAATCATCCCAGATGCTCGGGTCTCCGCAAATAAAAAGTAAAGTAACAATTTCCGAATTAACATCATGATTTGACGGAGTTCTCCGCCATTATGTGCACCTGACGATCAGGAAGCCGCGCGAGATTCTCTTCCCCGTTTGACCGCGACGATGACTAAATCTCAAAACGCTTCCCGTTCGTTTACATAACGCTCTCGTCCAAGGATCGCATCACTAATGTGTCGTTACACAAACGATCCTGCGTGCCCGCGGACGATCGACATTGTGGAGATCGATCGATAGACACAGATCGCGCGCGCGCGCGCGCGCGCTCGTCTTACGTGTACGGCTTACGACCTTGCGCACGTGAATTTATCGCGCCGGGTAAAACCTCGCTCGTATACCTCCGCTTTGTTTTTTCTTTCTTTTTCATCCAGCGGCGAGGCCTTGGCGGACTGTCAAGGATCTTTGTCGTCGCCGATCGATGAATCGCTATCGTTTTCATCGCTGCCGCACGCCGTTATGCTCGCTGAGCGACGACTGATCGGGGGTATAAAATTAATAACGATCGAACTTTCAGTCACTTTCGCAGAGCGATTTCTAAATCATTATTCGCATCGAAGAGCGCGATAGAAAAATATGTTGTATTTGTAACTATAATTGCATAGTAAAATAATTATAGTTAGGAATATCATTTTTATAGTAATTATTACTATAATATTGGTAATAATAACTATATATTTATGGTAAATGGAGATTTTTACACAGTTAGTTGTACCATAAAATGATCATTATAAGCATTTACCATAAATATATAGTTATTATTATCAATATTATAGTAATAATTACTACAAAAATAATATTCCTAACTATAATTATTTCACTATGTAATTATAGTTACAAATACAACATATTTTTCTATCAGTGTATGTTAAGTTGTGTAAAATCTGTTTTGTTTAGCTGAACTTCTCTTACACACACCAAGAAAAACACTAAAAAATTTATATTTGTAGTTATTTCACTAAAATAAATGGATCTTTTTATTTCAATATAAATAGAATTTCTTGCCTAGCAAATAAGTCAATTAATGAAAGAAAATGTGTATTCCGGCATCACAATCAAATTTGAAAAAGTGTTACAAGGAAAATTTACTTCTGGATGTTTCGACCTTTTTCTCAGTGTATTTAACTTTTTTTCCGACATAAAAGGAAAAAAATGGTAAGAAGTTCAGCTAGAAATAACAGGCTCGAAGATATAAATGGAAATACAATTGGAGTCCGTCGTCACGGACGGGCCCGTACGAGAAAAGTAGGCTTGTGAACATCTAATGGCTTTTAACATCTTAAATACTCGATTGCTGCCTCTCGTGACGATTCCCTGTCCCCAATTGTAATTCGAATGGGAAGGCAAAAGACGACCGGCGGGCAGGATCTTTAAACCGAGACAACGTCACACGCTCATTGAAGCGCGGCCGGTCCGTGAAACTCGGTCCGTTTACCGTAAAGGAATGGTCAGGATCCCCCTCCCTCCTCCCGAAAAAAAATGTGATTTCGTGTTTCTGCAATTGGGTTCCGAAGGTCGGAACGGGTAACGGTTCCGTTATCGCGCGCGTCGGCGGTGGCGGCGGCGCGGCGCGCCTTCTCCAACGGGCCCCGGATCCGCTGGTCCGTGAACGCGCGCGGTGGCGAGGTACACGCTTTATTATGTAATGACGTTAACTGTAAATATTTACCGGAGGGCCTCCCCTCCCCACCCCCCAATCCCGGGTGCGGCGCGGGCGCGATTGTGCGCGCCGGCACGGAAAGTAGACCGAAAGAAGTCGAGGCGCGGGCTGCCGATGAGGAGGAAGTCGCGGAGGGTCGGACCCGTGGGAGCGCGGTGAGAGGAAGCCCGGGCGCGTATTTAAAAATACGCCAAAGTGGAGCACTCCGCTATAAGCTCCTGGAGACAAGAGAGACAGTGAGAGAAAGAGAGAGAAGGGGAGGAGGTTGCCCGGAACGGTATGCCTGACCACGTGCAGAATCGTTCTTTGTCCCGGGCTGCAGAAGTCTAATGATCCGGGAATTCGAGAATCTAGTGTCCACACCTTATGTGAATTTCTTTCTGCTTGTAGGAAAAAGCGCGGAGTGTGAGAACTGAAATCGACGCACGTTTATTGAGTTACAAAAACTGCACTGAACAAAATTCTTGGTAAACTTGTGAAATGCATTTAGTAATGATGAATTATAAGTGTTATAGTAATAATAACAAAAAAAAAAAAAAAGTTTGATAATTATATAAACATTTTATTCTAGTTAAATTATTTTGTTATAATTACCGTATGTTTAATTAAAACGTTTTATCAAAGGCTTTAGTGAAATAATATTCGATTGCCTAAATCATACCTTTGTATGTTGAAAAGAAATTATATTAAATTAATTTGTTATTGATTAAACGTTGTAGTAATGAGTACACTGAGCGAAAAAATAGTTGCAGTAACCATATCACCGTAATTTATAGTAATTTTTGGACCCAACTATATTTTTACAGTTATTCAACAATATAAATTATAGTTTGATTATATATTAAAATTTTTATAATCATAATATTGTTCTATGCAACTTATGATGCATAGTTGTCATAACTAAAATGGAAATTTTAATAGTAAATTGTACCATAAAACATTCACTATAAGCCTATAATAATTATTATTAATATTATAGTAATAATTAATATGAAAATGATATTCCTGACTATTATTATTTTACTATGTAATTATAGTCGCAAATATTACACTTTTTTCCTCAGTGTCCTACATGAAATATCAAGCTGCAATTTTCAACATTTATTTGCATATAAATCAATATCAAATGGGAAGTATGATAAAAGAAACCGTAAAGCAAAATAAGAGTAAAACGTAACTCGTAAGTAGCACGCAATTGGCAACTCTCCCGTACAATGGTGTTTCTCTTTTCGCGTCATTTGTGAAGAAGCTGAAGTATTACATGAACATACATAATTTGACGTGGAATAAAGTTAAACCGGTATACATATTTTTTTTCTTAAGTACTGAGTAAATAGCACTGAAATAGCGACTGGAGCATGCTTAGCATTGCTAAAATGCGTTGCTACACAATTGTCTTTGGCCGCTATCGCCGCTCCAGTTTTACTCTGCCGACGCGTCGAACGGGAGCGAGAAGCAAAGCGTAATCGCGTTTAAATCACATTGTGTGTACGGTAGTTAACGCAGCGCGCGCGCGCTCAGGCGCGAGTCGCGTGGCCGAGGTTCGCCACGCAACGCGGCCTTTCGCGGCGACGAGATGGGCATTACCGCCTGTGCGATCTAGGCCAATGGGTCACACACCACACGAGCGAGTTTCCCCGTGTATCATCGTCGCGCGCGCGCGCCATTTTGTCGGCGTTCTCCATTTGTCGACGTTCCTTATCGCCGCGCTTTCGCGAAGGAGGACGACAAGCGTGTTTAACACAGATCCCGAAAAAAATTAATGCCCGGCTGATACCATCTTCTAGTTACACTGAGAAAAAAATGTGCGACATTTATAACTATGGCGTAATGAAATAATTATAGTGAGGAAAATCATTTTTGCAATTATTACTATAATAATAATAACTATATGTTTATAGTGATTGTTTTATAGTATTATACAACTTAGTATATTAAAATCTCTATTTTGATTATGGCAATCATATCACAAGTTGGATAGACTAATATTGTGATTATGATAACTTTTTGTATAGTTTAAACAAACTATAATTTATATTATTTAATAACTGTAAACATATGATTGGGTCCGAAAATGACTAAAAATTATAATGATGTTATGGTAACTGGCAACTATTTTTTCTCAGTGTAGTCATACAATTTTTTGTGATTAATAAATGAATTATTAAAAAATTTACACACGTTAAAAAATATTGTTTACTACACATTTCAATCTAATTAAACCTTTTTGTTTTTCAATTTTATTTACATCATGTATTTAAGCAAAAATAATACAATAATACAATAATATAATTTATTGTATTATTTTTGCTTAGCACTAACGAGCCCTTTATAATTGTTTGTCATGTATTTAAATTAAGTATAAAGAATTTAATTAATTAATAATAAATATTTGCGAGCTAAGAAAAGTAAAATATATATTAATTCTCGAACTAAAGAAATTTTATCAAAGATTGAAGATTTTAAGTTAATACTTAAATACTTAAACTGAAAAGATTTAATCAAATTGAAGAAAATGAATACTTGAACTGAAGAAATTCAATTAATCTGACCACTATTTTTCCTTCCAGTGCACACGTTTGAAATGGAGGTCGCAATCTCGTACTAAGTACCTTCAAAATCTTGATAATTTTTTATTTGTAAAGGTTTAGGCAGAATTTACAAGTGTCGCCATTTTATGCGAAATTAATAACGATATCTGGGCGCGATGTGTCCCGTCAAATCTCACGAGCTCTCGTCTCGCGAAATGGCTTCAAACTAGAAAAATCGACCAATTGGGGAAACGGGGGTACCGCGCCGGAGAGTTCACGGTATGCTGGTCGAGGTCGATAGGCGAAACGTGCGCACGCGACGTTTATTACTATTTAATTTACGTTAACGTGGCAACATGGACTTACGTTAATATTTGCAACGTAACGGGATCCCGCGCGACCTTGCAATTAAGATCTGTGCCTTTATACATGTAGACGTACACGCATACACACACATACGCGTATACGTGTCTCCCGCGGTTCTTTGAAACCTTCTCTTACGTAAAGCCGCGGTAAGTGCCTTTGCGAACGTAATACTTCCTACGTTTGCATATTACTTACCACTGCATAATAGGCGCCGATAGCGCGCACGCGACACATACCGTTGCGTATCTCCTGAAATAGATGTTTTGCAAGGTATACGCTCGCAAGTTAGTTACGTGCAATAATGCTCCTTTGAATTCGTGACCCGCGCGCGCGCGCGCGATCGAGTAGCATCGATATCGGAAATCACGTTTGCGATCCACCGTGCCAATTCACCGTGCGCGCTCATCCTTGATTTCAGGAAAATGTGGACTTTCCGCTTCGCAGTCATTTCACGACGATCGGCGGATCGTCGCGAATGACTGGCCGCGGCTTGCGATCGCACGATTTTGCAATCGCGCAATTAGTTAGTCACACACACGCGGCACCAAAGCTGCATGTAAAGTATGAACGATTACCTCGAGAATGATACATTGAGACGCGATTGTTTACGGAAATGTCGTGTGCGTGTGCAGCGCGCGAAATCCGAGGACGCGTCGCGTCCTTCGGTGCCGCCGCCGAGTGCATTCCACGTCCTTAGACATAATCCTTGAATATTTCCCTCATTCTTCTTCTCTCGCGATACTACGCTTCTGTAATTCTCGAAACGTCCGCGCCGGCATTAGAGTCCTTTGAAAGCAATTCTCTTCTTCTCATCGTCGCACGCTAATTTTTTCCTATTTTTAAAAGGAAAATCACATAATCCTCCCCGTTTGCGCTGAGAAGGAGAACTTGGCGACAATCAAACTTTGGCGAGATAATTTTAATTAAATGCATGGTTAATATAACCAAAATGTATATTTATTAATTATATTAATAATAATAACCAAACATAATAACATCAATCAAGCGATTACTGAATATCATTAAATATTTATCAACCGAACGATTTAAATTGAAATCATTTCGTTAATAGCTAAGCTCGGTTATTGTTGCCAATCTGTTTTTTTTTTTTTTTATAATTCTCTTTGATTGCGATTCCGACTCGCGTTTCCGAGCGCTCGAGTTCTCAGCTGCGACGACGACCGCATTTCGCGAATTGCGGCGTGCACTCGCGCGAGAAGTGCGACGCACCGGCTATTGACACCGTCGACGGACACGATGCGCCGGTTCCCCGGTTGCCCAATACCCTCTCGGCGTGCGGTGTTCCGTTAGTCGTGAGGTTGCTTCATCGGATCATTGTCGTCGTCGTCGTCGTCGTTGACAAACCGTCAACCGGCCGCACCATCGGCGCCGATGAGAACCGCAGGAAGTCGATTGCTCATCCTTTTCAGCTAATTGCCAGACCTTCCACCGTCGCCATCGCGCACGCCGGCCGACGTGGCCGCCATTATCGTTACCGTGTCCAGCGCGTTATCGCGCGCGTTGCGCAACATTGACGCGAGCGAACAATGATTATAATAATTGCTAATGTCACGTATCGTTCGTTCCGCGGTTTATGCAAAATTATGCATCACTTGTCCAACGAATTACTCGAGAGCCATTGAAAAGCTTATTACGTTATCAGCCAAGTGCAAGTACAGCCGATCGACTTTATCGTTATTTCCTCGTTCTTAACTGTGAAAATAACGTGAAACGTCTTTAATTAATGTTAAGAATAGCGTCACCTGAGACGCTTTTTTTCTAAGTCACAAATAAAATTTACAACAATTCTCTTTGCCGATTTAAAACCCACATATTTATCTTTTATTTGAAGATTACCGAGACCTACTTTATATAATAGAAATACGAATTATTATTCATATATACTCGTAACATTGATCTGCTAAATCTTATATAATATTCACAGCAATTTAAAACAAGGCTAAGTCGCTAATTATGTAAAGTCATTTGTATTGTCTCCAGAGAATCAATACTTTTTAACTCAAATTTACTGACATGTAAAAATCGCTTCAAGTGAGATTCATTTACATAATATGAAAAGTTAAATATGTGGTAAGAGTGTATATTACAAATTTGCAATGATAACAACATGAGTTTAAATGAGGTACGAGTTAAGTATCATAAGTATAAGCTAATATTTTACGTTTATAACAAAAAGTTTATGTCGTGTTTCTATAAATTATTTTTATTTTTATTGGAAAATATAAAACTCTTATATTTATATGTATACATTGTAATAAAACATTTTAATCAAACAATATAAATGGTTTTACATAATTAGCGACTCAGCCTTGTTTTTCAAATTACCGTAAAATAAATGTTACAATATATATTATTTTGTTTTTTTCTAATATAATTTTTAAAACAAATTATAATAAGCTTAATGTGCTTTTTTAATATTTGTTAAACATTTTTTCTTGATTCCTCTCCCCTTCCCTCTTTTCAAATAACATTAAAATAATATTCTATAATAATGTTTTTAAATATTAAAAAATTATAAAACAGAAGTATGACTTTTAACTGGGACGTGGAAATCTCAAGTAATCGTTCACACACACACACACAAAGAAAAAAGATCATTCCCATGTCTTAATGTCCCCGATTTTGAACACGCCTGCTGCCGTGTGGGAAGGCAACCTGCGTATTCTCGTCTCGCGGTTCGATTTATTCACTTACTAAAGATCGAACAGGAACAGGATAGTGGGATATTTTCTCCGGGCGGCGACTCGGTATCGGGTGTGACGCATAGCGCTACTTTTGTAAGCGCGAGCCGCAAACAAAAGATCGCCTTTGGCGGCGAGATGCACTTTAAATTCTATGAACCGGTTTCCCGAGGTGTATCTCGCTCGGCTCTCAGTTACATTTATTTAATTCTAATCGGCTAATACGTATTGCGCGCGCGGTGAACGCATTGCGAAACGCGCCGATATATCCGCGGGGCGATTTATTAAAATTACGGCCGGCTAATCCGCGGCTTATTTTGCAAGCGGTTAATTTTGCAACTCAACGGGACTATGCGCGAGCGCGCGCCTGTGTTTGCGTGTTTGTTGCGTAATACACAATACGGCCGCGGAATAACACGCTACTAATAGCGTTAAACAAGCGTTTGAATAATGCTGAATGAGATGCAACGTTGATGAAGCAATGAGCGCGCGCGCGCGCGCAACGCACTCGCGGTTATTATTTTATTTATATGTATCGGACTGCACGAGGTGCACTATACGCGCATAAAACGACGTGCGTCGTAGCGATTAAACGAATTACTCGTCCAGCTTACGCATCCTTGTTCCAGTTTCGTCGGTCTTTTTTCCCCCCTTCTTCATTTTTTCTATATTTCTTTTTCTTATCTCGACCAATCGCCGATTATGCAACGCGACGGACGGAGTTTCCCGTCCCCACCGAGAGACAAACACCGCGTCATTGAGGACGGTCGCTTTTTAACGTGACTTGTCTCTCGGCTTGCCGCAATTAATTCCCTTCTGCGTAATTAATTCCTTATCACGTCCCCCCGTAGTAGTAGACCCGCGATTACGCGGATGAGTGGCGCAAGTTCGAAGACGGCGCCTCGATAAGTGCAATCCCCACGCTCGCGCAGAACCTCGTCCGAAAATCTGCTCTTCTTGAGTTCCTCTCTCTTCATTTTTGCCGTTTTGGATTTTTGACGTTTCTCGAGTCGCCTCGATTTCCTGGGGTTTCCTCCGGACGGAATCTTTAGACTTTTCTCTCCCGAACAGCGGCAGGAATCTGCGGATTTTCCTTCCCTTACAAAAAGATCCCTCGACCGCAGTCGCAGCAAAACCCCGGACGATCGCGTTCGGGGAAACGGACGTTGGGGATCCATCGGCGCGATCGATCGCGACGGTTTATCGCTGATATGTATCTGCCTAAGGACGTCGCGTGTCGACATTTTTAACCCATTATCGTTATTGCTCTGCCCCGGATACGCTCGAGTAGCGTCCCACATCTCGCGCCGCCCGCCCGGTGGCCGATCTGGAGTAAAGGTGAGACCTCTTTTTAGAGAGCACGCCGGCGAGTCACGAGAGGAGAACGCCGCGTTCGTCCCGGACGGACGGACGGATTCGTCCGCAGTCTCTCTCTCTTGCAGTCCCGCGGTTTTACCGTTAAAACCCACGCACCGCGTGCCAGCGATCTTAATTTCCCAAACGCGCCCGGCTTCCCCTTCGATTCTCGTTCGTTCCGCGAAAATTTTTCGCAATCCCGCGACATGCACGCACACCCACGCGCGGAGCGCGCGCGCGCGACAGAGTCCGTTAGACTTTGCCATAACTTTGCCGTTTATCTCTGCGATGGAAGTCGGATCTCCAATGGAGATCCGTGATGGATGTCCTTTACAAAGCCGTCATATCTACTAAATCTATTGTACGCTGAAATTACCTTTGGTAATTAAACTTCCGATGAAGTAACATTTAATGGTTATGTTAATTGTAATAATAATGAAACATAATAGCGACGAGTCGATTGCTAAACGATTATCAGTTACTAAATACATTAATGAATACGTATTTGATATATTAATTAAACTCGTGCGCAAAAGATCAATTTTACTCCTCGTTACATAATGCACTATTTTTTTTTTTTTTTTAAATAAGCCCCCAAAATTTTAGGTTCTGAGAAAGCGAATAAGGTGATTGAGACTTACAGTTGAAGCGCATTTATTTATGAAGAATTTGTTAAACTTTCAGTTGATGCTTTATCGAAAGTTATACAAAACATCCACAATTAATCTACTTAATATTCACGAATACGAATCCTAATAGAGACTTTTGTTCTACGCGGGTGTGCACGTTCAAGTATCGTAATCGTGCGGCTCATCCCAACTCTCGCTACCTCGAGAATCCTCACGTCATTTCTTTTTCTTCTATTTCGAGTGTCGCGTACGATTTCTAGATGCGGGAGCGGGGAAACGCCCGGTCGAAGAGCGCGAACCGCGACTTCTTCGGAGAAAGGAATTCAGCGAGACGGTTACCGACCGTTTCAATCGGCGCCCGAAAAGGGGGTCCGCGAGGCGAGGATCCGTAATTCGGTTTACCCTTATTCCACGGCTGCACGTAACGGGGAATAGTTACCGTTAGTGCGCCCGCGCCCGCGCGCGCGCGAGAGAGAGAGCGCGAGAGTCTGACTTGTTCCGATTCATTACCGATCTTTCTGCCGATCGATTGCTGACTAGCGTAGTCCATCTACACACACGCGGCCGTGCCGGCCGTGTCTGTGACTAAGTGGGCGCGGTGCGTATTTCTCGACCTCGGGTAATCGAGGATGTATCGTGTGAGATCGTGCGACTTGTGTATGCATTATTTGTTCCGTTCCCAACGTGCGGCCGAACGAATAACTGGCGGATAAACGAGAGGCAAACGAACGGCGGCGTTTTATATCCCGCTTTCTCAATTAGGGAGTAGCGTTCGCGGTTCTGCGCGGTGATTTACGAGTTTTCTTTTGTTTTTTTTTGCGTTCGTTAAACTGACCTTTGAATAATAAGATCGAATTCGTCGATTCCATTTCGATGGATAACTCGAGGGAGTCGCGTTCGAGAAAGGGGATCGTTAACTTTTGCGTAGTCTTAATTACGAATTGAGGATTGCGCGCGGAGGCATCCGCTAATTGCACATCAGTCCTATTGCAATCCATTGGCCTATATGCGTAATGACACGACGGCCGGCCGCTCGGTGTATTATGAAACATGACGTAATGTGGCTAACGAATGGCCAGGAGATTGCCGAACTACAACCGTTAGGCCACAAAGAATGTAAGCCGTTAACGGAATTAGAGAGAGAGAGAGAGAGAGAAAGAGAGAGAGAGAGGGAGAGAAAGAGAGGGAGAAGGAGAGGCCTCGTGTCCTTCGGCATGTCTCTTCTTCTCCGTCTCGTTATCGCGTGATCTCGAGGATCGAAAGCTAAGATGTAACTATTATTGAAGATGGGTTCCGCTATTTTGCGCCCATTCGCGAATAATTGCGATTGTCGAAGAGATATATTATTATTTGTATGGAACCATTATTTTATATTATGTAAATCAAAGTAAATGTATGTAATACACACAAACTAAATTACCAATTTATATTAAGCATAATAATAAAATTAATTATTATGTTTATGAAAAATACTAAATATTTATAAATAGGTAAATAAAACATTACGTAAAATGTCGATATACAAAAATATGAGAAATGCACAAATATAAATGTGTGTTTGTAAAAAAATGTATGAATATATTAAAGTTATTGATTTTCTGCAATAAAAATTATATATGTTTTTTTCCCGAGACAATAGATTCGACTCTCTGGACTGCAAAGACTGAGAGCGATTTTGCGACAGTGGAGGCGATTACACCGTCGGATTAATTAAGCGCGCGTGTCGCAAGCGCGCTGGAAATCATAAGCGTAAATTTGTGGCAACATGCTAATTATTAATAGCGATTAGATTGACGAAGACATTAAATCTTTATTACGCAATCGATACGTTGCGTCCCGCTGCACCTTACGTCAATTAATACCTTATTACGAAATGCTTCACTATTTGCATCACACGGATGCTGGCCATGTGTGTCTAGGCCTTACCTTACTTCTGCAGTTTACTCGAAGGCGTTTGTGTTGTTCCCGATGCGTTAAGTGCGAGTCACTCTTGCGTTCATCGCACGCGCGAAGACTTTTCGTTAATTGAGTTAGAAAATAATTAAGAAATGATTGTCAATGAAATTAAAATGACAATCATTAATTGACGCAAAATATATGAAATTTTTGGTAAATTGTTGAAATAATATTGATTTAAGAAGGAATGCACTCAAGACAGATACAATAATCTTTCTTACTAATACTATATTTTAAGCTATTGGTGGAAAATTCAGTTAAATTTTTAAAATTTTAGAATTTTCTAAATTTAGATGTTTATGTGTCAAAGCAACACATTTTTGAAAATTTGGAATAACTAAATTCCAGATGAAGCTGACATTTGCGTAGTGCAGTTTGCGTTAAACGGCACGATGTTTGGCATTGCGCCGCTACGCTTGATATATTTATTATATTTGTATATATAATTGCCACGTTATATTAATGTAATGGTTATTCGCTGTTTACGTAAATGTGGTCATCTTATCGAAATGTGTCACTGCTAATTTCATTTTAGAGCATTCGTAAAAGCAGTGCTGATAAAAACATACATTGTAATTGAAATTTTTTAAATTAAATATTCCCCCTACGTTTATTTTTATTTTGATTACTTATATTTGTTTTTGCAAACTCGTTTATTTATTTATTTTTATCTTTCATGTAATGAGGAAAATTGAAAATTAAATTGATTGCCGAGAAGATATTATTGTGTGGAAGGTTCATGTTTAAATAAGAATCTAAATGAAGAAATTCGTATTGATTTTGAATAAATCTTCAGTTACCTAAATAATAGGTAAGAAATTATGTTTGAATTGCGGTCTGATGTTGCCGAATATGTTTATTCTTGCTAAAGATATTTTTTATTTCCTGTGTTTAAATTTAAGTATAATTGTAATTAATATAAAGTTATTTTCAATTTTTCATCATTACTTGTTCTGCAAATTTTAAAGATTTCCTTGAGCATTCTCTGCATCATATATTAATATATTTATTAACTTGAATGCAGTGGGTGGGAAATAGTCGCAGCAAATGCAGTTTGATAAGTGGATATTGGAAGAGTAATACGTATGAAAATGTGTCCATGTAAAATTAATGTAGATATAGATCTACATCAGTTTGTATTTGCATTTTGGTATTAGAATTGTGCGGATGCTTTATTATGACAGTCTAGATTGTGATCTCACTAGTCTTATTGTTAGAAATAGCAGTGTGTGCTGGCATGTTAGATATAGCTGTAAAATTGCGATGATGTTTTATAAAAATATTACAAGTGACTTTCAATTGTGGCTCGTCCCAACGTAGGAACAATTGTTGAGTTCCAAACGCCCGAGGTTGTTGCAATGATCCATCTGTCACATGTTTTTATAATTTCTATAAGTTTTGTAAGTAGTACTTTTGAAACTAAATTTTAAATAATAATATCTATGTATATTAAAGTAATCAATATTGAAAATACAATATTATTAATATTAGAATTAGACATTAATTTCTACCTTAGAAATATATTAAAATTGTAATGATCAATGATTTTAATTATATTATGTTACAGAATACATAATATACATATACACACGTAAATAATTTACAACATTTTGGTATATTTTGAACCCATATTGATATAATGTAAATATATTATGAAATCATTTATAAATAACAAATGTTACGTTATGAACAGCACTATATAAGAATAAGTTTTTATCAGTCTTTTAACATTTATTTATGCCATATTTTCATTCATATTTACACAGGAATCTGTGAAGAAACCTCCTGCATAGTCATGTCTTGTTTGACTGATAAATTGCAACTCCGGAATGTACCCACAGTTCGGGAGTTAAAATGCTATAATAAAAATAATACAAGTTTCTGTTGAACATTATGTGACTTATAAATTGTACCGTCGCTTTTAACCAAGTAGTATTGATTATTGCCAGATTTTGTGTATGTAAAATTACATTTTGTGTTCTGCCAAACGACGAATACCGATAGGATTTGTATTGGATTCTCCACGAACGAGATGCATTGTTGAATGCATCTCTTATATGCTGCTTGGTATCGATAAATGGAGATAGCTTTATGTTATAATGCACTGGGATGACATGTGGGAAGGAAATCGCGCGGCAGTTGCGGGGGATGTTCGCACACGTTCCGCGCGTGCGTGGGGACACTTTAGTCCGGGGACTATTATGACTGGATGTTCCCGGTCTCTTCCGCGCGTTCGCCCCGCGGGATTTAAAGACGCTTTTACGAAACGCAGACGGACAACCCTTTCAAGCGTGTCACCCACGACAAGCGACCCGCGACGCGGCGGGTCGTATCTGGTGCATGCCCGAGTCGCCTGCAAAAAAAGGCCAGGCTCGGCGGCGCTGCGAGGAGAGGAGAAAGGGAAAAGAAAGCGCAAAAAGGCGGCCGCGCGTGGCGTAAAAATAATGTTTCGCGAACACGTCATTAACCGGCGGGACAAAAATAAGGCGCGATCGTTGCGCGAAGGCGAGAAGAAGGAAGGAAGGAAGGAAGGAAGGAAGAGGGGAAGGAGGGAGGGAGACGGATGAACGGAGACGGGCGGATAAATCACGGTGGCTTTGGCCTCGCTAGAGTCTGCACTTCTTCATCCAGACAAAAATCGTAAAAAGAATTCAGGGACCAGCGAGACGCCCACCGCGGCTCGTCTCTGCGTCCTAAAAGCTCGACGACTGCGTGCCGTCGCGCGGTCGTCGTCGTCTTCCATCGGTTTGTCGCCTTTGTCTGGGCGATCGCAGCTGCATCCTTCGCCTGGTCACCGACATCCGAGGGACTTTACCTCGAGACGCTCGCTTGAGGCTCCCCGAACGTGCCAGGAAAAATGCCGCCTCTCGGCCGCGAGATTTTAATGACAATAATGATACGGCTTTTAAAGCCGCGCGCGTCACGTCGCCTCGCGGATTGTGCGAGCCCACGGTGGCTATTAGAATAATAAATGCGGCGCGCGACGACGCGTAATGACGACGGCGATATATAATTTTGCGCCATTAATGGAAAAGAAAAAAAGAGCGAGGATTAAACGCGCGCGCGCGGGAGGTTGGGGGCGAGCGCGATAACGAAGCGCCGGAGGTTTCATGACGTATACATGTGATACATTTTAATCCGGTCATCTGGCGACTCTCTCGCGCGATCGACAGCCGACTTTATTGCTGCTTGCGCCTCTCGGTAAGTCGGGTTTTTCTTCGATAATTAATTCAGCAGATTGGATAAATAATCCTTTGCGTGGAAAAACAAAAGAAAAAGCGGCCGCAAGAACATCGTTCGATTTAGCACGTCGTCGTTTTTATTACGTTTCAACGTTCGTCGGATTGTAAATATTTTGATATATGGAAATCAAGGGAACGCAAATATTAATCCGAGAGTAGTCACCCGGGACGTTTTTTACACTCCAGCGTTGGAAAAGTTAAGTTTACGTCACGACAATTTTTCTTTTTTCTTACTAAACCAGAGTCCACATCATTTAAGATGCATGTTGTTCGACAAAAACAAGTTATGACTTATGTTATTTATAACATCGATCTGTTGAATTAAATGAGGTATAGAAAACGGTTCAAGTGTTATAAAACAATTAAGTATGGAAAAGTTTTTGTACTTATGAATTCGATATAACAAGATATGTCCGAACTATTAATATTTTTTAATTTATACAACATACAAAAAGTTTGCTTTGATAAATGTTTATTCTTATTTTTATTAAAAACTCAAATTACATAATTTCTACATTTATATAATGTAATGAAATATTTTTAATTCTGAAAACAATTATATATAGCTTTATTTGCCATAAAATTTCTATACTATGCATGATATATTTGATTTTTTTTAATTGCTATTTTTTATAAATCTTTAAATGTATAATCTTATTAAAAAACCCGCGATACGAAAACATTTTATTAACGGACTTCTCTGTTTAAAAAAAATACTGTTGTAATAAGAAAGTAAGAAAGTACTGTTTTATATGCTTCAGCGTTTGTTTAATGCTGTTTTATTTTTCCTTTTCTTAGAAAATGTTGATTAAATCTATATACATAATGTAATATTCTCAAGTGTTACTAAATTATAAAACAATTAGTAATACATATATAACAGCGATTTGAAATTCAGTAAAGCTGTAAAAATTACCTCAAGGATTATTCATGCAAAAACGAAAAAAAAAGGATAAAAGAAGATAAAAATAAAGAAAATAAAACTAATGCTGTGACTATTCCCGAATTAAATAATTTGTATTTTATCGTGCTTCGAATGCGTTCTTTAACACACACACACACACACGCGCGCGCGCGCGCGCGCGAGAAAGAAAGAGAGAAAAAAATATTACATACGCGCGGCGCGTTGCATAAACAAACCGGGAAATTGCACGACTTGCGTAAGGATCTCGTGCAAAATGGCGTCTTTATTACAAGGTCTCGCTTGCGATTATGCTTATCCACCTCGCTTACATCATGCTAAACAGGCGTACTTTGTATGCGCGTAGCGGTATACGCGGTATATCTCGAAGAAACGATTAACGAACTTATAACTGCGACGTGATATATTCTGGGAAACAGCGCGACAGAGCTCCTTATTTTCTCGCGACTTTCGAAATTTGTGCGCGATTTTTCGCAAACGACGGCAATTAATAGCCGATTTATTGTCAAATTGATAATAAATGAACGGAGAGCGATTTTCTGGCGGTTGTTTTAAAATTCAACGCTGTCAATTTTTATCTCCAATTTATAAAATTAATAAAATATAAATAAAAAAATGATAAATATACTTTTTTGATCAGAAATAGATATTGTATCTTGAAAAAGGTATAAAATAAAGGGTAAAGTAACGGTAAAGGGAACGTAAAGGTCAAGGTAAAGTTTTGAAAAAGATATTGTAATAAAATTATATTTTTATTTTTATTCGGATTAAACTTGTAATACGAAATTACTGTGTTTATATTTTCATTTGTTTAGGTAAATTTTCACACGAAATTTTATCTGTATAACGTAAAATAATTAAAAAAATATAAATATATAAAAATATAAAAATAACTTCTTTTTGTGTACACTTCTTATGTATATTGATTCAAGGTACGGCATGGATGTTGTCCCTTTGATCAAGATTTAATTTCTTTTCCATGTAAAAATATATATAAAAATAATAATCTATATCTATAAAAAAAGTATCAGAAGTTAACACTTGAAAGAATATCTCAGAGCAATAAAATGAAACTTGCACAATGGAAAATGTCGAGAAACTGCACTACTTTTCGCTAGAATCGTAATTAAGAAAATATTTTAATAATTCAACGACGTCGGGAGGTGGGATAATAAGGAAAGAAGAACGAGTCGGCGAATAAAGAAGAAGGTCTACGCCGCCATTAATCCGCGCGGGCATTTTCCATAATCCCGCGATTTAATAATACCGCCAGGTCGTACATTAGCCCTCATCCGTAATAACGAGGCACGCCGTCGTAATTTCGAGCAACTTATCGGGGGTGTCACCTCGCCTATCTTTTCGTCCTCTCCTTCCCCCCTCTCCCCCTCTTCTCGTTTGATCTCGTCGAGGCAGATCAGTTCTTAAAGGTGAGCATTGCGCACATTGCACGATGAGCCACGGTGTAACGCGAGGCGATCTTGCATCTCGCCTGCTCCGTCGCCGAGTGAAAGCCAACAACCTTGATTTAATAATAAAGGTTGCGGAGTCGTCCCTCCCCCTCCCCCCCCGCCCTTTCCCTCCCGCTCCCTTTGCCTGCATCTCGCGCGCGTGATGTGTTGGACGCTCCAATAAAAATAACCAGGTAGACATTTTTCCCGGCTCTCGCGCGCGTCGCGAAACAAAGACGAGAGGCTCGACCGACAATTTTCCCTCTTTTCTCTCTCTCTTTCTTTCTTTCTCTTGCTTTTTGCGGGACACCCACCCCGCGAGTACAGGAGGCCGGATCAAGATCGCGAGAGAGGACGCGGACGCGCCGCTCTCTCAATAGGATCTCCAGCAGTTATTGATCAATGAGGGAGCCAAAATGACTTTGCAAACAACGTCTATTGTGAGGTGTTTTGAAACGCAATCCCTGCCGTCAATGCTAATTCATTTACTGCAACTGGGTCAGCGCGCGCGCGTGTGTATTGATAGTACGATGAGCGTGTTTGCATTTAAATAACAAACCGATTGCCGTTCGAGGAGCTTAGGCGTGAATCTTCAGCCTTAGATCTTTAGCTTCATCTACGACGTTCTCGCGATATTTTACCTTTTTATCAATTTTTTCCGTTGTACTTCGCATCCTGTTATTTCGTCAAGAATTTCTGAAGCTATCTGTACACGGAAAGAGGTTTCTCTTAAAAATTACTCTGAAAATCGTGGTAATTGTGGGCCAACGTAAACCTTGAAGAATTTTACTATACTTTTCAAAATTTTAATAAATTTTGTGAAAAGTATAGTAAAATTCTTCAAGGTATATCTAAAGATAATAAAAAGAACGGAACAATTATTATCCTTCTATTCTTAATCATCCTTTATTTCAATAATTTTTTATATCACCAAAAAAACTGCTTTTTCTTATCAGATTTGGATGGAAAAGAAAATTCTACAAAACATTCTTTACCATACTCATTTTTCTAAATCTTATATTTAACGATTAAAATTTTGTCTATTATCATAAATGTTTATATCCTTGCATTCTTTTCTTTACATACACTTATCTTATATCTCTATGCGTCCTTTAAAACCTAACGTTCATGTTATTCAATATCAAACTCTTATTAGATACTTCCCTATCATAATTTTTACATAATTTTTATCCTTTACCTTTCTTTACCTTTGTCTTTTCTATCTCTGATCTCCTCTCACTTCTTCAATTTCTTTTATACATGTGTTGTATATTTTCTTTTCACAATTTCCTTAATACACTCGCCTTGACTACGTCTAAATCCTCCTTCCATAGATAATCTGTTATTTCTTTCTTTCCTGTCCTTACTTAATTGTTTCTTCAAACCAGCTTCCTGTCCTCCGACATTTTTCCAAATAGTATTCCATGTAATCCATATACCTTGATGAAAATAAGAACAAATAAGTGGCTTATAAGAACAAATACGTGGTTTACTTTACTACTTGTCTGCAGCTTTGTAGATTGATTCAATCAAATGCTTTCCGCAACGTGAAGCACCCGAGAGCTCCTTGGATAATCTTACAAATTAACACTTAAAAATTCGAAATTTCGAACAAGACCAATTGGCGCTAGCCGAGTCCCTCAAATCGCGAGTAATTGTTATTCGACGATTATTATTCAATGAGATTGCAGACACGCATATCCATATCAATGCGCGCTGACTCATTTGCATTCTTATTGTCGTTCGGCGCGATTGTAATGGTCTCACGTAACGCTTGTAACGTGTGTAAGTAGCACGTAGTAGATAAGCCCTCTCCCCCCCCCCTCCCCCCGTCCGATCCTCCTTCTCTTCCCTTTCTCCCCCTCTCCCCCCTCGGATGGCTTTTCACGCCGATGAAACGTGCTCTCACGTACGTCCTCACGTGTACGGTTTCCTCCTCCGTCTACGCTCGCTTTCGAAAATCGGTTTGTTTGCGACGCGATTGTATTTATTTACGTTACGTCGGCGTGCGATAAGCGGCGGTGACGGGATCTCTCGACATAATCCGGGTAAATCTTCACGCACGTGCGTAATCTACCGAACTGCACGCTCGGCGGGAGGGATATCGGTTTCTTTCTTTTTTTTTTACTTTCGGGGAATCGAAGATCTGATCGAGTGTATCTGTCCCTCTCGCCGCGCGACCTTATTTTCCCCCGTGAAGCTCCGGCCTGACTTTGTTTTTCACGTTTTTACTCCCGTCCGAGAATACGTGCGGCGAAATTAGAACGACGGCCGGCAGGCGCGATAAGAAATAAAAGGTTAGGATTATTTTCGTAGCGGTTTTTTACAACGTAACGTAATTTTAATCCACCGCAAATAGAACGATGCGCATACATAATAAACTCGGTTTACGTCACGCCGCGGCGCGGCTAAGGTCAGTAAAAATCAAGCAACTAAGTTATCACCGCGCGGACAGTTTCCCGCGCGCTTATCTCCGCCGCGCTAATAAATCGCGTTATCGCGTCGCGATCGTCAAATCGATCGAGAGGGCGGTTCCGCACTCGAGAAGGGGGCAGATCTTTCGCGTCGGTCGACGCACGTCCGCGGGCGCGAGAGATTTATATGCGAAAGTATAAAATGAAGTTCGACCAAAGGAACGCCAAGGCGAGCCGGGGACTCTCCTGCCTTTGCTGCCGAGACGTGTCCTTCGTCCGTAATCCAATCCACGGATGGACGTCGTCGCGCGGATTTTTTTTTTTTTTTTTCGTCTGGATTAGCTCGGTCGTAATTTACGTCGGGGTCGTAATTTGCACGATAATTCCCGGCGTGGCTTCTCGCGACTTTTTCTTCCACGCGACGTCGAGAGAAATGTTTTTAGCTAATTGAAAGGTTTCTCATAAATATCTAACGGGTTCATTTTTTACAAAATCAGCGTCACGAATTTTGTTTCAGCAGGATTCAATAAAAGTAATTTTTCTAAATGGATCTTAAAAAAAAGTCTAAATCTTCATTTGCATTATATGTTTATTCATAATTTATATAGTTATTGCTGCTATAATCAAGTCACAATAACTTTTCCTAAATACTTTTCTCTCAGTTTGAGTAGGAATGTCGGGCTTAAAATCTCAGGAATTTCTGAAGATTGACGTCTCTTTACATATTTATGTAATGAGATTTCGATATGTCTGGGATTTTCCTCGACCATTTTTCTTGTACACCCAGAAAAATGTTTTGTCGACGGATTTCCGGGTGTTACTATTAAAATGTATCGCTAATTTTTGTATCTGCTGCACGGAGAGAATTTTGTCTTAAAAAGTACCCTTAAAAAGATTTTCGGGGTAATCTTCAAGAGAAAATTCTCTCCGTGCAGAATTTTGGCTGTCACGTAGGAAAAATTATTTTAATCTTAGATAGTACAAACTGGATTTCTCTCTTCCTTCTACATGTGTAATCGATCATGAAACGGAGGGGCCGAGGTAGAAAGGCAAGAATAGCAAGCGCGGATTTGTCGCCGTCGGATTAAATAATAGTACGGGGGGATCGATCGAGGGGTCGCGTTGCCGGCGACCGTGCCTGTCAAATACGTAACTTTTGCGAAACCGATATTGGAACGTGCGCCATTCATGCGGCCGTTGCATCTTACGCGAGGCGACATTGCGAACGCTCTCGCCGTTGTGTAACGCTCACGTGCGTGGAGTTGCACGCTGTCGCGCTCGTGGAATTTTTACGCTCAGGTTAAGCAGAGCTCGTTGAAACGCGGCTTTTTTTTTTCCCTTCCCCGTGGCTAAGCCTAAGGGAGGGGGGCGGGGCGGGAGGGGGAGGAAGGAGTCGCGATTGAGATGTTTTTACCCGTCGAATAATGCAATGCGCGTCACCGGTTGCGATTGCAATTGTCGGATTTTTCCGCGGAATTACGCGGAATTACGAACACGGATGACGACAGCTCCGCGACGACAGTCAATATTAAGATAGCGAGCGCTATTATTGGAAGGCCTGGAAAAGAAGCCCCCCGGAGATGAAAATTTTCGAGGCTATTTGCACGGACTCGCGACTGCATAACTTCCTCCCACAATATCTCGCCGGTTGTATAACGATCACGTTTTCCGCCTACAGCACCAAGATACACGCGAGGGACGGGAGAGCGGGGGGGGGGGAGGGGAATATCGAAATATATCGAGATAATGTATTCCTCGTTGAAACGCAAAATTTGTACCTGTCACTCGGCTGCTCCTCGTTCGTCGTCGCGCGGAATTTTTCCGCGTCCAAACGCTCGAGTTCATAATTCATTGGGAAACAAATGGATCCCCCCTCCCCCCCTCTCTCCTCGCGCGTTTCCGCGCTTTTTTTAGAAAAATAAATAAACGACAATCGGAGCTAATTGCCGCCTCACTTGCGACGTATCACCCGCTCGATCGGGCGTCTCGAGCGGATGACGCAAGCGGCATCGATTACGGATATCTTTTGAAAGCGCGGCGTCGCCCGGCGTCTCGCATCCCCTTCCCATTGCGCATCTGCCTCGCTGCAACTTGATTTCGCATACATATATATATTGCCGGGCCCTAAGCTAAGCCCTTGGAACATCCATTCACCGCCTACTCGAGCGGAATTTACGCCGTTGAGCACGATGCACGGAAATATTAGCCCGTTTTACTTTACTTAATACGAGAGTTTGCCAACTCTCGTCGGACGTCGAAGTAACAATGCATTATTTTGAAGAAAATCACTTATTGTGTAGTGCTCACCGTTCGCAAGATTACTCACCTAATAATACATACAAAGATTAATATTTATTCTACTGCACGGAAAGATTTTTTTTTAAATTACCCTGAAAATCGTGGTAATTATGGGACAACGTAAACAAAGGATTTTACTATACTTTTGACAAAGTTTACTAAAATTTTAATAAAATTTGGCAAAATTTTGTAAATTTTACTTCTCTTCGTGTGCCAAAAAAAGGCATTGCTCAATTTACTCATTTTCCTTATAATAAGTAACGGTTATCTTCAATAATGAATATTTTCTTGATAATAGCCTTAAATATATTTATTGCAAATTTTTAGAAAAATTCGTTATCATATACTTGAAAAAAAGAACTTGCATCTTTTTGAAGAATATTATAAAATTGAATTGGCGTAAAATATTTTGATATTTATCACTTTTGCGGAGAAATTAATATGTGTATATAATTCTTTATTTATAATAATTGTTATTTTAATAAGTAAACTTATGTTTCGATTGGAGTAAGATATATATCACTTAGATTGAATTAGATAAAAGTTTTATCTTAAATTTGTTTTTTTTTTAATAAGAGTAATTTTAACAATAACATTACAAAATAATTTGTTATTAACTGTAAACAGAAAAAATTACCAAATTAGCACTATTGGCGGTTCTAGGTTTGTTAATTCATGTGCTACGATTTATAGAACATACACTCCATCAATTACATTATATCTAAGTTTATCATCTTTCGCTCTTTGCTTTTTTCTTTTTAATCTCGCTTTTAACATCGCATTTTGTGAGTTAAAAAAGGATCTTTCTGCTTGGTTCTCGTTAATTGCGACAACACAACAACACATTTCGGGACCAGTTGCCTCCTTCATCGGAGACGCCGTGCGTTTACCGCTGCTCTCGATATCCGCTTCTTTGTGCATGCCGTGACTCACGAAGCCCGCCCGCTCGCGTATGGTCTACATACCCGACCTAGTCCCGTTTTTTCCTCCTTCCTCTTCCTTCCTTCAGCGGTTTCGCAACGGCCAATCCATTCCACATTTTCTGGATCAATTCATCCGCGCGAATTACATCTCCAGTTGCTTGAGCTCGTCTCGAATCCGACGATCTTACTCGGAGATCTGTTTCTTCTCTTTTTTTTTGTGGTAAGAATATGGTATATTCATTCGTGTGTAGTCTCGATTTTAGCTCAAGCTTAAAAGTGAACGTTTTAAAGTATTAGATACTAAAGAAATTAATTAATAACAAAATAAAGATCAAAGATTGCTTGAACTATGAATATATAAGTTAAAATTTTTATATTTCTTGATAAAAAGTCCTTACTATACTTAAAATTTTATGAGTAATATTGACATAAATTAATAAATTAATTGTTTATTAAAGATTTTTGACACGTTTTTTCTTTTTTCTTTTATTTTAAAACCAAAATGAAGACCGAGGAATGTTTGAATTATGAAGACCACCCCTTACATTTTTACATTTTTTGTTAATTCCTATTACACTTTAGTTTCTATCTTATAAATAATATCGAAAGGTAAACCAATAAATCAATTATTCGCTCAAGACTTTAATTACCCCCTCGTTGTTTCTTTTTAATTAATGCAGCTCAATCAATTTTTTCGCTCTATTTTCTCCAACTTCCACCGCGCACTACAGCCGTTTGGAACTTTGGAAAAACTTCATGGCAGGGACGGCTGCGTGTCGCACGTGTGTCTATTATGCGTGATCTTACGCGCATGAAAGTCGCGCGCACACGCGTGAGGAGATAAAAAGGAGATGAGAAAGAGAGAGAGAGAGAGAGAGAGGAGGGGGAGGGGGAGTAGGAAAAATTGCATCATTACGTAACAGCGACTCTCGAAGTAGGCGAGCTACGTTACTACGAGACGGGTATGGTGCATAATAGTCACGTGCTTCTCGTAGGATAGCTTTACAGCCGGCGCTAATGAGAGGGATGCTGTGCCTCGCTAACGAGCCTGTCTCCTCGATTACCCTTCTTGGTTAACGTAGCTCGTTGTCTCCTTGGTACGGCGAGATGTAACCGAGACCTTTGAAATAACATTGCCAGAGAATGGCGTTCGCACTTAAAATTAGGCGAATTAAACGCTTGTGAATATTGAGTGCGTTTGAAATTTTGTGCTAAATTTGACGTACGTATGGATTCCAAGTCCTATAGAAATTTGTGTGTTAATTTAATACAAGATAAATATGTTACAGAGTAATATAAATACTGTGATTAAAAATTTAACACAAAAATGTAACATTTTGAAAATTTATCTTGAATTTTACGTTTGAAAAACCACATTATTTTTACGTTGCATATTTTTTGTAAATTGTGTCAATTAAATTTAACTTAATACCAAGAAACATTAAATTCATTTAACATAAAACATTCAAATAACAGCATTAATCACATTATGTTAACACACAGATGTGTAAAGAATTCAGCATAAAAATTTTCATAATGACCGTCTTCAACATAAATACAAAATCTTTTCTATTATGTGCGCTTTGACGCTAGAAATCTTCGATTATTACGCGAAAACAAACGGTTTTGCTGATGTAGCTCAAATTTAGCTAGAGATTACAGATTTTAAAATAATTTTGTTGGACCTCAAATCGAAAGATAATTATGTACAATATTCGAGCGTGATGATAACGCTGCAAAAAAATAAACATTTGTAGCAACCAACTTATTGACATTTTTATTCAACCATAAAAATAATTATGTAGCAGCTTTGAGCGTGCTACATTATTTTAATGGTTGAATAAAATATTTTTATACGTTTTGAACGTTTTGATAATTCAGCAAAAAGTCATTCCTTTCCGCGTATCATTACCAATTTAAATGTGTAATTAATCTCTGCGCCCGTGTGTATGTGCGTGTACGTGGTTTTTCAAATTTGTACACTTTATCCCTGCCGTTATGTGTCGCGTTTAATTATCGATGGCGAAAGAGAGAGAATTATCGTCACCGAATAGCAATGATCTCGATATTAATCGTTATCGAAAAGGTCATCCGGTCTGGTTACGTATATATCGGCTATACTTGACATTATTCTGCATCACGATGCAAATATACGACGATAGCGAGATTAAAGTGCGCTTACGGCAACACGAGTTCTGTATTTTTAGACAAATTACAGCCTGGTCGCGCCACTGGAATTAATCCTCCCGTTCCGCAAGAACGGCTGACGATCATAAACGATTCAGCACTTTCATTCATTTCTATATGATGTTACTCATGTTACCGTATTATCGCGATGAAACGTTCGCATATTAATCGTCACGCGAAAGCGCACGTTGCTTTATGTTGTGTTCGATCGGCATTGAATTACTTTACATGCCTCTGCCGTTCAGCTCGCAAGTGCAGTTTGAACCGTCCGATTTCTGTTATCTGTTAATTGAAATGTATTGCGTCGCAATGAGTTTATTTAATAAAGTATCTGTATTAGAAGTTTCTAGTTTCTCGTTGTTATTGCAAGCTTAAACGGAAAAAAAAAAAATTCCACTAATATATCTGAAAATTTAGATACTTCTAAGAATAATTTTTTGTTAGACTATTAAAATAATTATGTACACAAATATAATAATTAAGCCGTAAAAGATTTTGACATTTCAGCAACTGCGGAAAAAATTCTTGTGAATATCTTAATTCTCATAATGTTAAATATTGAAATGAGATTATATAATGTTAAACTGACTTGCACTCATAAAGAATTTCGTATAGTTTTGTAAAGAAAAATATATTCTTATTATACATTAATAGAGAAACGGTTTTATTTTCAGTTTTTAGTTCTTAAATTGCTTTTGTTTTTTTAATGTTTGAATCTAGTCCTTTCATTTCATAAACTTTATTGTTTAACATCTATTAGAAATATATATATAGATAATTACAAAATTGTCTTAGTTTATTAATTTATATAATCAATACTTTAGTTAATGTTATACCTTTACTATTTAAAAGTTAATCTGAATTCTATCATTACTGCCTCTTATGCCAGACGTTTATCTTTATTTACGTTGCATAAATATTAGTTATTATTTAAAAGGTAAAACGGTTATAAAAACTACACTATCTAATAGAAGATACTTTCAGGTTTATATTTATGTTTTCAAAGTTTTATTTTAGCTTGGGTTTACGAAATATCGAAAATAAAACAGTGTGCCAGTATTGGTAATCTTTCTTTAATTTTTATCGAGTTGAGAAAAGAAATATAGGATAAAAAATAGCAATATCTTCAAATTAGAGATTAGAAGTCGTTAATGTTATTAGTATTAAAACAATTATATATGCTCTTTAGGCAACTGTTATAATATTGAAATAAAAATATAATATTCCGCTGAAATTTATATTATAAGATTATAAAATTCTTTAAAGAAGATTAAATTATATATAAGCGAGAAATTATATTCTTATATGTGAAACAATGATGGTCACAAATGGAATACAGTTTTAATTTGATATTAACGTTTTTTGATACCGTTCTTCCTGGGCAACTTCAGCGTCCTGCATATATAATTCTAATAATTGCTCAATTCAATACCAATAAATTCTATCATTCATTCTAACCATTTTGGCATCATTTTTCAAAGTAAAATTAATTTTAGGTCTGCGTCTAGCTAAAAAACTTTCGGATACCTTTTAATCGAAACCGTTCTTTTCGACGCGTGATTTTAATTAAAAATCCACCCACTTGACGGAAACGCTAGAACGCGAACGTGTTGGCTCACGAACGTTTTCTATCGGCGCGTGGCGATCGCGACGATGTTACCCGCTGCTCGATTACACAGCCAGTTGCGATAGCGTCCGGGATGAAATCGTGGCGTTATGAAATCGCCGGTTGGTACTTATTGAAGTCCATCGATCGATTCTTTTTTTTCCCTTTCTTTCCTCCCCCCCCCCCCATTCGTTTCCTCCGCCGTTGCGCGGACGGACGGCGGGGCGATCGGATTCCGCCTCCGTGAGTCATTCACACACGGTTTTCAGACACGTGACACGCGGCCGGCCGTCATTGATGCCTTGTCGCATGCAAAAACGTATTATGGCTTACGTGCCGCGTTGCGTAAGCGAATCGCGAGCCTTCAGGCTCGTCACGTTCCTGAAGGTGAAAGAGAGAACACGCTAATTGAAGTCTCCGCTCCGTACACGTGACGGGGGCTGACGTCTGTGCGATTTCGCGAAACGCGAGTAGAATTTAGCGACCTATAGTAGTTTTCCTTTGACGAGAGGGCGAGAAATACCGGCCGGGTCATCCCCGAAAGCAGCGCGGCCGCACGCACTTATTTGCTGACTTTTTTACCGATGGATGTATCAATCTCTTCCCCAGCCGGCTCGATTATTCGATTGAACTGGAGCGCGTTTGTATAATTTATGAAAGCGCCAAAAATCTCTCCGACTCTCTAAAGATATGTAAATTTGATAAGGGAAATTAGGTCACTGGTTTTTTTTAATTGTCTGATTAATTTTGATTAAAATTGAAGCCGGCGGGGAATCTCGGTGAGGGGGGGAACGCGACAAACATCTCTTCTTTAATAAGGTGCTCGAGTATATTATCGACGTTATGTCATCGTTACATAACGCGAGGAGCTGTTTCATTAGTCCCGAACACGCCGAAAACACGAGGCTCTATTGTATCGCGCCGGCCGCGGAATCCCATCTTTAGCTCGTTCGTTATCGCGATGGAATTCGATACGAGCGAATCAGAGATCATCATTATCATCATCATCATCATCATCATTAGAAGTCGTTCCCGATTGCGCCAGTGGTTTCCATATACACATTCCGAAATTGCATAATCATCAAATTGTCCCGCAATCGTGGTGCAAACACCAGGGGAAAACGTAAAAACCTCGCGCTCGATATCGCTCGACTTTTAACGTGCTGAAAATGAGCGCCCGAAGACGCGACCTTTAACATTAATTATTGTCATCTGCCCAATTTGTATGGCTTACGTCACGGGAGAATTTTTGTTATCATAAATACATAATGATAAAATATTGTGTAACACGATTAGATAAGACTTTATGGGGTTGAGTATGAATTTTGCACTTTTTCACGTACGCTGCTATCTAGCTTTACTTGCATCGTTCAACATTTTATATTAAATTATATTAGAATAAATTATTCAAATTAGATTTAATTTTAGATTTATTTCTTGCAAGTATATTTTTAAGAAATTTGATAGCTCTGGTAATCATTTGGATATTACGTACAGAAAGATAATGAAAATTACTTGAATTCAGTAAATATTGTTTGCTTTAAATATTTTGTGTTTATCAATCCACAAATCTATCATAAATATTAAATAAGTATCAGATTTATTCAACATGTATTTTGAATCCTAGTAAATTTAAGGATGTATTGCATATATTTTGTAAGTAATAACGAATTATAATTAAAAAATCTACAGATTTTTTTGTACTAGATTTTAAAGTAATAAAAAAAATTTAGAAGTGCAAGCATATATGCTCTGAAAATGTAATTAAGGAGTAAAGATAAAAATTCTGAATTCTTAAATATTTTTTAAATATAAGTACTTTGAATATTCAAAGTAGATAATTTGAAGTTTTAAAAATTGTGACGCAAAGATTACTTGGTTTATAAATAAACAAAATGTATTTGTTTACAGAACAACTAAGCTTAGAATTGAAATTTATATATAAATCATTTGGAATGGTTAAAGTACTTTTACAAGAAATTGCAATATTTCTCATTATTTTTTAAACTTTAATAGTAAATAAAATAATAATGTATTATTAATAAAAATATTATGTTATCGATACAATTTTTATTTACATATAATTTAGTTAAAATATAAATATAATATTAATACATTTCCAATTTTAATTTACTTTGCAAGAACTCCACGTGTAATACATAATTAATACTTCAATCAAGAATATTGTTAAACAGAACAAAAATCCAATTTACTTATTATTCCAACTTTTCTTCGATACAAAATTTTGTAACATTTTTCGAAAGAGTGTGTAAATTCTTCTTTCGAGTCAATTTTTTAGAATTTTTTTTAAATATTAAAAGTAATCGTTAAAAAAAAAGAGAGAAGCAAATCGCTTTCTCAAGCAATAAAACCGATGTTTTTCCGTGCGCGCTGAGAAGTCAGGCACCGATCACGGACGATCACCGTGACCAGTAGACTTGTTATTAAACACTTAGCTCGTCATTCGACGACAATCGACGTCTACTCGTATACCAATATCTTCCCTTTTCGTCGTCGGGCATTGTTGACAAAGCTCGGGGATCGGGAGCGGATCGTTGTTCGCGTGTGTTTTCGAAATCACCGCCGCCGATAAACCCACTCTTGCGCTCGACGGCTATCCGACGCCTAACGCTTTTTGACGTAAGAGGGTCATTGAACGAACGTTGTCAGCGGAGATGAACTTTAGACTCCGGCGTTTGCGTTTGCCCGGGAGAGAGAGAGAGAGAGAGAGGCCCATTGTGATCGTTGCATAACGCGCATCGCCGTCGCCGCTGCCGCCGCGGAGTCATCGCGCGCGCGACGGAAATTGAAGACAATGATGAAACACGTTATCACCCCCCTCCCTTCCTCTCCACCGCTCTCCACCCCGCCGCCCCTCTCGCCAGCCTCCGTAAATAACGTCGAATCGATAGCGCTCCCGTAACAATCTTGCTATTACGCGCTAAGATTACGCCCGTAAGGGGCTGACCGATGCATCCGTCAGGGGATCACCCGATTCAACCAAGGGGGATGCATTTGAACTTCAGATGGAAATAAATCTTTGATGTAACGGATTCTTCGACGATTCTGAGAATTCGACGCGCGACTCTAAATTTACGTACTCGAACAATAGACCTCGCGATGTTTTGTTTTGCTATTTCGAACTAAATGGATCTCGAGTAAACTCTTCTCGGTTCTCCTTGCGATTCCGTAGCGACAAATTTAAAGTGCATTCACGCGAACTCATTATCGAAAGATGTGTTGTATTGACTTAAAGGAGGGGGAGAGAGAGAGAGAGAGAGAGAGAGAGAGAGAGAGAGAGAGAGAGAGAGAGAATGCGATATACCACCCCGCGTCTAAATATAAGCGTACATGTGGGCTTTTACTGTGGCGATGGATTTTATTTCCGTCGTAAAATCAATCTACGAGAAGGGCGAGCGGGCGATATAATTAGCGACGGTGGAAAAAAATGGCCGTCAAATGGGGCGGTTAATGCGCCCTTCGGTCAAAATAAATGCCGCGTTCGTCTTGCGGTTGTGGGATCGATCGCACTTTATTTTCAGGGCGAATCTTCCCCCTTCTCCCTCCCCTCCTCTTTGCGCACGCAAACTAATTGTGCGAATTGAAAAGCGAATTCGGGACGGGATGAGATTTCCGAGAGTCGTTAATTTATTAATTTCGCACCGAGAGAAATGTTTGGTATATTCTTAACTGCACGATAAAATAATTGTGGGTTAGAAGCTTTACTTCTACTATTATTACTGTTGTAATATTCATAAAAATAATAGGGTTACATTGACCAAAATGATTGCAATTATCAACACAATTTGCATAATTTAATTATGGTTTACAGTAGTTTTTAATATTGCTATTTTCAACATAAACTACATTTGTGTTGTTTTAGCCAAGATATAAATTATAACTGTTACAACTGTGACGTATATTTATGCAACTATATTAATATTTCATGTTATTATGATCTACAATTGGATAACGTAATTTTTTCACAGTCGACAGAATTATAAATGTAAGATTATTATTAATAACATTATAATACATTCAATTCATAATTTCAACATGCAGTTATAATTCAGTATTAAACATCTTTTTCTTAGTTTGACACACAGTAAAAACCGTATTTTTCCTTCTTCGATTCTGCAAGTTTTATGCCATAAAGCATAATTATCAAAAAGAATGGAAAAAACAGCAGGCATCGTGGAAGCAAGAAGATTACAAAGTGAAATTGAAAGATCTTTTTTACGAGCCTGACAATTTACGCGTATCGAATTATGTGGCATGTTTTCCCTCTTGTGTTCTGTATAGCGTCTTAAGCTATAATTACATTCTTTGTTTTGGAATGCAAGCTGCGTCAAATGTAAGCTCAGTTGCGTGCCAAAAAAAAGCAGGCCTTTGTTCGCGTATTTTGACAAACGCATGACGAAGACTAGACGAGAATGTTTTCCATCTCTTCCTGCGAATGTTGATTCATTTGTGTTTTGAGATACCAACGAGATTACATCAGTCGCGCATGAATATTCCCCGGTGTTTTCGGCATTGTCATCCGCCACGTGTGCTTGTTTGTGCTTTCACAGTCTAATCGAAGTCTGGCAGGAGTTCAGCTCGAGTCTAAAGTCCCACGTGAGAAATCTTCGTAAAAACGACAATTATACACAGTAGAATAACGGAGAAACACGTAAAAAGACGATTAATAAGCGCTGCTATTAAATAAAACTCGCGTTCTCCGATTCTTTTATTTTCTGCCGTCGTGACCTCGCGGTCTACGACAAGTGCATTCGTTGCGCAACGCCATGCAATCACGGGCGAATTACGTCGCGAAGAAGATTTAAAGTAACCTTATTTCGACCCAAGAATAATAACCTGGTTTTTAAACCCCTAGCGTCAGAAGAATAAAGTTCACGTGACAACAAATCCTTTTTTTACTGATACGAAATCTGTATCTACCTTTTATTTGAAGATTCCGAGACCTAATTTCGTACAATGGAAACAAAATTATGATTCATGTATTACTAATCTGATGAAACTGGCTGTAGTGTAGAAATCACCTCAGGTGAACGTTGACGTAATATAAAAGGTCAAGAGAGTATGGTAAGAGTGCATATTATAAATTCGAATAATTGAATTGAAAGTTTTGAGATTTAAGTTAACGAGTATAATAAATCTATTATATGTTTATGTTTATGCAGTACAAAAAATTTATAACACGCTTCTGTAGATATTTATTTTAATATTTATAATATGATAAAAATAAAACATTTTTAATAATTCTGGCAGAACAAATATAAATAATTTTAAAAGCGATTGAGCTTCGTTTTAAATCGCTATAAAATGGATATTACAATATAACTCTATTTTTTATAGATCAGTCATAATTTTATAAATACGCCATAATCAGTTGTCTAATATGATTCTTTGTTTAATCCTTTCTTGGTTTCTCCTTTTATTATTTACAAATAATATAGAAATCTGTATGAATACATAATGTCCTTAACTATTAATAAATTATGGAGAAATCAATGTATAATATATAATTAATTAATGTAACAATGGTATTTGTAATTGAAGTGTAAAACTCGGCGTGATTGCAAAAAAAAAAAAAATAGGGTGACTAGATTTAAAGAAAGCTCGAGATGGACGTAACGTATTTCGGAATTTGCATGCGTTTCTCGAGAAAGTGGGAGGTTGGACCTTGTTGCGTGAATCCTTTAAGCGAGATACTCTATATTTCCTTTTCGCGGAATCTCGAGCATTGTACTCCGCTCCCCCGATCTGGGAATATTCCTTCACGCTTTCGCCGCTTGACGCCTCTCGCGGACCAGGCGGCGGTATATAATAATCTGCGGGGCAATCGCGAAGGCGTTTCCGAGTAACGACTCGCAATTATCCGCCCGGGACGAGCGTCATCGTCGAGCGATATCGCCGACCTTGCGCGTCGCCCCGCGCGAAATATCGCTCGGCCTGGGGCGAGCGTTGAACTTTCGGTCGGCTGTGAAAAACGGCGGCGAATCGCGTCTTTCGGCCACGAAGACAACGACGACGGCAGAGAGCGGGGAAGGGGTTTCCTCCCCTTGCGTTCTTCTCTTCTCCCCGATTGATTTGCCGCCGCTTGGTGCATCTCTCGCGATAATAGTTGCGTCACGTTGCGCAATCATTGTTTACGCCGCGCCGTTAGCAATAATGTCTTGCTTGAGCTTGAGGCGCGCGCGCGAGAGCTCGTTTTATAAATACAAGGGGTTTTCATGCGCGGCCGCGTTTCTAGACCATCCGAGGCACGTCATCCTCCTCAAGGCGGCGCATCGTAACAACGGAAAGTTAATACTCGCCGCGTTACGGATTTGGATCCGCAAAACGCGGGTCTCTCGCTCCAGTTTCTCGAGAGTGCGAGAGAACGAGCCGATCAAAAGTGGAGCTCGGTCACACGCACGGCGGTAGATTCGACGAAAATGGCGGGGGGAAATGCCGAAAACGATCGATATTTTTCCTCCCCCTTGCTCGTTATCGCCTCGTTTTTACTCGGCCGATTTGAAAATGTTTAATGACGAAGCGGCCGCAGTCCGACGCGCCGAAACTGCAGGTGCCCCGTTCGCGCAGCGCATTCGGATTCGCGGCACGGTGCATATGCACTCCTTGCGAGTTTGCATTCCTCGCGATTCATTGTCTCCGACCGATTGTTTGACACTTTGCGGCTGACACGAGCGGTGCCGGACGCGGTTCGACGACCGCAGCGCATCCTCTTATCAAAACACGGCCGAGTATTTTCGCAGCGCGCGCGGTGCGGCGTCTAGACTTTTATTAAATAAACACACGGCCGTGAGAGAGCGAGCCTGCCGTTACGGGACAAATTGCGCAGAAATTGTTTAACACGATGCGCCCGTCGAATTTGGCGACATTTCATCGGCTACTATTACTTACATTGTTGTATCAATATCCAGTAGTGGAGGAACGTTGTGCTCAATTTTTATACATTCAAACATAATAATAAAGAAATCTTAACAATTTTTTTTAAATAACATACGTTCTTAAATTCAAAATTTTATCATACAGCACAGAAAGATTGCAGCAACATTTTGGCAACATTTCAACGCAAGATTGCAATATTGTATAAAATGTCCGCTTTCAGAAATATTGTTACGTAATATTGTAGCAATATTGCAGTAAAATATGTATGCAATATTATTTAGAAAAAGGTTATTCAAAATAATTCATCCAATTTTAAATAACTATTTTGAATTTAACAAATACAGAGTGATTAGTGAAACTTCAACCAAAAGATAAACTTTGCAAGTTTTGTCTTTTATATAAGTACATTTATAAGATGAGAGGCAAAACTTGTAAAATTTATCTTTTGGTTGACGTAATCACTAATCACTCTGTTGTTAAATTTAAAATATATTAGTTATTAAAAATTTTGGTTGATGTCACTATAATCACTCCGTATTTGTTAAATTTAAAAATAGAGTTATTTGAAATAATTTTGAATAACCTTGTACTTTGTTATACACAAATCTACATAACAATAGTTTTACACACAAAGTAAAACTACTCCAAAATGCATGTATCTCTATAGACGACAATTTTTAAATAATATAGAACGATCACCTTCACACTATTTTTAAAAAGTTACTGTAATATATTTATTCAAACTGTGTATTGAATATTAATTTGATCTATTTTCACTATTTTAATAATATTTTAAAATGTTGCTGCATCATTGCTGAAGTATTGAATATTGTAAAATAATGTCTTTGCAATATCTCTGAAACATTACATCGCAATATGCAATGTTGCAACGTTGCAGGAATGTTGCTGCAAGCTTTTGTGCCGTATGGGTTTACTTTTCGAAATTAAGAAGCCTTTACAATAATATCTTAATTTTTCCAACTATAAAATACGGATTAAACATTTTTTACTGTAACTTTGTTATTAATAAAAAAAAATATATATACGTTTGCTTGTCGCTGTATTCCTCAATATCTGACGTTTTGATTAAAAAGTGATTTGTTACAGAAAGTTTATTTTTATGAAGGTTACAGGCCATCGAAGTTAGTACGTCGGGAGTACGCTGTACTATATCCAGTATGCCGTTTTTAATTAGTATAATTATTTCTTCCAATTCGTTAGGCAGCGCGTGCAATCTTGGAAATGTGTCGGCGTACGATTTTAAATTGATTCTGGCACTCGACAATAACGCCGTTAACGTGATCGATAATCGGCGTTGAGGAGGAAAACGCGCGGGTTCCCCCGTCCGCAACGATGCGCTCATCGCTCGTTTACTCAACCGGTCGTGGATGCCTAATTAGAATCGCTCGCTCGAAATAGTATCTCGCCAATTAACGAGTTAGTAATAAATCACCGCTTTTACCTAGCGCTGTGAAATTACGTAAGCGCGCGATTAACATACTAACTGCACTTTGCGCGCGCGAATGCATATGTTTGCCTAGCTGCTGGCGTTGCATCTCGTGGTATAATCTTTCGTGGTATCTCCGCACGTATTTTTCGACCTCCTGGTTTAATCGCCGCAATTAACGCCGCTCTTCTTCGGAAACGGTATCGATTATTAAATACGAAGTTGATGACCTTATAAATTTTATTTTTACACTCTCTCTCTATCTTTTCACACAGAAAAATATCAGTTCTACTGCCAAGAAAAGCGATCATTCAGCTTACTTGTTTTCTTTCTGGTAAGTCATCTTTAAGACATGGTTATCTTTAACGGAGAATATTTTTCTGATAGTTCCTGAAATATACTCTTCACAAATTTTAAAGAAACACATTTGTCACGCAGTAAAAAAATTGTACTCTTTCGAAGAATGTTATAAAATTGATGTCGAGGATCAAAATAATAATCAAATTTTTATTTTAACTTGATATTCTCGATTGAAGTATTAAATCATTGGAATAGATTTTAGATAAATTTGACGTTTGCGAAATATTAAGTATTATTTGTTTTTTTCTAATATTCCTTTGAAAGAATTTTTGATTATCGCTTAAAAAAAGAAAATTAAAAATCGAGAAATCACTCTTCTTAACACGAGAACAACATTGATTTGCTTGTGTAAGCTAAATCGGAGGGAAATTTTTTATAAGCGATTTACATTTTAAATTGCCCTTATCCATTATTCCTTGCGTTCACAATGAATATGAATTTATCGCGAAACTTATCCAGTCAAACGTCAACTCTGTTCTTTATCGCATTGAATTTCATTTTATTTGTAAAAATTACAAAGTGCGGGAAAAGGACACGTCTGCCGCTCCCTCGTTTTCGCCTACGCATTCGGTGGTAAACACAGTTCGAATTAACGGCGGCGGCGTTATCAAAGCCGCGCGATAAGACAGAATGCAGAAACGACGGACGCTCGCGTTGACAATTTCGGTGCTGCTCGGACCGGCCAGCTCGGGGATTCCCCTCGAGGTGCGAAATTCGCACCGCCGCCGCATTCTCACGGACGCGTTTTCTTTCCATGCATGTTTGTCTTTCTTTTCTTTCCGCGAGCGTTCCGCAAGACGAACGCGCGAAATGTCGCGACATTCCCGGCGGCGGCGGTCGGTTATATTTAAATCCCACGGTATTATGCATATGGTGTTACATCATTCCCTCTTCACAAATTCCTCTTCACTGTATCTTGATTAAAATAGCAAAATTGCGCAAACTCGTCGCGCAGGATGATAACGGGGCGATTTGCTGCAGCGCGCGTGCAGCTGCATCGTAACCGTGATAAGGGCGCCTGTGTTATCAATTCCTGACGGAGACGACTGCAAATATGTTTGCGCGACGCTCGAACTGCAGCATTGTGCTCTCGCTCTCTCTTTCTCTCTCTCCGCGTCGTCTTGTTATTCGGGCACCGTGCACCATCTCGATGCTTCCACCTCGCCGACTTTGGACTTTACGTTTATGTATTGTTGCCGCGATAAGGCGACGACCGGTGTATTCCGTCGGCCGTCGGGATCCCGATTTCCATATCGCGTGTAAAAAGAAAAGGAGATTTGACTTGATTGAAATTTCAATTAAGCCCAACTTGCGTTTAATAAAAATTTAAATAGATCACTCAATTTGAACGTAAACTGAAGCTGAGCGGAATGGAATTGAAATGCAATTTTGTTCTCCGGTTTTATTTTAATCATTCGATTCAATTGAGGATAATGAAGTTGTCATTTTCGTTCGCGTCCTCTTGCGGGGCGCGAGGGGAGGACGAAGGGGGAGCCGCGGGTGGACGAATCCGCATTTAAAGCCGTTCATCTGAAATCTTTCGCGTCGATTGCTCCTCGAGTTGTCGTTCGCGCGACACTAGTTTGGATTTAGGTCACGTGAAGAGGCCGCCGGACTGTGCTATTGTAATGCGCGAGAGAGTCACACTTATCGCGTGTTTATAGAGTTATTGCGGCGTTCGCGGTGAACCGTGCAGTCTCTCCCCCCCCTCCCTTGCCCCTCCCCTCACAGATAAAAAGACGGAGGGAATAATTGAAAAATCTCTACCGATGTGTGCCCGCGACGATTGTTGCGATTGTATGTACGTTGCACTTGCAGTCACACCGCGAGCTGCGATTATGCAACGAGCGAGTGATAAATATCAAGCGAGGCGCGGTAATAAACAGCGCTGTTTTTCCTTTATCTCGCATCGCCTTGAAAGTTTAATTCTGCTTTATGTTCTGCGTATTAAATTAAAATAAGTTTTCTTACAGTAAAGCTTGTTGTGTTCGATGGTTAATCGCTGGAAGAAAGTTGCACGCGCCGGAGTTCGGAAATCCGGCGTCGCAGAGGAAAGGAGCGCACTCTCGTTCGGGGAATATCTTTATTATCTAAACGTAAATATTGAAATGAGATTACTATCGCGCTTATACACAAAGGAATTTTGTATAGTCTTATCGAGAAATACATTCCCGTTATTCGATGATAGATTTTATCGGTCGAGAGGAAAAGAATATCAGATGGAAAATATTTGCAGAGACTGAGAATTGTGATTTTTTTAATACTGTTGTTATCAAACGATATATCGTGCTCTTTTAGATGACTATTATAGTATTAAAAATATAATCATTTTGCTAAAGCTCAAGATTATTAAACTCGTAAAAAAATTGTTGCTTTATATTATTTTAATGTGTGACATAATGGGATTGTTAATGAGAATATATTAGTTTTAATTTGATTTTTTTCTGGACGACAAATCGCGCGTTCGATTTTAGAGAGTCACGAGTGTGTAAGTACAGAACATCGCCAGATTTGCGTGTTATAGCTTCGTCCATCGAACTGTCACGATTGGATGGACAGAAACATTTTCAAACGAAGCTTCGCACGGCATCGATCTTCGTACGAGCAAATGTATACTCGTACACGCGTATGTATGTACATACGTTTTCCCCGGGTCGCGTGTTTCAGTCTTCCTCCGCTCACTTCTTACCATTAATAACGCCCGATGTACTCGATATACGGACAACTTTGCGCTCCCGATACGATTCCTCCGGAGGAGCGTCAGGAACGCGATAACGTGTGGCACGCGCGCACATGCGGCCGGCTATAGACTAAGGTTAGGTAATTGACGTAATCGTCTCACAATAGGTCACAGTTCCGCAAATAGAAGAGCTTTATTCATAGCCGCAAGTCGCGTTTTTCCATTGTAGTAAAATTTATTTATCGTCGCACGAGACCCAGAAATAGAATCTCAAAGGGAAGCCCGGGCTTTATTAATATCCCCCGATTTTCGCAGGTCAATCGGATCGATCCTCCTCTCCGGAAATACGCTCCAGCTCCACTTCCGGTTCAAGCACGCGCCCGACAACGATCTGAGATTCGCACTCGGGATAAAACGGAAGGGGAGAGGGGAGGGAGAGACCGAGCCCGAACGGGGGGTGACGCCGGATTTCTTTGGGTCGCGCGCTCCTTTTTTTTTTGCCTCCCCCTCGCGCGGGTGGTTGACATAACGGCCGGCGACACGCGAGTGTTTGCGAGGGGAATCTGGCGCCCGCTGCCGCTCCGGCGACTCGAAGAAGTGGGTTTCTGGAGCAGAAATGCCCGTGGAGGCCCGCGGGCGGGGGCTGCACGCTCCGCGAGGTCCGCGCGACGGCGGAACGGAGCCGCGGCGCGAGATAAGTGTTACGCGCGCGGCATGTAACGCGAATTGGCGCCCGTCGGGGCTCGCCTTCCATCGCGGGCCACCGGTCTATTTATTTATCCCCTCCCCTCCCCCCTCGAGGCGTTTATCACTCCAACGTCCGACAATAGCGCTGCTACCGCGATGATAATTACGGGGGACGTCGCGTCGCGCAACATGCCATTTTTTGTACAAAAACTTTTTACATTCTCATTCGACAATATGTCGTTCAATCGATTCTAGTCTTAATATATTATAAAATGTTTAATATGTTTGGAAAAATGTAACGGCACACCGAGAGAAAAAAATAGTTGCATTAACCATAATTTATAGTTATTTTTGGCCGTAACAATATTTTTACAGTTAAATTAACAATATAAATTAGAGTTAACTTAACACTATATTATTGTTACAATAGCTATAGCATTCGTTCATACAACCATATGTATGGTTAAACGTACCATAATTGTGATTTATATATGGTAGAATATTTGCATGGTAGAATATTATGTATGGTAGAAATTATTATGATTTATAGTAAACTTTTTAGTTTATAGTAAAATTTTTACCCTGTTTGAAACAACTATACATATATGGTTATTTACATTATAGTAATAATAACTATAAAAATGATATTTTCAACTATAATTATTTTATTATGCAATTATAATTGCAAATACTAGACACTTTTCTATCAGTGCATAATAGATTGAAGGGAAGCAGGGGTGATAATATGGTTCCTTCCAATAAAACCAATTTTAGAAATTGATTTTGTTTAAAAAATGTTGTTTTATTATAAAATCAGGTAAAATAAAACAAAAATATTGTAGAATATAAAATCCACACACACAATATAATGTCAACTATAGATTAGCAATAGAACTAATAGAATCAGCTGACTATAATACTATGACCATCTTCTCTATCACTGTATTATTTACAATAGATTTTCAGAGTATTATCGTTAAAACGCATGACAAACATCCGTTTGACATTTCCAACGGATAAATACGCTCCGAAAATATTTACATTCCGCGATCTCATTAAAATTAAGAGCAAAGATCGTGGAGATTCCGCAAAGTGACGGTTCAACTCCTCGTTAACGAGCCCGAGACGGCGATAATTATGGACGCCCTTCGCTCTCTTTCTTCCTTTCTTTCTCTACGAAATATCTCTGCATAAAGACGCCCACGAGTTTTGTGTATTACGTATCTTCGCGCGCCGGGATGATTATTTTTAAGCTCGTCCCTTTGACACAGTCGAGATACGCAAAAATAAAAGATACGCGCAGAGGTCCGATCGAGCGTGTCTTCAATCTCACTCTCGTCGATTCCCTCATGCAATCCGGGAAAACTACGTACGCACGGTAGTGTGTGTCAGTCTCGAGATCGATCGACCAGCTAATAGAGCGCGAACAAAAAAGGGGGAGGGGATATAATTTAAATTTAAATTAAAGGTAATTAGTTTTAATTAGTTTTTAATTGTTTAGTTTAGTTAAAGGAATTCAGTGCAAGTTTCCATTAATTCGTGGACTATTTGTATCAAAATCGCAATATCGCGACAGCGACAAAAGTATTTAAACAAGTTGGATGTTTTATAATTTAGAGTCTATCGATTAACTAACACATATTTCGGCGAGATGTGAAAACGTTATTGAAATCAGATCAAAATAAGAATACACGAGAAGCAGAAAAATGCCAATTTTTCAGTTAAAACGAGCGTTCAGTCAGTAATATTTCAATATCAATTTTTTAAGTTTTATAAACTGCACGCCACTTTGGAATTGTCGAAATTTGAAATATACAAACTGAAGCTAAAAATAATATTTAAAATTAACTTAAGAATAATTATCTGGGATGTTTTTTTATATCCCGGCATCGGAAAAATGGAGTTCACGTCAAATGTATGTACATATTTATTGATTCAAAATCCATGCTTTTTATTTAAAAATTCCGAGATCCAATTTGTAGAGAAAAAAGTTACAACTTGTTTATAATACCAATTTTTTAAATCATCTAGACCGCAAATACTCCAGATGATCATCTATTGTAATATAAAATCAATTAAACACGATGAAAGTTATTATAAATGTAATGAGATTGAGACTTGAGTTGCAAAGTATTACGACCTTTAATTAATATCTTAATATCTTAGATTCTGTTTGCCTTTTTCAGAAAATATTAATTAAATTTATTTATATTATAAATACACAATGTTCTTAGATATTGATAAATTATAAAACAATAATAATATATACAGTATATAGTTAATAACAATAATTTTTAATTGAAGGTTTAAAAATCACCTTAGATGGCCATTTACGCAAAAATGGGGTGACTATTCCTGGGTTAAATTGATTGTCAATTTTAAAATGACACTAAAAGCACTCGAAAGTATTTTTTACCAAAAATATCACCTTAATCAGGGTTCGAATTTGGAATCCTTTCGTGAAATTTAAAATTATTAAATAATCTTTAATGATTTTATATTGCTTGCTTATATATAAAACAATTATTGTTAAATAGAATATATTAGGATCGATTGTTCCAACTTCTTGGCAAACTTACCTATCAGGTAAATATATGTTTGTCTCTATTTATTTAAGAAAAGAAATGAAGATACACATGCTTACCTGGTAGGTAAGTTTACCACGAAGGTTGGAACAACCAGCCCTTATTTAATATCTACTGATTTTTTTCTACGTCTATATGTTTCTACATTTATGCTAAAAATTATTAATTTTATATTTGTCATGCAAAAAATTAGATGGAAAATTTTTCAAGACGAATAAAAAGTAGAAAATGAATATTAACGTGTGCACTACGATCGTACGAAGCGTAATTTTGATCGTCTCTCGCGGAGAGGAGACGTGACATGGTTGCTACGCACAGTAATGCTTCACGTCCAAGGTATACCTATGTCTGTAACCCGCTCGCGCTTTCTTATGTAAGAATCTGTCGCGTTCACCACGTGTACCGGCGATCACGTTATACCGGGCAGGTCGATAAGAGCCTCGCGCGGACACGTGCGAGCCTCTTGTGATCGCAGCCGTGACTCTTCACCCAAGCGCGCGGTTCCCCGAACACGAGGGAGGCGCGTGACTCGACGTCGTGGAACAATTCACGTAAACAGAGACGGCGGACGGACACACGCGTGTAATCGCGCACGTGAAACACGCTCGGACGGACGCGACGGCGCGCAAGAATTCCTCGCGAACGCTCGAGGAGAAATTCGCGTCTAATCGCATGTCTGTGCACGGATGAATGAATATCTCACCCGAATAGCGGTATTCTCTGTAATTCAGGACGTGCAAGAGGGCAAGAATGCCCCGACCCGAGCCGCTCCCCGCGGCGCCGAATCGCGCAGAGAGCTCTCAGGAGGATCTCAAAATCGTTTCAAGCTTTCGTATTTTGTGTGCGACGATTCTCACGGGTGCCAGGATTCGGCAATATTTCATACGAAATGTGGCGTCGGCAATAGCATTTTCTGAAATCCAGTAGAAGCGTTTAGGAAAAGTTTGAAATCATATTGAACGTTGCAGAAAGCTCCGTCGCGTGAAATAATTAGCGAGTCCTTTTATTACTAATATTTTATTACTGTTATTATTAGAATTAGTATACGTATCGTTTAGAAAGATCTAATAGCAATAATAGTAGTGCTATTATTAATAATTAATGAAAGAATTTTTCGGAGATGAATCGTCAAGATTGAGCTCAAAGGTGAAAATAAATAATATATGTTTTGACAATTTTATTTAGTTCTGTTTAATTTAATTAGATATTTTTAAGAGAAATACAATTTTTCGCAGTAGTTTAATCAATCCAGTAATCTTTTGGCAAAATATCAGAAAAGTTGCAGACTTTGACGATAGTCTTTCAGCAACTTTTCTATAAAATTTCAAGTGTAAGAACCATGAGCACTTCGCTATTTCAAAGCTATTCCTAAAATGTTGCAGGCAATATTTCGCAATTTTGTGAAATACCTCACTTTTCGGTCGAAACATTTATTTCTCCGCGCTATACCACGAAATTCACTGCGCCGTGATTCGCCGTATGTATTTCATACGTCACGTGTATTTCTTCATTTTTCCGATTCGAACTTTCGCTCGAAGGTTTACCACAGTTTAATTCTCGTTTGCGATGTCTCGGAAAAATTCCGTTGCTGCGTACGGGGCGGGCGTTTCACCGCGAAAGCCCAAGCGGGGAATATTGAGGCCTCAATGAATTGCCTTCTTTGGCGATTCGATTGGCGACAACGAAAGCTCGCGAATGAGTCGCCCGTAAATATAACGACACACTTAAAAATAGTTCACCTCGTGCGGTGGCGCATCTCGCGCGGACACGCGTAAATCAGCCCGATGCTCGGCGGAACGAATTTCGATTCGGAGTTTTGCTTTCGATTTTCCCGGTGCCTCGTGGTCAACGCGATTCGTGCCGACCACGCGAATTTGACGCGGACACGCGTCGTTGCCATTCGATTTTTGCGTTCGCGAAAATGCTCTTCGGCAATTCTTTTTTTTTGTTCCATCAACAGATCGGCGAATCTTGGCACCTCAGTGTAGCTTTTTGCTAAATTCGTTTGAAATTCAAGTGGACCCAAAATGTATTTGATTTTTTCTTAATAATATTTTATTTAAATACTTTTTACTCTGGTATATTTTTTTGGTTTTGTACCAGATGCCCTATATTTCTCTGCGTGAGGTTTACGTTGCTGCAATTTGTATATATATTTACGTCGTGCGTATTTCTTAATATCTTACGACTCGAACGCGGCGCGTTCGTATCGCCGCTCGTTTAATTCTCGCATCGATTTTGATTCAGGCTCGGTGGAGGAATGACGCATATACGATAGCGCAACTGAGGCAGTAATTATACGTTATAAACATTGCCATTATCCCGGGCATAAGTGCTCCCACCTGGGGTCTCCGAACAATGTGACTGGACACGGAGACCTTTGCGGGATTTGTCTTGCCCAACTCGCGCCGACCTAAACAAAGTGTCGTAACGCGCGGCCGCAAACGAGCGAAATTATCGTTAACGGTAAAACTAGCGACAGAAATATTCGCCGCGGCGGAGCCTGCGATCTAAAATTAATTCTCATTATCCTACACGCGGCCGCCGCCGCGCTGTAGCCGGCGTGTAATCGCCGAGAAAATTCACCGCCCCATAAAACGCGGAACATTTATATTCCCCGCGAGGAGCCTTCGTCGAGGCGACGCGCGCGCACTTGCGTCATCAAGCGTGAGAGGAAGGAGGAAAAAAAAGCGAAGGAAAGACCGTAATGCTAATATAAACGGTTACTTTCCACGTCCTAGATTTGGCAAGTGCATGCGCGAGCGTAATTCTAATGATTTTTTGCTGTTTTATCTAACGTAATTTCTTATTCCTCGCTTTCCTTTCCTGAATTCGTCTTCGAAGATCGCGCTGCGATTAACACGCAAAACACGCGCGTGACTTCGAAGAATTTTATTCGGACGGGAAAGCAGTTTAAGTTGAATACGAGAAAGAAAAAAGAAAAGTAGAAGATATGTATCTGCATTATATGTATATATTTATATAATTTTTGTATACTATACTTTATAATACTATATTTTATAATATACACAATATATACATATATATATTTTTATTTATTTATTCTTTGTTCAATATATATTTTTTATTTTTTATTTAGATAGGAAAGCATACAGAAAAGTTTTAGCGCCATTTTAATTTTAAGATGTAACGTATAATATATTAATTCTTCCGTAATTGTAAATCTAATTTAAAAAATGAGTGCTCGCATTATTGCAGAGTAACGGCGAATTACCTTAGGCCCAATTATTGCCGAATATATTTCAAGAGATATTTTTGTAATTATTGTACAACAAATTGTTGCGAAGAAAAATATTACATTAAATTGTACAATTTAATTATTATACAAACGTTCTCGAGTAAAGATTTTAGAAAAGAAAATTTGAAGCAGCACGCATGAAGCATGATACTATTGATAAATAATTGAATAACATTAATCAAAATTATTTATCGAAAATTCATACGTTATAATTACAAACTTCTCTTGGTGGTAAAATGGGAATATACTGAATGACATAATCAAAGTACGATACTATTTTGCTAGCTCATGTCCCCTTAAATATTAATCCACCGGATAATGTATTCATATCCCGACGGATATCGGCTTGTTGGGGGAAACGCGTTGGCTCGCCGAGGTTTCGCAGCGAGCGCAAATGCGGCGTAGGCGATCTCGGCGTACCTATTATGTCACAACTCCTAGTTCGCAGTGGCAGGGTATAGAGCCGGGTCCGTGAACCCAAGATCAGCCGGCGGCGCACGTTGCACAGGCGCACGTGACCGGTTCTCTCCTCGCCAGTTTTTTTTTCCCCTGACGTCACTTTTCTTCCTCACGAGGATTTTTTCCTTCGGCCGGGATAACTCCCGCGGGAAACACGCCCGCTTTTCCCGACGCCTTTCATACCTCCTCCTCCTCCTCTCTGTCCCGCTCCTTCGTATTATATTCCCGCCGCGTCCCAGGCCATCTTGCGGTAAATAGCCGCTCGGTGCTTATCTCCCAGTCGTAAAACAGCAATCCGTGTTACACCGTTATGCGCATCACTTATCTGAAGTAACATGATCGGAGTAACGCGGAAAGATGATGTTACTTTTAATGTTCCGCGATTATTCATTTCCAGTTGTTATGTAATCATTAAGTAGAAGGAGAGAATAAAGCAGCGATTGCTTTCGCAATCTTTATTATCAGCATTAAGGGCATTGTATGTATTGTTTCGACACTAAGAAAAAGACTTATATTTTTATGTAAATTTTTTTTAGAAAATATGCGGACAATTTGTTTTTAACTTTGTATGCATAATAATACATATTTTGTCTATAATTATTAATTTTTTTTGCAAATAAAAGTAATAAAAATTATATATTCTAAAAATATATATTTGAATTGTCTGCTTATAAAAATTAATTTAACATTTAATTTTATAACGATGTTTATTAAATATTTATCAAATAGTTTAAAACGTATATATAATTTTCATAATAATTATTTTGCATCAATATAAAAAATAATTGTTTGAAAAGTTATGTATATAAACTATTTAATAATTTTTATTTTTAAATTAATATTTAAAGTGTATTATAAATATGAAGTAAATTGACCGCATAGTTTCAAAAAAAATTTACAAAAAATATCTTTTCCCAGCTCTTCAAACGATAACATGCTTTCAAATTGATTATAAATTTATTGTGATATTACTATTCTGATTCGGAGTTTAAAACTGTTTTGAAGACCGATGTACGTTCGCAGAAAGCGGCGCACAGTTTGAAGAATTAAGAAATATATAAATGTGCACGAAAAATATGAGGCACTGTTCAGCGCTGTGACCAGTCTCTGTTTAGTTCCCGTCTCTACTTTATTGTGTTATTTACGTAACACTATTCTCACTTACTATTGATTATTCGTTGAGAAGCTCGGTAATGTTTCCTCTTTGTTGATATAATTTTAAACGATACACTTTTCACATAATACCGAAGGTGTTATTTCCGCGCGCTAAAATAATCAAGCGCGAATATGTCGTGCCGCCCATGCCTCATTATTCGCGCGGTAATGGCGCTCCCATGTACCATATATACATACGTAGGCACACGCTCGGCGAGGTGAACGGTGCGCGTGTATACGGCACCGTTACACGGCGTAGACAATCTTATCTAAATATTTGCATGTCATTGCGGGATTTCAGCCCTCCCCGTCTCATCCGCGCGACGGTAATCTCTTATTTCGATTTTATCTGCGTTACGTAATCGCATTCCAGCTGCGCGCCGCTTTCTGCGAACGCACGTTGGGGGTTCGCCCCGCGTGGGGGGCGCGAAAGGGCTAATTTAATTTAGATCCACGTTCAGCCACGCCGGATCCCGTTTGTATCTGATTAACTCGCATTGTGACCGTTTTAACCGGACCGGGTTTCGCAATGTGAAGCAATATGAAATTTCCGTGGAAGAGATTTTTCTGGAAGCGAGAGGAGGAAAGCTTCAATTTTATGGGAGGAGAGAAGAATAGAGAACAAAGTTATTATAGATGAAATTATATCTGCAATAATAGGGTTTATATTTAGACTAAATATAAAGACTTTTCTTGCAAAATATCTTTGTTGCCAATATATATTTTTTACACATTGTTCTCTAAAAATAAATATAATAAGACTAATTTGATTAACAAAAATAAGTCACTTTGCTAAAACGTTTTTTTTTCTACCGATGTTTGTGTATGTAAATCGAACTTGCAAACTAGCTATGTATATCTTCCTATTAATCAATATTTATCACACATTAAAAAATTATGGTAAAATATGTTAAAATAATAATATAATAAAATACATAACGCAACATTTATATGTATATAAAATATTATATAAACGTTAATAAACGTAGCGACACTCATCGCACATTAATGTTGATGTATTTTAACATATTTTCCTCACCTGTGATTATATGTCGTTAATTGTTATATATATATTTTATCGCAATATCTTATGGAGCACCCAGAAATCTGTTATTTACGGCAATGTGAATAATTTATGAAATCAATTAATTTGTCATCGATAAAATCCTGCAATTAAATTGTAGTGCGATATTCCTGTGCTTGTTATTACAGCAATTAATCATCCCTAGTGCGATAAGAATCGCTTTTAGAGTAGTTGCACGGAGAAAAAAGATTAGTTTGAGTTAGATGCAGCAGCAAGATACAATATATAGTAACTAAATTTTAATTTTGACAGCAAAAATTTTGCTATTACACATCGATTTTGACAACTCTTTTTTCTTCGTGTGTACCAAGATAAATGTCCTTAAATACGAAAACAAAATCGGAAAGAAATACCATAGGTATTTTGTATATGTTTATGATCATATTATTAATGATTACTTTAATAATTATTAAGCTTGGTGTTCAAAAATATAGTTAATAATAGTTAATTATTAATTTCAAAATAATAGATTGGATTGGTAAACTTTTCATGTCAACTTTCGAAAGTTTAGTCGAGTACTCTTTAGTAGTTTCTGAAAAATTATGTCAGTTGACTTGAAAAATATTGGTTTATACATTTTCGGAATATTAATATTAATATAATAAACATTCAGTCAAAACGAATTATTCAAATTACATCGTATAAATAATAGAATGTACGTACAATAAAAATAAAGGGAATGAAAAGTTGTTATCCGTTGTTACAGAAAAGATTTTATGTACTGCAATTATCGTCCGTAAAAGTTTGGCAAATTTAAGATAATTTTTAATATTCTTTTAATGTACTTTTAGAAGATATTTTCGCTGTTTGCTTCAGAGTTCTTTTTTATGTTATATTCAGTGATTATTCTGACAACAAATTCATTCCAACACTCAAATTCATTGACGCTGTTGCTCTTTCAAAGTTGTTTACCAATTGTTTTCTTTTTGTAGTATTGTACTTTCCACAATCGGTTGAATAATAATCGTCGCTATTAGATGAATCAGGGAACCAATTTTTCATGATGTCTACTATTAAAAACAAGCAAAGTTCGTCTAACAGACACATACACATATACAAGAATGCAATAATAAAATCAAATAGAATAAAATAAAAATGAAATTTAAGCCAAAAAAAGATTAGTATTTAAAATAAATTAATAAAAATAAATTAGTCTTGAACGAATTCAAAAATAAAATATCTCAATTCACATCTGATTTTTAGAGAAAAAAAAAAAAATCTATCAAATGAGAGTTATAATCATAGTTTTAGTGTAATATAATAAAAAAAGATTAGATTTATAAAATCATAACTAAAATTTGTAACGTACTTTTAAAAACTTTTGTTGCTTTGTTTGAAACTTTCTTACTATCGAGTAATTTCCAAGTTCTTACAATTTTCCATGTTTTTAAATTTTTTGAATTTCTTACCGATGTCTTTGCTTTGATTTTTAGCGTTCGCTTCTTAATTGTACGTTGTTCGGAATCATATTTTATATCGCCCGACTTGGAATTGTAACTGCTAGAAGACTCGGCATAGCAACTCTCTGATGGTTTTCCTATTATAAAGTTACATATAAGTAATGTGTGTACACGTGGAAAAGAATTATGTATTAACAAACATTAATCTAATTGAAAATAATTTTATTAATTTAATTTTATATTTCACGCTTTTATCTTAAAACAAGTATTTGTTTGATTAATATTCTTATTGAATTAGTAGAATAATTAACAAAATTTATACAAAATCATAAAAGAATAATTAACATAATTATTTTTATTTTATAATATTATTAATATCGTTAATACATATTTTTTGCAATTAAAATTAATCTTGATCTGTCGTATTGGCCTAATTAAATCTACATTTGGTTTTTGGAGTTAAAACGATTAGTCAAGAGTCTGTTAAATTATATATATTATAATTAAAAAGTATAAATAATTAAATTTTAAATTATACAGCGTTTAAGAAAGTATTCTAGTCTAGAGGTTTATTTTTAGGAATTTTTATTTAAAAAATTACTGCACATATTTTTTATTTATTTGTACATATTTAGTAAATATTAACAAATTTTGACTAAATGTTTATTATATTAATATTAATATTCCGAAAATGTATAAACCAATATTTTTCAGGTTGACTGACATAATTTTTCAGAAACTACTAAAGAGTACTCGACAAACATAAAAATTAAACATTTAACAACATCCAAATTTGTAGATATTTATTAAATATATGCAAATAAATGAAAGAAAGCATGAAGAAAAAAATGGTTTTCTTTAAAGAAAATTCTTACAAATAAGCATACTTTTCCTCTAACCTGGAATATTTCCTTAATTAAGCCTACGATGCGAATGTATAAGATATGTACTTTTAAGAGATTCCGCCTTTTTCTTCTTTTTCAAAACTTTTGAAGCTCTAAATAATTTTGCGCATTTCCAATTTCTCTTAGATCCTACACGCGGTTTCTTGATTTTACTTTTCAACTTGCTCTTGTTCTTAATTGTATACGTATGGAGCGCGTAGTCGCAATCCGTGCAGCCCGAACTGCAGTCGCAATTGTCTGAGGAATATGGACAGTAGTTGTTTGAAACTTCGTCTGTTAGGAATAAATCTGTAGATAGAATCCGTGAAATAATTCGACAAATTAATCTAAATGTCTATAGCAAGTAGTTTTAGTTGTTAATAGAGTAAAACAATTTTATCCAATGTAAAACTTAAAAAACAATTTTTGAAGAATTACTATTTTTATTTTTCTATGAATTAAAATTATGTCGTGACATAAAAAAAATAAAGAGTTATTTTTATGTCTCGACATTCAAAGTATTATTATTATTATTATTATTATTACAATAATAAGGACAAATAACAAAATATAGATTACTAAAACTAGATTAGAATAAATTAATAAAAATAAATTAAATCTTGAACTATCTCAAAGTAAAGTGTCTAAATTCACAGATTAATTTTAATTTGTCTAGTTTCTTGTGCCGGCTAAATTAACGTTAGATTCCCGGAAACGAAACGGATAGTTCAAAAGTCTCTGCGGAGAGAAACTAATTACGGATGCTATGTAACTATTACGACTGAAAGCTGTAAGTTAAGATTTCTAGATTTTACAAACATACTTTTGAATTTCTTCACGATTTTAAGCGATTGCTCATTCTTTTTACATGAAGAAGATGAAAAGATGAATTGCTTCCGATGTCTCTTTTTTCTCACGTGAACTTTCTTGTTTCTCCTTCGCTTAAGTATACTTGTACATATTTTGTAGTTACAATTCGAGCAGGCCTCCTCTTCGCAGTGACAAGATTTGAGATAAAAAGACGAGTCGATTGATGAATCAGACCAGGACAACGAGGAACTCGACGAACTCTCGGTTCTAGCTTTCTGACGATATTGCGATCTTGTCTTGTCGTTTGTTTGTTCCATTTTTTATTTTCAAATAATTTTTAATCCTTCATACAATGTGTGACAAGTGTCTTGAAACAATATTCTGCGGTAAAGTGAGAATTGTATGTTTATGTAGATTTGAACGTAACGCAACGTACAGAATGGCACTGATTCCAAAATATTTCATATTGTTCTTGCTTCGTGCTAAATAATATAATTTTGAGAAACATCTACATCTCAAAGGGAGAAGCCAAAGTCATCGAATTACGGAGAAACTTTTAGCTTTTATATATACAGAAAGAAATAGTTGAAATATTTCTATACTGATAATATGTTTCGGTAAAACAAATACGTGTTTACTTTTGAGAAGCGAATGCCAGTGAATTACCCGATAAAAGAAGTGTATTTTGAATCAAACAAGAATATACAAAAAATATTAAAGAATATTAAATTATACATAAGCAAGAATACAATTTCTTGCTTATGCTATACGAAACATCGGTTATCAAGTAAAATATATTAGTTTTAATTTGACATTAAAGTTTTATACTGTTTTTTCTAAGTATTAAAAAAAATATATATACGCACAGACAAAAAGATTTCTTTAGATTTAATAAACAGTTTTGTTCGATATTTCCAAAGTACATATCTCTTTGGTTTTAATAAAAATTTTATACAGATTTCTTTAATTTAATAAAATTTATTAGAAACAAAGAAATATATGCTTTGGAATAGTCGAATCAAGCACGGCTTATTAAAATTTAAAGAAATTGTTCTTTCTGTGAAACATGATTTTAATTCGAAGTAAGGTGAGATAAAAGAAAAAACAAATTGCGCGCACACAGAATACACTCGTACCTCGTGAGGAAGAATCTCTGATTTATCGATCCCAACGTGCGGCACAATTTATCCGTAATATATCAGATCTTTTGTTTCACGAATAGCAAGGTTCTGTGACATGCAAATGAATGTTATCGTGAACCGAATCGAGCGGAATGATTTAGACGGACGCTGGCGAGGACGAGACGCTGGCGTGGTAACACTCGATCGCACTGTGATTCGAACGTTCGATTCCCGCAGCGTTTCTTACATGTGTTTGGCATCCTCACCTTTCGACGCGTTATATTTACAGAGGATATGTATCGTGTGTCATGACAGAAACTAATGGGCAACTTAGTTTCCTCTACTACGCTAAATTTCGAGTTTGCATCTCGAACTTTAGGCGACTTCGTATACGATTCGTGTCGGAATTCAGGATATTATTCCGCTTGTAATTTATGTGCTATGTGATTCGCGAGGAATTGAGTCAGAATGCCCACGTAAAATGCATGGCGTGAAAAGCTTCTGAAATCTGAGGCGAGTTAAAAATCGTCTAATGCGTTTCCATTAATTTCAAGGACTAGGAAAAAAGCTATTTTTATGTGAATTTTTAGAGGAAAGTATGCAAATGATTCATTTTAAACTTTCTACTTTGTTAATAATAATACGAATCTATAATTAGACATTTTTGCAAATAAAAATTGTAAAATTATAAAAATACGTGTTTGACAAAATTTAAACGCTCAATGGATCTGAAAAAAGTGAATAAAATTATTAATTTACAAATTAATTAAACGTTCGGTTATCATTGCGAAATTAAAATGTAATAACTTTATTCATAAAAAAATGTTCAATTTTTGTGACAATTTTTCAAGTGTAATCTTCATATACTTTAATATTATCCAAAAAATGGCTCGTTTTTATAATCATGGTTCTAACCGGGCAATGCAAATTAATAATTTTTTTTGTTTACCTATTAATTGAGTGTCTAGTTTTTATTGGAATCGTATTTTTCTAATCACTCTAATTTCCATTATTTTTTAGCTCTAAAAACGACAACGCCCCTTTAATTTTAATTTATTTAGTCCCCTCGTTATCTTTACTATTTCTAAGAGTTCTTAGAAAAGGACAAAGAGTTAGTCAAACTGAGATAAAAATTAATCCACTTGGTGGAAACAGACATAAGGGGAGATGGGGGGAGGGAAGCAGTGCTTTGTTTATTGTTCGCGTCCGGAGGAGAATTGCACCGTGAATTGCACGCGTGCAACGTGAATATTTATATCCAACGAAACGCCCGTGTAATGATTCCAGCTTGATAAATCGCTAGATCGTTGGCCAAGAGCCACACATTACGTCGATAATATCGCGATATTGCCGTCGATAGTGCCGCGAAATAGAAATATCGCGACCGCGAGCGCGACGGGCGGGCGTGTGCGCGCGCGATATACGCCGAGTTATGCCATATTACGGATCATTATGCAACGCGCGCGTATTGACGCAATTCAGATCCGATCGCGGGCACGAACCGATCCATGGGAAATCTTGAATTACACGTTTTATATATCGGCCACTGCCGCCGCCGCCGCCGCCGCTGTCGTCGTTGCTATTGAGGGAATTGAAAGGGCCGTCGTGACTGCGATTACGTTAATTTCTTCGCTTATGATAATGGCACAGGGCGGCCTTGTGCTCGTAAATTTTCGTTTCATAACCGGAGGAATTACATATTGACACGGTTGGCGAGTTCGGCCGCGCGCGCGCGCCACGAAACGGCTAGATTTACATTTTGTTATGGCGCCACGTCTAACGGCGGTGAGCCATATAGGTTTTTCGAAGAAAAAAAAAGAAAAAAGAAAAAAAAAACAAGAATTAATCCTGACTTTCAAACTTGATTTCGTGCCTCAACACGGTCGTTTATCTGCGATTCTTCAAAATTAGATTAGATTAGAGCAGATATCGTTATTTCAAACGCTAGACAGGTACAAGTTTATAAATACAAAGATACACATTACAAAAAGAAAACAAAAAGATTGAAAATATAATAACAGTAATAAAGAAAATGATTGAATACGCAATGTACACTGAGATATCGTATGAATATATGTAATGAAATTTCAAGAGAAATTTTTAAATTTTAAGGAAAGGCAGAAAGAGAGAGAGAGAGAGAGAGAAGAGAGAGAGAGAGAGAGAGAGAGAGAGAGAGAGAGAGAGAGAGAGAGAGAGAGAAGTAACATATAGTTAGTTTTAATTTTTTAAATCTAATTTTCTTCTGAGAGATTGATTTTAATGATTATGTCATCGAAGCTCAATTTCTATGGGAACATATCTTCTGCCTTCAATTTCGTATAACAATGCTGCCGAACGACATTTTGTACGCTTGGCATTCCGAACGCTGTTCGAGAAATACAGTTTTACCCGGTGAATCCGAGGGTGGCGAATGTTTATGATGCCCCGTAGGGTGCGATGAAACGGCGTGACTCAGCGGCTATGGGGGATGACGTAAGAAAATGGGGATTTCGTGATCTTTGGAGCAAGGGCGGCGAGAGAAACCTAAGCGTCTCTATCTCCAAGCCTTTCTTTTTTCAAGTTTTCCGTCACGTCTTCCATTTTTAGTTCTGCATTTGCGTTAGAAGTTCGAAGAAAAAAAGCACTAAACATATTTTTTAAATTGATGATCGTGTTGACTCTTCGAAGTCAAACATTGATGATCGTTTTTAATCTGAATGTCTTTGTTTATCTTGCAAATACGGAATGGTTTTTATTTTTTTAAAGAAAATATATAACGGATTTAAAAAACAGAATAAAATAATAAAAACAAACTAATTTGAAATGGAGATACAAGAGGTATGTAAAGATAAATATATATATATATATATATATATATATATATATATAGAGAGAGAGAGAGAGAGAATAGAAAATATTAACATTGAAATAAAACACTATAAAAGGACGCTAAAGTAAAAAACAGAACATATTTAATAGATATATAGATATAACAATAAAAAATATATATGCAAATATAAGTATATAAAATAACAATGATGAACCATACGTACACTAAGAAAAAAAATTGCTAAATACAAATAAATATTTCTTTGAATAGTGCTAATAACATATTTTATAGAAAATCAATAATATTTATTTCAAACAAGTAATATTTTCTAAATTATAGAAAACTAGTACTTGTTTTAAATAAATATTATTGATTTTCTATAAAATAATATTAGCACTATTCCAAGAAACATTTATTTGAATCTAGTATTTTTTTTCTCAGTGGCAAGATGCAAGATTCGAATAGAAAAATGTCACGGGTTTTCACGCGACGCCTCAATCAAATTGTCCTCGAAGAAAAGCACTCGAATAAATTTGAAAAATTGTGAATAAAATGACGACGAAACATCGGCGTGAGATTTCGTTGGAGAGGAACAAAACGTTTCGTCGAACGATTGTACGCGAAATTATTACGGGCGGGAGAGCCGAGGTGCGGCTGTGTCAGCTGCGAATTCTCGTTCTCGCCATTCCCGACGTGAAATCACGAGGGGGGGACGGACGGGACGGGGGCGATTGTATGGCACTTTTCCACCTATGCGATAAACGACAAAAGTGCGCACCCGTTATGGCTTGTGACGGGACGCCTGTCGTGACTGTCGTGCTTACGCAACCTGGGGCTCCAGGCTCGATTTAAGCGTCGGAATGTCCATCGCGATACCCCAGACGTCAGCCTCCATTCATGCGTCTCGCCGCTCCGTCATCCACAGAACGAGCCGTCACCTCGCATTGTCCGCCGCGATTTGATCCTCGAAATCGACGGCGACGCGTGTCTCGTGTCAAAAATCGCTTGTCTAATCATTTTTACCGCTATAACAATTTTAAAAAGACTACGTAAGATTCAAAAGTTTCTGGTCTAAGATAAAAAAAGTGATATAATGCAAAATTATTATTTTTATATTTTTTAATGTTCCTGTTATTCTTTATTTTAATAAATTTTGGGGGGAGATAAATTGATTTTTCTCTATCACTAAAAAATATTCGAGTTTTTTGTCGTTAAAGTGATTTAACATTGTGGAGATAGGTTCTCCGTTGTTGATTTTTTTCTTCCTTATAAATTGGATTTAAATCCAATTCAAATTTTGAATGTTATTTTCTATTTTTATTTAATTTTTTTGCAGAAACTTATAATATATAATTTTGGATATAAAAGAATTAATTAATTGTTCTGAAAAATTATTGAAATAAAGATTGATTATGCTAAAAATAAAAATGTTTTATTATGTCACTTTTTATATTATTAAACCAGAAATTTGTGATCTTTATTATATATGCAATAATTGATTACAAAAGAAATATAAATCACAAATTTATCCTTTCGTAAATTTATTGAACTACTTGTACGACACAATCCGTTGGTAAAGTTGCGAGTTGCGAGTTAGTTTCAACACATACTACTTACTCCATCTGTTAACTGTAGAGGGAAATTTTGTTGTGCTTTGTTATGCTTTGATAATTAAGCGCATGCTATTATTTATAATCCACGATAACAATCGCTATTGCGTTACATTAATTATTACTTCTTATTAATATTGAATCATATCGATGATTAGAAAAAAGCATTTTCTTCTCGTGTAATCTCTAATTTAAACTTGACAATGAACAAAAAAGTGACTCAATCTTCGTTCTTATTACATTATTAACTTTTGTAAGAAATTAACCTTAACATAAAATTATTGTTTAAAGCTATTTAATAGCTATTAACTTTCTTAACTTTTCGATTTTTTAGACATAAGTTTCCAAAAAATGAATAATCTCCAAAAAATTCTTTGTATAATATGACGTTTATAATAATGAAAATTAAGGAAATAAACATCAATGCTTAATTATAACATATCGTTTATTTTTATCTATATCGATATATTATAATCTTTAAAAATTTAAATATAATAAAAAAATTATTACAGTTCTTATATTCTTAATTTATGGGGAAAATGGCTCGTTCTGCTTGGAAATTGAAAGATTAAAAAAAGTTATATCTCATAAGTTAAAAGTTTTATTTTCGTTTTTTTAATCGATTATTTAGATATTTTTCTTTTAACTAGAGAAAAATCACCAATACGTAGATTTCCCGAAACGGCACCCCTACATTTTTCGAAAACTAAACATTGTACTAATAAGAACATAATCTGCTTAATTAAAAAAAATAAAAACTTACAAAAGGAAATGTTTTTAGGAATTCTCATATATAATATTATAAATTTTATGCAGGAAAATGTAGTCTATTATGGTCAATTTTTCAAACGTTCATTTTCGATTATATTACGAAAACATTATAAAATACGAAACAATATTATGAAAACTGCTACATCATCTGATAGAACACACTTTTTATTTTTATTTGTTTTCAATGTTTCGTTTAGCTTTTATTTAAGAAATATCACAAAATAAAGTGGTTTGCCAATAAATTTTATGCAGGAAAATGTAGTCTATTATGGCCAATTTTTCAGACATTAATTTTCGATTATATTACGAAAACATTATAAATTATAAAACAATATTATGAAAACTGCTACATCATTTGATAGAACACACTTTTTTTTTTATTTATGTTTTCAATATTTCGTTTAGCTTTTATTCAAGAAATATCCCAACATAAAGTGGTTTGCCAATACCGACGCCTCTCCTCCGACTGTCTCGCGACATTGTATTTCACTCTTTTTGCGCCGGAATTATTTTAAGACCATCCCTTTTACGGCACGTATGGAAATTGCCGCGCGGCCGGGCCATTCACTTTCGTTTTCCGGGGTGGTTGTACCCGGTCGCATCAACAAACCCCGACCGGCCGGGCGACCGCGAGGGGTTGAAACCCCCGGCAGTGCGCAGCCGCGCTGACCGCTGTCCACTTCTCTCTTCCTCACCGGAGTCCCCGGATTGTTCCCCTGCCTGCTTATACCCACGCAGCGCCTGAGCGTAACCACGAATACTGCTGTTGCTCCCCGTGAAAGCGAGGCGACGCGCGCGTGTGCCGCAATCAGCAAGACAGTAAGAATCATCCTTTCAGTATTTCGCGCTCAACCGGCAAAATAAGGGGCTCCAGGGTGGCGAACGGTGAACCGAGTGAGTATACATCGCGAGCGCGCGCTCTCTCTCCCGGGCGAGTGGACCTCCCCGGGAGGATCCACCCTCGGGAGGATACTGCGCGCCTTCTCAGATCTCTCTGTCTCTCCCCCCGTAGATCCGCGTAGCGTGCCGTCAGGCACGTCCCTCAAGTCTCTGTAAGATCGCCCCTTCGCGGTGGAGAGAAGAAACGGCGTCGCCGGGAACGGGAGGGGAAGAGGAAGGTGGAGAAAAAAAAAAGAAAGAACCGGGGACGCTTCGACTCCGTGGCGCATATGTCTTCTTTTTTTTCCTTCTTTTTTTTCCCGCGTTGAGAGACGACGTAATTGTGATTAAGAAGGAGGAGCAGCGGAGCCGGAATAGAATCGCGGAAATAATTGATGACGCGGGTAATTCGATCGCGACCGAGCTCTACTTTGAGCTGCCTTTGTTGGACACATAGTTGGCGCGTTCTGTGTAATGGGTGGTATTCATTATTAATTGACGCGGATTTTCCCGGCGTAGTTTCGCGTTAGCTGACTACCCGGCAGAAGTTACCCGGCGGGAGGGAGAGGGGGTGGGGGAGAATCGGAAAGAAGAGCCGGGGTTTTTCTCGGTAGATGGGACCTTTCTCGAGTCGATATGTAAAGCGCGCACCGTCGTCCATTACGAGGAGGGGAACGGGGGTAGCGGTAGATACGATCTGCAAGTTTTGTGAAGAAAGTAGGGCAAAGTCGCGGTGTCGCGCGCAATTTCTCGTCCGCGTCCAGTCTTCGTCCGGTTCTCCGCTTCTACACTCTGTTACGCAAATCCTGAGCCGGACGATCGTTTGTTTCCCCGAAGAAAAGTAGAAAGGACGCGAAACGCTTCGCGCTCGCCTCCGTCTCACGGTTATTTGCCCTGCAAAGTGTCAAAGTGATGGCGTATCTGCACTTCGCTCGGATCAGAAGCACGAAATCCGTTTTATTCATTTTGTAGTTTTTTTTTTAAGATAATAGGTTTTTTTATTATTTAAGGAAATTTATGTGTTTTTTTAATTGGACAAGTTTGGATTGGAAATAAGTACACACGCATTCCATGCGATTTTTTTTATACGACCTGCGGGGACTTTACCTTGCCGATCGTTCTCATCGAGGGCGACGTCGCGACGCCACGTGTCGGTGTATATAAAAAAAAATCCGCGACCTCGCAAGTCTAGCAGCTGTAATCCCCGCTATAGAACCTCGAGTGCAACAGTTGAAGTCAAGGCGAGGCAAGTTTGAAAGTGCGGTCCCGCGCCCCGCGTATCACGAATCGATACCCAACGATTACAGGAAAGAAGAGTGCGCGAGGTATATGTAAATACGCGTCCACTCCTCCCCCTTGGCATATTCGGTCGCAAGATCAGCGGAGGCGGGTCGCGCGACGGCGATCGCGCATCCTTGATCGCAACTCTTTTGTTTCCTCCTCCTCCTCCTCTGGCGATTAGGGAGAAGGCGGAGGGTGGACGGGCGATTCCACTTGCCTGTCGCGGTCAGCGTAAGCGACGTGAATTTATTATTTAACGGGAATAATCGATGGCTTATGGATACGTGTACCCGGGGTACATATCCCTCGCGATAGCCGTCATTTTCGCGATGGTGACGCGCCGCGTGGCAAGGAAAACCGCCGCTCCTCCTCGTCCTCGTTCTCTGCCGCCGCGAATCGGCGGCGCGTGAAAGTCCATTCCCGGGCCGGGAACAAGGGAAGCGGAAACGTTGGGTGCACGCACACGCACACGCGCGCGCACGGGGGAAGTACCATGCTGGCGAGATTCAGGAACAGCTTCCGCTGCGGCATGCCCAAATGCCCGACTATCCGTATTCCAGGGATGGAGAAGCCGGAGTCCTCCGCGGGGGGCGAGAGCGCCGGGGAGCTCGAGGATCGGGACCCCAACAGCCTGAATCAACACCTTCAGGTAACTACAAGCGGCCGCCTCCCGATGTTTCGGGAATTCGTACTCGCGAAATTTCGCATGCGCATGTAAAGAATGGAAGAATTGGCAATTAATGCGGTGCGATTTTTTTTTTATCGACAGAGAACGCTACTAGCACAAAACATTCGCGCAATATTAGGAAGTAATGTAAATGCAATATCCCCAATAGTTCAATATTGTAAAGTAGACGCTTCGTTTTATTTAACCAATTTATCTAAATAGTAACATTGTTTCAATATTGATTTATCATTGGGCCAATGTTAAATTATTTAATTTTTTATATTGGATATTAATTACATCCTAATTTAGAACTAATATTTTATGATCGATATTGGCGTTACATTGGGAAAACTTCGGCCAATACACTCCCAATATAACCAATAGGTTTGATTTTTATTCCTGCACTGCTACACTGGTGCAATAAGTTAGAATAAAACAAATATATTTTTTCTCATTTCTTACTTATTGCACTAGTGCAGCAGTGCAGGAATAAAAAACGAACCTAATGTTTAGCCAATATACTGCCAATGTGCTATTATTAAGAAATGTGTGAAGTCACTTCTGTCTCTCAATCCCTTATGAAGCACATATTTCTGTCCGGCAAATTACGAATACAACTTCTATGTATATAACATAAATGTAAACTTATTATGCAACGTAAATTCGAGTCGTATATTCTTTGCTGTACAATCCAATCGTTGGTAATTGTTTTTCATCGTCCTAATTTTTTTTGGACTTCTGAGCGACAGAGCGCGAAACGAAAGCGCTGAAAGCCGCAACCCACATTTCCGCGAAAACGATGGAAGATCGATGGTCAACGACGTAGACTAATGGGACTTTCGGACGTCGCGGTTTTTACCTTTCCGCGACAGCAAAGTAATAACCATCGCTTATCCATCGTGACGATCGCACTCGCGCACACACCAACGTGCCGAATATCAATCGATCGATATCGATTCCTTTACGCGAGCTCGCGAAACTCATCGCGTGATGAACGCAGGTGATGTGGGACGACGTGATCGGCGAGCCGGAAGGGATCCGGAGTCCCGAGTGCGCCTGGCGGCTCAGCGGCCATTGCTTCCGGCTCTCCAGGGGATGCTGCTACGTATTCCTCTCCGTCCTCGTGGCGCCTCTGCTCGCCCTACTGTTCGGCTTCATGTTCGCCTGCCTCGCGTTTCAGGTGAGTCGATAACCCCGTCCGCGACGCTCGCGTTTTCTCTCGCGTGCGTCCGTCCGTTCACTTCCGATTTCCACCGATCGATCTCGCGAGAATGTGTCCCGCGTGTGTAACAATACACCGCCGTCCGATTATCGCGAGCGGAAAATCGTTACGCCCTCGCGCCGCTAGCGAGATTGATCTAAGATCGCGGCATCAGTAATTATATTATAGAATGTATCGTGTTTTATTTTTACTAATAAATTTACATGATATTGTATAATATACTATTTATAATGTAGAAATTTGATATCTATTTAATAATAATTATAATTAAACGAGACAGGTAATTTTTTTATTTTCTTTCAAGATGTATAGGGTTATAATGCCGCGTCTATCGAAAACTTAATTGATCATATATTATTTACTATGTGTTTAAGATGAATAAATTATGCCAATAAAAGCTTGCTGTCTATTATTATTTAAAAAAATGGAAATATTTGTTTTCTTATCTTTCAAGAAAACTTTACAATCCTCGTATCTTTGCCGTATAACAATAGGGGTGGGGTGTATAGTTACTCACGCGAGACAATCAAGGTGAACGGAGAATACGAGAACGCTTGCATTTTATACTTCTACGAACTAAGTTTTACGCACTTCACGGAGAGTCATTTTGCGCAGGGGATGTAATACATCGTTGCCGTAGTTTACTATATTGACAAATTAATTTGACTCGCGACTTGATTTTATTAGTATTAGTAATAAAAAGCTCGAAAAATCACAACACAATGTAATAAAAAAGTATGTAACAAAAAAATTGCGGACAAATTATTATTTCTTTTATTTCTTATTTCTTCAATTTTTTTCTGACTTGTATTGGGGTTGCTCTAATGGAGAGAGGGGAGGATTTAGATTTTTTTTCTCGAGTTTTTTTCTGGAAAAAGATTCGATTGTTCGCGTCTCGTTCCTCTGTGCCCCCGTGTTTTCCGCTCCTTCACTTCTTTGTTATTCCTTGCAGCATATATGGTGTCTCGCGCCGTGTCTGCGCGTGTGGAAGATCACGTGCGCGGCGATGCGAAATTTCCTGGCGGCGGTGACGCAGGCGGTCGTACGGCCGGTCATGGAGGGGCTGGGCTATCTCTGTTACAATATCCGTGTATTCAATCAGAGGTTACCGGACGGGCCTATGCAGAAGGAGGACCTGCTGGTCGTGTGACTCGACGACCCCAGCGGCGGCCCCGACGCGGAGTCACCACCCCCTTCGCCGTCGGGCTCGCGGCTTTCCGCTGTCGCGACCTCCGCACCCCTCTGAGCACGAACGCGGTGCCGCGATCGCGCAAATCGTACGTGTCGGTAGTGTTATAGCGTTTAGAGTTAAGCGGCGAGGAAGAGGGAAGATGTTCAACTAAAGAAAGATGCTTCCCACATAGAACATGGCATCCATTAGACATCCATTAGATTTACTCCGTAGTTCCATAAGACGTTTATCTCCATGAAATCGGCTAGAACTTCAATAGAGTACCATACTTGCTATAGTATATTCTTGATGTTCTCTACAAAATCATCGTGAACGTCTATTGAAACATTTATTATGGATTATAGTAGATTGGATTGACGTAGGACAGTCGTATTCGTAGTCGCTGGAGTTGATTCAATTCGTATTCCAACGACTACGACCGCAATACGTCGCTGCGAACCAATGAGAGGGGAGCGTTGCACATTTAATTAGCGGAAAAAATAGCACGTAGAAGCGAAAGGGAGAGACTTCTAGTTAATGTTAATCTATTAATCGTCCCTCTATTAGTCTATATTAGTCATTCAAGCTCTATGAAATGTCTATAATCCACATAATGTTTAATACACATAATGTCTATAAATATGTCTAATGGAGGCCAAATGGACGTATATAAAGCAGGACTGTGACTTTTTAGTGGACGTTCGTTGGAAGTCTAATTTCAAGTCTTCAGACAGACGTCTAATGTCGTGTCAGAGATTTTTGTTCTACGTGGGTCGCGACGCGAGTCCGAATATATCACGAGCAAAATTCTTAATATAATCGTCGTAGTATCTCAATATAATGTATAATAACTGTCAAGAGTGTCGGCGGTCTAAGATAGGCGAGGAGGCACCACCGCGACATGCGCATCATTAATAATCGGGGCGGTATATATTTTGTAGCTCGTAGTCATAATATATGTAACGTAGTTACAATGTGACATAATCAAAAAAATTTTCCGTTGAACTAGCTACAATACAATGTTGCAACGAGCCGCTGTCAAGTATACCAATAAGTGTAAAGGTCCCCCGCATTGGCCTTGTAGAAGTATAATATGTTTAACTCATGCGCATGTCCCGGGTGGACGCAGCATACCAGGAGTTAAAAAGCTCGAATAGCAGACCAGTCGATATTTTACGCAGACTGGCCTGCCTTTTGCCGTGGCACTCTTGAATCCGAGACAAGATGTCCTGGTGCTTCATCCAGGTGAAAGGATAATTCTCTAAATGAGAAGTGATCTAAACGAGCGAACCGTTGAACGAGATCTAGTCAGTGTATTAATCTAAAATTATAATTTAACTGGGAATGTAAATTATTAAGAAACTCCATAGAGAGGAAAAGAGAAATAGTTATTAACCCCTTGAATGGGATCTCAAAATGCAAAAGTGATCCCAAAATGCGTTTCCGTGTATTAATTCCATGACGTCATTCAAGGGGTTAATAAGAGGTGTACGTAAATCTGCAAGAAAAATTTATTATGTCGTGTTTGAAGCAAAGATCGTTAGTCAAAGACAAACGAAAGTGTTAAAAAGTTCAGCCACTCAATTTCTATATGTACAATCGTATAATTAATTTTAGTGTAATTAATTAATGTTCCTCAATAATGCGATAAGGTAACACAGAACTGTCGCACTTTCAATACTCTATGTGTAAATTTGTCATTGTTACCATTCTACCATTTGTCGTTACCATTTGTCTTTGTGTTTTTGGCCGTTGTAAACGATTTGCGGAATATTTTTCGCAATATCAAAATCTTAGGAGCTGTACATACGAATCTTCTGTAAGAGAATTTTTGCAAATAAAAATGTAGAACACGAGAAAAACAATTTTACGGTAATACAAAGCTAGAAGTTTTTACTTCTAATTCTGATGGGCTGCCATCGAAAACCACTAGTGATAGAAAACATCCTTTCTCTAAATTTGCCCCTAAGCACTCAATAATATTATATTGCACAATATTATTGAATATTTTATACAATATTATTGATTGTTTAGAATTGTATTCAGAAAGAGATTTAATATTATTAGCGTTGCATTTAAATAACTTACAATTATTTAAATGATGATAAGACAAATTACATATAAATGTATCTTACATAAGATAAAGATAATTTAATTTTAAATTTACCTTGGTAAAAGAAAAAGTATTTATATTGTTTTATCTACCTAATTTTAAGATATTATCGTTGTTGAGCAAGACAATTTAGAATATAAAAAATAGAATATAAAAGTATTTAGATAACTTATAGTTATAACGTCAATGGACAAATATTATTGATCGTCTAGAAGTCGCTTAATGTTCTGTCGCTTTATGACAGTTATTCAAACTTGCCTCCGAATTCTCATCAAACCAATGGGTGCATTCAGTATACTCAGAAAGGAATCTGAGAGCGATCATCGCGTCGTTTTAGATGTTTTCATCCATCAGCGCCTCTATGTGCACAAAATGTGCACATTGAACTATATAGTCAAATATCTATGAACCCCGTAGATAATGTGCATAACTTTTTGGGTCTCTTCTATGCTATGCCCACGTTTATTTGGTTCTGTTTCATGCTATACCCTTGGCTATACCCGTAAATTTTACAATTATATGTATTCATATTTTAAATCTGTTTTATGCAAATGTGCATAATCGTGTTCTATAAATGTGCAATACTAACACCAAGGGGTAAACCGCTAAAGGCATTACGGTGTACAGATTCGAGGCATTGCTAGACATTAATGGGCAATGTTTGGGCATTGATGGGCATTATTGAGCATTAGTGGGCATTGCTTGGGCAATAGTGGGCATTGCTTGGGCATTAGTGTGCATTGTTTGGGAATTTCTAGGCATTACTTGGACATTTTTGGGCATTACTGAGCATTATTATGATGTTATTAAAGCACTATTTTTTTCAAATAACAATTGTTTTATATCAAACTTTATATTTACAACACATAATAAAACGTGAGTGTTGAGTAAATTATACAAGTAGCGTTCTCATATTATCAGTGGGATATTCCAGTCGGTAAGCGCTACTTCAGCGCCATTATTGTTCTCTTAGCCTTCTTTGTCGTGTCTTCTAAACTTGGACAATTAAATGCTACTTCATCTAAATTTGGATGATTGAAAAAAAGCTTTTTCGGACAGCTCGCTCTATGACTTCCACTTATTCTACTGTGATTAATTTTAGTATCAAGGATTTAATTTATCGTATTGATAAGATCAGGCAAATAAATTCTATAATAAACAATCTATCAAAAACATTTAAATTTCCTAGAGAAGATAAAAAAAGTTAGAAGCTCTAAATGCTCTTACATATGAAGATATACAAAATTTACATATTACAGAAGTTGTCGAGGAAGCTCTAAAAAATGCTATTGAAAATACTGAAAAATTAGATATGAAAGTTATAAGTGATACAAATTAAAAATTTGTTGATATTTCTTTGCAAACTTTAGACAATGATAGTAAACTCGATAATGTAGAATGCGAAATCGATAATCATTATACTATAAACGCTAGGAACACAAATGTCGACGATATTGATATTTGTGCTTCTAATTCAATTTTATTTGATAATCCTGGTGATTTCAAATTAGAGAGCCTAGAATTAAAAAATTTTTCAAAACAAGTATCACAGAAATCAATAACGAAAAACTCGCCTTTCATAGAAATTAAAATAAAGGATAAAATAAAGATTGTTAAAAAATCTTATTGTTGGTTTCTTGATGAATCTAAAGGTAAAATAAGTACAGATAAATTACAAAGATTTATTACAGTTAATAAAACAAATAAAAGAAAAAAAGTTATACAAAGCAGTTTCAAAAGAAACAAAAATATCTTTAAACTTCTATTTCTTCTAAATAAGATCAAATGTGTAATAAAATAAAAGAAGACTGTTTGTGACCTTGAAAATGATCCTAATGCTTGTAATATCATACCTGAAATATTATTAAAAAAATATTATGCTGTTTTTTATGATGACACCTACTATATTGGTCATGTTGTTGAGCAGTCTAACAACCAAGATAAAATTTTTTAAATATGAACTAAATTCTTTTATTTGGCCACGCGATGAGGATGTCACGTTTGTAACAACAAAATATATTTTCTATGGTCCAATTGAACTAGTTGGAACTGGACCTTTTGCATTAAAAAATTCTGATTTAGAGGCTATACATAAAAAAGTACAAACTAAAAAAACGTGAAGTTTTCAAAGTTTAATAAGTTTAATATATTTTCTTTATTTGTTTCTTTCAATTTATTTGTTTTTCTTTCTTCTTTATTCGTATTGTGCAAACTCTAAATATATATTTTTTTATTTTATTTGTATTGAAAAGATTATTTTTTTAGTTATACATGCATATATTACGTGTTATATTGTAAACTTAATATATATGTTAAAATAATACGTCACGTTGTAAACTAAAATATATAATAATAAATATTTTATTAGAAAATGCATAAATATTTTTTATATTATATTTAATATAATTCTATCTTATCTCAACAGAAAAATAGGCATTATTCGGGCATTGCTAGACATTAGTGGGCATTGCTTGGGAGTTGGTGGGCATTACTAGACATTAGTGGACATTGCTTGGGCATTGGTGGGCAATGCTAGGCATTAATGGGCATTAGGTAAAAATTTTGGTAGTATTGCCCAGGAATTGGGCATTGGTAGGCATTAGTGTACACAATTTTGACCAGCGGTTTACCCCTTGACTAACACTGTACAGATATAGCAAGGAACAGAACCAATATTTTATCTCGCATCACGTTTATCATATATTTTGTTCCACATATACATGATAAAAATTCACTCACCGATTGCTGTCGCTGCTCCTGCTGCTGCTACTGCTGCTGCTACTGCTGCACTGTAAAGCCTGCGGTGTGAATCTTCACAAATTTTCGGACAACTTATTGTATCCCGCTTGAACTTCGCGTGCATTTAATTGCGATCCTTGAAGTCCCGCCGAGACTAATGAGCTCACATCCATTCTACAATCAAAAGAAAATCGAGTAAAAATTTCTTCCTTAATAAAAATTTTGAGCAAGATTACAAAAATTACAATAAATTTATAAACTTTAAGGCAGAAAGAATTTTTAGAGCCTAAAACATTTTTATTGTGTATTTTGGCATAAGCAACAATTGTGAGTCGATATATAATTTTTCTGGATGCATTTTATCTGACGTTACAATATATTTTTTACGTAATTTATATTATTTGTAATTTTTTTATATAATTCATATAATTTATACAATTAAACGTAACACAAGTAGGTGAATTTTTAAGATTTATAAGAACTTTTTTTATTTTTTGGAGCATGGTACAATATGTATAAATGTATAATGTATACATTTGCGAAAATATTTACGCGCTTATCATCCATCTCATAACCATGCACGAAAATAACGATTTTTTTTTTATTAATCACTCTCGTTTATCGATTATCAACCCGAACTACACGCGAAGGGAATTTAACGTACCGACTGATGTGTAAAAAGAAAAAAAGCACCTAACGCGGTAAGGTAAGCGCATAGCGACTGGCAGTCTCGCTACTATAACGTCACTTTATCTGTTATCATAATATGTAGAGGTAATATGCCTGAGAACTGTAGAGATGGAATTAATTAATTGCTAGCCTTTAGTAATAAAAAATTTTTTTTGCCCCAGCTGAAAAAGTTACCATTGGTAATTTTTTTTGGTTAAAACAAAAAAAAATTTGTTCGTCCTCAAAAGATAACAAATAGCAAATAATTCCTATATTAATGATTTTTTTTTGTTTAGTGTATATGCGTTTTTTTGTAGTGGCTAGATAGCTTAATATTATATTATCTAGCCACTACAAAAAATTGTATATGAATTAAATAAATTAAAGAATCATCAATACATGAATTTTTTACTAATTATTTGCTATCTTTTGGTGACAAAACAAATTTTTTGCTCCAGCCAAAAAAAATTGCCAGTGGCTAGATAGCTTAATAATAACAAGATACTACAAAAAACGTACGCAAATTAAATAAATTTTAAAAATCAACGATGTATAAATTATTTGCTGATTATTTGCTAGCCTTTGGTGATAAAAAAATTTTTTTTGTCATCCAAAAATAGCACATAATTAGCAAATAATTCCTATATTAATGATTAATTTTTTATTTGTTCAATATATATGCGTTTTTTTGTAGTGACTAAATAGCTTAATATTATACGTTAAACACGTAATAACTTTCAAAAATTATAATAAGAAACGACAAAAATGACACACATGGAGGGAGGAACAGCCATAGTTATAAAAAATCAAATATAAAGAAGTAAAGATACTTGAACCAGAAAAAGTAAAAATATTAGAACACACAATCGTTAAACTAAACACCGTAAACAACACAACCTTACATATAATAGTAACATTAAAAAAAATTACATTATTTGATCTACAGTAAGAGAATTTGGTGCTAAATAATAATTTTTTGTAAATTTAATATTTGTAGTGTATATAAACCGCACCGACACATTTATCTTTTTAAAATAGTTACTAGATACTATAATGCACTGAACTAACTCGATGCTGTAATGCATCTGTAAGGTTTTCCCTCTTTCCAGAATTACTGCAAATAATTTATTGCAAGAAATAATTCCTCAGCCAGGGTGGTCAGTCCTGGCTAAGGTATGTATTATTTTCCCAATAACTTATATATAGCTTTTGCGGAAGAAATCTTATAAATGCTTCTGAGTACCACTATCTAGCTAGTAACTCTATTTCAAGACTGAAAAAAATGGCGCGTATTTCACAATAAGCTAAAAATATTAAATTCAATGAAAAAATATTATGCAACAGTAACATTTGTTGCAGATCGGATAGACGCAAATCTTATCTTTATCTTTATAACATTTTTGTAGCCCTGATTTTGAAGAGTTTCATATCGTATCTAAAAAAATATACGAATTATTTCCAACTAAGATTAAGATAAAATTTACTTATTTAGTTTTAAAATTTAATAATTAAAATTAATACAAGTAATAAAATAATGTTTATTTTAGAAAATATATTATAGACTACATATGCATACAAGCCGTTTGCAAATGGTCCAAATAAAAAAAATATAAAAGTAAAATTAACTGATAAATTAACTGATAAATTTAGATTCTACGGACAATAATAAAAATGTGCCTATTAATACATCTAAAGGTATTTAAATTTATTGATTTAGATAATGATTAATTATTGAGTCATTTTTAATAAAATATTGGTAAACTAATTTGTCAAATTATATTTAATATATATTTATTAAAAATAATATAATATATTATATTTAATATATTTTATTATATTTAATTGTTACTTAGCCGCTCAATAAGTGGTGTCATTGGAAAAAAGCACGGTAAAGGAAATAAATAATTAAAATATTTAAAACCCCGGACGCACATATAATTCTCCCGGACAAATTTTCAATGCTTTGAAAAATCCCTCTGGACGTTTCTGAATGCCCTAAAAAAGATGACAATGTCCGGGAAAAAGAGGATGAATGGCAACCCTAATTACAACAGATTGTAAAACCTATTAAAAATTTAGTATTTTGTATAGAGTATTTTTTATTTAGTATTTGGTACTTATTATAAGTAGGTAGACAGTTTCATTAATGAAACAATTTTTTCTTAAATGATTAAGTAGATCTATAGCGAAATTGAAACTGGTCTTAATATACATATAACACAGATATATGTATGTGGAAAAATAGTATCTAAAAATAATTATTACGCGCAGTCAAATTTTATTAGTTTTTTAAACAAATATTTAATTAAAAAATGAAATAGTTTATGATGATAGTTAAATAATCTCGACATAGTGGTCATTACACATCTATCGATATTACGTTCGCCTCAGCTGACAGCAGTAAGCGACCTAAATGCTTATGGACCGTCCAGCTTATGTCAGGTCTCAGTCCGAACTTTGCCTGTGTACGAATGCCGAGTAACTATCATGAACAAAAAATTTATTTTATTTATCATTTTTTGGGACAACTAATATCTGTCTTAAAAAAACTTCATAAATCGCAGTTTATCTGATTTGTTAACATGATATGTTAACATTATATACATAGTAAAAGTTAATATACAAAATTTTTTTAAAAAATACGAACTTCATGCAAAATTTATGCAGAATTCATACAAAATTTATTCAAAATTTATAGAAAATTCGTAGTTTATTCCTAAAAAAATTTAAATTCTTTTAAATTTTTTATAAAATTTTTATTCATTTCGTATTCATGAAGCAATGGAAGAAGCACTGGGGCACCAAGAAAAAAAAACAAGGAAAAAATAATAAGTAAAACCTTATTAATTAGATGAAGAAATCAAGGACATTACAGAAAAAAGAAATAAGTACAGAGTATTTTTAACTCAAAAATCAATAAAGGTAAAACAGAATACAAAGCAAGAGTTAGAAAAAAGATTGCCAAGAAAAAAACAAAACATGGGAAACAAAATGTAACAGGATTAATTCTTTCCTGGGAGGATAGAAAAGTACAAAAAGCTAGATAATTATAAAATCACTACAACTGGATAAGAAAAAGGATATAATGCGCCAATTTCGCTTCAGCGGTGAGAGTTACTTTTCAAAACTACTAAAAGAAAATAGGCCAGAATTTTAGAAGTAGCAACAGCAACAGAATGTCCAAGTAATAGCATCCTCAATCAAAATAATTAAGTATAAACAGTCATAAAAATCTGCAAATTGTTAAAAAGCGGAAAAACACCAGGTCCTGGCAATATCCCTGCAGAAATAATAAAACATGAAACAAGAAAGCTTTGGCAACACCTGACAAGTTTATTTCAAAAATGCATAAATGGAATGGCGGTGCCGCAAGAGTGGAAAATGTCATTAATATCAACTACCTAGAAGAGGAATAGAGTTTTGTTTAATCAATTCTAAACACAAAATTATAAAATCTAATACTTAAGATATTATTTATGAAATGTGACGACAATACGTAGTCGGATCGGAGAGAAACAGGGGTGATAATGTGACCTCTCCATTAAAATAGCTTGAAATTATTATGTTAAATTTTTTAAACACAAAAAGTAAAAATTTCTTCGCATTTATAAATAAAAGATTAAACTTTTTATTTGCATCTTGAGCATTTTTAAATCTTTTCATCTTTTTTATTTTTTACCGAATTTAAGATCCACAATAATATAGATTGTTTTTATTAATATTAAAGTACATTGAAAAATAAATTTTTAAGAAATAAATTTGCGCGCACACGCGATAATTATTTCTTAAATATTTCATATTCACTGTAATTTAGATCGTACACTCATATATTGCAGATTTCAACGTAGCCAAGATGCAGTTACAACTCTCGCTGTTGCGCGTCGAAACGGTGAGTTGCCTTTTATCTTAACCAGAAGTAATTGAATTAATAAAGCAATTACTATCGACAAATTACAATCAATAAATTACAATCAATAAATTATAAAATTACTTGGAAAAATTTCAATATACCGTTTCACAAATTTGCCAACAATATAATAGTGAAAACTGAAAAACCAATTTCTTTGGAGATTTTAAAAACTAATGGTATAGCTACTCAGACATGGCTTAAACGAGAACTTTTGAGGACTATTAAAAAAGTAATCAAAACTGTTTGCACTTCACGCCTCTGGCGAATATGTTGCCGTCGGTCAGAATAAAGAAATATTGAAACATAATTAATTAATGAAATTAATAATAAAACGCATGGAAATGGTCGGGGCTACGTGAAAACTAGTGAAAAACTGTCGTAAAAATACTGATCAAATCTGTTTGCACCTTATACATCTGCTGAATGCGGTGCCGACGGTCAGAATAAAAAAATGTTGAAAAATAATTAATTGACGGAATTGTTATTGCAACGCATGAAATAGGTCGAAACTGTGCGAGAACTATTGAGAACTGTCAGAAAAGTGATCGAAACTGTTTGCACTTTACGCGTCTCGCGAATACTGTGCCGACGGTAGAAGAAAAAAATTCGATCATTATTCTAACGACAGTTTTCGCTAGTTCTCACATAGCCGGACCATTTCCATGCGTTCTAATAAATAATTTTGTTAATTAATTATTTTTCAAAATTTTTTTCTCCTGCCGTCGGCACAGTATTCGCGAGACGCGTAAAGGGCAAACAGTTTCGATCACTTTTCTGACAGTTCTCAATAGTTCTCGCACAGTTCCGACTTATTCCATGCGTTTTAATAACAATTCCGTCAGTTAATTATTTTTTAATAATTTTCCATTCCGGCTCCTGTCACTGCATTCAGCAGAGGTATGAGATGCAAACAGAGTCAATCATTATTCTAACGACAGTTTTCGCTAGTTCTCACATAGCCCCGATCATTTCCATGCGTTCTAATAAATAATTTTGTTAATTAATTATTTTTCAAAATTTTTTCTCCTGCCGTCGGCACCGCATTCGCGAGAGGTGAAGTGCAAACAATTTCGATTATTTTTTGACAGTTCTCAATAGTTCTCGCATAGTTCCGATCTATTCCATGCGTTTTAATAACAATTCCGTCAATTAATTATTTTTTAACAATTTTCCATTCCGACTCCCGTCGGAATCTGTTTGCACCTCATACCTCTGCTGAATGCAGTGACAGGAGTCAAAATAAAAAATTGTTTAAAAATAATTAATTAACGGAATTGTTATTAAAACGCACGAAATAGGTCGAAACTGTGCGAGAACTATTGAGAACTGTCAAAAAAAGTGATCGAAACTGTTTGCACTTTGCGCGTCTCGCGAATACAGTGCCGACGGCAAGAGAAAAAAATTTTGAAAAATAATTAAATAACAAAATTATTTATTAGAACGCATGGAAATGGTCGGGGCTTTGTGAGAACTAGCGAAAACTGTTGTAGGAATAATAATCGACTCTGTTTGCATCTCATACCTCTGCTGAATGCAGTGACAGAAGTCGGAATAAAAAATTATTAAAAAATAATTAATTAACGGAATTGTTATTAAAACGCATAAAATAGGTCGAAACTGTGCGAGAACTATTGAGAACTGTCAGAAAAGTGATTAAAACTGTTTGCACTTTTCGCGTCTCGCGAATACTTTGCCGACGGTAGGAGAAAAAAATTCGATCATTATTCTAACGACAGTTTTCGCTAGTTCTCACATAGCCCCGATCATTTCCATGCGTTCTAATAAATAATTTTGTTAATTAATTATTTTTCAAAATATTTTTCTCCTGCCGTCGGCACCGCATTCGCGAGAGGTGAAGTGCAAACAATTTCGATTATTTTTTGACAGTTCTCAATAGTTCTTGCATAGTTCTGACTTATTCCATGCGTTTCAATAACAATTTCGTCAATTAATTATTTTTTAACAATTTTCCATTCCGACTCCCGTCGGAATCTGTTTGCATCTCATACCTCTGCTGAATGCAGTGACAGGAGTCGGAATGGAAAATTGTTTAAAAATAATTAATTGACGGAATTGTTATTAAAACGCGTGAAATAGGTCAAAACTGTGCGAAAACTATTGAAAACTGTCAAAAAAAAGTGATCGAAACTGTTTGCACTTTGCGCGTCTCGCGAATGTGGTGCCGACGGTCGGAATAAAATATGTTGAAAAATATTTAATTAATAAAATTAATTAATAAAACGAATGGAATAAGTCGGAACTGTGCGAGAACTATTGAGAACTGTAAAAAAAATAACCGAAATTGTTTGGACTTCACGCCTCTCGCGAATGCGGTGTCGACGGTCGGAATAAAATATGTTGAAAAATAATTAAATGAGGAAACTGTTAGTAAAATGTGTACCCCGGGGCCATTATATCCCATCAAATAGTCGAAAGATTTTGTTACTCGCATGACTGCGAGTGTAAAATTTTAAGATCGCGAGTATGCGAGTAAAAAAATTTTTCAACTATCTGTTGGAGTATAATGTACTAGATAACTAGATAATGGCGCGCTGTGGACGGACAGACAAAAGTATTACTAAAATAATGTACTTACTGCTCTCGTTCGCAGCGGTCCACAGCGATCGTCCTGAAGCAGAGAGGGAGGCAACGACGAAGATAATCCTGAAGCAGCGAGGAAGGCAACGACGATGCACTTCACACACCACACCACACCACACCACACTACACCACACACACACACACACACGGCGATCGCGATATTCTTTTTCGATAGACGAGCAGCGTACATGTTCACTCCCGAAGCTTCGCGACACAACTGATCCACCGACCCCCTCTCGTCAGGCAACTGAGCTCAGTCCGCGCGGACTGCCCGGAACCGTCGAAGCGTTTGAAAGAAAGAAGGAGAGAATAATAGGCGGAGCTAGTAGCTGATTGGCTACAGTGAGTCGGGAGACTCGGGATTTCGCGGAAAAGGGAAGATAACCGTTTCTCGGAAATCGTCGAGGGGACTCGAGCCTCGCTTGTTTTCGACGACAAAAAAAACTTCAGACAAGCATCCCGGACTCTCGACGATTTCCGAGAAGCGATTATCCGAAGCATTGAGGCGGAAGCCTCGCTTTTTTTCGACGACGAAAAAAACTTCAGACAAGCATCCCGGACTCTCGACGATTTCCGAGAAGCGATTATCCGAAGCATTGAGGCGGAAGCCTCGCTTTTTTTCGACGACGAAAAAAACTTCAGACAAGCATCCCGGAGCCTCGACGATTTCCGAGAAGCGATTATCCGAAGCATTGAGGCGGAAGCCTTGCTTTTTTTCGACAACGAAAAAAAAACTTTGGACAAGCATCCCGGAGCCTCGACGATTTCCGAGAAGCGATTATCCGAAGCATCGAGGCGGAAGCCTCGCTTTTTTTCGACGACGGAAAAAACTTCGGACAAGCGTTTGCACTTAAAATCAAATAGACCGAACGCGATTTTCGAGGAATCCTATTCAATCACTATTTTGGCTCGCGGATCGTCTGTTAGCGCGACGGCACGCTCAACACAATACCGTAATTCAACAGAACGTCCGACCGGCGCCGAGGTGGCAGGCAGACTGCTGGCAGGCAGACTCGGCGCTAGTCGGCGCCACTCGGCGACCTCGGCGTCGCTAGACGGTTGACTCGCCGCGCCTGCGCGCCGCTGCCGCCATGTTGCCCCGTTGCTCCGCGCTCCAGTACGTACGCCACTCCGCCGCCGGTCGGACGCTCCGTCGATTCCGTGCGTGTCTCGCGTTCAGAATTCATTGTGCGCAGGTATGGTGTTGTGTTTAGTGTGCCGTCGCGCTAACAGACGACCCGCGAGCCATGTGTGAGACCGTACGTCCCATGTGTATTCATGTGTAAAGCGCGGCATCGTGCGTTTGCCTTCGAGTGAAGTGTTTGCTCGAAGGGGATACGTTCGGTAGAACATCGCGAGTGCCAATTAAGTGAAGTGCTACTAGTCGTCGCGCAATCATACAGAGATACAAAACTCTGGGAGCGAATTGATTTACTTCTGTTCGGTGTGTCTTGACGTGCCGTACTTTTAACGTATTTTTCCAAATGTAACGATCGCGCCAGTGAAATTCTCGCGCGCGGTTTACGTTTTACTCGTGTGTGATATATTATTCGTAATATCGGGAGTGCCGGATAAAGTATCGGACGATCGTTAATAGTGTGCGGTTTGAGAATAGCAGGATGATGTCAGCAGAAAGCGGGATCCATGGATTCGAGTGACTCGATATTCCGGAAAAGGAATGTAGCAGCAGCAGCAGGAGCAGGAGCAGCGACAGCAATCGGTGAGTGAATTTTTATCATGTGGAACAAAATGATATGTGATAAACGTGATGCGAGATAAATATTGGATCTGTTCCTTGCTATATCTGTACAGTGTCAGTATTGCACATTTGCCTAAAACAGATTTAAAATATGAATGCATATAATTGTAAATTTTACGAGTATAGCATGAAACAAAACCAAATAAACGTGAACATAGCATAAAAGAGATCCAAAAATTCATACACATTACCTACGGGATTCATAGATATTTGACTACATAGTTCAATGTGCACAACATTTTTTCTAAATAATAATTCGCACTTATAAATAATATTACATATATCCACAGTTGGAAAAAGTAGTATATTTTCTTTGTACTCTCTTGATGTAGTATACAATGTTAAGTTATTATTCGAATCAGTCATCCAATTTGAATCACTTACAAGGCTATTAAAACAATGATGGCAATGTTTTAAATTTTTCTTAATTTAAATAAAATAGCACTTATTAAATAATATAACGCTGAGCTGCATCATTCAAATCAATCTCATTACCAAGTAATGGATTATAGATTTCTATATCATGTAAATTTTGTATATCTTTCAGACATTTATCTTTCGCAGAAATATTTCTTAAATCTAATTGTTTTATCTCATTGCAATATTTAATAACATGATCAGAGTCGATCACAGAATAATTATCACGCTTAATATTTGTTTGAAATTGTGATAAACAGACAAGTCGTAACGTAGTCTTAAATTCACGCGCATCAGGTACTGATTTTCTTCCTCGGATTATTGAAAATAAATTTTCTAAAGCATCTTGCGTAAATCGTCCTATTAATAAATATTTGAAATTGTGTTTGTCTAAATATTCAACTTGCACATCTAACACAGTCTGCGTACAAAACAATAATCCACTTTGAAATGATTTTTATTTTCCATTGTTTACCGTGATTCCTTGAATTATTTCCATAAAATCTTTCAAAAAAGCAATATTATTTTTGTACTCATCTGTGTTATAATGGGATAATGCCAGCTTATGATAACGACTTGTCATAATTTTAAACCATTTATGCATAATGGAAAGAAACCAGGCTGTTGTTTTATGTTTACTATCAATGTTATTGTTAGTTATATGATACATTATAGCCGCAGAAACTGTTATTTAATAAACGCTTAAAGCCACGTTCATTTTGTCAAAATGGGATGGAGTTAAAACGTTTTCTTTGAGATGTGGACATAATTTTAATGTGTCTTTTTATCTAAAGTAAAAACTTCGCGAACAGGTATTATAGAAATTTCTTTATATAGTAAATTGTACTTTTTAACAAAAGTTTCGTTAAATAAAATTTAGCACCTGCTGTTAACGAGCACGCTACATTTTATAAACATGAACGGAATCGGACATAACAAATAATCTATCTTTACTACTACATGGATGTTGAATGAAATTATTGATTTTGTTAAATTTACCAACTGTTATATTCATTATTTTCCACCAACTTTTATTCTGCGTTCCCATATCGGAAATTATTACTGTTATTTTTAACCCAATATCAGTGCTTTTTTAATAATTGCTATATATAATTTTTTCATACATTTCTTGTGGACAAAATGAATTTGCTGTCAATTCGTAACCAACAACAATTTGCTTCCATTTAGTGGAAATGCCACATAACATAAAAACAAGGGAATGTGTAGCTAGTTTACTAGAACTATCAAATCCACCCGATAATTTCATTGTAGGTCTACCAACAATCGACATAACAGAGTTATCATATTGTAATCCAGGCTTAATCGACATTTCATCAATTAAAAGTACAACATGTTTTTCTTCAGATTGAAATGTTTAACTTAAAATAAAATTACAAAACAACCTTAAGCAATAATACTCAAAATAAAAATATTTATATTAAATAAAATTAAAATATTTGCAAAAAATAAAAAACTATCTACATGCATTAAGATAAATACTAACTTTAATTCTTAATAACTCGAAGATGTCTTCAATATTCCTGGCTTAAATTTCAAGCCTTGTATGCGATGTTGTAAAGTACGAATACTTGGATAAGGTAGTTGTTTGCGCACTTCCTCATATCCTTTCTGTCCACAAGCCACATACAGTTTTAATGCTTTAATGATGGTATTTGCAGACCATGATTTTCTTTTCTAATGCTCATGTGTGATTAGGTATATTTGATCTTTGTTTAACACTGCGTTAAATTTTGCATTTGTTTCTCTAAACTTCTTTTTTAAAATACGACTTTGAGCCACAGTTTTTCTTAAAGTTTTTCTTAACTTTGTAACATAATTCTCATCGTACATTTTGTAATTCTTCTTTTTTAAAATACGATTTTGAGCCACAATGTTTCTTAAAGTTTTTCTTAACTTTTTAACGTAATTTTCATCGTACATTTTGTGATTTGATGAAGTGTCTTTTAACATTGCTATATCGGTTATTTCTAATGCTTTATTAATACTGCTACTATCATTAATACTACAGGCACTATTTTTGTTTATGTTTGTTGTATTTGACTCAGTTGCATTGGACTTAGTTGCATTGAACTCATATTCACCTACAAATATTTGTTTCAATTAAGTTACATTACAGTAATACAGTAGTTATAAAACAACAATTCAGATAATTATACCTTATCATACTTTTCTCATATCCAATTGTAAGTATTATTGTATTGTATATAAAACTTACAAGAATCTATAATATATATATATATTCTGGACATTATCTGATGTCTGTTGTGGACTTCGATCTGTTGTTTGTTCAATATTATCTACCTCTTGATTGACTGTAATATGTTGCTTTAACAAATTGGGTTTTCCAAAGTAATCTCTTTCCATCTTGTCGATTTTTTTCAAATTGATCGTCATCAAAATGCACTTGCCAAAATTGATATAATGATTATTGTTGCAATACATAATGTTACACACAATTATAACTCATTAATTATACCTCACAAATTGCAGCCTTCTTCGCCAATGTGTTTTTTCCAATTAATTTTAACCACTCTTTGCGTCTTTCGCTATTTCTGTTGCCTGATGGCAAATTAAATAGCTAGAAACCTTTTTCGCTGCGATTATTGCAACCCTCGATGTAGCAACCTGGCATTTTATCACTTTTACTTTTACATCAGAGATTTTCACACATAATGCCAACAGGATTCACTGACGTAGTTATTATTATTATTATTTTTTTTTTGAAAGCTTAATGTGTCAGTACGATCACCCCTGCGCATATTGACGTAGTTAAAATCGGATTAGATTAGAGAACCCGCCGCCATTTTTCCTCCAACGAAGAATGGGGAGAATAGTTTGCGGTACTTTATAAATCTAGTGACTTTAAAAACACCTAAAACGACGCGATGATCGCTCTCAGATTCCTCTCTGGTATACTATACCGCTCAATGGGCGTTAAGGGGATGCTGGAAGTTGTCTGTTTTACCAACAAAAAATAGTAATTTTTGTTTAACAATATCTTTTTATTTCTTTTATAGATTTGGAAATCCTTCTCCAGAATAAAAGAATACGCATTGCTATCAGTCTGTGGAGTGGAATTTCCTCCAAAAACGAGAAAAAATTGTTAATTTGCTGTCACGTCATAACAATGTTTGGCTTAATATAAAAGACCTACAGTTTGTACCTACAAATTCGTATTCACAGACTAGTAGACGACGAGAACAAACAGTGTCGAGTTTCGAAAATTAGATTTTAGTGCCTAATTGAGACGAAATTGTGAAACAAAAATTTAGGTTATATACGCGTAAAAAGTTGATAAGTAAAGCAATAAAAAAAAAATTTTTTGTCCTCGATATAAAGTCCAATTCACAGATGGATATTAATATGTGTACTTTAATTCTGGAAAAGAATTCCAAATTTATAAAAGAGATATATACGAAACCTCATTAATGATGTGCATGAATGACTCTACATTATCGACCTCGATCAAGTTTGAGAGGCAGTCCAGCATCGCCTTAAGCAGTAATTAAAATGGGATTGGTCGGATCCAAAGGTAAGATCCAATCACATTCTATTGTCGCTTAGTGAACGCTTAGTGAACTATAGTGAATACACTCATTTACACGCACGCACGCACGCACGCACGCACGCACGCGCACACACACACACACACACACACACACACACACACACACAGCCAATAATTATTATGTAAAGTCTCGATAATAAGGACAAGTTCGCCGAAAGTATCAAATGAATATTAATGTCAAAACGCTTTCTAGTAGCTTCGATCGCTCAGTGTGGATGCGTCATCAGACGCATCTGATAAGAGAACTTTTTTTGGCGAGATAAACAAAGTTGTTCTGTCGCTATCATCAGTCGTTGCTCGTCATGGCGTGCAGCATGCAGAGATATTGTTGAGGGCCGGTCGTTTGTGCCATGTTAATTCTACGAGACGTATCCTTTGGAAATTTGTCGAAAAGTTTAATCGGCTTCAGGACTCTTAGGATTCTTCGTTAGATCATGTAATTTGTCAGAGCTCGTCATATTCGTCCTTAAATCCTGACCAGAAATCTCCTCCTCCATGGCGCTCCGAGGGAGACGTAAGTCACTTAATTTTAGATTATGTATCTAAGTATTAGGCAAATGAAAGGTAAATTAGCATCTTAATCGCGTTGTAGTATGTACTTGCAATCTGTACTAATCCATGCTGATGGTCTACAGTCTTAATGGAAAGTATAGATGGTAGCACGATGCAGAGCCGCGCGTTCGACTCAGCCGGTAGCTCGTTCTGCCGACTTCGCTATCTCATCTTTACTGATAAAAGATATTTACCATTTCATCGTTATGTCATGATATTATATAACGCATATCAATTTTAAGAAAAGTTTCATGAAAAGAATTCAATTTAACTAAATTTATTGCGTACACGAATGTGATTTATAAAGATTTGTATGAGATATATAAGAATACGTAAAGCGTCAATATGTTTATTGTTTTTGTGTCCACTATATTAAAAAATAATTTATAAATTGACAATTGATTATAAAATATGGAACATGTATATATATAAATGCTGCTTTGCAGGAAAAAACAAAGGCCGAAAAAATTGTATTATACATTACAATTTTTGTTAATTAAAGAAAAATTAAAATAAATTAAAACTATTTGTTATAAATTAGCCATTACATTTAAATAATAAAAATAATAAAAACTTCTTTATCTTAATGTAAATATAAAAATTATATTGATATAAATACATGAACGTAGTTTTTATTGTTGCCAGACAGCTCCGTTTATTTGTTTGCGTTAACTGCCTCACTTAAATATTCACTTCTTTAAACTATTAAAGGTTAACGACTTTAATTATATTTTTTTAAATAGAAAATTTGAAAGTTCATAAAAATTTCTGGCAAATATCTTATTAATTTCGATCTTTTATTAAATTCGAAAAGTTTAAATCTCGTAAACTGAAAAAAATTTATTAGATTAAAATAAATATTTTTTTAAATAATACCAAGCAGAAGTTTTGTAAAAATAACTAATATTTATTTCAAATAAGATAATATTTTCTATAATTTAGGAAATGTATAATACATTTCTATCAATCTAAAAATGTATAATACCTTTTCTAAATTATAGAAAATATTATCTTATTTGAAATAAATATATTTACTTTTTACAAAACTTCTGCTTGGTACTATTTGAAAAAATATTTATTTCAATCTAATAAATTTTTTTTTCAGTATAGATAGTCCCTTATTTGTTTTAATCAGTCGATCTTTTATTTGTTATTGTTTATTGTTTAAATTATTGAATTTCGTGAATCAGCCGCCTTCAATTGGGAGGATCCGTTTGATCTGGAGTCGCAACTGACGCAGGACGAGATCCTGATGCGGGATCAGTTCCGTTCCTACTGTCAGGAGCGGCTCCTGCCGCAGGTGATCGAGGCAAACCGCAAGGAGCACTTCGACCGGGAAATCATAAGGCAGATGGGTCAGCTCGGGGTGCTGGGCTGCACCATGAAGGGTTACGGCGCCGCCGGGGTGTCCTCGGTGGCTTACGGGCTCCTCGCCCGGGAGATTGAGAGCGTCGACAGCGGATATCGATCGACGTTGTCGGTGCAGTCCTCCCTCTCGACTGGTGCGATCTACATGTTCGGCAGCGATGCCCAGAAGAACCGATTTCTACCTAAAATGGGTGCGTGCGAGCGGCTCTTGGGAATAGAATTATACTCTCTAATTTAACTTTTTAATTAGAAAAATTACTAGAAATTGTGAACAACAAAGTGTTCAGTTATTTTCGAATGGTATGAAAAACAAAAGCGGTAATAAAAGACTTAATTTTTAATTACGTAGCTAATTAGACAACAGATTAATTGATAAAATTAATATGAGCACTTCGATAAAATTGATTAAACGAATTTTCGTTGGTGTCGTAGACGGTAGCTTTCGAAATATATTTCAGTTACCGGGGGAAACGATCGGCTGCTTCGGTTGACGGAACCTAATCACGGTAGCGACATAGGGTCCATGGAGACTAGGGCGACTTACGATTCCAATAAAAAGGTTTACAGATTGAATGGCAGCAAAACATGGTTGGTTCTTTTATAGGAAGTATTTTTAAACAAGTATATTCTCGCAATCGAGATCACCAGTCAGAATGCCAGAATGTCATTTAGGATCTCAAACTCGCCCATTGCCGACGTGCTGGTGATATGGGCGAAATGCGAGGACGGTCAGATTCGCGGGTTCATCGTTGAAAGGGAAGCTGCGGGAGATCGATTATCCACTCCAAAGATCGAAGGGAAGTTCTCTTTAAGGGCGTCCATCACCGGTATGGTTCTCATGGATAATGTAATCGTGCCGGAGGAAAATGTATTGAACGTTCAGGGACTCAAAGTAAGCCTTTTTAATAAACCAGAGGGACTTATCCCGTTACTTTAGGCAATTTTATAATAATTGACTATTTATCGTTGTTAATTGTCTTTATTGGTTGGAAATTCTGCGAGAATATATGAGAAGGAATTTAATGATGATTAGAATTTTATAAAATTTTGCGCAGTTATTCTCCACAGTGTAGTTTAGGATGTCTAATAAAAGAACTTGATGAAGGGACCGTTCAGTTGTTTAAACAACGCACGGTACGGCATCGCTTGGGGTGCACTGGGCGCGGCGGAGGGCCTGCTTGAAAATCGCCCGAACTTACCACCTTGGACAGGAAACAGTTCAAAAGACCGCTGGCGGCGAATCAGCTCGTGCAAAAGAAATTGGCGGATATGATGTCCGACATCGCGATCGGTCTTCAAGCTTGCTTGCGAGTCGGTAGACTGAAGGACGAGAACAGGTAAATTCGCTTGTAAATTTCGCTCGAAAGCGAAAAGACAAAAATCTAATCCAAGGACAAATTAATTTCCGCTCTTCTAGAAAAACTAGTAATATTTTAATGTTCCCAGGTCAATGATCTTTTTTTTCGCAGAGAGTTATTATATAATATCGTACTTTATATATATACATGATATATACAGGGTTGGAAAGTATCATTACATTATAGGTTTTTTCTTGTAATGGGCTAATAACGATATTACTTCTTTTTACTGTAAACGATAACGTGATTATATTTTAAATAACAGTAGCGAATTATATACTTATTTTTATTGTTGCTTTTTACATTTTATCTATTTATGACAAAAAGTTTCGTGTATTAAACTTTAGTCTTCAACAAAAATTCATAACTATAATTAAAAACTGCGTGTTATGAGTATAGTTTTAAAGCATAAAGCCAATAATAGAGCTACATTATTTATAGCATATACATTAAAACAATTTTGAATTGGAAATTATTATATTATTTTTCAACATAAGATTGAAAGTACAAAAAAAAACATAGATTTTACTGTGTTTATAAATTTAATTTAGAAAATTTTATTTCTGCGGCATTAAAAATTGTTTCTTTAATTTTTTTGTGATTTTGCAGTAACAAAACAAATAAAAAATACCCTTTATTTTTAAAATAACGACAACGGTAATAAGTTGTCTTTAAAAAATAACTTTTCAACCTTCATGATATAGACACGTGCATAACAGTGTACGTGTGTGTTTTATATGCATACTGGCAACACATATAATAACGTATCTCTAATACATAACTGTACGTGTGTACGCGCGCGTATAAGAAAGGCAGGAAATGATTTTACGTGTCGTAGAGCCGCGCCGGAAATGATTTCCATCATAAAGAGAAACTCGGCCGCCAAAGCATTGGAGATCGCGCGAGCCGCGCGAGATATGCTGGGCGGAAATGGGATCTCGGACGAGTACCACGTGATTAGGCACGTGATGAATCTGGAAACGGTGAACACTTACGAAGGTACGCGGAAATCATCTCGAGATGATCGTTTAGCGACGATCATTTTGCGCGTTGCTAACGGATGCATGCGAATCTGTTTTCGTCTCTTCTTTTCCTCTCTCTCTAGCCCTCTTCTTTTCTCTTCCGCAGGTACAAGCGACATTCACGCGTTGATTCTCGGGAGGGCGATCACCGGTATTCCCGCGTTCACAGGATAAGCGAGTTGAATGACAAGACTACACGCCACGTGCCGTTTTTCCTATTTACGAGCATTGGACACGATCGTTTACCGCGTCGTCACCGTCGATTCTTTCGTTTCTGCGCTCATTAATTATACTTTTTATAACGAGAGTTATTTTTGTACATTTTGATACCGATGTATTAAAGATGTATACCGATGTGTCGAACGGTTAAAAGTATTTTTGTCTCTTTTACTGTTTTATAGGTTGAGGTCATAATAAAATATATATTGCACACGGTCGATATTTTCTACGAAAAATACGACAGCGATGTGTTTCCCCCCGTCCTCCTCGTCCCCCTCTGGCATCCTCCTCGCAACCGCGCACCTTCGCAGATCGTCGCGTGTCTCGTTCCGCAATAATACTCTAATCACTCGACATACTTCATTGCTCGTTTATTCTCTACGTTTTAACAATTTCACGGAGCGTGCTCTCTTTTTCACTATGCATCATTCTCGCTCTCGCTATCGTCCCCCGTTCTTCCGCCCTTCACTCCGTTCGTTCATTCGCCCACGATGGCAGCTGTGCACGCGTGGCTCTCGATGGAAAACACTCGTCCCCGGCGGAAGGGTTGGCAACTTCCGTTTTTTCTCCTCGCTTTCCCTTTTTTCAAGACCGATTTTGCGAATCCGCGGGATTCCGGAAGCGCGCGGCCGAAATCAACTTTCACGGGATCGCGTCAACGGAAGCGCGCTCGAATCCCGAACAGTATTCTCTGTTACAGCTCGAAAAACGTGACAGCTCTTGAAAATTAAAACGCGCCGTCGTGGAACGTGTTATCGGCACACTATATTTGTCGTGCGTACTGAATACGCGCCCGCAAAGGAACAAAAACCTCTAAAAGACGTCCACAAAAAATTAATAAATTCTGCGTTACATACACGCCAAAAAAAATTTTATTCTTGTGCTAAGAAAAGCAGTTTGTCATTTGTTATAGTTTTCTTCTTTTAAATAACGATTAACCCTTTCACTCTCTCATTCTCTCTTTCTCTTGTTCAATCTAACGACTAAGCCTCCGTATAAATATAGTATGCATCTATATATCTATGTATAAGTGTTCAGTGACTTTAGTGACTGATCTGATTACTAAATGAAAATATAAAAATCTACACGTCAGAGCCTACGGTTGTCTCACTTGGTTATACACGATGTCGGGTGGCCCGGTCGTTTTCGCGCGATTCATGAACGCGATGGATCGCGGATGTCGCGTGTGTGTATCACAAATAAGCGCCGCGCGTACCCAACACACGGTCGGGAAGTTTGAAACTAAAACTGCTCTCCGCTCGGAAAAAGGAAGGTAACAAAACGACGGAGTCCGTCCCACACTCCACGAGATGTCTTCGTTATTTCATTAAGAACTTGTCTAAAAGCAAGCACAAAGCCGAGCATCTCCGTTGCACCGTTGAAGTCTCTCGAAACGTTTGATCACTTATGAGGTAATGAAACCAAATGACTAGAAGTAACTTTCCAACTATAAAGAAAATAGGTGTCCACTTATAAATATTGTCGCAATTTAATAATCATAATTTAATAATTTAAATTATTAATTATTTCGAGATACGTGTACGAAGGTAATAATAATATTGTCAAGCAGAAAGAAACCTGATCTGGCAGCCAAGTGATTAACAACAGCGACGTAAATTTCGAGCTTGACAGCATTTTGGACAACGCCTTTTGGTCAAACGATTATTTTTCATTTCTCACACGTGAACTGAATTCCAATTAGAAATTTACCATCGATTTAATGATCCATAATTCGCTGAACATTTTCTAAGGGAATGCAATCTCTGTGACGAAGCTGTGAACGGTATGAACTGCCCTAAAAGAAATTGCGAGCAAATAATAAAAGAATGCGATTTCTATCGGTATAGCGCTCTACCACGAAGCGTCATCGCAATTGCCTTCGATCGATCGATCGATCGAATTATCTCTCGGACTTGATTGCACACTTGATCCGCAGTAACAACAACAACAACAAGGGCGTCAACACAAGCGACTCGAGTAATCATAAATAAATTAAGTTTAATTGCTAAGTAATAAAACGTTAATTACATATGTCAATGATAATTAATTTAAGTTTACAACACACGTCTCGTGCAAAAGTGTAAAGAACGTTTGTCTTTTTTCTTTTTTTTTTTTTCGTGCTACACTCAATACCATTGTTGTCTTTTGTTTTTTTTCTTGTTACGACTTAATGTTGAATGTATGTCGCGCATGTGTAGGTACATGTATGTATGTGTGTGTTTTGTGTGTATGTAGGTGTGTATTTGCGCGCGCGCGCGTGTGTGTGTTAATGATTTTCGACTACAATAAGCTCTTGGTAAAACGTAGTAACATTGTAGTTTACAGTAGTTTACAATCGCCTCTTCTCTCTCGCGGCCCCCGATCGCGGATGCGTATATGTGTGTGTATGTGTGTCTATTACATAATTACACATCTCGGTACACATGCCGGGATCGAAGCCCCTTGCCCCCGCTCCGCGCGCGCCTCTTTTTCTCAGGTCTCGCCGGGGGGGATGGTACGTCCGCCCCGGGAGGGAGGGGGCGAGGATCTCGCGGGGGAGGAGTCGCGCGTCCTCAAACCCTTGCGCGAGTTGTTCGATCCCGTCATCTTCACAAGTATCGATTCGTCGGCCCGTCGACCGCGCAAGAAAATTCAATGGCACGAACCGCGAGCCGTCGCAACAACAACGTCGCTCGAGCTCGTGTAACCACACTTGGTTGCCTCTACTAACGGATATACGTAATCGTATAAATAAATTAATGACTCGCCCTCTTTCTCTCATTCTCTCTCTCTCACACACACACACACACACATACACACATACTCACACTCTCTCTCTCTCCTCGCAATTTCGCTCGACTTATATACGCACACACACGCGATGGACACTCCCGATCGATTTCCGCTCTCCTGCCGACGTTAACAAACTCACCCCCCCCCTCCCCCTAAACCCGGACCTCTCGCTCGTAACATTGTCATCGCGATTGTCGACGAGGATATTAAATTACACGCTCTCTCTCTCACACATATTTTCCTCGGACATCGGTTTCCATCGGGCTTGAGGTTGTCAGTCGCGTTTCCTCGGTGGACGAGATTATCCTCTCGCGATGCGGAACCTCCTTTCCTCCTGCGCTCTTCTCTCCCCCCGCCTGAGGAATGGATCGGTGACAACGAAGCGATCGGCGATTTAACTCGGCGTTTTACTGATACGTGATACACGCTGTCTTTCGTCTACACGCGGACCTTCCCCCGAATTTCCGACCGGAGCCCCGACGCACCGTCCTCATCTGCGCCAATTGCCGCGGTTGCCGTCCGCTCTCCCCCTTTACATCCGGAGGATGGACCAGCAGCTGCCCACGGCGCGAAAACGCTCGCGCGTTACAGTAAATATAATAATAATAATGTATTACCTGCTTTTGCACTTGTATTTTACATTATTTCGTCTCTGATTAACTAATCGATACCTTATTGTCGTACGAACTGCTCTCTGTGTTTTCTTTCCTTCTCCCTCCCTGTCTCTCTCTCTTTCTTCCTTTCAGCTTTTCTTTTCGTCCCGTTCGAGAAGAAATCGCCATCCCGAGAATTTTTAGCTCTTCGTCCCGTTTTTCGCTTCGTAATTTATTTATGAAAACCCGAACGAGCCGAGATAGCAGTCACAATATAGGTCGTAGCCTGCGTTCGTTTTCTTTCTCTCTCTCTCTCTCTCTTTTTTTTTCTCTCCTTTATTCTACGGGGGTGTGGAAAGTTCTTGAGAGAGTGAAAAATTGTGGAGTAGTGTTATCTTCCCTCTCTAGACTCGAACGGACGAAAGCGGTAGACTTTTATCCCGCCCGAGAAGAATCGTGTCTCCGGGCCTCTTTGCGTTTCTTTGTTTTTTTTCCCTCCCCTCTCCTTTTGCTCGTCCTCCTCATTCACATTCTCCCCGCCGATTCTCTTACCCCCCCCCCCTGTCCGTGAAAAAACGAAATGAAAAGTTCTCTGCGAGCGGGGTGGAAACTAGATCGATATAGACACCTAATATTGTACGTTGTCGTCGTCGATAGTTTCTAATCCACTGGATATGTGTCACGTAACGATGTAACTATCGAGACGAGCCCCATCTCAGCGCAATATATAAATAGATCATCGAATTTTATTCTTCCGCGCTCTCTTTTTTTTTCTCAATTTCTCTCGCAATCTCTCTCTCTTTCTCACTTTCACGCTCAAATTTAAGACGCGCAACAGTCGTTATCGATCGATCGATCGATCCGATTGTCGATTAAAGATCGAAGATCGCTCGATAATCGCCTCCGCGACGATCAACACCGCCCGCCGTGATCGACGGTAATAATATCCGTATTTTATATTTATATATATATAATATTATATATATATATAATTTATTTATACTTATGTCCATATTTATATTCATATTTGCATTTATATTATATTTATATCTGTATTTATATTTATATTTGCATTTATGTTTATTTATATCGTATATCAATTTATATATATTTATATATGTATATTTTCTACGCTCTCTGTTCTCGTATCTCTGGTTTGTTTTCTTTCAATGCGGTGAATACGTTTCCTTTTTCCTTTCAATTATTATACGGCACCTCACGTCGTCTTTATTTCTTCTGTTATATATAACAAAAACACCTCGCGCACACGTCTGCCGTCGCGCAGCAGTTAATAATCAACTGTAATGTGGCAATCGTAGCGACACCCGAATCTTCCCTTTCGCGACTAAAGTTGTATTTACACCCTTGCATCGTACATCGTCGGTCCTGTCCACTATGTGCGTCCCTCTCGTGTTGGTGTGCGTGTGCATGTGTGTGTGGATGTAATATGCGCGTCCTCAAGATTAAATGAGCTTCACGGATCAAGCCATGGTTCTCCTCATTTCGGCATCGAGTCAACAATAGTCACATTTTTCTTCCCGGTAATCAAAAGTTTCGTAGGAATTCTACAAGTCGTAATAAAATAAATACAAAAATTTTACAGGACTTTAGTGTACGTGTTTGTCTTCATACAGCACGAAAGCTTGCAGCAATATTGTTGCAATTTTGCGAAGATTCTCTTGCAATATTATATCACTGTAATTACTTCATCAACGTTGCAGAAACGTAAGGGAGAATAAAAGAGCGCAGCATTATGAAATTTTTCATTTACATTTCAATGAAATGATTCTTTGAAGGGGCGAGTTTCCAAGTTCTAAAACAAAAATTAATGAGATATGACAGTAAAATTTTTTCCACATAAAAAAATTTAGGGGCATATAACATTATTGGAAGTTACATGTAACAAAATGTGTTAGTATAATGGCACTTGAAATATCAATCGCATCAAAAATGTTACAATACATTGCTGCAACCCATTTCGCAATATTTAAATATTGCTGCATCTGTCCGCGCTGTACGAGAAGGTATCAACATCCGCGCGTTGTCGTTCGAATTGCAGGATTAAAATGATAGTCGATCACTTTCGTCAACTAATTCGCGAACTCGAATGAATTGCCGAAAACCGTAGTGAAGGAACACGCGTCTCATCTCTCTCGATGTGTCGACCGCGAGCGTTAAATCCCGTTGGAATTCTTGCGCCTTGTCATGTTGACCCAACTCGTCCTCCGCGAGGGTGGAACTCGTGTAAGAGAGAACACTCGACGCCCTCGTTGACCCCCGCATTTTTCTCTCTTTCCAACTCACCCTGTCTCATTCTCTCGTCTACGATTTTTAACACAGAGTCCTATTTCAACATTTTCTCCCCAGAAAAACAGCGCGACGGGCGCGCGAGCGCGCATTTTTTTCTCTTAAATATATATATTATCTTATATATAATTAAACACTGTTATTATTACAATAATATATATATATTATATATATATATGTTTACTTTGTACTATATATGATCTTAAACCGACGACCGAGGAGGCCGCTCGCGTCTCTCTCTCTTGGTACCGTGTATTTCTATCTTCGCGTCTCGGAAGGAATCTCGCACATCCTCTCGTCCTCTCGACACAACAGCAGGCTCCTTCGTCGATGCAGGAGGCGGGAGCCATTCCTTTCCGTCGTCTCGAGCCGACTGCCGCCGATTCGCCACCGGGTTTAAAATTCAGCACGGAGCGCACAAGTAAACTCCAAATCACACTCAGAACCGTGATGCTCGCTTTGAATGACCGTTTATTTGAGACGTCTCGTATGTGAATAAATTAATAAGAATAAATAATCAGAGCAGCGTCGAAAAGATGCTAATCAATTCATGTGCAACGTTAAGGAGATACGTGTACTCGGTGTGTGTGTGTGTGTGTGTGTTGTATGTGTGTGTGTGTAAAAAAACTCTTATTCTTTAGAGAGGAGATTGTTGCTGTTTGTTGCACGAAAGCGGTAACATACCTCGAGTCGCCATGCACACTAAGGGGATTCTCAATATAACTTTACAAAATATTACACAATAAATTACACGCTTTCTCTCTTTCTCTCTATTTCTCTTTCTCTCGATGACGAGCTTGCTTAGCGTAGCTTTCGAAAGCCGCTTCAAGCGCGTCGCTCGCGCATCCACCTTTTTCTCTTTACCCTAAAATATAATAAATTAAGTAACATGCCGTAGGTAACATCGCCGGAACGAACATCGAACGGGCGTTCGCGTGCAAAAAAAAAGAGACGTTCCATGTTCGCGGGACGAAGGATCGCATATATCAGATAAAACTTGCACTCGGTCGAGCGATTTCTCTTGTGTTTCTCGAGAAAGCTCGATTTTTTGTGTATCGAAAACTCGTCGCTTCTCAAAAATGATTAATTTCGATTAATTTCATCACACAAATGACTTTAAATTTTGTTTATTTTCCTTGAATTTATGTAATAAGAGAAATAAAAATAAATGTATCCCGATCCTTCTTTTTGGATTGTAAGACTTGAAAAAAATAAAAGAATTGTAATTATCACAAAACCGATAAAGTCACCCGTACATGAAATGAATTATTTTCGCAATCAATTCGTCCCTCGATACTCCCGGAGATCGTTCTGTCAATTCCCGATTGAATCTCGACGCTCGCGATTCATTCTGTACGATTAATCCGACTAGCATAATAAATGATCCTCTTGCGATCGCACGGAAAAAAAAAAAGATAGAAGGGTGTGATATAAAATGCCGTTCCAACGAAATCTCGCAGAACCGATCGCACGCCACATCGCGACGTTACGTCGACGTACGTGTATGTGTGCACGTGTGTGTTGTGTGTCGAAGCACAAAAGAATCCTCGCTACGCAGGAGCCACAGACGCGAAGTGCAAGTCGGCTAGAATGCTCTTTTCCGCAATCAAACGTCACACCGATTCGTTTTCGCCCGGCTTAGCGAACGCCGCCCGCCGCTTACGTAATAAAAGTGTGTACATATGTGTTATATGTAGTTATGTCTATCTGTATACGTACGTGTGTGTTCTTTTCCTCCCTTTTTTTTTTAAGTATGTACAATAGCACAGCACAATTGCAGTACGATATCGAGTGCGGTTCGCTAAAGTCTCTCTCTCTCTCTCTCTCTCTCTCTCTCTCTCTCTCTCTCTCTCTCTCTCTCTCTCTCTCTCTCTCTCTCTCTCTCTCTCTCTCTCTCGCTCTCTCTCTCGTTCTCTCCCTCTCTCTCTCTCTCTTTCTCTCGCTCTCGTTCTTTCTCTCACGCTCTGTTTCTCTTTCTCTCTTTCTCACAGGCTCTTTCACTCATTCTCTCTGTCTCTCTCTCTCTCTCTCTTTCTCTCTCTCGTACACAGCGGTGTAGCCACCCATTTTAAAAATTGCTCTCTCTCTCTCTTTCGCTCCTTCCGCTCTTCCCTCTCCCCACAAAACCTCCCTCTCGCCATCGGTTCGCACAAAACAGTGTCCACTCTCTGATATACATGTTTATACATACATATATATATCACTTGGCACGTGTACCCTCACACGAAGCCACTTTGAAAATTGGTTCACGTTTCGTCTGACCAACGAGGACACGACGAGCCCGGTCGCGCATTTAGCGCGCCGCTGATTGCGCGATCATTACACCGGACCCCACCGTATATTGGTGAAATACCCCGACCGGTCCCTCAAAGGGGCTCGAGTCGCTTTAGAGCGCGCGCGGGGTGCGTAAAACAAAAAAATCGCGTTCCTCCTCCTCCTCCTCTCGACTTGAGCCGTGAAGTGTGTTTTCACATTTTCAGACTGAATCATCTGACGTTCGGAGGTTTCAGTACGAACCACCGAGGAAAAGACGACGGAGGAAGCGATTTTAATTTGGCACCCCGTGCAGCCATTAAAAACGACTGCCGGCCGTTTATGAACTGGTGAGCGAAATAAAAATTGTATTTTAATCTCGAACGACAGCGTTAACGCACGCACGCGGTGGTCAGGACTCAGTCGCCGCTTTAACTCGTGACATATCTCCATCTCTCGGGCATCTTGAGGGAGACAGACCCCTCCTCGAACTTTCGCAACCGCCCTGTGCGCGGTATAAGGAGCGAGGGGAGAGCTAAGTCTCGAGGATTAAGAAAAAGTGGAAAACGAGCTCTTCTAAGTATTTACTCGCCCGCGATTGTCAAAGCGCTTGTGTGGAATTGCGTGCGGTTACTCGACATTTGCCCTCGCGGTATTCGCTGTCCCGCTTAAAGTAGCGACTGTCCTTCCTCTTTAAAATATATATATATATATAAAATAACAAAAACCGAGACAAACGGAGACCCCACGTTGTCGACCTGGGTCCGCGACAACCGTCCCTTTGACTACTAGTGGCTACAGCCTAAGGTGGTGTAAATTTTGCTGTGGAAGGGGATGGTTGTCGCGGGTCCCGAGTTGGCAACATAGCGGCTTACAAACTTAACTTTAGCCACGCGTAAAGAAGAGGGAGAAAATAAAGGGAAAAACGAGTCTTTCACGCTTTCAGCGAAGGATTCAGAAGTCGAGCTTCTGAGTTTTGACTAGAGGAGAGGAACCGCCACTGATCGAACATCAGCACCGACGGGTTCCTCTTTGGAACTTATTACAGTGGACTAGAACGCTAAGAGTCGGACGCGCGGAGCGCCGAGCCCCGCGTATAAAACTTATGCGCTAATATGGCCAAACTATGGCACGAAGTTTACGAGGTGCGCGAGATCGAGGAAACGAGGCGACGAGTCGCGGATCTTAAAGTTATGGCTGATCGCGCGAAGGATAGCTCGCTTATCGTGAGAGATAAATTACGTGTGAGAGAATAGTAAATATATATTATATAGATAAAACTCTTGTGTGAAAAATCAAATGGGAAAATCATTGCATGTAATCATGACAGCCTCAGTTATGCACTTGGATATTGACTCGTCCGTTTCTTCGACCTCGAACATAATCGATTCAAGAGCCTCAAGTGTGAAAACGATCTGTCGATCGGAAACGCACTGGTCTAAAGCAAAAAAGAAACGCAAGGTCGTACGATACGGCAGATCCAATTCGGATCGCTTTGCAGGAGTCGTAATGATCGATCGTATTCAGCGGCTGGGACGCCCCCTCACTCGACACCGTTCGATCTTCAAAAACGATAATGAACTCATGTCAATTTCGAACATGATCTCTCGAATGTTGCGAAGGAAAGGTCTAAACTTGTTGTAAGATGCTCCTCGAGTTTAATCTTAAAATTTGCTCCAAAACCAAATTGATTGTTTATCAAAACCAGCGACAAACGATAATCAATTCGATATCAATTCGACGTCGAATCGACATCGAAATGATGATTTCTCTTACTGGGGAAGCGTAATAAGGTTTCGTGAATCAAGCATCAAATAATTAAAAAGATTCTAGAGGATTTTGTTTGATTACTCTTGAGTAGCCAATCATCAGTACCGAAATGGTAAAAAGAAAGGAGACTTTGAAGGGGTTAATTTAGAAATCGCGGGACGCGTCGAGAGATCGCCTGAAGGGCTCAAACGTGCCGGCGGGGGTGCGTCCACGAGGTGATACGCTGCCCTTACGAGAAGGGCAGGTCCTCGTCGGGCGACTCGTCATGGTACTCCTCGTGGTCGGACGTGTGTCACAAAACGTCGCTCGGCTGACGCTGGCCGATCCCTATCGTGGGCGACAGCTGTTCCTCCTCGACCGCGACCGTCTTCGGGTCCTCGTCCTTCCACTTGTCCATGGAGCGGCGTCGGGCGTTCATGAAGAAGTTCCCGACCGTCGTCGGTTCCAGGCCCAATTGCCTCGCGATTGTCACCTGCATTTCCTTCGACGGCCTCTTGGTCTCCTGCGGGAACGAAAACAAACTGTGTATAGCATTCCAATTTTCGTACGTCGGGACGCGCGTTTTGCATCGCACCGTTTGTTTCTGACGCGACTCTATTTATTTTTCAACTTCAATTACCATGCCACGTTATTATCCCGTCTTTTTCTTCTTTTTTTTTGCAGTCCCGCTTGTTTGTAAAAGTTCCGCTTTGACTTTTCACTCGATAAAATGTAACGACCGCGCAATTCGAGTCGTGCAATCCGCGGGATTTAATTACCGGGGTAATCATTGTTTTTGGCATCTTCATATTTTATGTCGAGAATGCCGAGTTCATCGTTGAATCTTATTATGTCCGACGGGATCAAAGCTTTTTATACATTATTTTGTTTAATCATCGACGAGCAAAATATTTTGTGAGTTAACTATAAAAACAATACGTATATCCAGCGGGGAGACAACGCGGTGTCTTTAGGACAACATACGCGCGTCCCTCTTTGACTCGTGCATCTCGGAAGTTCGCGAACGGAGCGAGATTTCTATAGAATTGTGTTAAATGTGTGAAGAACGGGATTTAATTATGGTAATATCGCTTAGCGCTCTTAATGTATTATCATATTTTATACGACGTGTCTGTATATAGCGAAGGTGGGTGGTAAGATATTCTATTGGTTCAATCGCTGCTGAATTAATCCAATCGTCTCTATGAAAAGATCCACATTCAGATGCAGATTCGGGATATAATGTACTCCCACGGAAGGCTCCTGTGTGTTTGTGTTTGTGTGTGTGTGCGCGCGCTAATTTTCGACTGTGCGCCACGTGAAAGTATTGGCCAGCAATAATTGTTACTCCGGCAATCGATACACTCTACCTCGAGTCACGTTATTGATCGCGCCACGTTGGGTAAGAAACATCGCGTGGGAAGAAAACGTGGTAGCCCATTTACCACAGGGGACTGTTTATCGTCCACTAGTACCGCCGAACGAGCGGCGGACTACCGTTAAACATGTCGTAAATAAAATTCGGAATGTTCCGTTTCCGGTCGCGTTTCGCGGGGTGAAAAAAGAACAAAGAAATTCGTCGCACGCGAACGATTACGAATGTAATCGGCTATATATTGTAAACACCAGCTGAATGTTAACAAAATTCAAAAGCTGCAGGTTTCTTAATACGCCCGCTCTCTTTTTTTCCCCCCAATCAATGACGAAAAAATTTTGATCGTGAATTTGGCTTATGCAGTACAGATGGTTTGGCTCGAAATAGACTTTAGCCAAATTTACAAATAAGTCTTGCAAAGCGCGATTTTACATAAGAGTAAACAAAAAATTTGCACAGTTCTCAAACTAGGAAAGCTATGCCCAATTTTAGACAGACGTCTTAACGCAATCTACGAAATTTCTTATGTTTTTGGTAACATTTTATGACGCGATACACTCTTGTATTTAAAATAAGACTTTTTTTTCAAGAATAGATAACAAATTCGGGCTGCAGAAGAAACATTATATTACAATTACCTATTATTAAAGAATCACCTATATATATATATATATATATATATTTAAAAAAAGTACGAATAAAAATCGCGCAACGTTTTTCGCATTTCTCGAAGGAAGAAAAACGCGATTTTCTTTGCGTCGTCACTTTCGAAGGGGCTTTCTCCCTCGGCCAACCAGTCAGCCAGTCAACCAACCAGCTAGGCAAGCAGGTAGGCAGGCAGGCAGGCAGGCAGGCAGACGCGATGACGTGACGTATGTACACGCGTACGTACGTATGTACGTTCACGCGAAGCTTGAAACATACACGGGGCCGCGCGGCGGCGGCACAGTGGCTGTCAAGGAATAATCACGATGCCTCGTTGCGATAGTGTCCCGCATTTCCAACAATTGATGCGCCCGTTCTATGCGCGGCGCGACGGCGGGCACCGCCTTCGTGTTTTGCGGGCGCGCACACGCCGTCCGCACACGCACGCACGCACGCAGCCCCTGTGAAGCGCGCTACGGATACGCGCGTATCAATAGCAAGCGACGGCCGCTGTGTGTGCCTTAAACGAAGAGTCCGGCGTGTTCCGGCGCGAGTTAAGCGCGAAATTAACGTCCACCGAGTTAATTAAAGTACGCCTGTCGCGTTCGGTGGCTGGTGGCTCCCGCCGCCGTCGCCATCGTCGTCGTAGTCGTCGTCGTTTGAAAATCGAAACCCCGCCGCCGCCGTCGATTCGCCGCGCGTCACCGCGAATTAAATTATTAATTAATTTCGGGGATATTTAACGCGGCCCAGAAAGCGGCTGTGGGCCAGCGCGACCCTTGAATTCGGAATTATTTAATCCTCCCGGGACTCCGCGGCTATCTGACCGGAATTCGTGCCGGTTTAGCTGGAATACGCGCGCGCGTGTGTCTGTGAAAATTTTATTATTAAATTTCAGTAACTCCTTCCTCCGTCTATAGTTATATAATCGATAAGAGAGAGAGAGAGAGAGAGAAAGAGTGTGTGTGTACGTAACAAAAATTACGGAGTGAGAGAGGGATAAAAGAGAGGGAAAGAACGGCAGCAATTTCTCGTCAATTAAAAATGAGCTCCAGAAGTTGGTTTTTTTTAACTTATTCCGTACTTGAGCCCATGAATTTCTTTTCATCGGCGGCCAAGATCTCAATCATTGTCTTATTTCTTTATTGAATATGTAACAATTAAAACAGACACGCACGCAGCCTAATTATACTGTAAACACATGGTTTTCTTTTACATTTGTTACTATTTTCGAAAAACTCGTGAAAAAATTCATTACATAATAAATTTGTGTTAAGATATGACGAATCATAAAAAGCTAAGTGACAAAAATGTTGAATTGAAATTTATTAAGCATTTCATTTGAATGAATTGGACGCGTCAAGTTTTTGTACGTCAGTTTGATTTTTTCAGATGGCATTTTTTATGTTTTTATTTTTGAAAAATTAAAAATACTACTAATTGAATTTTATTTTTTTAAGGATAGTTACATAACAGAAATATATGTATTTCTCTTTCAAATTGGCACAGTTTATAAATTTCACATATCTTTTAAATAATACACACTATTTGGATTTAAAAAATAAAAAATATTGTGACTTGGATTTTGATATAATAACTTTTCATTCGATGAACGCGTGCACTTTTTTTCACGTCCTTTTTTTATCTTTTTCAAAAATTCTGTATATTTCGAGATTTCTCTTCACAACTGGAGCCTTAATGTTCGACTTTTCTGGACTTTTACGAATGTCTATTAGTCGGAGCCTTATCGAAAGAAGAGGCTGAGGAATTCGACTGGAACGGATAACAGTGTTGCTTTACGTGTCTTCGAGTGAGTGCTGAAAAGAGCCTCGCATATTTTCTCTCTTTTTCCTTTTACAAATCGGGTTAAAATTTCAATGTGAAAGGCGTTGCGCGTCCCGCCGCTCCGGTACTCTCCGGGCTTCTCCGCGGTGCCGTTTCCGATGAAACGGAATATCAATTATCCTCGCAATTACAGCAATTAATACTCATCCGGATAGAGGCCGAGCCGCGCCGTAAAGGCGGCGCAAGAGTTACTTTGAGAGTAACTCGCGGGGGAAAGAGGGGGAAAGGGGGAGAGGGGAGAAACCGCTTCATACGTCCGTCCGGGGCAAATAAAAGTCTCTCGTCCGGAATCTGTGTGCGCGCGGGGGCCCATTATACGCAAATCGTATACTCTCGGAGTGTTTTTATTATAAAGGGCGCGTATTAATTATCTCTGCAATTAAAGCAATTAATAGCGATCGCCCGCAGGAGCGGCGCGTTGCCGTGCACGCGCGCGCGCGTCTCTACGCGTAAAGACCTGAGAGAAAGAGAGAGAGAGAGAGAGAGACGCGGCGCGTTTAAATGCAGGCTCCCCCTTAAAAAAAGGGGAGGCCGTTCTTTTTTCGTGAGGGGGAGAAATTTCATATTTTTCCCCGACACACATCCCCGGGCACGGCGCGCTAAACTCGTTCCTTTCTATTTGCTTATTAAAGGAAATTGCCTTCGTAAACGCTTTCGTCATTATATCTCGAAACGTTCAATTCATTTAATGCGAGAGAAATCTATCCTTCGGTATCAATTCCCCCGTTCTTCATTTACGCGTGCGTCGTATTAATATTATTTCTGGATGTAAATCATCATCTCGGTTACATCGACGTTAGCATAAGTTCCATCGCAATACGGCGAAGATAAATGACCGGAAAATTATTGTTATTGAATTGCAGTCTCCAATACCTAGGAATATTTATCAATTAAGTTATTTTAAATATTATACAAATTAAATGTTGTGTAAATAAAGACTTGCCACGCATACACTTAAAATTTCGCCAAGAAACATTGCGTATTTATCAAGATTTGTTATATTTATTTTATAAACGATACGAGGATAAGTGTTTCTTTGACAAGTCTTTATTTCCGGAAAACGATTTTTCATATTTTGTATCTTAATAATGATATTTCATATTTCAGTTAATTATATATTATAATAAAATTACTTTATCGTGAATTCTCTTGCAAAAATTTGTTGCCAATTATTAGAACACTCGTTTTAACGCCAGACTTCTCTTGTCGAATACCGTAAGCTCTTCTATCCTCAAAGTGTTTCCGAAACGTCAGCCCGAATGGAATCGCCGGGACGAGTCAAGAATTCCCCGCGTGATAATCCGATAATCGCGCGCGCGCGCGGGGTAGCAATATCGGGGGAATGATCGCGCGCCGGAATGCGCGCGAAGTGGGCTAAGGTCAATTCGCGAACTATTTGGCGTTCATCCAGAGTGAGAGAGGAGAGAGAAAGAGAAAGGGACTCCCCGTGGCGGGGCCTCGTTTTTATTTCTTCGTACCTCTCGCGTGTCCCGCGAACTACACGCGAGGCGCGATCGCGCGATACGGATAAACTGCATGGACGTCATTAGGGCGGCTCTCCCTTTGTCCGGGGGGAGGGAGGGGGGGGGAGATCGTGACGAGCGTGCCATCCCAGTGAGAAATAGTACATCGAATCGACATCGATTCAACGTCGAAATCATTATCGAATTGATGTCGAATTTATTGTCGTTTCTCGCTGGGATCCGTTTCTCTGCTTCGTTATTTTCGGGTCGGAATTTTCGCGGGCGACTTAGCTGTAACCAGATCCCGTCCAATCCCGCGGGTGTTTCAACGAGAGGATCCTTGATCGTCGCATAAACGCGCGAGTCTGTCGCGCCGAGCGTGGCTCCCCTCGACTGTTTGGCATAGTTCCTAACTGTAAGCTCGCACTCGAAACCAATACCGTCAGCTGACGTGCTAACAGTTACGCATTCGTCCCTCATGGATGTTTCCCGCCGTTTTTCGGGGGGAAAACGATCACCCGGTCTCACAACGTCACGAGTTCGTCGCTTTCGTTTATTTATTTATTTATTGCACGCTGCTTACTCAAGTGAGTTTTGCATCTTACCGCAACGGAATTTCCGCAAGTAATATGAACGAAGATGGTATCTTGACGTTTTTCTTTTTATCGACCACCAGGAAAACTAGTGAAATTGGATGCTGAATGGCGATCGACGTATCAAAATCAATATCCCTAGATTTGCGTGAGTTTGGTAAGGTAAATAACTTTCGATTAGCATCCTTACACGCACCTGTGCACACACACACACACACGCGTGCGCGCACACATCGCGGATTACTTGCATATTTGATTTGGCAAATTTACTCGTTTATTTCAGTCCCGGTGTTTTGCCATTTAACGGGCGAGTTCTTAATGAAATCGATCGCCGCCAGCATCGCCGCGCACTTCTGATTAAATTAATCCGATTAAATCATTCTTTCGGTACGGCCTGATTGACTTTTAACCGAAAATGTTCGCGAAATAGAATGTCGGGGCTAATAGGCGACGCGTGATTCCTGCACGATTCTGCAATCGCATTCCAGATTATTCCGTTCTATATGAAATATCGTTCCAATAATCCGGCCGATCGAGCGGGGCTCGTCGGGATTTATCAAATTTGATACGAACGACAAACACACGTGCGTGCGCCCACGCACGCGTGCCGCGGCCGAAAAAAATTGATCATTAAGAGTAATATTCGCATACCACCCCCTCCGCTCCCACCCCCCCCCGCTCCGCCGCCAATAGCGGAAAAAAATTCTATTCGATCTAAAAGCAATCGCTTTTGCGACAAAGCAGAAAAGTTGATTTCGCAGAAAAGGCAATTTCGCGTGCGCGTTTCCCCCCCTCCCCTCCCCCCTCTCCGTGCGCGCCGCTATTTATGCGATAATTTATCGCCATCGGAAACGTGTTATCACGTTTCATTGTACCGTGATGCATCTGCCTGTAATTGTAATCGTAGTTCGCAATAGCCGCGGATGCAGCGGGTTAGCGTATTCGCGATTTTGCGAATTCGATTCGTGCCGGTGCGCGCATTGACTGTATTAACGACATTTTTTTTTTTTATAGGTGTACTCGGTGCCCGTGAGGATGATGAAAAAAAAATCACACGAGGAAACGCACATCCGAGGAAGAGATGCCGTATTGAGACCAAAAGCTGCATGACGTCGGCGATTATTGTAAGTACGCTTATTGGAATTATCGCGAGATTACATTCAGCTTTCGTGCCCCCTAATATTGATTGTTTTTGAAATTTAACAAGTTTGCAATACGAGTTTTTTTTTTTAATTTTTCATCGATCTTCGATAGCGTGTCTCTTAGGCCGCGATCATTGAGTTCCACGCGAGTTTGCTGTTACCGGAGTTTCTCAAGTAAGAGCTTGAACACCGTCCGCTATTTTCAGGTTGATGCGCTTTTCAAAAAATATTCAAGTCAATTTAACTTTCGAACACATTAAATACAGTACTTTCGATCGCTGTTGGTTAAAAAATAATTTTTAACAATCGCTAATAACGTTAAAGGAAGAAGAGCCACGCTTAAATTTGTTAGATGAATTAGTAAATCTTCAAAAAAAATTATTTTTTTATTGTTCGACTTATTACTTTTGAAAGGTATGATTGGCAGATTTTTGTTCTTAGATTCAATATTTCTAGGTTTTCGAAACACAAGAATTATTTTATGTTAATTTTTCCGACAAGTACAAATTTGGAAATTGTTTTGCTCTCACAAGGTCTCAGTTTATTCAACAGAGCCTAACATAAATTAATACATTTGAAATTCTATTTTTCCTTTTTATTAGAACTCTTTTTATTAATAAAAATATATAATTTCTTGTTATTCTTGTATTAATGTCTGACGTTTTTGATCAAGAGCTATTTGTTATATGTTTATTTTTGCAAAAGTCATAAGCAATCTAAGTTGGATTGGGTATACCATATTCACGAAACGAAACTAATTTAATTTTATGATACTTGTAAGTATTATGGCCACTCGTAATATCTCCGTCGTTAGATGGCAATTTCTAGAGATTACTTATCGGTTCATTTGTTTTGTAGCTCGCCATTACATAGTGGCGCTAATATGCCAATAGCAGTAGCAGTTACATTTGTTCTAAGACATGCTTTTACCTATGAACATTACGAAACTTTTCCAAGGTTACATCTTAACATTTAACATTACACACACTTCCTCGCTCTTTTTAAACTTGAGCGATTACACCAATATATGTATACTCGAGTAGTTTCCTTGTTTTTTAACATTTTATTCGGCTGTACACGGTACTTTTGAGTTATGCAAGGTTAAACAATAGCATGGAATTTTGCTAATGCAGTTACTTAAGCGCGCTGATGCCTCAACAAACCTAATACGGTCTCTTTTTCGAAGTTTTCATATCGAAGTAGTTGCGCGATAAGTTGATTGCAGTTCTACTACTAATCTATCTATAGTTTGCTATAGATTTTCAGGATTGCAATCTATCTGCGGAAGAGATTACGTTGCATACATTTGCATTTTTTTTGCAATATTTTCTTTTTATTTCGAACAAATATGTGATGCAATAATAAAACAGTGTTTTTTAAAATAAAAATTAATTTTTTACATTTATTTTTGTAGAAGAAGGGACATATCACTCCTGTTTCTTTTCGACTTATTATGCAGTGTTGTTATTAACTTTTTATAATATTCAAAGTAAAAAATATTTTATTTAGAATCGATTGAACAATACACTGACGAATATTAAGGTTTCAATTTAAGATATTAATAAAATTATATCGCACAGAATATAAATGGGGCTGTAATATCGTCTTCTCCTCTATAAATATTAAAATTACTATAACAAAATAGATTTATAAAAAAAATTAATAATACGTACGTGAAAAGAACGGTTTCGGTAAAACATCTAAACATTTTTTTACCTAGATCTGAAAATAATTTGGTTAAACCGTCAAAATAAATTAAATGTACCTCAAGTCGTTTATTAAAATGTCAGGAATTTTTTTGCAACGTTGCTTGCGAATCATGCCTGAACATCCTTCATAATTATTTTGATGGTCTGATAAAATTATTTTTAGATCTGTAGCTAGATAAATTTTTTAATACATCAGAACCGTTCTTTCAGCTCTTGTGTTAGTCTGCAAAACAAATAAAAAATTGTCCAAACTGTGTTCTAATTTGAGGAATTTCAATAAACGTTGTCCGACAATCGGAGGAGACAAACGCGAACGCGATGGCGACCGAAACGCGTGTTTTTCTTTTTTGACAGCGCTATTTTTTTCCCGCCTGCGACGCTAATGAGGAAATGGATAATATCAATGGCCATTCTTGAAACGTGTAACGGGCGACCGCCGGCAGCGACGCGGCGTTGCAATCAGCGGGACTGAAATACGGAGCGCATAAGTAAAGAACCGGCCGCGAAATTATTCAAGACCGATCGATAGACGGCGAGAGAAAGAGAGAGAAAGAAAGAGAGAGAGAAAGAGAGGACGCGCGGCTGACGCGCGCAACTGAATTTCAGGTATCCTCGCGGCGGACGATGTCTTTCCACCCCGGTCGCCGATTCCTCTCCCTTCCCTCGCGTTCAAATTAAGAATAATAGGCCGAGTGTGTCCGCGCAAGGCGCTCGAAAACTTATCTCCCTGTTTTATGTCCACGGGACCAACGCAGCATCCAACTCTCTCCTTTTCCTCGCGATTTCCACCGAGTAAATAGGCCGTCACTCGCAAAAAGGGGGCTGGTCTACTCTCTGGAAACTGTTATCGGTCTCCGGTATTTCGAAATCCTCGTCGGGGGGCTCTTACGTAACTCCGCGATTGCGTGTACCATCTGTTTCCCGTGTGCGCGAGTTTACCTGGTGGGGATGTATGTAGTGTGTATGTAGAGCCTAACGTTTTAAGAAAACGTCTATCGACCGCACAGGGGGGTCACAGGTGTCCTCGCGCGATGAGTGCAAGTTCGAACTCGTATGCATGCGTGTCTGCTCTGTGTGTTTGTGTGTGTGTGTGTGTGTGTGTGTGTGTGTGTGTGTGTGTGTGTTTCGACCGCGAAAGTTAGTCGCCGCTAACAAGCGGCGGATCAGTCGGCGCGCGGCCGTAGCGCTCTCTCAATATTCAATTGCCTGTGCATATCGCCGAGGGGATGGGTTAGCGTAAGAAGAAGGGGGAGGGAAGCGCGGAGAAGAAGGCAATTACTATCGATCACAAGGGGGTAAGAAGTTACGTGTTGTATGTGTGCACGTGTGCGTGCGTGTGCGCGCGCGCGATACTCACTTTAAAAATAGCCTGTAGAGTACGGCGCTGAAGGTCTGTGAAAACCAGCCGCGGTTTCTTGGGGGCGGGCTGTTGGTGTTCTGCCTGGTTCGCCATCTCGTCTTTCCTCTTGCATGCTGAAATTACAGGGATTCATGAGACAGAGAAACAGAGAAAACAGAGAAAGAAGTGAGATGGAGGAAGAGAAAGAGAGAGAAATAGAACGGTGTAGTTTACGCGTGCTATTCCTATTTACTATGCGTAATATGCGATTGGGTATCGAGACGTACATATATTCGGATGTTCCTGGTTGTCTATTAGAGTAATTGATAATCGTGAGGACGAAATTAGCGATAATAGCATTTAATTTCGGTTCCTTCTACTTGTCTTCGGTAAAAGAAATTAAAAAGAAGGTATTCCTTCGAGGATCCTAAAATCACGATATCCAACATTTCGAGTAATGAAAGTTTCATAAAGAATTTTCAGGTATCTCAGGAGTTTATAAATTATCAATAGATTGTATGACTGAATATTCTAAGTCTTTTCTAAGGCTATGAGAAGGCTCGAATGATGATAAATTCTAAGAGAATAAAAGAGAGGGAATGATAATATCTGATAATCATTTAACATTTATAACCATCTACCAATGACCCAGTTGGTCTGACTAAGCAGTGAAAAACAGGTTAATTCTTAACAGGAGGATTAATTGTATATGTTTCTCGAAAGGGCGTCAGTCGTACTTGCGACTCTGCAAAATCTCCTGACTTTGTAAGGACTTAGAAGATTAACCAAAACCAAGTGCTATTATCGAGATACGGGGTCTACTACCGAGTCCCGAAAAGACGCGAGAGGGAAGGATTCGCGTCGCGCCGACCGCTTAATCAAGTCCTTCAATTCGCGCTTTCGTTTCCATTCACAAGACATAAAGACCCGATACTGACATGCCGTGACATTTTCCGCATAGTATTTTCGCATCTACATCCCTAAACGGTCTAATCGACGATAATCACAATTACGAAGCGAAAAGAGGTGCGAGGGTGGATCGGTCGGGAAGAGAGACACGGGACTGGGTGGAAACGACGGAGGGAAGAGGGGAGAATGGGGAGGGAAAGCAGTTGCGGTTTTTCAAACGTAATTTAATCGTACTTACTTCCGCGTTGTGGAATCTGTGCAGCTGAAAGCAGAAAAAAAGACCGATGTTAGTCAGTAGGAACGTGGCTGAATGTCGTACGACCTTTTTCTTTTTTTTTCTTTTTTTTTGACAGGTCGTTATTATCTTTTCTCCCGCTTCGTTTTCGCGTTCCAAGACAGATATACAATAATAGGGCAAAGAGGTACGTAACGTATGCATGTACACAAGTCATTATAGAAAGGATCTGAGTTGCATACACGAATTCCAAACTTAGAGCTACTGGCTGGCTGGTAATAAATCATACATATCACTAAGGGGGTACGAAAAGGGCAAAGGGGGCGGATGCAAGTGTCATAAAGATGCGCATTCTCTCTTTTGTATTGGAAAAGAGGCAGGGGAAGAGGAGAGCGGGGTGCGATGTCACGCTCCACTGGCGCGAGAATCCGCGGATCCCTCTTAATTCGTGACTCCACCGAGGGAGCCTTAAAGCCCGTGTCACACCATGATCCTTTTCATTTAGTTTGTGAGCCGCGAATCGTCAATCAGCCAATCAGGTTGAAACAGCCAAAATCTTTTGACTCGCCGTTCGCAATTGGAATTCAATCCGCAATGCGTATATAGTGTGACATGGGTTTTACGGGAGTCCCGGATTATGTTGCTAACAACCCTAATAGCAAAATACATTGGCGGTATATTGGCTAATATTGGTTAAACATTGGTTATATTGGGAGTGCAATGGCCAGTGTTTTCCCAATATTGATCATAAAATATTGGTTCCAAATTGGGATGTAATTGACACCCAATATAAAAAATTAAATGATCTAACATTGGCCCAATGTTAAACGAATATTGAACCAATATTACTGCTTAGACATTAAGATGAAGTGTCCACTTTGCAATATTAGAAATATTGGGGATATTTGTCTTTACATTACTTCTCAATGTTTAATGCTACCAGGGAATCATCCCCTCCAACAGAAGTCAGCGCCATTACTAGCAGGTCTAATTTCTGTAGGGTTTTGCTGTGGAGGAGATGAGATTGTTACGGCCCCGATTTGGCAACGTAAGTCCCGAATTCGTTCGCTCTCCCGAAATCTATTCAATTCGAAAACTCGAGAACGCGTTCCTCGGGAATTCGATTTATAGAGTCCGCGAGAGCATCTCCGAGGATCCGCCGCGCTCCGAGGAGCGGTCGCGAGGGAATCTGCGAGGAGAGAGAGCGGAGAGGAAGAGAGTCCGAGGAGCGAGAGTTTCGTGTTTGTCTTTCTGTATGAGAACGGAATAGTAAATGTTGTTTCATTGTTGCTGGGCGCGAGAGAGAGGTATACACACACACACACACACACACACACACACACACACACACACACACACACACACACACACACACACACACACACACACACACACACACACGTGCATAATAATATATTATATATATATGTGTGTGTGTGTGTATCATCGTGGCGTTTTAATGTGATCTGAATGACGTGTTGGTGTGCCGAGCAAGCGAATTGATTAGTCGGTCGCAATATCAAATTTTCATCCGTTAACGACCGAGCGCGCGCGCGGTACACACGTACAGATATACATACATACAAACGCGTGCATGTATTCAAAATGCGCGCGGGACAGATAGATACGCAAAAAATCTCCCGACGGTCCGCGTCATCGCGTACATATCACCGTCGGAATTAAGCCAGATCTGGGTTATTCAACCGGTTGGTCCTTAACGATGCATACAAATATAGTCCGATATCGACGACAACCAATTTTATTCACGCCCCCCTGCGCGCATTCTCGAATCCCCCTCCCCCACACCCGCCCGCATGCCGAGCCGCACGAGCGGCACGCGTTATAATTGAATTAAGAGCTGACGGCTCCTCTATTAATTCGTAAGTACCTAATACACGGATGGGGAGAACCGTTGACTCCGCGCAAGAGGGGAGGGAGAAAAGAAAAGTGCCGCCGAGATCCTAAATTACCGCACGCGCGCACACACCCAGGCACACGTATGTACACTCACACGTATACACGCGCGCATAGAAATGAATACATAATAATTGATCACCAGGCCGCACCAAATTGTTAATAGCCATTCGAACGTAATAGTCCTCCATTCATCTATGAAATAACTATATTTTGTCGTTTCGAGTTTAATGGCCCTTGCCGATCGATAGGTGGTGTTCTCGGTTATAATAATAACAACGACTGCGTCGTTTTCAATTTGACCGTAAAATTAGTTCGAAATTGGAAATGATCGTCTCGCGACTTTTCGCGTTGCGCGTCGCGTCCTCCCCTCCCCTCTCTATTTCTCTCTCTCTCTCTCTCTCTTTCTCTTCCTTTTCAATTATGTAAATTTAAAAAAAGAGAAAGAGAGAGAGAGAGAGAGAGAGAGGAGAGAGCGAGACGAGTTTCGCCCGCTATCTGCACGTCCATTTTCTCCCCCGATAGGATATCGATAGGATATGTCGAATTGGAGGGATGTTATATTTAAGATCCATTTGCTCGTCCGAGCCTTTTATTGAATTTTTTAAATCCTTCGAGATGATTCGGAGAGATTTAACCCCTTCGCGGGAATCAGGAAGGGAGACGACACGTACCACGTACGCGTCTCGCGCTTCTCCTCTTTTTGTCTCTTTTCCAATTCAAATAAATAAATCATCCCTGATGTTTTTATTTAAAAAAGGCGGTATTTTGTCTAAGGGGACGCGAGGGAATCGAGCCCCTAGTTAAAATGCTCCCGAATACGGAAGCCATATGGAAAAACTAATGGAAAATAGAGAGGTCGCGGAGGAAAGTAAGAGAAACAGGGGAAGTGAGAGAGAGAGAGAGAGAGAGAGGGAGGGGCGCAAAAAATTTCTTCCCTTTGCTGCCGCTCGTGAAGGGCTAATTTCGCGACGTGGCGTTGGCCGAACAAACCTTCGCTCGAATAGGGAAAGGGGAGGGGACGAGGACCGAATGTCGATCCGCGTCGCGAGAAATGAAACGTCGGGATGGGCTCGCGCGTGTCGCCGACACGATCGCGGAGGGCAAAGGTCGCGGATATGGGCAGAATCCGCAGGCTCCCCCGCGTCGGACGGACGCGGGTACGCCGTTCTCCGGATAAACGCGAAAGGCAATCGCGTGCCATTAGCAAGCGGCCGATAACGGGTGAAAGGAGCGGGCTGGAAGAAAAAAAATTGCACGAGAGAGAGAAAATAGGGACAGCTTCGGCGCGGCAAGGGGTTGGAGAGATCGAGGCGGTAAGGGTGAGCGGATGGGACGAGATGGAAAATTGACGCGTTCATTATTGCCCAGAGCTTTGGGAGCAGAAAACAAAGAGAAAGAGAAAGAGAGAGAGAGAGAGAGAGAGGAGGGGAGAGAGAAATAGAGAGGAGATCGCGAGTCACATCGGTGATCGACTTGTAAGAGCCATGGAGGCACTTTGTGCGCCTCTTCCGACAATCGGGACGATTTATTTATCCGTCGATGGCAAATCTAGATACGAATCTATCGCGAAAGTTTGGAAGCTGAATCTCTGGAATTCGGCCCCTTTTAAACGGGTCGGGTAACGTCCTCCCTTTCTCTTTTTCTCTTTCAATATTTTAAAATTATATCTAAATTACTTTTAACATCGCGAAAAATACGTTTTCTTCAATCTTTTATAAACTGCCTTCTAATTTGTTTTTTATTTACGTTCAGCAGTTATAATTATCTTTTTTTGTTATATATATAAAAATGGGTATTGAAATTTTAGAAAATTAATTTACAGGAAAAGTTGCTCTTGCATGTAAATATTTGTAAAATATTGTTTAGTTGGATTATCGGTATCTTCTTATTGGTACACAAATTCGCGGCTAAGAATGTAATGGCCAAATTGCTGACAAATTACTGACGTGTCTAATGAAATGCGCGATCGAATTATCTCGTTCTATCAGTCGTACAATATTCATATCTGCCGTTGTATCGCGCGTATAATTTCACTTCGGCGCTTTAATCGAAGATCGCATATTTGGAGGACACTAGTTGTGAATACGATCGGAAATTGCCAACAAATTAGAACAAAAGGGACAGAAAAAGAGAAAGGGGGGAGGGGGAAATGATTCCGCGCTCGTGTTGTCGATTCTGCCAAATTATTGCATATTATTGAGAATCGATATTGTGGCGCGATATGAAAATAAAAATTACCTTCCCGTCGCGGCTCTCTGTCTTCAGAAGGGAAAGATTCTGAAAACGAAATTACGAGTAACGACTTGTCAACGGTACTTTAAACTGGCGTTTGAGCAACGTAATAATTGATTCGATTTACATAATCCTGTTTAATCTCATATTTTGCATTACTACCGATTAACAGTTTCGCGTTCGTCGTCGCCGATTCGATCTTCGAGACTCGTGCCGCGTTCATTTAGCCGGGGAGGAGCGAGGGGGGGGGGAGGGGAGTTACTCGTAAGTTTTGTACAGGACATTCCGCCGTTCCTGAAAAGTTTATTCGCCGGGAAGTACTCGAGGTGCACGATGACTTTCCCGACGCGACGAGCCGTCTCGGCGAGAATTCGGGGTCGGACAAGCGGACGTCAAACCACCCCTCCCCCCGCCGCCCCGAACGGCGTGATGCCGCGCGATAAAGCATTAAACGCGGCTCTCCGCCGGCGCGCGGAGACTTTTCGGAAAATAATTCAGACGGCGGTACATTTGCACTCTCCGCGGGAGACCGACGCGTCTCGCGGACAGCTGGGGATGCAGGGCAGCGTGAAAATTTCAATCGTGCAACACCTAATGAATTTGTCAAATCTTCATCTTAATTCGAAATTTAATTTTTAAGAGATATGGAATAAAACGACAATCCTTCTTTTTTTTCTTTCTCTCTCTTTCTCCTCCCTGGAATTTATTTTGATAAAATCGATGTCGAGTCTGAACGGGGGGGGGAAAAAAAAGGAGAAAAAATTCCGAGTTAAGGACGGGTCGTTGGATTTTAATGCGTTTATTTGGAATCGAACGGCGTGGCGGAAAGACGAGTTTAAAAATACCCGAGCTAGAATTAGGGAAACAATAAAATCGAGGGTGTACCACGTCAACGAGGGGGGGGAAAAGGGGGGAGGGAATGGGTGGTCGGCATATATCGGGGTGAGTTTGTCAACGACGCGGTCGCTTTGACGAACGGCCCTGTGCAACAGCGGCCAATCAGACCGCGTGAAAAATCTGATGGAGTACGCGCGCGCGCGTCGGTGGGGCTTAATCGAACGTGGTTCAAAGTCGGCGACGACGATGACGATGCACCGCGCGCGATCCGCGTCCGTGTGTGTTTGCATCTATGTGTGTGTATGTGCGCGCGCTTGTGTGTAACGCGCGCTGCACACGGACGTAACAGAAGCGGAAGTGACGGCCGGGGATGCTCCCGATTGCTTTGTGCTCCGCCGGAGAGACCGTGCCTACTTGCCTGCCTGCCTGCCTGCCACGAACGGTAACCACGTGGGTCAGAAAGAGTCGCAAAATGCAACCTAGTCTAGCTGGAAAGATGGCAGCGTCCTCGGAGTAAGAGCGTCCCTTAATTTTAAACGCGACCCCAGACGCGAATTTAATATAATCTGTCACATGTTGGTGATCACGATACTTCCGTACAAAAGGAAAATTCTTCGACGACTTCTTACGTACACTTTAACGCCTCTAGAAGGTGCTCGTATAATCGTTTATTTGAAAAGAGAAATTTATATAAATATATTATAACTAGCTCTTGATTAAAAGGAAAGGAATTTGCAGCGATTAAGATTACACAAGTGTTCTGAGCTCTCGCACGTCTAATTTCGCGACGTTTATTTTTGAGGGGATAGTTGCCAGAAAGGCAACCGGTTTGCCGAAGTAATTATTGAAGGTAAATTTCGCTCTATCGAGAGGTTGGTTCGAGCCGAGTGGTTCGACTTGACTCGAGAAGACGTCAGCCCTCGAGGGCTAATATATCGGGGGTGATGTTGGTAGCCCCGGGTACTACTGGTAGCCAGCCCCGCGGATTGCTTCGTTTTCCAATCAAAATCGAGTTTGTCACTTGAGGGTCGGAGGAGGTTAGGGGATGGAAGGGAGGACACGCGAGCGGCGGACACGGCGGGCACGTTCACCCACATACTCGACAGAGTGGAGAACTCGAGCCGCTGTTTGGAATAACTCAAGAATGATTGCGATCTCGTTCCCGAACGAGGTACCCGTTCGTTGGCGTCACGTGGCCCCAATAGCCCCTTGATATATATATAATAAAATAATACACGCACGCGAGGGGACACCACCCTCCCCTTCCGCCCTCGGTTATACGTGCTGTCTTCGGGCTATCTCGCGAAGGATTGGGGATGGCGAGGTCGAGCTAAATTAAGACGAGATTTGAATTGTTCGTAATTCGCGGCGAGTGAAGGCAAATGAGAAAAAAAAAAATGATGTATACTTTAAGTATGGGATGTCGAAATTATAATACGTACTTGCGACAAGTCTTTATCCGTCTCCACAATTTTTTCGAGATTTCTGTTGTTAAGAACTTTAGAATTTTTACAAACGATCTCTTAAATTGCTAACGCGACTTTCAACTTCTTTAGGCTTTGGCATACACACGGAAAAATATCAATTCTGTAAAGAAGAGCGACTACCTGATCTTTTTCTTTCAGTAAATAAAAATTATCGTTGTCAAAAAATATTTTCTTGACAATAACTGTTTCAAAATATATCCATCAAAAGTTTTAGAAAAATATATTAAAAATATATTTTGATATAAATCTGAAACTTATGCTAAACTCATGAAATACTTAAAATAAAAGTAATATATTTAATTCGAATATATATTTTTGTGTATGTGTGCACAGAAGTTTATTTTAAGTGAACATTATTTGTTTTAAATAAACGAGTCTAATTTAAAATAATTATTCAGAAAATATTCTTTGTAAAGGTAGCTGTCAGTCAAAAGGAGAAAACTACTAAAAATTGAGTAGTCGCTTCTATTGGTTTGATAATTAATAATATTTGTTTGCGTGTACTCTTTTACTTCTTTATCTTTTCTTTTACAATTAATTTTGAAACTGTCCCGTTGTGCCCGACAATTTCGGAGCAACACTCATCATCTTCGATGATGTATATTTCAAGCGTTGAATTCGGGTCGAGTGAGAATCACTCGTCAGGAGTCTAACGATCCCGCTCATTGCCAATCGGTGTTTCGTCGCATTCCGCAACGCGGAGTCCGCGGACGGCTTCTTTCGGATTTTCTCGCTTCGCGAGATTTATGGCGGCGATTCGATTTTATTGCTTATTGCCCGACGCGCCCACCGCCGGTCGTCGCGCCGTCGGCCGGCGATATTCGCGGTGTCCCATTTCGTGTTCCTCTCTTGCGCCTCCTCCTCCTCCTCCTCCTCCCCCCCTCTTCTCCTCTCACATCCACTATCGATATCTCTAATTCTTTTTTCTCGAAAGGGCGGAATCGACGATTTCGGAGATGACGTTTTATTCCCGATGGCGCAGATTACTGGCGAAGATTTATTCAGATTAATAATGAAAATATAAATGCGCACGATTTTTCGTAATTTCTTTCGGAACGAACGTGTTGCTATTCCATTTGAGGAATGGAGTTCTACGACTGTTACAAAGCCGATTTGACAAATTCTGATTTTAATGAAACTTTGTATACATATAATTTACATAGATGAATTTAGAAAATATCATATTGCGGTTTCTGAGAGCGATTTTGAATTAAAGAGAGAAACTGTTTACAAGTGATTTTTAGCTTTTTTATTACATCTAACAAATTATTCAAATTATAAAAAAAAACTTATAAAATTTTTTTTCTCGCGATAACATTATCTCCACGTTAAAATAATTGTTTATTCTTAAGAAACGATTGTTTTACAAAAAAGTTTAAAAATCTTTTACTTCTTTAAATATTATTTTTGCAAATAAAGATACAGATAATTTTAAAACTTTTAAAACATCTTTTCACATCTTGAAAAGTTATTGAGAGTTACAAGACCATAATATTTGTAAAAAATAATTATTTCTAAGAATTTTCAAAAACTTTTCTTAGACCTTGTAAATATACCGAGTTTTAATTAAAATTACAAATTTTCGAGGTTCTTTTACAGTAAAGTAAAATAACGTTCACACATTCTCTATCTTGCACACATGCACACTCACGGCGACGGCACACATCGAGAGAAATCGCGACGGGTTTGAACGAGACGCGATCGATTTGATTTTACATCCTTACGTTTTGCGATATTCCGACGATATTTTGATATCGGCAAATTTTTCTCGGCACTCGCATATGTTTGGCGTTTGCTGTTACAGTTCATTCGGTATATAATGCAGCGCGTGAGAGAGAGACTCGACGCGTATGCGGTACAGCAGCGCTGAGGTATCATGAAAAGTTATAAATCAATCAAATCATCCGTTACGCGCGCGCGGGTTTATTCCCGGGTTTAAAGCGATTATAATTTCGCCGAACGCATTTACAATTACGTTAATTACAGGTTAACGCGCAGGAGTCGATCACTAATTCACGCGGCCAAATATCAGAACGCGCGCAAACAGAAGCGTGAACCGTAACTCGAACCCCCCCACCGCCCTCCCCCCCTTTCGTTCCCCCGTATACGTGTAAATCGGCCGAGAATATGTAACTAACGTCGTTAATACTTACGTGTGTTTGCGTGCACACAACACGTCTCGCATTGCACCTAAATGTAATTAAACATCATGGCATGTTTCGTGTGTAACCCGGCTCCGGGTTGACCTTAAAAGAGAGAAGGCCGCACACCGATTTCGGTGGTGGGCTAATTTCCGCAGACCGTCCTGAATTCACATTCGGGAATGGAGATTGCGTCGTATCTTACAAAGCTCACGCTCGCTGGCTCGCCGTGATACGGGGAGATACCTCCGTCTCCATCGGGGGATGTGAATTAAGGGCGGCTCGGAGAGGACGGACTCCGCTTGTACCTTTACACCATACACCGAGAGAAAAGAATAGTTGCATTTACCATAATTTATAGTTATTTTTTGGCCGTAACAATATTGTTATAGTTAAATTAACAGTATAAATTATAGTTAACTTAACGCTATATTATTGTTACAATACACTGCAAAACACATCCGCTCTAAATTCCGCGAAACTATAATGGAAAAAAATGACTTTTTTTCCACTTTAGATAAGTGTGAAATTAAAACGGAATTATATATGCAGGACATTGTCTTTAATGTCCTTCATAAATAGAACGGACTAATGTCCGCCCTAACGGCTGCCCTCCCCTCAGTTGCAATAAACATCTCTATTGCTAACCGTTTGTGCCAACACGGGCACTGATCGACGAGGCAACCACCGCGGCAAATGCACGGCATGCGATCGCGACGAATTTGAGTTGTCTCCCGCGGATGACAACGCAAACGTGTGCTTCTTTTCTCACACGCTCATGTAAAGGCGAATAATGCCCGCAAGAGGAGCACACACCCGCGTCACCATCCTCGGGAAGCAACCCAAATTCGCAATCACATGCCGCATACCCACCGCGACGGCCACCGCGCCGATCGACACCCACAACTAGCACCAACAATTAGCAACAAAAACACTCATCACAACTGCGAAGAGAACGGCCGTCAAAGCAGACAAGCTAACAGACTGTTGTAACAGTGAACGACAAAGCTATCGCTACCGCTCGCGCCATATTGCGTTGCCAGCATAGTTTTGTTTATTTCGTCCGCTTTAATATACATGACGGACCACATCCTTTATAATGTCCGGACCACATCCTTTATAATGTCCGGTTTAACGTCTATTCTATAATAATTATTTTCAGTCCTATTTATATAAAAGACATTGTCATACATAGATAAAATGTCACATTAAGAATTGCGCCAGTCACGCTTAAGTAAAATGGACACGTAAGAAATCCGTTCTAATATTGTATATTCCGTTATAAAATATACATGTCCTTTATATATAAAGAGGATATGCTTTGCAGTGTAGCTATAGCGTTCGTTCGTACAATATGTATGGTTAACGTGCCATAATTGTGATTTATGTATGGTAGAAATTATTATAATTTATAGTAAACTCTTTAGTATTTATAGTAAAATTTTTACCCTGTTTGGCACAACTATACATATACGGTTACTTGCACTAACATTATAGCAATAATAACTATAAAAATGATATTTGCAACTATAATTATTTTACTATGCAATTATAGTTGCATACACTAAACACTTTTCTCTCAGTGTACATTTACACATACTTTACTATTCGCTTGCTGTATGATATACGCGCCGAGTGTATGCACAGTGTATAATCCCCTCCGACTCGACGTGCCCTCCATGCGTAAGAAGTAAGTCCCAATGCGTCGCTGAAAAATACTAATCGGACTAATGGCAACGTTAGTTATCCTCTCGCGTTCCGGCGGTTTACATCGTGCAGGATGGTTTCAATCATTTAACAGATTGATATCTCATTAATTCGACACTATAGAGGATTACCAGCGCCACCCGTCAACCGCGATAGACCGCGACAACTTGGGTATACTTCTTCTTTTTTATCGAGTCGGAGGCGACTGATTCAGCGGATGGGACTGTACTTGTATATCTGTGCTCGACTTCCTCTCGACATTCATGCTTTGTTGAAGGGGCTGAGGGGCGGATCGACTAACAAATTACGAGAAGAGGGGGGGGGGCTGGTTTTTAGGGCTAAGTAAAGAGGGGCGGATGGGGGACAAGTACTACCTAGCGGGTGGACTATATTTTGTCAATCCATTTAACAGCTAAATACAAAGTTGGTAATTCTCAATAACAGAGAGCTCTAGTCGTGGGAATTGTTCTGGCGGGGCGGGGGTATTTTGCACGCAGCAAGATGCTCGCGTCTATCGAGACATCGCATTCCCAAGCCACGCGTCGACAAACGTCCCTTCTTGCCCGCCTGTCGACCACCAATTCGGGCTAATCCTGACCTGTCGCCCGTGTCTGACGGCGAAATTTTCCCGACGACAGGAAACATCGTCCGGTCGTCGCGTGTCACTTTCATAAACGGACGTCGTGAATCGACGAAGATTGAATTAGACGGAGAGACGTTAAGTGTACCGGTTTCGGGGATAATAATTTCAGCGAGTATCCCGACACATATAAGTCACCTTCTGTCCTTGGAGGTCTCGGTATAATTCTCCCTGGTAAAGGTCGTCAGGCGCGCATAGGGCGCAGTGAAACTCGTCGACGCTTGGCGCGGCGGCAGTTCGTCTAAAGATCACTTTTCCCCGTTGTGTACGTCTTCGTGTCGTATTTCTAAGGACAAAGACGCGAGAGACAGAGAAGGGCGCCGGAAACGAGGGCGCAGCCGGGGCTTCCACGTGCATGTGTTGGACGCCCGTCAACGGCGCGCTCGTTTCCCCCGTCCTCGTTTCCATGTCGCTAGCATACGTAGCAAAACAAACTTTCGAATCGCCGTCGTCGGATTCGCCACGAAAGGATCGGTGGTCGCGCGTGACCCCGCGCCAGGTGTCCCCGCGGGTCCACTGCCTTCCGAAAGGGCGCGACGGGGCGTCGTCGTGCGCGAGCAGGGCTCTGACGTGAGGTGCAATTTATGCGGGAGAATCTAGGTCTCGGTCTCATTAACTCCGATTGACTTGAAAAAAATTGGACGATTAAACTTACGAACTGCCAACTGCGAAACTCAAAACTGGTCACTCCACTGATCTAATTTTTCCATTACTTCAATTAAACATATTACTTAATACTTGATAAGTAATATATTAGTTTTTAGCAATTTTTTATGTAAGGAGTCGTTTCAATGTGTCGCCGAAAAATACAACTCAATAGATGAGACTTTGATATTTGCTAATTTAACACAAAAAGATTATTAGCACCCCCCCTGCAAGCTGCGATAATCTTAGGCAACTTGGATTAAGTTTTTTGCAATTGGCAATTTATAAATTCAATCAACCGCTTTTTTAAATTAATCGAAGGATCGCCACTAGCCCCCGTTGTTATTGGTCAAGTCAAAAGTTCTTCAGTCTTCGTTCCTTTGATTTTTAAAGCTAGATTTTTCTCTCGCCGACTGAAATTTGAGCAACAACGAGAGACGTCCACCGACAATCGTATTAGTGCATATACGAGGGGACGCGTCGCGTTTCGGTAAAATAAAAAAGAGGGGGAAAAAAAAATAGAAAAAACGAAGACGCTTGACAGCTGGAGATATCCGCGGGATTGTCATATTTCGCATTCGAGCAATATTTCCCTCGATTCGGAAATAAATAAATTGCCTCACGTCAGAGCACCTTCGGTCGCTCGTGTCGGTCTTACCGCGCGCGCGCGTGTGCAACGTATGCATGTGTGTGTCTGTGTGTGTATGCATATCGTGTATGCGCGCACTTTCTATATTTGCGCGTATCTTTACTTGTGTGTGCGTGTGTTTGTGTGTGCAGAGTTGCACTCTCGCGGCAGCGGCGGTGATGACGGCACACAACGCGCCCTTGTGTCGCGCGCTTGTGGTGCGAGTTATTTTCGTTCAGGGACACCCTTGCGGTGGGCGCGCGCGCGCGCGCGCACGGTCACCTCCCTCCCCTTTTAGGTTGTTTTGAATTATCCTGATTATCTCCTGCCCCCTTCGCAAAACGTGCGCTCTTTTTTCGGATGAATTGACTGGCGCGACGCGGCCCTTCGCCCTTCGTCGCGCATCGCGGCGGAGGTGCCCAGACCCGAAGACGCAGAACGGAGGGGAAAACCTTCGTTAGAGTCACTCTCGTGAATTACGTAATATTATAATGTATATGTTAGGCCATGCAGTATATGTACTACTAATATAATATATATTGTATACATAGAGATATACAATATATATTATACGGATAATATATAATATATATAGATAGATATTGACTGAGATATATATATATACAGCCCGGTGGCGTTTTATTGAGAAATTCCTCTCTCTTCCTCTCTTCCGAAAAAAAAAACCCCCCGACTGACCGGCCGTATCGTCCCTCCCTCCCCCCCTCTTTTTGCTTTCAATCTCTCTTTATTTTTTTTCTTTCACACTGTACGTAATATAAAAAGGCGCTTTCCCTCTCTCTTCCTCGGGCAATGCAACTCTTCAATTGCGTCAACAAACGCGCACCCCTCGTGATTCTCGCAGCTTTCGCCGTTTCGCTCTCGTAAACGTCTGCAGTTTTTGTGACCTGTCACGATTACTCGTGTCTCTCCCCGATCCTCACAATTCAAGCCTCCGCGAAAATCGAAGCCGCGAATGGACTGCCTTGCGATCGCAGGGGGTGTTTCGGGGGATTTTCCCTTTTTTCTTCGTTTGACCCAAGTGAGTGCTCCGCGGGCGAACGGACGGGAACGTCTTTCGCAAATAATTTCAGCCGAATCGGAAGCTCTTTTAACTTTTATCGACTGTACGTTTAAACAACGACAGGTCGACGGAAAGTCACTTTTGAAAAAATTCACAATTTTGCCTGTTCACGTCGAGTTTGTATTGCGTCGTGTGTCTCTGAACGTATATTTGAGCGTGTGTCGTGTGTGCGTGCGTGTATATGTGTGCGTGCATGCGCGTGTGTTGCGTGTGCGTGTGTGCTTCCCAGCGCGTGCGGCTTCGTGCTTACTTTCTGATCGAATGAGCGCATGGATGACGGGATCGATCGTAACCTTCGTCGCGGAGAGCAGTGATTGTGACTATCGAGGGACTGAAGAAAAAAACGTCGATTCGTGCCCGCGACGACAGAGCGAGAGAGGCTCATTCATTGTCATTCGTGACCGAGGGGGATTATCATTCCGCATTTCGTTTCGGCAAGTCGATTTTCTTTGTGAATGGATACAAAGGAATCCTGGAATCCTCTGCGCGACGAAACCCGTGGGTTATATAAAACTAACGTGATAAACGTCCGTCACTCCTCTTTTACACTTTTTTTTTTATTAAACATTCATACTTGTTTCGTTAATAATTTTGGCGGTGAATCGCGGTCTCTCTCGCGGTGCAAAGTATTTTTCGCGCGAGAAAAGGCGAGATAGGAAAAAAGAAAAACGGAGTTTAAAGAGACTTCGCCGTCCCGTTCTGTCATCAGCGTGTTACGTGTTAATTAGAGTCGCGTTTGATCGGCGCGGGAATGCCGGCCGCCGGGCCGAAATAAACGGATCCCCGATTAATCTCATTGTTAATGAAACCGGAAGCCAAAATGCGCTACTTATCGGTAAACCGATGCAATCGTCATGTCGCGTTTTCCCGCAATCTCCGCGCGAGCGGTTTCGCTTGAAATACATCGACAATCGTACACATCATCGTCGTCGATGCCGGGCGGATTGACGCGCGTCTTCCATGCTGCAGAGGGGGGGGGGGAGGAAAAAAAACGTTAATCACGCTTCGCGTTATAGGAAAATTCATTTGGAAAGTCGCCGGTGACGAGAGAAAAGGTCATAGCGAGAGGTACGGCGGATAAAAAAAATTTACGACGTGCTTTTCATTCTTCCGTCAATATTAACAGAGAACGTTCTGTCATTCTTGCTGTCGCGAGATGCGCCATGTATTAGCAATTTCATTTGCGCAAGAAATAAAATTAATGACATGTGAATAGAAGCGGTTATACACACAGACGCACGCGCACACACATACACACATATGTAGATTTATATATAAATAAACGTATAAATCTTTAATCTCTCCCCGACAAATTGAGGGAGAATGGCAAATACGGGGGGTACCGTTCCGTCGGAATTTTCACGGTGCTGGTAGAAATGATAAACTCGGTAAACAGCAATTATGGTTATGAGGCGTTAAAAATTAATGAAAACGCGGAAACCAATTAACCGGCGAGGGCGCGGGCGGCGGCGAGTGCGTTAGGATCAATTCGGTTTTCTCATAGGTCACGGTAATTATTCAATACGCCATTTGCCGCGTTACATCATTCAGCGGGCCGTCATTAACTTAATTATTTGCCGTTGCCGCGATAAACATGCGCCCGTCGTAATTTTCGCGGTCCGTTCTCGCGTCCCCCTCAAGGAATATATCGCTCTTTGCAGAATGGAAGAGCGCTCGTCCGGCGGTCCATGGTAAAATGCACGAAAGAAATTTTCTATTCCTCTCTCTCTCTCTTACGTGGGTGGCATTGTCTCCGAGTCATCTTTTTTTTTAAACTGCGATTACACTGATAGAAAAAAATAGTTGCGACAACCATAATTTCACTATAATTTATGGTCCATTGAGGACCCAATCATATTTTTATAGTTATTCAACAATGTAAATTATAGTTGGTTTAAACTATATTATAGTTCTCATAACCATAATATTAATTTATGCAACTTATGATATGATATAGTAATAATTACTATAAAAACGATATTCCTAACTATAATTATTTTACTATGCAATTATAGTACAAATACAACATATTCTTCTATCAGTGTAATTTGATTTTCATCTCGCTAAGATTTCACCCTATTGACATTCCGTGAGAAATAATTTCGTACTCTAAGTGACGGACGACTCTCACATTTCTAAGTACTTAATGCACCGCGAGACACTTGGATCTTTTCAATGGACAATTGCGCTCAAATTATTTTAAGAAACTGCGCTCGCGAGGTTCCAGCGAGTACCCCCCTCCCCCCCACGAGCTCGCGACGTTAAGTAGAACTTGTACAATTATTATTAATAATTTGGTCTCAAGCGAGTAAATATAGATCGTCCGAGAAGAGAGACGATGCATATTTAATCTCGGTGAGGTATCATCGATAGCCAATACCACCCACTTCCGGTGTCATTCGCAGGGTCGTTCCGATAAGCGCGCGCGTGGGTGCTTACACCCCCCGAGGGGAGAGAAGGAAAAGAAAGAAAGAACGAAAGAGAAGGAAAAGGAAACCTAACCGTGACATAATTGCTCCCGCGGACTTAACGTTATTTCTTTTTTTTTTTTTCTTTCTGGAGGGCGGTGAAATTTCGTTTCGAGAGCGCGCGCGTTAATCGAGGGTTAGCGAGGGTTAGCCGAGTGCAAAGTGACCAAGAAACAACCCTGCCGATGACAGGCGGACATTTCACGCCCCCTCGTCGCGAGCGATCGTGTCCACGTCAAGTCGGATCAATCCGATCGCCCGGTGATTCGCCGCGTGTAATCTCTCCCCCTCTCTCTCCCCTTTCCCTCCCGCTCGCTCGCTCGCTCGCTCGCTTCACATGCACTCCCTCTTTCATACTGCCTCTCTCTCGTTTTTTTCACCGTGGTCTTTCTCTCTCTTTCTCTCTCTCTCTTTCCGATTCGCATATTTGGTTTCGAATTTAGAGTGTGGCTGCTCGCGGTAGCGACGAGGTTACCCGCAAGAATCGTGAAAGCTGTGGATCTCGCGGGCGCGGATTAACCCTTTAACTGAATCCCTTCTCCTCACTCGCGTCGGCGACGCGATCAATTTTAGTCTAGGATTAGGGACGCCGGAAGAAGAGCACCGTCCCTTATCCGCCTCTTTGCGACGGGAAGTTGTGAACTACGACTGGCGAGATTGATCGCCAATTTGTCCTACACTTTTTTCCCCCTCCTTACACACCTTTTTTATCTCTCTCGCATCACGCCTAGCTCTAAACCGTAATTTCATTCAATTATCCGACAAAAATCGAAGTTTAAGACCGGATAAACTTGTCGATAAACGAATTTGTCGGTTAACCCGCGGTCAAACTTAATGATGCCGTTGGATAGAGCATCGGGTCAAGTTCAGCCGTAAGTTAACCCGATAATATGGAAAATCGGGCCTCCGAGGTATATAACACAGTTAAGAAACTAATTCGAGTTGCGTATTTTCGTAGTTGAAAAACTCACTGCCGAACGCGCGTTTTACCACAAAAGTACGACAGGATCGTGAGTCACGCCGAGATCCGTTTCTTTTTTCTTTTTTTTTTTTAACGAAAAGAGAAGGAACTCATTGAAGGGATCTTGAACGACGCTTAGGACGACACGATCTCACCGTGTTTGCGGTACAGCCTGAAAGCCCTGGGGCAAGTGGGAAGCACCCCTCCCCCCCGGCGTTTCTGAATCATGAAAATCGAAAACCGAAACGATTGGTTTCTATAGCTTCGAGCTGGACGTGATGATTAATCGGCGTGAGGGACGTCTCTCTCTCTCTCTCTCTCTCTCGGGCCAGTTAAAGGGCTAAACAACTACTTGATCGCGTTGCCGATTCAATTTGGAATACGGTTCCCCGTTAATCCCTCGAAACAGAGCGTTCGCTTTTTTTCTTCCTCTTCCCCCTTTCCGGCCATTCTCCTTTTCACCCCCTCGCGTTTCTACCCCTTCTTTTCTTTTCTTTTTCTCAACCCTCTCTATCAGCAGCGACTCGAGCGTCTTCTCAATAAAATGCCTCCGTACGTGTGTCACTTGTCTGGTATTATATTGGTACTTTCCTTGTTTTGGCGGAATTGCTTGTAATGGTTAGTTCACATATACATACGACTTGTGGAATCGTTGTTGTTGTGTTGTGGCGTGGCTGTTTGTTGTGTGATATACGTGTCTGTTTCTCTTTAATCTAAAGCTTACGTTTAAAGAAGCAGCAGCAAGATACGGTAAATATATATATAATATGTAGGCGGGTTGGGTATATAGAGGCCATAATCACGTATGTATAATATAAATATATAGATATATATGTATATTACGGTTCATACAAGGTACAGCGAGCGTGCATGGATATCCATTGTATATATGTATATATTTTTCCCCACCCATGTGAGAGATTCGCTTGCCTTTTCGAGAGCTGTCGATGCTCTGGTCGCACAGCTAAATCAACAAACAGAACTCAGTCATAATATATAAATGCAGCCCGCCATTGCTCGCTTCCCCCCTCCCCCTCTCGTCCGCGCCGTACGTTATTCCCGAGTAATCTTTAATCCTCTCGCCCACCCCCCCCTCGAGCGCGAAGATGCATCTGTCCGTTTTGACTTCACGCGCGCTTCCGACGTCCCCCGTTGAAATAAAATTTGACGAAGGTCTGACCCGGCGGATATTTTCGGCCGAAACTCTACGAGGTTACGTTGCGAGGACGATCCTCCGATCTCCGAATTTTCCCTCGGCGGAGACGCTTGCGTCGCGTCCGAGGGAGAAAAGATCGTCCGGTCGGCAGGTGTACTTTCGCGAATATTTCGACGGAGGAAAAAAAAACGATGGAAGAAAAGAGGAGCGCGGGGTCCCGAGCGTGAGGCCGGGGAGACTCGCGTCTCGCGGGGAGACGTGCCGAAGGAGGATGTCCAGCGACCGAGGCCTGCGGTCGCGGGACATCCATCGACTTCCGGGGCACGACTCCGTCGCGAGAACGGACCTCCTCACCCCCGGCCTCGTTCCGCGCGCGCGGAAAAATCGCGCGTACAACGACGGACGACGACCGCGTCGACGACGACGACGCAGCGTACGCCTGCGTCGCGTCGCGTCGCGTCGCGTCGCTCTCGTTCGTGACGTCGCCATTTTTCCCGTCCCGTCCCCCGTTCGTTATGCTCCTTTTGGAGCAACTCCTCCCCCGGGGGAACGCGCGCGCGAAAAGCGTTTTTCGGTTTCGATCTCCCCGCCTTGATTTCCGATTTCCTCGCCACGCTCGAGCGGCGGCTGCATTGGAAGTTGAAGACGAACAAAAATGCGAAGAGAAAGAGAAAACAAACGATATGGGTGAAAGGGCAGAAAGAAGAAGAAGAAGAAGAAGCTGCGCCTATAAAACGTAGACATATAATATCTGTACATATGCATGAGGTCGATCGATTCATCCATCGGTCAGTCAATCGAAAACAATTGACGAATAAGGACTACAGCCGGGGATCAGAATCAATGGGGGGAATTAATTAACTGACTGAACCAAAAAAAAATCGCAAAGGCAAGTCGTGTGTTGAATGTCAATCGGCAAAGTGTTTTCGCGCGAGCAGAGAGAAGTCCACGTCTTCCGAAAAAAAAAAAGAGAAAGAAGAGGGAAAATAGGGAAATACTTTTTTATTAGGTTCAGTATTCGATTGCGTGGAATCGCGTTTTACCGTGAGCCAATTCTGTTCAATGAAAATAGCGGGCAACGTTTACTGACGGGATTTTACGTTTCCCCACTTTTGCAGTCGCCACCTCGCGACAGATTTGACTCGCAATAAAACGCGAAACTGAACGTCGATACAGTGATTTTCCAAGAAACAAGATTAACGGATCGAAAATTCGTGGACCACCGAGAGCTATGAAACAGGACCTCGGAAAGGACTCCTTTCCACCCACGCGCGTGTCCATGTGTGTCCTTGTTCATATATATATATATATGTGCGTGTATGCGTATATTTGTATAATATATATAGAGACAAAGGTCAAAGGTCAATGTAATCTCGAACCATTACAACAATGTCATAGTAATCTGGTTTCAGAAACATGTGTGGTTATCATAGGTGGAATTATTTACGAAACACCGAAACTGAGAGACTCACAAGCAGGAAGAGGAGGGTGTTTTCCTTCGTTTAGAGTTGACCGATCTCACGTTAACATTGCGCATCTGGTAGTCTGCAATGCAAAACACACTTTGGTAGGGTCAGGGACGGACGACGGCCTTCGACGAGACGACGAGAAACGGAGATGGCGACTTGTTTCCCCCTTTTTTTTTCTTAACTCGCGATTCTCTCTCTCTCTCTCTCTCTTTCGTTCTCGTTCTCTCTGATCTCGCCTTTGTAGAGTTCATTCGACTGGATTCACAGTGAAACGCCGTTGGATAACTGTATGCGGCGCGTAAACCGATCTTAGTAAAAGAACCTTCGTTCGCGTGACGCCACTGAATCGAAGATTAACAGTTGGATCAACAATTTCTTTGCGCTCGATCCGGCGCGTATGCGCACCGTAAAAATTTTGTTTGACCGTTTTATCGAGCCATTTTATTAAACCGCCGTGCGTCGAGACATCACGAGGAAGGATTTTTCTACCGAGTTTACGGGCGCGGTTGCTTAATTATCCGACGGCGATTCTCTCTCTTTCTCTCTCTCTCTCTCTCTCTCTCTCTCTCTTTCTTTCCGGTCGCCGTTTCTCTCGTCGCCGCTTTCTTTTTTTCCTGCACTCTCCTTTCCACTTTTCACATTACCCCCGACACTCCGTCTCTATCTCTCACTCCGTCTCTGTCTCTTAGGTCGGGGTGACGCGCACAAACCATCTCGTCGTCGATTTTCTCTCTTCGCGTTCTTCTCTTCCGCCGCCCGGCAGAGAAAGCGACGGCGACACGTATTTAGACCCGCGACAGTCGCGATCGCGTGTCGACAACGACACCGTAATCATCGCGCGAAATGACGCCGCATCGCGGTGTTCTCATCAGCGTTCTTCGTTCTTCAAAGCGAAACAAGAGTAATCTTTACAGATATTCGGGAAAAGTCGGGAATTCCGTCTAATCAATTAATTAATTAATTGAAATCCACGACCTATTTATCAAATCGTAAAACGTCGAACGAGTAAACCGCGAAATTAACCGAATAAGTCGTGTCTTCGAGTCTGATCGAGTGCGACCGTAACTCCTGATTCCACGTCCGACCATACGGCGGCCGTAACTCCTTGCTTCTCGACTGACCCGTAGGCGGCCGTAACTCCTTAAGTAAACCGCGCTGCCCCGTCGTCGCTTTCTCTCCTTGTCTCCTTTTTTTCCCCCCTTATTTTATTCTTTTCGTTGCCCTTCCTCCTTCATCGAAGGGAGGGGGGGGGCGGGGGAGAAAATTCGAATTGGCGACGAAAGTGAAATCGCAGGGACCCGTTGGGGGGGACCCGCCGTTAAAACTGCCCGCCATTTGAAATAAAGAGGAACGCTGCGTCAATCAGAGAACAAGAAACGCAAATCAAGTGGCCCTCGGCGCGAACGGACGGCCCCTGTCGCTCTCTTTGCCTCGGGGGGGTTACCAAACTATACCTCGGGATATAGAAGTCCACTCTAAATTCGAAACGAAATCAACGAGCCGAACCGAGCGGCCGCTTTCGCGAAAGCGGAGAGAATTCGAGGGTCCTCTCTCTCTATGTATATCTCTGATCTACGTCCGGCTCGATCGGTCAAGCTCTCTCTTGATCTCCAGCGACCACTTTCCCCCTGGCGCCGACGTGGGGATCCCAGGGAGGATCCGCACGAAGGTGGTCCAAGGCTGTGTTTTTCCCGAGGCTCGGGGACCTGGCGTCCGAGAAATCCGCGGACTTTCAGAAGATTCGACCCGACGCGACAAGAAGTCAAATAAATTAAAAAAAAAAAAAGGAAAAGAAAACGATACAACACACGCGGAACGTCCATAGAGATCCGAGAATTCGGGGATCCCGCGAGAATCCTCGCGGGACTCGGGGAACCCAAGGATTTTACGAAAACTCCGGTGGACCCGTAGGCGCCCGTGGACTGCGGGATCCGAGGATTCCAAGGTCCAAGCGCCCGGCACCCTCATCGGACGTCCTCGAGGATCCGCGGGGGTTCCTTATTAGCGAAGAAGAAAGGAAAGAAGAGAGAAAAAAAAACGAACTCATGGCGTCTCATCGCCAATCATCGGTCATTATCCCGGTCGCGATTATCGAAATTACTTTCCGCCCCGCGGAGGCTCGAGGACGCCCCCCCCCCCTGATCCTGAAAAGAAAATTGTTATATGCTGTTCAACGATAGGAGGGGAGCACGTGTATGCGTGAGGAAGCGTATGTGTGTGTGTGTGTATGTGCGTGCGTGTGGAAGGAACGACGTGTGTGTGTGGATGTACACGCACACACACATGTACACGTATCTATGTGTATACCGGGCGTTGTTAACGCACGACGTATTTAGTCCACGCGAAAAGCGATCGGGGGGCGGGGGAGGGGGAGAGGGACGTAAACGGACGTAAGCGGGAATAAAAAAAAAAAGAGAGAGAGCTGCTGAATATCTGTCGGGGCTGGCGATTTGCTCTTGTCCTCATCGTCGTCCTCCTCTTGCGCGCGCGTATGTCTGTGTCTGTGTTGTGTTGCGAGCGCGGGATGCTCATCGTGCTCGTGCACTCGCAGTCGATATATTTTTCCGTTCGCCTGCGTTCGCCGTCGTCTTTTTTTTCGGGAGACGGACGATTAAAGAGAAAGGCAAAAAGGAAGGGCGGAGCGGGGGAAGGGAAGCTTGGGTTCGTGCGATCGGGAAGCTTTTTGGAACTTGCTCCACGCCGATTAGTCGCCCGGAGCATTATCGAATCGCCGAGTCGAATCGATATGACGTTTCTTGACGCGTCTTCTTATTTTTAAAAAAATTACGGCGTTACACGTATCTGATTTCGTAGATTTAATGTCCATGAAATTATCGCCGTTGTATCTCGATGTTAATTTTGCCTCGTACGGAGAACAAGTTGAAATCGAACGACGTGTTAGCTGAAAATTAACGATAACACTCAGGCGCACACTTGAGAGCGATTATACCGCATCGTTTTCATCGTTAATTTAATTAGTCTACTTGCAGTACACATAAGTTTAATAGACTTGCAACGGAAAGAACGATTTTGCTAAAGTACTTAAAAATTTACTCGAATACAGATCTGAGAATAATTTTGTTGGATCATCGAAATAATTGCGAAAGACTTTTAAAGCACGATGAGGAACGCTGCGAAAAGTTTTGACACTCTAGCAACAGTTTGAGTGTTCTAATTCTCTTGATGATCTATCAGAATTATTTTTGGATTTTATCAAGTGAAATTTTTAGATAACAAAATCTTCTCGTTTATATTATTGCGAGATATTTCTCCAGAGATATTCGCGGCGAATATTATAACTTTAGAACATTTTGAATGCATTACGATAGGAATACTTGATCACGTATTTTTTTGCACATTGAAAAATACGAGTTCTATACCGAGAAAATGATTTTGCTCGAATATCCATAAATTTAGTTATAGATCTAAAAATAATTCTGTTTGACTGTTAAAATAATTATGAACGAGATTGTGATAGTCTAACAAAAATTATTTTCAGATTCATATCGAGAGAAACTTTTAGATACCTTAGCAAAAACATTCTTTCCGTGTGCTGCCGAGGAAAACAATTATTCAATTTACTTTTCTTTCTAGTAAGTAACTTTATTAAAGTTATCCTTAATAAAGAAGAGTCTTCCTGATAATTGTCTCGAAATGTATTTAAATTTTAGAAAAACTCATCATATATTCAAAAAGGAATTTAAATTCTTTCGAAGATTATTATAAAATTGCATCGGAGAAAAGTCGGAATAATCAGTAAATTAAAATTTTGTTTTAACTTGATAATCTGTATTGAAGTATTCTAAATTCAAAATATATTTTGAATAAATTTAATGCTTGATGATGAACTTGTGACAGATTTACGGCTGCATAAACTTATGAAATACTTTAAACGAGTAATATTTACTTAATTTCAAGTTATTTATTCTTCCGCACGCAGAAATTTGTTTTAAGCAAATATTCGTTGCCTCAGGTAAATGACGAGTGCACTTGATTATTATTGAGAAAATATTCTTCGTCGAGATAATCTAATTACTTAAGGGGAAAGAAATTAAGATTCGTGAAAAGCTCGGGTTTCTTTGCGCACGAGAAATTGAATATTTCGCTGCGTGTTTGAAGGCATGCGTGAGAAGTCTTTGTCGGCAAAGTCGGGCGCGCAAGACGATAGCGGAGCCTTTTCAAGGCGTTTCGATGTTTGCGTGCCCTTGAATGCCGATGGCGTTTTAATTAACTGCAAAATTAACGGCCGTTGATTGAATTGTTAATTAAAGTCCGCGGACTCGGTTGAATCGCGGCCGGATCTTGCTCGTGCACAAATATAACGCGCGCCGCCCGAGTCGGATCCTGCATTCTGCGAGCGCAAACAAACGGAGCGTCCGTCACCTCTCGTCTCACGACGAGTCGAAAATATGATGAGCAGAAGAGGAGGGAAATAGAATAAGAAGTCGAGACTATTTTTCAGAGTTCCTTTCTTCGTTCGTGCGACGCGCGACCCGATTATCTTCTTCGGGGGGAAAGGAATAAAAAATCAAACTCCGCGTTCGTCAGCCGCGCGCGCGCGCGTTTCGACTCCGGATGATTACAGCCGTCATTTTGTCGCTTCAGCATTTCGGCAAAAATATCCACCGGCGAGAAGAAGAAGAAGACGACGACGACAAAGAAGAAGTGTCATTTCTCATTCCCAAGACGGTGAAAGAATAGCCGATGCGTTTTAATGCATCCATCTGTGTTTTTAATTTTATCCGCTAAAACCGTGGTTAGCCGCCTCGCGGTGTGACGCCTCGCTCCCTCTTCGATATTCCGAACGCGAATAGCATAAAAGCCCGCTAACTGCATTTCGATTGTTGAAAAATAGCTTATTTGACAGTTTTTTGCAGCGCGCGCGGTTCCGATCGATCGCGATTAAAGACGGCTTATCAGATGCAAATGGCTAAATTGAGGAAAGTTTAGAGGTAATTTAAGTAAAAAATGAATTACTTTAATTTCCCCCAAGTTTTTTCCTTCTTGGAGGAAATTTAAAGAAATTTCCCCGACGACGGCCCCGAAGTTTCTCGATTTCTTTTCAGGTGGAATTTAGAAGCTTCTTTTTTTTTATATTAATAAAAAAATTGCGCCGTCCTTTTATCTGTCTGAGGGTACGAAGGTTTCCAGGAGTTCAAGTATTTAATTGCCGATCCGAGTGGACCGGGAATCGAATCGCCGCGAATCTGCGGAGGGGGGAGGAGGGGGATCCGAAAATTCCGGTGCGCAAAGCTTGCGATTTTTGGGATCTTTCGGGGATTTAGAGATCCCCGAAAGATAAGGATCGAAGCGCCAATATCTTGAGGCCCTCAACCCTCCCCTCTCTCTCTTCTCTATGTCTCTCGATGTCCGTCTCTCCTGTTTCTTGACTGCTTCTGCTCTCGAAGAGACGAAACGTCATTATTACATTCTCTACCTTCTTTTATCTACCCTGCACCTCACTGGCACCAATTCCCCTTGCGCTATTCTCGAAACCTACCGCAGAGGCAAAAAGAGAGATAGAGATAGAGAGAGAGAGAGAGAGAGAGTCGATTACCTTTGACGGAACCACCTGTTCGGCGTTATCCTCTTTTTTTCTTAAGCGACGCCCGAATTCGTTTCATGGCTCGCGTCCGCCGCCACCGCTGCCGCCATGGCGCATCCGCATACGCTATAAAGCGGCAAAGTGGTCGGTCGGTCGCGGACAGAGAAAAGCGCGGGGGGGAAGGGTGAGGTAGGTGCCCCGGTGCATCCATACCAGCGGTATGGGCGGACGTCGAGAGCGCGGTAGAGGGCGAGAGGCTGAGGGTGGGCGGTGGGGTGGGAATTTAAAAGTAATTTTGACGTCGGAAAGAGTGGCCGGTGCTGAGAGAGGGCACCGACGGATCGTTACGGTCCTTTGATCGCGAATTAAAAGCTCGAAGTCGACAGTTTAGCGATGCCACCTCTATCGTGACGATGGGCGGCGAGCGATGGTGCTGTCTCTCCTTCCTCTCCCTTTCCACCCTTCTCTCTCTCTCTCTCTCTCTCTCTTTCTGGCGCAAACTCCGGATACCTATCCACCATCCCGAGTCTCTCTTCCTCCTCCTCCTCCTCCTCCTCCTCCTCTATCTACTTCTGCCTCTGTCTTTTTCCGCGCAATGCCATCCGCCTGTCTTTCTCTTCCCACCATCCCCTCGTAGGCGCGCTCTCGCGCCATATTTCCCTGTCTTCTGCGGCCGGTTCGTTAACCTGTCTGCAGCATTTATTGGCGCTTGCCGATGTAAAAGGAAGAGCTTACCAATAACATATTACTGTGTTTCAATTCTGCAACGGGCGTAGGGTAGTGAAAGGGGTGGCGTGGGGCGGTAGGGAACGCGGCGTTTCGCGGATAAATCCTTTGCGAGAGCGACCGTTGCGTCAGTCGACGGGAACGGGCCGCGTTCGGGGTTTTTTTCCCTCCCCCCTCCCTTACCCAGCTTCTACCCACCCCCTTCTCGCCTGACCTAACCCCTTTTGGCCCTTCGCCTTTGGTCTCTTTGGAACCGGGGGAGAGTGGTATGGGGGCATCCTTGGATCGTCCCGTCGATCGCCGCCGATTGATACGCGATCGGCCGTCCGGTGTCCGGCCGGCTCGATTGTGCTGATTTCATTACCATCGAAAATTTAATTTAACTTTCATAGAGCGACGTGCACCGGCACCGACGACGCCGTGTGCTATTAATAAGAGCAAATAGCGCGACGGCCGACCGCGCGCGCGTTTCTTTCTGACTCTGCCCCGAGGGAGGAGGGTCAACGATGACGCGGGCGGATAAACAGAGGACGTGCCTTGGAAAAAGGGCCTGTGCGGAAAGTGGTGGCGCGCCGACGGGAGGAATCAAAGGTTACGGAATAACTTTGATGGGCGGAGCCCATCAAGCGTTCGGGCTTGGCGGTTCTCCGAAAATTGAATCCACGGTTTCGCGCGCCGCTGGGGCTCATATTTTTCGCGTGGGGAGGGGGAGGGGGATTAAGATTTCGTGTTTTGCGTGTTAGAGTGAAAAGCTCACCCACGACGGCCAACGAGCCGATCGTTTCCTCCCCATTGGCTTCGGGAATTTATCGTTCAATCTCCCTCGTCCCGACATCAGGCGGCCCGTCGCGTCGCCACCTCGTTCGCGCGACTCCATTATCTAAGCATCTGATTCAAACCCTTCCTTCCTCCGTTCTCTCTCTTTCTTTCTCTCTGAAGCGTTCCGTAAAAATTCATGCGGGGGAAGAACCGCTGCCTGGCACGTTCGATTAAGCGTTTATCCGCAGCCGCGGAAACTTGGGAGCCGGACGCGACTAGTGGCTTATAATAAATATTTCGACCGCGTCGACGGCAGGAGAATCGGAAGGGGGTGAGGAGGGGGAGGGGGGAAACGGCTGTGCACGGCGGAGACGAAGCCGTTTAGGCGGGATACGTTCGATTTTGTCCGAATATGACGGCTCGACGTTGCATACGAGAGTCGCCGCGAGTGAGCGAGCGAACGCGCGAGGAAAGGGGAGAGAGGACACGGCGACTCGTGGTGGATATAGAAGGCCGCGCGGGGAACGGGGAGGGGGAGGGGGGGAGGACGGATTCGAAGGCCGGGGCTTTTCGGTCGAGAGTTTCGGCCGGAATATCGGAAAACGCCGCCGAGTTAGAGTACAAGGGAGAGTCCGGAGGCTTACCCCGATATATATATATGCATATAAACACAATACCTTGCCGGTCGCGAGGAGGGACGTGGGGGAGGGAGCGGGCGCGGAGGGGTGGGAGGTGGTGCGCGCCGCACACAACCGCGCGCGCCCGCGTCACGTACGATTCCTCGCGTACACGCAACCCCATCGCTCCGGGAATATCCGCAACACCCCGCGCGCACGTGTGTGTACTTTATATCTGCTACAGGGCGACGAGGGGGGCCTCAAAAAACGCGGGGCGGAGGGGGGAAAGGGTTCTTCCGCGCGGCGGAACCGTGTTCGCCGCCTTCTCTCCATCCGAAGCGCCGCCCGCTAATCCGAAAACTCGCGCGTGTGTGTGTGTGCGTGTGTGCGTGTGCTCGAAAATAATCGTGCACGACGATTATTACCCCATCGTCTGTTTCGGCTGTGGGGTTGGAGAGCGCGATCGCCGACGGCCGATCGAGCGGATCGACTTGCGAAGGGGTGGATCCGCAGGCGGAAGATTACGCGGGGATCTCGAATTTTGGGGCTCTCGGCTCTTTTTCCGAAAAGAACGGATTAAAAAAGAAAAAATAAATCCGTCCGAGTCCGCGTTCGACGAGCGCTGAGTTTTTCCCTTCGTTCTCGTCGCCGAGTTTTCGATTCGGGGGGGAGGGGCGGGGAGGAGGGGACTTCGCGAAGTCATTAGGAATCGCGAATCGTTTTTGACGGAAACTTTTTTTTTACGGCGCCCCTGCTAATCTGTTCGCTATTGTCAGTATACTAACTTCGAACTGTGATTAATCGATAGTTGATATTACCGTTTTCAACGAATGACAGTCGTACCATTTAATTATTAATACATCTATAATATTTTCGTTTTTGACTGTTGTCTTTCGATATATTTAGTTTAATAATGTAATTATAGTAAACGATATACCGTGTCTCGGGCAAGAAAGAGAAATTGAATTTTCTAAAAATATAACCTCGGTGGAAATGTCACCGGTTGTTAAACAAACGCCCACATTTAAATCGTTATTATTAAATTTTTCTTAAACAAATTTATGAAAAATATAATAATAATACATTGTCATTTTATAATTTGTACAAAATTATCTTCGTAAACTGATTTCATCTGATATGTTTTTCTTTCTCCTAAATTTGTCTCCGATTGTTTAAAGGAAATTGTTTCTTCGCGTCGATAAACATAAAAATTCACTAACTGCGATTACTCGAGTGCGACTTCGATTCTGTCCATTAAAATAATTCTTTTCCAAATCCCTAGCGAATACAATAACACTATATTTACTCCAGAAAATTGTATTTTCAATTCAAGAATTTCTCTTATTTTTATTTTGTAACTTCTTTTAAATAAGCATTTTTTAACTTTGCGGAATTCTTCTGAAGAATAGATTAGTAGCAGATGTTCTTGATTTTTATAGAGACATATAAGTGAGATTTTATATAACTTTGCTATAAAAAATATTTATTTATTTTAGCATTGATTCTTTATAGATACGTAAAACAAATGCAATTTTAAAATAATTAATCTCTCAACATGTAATTTTACGCTGATTGTAGAAAAAATTATAAATACGAATTTTTTCAAATATACACGTTGTCTGAGACGATTAAATTAGCTCTATGAGTCACTTTTTATTACTATTAGCTACGTCTAGATGAGCCACGTCCCATCCATTATTTAAATAGGGTTGGATAAGTTAATATATTTTTTTAACTAAATTAAGTTAGAGTTAATAGCTTATAAAATTAATTTTGTTACGTTAAAAGTTACATGAACAAAAAAACTAATTCGGTTAAAAGTTGCGTAAGATTAAATTAATTAACTTAAATTAAAAGTTAATTTCGAAAAGTATCTATAATATTAAATCAGAAAGTTGTAATTTTTTCAAGTTAGATTACTCAAAACAATTATATTATAGATCATCAAATAAATTTAATATCAAATTAAGTTTACATTAAATAACAAAAAATATTGTTTTTCTATGTGGGAATGAGAAAAGTTATTGAATTAAAATTTATTTGTTTTAAAAATGACTTTGAAGTTAATAATTAAATGATTAAAAATGAACCATTAAGTCAAGAGTTACTAACTTTAATTAGTTACTAACCAACTTTGAGTATCACTATGTCTAAGGTTTTGAGCGCCAAATATTATACTAACTATGTTAAGTTACAACGATATAATTGTTAAACATTAAATATAGTTTGTTCAGAAATGTCAAATTTTTTTAGTTTGAAAAAATATTCTGTATAGAAAAGGAATACATATTTTTATCCATTAAGAATATATATTAAGGATATAATTCTCTTATTTTGAGAATACAATTTTTTTTCGACGTTGTCATTTCGTAATTTTTACGAAGCTACCTTTTTCCAATTCGTTTTTTTTCCACCTGAATTCGTTCTCGAATGCCCCGAGAAATCGTTGTTTTTTTCGCGTCGGTAAGGATAAAAATTGATTAATTGATTGGACCGTTCGAGCGCCATTCGCGACTCGATTTCGGGGAATGTGGAGTTTTGCTCGCATCACAAGATTCGCGCTAGCGCGGGAAACGCTAATTATCAGCGCGGAGCCCGCGAGTGCATCGACCGGAAACGCGAGCGAGCGCCGGGGATTCACGTCGCGCTGGCAGGTTTTTCCGGCGGGTAATGCCGCCAGACCGGGTTTTCAGTTTGCTGCGTAGCAGATTTCGAAATCCCTCAATTTGATGAATGGCCGTGATCGCGCGACGCCGACGACCCGGACGAGGACGGACGGGCGGTTGGGCGGGCAGGTGGGGTCGCATGATTAATATGCATTGAAAACGACGACGACGACGACGACGACGATGACGACGGCGACGGCGACGACGACGGCGCGACGGTGGCGCGCATCGCGCGGAATGTGACGCCGAAATCGCGACCGCAACGACGACGCTCGACTGACGCGATCGCGATCGCCGAATGGCGATAAATCGTCCTCTTCCCCCCTCGAGCGCGTCAGAGGCGCGCGCTTTCCGGCGAGATGCCTCGAACTCATCGATCCTCCTTTTAATCGGACTGACACGTCGCGGGCGATTGGAACGTTTCAATCGCTTGGAGAACGCGTGGGTGACGAGATTTCATGCATTTTTGTAGAAGCCGGACTCATCCTTTAATGAAACACGAGAGATTGTTATAATTAAAGAAATCGAGAAGTCGAGTGCGAAGACGAAGGCGAGGGCAAATCGATAAAATCATCATTTCAATATGAAATGTATTCGATATGTAAAAAAAAAAAAAACATCGCGCGTTTTCAATTAACGGGAAAATGTATTATTATAATTACATTTCATAATATTCAATCAGTCGTCAATTAATTAAGATTTGGTATCATTATTTAAAAACAAAATATATTACTGCGATTTCAGAAACCGCAATTGAGTATTTTTAAAATATGTTCTTCTTGACAAGAAAATTAAGAAAAGTACGCGAATGGAAAAAGAGCCACGGTTGAGTAGTCTTTACTTGAATAATGTTCAACGAACGCACGAACAAGTTGTTGAAAAATTATATTCTTGGCATTAATGTAACGTAACCGCCATTTTCTTGAAATGAATAATTCTAATTGAACAACTCTAATGGTCTTATGAGAATAATAATATTACTAAAAATTATATATTCTTGAACGTAACGAAGATCATTTCCTTGAAGTGACATGAAAAGGAGACTTTACAAAAGCCTCTCGAAAATATAACCATCTGATTGCAGAAGCTCTACGGATTTGTAAACAGAAATTTGAATGCCTGTAATTGTCTTTAATCAAATAACAATCTTATGGGAAATTTATGACAGTCTTACGTTTGATGATATACAACATTTTCTTGCGCGCGCGTGAAATGACGTGAAACAAAATGAAGCCTACGAGAGCATCTCGAAAATATAATCCTGTTACAACAGTTCTACGAGGATTTTGTGCAAATAGAAATTTATGGATGCTTGTATAATCGGAATGGACGCAATCCCCTTTTCTTTCGCGCGTCGCGCTCCCTTCGGCTAATTATTCTCCTCTTTTGTCGGTTCTCTTGCAGAGAGAGAGAACCACTCGTCCTTCCGTCCCTTCCCTCGCGGGCCCGGTATAACGTTACCGGTAACTTAATAACGATCGAAAGGCAGCGGTAACTGAAACCGGAAGCGCACGTGAACGAGGAAACCTCTTCGAAGCGCGACCAAGTCGATTCGTCCGGCTCTTTCAGCTTCGCTCTGTGTCTGTTACGCGAACTCGATATCCCAACCCACCCCATCCTCCTCCTCCTCCTCCTCCTCCTCCTCCTCTCCTCCTACGTCACATTTTGTTTTTATATACGCGAGTCGCGTTGGACAGCGTTGACATCGGGCGATGATATATTGTGAATTTTGATTGAAAAAATTGCAGGCACGCAATGAGAGCGTCCCTCTAATTAATCTCGAGAGAAATTCAGATCAGCGTCTATAAAAACTTACGGGATTGTAAAATGCTCGGAAATGAAAAAGGATTTTCTCCTTCGAGGTTTCTCAAATTGACCGGCAATTGCAGTTCTTACACGGAAAGGACGGTTGTCTGATTCGATTCGATTCGGATTTGAAAATTCCGAATCTGCAGTAAGAGGTTTAAATATGGATCACATATATACGGATAATCTTATAAAATTACATCTAAAAAGACTTTACATCATATAATATTATTTTCCTTGCACGGAAATCTCTCTTTTTTTTTTTATTACCCACATATATTTCAGTTTCATCTAACAACAATTATGTTGTTAATTAAAAGTTATATTTCAACAATTCGATTCAATTCGGGTGAAATTTTGTCGATTCGAATTCGAACAAAGAAATGAAATTCGATTCCAATCGATGTTAAAAAAAAAAAAAAAAGCCTTGATATTCGCATCTCCATTTGATAGTCCAACAAAATTATTTTCAAATTTGTATCTAGCTTTTAAATATCTCAACGAAACTGCATTTCCCATACGATGGCCCTAGAATTTCCCTGCAAGTTCGCCAAAGCGAAACCCCGGTCGCGCATTACGGCATTACATTGTTAACGAGAAAATGTATACGCGAATGCGAAAGGATCGCCATGCTCCGTCTATCGATAATCTTTTCTCTCGCAATCGCGGTAGAATGAAATCTGAGTTTAGATTGGATCGCCGGGGCTTAGTAGACACAGCAAAATAGATTGTTAAATAATATAGCGCGCGTAGAGAGCGCGTGACTGGCAGAAAAAGGAGAGAGAGAGAGAGAGATTGGCAGTCGTAATAAAATTCCTCGCCGCGAATGCCGTGTAATGGAAAATTTGCGAGAATCGTGGCCACCTCGTGTAATCGGCAATCGTGCGATCGGCAAAAATCGCCGGGGAATTAGCGGATATTACACACGGGTCCGTCGCAAGGAGAGATAATGGAAGTCCATCTCGCCCACCTCCTTCTCTACCCTCCCTCTCTCCTCCCGTTCTCTCCTTCGGTTCTCCTTCGCGACCCCGTGCGCAACGTCGAAAGGGGTTGCGTGAGCGAACTCGGGAAAAGAGAGACGCCACCTTACGGAAGGGGGTGAGCCTTCCACGAAAATGGGATAGTGGAGCAAGGTCGCGGGTTAGAGGGAAAATCGTCGAGATGTTAGATTACGTGAGGTTACTGCGGAGCGAGTACCCAACTTTTCTATTAGCGCGAGGCGTTCTCTAAATAAATCGGGGCGGAATTGCGTTCTCGCCTCGTCGCCGACGGAACGCCAAATAAGGGGGCGCGCCAGTCCGAGTATATAAATTGCACTGTTACCCGATAAAATCGAAACATCACAAAACGAAAATATCGTCGCCCACGCAACATTATACGAGCCCTCGGCGCGGAGCGTCCGCGCCGTTAATAAATATTAAAGAATCGAGCTTGAATCAATCTTCTCGAGTTAAATAACATTTTGTTGCCCCCGACCTTCGTTTCGCGTCGAAAAAAATGTGTTATCTTCACGCGAGGCGTGTAATTTAAAGGAACAACCCCGTCTAATCAATTTTGTGGTTGAGTTGCTCAGTTTTCAAAGCAAACGGAGTTCATATCGACCTATAGTGAACAATAAACCGCATTCGGTTTGAAATCTAACGTTTTTCTCGAGGGTGGAATTTAATTTCGTTGTTTTCGTTAAATTAATTAAGAATAACTCAAATCAGATAATCCGTCACGAATTTAACAGCGTAATCCATATACGTAACAATTAATTGCCGAACCAATTTCAGATTCCGTCAATCGTAGGCACGCTTCTTCGAGCTTCTACATTTGCGAGCGGATCTTCATAGGATTTACAATAGCGAACCGCTGTAATAACAATCCGTTTGTTTTTCGCGCTTTGAGGCGCTCCTGCATTCACAAACCGCGGCTTTGTCCCGCAAGATCGGGAGAACAATCTATATTATTGAAACTCAGAAGAGAATATAATTTTCTAACCATTCACGCGCGCGCTGTCGATATTTTCACGCGCGGCGCGCCTGGTCCACCAGGAGGCCTGGCTTTCTCGCTCGCTCTCTCGCTGTCTCTCGTCCCGTTGACGTCTCGTCAAACGAGCCGAGCGAGCGATCGCTCGGCGTGTTCGCTCGGCAAACGGCGTTGAAACCGAGAGAGAGAGAGAGAGAGAGAGAGACGCTTTCAGTCGCGTTTACACGTCGCGCGATCGGTTACGATTTCGATATGCGTTTCGACGGTTCCCAGGGCCTCCTCTCCCGCGCGTCTTCGCGCGCCCGCACGTATGATATGTCCTGCAGGAATCACGAGGAATTAATATAGCTCGACAATGTGGCGGGAGTGATTATTATCCCGCCGAGCCTCTCTCCCTCGCTTTGAGCGCGCGTGATTACGCGCACGCACGCACGCAATATATGCCGTGCGCGTGTGTGTGTGTGTATGTGTGCGTGACATATGTACCCGGCATCGCGGGCGTATGTACCGAGACACGCGTATGCGTCTTATTGGGGCGCGGAAATCCGCGCCGGTGAGCACACACACACACACACACGCACACGCGTGTACGTGCGGGCGTGCACGTGCGTCAACTCCGTCGGTGCAACTCTCCCCCCTCGCTCCGTTTCCCACCCGCGCCGCGCATCTACATATGTAATTAGCGACACGGATTACGGGTATATCATCCGCGCGCGGGCTTGTGTACATACGCGTGTAATACACGCATATGCGATTAACATCTGCCTGCCGACGACGACGACGACGGTGACGATGACGGTGACGGTGACGGCGACGGCGACGACGACGACGACGATGACGACGGGGACGACGACTGTGCCGCGCCGCACGTCGGTACACACACGCTGTTTGCGTGCCGTGTATGCATCCACAGGGAAGTGCGTGTGTGTACACGCGTGTGTACCATTCGTGTGTGTACCAGCCGTGTGTACGTGGGGTATGCGTGTTAATATCGGATCCCGAAATTAATCCGGAACGCGCAATTAGTAAGATGCGTCTGACCGTCAAAGATACAATAACCCGTTTTTTCCCGTGGCGAGAGGGAGAGGAGGAGAGGGAGGGAGGGAGGGAGCGAGAGAGAGATAGTGAGAGAAGGGGAGGGGGAATAGAGAGCTGTCAATTATATTAACGTTAACGTGAAGCTTCGCGTTTCATTGCCATTATCGTGTTTTTGAAATCCATTAAGCTGCCCTTTCAAGACACGTGCCGCATTATTAACGTTATTAATTTATCACATTATCTATTAATCGAATTTCACGTCATCGCTAAATAATTACGCGGCAAACACGGCCGGCGCGCGCTGGACGCGTACATTTTTACTAATCCGCGCGATTCAATTAGCCATGATTAGACTCCACGCAATTGTCAAAGCGATAGGTCGCGAGTCCCATTTTCGCTCGCGCTTCATGTCTCCTCGTAATCTTTCGCATGAATATAATCTCTCTCTCTCTCTCTGTCTTTCTCTCGGTCTCTGTCCCTCTTGCAGCCTTGTTCTCTCTACCTCCGGCAGGCCGAATCTCGCGCGCAATTACTTTGCAACGCGTCATCGGGTCGCGAATGCATCTCGTGACACATGCACCGCTGCCAATATCGAGTAAGATCGCGCGACACGCGCGCGCGAGTATGTGTGTGCACGCGTACATGTGTGTGCTTGTGTTTGTGAGCGCACCTGTGCACAGGGGATGCGCGCATACATTGCGCGCGCGCGCGCTGCCACCCCTATGTGACCATCTCGGTAATACATAAAAGCTTATACATACGCGTATATGCGTGATATATAGAAACATACATACATACACACACAAATATATATATATATATATATATATATATATATATGCATGTATGTACACAGTTAAATATATATGTATATACCTGTGCACATCGCGGGGCAATGGTGCACCGCGTTCCAAACCAAACCAACCAACCGACCGACCCACCGACCGACCGAGCGAGCGAGCGAGCGAGCGAGTAAGCGATTCTCCCTTTCATCCCCCTCGCCACCTCGTATTCCCGGTTCCGCCGCAGTTTCGCCCGTGAAAATTAATAAAGGTACAATTAATAAAAATTACATATTTTTCATCCATCGGTACGGTGGTCGAGTCGGAGGGTGGGGGCAGGGAAGGGGGGAGGGGGGTTGGTCGAGAGGGATGTACGTACGCCGCGTGTGCGCGCCTTCGACTTTTTTCTCTTTCGTTTTTGCGGGGGCTCCCCGTCCTTCGCTCCTCTCCCGCGGTTTTCCCTCCCTTTTTTTTTTTTGCCCTTTTGCGATACCGGGCGAGCGAGGCGGGCTTTCTTGCTATTTAAGGGCGCCCACGGGCGTTATTGTAGCTGCGGCCCCGGGAAATATGAGCGAATTTGGTTATTAGGCACCGCCGCGCGGCCGCCCCGGCAATTTTTACGGGCTACTCTGCCGCGCGGTTCTTTTTTCGTTTCCCTATTCTTTTTTCTTTTTTTTCTCCCTCTTCTTTTCGTGTGTCTCTCGCTGTCCCGCCTCTAGAGTAAGTAAAAGGCATCGATTGCACGGTATACCGCACACGTACCTTTCTTCCCCCCTTCTCTCCTTCGTATGACGATGTGGTACTTTCGATTATATAACCGTGCCATTCTTCTCTTTTAAACTGTCTGACATTTATTTTCTTGCGTCACTTTTGCGTCATCTTTTATTTTACTGTTACACTTATAGGGGGAGACTGGGACTGTTGTTGATCATAGGGGTAAGTTGATCAATTGGATCTGATGTCAAAACACTGAAGGTAACTAAAACTCTATAGTTCGTACACGCAGTGAACCCTGCTGCTCAGTTATTCAAAATATTTCGGTACCGATGCATATTGTTGAAGAAGCATTATTAACAAATCGCATGGATAAATAAATATTTTTAGTTTTGTATTTTTTTGTTCCTAAATTACTAAAAAGTTATTCAAGTATTTAACGTCTGATTAGATAGTAAGTGTAAATTTCAATTAATCTTGCTTCATATATGCAATTTATTTTTGTTTATTTGTCCACTTATTTACGTACTATGATTTTTTTTTATAAATAGTGAAACAAATTGAGTTATCGTGCACTACCTGATATACGTGCTAATCAGTAATGATGAATTTTCTTTAGTATTTTATTTTTTATTCTAAAAATGCATTTTATAAGGTAAATGTCCTAGTGGCATTATTAATTACAAATGCATTATTTATTATAATATTAAAATTTAATTAGAATCTTAAATGTTTAAAGATTACAATGACATTTGTATACCATAATAAAAAAGCATTTGTGAGAGCTTAATCATAATAAATTTTTGTGTAAATGTCTGGATATATCTTCATGTTCAACACAATATTTAAAATTGTTATATTATTTATCATTGAAAATGAAAGATAACTATCTGTGACTTTATGTTAAATTATATATAAGAATAGAAATTACAATTAGCTAACAAACAAATTATCGAACTTAGATTTATAAATTATAACAGATTTTTTATTTAATTAAAGATGTATTCTGTGTTTGATTGAAAATTGTCATAATAAAATAATTTTATTTTGTTACAATAATAGACAATCTATAAATTTTAAATTTGTTTCTTAAAATTTTTGTGGTTGTCGAGAAGTAATAATAGAATAAAGCAAAAAACGTAAAAAAATGTAATTTATAAAATGCATTTTATAAAATGTTTTAAAAATTACCTACACATATAAATAAGTCTTATTTACAATTTTATTTTTTTGTGCAAAATCACATTAAAATGAATTGAATGTATTTAAATTTTAATTTGACATTCGTCAACAATCTTATAATCAATTTACCTCATCTATTCAGGTCCCGAGTTGATACATAACAAAAGTATTAGAAAAACATTAATTTCTTATATCAGTTATTAGTTTTTACTTATTAAAGTATTAGATAGTTTAATGTACAGAGAATAAGTAAACTGATATAGGATTTGTTTTCTAAATAAGTCTCCTAATTTTATTTGCCAAAATTATAAATAAAAAGTCTAGTCAACCAGTCTTCCTTATTATTGTATTATATTATTTATATATTATTTACTACTGTGGTAATGCAGTAATATTTATGAACTGTGTCACGCACAAATGGAATGTGACATTAATGGTATATTTAAAAAAAGTTAATAAAAATATATTAAATCTTGAACCTTTAATCAAGAGTTCTCTTTCAGCAAAAAAATTCGAAACTTTTTAAATCAAATTAATTAAAAAATTTATATCACGAAAGTTAGTATAACGGAACTGTGGTTTTAAAAGACGGCAAAAATTAATGAACGCGTTTGAAATTCTTGAATTAAAATTAAAACATTTTACTGAACGATAACGTACGGTAATTTGTGCGTCGGGCCGATCGCAATTCTATAAAAAGGCTCTAATAATTATTTCTAACAAACATATATGTTTATGTACCCGCAAGTTTATTGTTGTCCAAATTTTCTCCCCGCGATAACTCCGCGTGGGACGGGAGCAGGGAGGAGAGAGGGTGGATTTCGGGAGGAAAGCAACAACCGGTCGGCTAATTCGCGTAAACAAAAACATGAGCACACGAGCCTTTTACGAGGGATCGCGTAACTGTACTGTATAGGGAGGGAGTAGGAATGGGGGGGGGGGAGGGAAAAGGCAAAATAGAATAAAGAGGGCGAATCAGTGATGTCGGCGCTTATACACACCCCCCTGACGAAAAAAGCGCTGCGGGTGCATACTGGGTGCAAACCCCGGCAACTCGGCTCCCCCGCCCTCCCTCCCTCGCCCGTGCGTCCGCCCCTCTCGCTCACCGCGAGGGAGGCGAAAAATTTAATTACAAAAAAGTTTTGGCATTCCGTCAGTTTGGTTTTAGTCGCGATATATCGTCCAGAATTTCGCCTCGTTCTCTCTCTCTCTCTCTCTCTCTCCCATCTCTATCTTCCGCCACGTTTTCATCCTCCGGTTTCTCATCTCGCCGTTACCGTCCCTTCCTCCTCGCCCCTTCGCGCGCTCTCTCTCTCTCTCTCTCTCTCTCTCTCTCTCTCTCTCTCCTTCTCTCTCTTTCCCTCGAGGTCGGCAGCCTCGCTACGGTCGCGCGCGTATCTGTGGTTTATTCGAGCCCGCCTCGAACCACACATACACCCTCCCCCCGCGGTCCTTCCCTACCCGCCGCGTCCCCGTTGGCCGCCCACGCTTTTTATAAAGCGCCGTTATATAATATTTTATTAATAATGCGATAGAGTCCAACGAGAATACCCGCCGCCACCGCCACCGCCGCCGCCACCGGAGTTTCGAAGGCTGCGGTGGCGAACGGTGCATCCCGAGGCCGAGAGAGTATCAGCGTCAATAACCGGGAATATTTCGCGAGAGGCCGGCCGCCTGGCTATCGCCGCGATTTTTCAACCTTGTCCGAAACCATCCCGGTTCCTATTTACCGGGCGGGGGGGAGAGGGGGAGAAAAATTCCAACTTATTCGCTTGTTATCTCCACGCGGGAGATTAAATTGTGCGGCGCGCGTTAATCGGAATTTTTCGGGAAAATTATATTTGCGTTTTCTTCTTTTTTTTTCCCCTTTTTAAAATTTAGTATCCGGTTCGACGTTTCGCTGGGAGTTACAAGTCCCGAGTTGAAGAGCGGCTGTTGACTTGCTCCTTTCATTGGCGTTTGAAAAAAAAATGGAATCGCTCCCGAGGGGATTGGGAGACGTGAAACGTAATGCCTCTCGTCGGCCTCGTGTTTAAGGATCGAGATGTATTTAAGGCGAAAGGGTAACCCAGTTTCTTTTCTGAGAGACTCGAGACGATCTAAATTTTCTTTTCCGAAGTTTAAGGCTTGATTCCTTCAAGCGTCTTAGAGAAAGCGGATTATTACTTCGGGCCATCCGGGGATTAGTGTCCTCGCGCGCGAACGGCGGGGTGAAGAAGGGGGAGGGGAGGGGGAGGATACTCGAGATAATTAATCTAAATTTTATTTTCTAAACTTCGGGAACAAATTCCCCGAGTCCTTGGGGAAAAAGTGGCTTAGTCTCTTGAAAACCCTCCTCCCCGGGGGAAGGATCGAACATTAGGAAGGAATTGTTTTAGGTTGCTTTCTCGCGCAACCTAATTAACATTCCGATCGGCAACACGTGCGACGAAGGCGGGGCGCGGAAGGCCCCGAAAAAGGGCCGGCCTCCCCCGCCGAGAGGCTTTTTCCCCTTCGCGCGCCGCGAAGCGCCTCTCGGCCTGGGGTTATCCCCGGGAATTATTTGCGCCGCTGCGTCGTTCGATAGCTCTCGAAGAAGAGCTAACGAACGAACGTACGGACGGATGGACGGACGGACGGGCGAACGAATGGACGGACGAACGAACGAACGAACGAACGAACGAACGAACGAACGGCACGGACGTTCAGAGCCGAAAAGTCAAATAAGCAAAAAATGAAAGCCGGACTCGATCGATCGATAGCGCGCGGGACTATACATTGATATAACCGCGGGGTATACGAGACGACTCGAAGGGGCGGGAAGGGGGTGGAGGTGGAGAGAAGGGTGGCGCGGGCGGGGGGGCTGCACGAGGCCGACCAGCGTCGTGCTGGATTCTTTTTCCAAGAGAAAAGAGGGGGATGAAATAACCGGCCAATTAGCGATTTTATTGAGAATTTGTCAAGTTTCGCCCGGGGACACGGTGGCCGCTGGGTTTTCGCGGGGCCCCGCAAGATCGCGGGGAGCGGGTGGAAAAGGGGGGGGGGGGAGAGCGAGACGAGCGGAAGAAATTACTTCTCCCGCTTCCGCGTTTCTCTCTTCCTCCCTTCGACCGCAATCATCCCCGCGGGCCTTTTCTTCGACCCAATTATCCGTCGCTTTTTGCGAAAAATCAGCGCGACGAAGTTTGCGCCAGCTGTAAAGGGCTATCGATTCTTCGTACGCGTTCATTCTTCGCGATTGAATTATTGGGTCAGTAAGTAATTAATTCTGATTTGGTAATTAAGCTCGCGAATAGCCCGGAGCGTGCTCGGGAGGTTTTTGAAATTGTCCAGCTCGTAACCGGAGAGGGCGGCGCGGCGGCGAAGTATCCCCGCGTCGGCTGTGAGAGTAGATTCGAACGTCTTGTTATAGTTTCCCATCATCCTCGAGTTTCCCTCTGTCGTGGCTAGGAAGAGAGAGAGATATATTCTCCTGGCAGAAAATCATTAACCAGTTCCGCGAACGATTGACGCGGGCGTAAAATCGGGGCATAAAAATCCTACCGTCGTCGCGCGTAAGCGGGAACGTCGGATTAAAGGAGCGAATTTCACCGCTTACGTAGACGGTGATTCCGGCGGCCTCAAGGTCCCGTTGAATTATACAGCAACAATTGCGCGACTCGTAAGAAACGGTGGTAGGTTCCGTCGTCCATCCTCCCTCCCTCGAACGTAAACCCAATTTTCTGTCCGCGCAATTTCCAGTCCGCGGGCGAGCCCCGGAGAAATAATTGTATTACCCCGTGGCACGACAGAAGTTAGAATTTAAACCGCAAGGTCGCTCACTCGAATTGTGTTTGCGGACGACAGAAGCTACGACGGTCGGTCCGTCCCGGGGCGCGCCGCGCCGCGCCGCGCGCGAGAGCGTGTTGCGAGCGAGTAATCGATTTCGGTGGGCCGCAAGAAAGCTCTCAGACAACCGAAACTTCGTTATCCGGACACCCCTTTGCCTACCCCGTTCCGAGGACGGAACCAACACCTCCCGTCTCCCCCCCCCTCCCTCGCGGTAGCGCAGCGCGACGCGCAGCTGGTGCTCGGCGGTCCCACGGAATAGTTTCGTGATGCGCGTAAATTCTCAATTTCGTTTTCTTCCTTCCTTCCTTCCTTTCTTCCTTCTTCAGATGCGACGCAAAATTTCCGCGACATGTCTGGCCTCTATACTAGGGAAACTAGACCGTCATATAAAAAAAGAATAAAAATAAAAAACTGGAGTGCACCAGAGAGACGTTAAAGAAGCAGTCTGACCGACTTAAGGCCACAGTTGCGCGGAATTAAATTAAGTTGAAATATTCATTATTTTTACGAACAACTCTTCTTCTGAGATTAAGTTTCTGGAGTTCTTACGAAAATCGGGTATCGTTGCGTTCAATTAAAGGACAGAATGGAGAACCAATAAATTGTAAAAGTAAAAGTGTTTTTTTTTTTTTTTTTTTTTTTTTCGGGGGACGGGGAATACATACGAGGGGACAGGGGGCAAAACCCTACTTCTCCGAGCGGTACTTATGTGTGTCACGTCGGTGTTCACTTAAATTATTAATTTATTAAATGAGAAAGGAACGTCAGGTAAATCTCTCAGAGTATAACGGAATAAAGCGGAGGGTCAAGGCGAGTCGCTAACGTAGCCTAGATTTAATACCACAATTATTCTCTATTTTCTTCAGCCGCATCATCATCGTCCTTCTTCCCTCCCTTCGTTGGCCCGATCGACGTATTGCGGGCCGTCAGAATGTATATTTTTTGACGAGTTTTCCGGGGAAGGGGATGGCGGGGAAAGGAATGAAAAGGCCTAGCGCAAGTTCCCAGAGACTGACAGGTAGATAGAAGGGAAAGAAAAAGAGAGTGTTCGAAATAGCGGCGAAGGGGATTGAAGTGGGTAGGAGCGAGAGCGCGGGAAGAGCGATAAAGAAGAGCCGAGAGCGCGAACGGAAAGGGAGAAAAGGAGGGACGGAGAACGGTAGGATAGAGGGAGAGAAAGAGGCACGACGGAAGCGAAAGGGGAGTAAAAAGCTGTGGCAGTGAGGCGGAGTGGAACGAAGAAGAGAACGGTGACGCGTACGTGTATACGTACGTACGTGTGTACGTGTGTGCGGGAAGGGATGAAAGAGGGAAACGAAGAGGCTAGACAGACAGAGGGAGACAACGGACAGGGGGACAGGGGATGGAAGACGAGGAGGGCGAGGGCGAAGCTCGCAGATAGGGAGGGTAGGGCGGCAGGGGGAACGGCGAACGGAAGAAGGAAAGGGGAATGGAGAAAGGAGAGAGGGTGGACGGCTGGCGCTGGCGAGGGAATCGAAGGGTATGTACGACGGAGAAAGAGGGCGGAAGGAAGGAAAGGGGATAGATAGAGGAACAGGGAGAGAGAGAGAGAGAGAGAAATAGAGAGAGAGAAGCATACCAGGGTATAGACGAGCGGAGAGAAGGCGAAGAGGAAAGAGAGCGAGAGGTGGAGGAGAAAGAGGAGGAGGAGGAAGAGGAGGAAAAGGAGGATGAGGAGCTAGAGGAGGAGGAGGAGGAGGAGGAGAAGGAGGTGGGGGACGCAAAGATTGGTGGTCTCCCTCTCGGCGACCACCCTCAACCGACCGTCCGCCCTCCCGCGGCCCTCCGATCCAGCCGCTCGCTTCTACCCACCCCACGGCAACCCGCGAACTGAGGACAAAAATCAATATGAACGTGTAGCCATTTCTCTTTAATCTGCCGCTTACTGGCTAGGAACCGAACCGAACTGCGTCGAACCAGAACCGGACTGGTCGGCGCGGCCTCTTTCCGAGCTGGGCCGGCGCGCGAGCGGAGGGAGGACGGCGGGGGGGTGGTAAGAGGGGGGCAGGGGGAGCGGATCCGCGTCTCCCCTGTCCCCCGCGACTCTCGTCCCCCTCCTCCTCCTCCCTCGCGGCTCCGCCACCCTCTCGCTGCCACCGCCGCCGACGTTTTCGAGGCTATCGAAATTAGTACCTACCCGTCATCGGCTACGAAATGCGAGGAATTTTCGATACGAGTCCCCGGCCTAATCCCCCCTTCGCCTCTTCCCTCCCCCCCCTCATCCCACTCTCGCGACCACCTCGCGCCGACCGACCGTCCGTCCAACTCCCCCGCGTCCGTGCCCCGCCCCCGCCGATCCCTGCAGTCACCTCGACCAACTTTTTCAACTCCGGACCCTCCGAACGCACACGTGGGAAACGGGAAGGATGATAACACGGACGCGTTCGGGGGTGACTGAACCCTCGTGTTTTTCAGACAAGTGAGTTTTCGGGGTGGGGGGGGGGAGAGAACGTCAGAACGTTTTTCGAAGACACGCGCGCGGACGCGCGGCGAGTCCTCGGCCGCGTCTTCTCCGCCGGCGGCTCCCTCTAATTTCCGGAGTTGCCGGAATTTCGAGGCGGGCGAGATTATTCGGTGAACGCGAGATGATCTCTCTCGCTCGTGGGAACGAGGGCGGAAGGAGAGAAAGCGATTGATTGATTGTATCGCGTCTCGTCGTCGTCCGGCGTATCGAGACGCGCGTCGAACAGAATAAAATTGCACCTATACACATTGCCACGCGACGGGGGGAAGGGGGAGGGAGGGAGTGAGGGGTTGCGCGCGTAAATCCGCAAATAAATAAATTTCGTAATTTACGTAACGCGGCGCATTTAGAATGTGCCCGAATGCGTTCTCTCGTGCGTTTTTAAACTCGTTTAATAATCGTCATGGCGCGCCCGCGCGTGTATGTGTGTGTGTGTGTGTGTTGTGTGCCTAGCGAAAATTGTTTTCCCGTTTATTATCTCGAAAACACAATAATCATTTTAATAAATGCGCACGAGCGAGCCGGCGAGGACCGATGACAGTGTGGGCGCATTTGTATTCGAGCGCAGGTACCGCGGATTAAAATCTCCGAGTGCCGCCTTCCCCCCCTCCCCTCCCCAAAGCTTCCGGATGCCCTCGCGATCCGCGCGCGCTTCCGACATTTTCGCCGAAAGAAATTCCGACTCCACCTTGATCGGACAATTTATAATCGGAATATTATTCGAGGACTCTCGAATCCTCCGCTTTTTCTATTATTACACGTTGATATGTTCACGGGATATTTTAATTCCCAAATTATTATTAAATATTATATCTTCAAATCTCTCGCACATTTATTTCACACGTACGTATAAATGTGTATAAATCGGTTGGGTCTTATTGTTGCGGCATTATTAAATTTGTTATGTTGAATCGTATTCAGTTGGAATCATTTTTAATAATTCCCATCTACTCAACATGTTATTAATTTAACTAAAACAATGGGTGTAAAATCATTTAACTTAAAAATTGTACTAAATTTCACTCAAAATTAATTTATTATTTATTAAGTGCGCAAGTTAACATAAACGCTGTTTACTTTGAAATTAAACGATTAAACTGCAAAAACGAGTTAATTAGTTGAGGCTGTTTTTATAACTTATTTACATGTTCTGCAACAATACATTAAGTCTCGATGCATACGTAGAGGTAACAAAATGTAATTTAACTCAAGAAACCGATTTTAATTTGATCTTTTAATATTTTAGCGCGCTTCGAAATAATGCACACAGATAAGTTGAATAGAGATTAATTTTCACGTAATGAGACCGTCATTACGATTGCTCAATCATATTCCAAGCGCTTATTTCTTTGAGAAACTTTCGCGCGCGCGTTTCGCGCCAGTCGATAATTCCCGCGGTCCGGGAAAGAATCGGCGGTCGCGGCTCGATACTCGACAGGCTCGCGAAACCAGTAATTCGCGGAGGAGCGGTTTCGCGATTTGCACGAACGAGCCGGCACAATTCAATTCGTGCCCGCTGTGTTCGATCACCGGCAGCAGCAGTTTTCGGATCTCTCGCTGCGCGGACAGGCGGGCGGACGGACGTACGGACGGACGGACAAACGGGAAGCGGGACTGCCGCATCAATTTTATGTGTCGCATGTGTTAACTCTTTCTAATTCAGTCCATCAGCCTTTAGTGCGCTTGGGGGCGTGTACTATTGAATTAAGATGTTGGAGCCAATCGAATTTAGAGCCGCTCGGTCCGGTGCTTATCTAAAATTGAATCCACGAGTCTAAAGTCAAAAACGTTTTGAAAATTGCACGTATTAATTCCCTTAGAGATAATTAAGGATTGGCGAATTAGTATTTGTTAGTTATTTGTTTACGTTATTGCTCTGTAATAATTATTTTTATTATTACATTTTAAATTTTATCATTGACAAATTTGTGAATTGGTTTTCTCTCTTATTACTGTTAAATTCGTATACGTAATATCGAATTGTTCCCAATTTAAATAATTTTTAATTATTCCTGTAAGAGGTCGCAGTTGCCTCTCACTCAATATGTTAATTTAAGTAAAACAGCGGAGTTAAACAATTCAACTCGAGAAATGTGTATAAAATTTTATTCAAATTTAATTTATTGTTTACTGTAATCGTTAGTTATGAACGTTGTTTCGAAACCAACCGATTTCCAATCACAAAAATGATTAGACGAGGTTTTGCTTTTAAATTATTCCTGTAAAAGATGTTTTGTGCTAAACTAATAGATTTCGACACATACACACACATGGACATTAAAATAACAAAATGTTACTCAAGAAATTGGTTTAAATTTAATCCTTTAAATAATATTCTCGATTTCGTCGCTTGACCTGCACGCTAAATTACATTTATAATGTTGAATTGTACCAAATTTGGGTCATTTTTTAATCATTCCCGTGTTGTGACTGCTCGTGTTCAATATGTCACCAATTTAACTGAAACAATGAAGTTAAACAATTTAACTCGGGTAATGTGTGTATTAAATTTGATTCAAGCTTAGTTTATCATTTACTACGTGCATACGTTAATTATGAACGCCGCTTACTTTGGAACCGCTAAGCGACCCGATCACAGAAATGCGCAGGTTGATTAAATGCGGTTGCTTTTCCAGGCGCGTGCTTTAAAATAATAAAAATTTCGGCACAACAATGATACACAAAAGCAACAATGTGCTTATTTAACCCGAGGCACCTGATTGAAATTTCATCTTTTATTATTCAACAGATGCAACATGTCTAAAATATAGAAACCGGGATCGTGCGGTTTGCGTCTTCGCCTCTCGCATCGCCACCCCTTCGTCCCGCGCGATCGCAAATATCCTCCCTCCCCCCCCCCCCAATTAATTATTTCGCGTACGCGCGCGCGCGATTTTTCTTCGGACCCATCCCGGCCGCTCGTCGAGGATGCGCGCGCCCGTTGCCGTGCGCGCAACTTTTAATTTCTCTCCCACGACTCTAACGCATTTTTCATCGGCGGCCGGGCGCAAGTTATCGCGCGCTGCTTTTTTTTTCTTTTTTTTTTTTTTTTTAACGATCGCCGCGCGCGAGCGGGAGATTTATTCGCCGGGCGCGCGTTCGTCGCCGCTGCAATATTCAGTGCTCGAAGCCCGCTCGCAGCCTCGCCGCGGTAGTCTCGTGATCGCGCGATTACCTGGACACACACCACCACCACCACCACCAACGCCGGCCACCACCGTGAGCGAAGGGGGGCCGGGGGCGGCAGCCCCCGCTGGTACCGCGCGTATAGATTATTGATCAGGTAATGGGGATATTTTTGGAGAGCCGACTATTCCGGGGAGAAGAACGCTTCTCTCTCTCCTTTGTAAAGCTTTGCTTTTCGGAACGCCGCCTCGGTTGTACGTACATACACAGGACGACGACGTAAAATTCGCGCGACCCACTTTGCCGCGGCCGTCGTCTGCGAAATGTATATAAAAATCCCGCTCTGTCCCAGAAAGAGAGATCCGTCCGCGATCCTCCAAACACCGGAGGAAGGAAGGGAGGGGGGAGAAGAACGTCGATCCAATGATTCGCCCTGGTGGCCGCGTGTGTTTCCTTTGACTCTCCGCGACCACCCCCTCCAGATATCACCGCGAGGGCCCGCTACTTTCGAATCATTTCAATGTCAATATTGAAAGGAATAAATATTGCGCGCGGGAAGCGCGCCGATTCAGCTTGAGTGTTGTAAAATTCAGCTGGGTGCGGGTCTGAAAATAATCTTGTCGTTTTCCACGAAAATGATTATGTAGGTCAAGACTTTTCACAATTATTTCGACGGCGCAATAGAGATTACTTCCGGAAAGGATTGGCCGACGAGGCTGAGACGTTCCTCGTGATGCTCGAACGTTTCAAATGGTCAGGATGACGATTCTGGATGACGAAGGCGCGAGGTGTACAGGGCGTGTTCGAGGAGGAGAGAGGGAGAGAGAGAGAGAGAGAGAGAGAGAGAGAGAGAGAGAGAGAGAGAGAGAGAGAGAAAGAGAGAGATTCCTCCCGAATCCTCGCGCACCAACAGTTGTCGTCCGCCATACTCCTCCTTTTTCGCGCCGCAGGCCGACCGGCTGCTGGTGGTCCGGCAGACTCCGGAGATTTATACGTTAGCGATACGCAGCTGCGATGCATAGGACTCGGAGCTTATGGCGAGCCTTCGTGCCTGCGCGCGGGTTACGCGGACAGCAGCAGCTCGCCCTACGGTGCCGTTGGTACTACATATAGATTATTGATCAGGCAATAACTCAAGGACTAGTTGGGGTGCATATTACCGCGCCGGGGCGAAGGAGGGGGCGGGCGAAGGGGGGCGGGCGCGGGCGCAACGCTCCGGCTGGCGTACGGTAGCTGTACGTTGCACGACGGTTATGCTAATTAAAGGCAACCTTTCGGCCGCGAGAGAGAGAGAGAGAGAGAGAGAGAGAGAGAGAGAGAGAGAGAGAGAGAGAGAGAGAGAGAGAGAGAGAGAGAGCTGGCCGGGTGTCATTACGAACACATGCGGCTGTCCGTTTCGCGAGAAATACGTATATATATCGGGGCTGTAAGGTGGAAGAAGTGTGTCACGTTCTCGCGAAAGTGGAACTCACGAACCCCCCCCCCTTTCTCCCCCTCCCTCTCCGGTAAATATACCGCACCGATCTCCTACGAGCTTGTAAATTCTCAGCGCTACGTAAACAAATAGTTTATAATGCGCTTCGTTTGAATTATATTGAACGTGACGATGCGCGGGAAAAATTCGCGAATAATGAATGTTCCCCGGAGATGCTAAATTAAAAAAAAAAGGAAGAGAGAGATATCTCTTTCGTTCCCTTCGTTTCCGGTGACGCGTTCTATTTGCTATTTACAGTTAAGGAGGCGCCCGATCGAGAAATTAGCAACGCTTCCACCTGTGGTTCTCGCCTAAAAATTATGTAGCGTGTTATTTTAAGCATAGCTAATATTGCATTAGAACTTCAGATCGATTGACCGTGTAATTTTTATGAAAATAAAAGCTCAAGTTGAAATTTTATACGCGGCATCTTACGACAGATGCATCGAACGATTGATACCGCGTTACGTTACCTTTTAAAATGCTTCGATATAAATAAAAATTGTATGAATAGCAAACCTTTTTATATATCCTTTCACAAATTCTACTTGCACTCCATTCATCATTTAGTTGTGACGAAACTGAAAGAGTGTAACGAAAATCGTACTGCGGCGCCGTTGGAAAAATAATTTAGGAAATTTCTACGAAGATATTAATTGAAAACTTAATTACTGTTGCAACAAAATATGCATAAAGTCTTATTAATGGTTATCAGAAACATTTTACTAATTTAATTTCGCGCAATTGAAACCAATAGTGATTTCGTGAAGTCAAAGTACACGCTAGAAATACCGTCATGTTTTCAACTGATAACTCTCTTTTTTTTTTATTAAGATTGTTTCGATCGTACATCCTTAAGTTGATTTCGTTTCTAATCGAGCTTCGTGATCGACAAGTGCGAGATGGAGGTGTAACTGCACCACTCGTTGTCACATAACGCGACGCGCGTTTGACGCGATTAGATGATAAATGATTTACGAGGGGGGGGGGGAGAGGAGGGAGGGGAAGGGCGCACGAATTAGACTTGTATGATGTTTCTTCAATTTTGAGAACCGTCTGCCAATATCGGTAGAACAGTGATCCTATCGACAGGACGTTTGCGAATAAATCTCTATCGAGAAGGGAATTAATATCTGTCGGGGCGTTTTACTTTATACCCCGAAAACTGGGCCAACTGGATCTTGCGAGTCATAAAATAGCGATCCCCCGCGCCGTGTGTTTAAAGCAGGCTAGATTATATTTTCACACGAAGCCGGAGAGACTCCGATTTCTCTCGGCAAAAAAAAAAAGAGGAGAGAGAGAAAGACAGAGAGAGAGAGAGAGAGAGAGAGAGAGAGGGGGGGGGGGCAAACGCGTTGTTTTCCTCGATCTGCTAAAACGCTTCGGGGAAACTCTGAGAAATTCATATTTCACGAAGTCGTAATGTTCAGCACGGAAAGATTAACGAAACATTTTATTACTTTAAAGTCGCATGCGGAAAGTTAAATATTAAGGATTATCGCATTTTGTTCCTTTCTCTCTCTCTCTCTCTCTCTCCCTCTCGCCAACAATGAAAAATAACTCGCCCGATGACGAACCGCGCAGCGGATTTCCGATATTAATGAGATTACATAAGTCTCTTATCCAACGTAAAATCATTAAGCGTTTCCCGATTATGTAAGACACCGTAACCACGCCGGGTGGGAGATTATCGCGTTTTAATACTCGGAGGCTTAAGAGAAACGACGCGTTCTCGTAAGGCTCGTCGCTGGCGCGATCTTTCCTGTATTTTTTCCCCCTCCCTCCGCCCTCTTCCTTTTTCGAGAAAGAGTCGCGCGCGCGAGTTCCGCGGATCGGAACGTTAATAATTGACTGGTAATCGAAATTCGATTTCCACGTACAAATCGCACGATTTGTCCATTAAATCCCGCGACGCTCGGCGTCCGACGTCGGCGAGCGGGGGTGGAATAAATGGCGGGGAAGGAGGGGACTGTGTCCCGCGTTTTGTCGCCCGCGAAAGCGCCGATACTTATTGTGCAATCCGCGAGAGCTTCCGAAGACTTAAAGTGCACCGACGATTTCCACTTTGCAAAGCAATGCATCCGCGCGACCAATCGATAAGCCGCCACTCCGCGATAAGACGAAGTACGGTTCTCTCAGTCCCTCCCTCCCACCCCCCTCCCCCTCCCGGCCGACAGGCCGACAGGCTTGCGAGTAGTAGTTTCACAGGGAAACCACATACCGGGTGACCTGAAAAGCCCCCGCGCGGCTGACGGCTTGTTTGTGAGGTTTTTTTTTTTCCTTTAAGAACGGATTCAATTTTGCAAATTAATTTCAGAGTGAATGATCCGACAAATCCATCGACAGATCCTTGATTCTTTAATTACGTAAGTCGAGGTGCAATTTGATTATGACGTTCTATAAGCGGCGGATAAGCGGGAAATTTGGGCAAATTATGGAATTGACTTGACATAGAAGCATTGACGTTAATGATTTAACACCCATTAAAGAATCACGTAAAAAAAGACATCTGCCAATACGGACTTTTCAAAAAATAGAATCTTCTTGAAATTTATGAGTTTACACAATTCCAGAACTTTAAGAACCTGAAAGTCTATATATAGTTTATATACTGTCTGTATTCGAAAATCCTGTAAGTGTTGTAATAATTTTCAGAAATGTGGGAATATCAATGTTGTGACTTTAGTGTAACTTGTATGCCTTGGATAGTTTTCAAATAGTATAATTGAATATTTGATTACGAAATATATCCGATGTGTAAATCTATACTATAAGAGTGATTGGATACCTCATAGTTGAAGTGATTTAACGATGGACGGTTCCAAATTAGTTTTAATTATTAAAAGTATATTTACATAAAGGGATTCTGGTTCTACAATTTTTTAACTTTTTTTCATAACTAAGATGCGAAGGCTGCTAGATTAATGAAAGACAAAACTAATTAATATTCCATCGTTTATAACCCCAATTTTTTTCAGATTTTTGTTAGCTCTGTTCACATTGCTTATTTGAAGAAATTTTAGCTAAAACGAGTAACGAATCTTTGTTAATAAATTTCCATAAGGATAGTTATGTCACAGGAATATCTTCTCAATTATTTCTAAAAAACAAAAGAACGAAACGATATCTAACAACTCCCTTCTTTTTCCTATACAAATATATTTTTGGGGGCACCCTATAGGCGCACCTGTTACCGAAGCTCGCAATATATAGGCGCGATTTTATAAACCTAAAGCATATTCCGAGGAGCGCGAGGACGACGACGAGCCACTAGAAGACTAAGAGGATTCTCTTCCCCGAAAAAAAAAAAGCAGAATAGCGAATGGACGGGGACGAGGGATAAGCAGGTCGACGGAGCAGAGTAGGGATGAGGGATGGGAAGAGGAAGGAATAGAGAAAGGGGTTGCGAGGGGGATGATGTCCGAGTGAGCGACAAGAGCCTTTCTTCCTTTACCGTGGCATTTTCCATAAGTGGATCGTTACGTCGATCCCCCCGAGCTAGAAAGGGAGAGGAAGAGTAGAAGAAGATTCAAAAGAGGAATCGACGCGAGGTACTGGCGAAGGAGGAAAAAAGAGAGGAGGGGGAGAATAACTCCTAATAAAAATACACGATAAAGGTGCGTCGGATACGTAAGGAGAGCCTGAAACAATACGCCACCCTTTTTGCGGATCAGGATAGGTTGCGGGAAGGAGTTCGCGACACGTTCTGAGAAAAACACCTCGTACGATCCGTAAGACGTTTGAGCCAAGGAAAACATGCGAATAATTAAAGACGCTCTGAAAAAAAAAATGAAGTATTTCTGCAATCGGGGAATGCAATCGCATAATTGCAGAGCAAATAACTAAGGACATAATTTAATAAAATCATTATTATCGTTAACTTACTGAGGATCTAATTTAATGAACGGCGTTCTGAAAAAAGATGTTTAAATTATCTATTAAAATAACCTCCAAAAATTCATGTCCATATTAGAATAAGCGTTTTTCGTTTAACTTCACTTTTCTATCGGAGTCAGATCGAACACTTTAAGCCGACAACGACGCATTTTAGATTCCCCTCATTTATATTACCTTGCAGAAACTCTTCTCAAACGAGACGCGTCTCCCCCTCTGTATTTTGCCGCGGCCGAGAGGCAATTAATAGTTAGGAATTAACGGCTCGGTCCGGTTTCACGCGTTTACGCAGTAAATTAATCGCGGATCGCCGGACGGCAATCAGCGCGAATACGGTTTCGGGCGGCCCAAAGGCATACGCGCGCGTGTATCCCACGTACCAGGATCGGCCAGGAGATCACCCGATGATCCAGGACACGCGATACGCATCCCCTTCACCCCTGCCGCCCCCGTGACCGACCCCGCTCGCCGATAGCTCAGATTTCGTCGATATGAAGCGCGCGCCACCGCGTCCGCTCGGATTGCACAACCTCCTCCAACCCCCGTGGGGGAATCACGCGGGGGGAAAGGGGGGGGGAGGGGGGTATACCCGCCGATGATTCATGAGGCCGTCATCGCGTGACCGAGTGACACGCTCGTGCGGGACTTAATGCTTCTAGTGAGGAACTAGAACCGCCGAAATCGGTCTTTCTATTTCCCGGATTAGCATAAGTGATTCATCACGCCGCGGTACGAGCGGTGTTGTACATACGAGGCGGAATCTCACGGAAACTTCGTGCAAGAAATCGAGTAAAAGTGACGGATCGAAAATATACCGCGAGAGATACCGGATTTTCGTCCGAGTTGCGCAAAATTTTCGAGCTCGGGAAACTTCGAGGGGATCCCCCCGTTATCGCGTGTCCCTCTGATGCACGGAGAGAATTTTCTCTTGAAATTTACCCTCCAAATCTGCTAATTGTGGGACAATGTGTGACCTCGAGCAATTTTACTATACTTTTTAGTAAAATTTAGTAAATTTGACTAAAAGTACAATTAATTTTATTATACTTTCAGTAAATTTTATTAAAAAGTACAGTAAAATTCCTCGAGGTCGCACATTCTCCCACAATTACCAAATTTTGAGGGTAAATTTTAAGAGGAAATTCTCTCCGTGTAAGGACATTCGGATGTGACGCGAAAGCCAAAGAATCTGGAACCTTAGGAACTCACGAGTGTCGAAACTGGGACGTTTAACGGCCGAGAGGGGATCGAAGCGTTTTCAGGTTCGAAGATTCGCACCGAGATCCACCACGACCGCCAAGCGAGGATCTTCTTCGAGAGGAGAGAGCCGGACGCTTACTCGCCTACTCAAATATACCGTAGACGACGCCGCCGCCTGACTCGGAGAATTTTAGAGTCCCGGGGATACTCTACGCGGGAAGGAAAATCTAAAATTCCAAGGATTCAAGGGAAGCCGCCCAAACGCGCGCGGGAGGCTACCTCGGGATTTTTCCACATCTCCCCCCCCCCTCCTCCCCCCATTGCGACGTCCGATATCTGCATGTAAATTACGGCGTATAGATGACGATAATAATTCGGAGCGAGAGCATCTCTCTTCCCCCGGAAAGGGAGAAGCCGCACACACACACGCCGAGGGCGGAAACGAGACGTTTAACTTCGAAGGGCTGGGGGAGACGGGACGAGAAATTCGGCGCCCCGCGTGCACCCGAGCGTAAACGGAGACAACCCTCGTCTCATCCCCCTCGCCCATCGCGATATACGATGCAATGTACTGCGTCACGTCAGTCGGCAGCGCATTATAACGTCGGCTTGCGATCTAACGACGACGACGACGACGACGGCGGCGCGCGGGTCTTCCTCTCTCGCTCCTCCTCGGGTACTCGTGTAACACGGCCAGCCACCGGGGGCCAGCGCCTTTGTAACGGCGGCGCTGGTGGCACCGTGCATGTAACGAGTTTCCAATAATGGCTCAGCTGCGTACCGCCATTGGCCACGGGGTTCGACTAAACTATATAGCGAGCGAGCGAGAGAGAGAGAGAGAGAGAGAGCTGTGACAGCGACTGCAAGGATGAGCGGGGTGGTGAACCCTGACTGGTTCCATCTAGTAGTTTTCCTCTTTCCTTCTCCCTATCTTTTGCTCTTTCCCGCTCTCTATCTATCCGCTTAACCCCTGATACCGCGACTTTATTTCGCGAACAAGCCACTTCGAGAGTCCAGTGGTGCTTCCCGTTTCCCGACATGTTTCATTTCTTCGGGGTTAGAGAGAGAAAGAGAGAGAGAGAGAGAAAGAGAGAGAGAGAGAAGGCAATTTTACCGAAAACTCTCAAGACGCTCGGCGATGATCTTTTTTCTGTAGAAAATGTTCGCGCCGTTATGTGGTAGAAAAGGGACATACGTGCAAAGATAATTGGAAGTGTAACGTTCGCTGATTTTTAGCATTTCCTCAGAAGAAGAAAGCGCGCGACGTTTTTCTTCCGCGGGCGGACGGTTGGAACTTTTATATCTCGGGACTTTTATTGTCGACGGGAGTTTACCTTAATTGCCAACGTAATATCGATATTGATTGTCCCGTAATTCCGTTTTATTTAAAATGTAATTTTGAGGTGACATTAAAAAGGTATGCCCTTTTATTTGTACGATTGCATCGATTATTTCAGATTAATTTCGATTATTAACAGACACGTCAAATTAAAAATAAAATTGCCGCACTCCGCGCGCGCCTGTGTTGCGCGCACACGTCATTATGTTTAATTTGTTTAACAAAATGGCGCAGTTTGTAATAACACGCGCGATTTTCGAAGCGTACCACTTTTTCATCCCCTCCCCCCTCCCTCTTCCCCTCTCCTCCCTCTCCGCGTTTTTTTTTTTATTTCCGCAATAATTACATTCTGCGCTTGATTGACTTTGTCGGCAATCATTGAAATTCCATTTTCCGCGAGCGCAGCGCTCGTGAAAAATCGTCGATTCTCGACTAATTACCTTCCGCCATGTAAACAAAGCTAATATGAAGGCGATGTGTCGGCGAGATTTTCCGAGAGCGCGGAATTCACGTAACAGAGAGGTCAAAAATAATTCATTGTTCCCTCTGTATCCCATCCTCCCCATTGCCCTGGACTCCCCTTTCCCCTCGCCCCCCCACCCGTCTCCTCTCATGTCCTTCCGAATTCGAGGACCGTGTTTAAAACAGCGGGCGAGAATTGCGATCGATCGCCCGGCGCGAGGATTCGCTCTCGAATGCGCTTGACGCTCGCCGGCGATCGATTTCGCTTCTCGCTCGGCGAGAATTATTAATCGGCCTCTTATTCTTCCGCGAAAACGGAATCTGAGTAAAACCGCGCGCGACATTCTCGGTATATATATATATCTCTCTATTTAGCTTTTTCTTCGCGGGAAAGAAAATGACGTACGCTCGCACGTCGACGACTCGCTCGTTCGCGTATCCCGCTCGACTTATCGACTCACGCTCGAATCGAAACCCGATTTGGAAAGAGATTCTGCGCGGTATCGTCGCGCGCGCGGGACACTTTGATGGACGCCTGATGTATTCTCATCTAGGAGAAGAACGGACGGACGGACGGACCGTACGGCCATTGGTCCGTTTATTTTAGCATTCGGGTCACTCAGGCGTCGCTGTTTCATTCGCGACAAAGTGACTACCCGCGATTGAAGAGGTAAAACAAAAAAAAAAAAAAAAAAGATCGCCACACTCGCCAGCGCGGCGACGAATTCATCGCGAAAATGCGCGGGGGTGCGTCCTCTTGCATATTAATTTTCTTCGAAGGGGCTCTTTCCACCTCCGCTCTCAAGGGCTTCATAATTTTTTCGTCCTTTCGAGTCCCTGAATCTTTACCCGGCAAATTCGAACATTACGAGGGCGCTCGACAATCGCTTCGTTCTCTCTCTTCTTTCTTCCCCCCCTCCCCCCTCTCTTTTTGGGGGTGCTTCCAGCGCATTTATTTAGTGGGCCACGAAAATGAAAAATCGCTCGTATCTCGCCGGCGCGACGTTTGTTCCTCGCATTAGATACGCGCGCGACGTCGCCGAAGAAAATCGACGAGAATGAATGGGGTGCCAGGAATGCATTCCTGAAGAACGTCACCGATAAACTAATGCCTCCGATTTCCTCCGCTTCCGAAGCGGCTCAGCCTAACGGAGACATCCCGCGATTACGAGGGAATAGAAAGGGGAGGGGGGTGTTTCGCGATGCTGCTGGGTGACTCGACTTTCTTTCAGAAGACGTCGGAAAAAATGTCATTTATCAGCTCGCGAAGGCGATTTGCTAGACTTCGGCTAGAGAGACAAAAATTTCGCGATTAGAAGCATTTAAAAGTTTATGTAAACTTGCGAAATATAAACATCTGCGACGCGGAGCTTTCGTGATAAAAGTCATCGTGTTTTGTTATATGTTTTTGCGCGTTTGTATCTGCGTTTTGTCGATGGCTTTTAAGGGATTTTCAATTTCAGGTTTCTTTTTTCTCTTCAATTTTGTAATAATAAAATTAAATAAATATATATATACAAAACAGAGTTAAAGCCAAAGTATGGGCTGTCACAAAATAAACAAACAATAATTTAATATTAAAATTAAAAAGTAATAAAATAAAATTTAATAATAACAATCTTCATCGTTAATGTACAAAATCATATTATGTACAGGCTCTCTTTAATAAACTGGCGATCAATACGTTGACAGATTCTTTGCGACATTCTAAAACAACATTGAAAATGAGGGTATAATTTTCAAATGAGAAGAGTCGGAAAATAATAAATGACTAGAATTTCGCGCGCTCAGCAACGGTGAAGTGATCAAATATACTTCCATGAATCAAGCACGCTAATAAATTTCACAAATATGCAATAAAAATTTTATCAAGTAAATTATTTCTGTTTATCCGTAACGAAATTATTGTAAAAACAAATTCAAAATGTTCCTTCCCTTTAGAAACACTCTGTACATAATGTAAACGTACTCGGTACGTATATGTCGAAGGAAAGCTGCAAGCGGACGACGAGAAATTGCCAGCCGCGAGAAGAAATTAAAAGCGTCGCCTTCTTCCGATACGCTATCCGATAACACTGTGTCTTAACAGTTTCCGATCGTCCCGCACGAGCCATTGCCCCTCCGTTCGATAGAGGAAATCCCCCCCTCGGAAACGGACAGGGATCCCCCGTCCGGGACATTAGCGACTTTCGGGGGCTGATTTTAAAGCGGCAACAAGCGCCTCGCACCATCGAGCCAAACCGCCGCCTCCATCGATTCCCAACTACCCCATACGTTAGCGAGAACACAAAACACTTCGTTATCGAAAAATTGATCTTATTAGGCGAGACGTGGCTTCGCCGCGGAAACTTTTTGCCGAGCATCCCTCGGCTTTCCCACGAGGGATTCGGGACTGCCCGTGTAGATGTCGACCACGCGCCTTTCAACTTTTAATTGTGAGATAACCCCCAGCCCCTGTGACATTTCTTTGCCTAATTCTTGTTTAAGTAGAACTTTCTAATGCAATTACACGGTAGAAAATATTTTGTGTATATATTAAAATTGTTTATCTTGAGTTTTTAACATACCTGAGTGCTAATTTAACATAATGTATTTATGTTATCAGAATATTTTGCGTTAAATTGATATTCAACATTTTTTAAATTAAAGTCGAAACAACTCATGGGCAAATAACATGAGAGTAATGTAATGTACGAAATTGTAGTTAAATTTTTAAAACAAAATGTATATTTAAAAAAATTATTTTTGGAGCCGGTTTATTAAATTTTAGACTAATATATTGTCAAGCAAAAAGATAAATACGTCAAAGATAAAAATAACAAATATATAGATACATCTCTCGAATTAAATAAAATTAAACAGAGCTAAAAAAAAATCTCGAAATTGTTTACTAATTTTCTTAATTTTGCGTTTAATTTTCTAAAATCTCTCACTAAAAAGCCTCTTAATTTCTAATTGCAAAGAGAGAAACTCTGAAAGGGTAACGAATTTCGCGACTGAGCCGCGCGACTCTGTCACAGGCAACATCATCTCTCGCTGCAGTTTGCTGCGAAGGTGATTCTTCGCGAATTCTTGATCTTGCGTTATTTAGATCGCGCCACGTGCGCGATGCAGCGCGGGACTTAATGCGGAAGGTGCATTACGCGGCTGGGTGTGCGCCCGACAAGGCGGACGAATGGCGAGGAGAGAGTGAGAGAGAGAGAGAGAGAAAGAGAAAGAGAGAGAGAGAGCGCCGGGAGGATTACGGCGAAATCTTTAAACGGGGGCTAGATCAAAGAGCGCGGCGGGTAGGATAGCAATTAGTTTCATTAGTAACGAGGTAATTAGCTACGCGGAGATGCCGGGGCGAGGCGGCGGGTGCGCTCGCAGCGAAATGCCGCCTTGTGCCCACATTCCTATTCCGAAACTGCGCTTTAAAGACTACCATGCCGAATCGCGCCCCCGGGGGAGCCACCGAGGGGATTTTATCCGAAGCCCAAACAAGGCCGAGGCGAGGTCGAGAGCGCGCGAAGGGGAAAACGGCGTCCCGCGTTTCTCTTTTACCCGACAGCCAGAAGAAGTTCTCTACGGCGTGCCAAATTTAGTTTCGTCCTTCTAGCTGTACAAAAGCGCCACCACTTAGTCGGATATAAATATTGTTCTACATTATTCTTTGCGTTTTGTGCTTGTGCACTATTTTCAAATGCAAATTTGAAGGGTTTTGTAGAAAGACGTACGTTTTTCTTACTTAAGAAATTTTACTTATATTCACTGTCCACAATCAGAATAATGCAATTTTATTTTCGTTTTGAAAAAAAATATTTTATTACACATATGAATGTGAATCCTGGGGTTTCCCGGTTTCGAAAATTAATTTTCTTATTTCATATTAATTCTTATACATGTGAAGAAATGATGGAAAAACTTTGCTTTACCAGTACGTGTTCTACTTGGGATGCATGCAAATATTTTGCATTATTCAATTCTGTGATTATTTGTCATCATGTAATTTTAAATTTAAATTACGAGTTTTAGAGAGGAACGTACGTATTTGTATAAAATTCTGATAAATAAGAAATAACATTTATTATGTATACATAACACGTAACTAATAATTAAAGAAAAATACAAAATATTTATACATGTGCACAATTAAATAGAAGTATATTTTTATTCGATACAGATTGGGCGAACGGCACGATTCCCATGCGTTCCTCGAACCGCGACCTCGGATCTCCGTTATCCCGGGGCCGCGTAATTACCACCGGCAACCTTGGATTTTTGAGCCTTGTACGCGGTACAAGGCTACGACGTAATTACGGAGATCGCGGGCCGAGCTAAGTTTCGGATTTTCCCGCGATTAACGGCAGCTTCTAACGCGGCAAACTCGGTTCTCCCGAGATCTCAAAAGGGTCTCAAGTTGTCTCGGGGAGGAAAATTCTCCATCGATGCGCCGCGGCTCTCTCTCTCTCTCTCTCTCTCTCTCTCTCTCTCGCTTTTCCAGCGTGCGTGCGTGCGCGCGCGGCCTCTTTCGATAGATGTATAATTTTATAAGTGTGCAGCGAGGGGCTATTTTAATTACAAAAGAGAACCCGCGTGTTATTGAGAGGAATTCTGCTGATAACAGGAGGCTCTCGGCTAATAACGGATAAGCTCTCGGTCCGGCTGGCTGACGGAGAAATAAGGGGCGGAAAAATCGAGGGGGAAAAGAAAAAGGCCGATTGCCGGCCGACCGGCCGGCGAGAGATGCCGGCCCTTTCATGCATAAATCGGACAACATGGCAGGAGAGCCATGAAGCGAAGCCTTCGTCGAAGGTAGCATCAGCTGAGAAAGGTAATCTCGCCGCTTCCTCGGCGACTCATTGTAATTCCACGCTAAATTTCAATCCGCGGCCGAACAAAAGCCGCCGCCGCCTAGCCGCCCTTCTCCTCCCCCTTTCAGCCGTCACCCCCTTGTTTCATCTCGTCGAAGCCCTTCAACGTCGCCGGACAATAAATACTTGAACCGCGAGAACGGGAGCGTCAAGGAAGCGTACGAAAAATCATGTAAAAAGAATCGAAGCCTTTTTGGGGGGATCTAGAGCCCCTCTCTCGGGGGGAAGAGGGGAGTTAAGGCCGGCAAGAAGAAAAAGAGAGCACTCGGTCTGTTGAAAGAAAGACCCCCTTGTCTCGTGGCGCATCAGCTATTAATATTATGAGCGTCATTATAGTTAAATCTAATGTTATTATCGTTATTACAAAACGTAGTTGTTATTAAGATATATAATATAATACACGTTACTCGTTTTGTTCAAATTAACTCTAGACTAACCTGTTTTTTTATTACTTAATTAGATCAATTAACACTTAGAAGACGGTTGTTTTTCGAAAAAATTTCGAGTTCAAGAAAAAATTATAGTATGCTCTATGAATGTTTGAAAATACGCGATTGTATAATTATATGAGCCACAACGTTTTCGGCTTTTTTTTAGACACGTCCGAATTTGAGGCAAAATCGGCAAGATAGGAAAAGTCACCTGGATCGGTGTGTCCTAGCTTGGACAGTTAATATCGCTGAGACGAGGAACTGAAGAATTTCGCCGTGAGTGCGTGAAAACAGCGGGATTTCTAAGCGTGTGACGTATGTGGAATAAAATACCGGGTCTTTAAGGGTTGCGACTTTAATAAGGAGTCGCGCGGAAAGGGGGGAGGCAAGAAGATTCTATCTCTCTTCTCGTGTGCTGAAAGTCTACGACGTGCCTGGTCGCTTTCCCCAAGTTTAATTAGGTACGCCCTACGTATCCCTCCCGTCCGTGTGTATACAAACCGATACTACGACGTTCGGTATTGGCGAGAGAAACGGACGTTAGGGATGCACCGCGGACGGGAGGTAGCGAGGGGTGGCTTTAAAAGGACTTCAGGGAGCGAGGGAAGAGAGGGGAGAGAGAAGCGAGTATACTGCGTACAGACATACGTACATGGTGTACCAGAACCTACCTCTTTGCCGTAAAAGTTAAGGTAATACTGGAATGACGATCGAATTTGATGAAAAAGTCGATGATGCAGAATTAATGCACATTATTATCAAGATTTTGCATGTATTTCTTTTATAGATTTGGAAAATCCTTTTTCAAAATAAAAAAAAACACGTATTAATATCAGCCTGTGAATTGGACTTTATATCGAAAACGACAAAATATTTTTCATGTTATTCTACTTACGTACGTATGTATGTACGTCTCGCACGTGTCTAAATTTACGTCTAAATTTACGTAGAACGATTTCGTCTCAATTAGGCGTCAAAGTCTAACTTTAGAAACTCCACATTGTTTGTTCCTGTCATCTACGTGTCTGGAACCTCGCGAATTGTCGTGAGTACAAATTGCAGATTTTTTGTCATCAAGCAAATTGTTATGCTGTGACAGCCCCACACGCCATTCTGAACTAAGAAATAATAAGAAATATCGAATGAGTTATAAATTTTTTCCGATTTTCATAAATTCCGTAATTCAGACTGGTAGTAATACTTTCACGGAAAAGGATTTTCAAATCTATAAAAGCGATGAGACATAGTTATTCGACAAAAATTACTGCTTTATCGATAAAATAGACCCGTCTCCAGCTTCCCCTTTAAGATATCCGAGCAATTCGAAATTAAAAAGAAACAATTGTCAAGTGTTCGTCATTGATCGAAAGATCAAAGTGTTTTATTTTGAGAACCTGAAATAATCCTTGATAACATCGGAATTGAAAGGTGCGGGAAGAGTCAATGTGCTGGTTTCGTGTCGGGTGATGTAAAATTTAAGAATTTATTGAGCGTCTCTAATTTTCATTTCCCAACTTATTGAAATGACGAGAGTATCGCGCACGAGAGGAGCGCGCAGTTTCTGAGAACTCACAAAGCCGGAAGGCTCGCAAGCCAGGAAGCTCTTAGTACATACATTTTTAGTAAAATTTCAGTATCGTCCTCCCGCATAAATCATTCGCGCCGGATTCTTCTCTCTCTCCCCCCCCCCCTCCTCCCCCGTTCCTCCTCGCGATCCTCCTCGAATCCTTCCGGGAGAGTCCGTAATTTTATGTCAATCCGTTGCTCAAATATTTACAAGAACCCGATACATAGATTTAGACGTTCTCCCAAGCAGCAGGTACGCTCGGGAGAGAAGAGGCTCCAGGTTTCGGGACACCCCGTATACGGCGTATACATTAGTCCAGACGTCGCGTGTGTTCGTGGAGGAATCGAAGGCGGTAGCAAAAGGAGAGAGAGAGAGAGAGAGAGAGAGAGAGAGGGAAGACGGGGAAGATGAGGATCGCGGAAATGGACCGTTGCCTGGAGCTCGAGTCCCACCGATATAACGGAGTCTCGAAACGGAGTCTGTGAATCGGGATGGGCGGGCGAACGGGGAAGGGTTGGCGACCGGGGGAAGGGGGAGAAGGGGAAAGGGCCCCTGACTTTTGTACACGTCAGATTGAAATTTAGCGTGGGATTTCAATGAGCCGCCGAAGTAGCGAGATTACCTCCGCCGACTGATACTCTCCCGCGACGTTATTCGCGTTCGCGATTCGGAGGATGACGACGACGACGACACATCGATCTTCTCCGCCTTCTTTATTCCCCTCTCCGTTCTCCCCCCTCCTCTCTCTCTCTCTCTCTCTCTCTCTCTCTCTCTCTCTCTGCCCTTGCTTTCTTTCGTTCGTTTTCCTGTTTTTTTTTTATTCCTCCTCTTTCCCCTTTTCATTTTCGAGTTTCCTCGCGGTGTCTCCGTATTCCTTCCGCGCGGCATCGCGCGTCCAATCAGCTCGGAGTCCGATTTGTTGCCTCTGAAAGTTCCTGATCGCGGGTTCGACGCTTAATTCGCCCTTCGGCGTGAGCTTAGCCTCGCTCTTGCGAGAGCACAACTCGCGGCTTCCTTCCCTTTATTCCCCCTCCCCCCCCCCCGACTGAATAATACAGTGTGCGCGTTCCCCTCTCCGGCTGTAAACTGATTCGCGTTGCTCTTCGCGAGATAAAGCTGCGACGGCTTTCGGCCGCGAGCTTTTCGTGCCTCCGAAACTTCGGAATCCTTGAGAAATTCGCAGTCAATTCTTGTCCTTTATGGGATAACCGACACCGTGAGCGTGAGCGCGCGGAACTCACGGTGAGATATGGAGTTTTGGTTATGCGAGCGATTGCATTTTTATTGCGAGGGATATTTCGGTGCGCCGGGGAGAAAAAAACACGTTGTTAATTTCAATAAATTTTCAATTTGATTAAATTCTTTTCAATTCAAATATTTATATTTTCTATATTTCGTACATAGAAGCATCGCTTACAGAGAGTGAAAATTGTATTTGTGCAATTATTCGTGTCACTTGCTATTTTAATAAAAGTACAAAAAATTCCTTCTATAGAAATCCTGTTTAGTATTTAGAGTAAATTTTTATTCTTACAGAGTAGCGAATAATTGCTCATTTTTCATTCTACAAGATTCAGAAAGTATATTTAACTGAAATACATGAAATAAAGTGCATATTGAAGAATTTTGTGTACTCCGGTTAAATATTTAATTACCTGAGCCAAAGATATTTAATCAAGTTGAAATATTTGGTGAATCAAATCAACAATTTCTTTTCCCTTAATGTATGAGCGTTTAATCTCCGAAGGCTGCAAACGATTTTCTCGAAAAGATCGTTTCTTTTTTTTATATTCTCGCGACGCAGTGCACTTCCGGAATCCGACGCTAACGAAAATTGCTCTCTGCGTCTTCCTGATTAGCCTGAATGAATGAAAATATTAGTCGAGACGGGACGTCGCGGACACAAAGTGCATATCGAGTCGGCTCTATAGATACGACTATAAATTCAATCGCGGTAGGATCGGTTTAAAAATCCATCGGAAGTCGCGTCGATTAATCTGAAGTGCCGCGATCGAGTTCCAAGTGTAATCGAGACGCGCTTTCTTCTGAAATTTATTCAAAATTCACGTCTGTTCGCCGCTCGGGGGATCGAAATAGCGCGCGTCGGCTTCGATTAGGGGATCGCGCATTATTTAACAATCCACCGGAATGGATTAGATCGATGCAAAAGCGAGGGGAAGAAGAGGCCGATTAATTAATTTCATAGCGCTGGATAAGGAGCTGTTCTTCATTTAATCATCGGTTTCTATCGAGACATCTGCTGCGGATCGAATATACGGGAGGATCCTGTGTCTATTCTCTTTCCTGTGTCGCACGCGTGTGCGATCGTCGAGTTAAGAAGCGAGTTGAGATCTTGATTTAAGACGGTATTCTGATCCAGAGCGCAGAAAAGAGTGACCTATTTTGCGAAACTTTTAAAAAGGAAACCTGCCGCACACATTCCTCTAAGCTTTTACACATCTAGTTGTACAAATTTAGCAGATATCTACAGATTTTTGTACGGCTGAATGTTTATCAGCATTTGTGTTGTAGAAATTTAAAGTTTCTAAGAGGTTATCGACTTCAACTTTTGTATATATATAATGTAAACTACATATCTAACAACCGTAAACCAAGATTACAGGATCTATAAATTAACTGTTTCTTCGTTAAATTTAATCAATTTTATTTTAAGAAATCGATACTTATTTTTAAGTACCTAGCTTTTTTCAGAAATGTCAACTGATTTGAAAAATGTGTTTGGCTTTATTTAATTTTACGTAACACATAATTGAGCCATACAAAAATTTGTAGATATCTATTAAATAATATGAATAAGCAGATAAATAAAAGCATAGGAAAAATGTGTGCGACAGTTTTTAAAAAAACCTGCGAAAAGTAGGCGAATCTCTCACGCTTTAAACTAGAATACCCTTTTAAACGGTACTGGATGCGGTAAATCGGACGACTTTTATCCAGAACGCACGGTGGAAGGAAACTGTCCAAGGAGAGAATAAAAATGATAAATTAACAGAGGATGATGGACGCCACGTTTATCGCGGACTCGCGATTTTACTCGCTGGTATGCAAGTCGGATACGGATAATTAATTCAATTCGCGAAATATACGTTTAAATGTTTCATGCGCGAGATAATTGAATCGCCCTCGATACGATACGGATCTCCGTACGGCAAAGATATTTATAATAAAGTTAAGCGGCGCGCTGAAACTCTCGGATATGTTATTACAGAGATAAGATTCTTAGATGACATCGCGAGAAGAAATCGTCGGGATATTCTCGCCTTTCCCGGTGCTCCTGTACATAATAACGTATTCCCGCAAATACGTTTAACGGTAACGCCATTAAGGCGATGCTCGAAAAACCGCGAATCGACATCCGAATTGATGGAATCTATCAATCCCGACACGCCGAGAGCGCAAGAGAGCTCTTTAAAGTCTTATGCCGAACAGCTGCTGTCATTATTAATTTTGTTCGGTTCAATGACGGAAATTCGTGACCCAATTTGTATCTGAGAATTATTAAAGGAAACCACAGCAAGAAGCTTTGTATTATTCCGCTCTTTATCTTGCGAGCTTGGAAAAAAATCGCGAAGAAATCTCGAAAGTGTAATGTCAAATTAATCCCCTCGATGTAATAAATTTCGTTCGACAATCAGAAATGTATAATTCCAAATGACGGAAGGCGATAGGAAGTCTCGTTATTAAAAATTTAGCAACGAGAATTTCTTATTAAGGAGATATGATCGAAACGTTAAAATGTTTCAATCAACTTAGAAATTATATAGAATATATTACCAAAATTAAACTCCGTTTACCGTGTAATTTCTTTTTTTATAAAAACAAGCTAACAAAATTATGCTTTTGAACTGAAAAAATATACATAACGCTTGGCATAACGGTGTTAAAAAAAATTATTACAATGATATCAAATAAAAACGAAGATAAGCATTGAAATATACGGTGACAGGTGGACAAGTGGAATGTTGCAGGTTAGTTATCCAAATTGTCACGTCCGATATTTTTAAAAACTAAGACTACACGTAGACAGTGTGTAAAATATTATTAACAGTTATCAGAAACATTTGTTCGCTAATTTATAAAGTTTAGAACCAATAGCGGAATCGAAATACACGCTAAAATTTCAACAGTTGTGCTCCTAACAACGTAACGTCACTTTTTGTTGGAGATCGTATCGATACCTTCTCAGTAATGATACACGGAGAGGAGGAAACAGAGGAGGGAACAGGGGAGGGAAGAATAATTCTCCAACGTAGATAGAGGTGAGTCACATTTCTTGAGTCCCTTCATTGAGAAAGTTCTCGGCGAAGTCCGGAAGCGAAACTGTTTGCCGTGTCAGCGATGCGTCGTCGATGTAGGGTAAGGAAAGGGGGGACGAAAGTGAAAAGAAACGCCGCGAGGACTTGAGAAGCGCCCGTAACGCGACGTATCCCGGTGGGGAGGGAAGGAATGTATCGCGCGATGAGGTCCGAATATGTCCGCGAGGGTCGGTAGGATTAATTACTACTATAATGAATTTCATATTACCATAGGAGTTGTGAAACTGCGGATGGTGCGAGTCGATCCCGGTTCCTGGGTGGTGCATGTCCAGCATGGCGTCCGGCTCGCCTCCGCTCTCAGAGCAGTTGCTCAGGGCTAAAACCAAACCGATAGACACACACCTTGCGTTTACACTTCTCATCAGTCTTATTTGGTATCGTCGAACCATTAGCCCGTTTATAATTTCTTTCTCTGTTTGTCCCTCCTGATTCCGTGCCCGCGTGAATTCCGCCCCCGTTCCTTCCCCGTCGCTCGCGCGCTCGCAAACCCCGGGGGATCTAAGCGGTGCCGATCGTTTACGTATTAAATTGTCAAAGGGACAGGTCCCTCTGCGGGGGCGTGCCTTTAAAGGCGCGCCCGAGACGCGGGGGAGGGGGGGCCGAGCGCGGGAGGACCCGCGGATGTAAATAAAACAAGGTCCCAATTCAATTGAGACAAAGCGTCTCAAAGTGAATCTAAAAATCCTCGCGCGACCTCGAGAATTTAATGGCACGAATCTAAATACCCGAGGGAAGATCCGAGAAACCTAAAACCCGAAGGTTCGAAGATAAACGCAAGGATCTGGAAGACCCCGAGAATCAACCCCGTTAAGCTGGACCCAAAGGGTTCAAGCGGGTGTCCAGTTTCAACGATAAGTTTCCCCTCTTCTATTTTTTTACACGATTTTCAACTTGATAAAGATTTGAAAAATCCCCAAAATTCACGCGATTGAAAATCTAATTGCCCGAAAATTCGGAGAATTCCCGAATTCAAAAACCATCCCCGAACGCGCGAATCAGAAACGACGACGTTACGGTTTGCGAGCCGGGAAAGGAACGATGCGAAAAGCGGAACGCAGTGACAATTTTATTTTAATTTAGAAAGATTCACGCGATGGTGACGATATCGTTCTTTTCTTTTGTTTCCCCCGTACGAAAATTCCGCGCTCCATTTCGTTAAGATTGAACCCACGTGTGGTGTGTGCGCGCGCTCGCCTCTCCCACCTCCAGCTTCAACGGAACAGAAAAACGAGACAAGAGATCACAAAACGGAAAAGCACACTTCAAGAAAGAAATCATATAACATAAAAACGGGGCGTCGCACACTGACTTAAGGCTCACGTAACTTATGGTAAAACTAAAGTAACTAAAATGTGAGTAACGGTGACGGTATCTTTGCCGAGCCGATCAATCATCCCTGTTGACACGCCGTAGGAGAAGTTAGGAATATCAGATGACACAGAAATTTGAGACGCCGGGGATTTTTATTCTTTCACTCGTCTTTAAAAAAAAAAAAAAAGAGGAAGAAGAAATACGTATTAAATCTTCGACTTACGATAATCTTCGTTACTTCGTAACTTCGCTATCCCTTTTATCGGATTGCCCCGTGGGCTTATGCCGCGCTTTCAGAAACGCAACAACAGTTGTCCCATATTTCTATTAAAACGTGCCCTCTCAAATCCGCGTTGTGCCCGTACCGCCGAATGGAAACAATAGTGGAAAAAAAATTCGATCGTCAAAGATACCGTCACTGGTCGATTTCTACGAATTCTCCACAAGCGTTTGAGTGTCTCAAAAAAATATATTTTGTCCGGGGGAAAAGCGGGACACGGGATAGAGGGAACGTGATTCGGGGTCGTAGGTTGTTGTCCCTGGTAAAACAGAAAACGAAAAAACCATTGGAGGGGAAAACCAACTAAATCCAGCGTTCAATCGCAGCGAAATATACAGGGTGCGAGAGGAGTTTCCCGCGCGAGCTTTTTGCAAAAGAGAGCGTCCATTACAGAGTGGAGGAAAGACAGGAAAGACTCTCGCGAACTCTGTTCATTGCGACGAAAAGGAATTCTCGGATGTCGTTGACGTGAAAAAAAAAAAAACTTAAAACGTTCATCGCTATACAGCATTTCCTATTCTTTTTTTCGGAAAAAAAGGAACCCAGTTATTTCTTCCTTTCTCTTTGGATTCATAAAGTTCCTCGAAATTTTGACACCTTCATTTCTCAGCTCGATAACGCTCGTTGTTGATAATAATTGGTAATAATTGTTTATTTAATAATAATTGTTTACCTCCGAGTAATTTATTGCTCGCGGAAATTGAAACACGTCTCTCTTGCAATGATCGACTCGTCTTGCGACGCAAGCGGGAACGATCTCCTCGCGCAACCCGCGGGGCGCGCGGTCTTTCTCACGCGGGGCGAATCCTCGAAATCGTAGACGACGAGGAAATGATCGAGGCGAAACTCCGGCGGAGTCCCTTCGTGGTGCGTTTGTCTATCCGTTTGGTTAGGTCGGGACATTTGCATATTCGCGCACGAACGGGGAAAACCGAGCGACGTTCGGAGAACTCTCCGGGAGACGGAGAGATCGACTCGTTGGCTGCGCTCTGTGTTCGCAGTTCTCTTTCCCCCTATAGTTTCGAGACTCCCGGTTGGTAATCTTCCGTGCTGGGTATCTCCTGCTGACGACTATCTTCGGACGACGACGACGACGAGAAAAAAAGATGGTTTGCAAAATTATGCAGACGAGGGGACGAGGAGAACACAGAAGAGGGGGGTCACATAGACTCGAAATGAAGAAAATGAGGCGAAACGTTGCAATTACCCAATGTCCTTGCGATTTTTCTCACGTGAAATTTCGAGGGGGGGTGGGTGGGGGGAAGGAAAGGGGGAAAGCGTAAAAAAACGTTGCGAATCATCCTCCTGCGAAGAAAGGGGAAGAGAGAAATGCGGAATTATTCAGATTCTCGGTGTGGAGAGAGAGAGAGAGAGAGAGAGAGAGAGAGAGAGAGAGAGAGAAAGAGAGAGATAATGCGGGGAAAATGAATGAAAGGCCACTTCGTTGTTCCCGTTCGTCGAGTTCGTTCACTCGTACGATCTTCGCGACCGTTTTGACACGATCGATACCTGCAGGGAAACTGATTCATCGCGCCGATTTCCTATTTTAGCCGCGAGGTGCTGCTGCCTGTCGCGCGCGTGCCAAGAATTATCCGCGGGAGTTTTTTCTCCCCCCACCTCCCTCTCCCCCGCGCGTATTCACGTCGTTCGTACGAAATTCGTCGGAGTGTCCCGCGTGGCAATAGTTTATATTTGTCTAATTAAATATGCCGAGTGTGCAGAATTATGCTCATGACTGCTCCTGATGTTACGCGTTAATATTATAGCTGACGGGTATTTTCGCCGCTTTCAATTCGGATTCCCATATTTAGCGCTAATCCGGTAGTCGTTAATTTTAATGTGTTATAGAGATGTATGGATGTCGAAAACAATATGGATCGACGTAGCGTTTCGTCCCCGATCCGAATGTTGACCCCGGACAACCTCGCCTTATCCATTGTTAATATCCCTTTCACCGATCTTTTCACCTGAACAACTTGCCCTGCACCTTCACAGATCGATCTCGAGTTTTCGAACAATTCTAAAACGGCTTTTTATCTTATCGCGCGCCGCAGTAATTAAGCCCGGAGTTCTGCAAAGAGAAAAGAATATCAGTAGGAAATGGAGTGAGAATGGCAGACACTTCTCGAAGATTTCAGCCGCATGGCGCTATCCGCCTTCGAATTTCCTTTTCTCACGGAGTGTCGTCTCACCCCTCTTCTCTCTCTCTCTCTTCTTCTTTTCCCCCTCTCTCTCTCTCTCTCTCTCTTTCTCCTTCTCTCGTTTCGTATCACCCCGTATGTACGCGAGACACGTACGTAACAGTTGTAAACTACCGCGCGTATGCGTCGTAGCAGCAGAAAGCTACCGCTTCTCACTGAACACCCCATTTCTACGTTTACGTAATGGAGAATGAGGGTACAGAGGTAGGAGAAAGAGAGACGAAGAGTCCCGCAAGGGTGAAAATGCAGGAAAGAGAAGCACAGGAGAGAAAGAGAGAGAGAGAGACTTCGTGTAGCGTGCGTTGTGTGCGGCCTACATACATATACGGGGTGTCTCGAGCGTACTCGCTGCCTTCTGCTCGCAAAAGATCCGCGCTTATTCAATTGAGCCTTGCTCATAAACAGTGAACTAGATAGACAGATCATTAAGAGAATTAAAATACTCTGGTGTATTAATTTCAAGGGGATGGTGTATTAATTTCAGGAGATCCTTTATCTTTTGGATTTTTATCTTAAACGGAAACTGCCTGGTTGCCCCGAGTTACCTTTTAACGAAAAGAGATACCCGATGCTCCAAATGAATATTTCTAAAAGGATTGGCCGTACATACTCGATCGAGTCCGCACGGTACGGGAACCTAGGCCGCGATCGCGCCCGGGCACCCCGTACATCGTATGCGTGACGTGGTGGATGAGTCAGCCGATGGAAGCGAGGTATCCGAGAAATTCGTCCGGAAACTTTCCGGAAATACGTACACCAAAAAGCAGGATGTACTACTTTCGGAGCTACGATAATAGTCGAACGATTATCAATATTTAATCGTCGCACGGGGTAAGTTCTATAGTTCCTCCGTCTGTAGAACGTGGAACAAGGACACCTAGAGCTATTCGAGTCCCCTCTCGATTCTAATACGCTCGTTGAATTTCCCGTCTCTCTCTCTCTCTCTCTCTCCGTGAACGAAGTCATTTTTAAATAATTGGAGACATAGTTTCTGGTACATGTATATTTACATACACCATGTCCCAAAATTCGCCGTTTAAAATACTATAGCTGGACGTTCTCGAAAAATTAAGTAAAATAATTATTTGTAATTTATTGTTCCAAACGGTAATTCTTTATATATATTGCATATACGCGTAAGATTTTAAAGCTGGCCAATCGCAAACCACGTAGACAGTCGCGGTATTATTAAAGACATTTTACATGAGACATAGAACGCGGATCGTAGGTCGCAAATGCGGACACGACAGCCAAAACGAAAGCGTTAATAGTATCACTGACATTTCCAATTGGCTGTCGCATTCGCTTTGCGCGAACGTGCATTCTACGTCTTATGTAGAATGGCCTTCGGTGGCCGCATGACAGGCAAACCGTAATATCCGATTGACAAGCTTTAGGTCCTTACTTCAAATAAAAATGAGAAATAAACTATTTTACTAAATATTTAAAAATTTTTCCGCTATAATATTTTGATTTGCAAATTTTGGAAAACATTCTGTATAAAAATATATATATATATATATATATATATATATATATATATATAATCAAAGATGTACATTATATAGATTTGATTCTTTTATATGACTGAGTGTTTAAGTATCACCTGGCGTCTTTATAAAATCCCTGTGCAGCTGGCCGTCCTATCATGCGGAAATAGAAAAGAGAATCTAAGAGATTCAGGAGTTACATAAGCTTCACTTACGCAGTTACGGTTGCTTTTAAACCTCGTGAAATAAAAGTTTCAAAATGTAACTTTCCGAAAGCTCAAATCAAAAGCTCCCTCTCATTCAAGAATGCGGACGCTTATTTTTATACATCTCTTTAAGTTCCTTTTTTGAAATTACTTTTTACCGGAATTAAAGTCGGTTAATCGTGAAAGTTAAACGCTAATCGACAGTTTATTTTCGGTCACACATCCGTAAATAAAAAAATAATGAAGAAGGTTGAATTTAAAATCGCGATTTGTGGAAAATAATTCTCGGCAATTCCAGTTCAGGGAGAAGCGAGCCAATTAACCAATTGTCCGACTGGAGTATCGCGGATGATAAAAATATTCGCTCGCGTGCGACGTTGTCGCCGCGATTAAGAGACCGTCGTTCCAGGAGAGCAACGCTTATCACAAAACATACCAGTGTCACCTTTCGTTTATCAATGATCTACTTGAAATCCAACCCGATCCGTCAAGAGGGCCCCTCGCCCCTCCCGGGGGCCTTCGTCGCGGGAGGGACGGGGGGCCTCTATCGGGTTCTCTCGAAGCGACGCAATAGCGAGCGTACGCATCTCTCGTCGTGGATGTAAAGCCGTAATGAAATGCGAGCGCGCGCGCGCGCGCGCGCGCACGAAAACGACGTATTGTATTGGTTTTAGTCGGTTTCAACCGACCTGGCGGCTCCGGCGAGGTGTCGCGGACGGCATGCGGGCGATCTTGTCCCATTTTACGCGGCGCGCATCTGCCCGAAATTCCCCGCGGTTTCCCCGAACGCGAACCGAATTACCACGCAAAATTGTCGCGCGGAACAGAGAGAGAGAGAGAGAGAGAGAGAGAGAGATGCTCTCCACACGAACGACCGCGAGCTACGTTAATTGGAGTTCTAGTATCGCGATTACGATTTTCTCTCGCGCGTAATAAGAGGGATGTGCTTCCCGATTCTTTCCTTCACTTTCTTACAATTTATATACACCTATTTTATTTTCCCTTCCTTTTTTTGTTATTTTCATTGCTTTTATGGGTCAAATTTATTGTACCATTATATTGTTTTGGGAATCGATGTGATAGCAAAGTTCTAAAGAATAAATTTTCACAGAAGAGATCCCGCATTTAACGGATGAAGTTGGTTAAATGTCAGGGAAAAAGTTATCAATTCTTATCCGAGAAAATCTGTTGTTGACTGTATTAATTAATTAATTGAAATATTAATAAATTCATTATCTATTTAATTTACATAATATCTGTACATAAAATTGTTAGAATAGTTAGGGGAACAGTTCGATGGATTTTGCTTGCCTGTTTTACGTTGTAAAAATAGGTAGCCCGGATTAAAAATTAAATAATGTTTTAGCGAGGGGATGTTATCCTAAAAGGTTTATTAAACAGCAATATCTGTCAATATGTCGGTTTCGAAGATACAAACTAGTGTCGCCGATATCTCGCGAGCATAATTCGATAATTAGGTATTCTTTCTTTTCTTTAGACGCTACGCTCATTCTAATATACGGTTGAGGTCGCGCTTCGTCACGAGCCATCAGAAAAGTTCACCGCGAGGCATGAAAGCCACGGGTTGCGGCTTCTATCGGCTCTCGCACAGCGTAACAGCTGTTACGACGAAAGGTGTTCATTGATGTGACATCTGCACCTTGATTCCCCTTGCTCTCTCCCCCTCCCCTCTCCTCCTCCTTCTCCTCCCCGCTGTCCGATAGAACGCGCGCGTTTTAGTGAATGACCTCCTCCCCCCGACGAAAAACCCGAAAAGGCGGGCAGTTTGGGGTTTAAAAAAAAGAGGCGCTAAAACAATATCAATTTATTCCCGACGTGCGAGGGAAGTCCCTGCACTCTCCCGACCTCGGGTTCCATTAGATTAGGATTAGAGAGGAACGCGACGGCACACGCTCCGCCGACGGAGACTCGTTAATGAAAGAATCGAAATTCCACTTTGCTGGGGTTAAGAATAGAGGGTTTAAGAGGGCGCGGAATTGACAAATTCTGTCTCAATGGGGATCTCCGAGGAACTCAAACGCGAGCGAGGGAGGAGGGGGGGGAGAATTAAGACATCCAACTTCGAGAACTTGGCAACTCGGGGAAGATCCGAGGGGATCCGAGAGGATCCGAAACTAAAACTCCGGCATCGCGTCAAATTACGGACGTGCGAATAAGGTTTTAACAAGCTGAGGCACTCCATTTTAATCCTAACTCATCCCCCTCCCCCCCCCCCCTCGTCGAGCGAATTTTGCCGTTTCTCGCGCGAGAACTTGCTCGTCACCAACCACCAGACTCCCGGGTGTCATCTCAAAAATAAACACATCGATAAACTCGATTTTGGCCGGGTTTCCCCGGGGAGAGGAGCACGGGGAGGAAGTTTACCCGAGATTTATCAGATATATTTCGCGGCGGGAGGGAGCGGGGGGGAGGGGGAGAGGGAAGAGGAGGCAGAGGAGGATGGGGAATAAAAGCGTGGGGACGGGGAAGAGGGAGGAGGGGGACGCGAGGAACGGGAGGGACGCGTTCCCCGCGAGCCGACGGGACATCCCGTAGGAACGACGACGGGCACGCGGGACACGCGGGGGCGAATTCGGGCTATGCCCGACATGTGAGCACGCATAGGGCCTCTCCACACCGCCGGGTGTCGCGTTTCGGCGCGTGCTATACGCGACACAACCGCCGTGGAAACCGCATTGCGCCTCGCAGGATACGTCATCGCTCCGCGCCGTCACCTTCGCGCGTGGGCTAATAGGGGGAGAGAAAAAAAAAAAAGAGGGAAGATGGGACGTATCGGTCCGGCAGTAAAATTTTGCAAAATTCGTAAACGCGCGTGCCATCCCGCTCGTCGTAAATCCGGGCGCGCGCGAGCGGAAATTTATCGAGGTTCATTAAAATCGAGGTAAGGAACGCGCGAGAGATGATTAGCCCCTAATTTAACGGTATCGCGTGATGCCGTAATGAGGATCTCGTGTGGATAATTATGTTAAGAGAGTTGAACTAGAAAGTCAATCTCTCTCTCTCTCTCTCTCTCGCCGGGGTCTAATTTGCCGGTGATCTTTCCGACAGGACGAGCTGCGACGTCATTTTCGGAAATTCTGAAAAGTTCACGGGGAAAAGACCGTTCGAGAACGTTAATCATCTGCCGCGCGAATGACTGTTATACGCGAGATAAAGTGAGATACAAACAAAAAAGCAAAAGAAGAATGACGCAACGATGTCGCACCTTTGAATCGGAGATGCAAGCGAATCGGGCTTATTTGTCTTAACGTTAGATGCGAAAACACTGAACTATTAGATTGCTAATAAAAACTCGTCGCGTTTATCGCGCGACGTCGAAGTAAGAATAATAGTTTCTAGGTAATTCTTATTAATGAAATCAGTCTTTGAGGGGGGGAGGAGGGGGCAGTCCGTGTACACCTTTACCGTCTGGAGAAAAACTTTTTCAACTCCCCTTCTGACCAAGCGCTGCTCCCTTTCTCGCAACTTTAAAATGGAAAATAGAAGTAGCGGAGAACGGAGGCGGGGGGGAGAAGCGGTAAGTTCCCGGGCGCGTAAATCATCAAGCGAATTCCATCTTCGATCTTTCGAGCTCTTTAGGAAAATCAAAAATTCGCGTTTTGCGGGGACACGAGAAGGCGAGCGCGCGCGGATATTGATCGCGCTGTTAAAAACATAAGCGTAGCTCGCGGGTAGCGCGATGTAACTTCGTGATAAGCTCCGCGAGACAGGGAAACGACATACACCCGCGTATCGATTCTTTTTCCTTTCTTTTTTCCCCCCCCCCCCCGTTACACCAGTCCGGTGCGTGTGTAGGAAGACACGTGTGCGTGGCGAAGCCTAGGCCGTAAGACCCCGCGACGTCAAGAGCGTTCTGACGTTGAGGAAAGACGGCATTAATTATGCGCGGCGCATCTACTTATTGCGCGCGTCAGTTTCGAATTTCGTGCCAAATTCTCGCGCGTCTCGCAGCCCACCGCGAAAACATTTTAACGTTTAATGGAGGAAAGTCGGCAACATGGGCATCCTGAAGGGGCGTCCCCCTATTTCGCCCGAAAATAAACGTTGCACTTTATTAATACCGATGGAAACGTGATATCTGCTCGGATAATTAAAGAAGAAAAATCCATAAGTCGTCCGTACGTTCATGGCTTTCCTTATTAGAAACGAATTCAGAGGCAAGAATAAAATTTACACTATTTTTCTTTTCAAATTGCAGTAGTTTAAACGGTAATGGGAATATTACTGATAATATTAGGTCATTTCGCGCGTTTGACTTTCTCATTTTTTCTCATAATATGATTTTAATATAATAATGTGTCAGTGTAAACTGGCACACCTGTCGGTGAGACTGACTATAAGACGATAAACATTATATAGGATAAAATTTAAAAAAACACATCATTAGATCTCTCTCAAATTAGTAATCTAGTTTAATTGTTTACATCTTATCGCGCTACGTGTTGCATCTTGTATAAATGTAGATTTAAATGTAAGGAAAAACGTCCCATCGAAATGAATGACTTCTGAGAATCCTCACATACGTGGACTTGTAAGTATTTTGTACCAATGACGCATGTTGAAAAAAAAAAAAAAGAAAATGTAGATGCTTATGTTCCCTCCTTTTACGAAAAAATTATTACAAAAATTTTAACGACATTATAAAATGGTACGTGCTGCGGTAGAGGACATTTCCTAATTTGTATTTGTGCTTTTAAAGTTTCGATTTTAATTTTTGTATAAGAAATTCAAAAATAAAGCGATAGGTCGCGATGTATCGCGACTTTCCTCCATAAATTTAGATTCTCGACTCTAAGATTTATTCAAACTTAAATATCCGATTTCCTACAAATTTAGATTTCTCGAAATTCTATGATAGCTTGACCAAGGGTGACCGAAACGTGAATTATAAAAAAAAAAAAGAAGAAGAGGAGCCTCGTGCAGCCCTCAAAAACGATAGTTGCGCTAGGAGGGCTAATCCGGAATGGGAAGCCGCGAAATGAAATTCGTTCGTAAATCATCCAGCTGGCTTAGGAATATTGCACATGGGGGATGCATCTGGCGAAAGTAAATAGAAAGACACGAGGAGCTCGCTACGACTAATGCACCTGAACCCCCTCCCGTCCGCGGTGACGATCGATAGCGACGATAACGGTGGACGCAATTAAACGCAAATGACATACAGCAATGAGGCACGCGTACCTATAGTCATTACCAGATGAATTCGAGCACGAACAACAATAGCGGCGGCATAATAATAAAGGCAATTTATAAGAGTGCAACGTTACGCTCGCCCGATTGATTGCCGTTTTAACGGCCGAGCGAATTATTCATCGTCGTGTTTAGAGCCGCCTCCTGAAGGCGCGCAGTTTCTGCAGAGAGAGACATTCCCCTTGAGGAACCTATTTTCCACGTGATCCTACAAATCAGGCCGTCACTAATTTATCTCGGTCCCTTCCTCCTCCTCCTATTTCTATTTGCTTCGTATAATTTCGAATTTCGATTTTAACCCCCCCCAAATTTTAATTCGGAAGCTGTGCGCGGAGATGTGCGAGAAGGAAATTTCGCTGCCGGGTCAATATTAATTCTTCAATTTGGTTTTCGATCTCGACCCGCCGATTTGAATTTCATTTCTAGAGACACTAATGAAATCTCTCGTCAATCTCTTTTCTTCTACAGAGGTTGTAGTGCCGATTACTTTGTTCCCGTTTGATTTCTAATGAATTAGATTTAGGGGTTTTGCGCGCGGAGCGTCGGCAGCGAACGCGTTCTAACGAGACAGGTTTTCACGAAGAAAAAGAGAGAGAAAGAGATATATGGGAAACAATAGCGGAGAGGCTCTAATCTAAAGAGCACTGAATCGAGCCGAGTTCTTCCTCGTCTTCTTCTTCTTCGGCATTGTCTCCTCCCGGGCAACCCTTTACTACCGTGCCATGCCGCACCTTTTCTTCACTCCCTACCGGCCTTTTTCACGACCCTAAGAGTTTCGTACCACGAGGGGCTGCTACCGGTATAGAACGGTAACCGTAGAGGCAGTCGCTCTTCCCGACAGTATCCGCATGCCTCAGTAGGCGCGCAAAGGAGCGACGGAAAACAGAGAGATAGATAGATAGAGAAAGGGAGAGAAAGAGAGAGAGAAAGTGAAAGATGGGAAAAGGACGAGAGGATGAGCTGTTTTTAATTCTTTTTTTTTTTTTAAACGGCAGCGTCGGTTACATGGCGGTTTGTATTACTGTTTGAAAAAGAACATTTTGAGTCACCGAACACAGACAGAATGTTCAGCAGTTAGTGATCTTAATTCCTCCGACCCTGATGTCCGTTAAAGTTATAAGCGTTAATTTTACTGTAACTCATTGTTCTTTTATATTACGAAAATTATATGCGAAAGTAAAATCTAGCATAAATTGCTTATTCGTAGAATGGAAGAATTAGTTTATCAATGATAGAGGTTCTATGACGAACTTATGGAAGTCGAGATCTTGACAATTCATAGTTGCATTTAATTGAAAAAGAGTTCTTCTGATCTCAAGCGGATGCTGGCGATATGTTGGTCTTACCGATTAAACGTTATTATGGTCACAAAATTATATAAAGTATAGACAATAAAGGTGGAAGTCGGTAATATTGTATTTAAAAAATTGGAGAATTATAGTTTTGTTATCGACTTCTGCGACTCGTGACAAGATTTGTTGCATATAAAAAATTTCGATTTTGTATAAAACAAGCATATTTCTCCATCGAAATACACATAACAAAAAACAATACTGTGTTTCTTGAAACAAGCCAAGAGTTTCAATATAAGAGAAAACCTGCATATTTAAAAATTTGCGCACATGTGTGCGTGCGTAAATAATATGTAGAGATGTTTACTGCAATTAACACATTAACACATAAACACATAAGGCAATTTAATCGGTAAAACTAACGTCAGCTCGATACGTCGAGCGTTTCAGGCAAACAAGTAGATCGCGTAATAAATATTCCTTAGCTAAATTTAACGGATGTTAATAAAACTTTAACGGAAGGTATAATTACAAGATACATGATTTTAGAAATTAAGGTTCCAGCGAAACCGACTCCAAATGAGATTTATTAGGAATTAAAGTCGCGGCGTGCGTATATACCAACCTAGAAATCTGTCAAATGCATAGAATTCGCAAAATATGCGGATAATTTTCCTGACATAATTATGAAGTATGAAGAAATTTATACTTTATGCTTTATAAAGAAATGTCTAAGAAAATTGTATCAAATTTTATGACGGGGGGAAAAAAAGTAGAAACGAAGAAGGATCATTCTGCTGTTGGAGGTGACACTCGAATGACGCGAAAATCGCGAATCCCGCGCAGTGATTCCCGTTGGATGGAAGAAGGTCGAGAGGGAGCAAGAGAGGTTGGGGGGGGGGGGGGGAGGGGGGCAGGTGAAACAGAAAGAGAGGGACGATAACGACAACGAGGACGATGACGACGGCGACGGCGTAGCGAACATGGCGGCTCCGGAAAGCGAAGCCGTGCCGAGCGAGACCGAGGTCGCGCGGCTGCGCCGCGACGCCGTCGTCGCCGCCGCCGCCGCCGCCGTCGTCGTCATCGTCGACGACGGCAACGACGACGGCGTCGGCGGTGGTGGCGGCCGCGTGACCACCGCCGCCGCCGCGCGCGGCGATCAATACTTGCACCGCGCGGCGTGGCGCGGCGAGCGCCGCGACGCCGAGCGTCGCGCACCGCGCACCGCGCCGGGGACGAAGGATGTTGAATTCGAAAAGTGTTATTCCGCGCGTCTATCTCTGAATGATATGGAAGGGAACGCCTCTCCCACGTGGGTGCCACGTGTGCGCTTCCGCTCTCCGCGCGCGCATTTCGCACGCGCGCGGCGGATCCTTTGCGCGCGTATTCCCCCCCGTGTGAAACGTTGTGCATTCCCGTGCGATCGTCCCCGCGAATGTCCTTTCGCGTCATTATTCCTGCCGGGGTTCGCTTAAAGCGACAGGAACGGCCTCGGGAAATGTGTTCGGGAGCGCAGGTGTTTGGCACTTTTGATCAATCAGTTTGTAGTTTCAAAACGTTTGTGTTTTTTTTTTGTTTTTCAATGTCTTTTTGTACGGTTTTTTTTTTTAATACACATTCATGTATTCGACTATTTTTCCGCATTGATCTAGTAGCTTTCGATATTTAATTATCTACAGTCCAAGGAGATTTTGTGTCACGAATGCGAAGTCGATAAGTTTGAATGACCGGTGAATATTTTATTTATCAGAAATTAAACGGAGCACACAAAGACATAATTCGGAATCGCCGGGACATACGCGAACGTTAAATAATTCCTAGCAGTCCGGACGTGTAAAATTGATTTTCGCTTAATAAAAAATGAAAGTCGCGGATTTTCTATCCGAGATCAAAACGCGGATTCATGTTCATTAGTGAAATTGGCAAATGTTTCCGCAATTTGATCGTAACTACGATTTTGCTCGTCAAATAGATTTTCGTTTAATTGCAATTTGGGATTCTTTTTATATCGAATAGAAAAGAAACGCTTTTATTTTCCCGAGCTCGCTCCTGAGGGGAATATCATCGGAGGGTACAGTTTATTTTAAATTGAAGGGTGTCGTTGAGCAGGCTTATAACGCAGTCTGTCAAGCAGGTGCAATTTACAGAATTATTTTTCGAGATATCTTAAAAATTGCTTGAACGCTCGTGCATATGTGTGTATGTGTGGTGAATAATGTATCTACAGGTCTATATGTTATTCTGAATGCATTCAATCGGTTTTGAAAGACACGGTTTTCTTTAAAGACGCGTCCGTCTCTTTTTTTTTTCATCAATAAAGTCACCGAAGTTAACGGTAAGAAGTATGTACTTCTATGTATTTTTTTAGCATTTTATCGTTTGAATTTCATTTAGTGGGAAAGAAGTTAAAAACCAAGATTTAACACGTCGCTTTTTTATTCTCAATATTTATTAATTTTTAGAAAAATTTGGTTTACCGGAAGGTTTAAGGGATCGCTCAGAAGACATGGGGATTTGAAACAGTCGCGAAATGCCGATGCGAGTGATTCGGCGTGGAGCGTCGATGTTCCCAGGGGATAATCTAGCGATCGTCGATCGTAGATCGATGTCAAGGACATGTGCAGGACGAGAACACAGGCGAGCAGCGAGACACGTGTTGAAGCGTGAGACACAAACGTGTGTTCGCGTTTACAGGCGTTTACAGGTATTGGTATACACTACGTGTGTGCGAGAGACTCACACGACGATGACGACGAGGACGACGAGGACGACGATGACGATGACGACGATGAGGACAATCGTTCAGAACCCGAGCGTTCTGCCCTTTTTTTTTTTTAATCTCACGTTGTTTTCTTATGCAGAGACAAATGGAAAAAATACACAAAGTATACACGATAGACAAGTGGGACTTTCGCGATTGAGTGTTTCGAGCGATTCGAATGGTTTTGTGTGTACATGTGTGTGGTGGGAGGGGGGGAGTAATTTTGTATACGTGGTGAATGAAGGGGTGGGGGGACGTTGATGTGTGGGGGGGGTCTCTCTCTGACGCGTGGACGACTAACCTGCTAGCCGCAAGGCCGACATTCTCTGAAACTCGGGCTCCTGCAGCCACTTCCACATCCGCCGGAAGGTCTCGCGGCCGCTCTTGAGCTTGGACCAGGGCTTCGGGTTGCGCAGCAGGTCGCTGAGGGTGCCCTGGCTGCGGCACAGCACCCGCTGCGCGAATATCGCCTGCGGTATGCTGTACCTCTTGAGCTCGGCGCTGATACGCTGCGCGAGCTCCTTCGTGTTGATCTCCTCGACTTCGCCGGCGCCGCCGTTGCCCGCCGCCGACACCGTCTTCATCACCACCGACGTGTGTTGCACGTGCTGCGTGTGCGATATCGTCTGCTGCTGCGTCATCGACTGCTGCTGCTGCTGCTGCTGTTGCTGCTGCTGCTGTTGCTGCTGCTGCTGCTGCTGCTGTTGCTGCTGCTGCTGCTGTTGCAGTTGCGTCTGCATAGTCGGTGGCGGCGATGCCGCGCTCGGCACGGAATGCGTGCCAGGCGGGGAATGATGCGATGGCGCGAAACTCGCCGTGGCCGAGACGGCCGGCGGCGAGGACGGGCTAAGCGCCGCCGGGCTCTGTTGTAATCGCGGCAGAAACGCCGGGTCGTAATGCGGACTCGCGGACGATTTGTGCGGCGAGTTGAGGCCGCTCTGGCTGTACCCGCTCTGCGGCGAGAGCGGGCTCGGTTGGAGTCCCGCGCCCGGCGACGGATAATTGTGCGACGGCGACATGCCCATCGTAGGTAGCTTGTCGTACGTGTACGGCGAGCCGCCCATACTGAGGCCGATGTTACCCAGGCCGTTGTTCTGCATCACGGCGAAGCTGCCGGTGACGCCGCCGGCCGCGTGACCACCGTAAACGAATTTGTCGCTCATCGTGGAGATCGGCGGTAACGGCTGCAGCGGCGTCAGCGTGGCGTACGACGAGCCGGGACTGAAGCCGGGCGGCGACATCCTCTCCGCCACCGAGGTCAGGGTCTGATACGTCGGCTCCGGCTGCATCGCCCTGAAGTCCGTCGCGTCGATCATGCTCGCGACCGACACGCTGATCCCCGACGTAGGCGTTAGCTTGCCCGGACTGAGGAGCTCCGAGTCGTCGGCGTCGCGCGAGTCCACGTCCACGTCCTGAGGCGGCACGATCACCGACAGGGACTCCCGCGCGCTCTGCCTGCCACCGCCGCCACTACTACTACTACCACCACTGCCACTACCGCCGCCGCCGCCGCTGCCGCCACTGCCGCCGCCGCCGTTACCACCGCTGCCGTTGCTGCTGTTGCCGTTGCCGTTGCCGCCACCGACGGCGCGTCCGCCGCCGCCGCCGCCACCGCCACCGTCACCGTTGCCTCCGATTCCGCCGCCGCCGCCGCCGCCGCCACCGCCGCCGCCGCCGCCACCACTATCACCGCCGCCACCACCACCGCCGACGCTCGGCGGATCCTGGGACGACGACAGATCCTCCGCGGCGGCGAGGTCTCGCTCCTCCTTGACGCCGAGCGCGCCAGCCGCGAGCAGTTCCAGCGGTAGGCTCGCGCACGCGATGTCGGGGCTTTGAGAGGCCGACGAAGACATACCCTCGACGCTACCTCCTCCGTTACCACCACCACCGCCGCCGCCGCCGCCACCACCAGCGCCGGCGCCACCACCCCCGTTACCACTGCCGCCGCCGCCGCCTCCTCTGCCGCTCCTACCACCCCCCATTTCGTGCACGACCTCGTGCTGCTGCTGCTGCTGCTGTTGATGATGGTGGTGGTGGCCGTGATGGTGATGATGATGGTGATGGTGGTGGTGGTGGTTGTGATGCCTACCCCCACCGACCACGCTGCCCCTACCACCACCCCCGCCGCTACCACTTCCTCCTCCTCCTCCTCCTCCTCCTCCTGCTGCGCCTCCGCCTCCTCCACCACAGTTCCCATTCGAGCCGCCCCCACCGCCCCGGCCATGCGTAGACACCGCCGCCGGGGAATCGACCGAGTCCAGTAATTGCTCGCTATGCGATTGATGATCGCCTATGTCCCCTATACCTTCCATTTACGCACATCTAGTTCGGTAGTGGGCGCACTGCCACTCGCTCCTACGCTGTCGTACGCCGCCGACGACGACGACCACACTCCGCGTCGCACACCGTCGCGTGCCGTACACAGATCGCACCGCACAGACCGCAGCAACACCACACCGCGCGCACGTTTCAGAGTTTCCCTTTTTTTTTTCTTCCCTCCTGTGCGAGAGAAGCCTACACCGCACCGCGCGGAGTATATTCTCTCTTCTGTTCTCCCCCCTCTCCGTTTATCCACCGATTATCACGGATCCCGGTTGATCTCTGGGTATCACTGATTACCGCACGACCGCGAGGGGACGACGTGTACGTGTAACCTCTCGGCGACTACCCCGAGGCGAGGACAGCGCGTAAGCGGACGACAACGACAACGACCACGACGAGCGCGACCACGACGACGACGATGACGATGACGATGCCGACGACTCACCGTCACGTCGGCCCGACATAAGGAGCACCCGGTGGTAGCGCAACGACCACCGTGCGCCCATGACACCGCGCGAGTGCGGAGCGAGTGAGAGCGCACGCTCTCTGCGCTCGCGCGCCCGAGTGCGAGCGCACCCGGCACCGGCTCTTCCCGATGGAAGAGACGAGGAGAGAAAGTGAGAGTGAGAGGAAAAAGAGCGCGCGCGAGAAAGAGGGAGCGAGCCAGCCACAGGCGGACCCAGGATATAGAGAGGCGAAGCGGCGAGAAGGGGGTGTCTCGATTTCACCGCGCTCCCCGTCCCGCACCGCTGCCACCGCCGCCGCTCCTCTCTTTCTCTCTCTCTATCGTCGGGGACTTGTCCCGCTCCGCCCCCTTCCCCTAACGGTCCCTACCCCCGAGAGAGTGTTTTTCGAGTCACACTACCGGCACACCATTGCCACCTGGTCCGTTCTACCACCCAAGCTACACTACCATCACTAATGTCACTGCCGCTATTCCGCTCGCGCGGCTCCTCGTGTCGCGTGCCGCGAGTTCTTCTCCTTGGTCCAGGTGCGACCGCGTCCTCCTCTTCCTCCTCCTCCTCCTCCTCCTCCTATTCCCTCTGTCACGTGTCTGTCAGTTTGTTCGTCCGTTCGTAGCTAGCGGAGGGGAGCCGCTAGCTCGCTCGCTCGCACACCACACCGCCACAATAACACTATCACTATACACCAGTACACCGTCAACGGAACCGTTATACCGTCGTACCTGCGCAGTGTTCTCGTGTTCGCGCCTTTTCTCCCCACGGCGAGGGGTCCACGTCCACGTGAGGGCGACCCGGAGACGACGGGTACCGGAACGACGGAGAATCCCGCTCTCTCGTTCCGAGAGAGAGCGAGAGAGAGAAAGCGCGCGCGCGCGCACGCGGGCGCACGACCACGAGCTTCCGGTCGGACAGTCGGAGAATTCGCCGCGCCGGAAGAGGTGACAACCAGGCGACGATCCGCGCGTCAATCCCCCGCGTGTCCCTTTCTCGCGTGCCCGAACTTGCAAGTTCACGAGGATGCGAGGACGACGATAACTTCGTACGCGTACGGAGCGAGAGTTAAGTGACAGAAGCGACCCCTTGCCGGTCACACTTCTCCTGCTGCCGGCTAAGCCGCCACCACCACCACTACCAACACCACCATCAACGGCGCGCCACTAGGGGTGTGTAGGTGACACGGACACCCACCGCCGCCCACCACCGTCACGTCGACGACGACGACAGCCACCACCACCACTACTACTATCGCCGCAACAACCACCACCGCCGCCGCCGCCGCCACCAGCAGAAACTCCAACTACGACGCTGCCGCCGACGTCGCCGCCGCCGCCGCCGCCACCACCGCCGACGCCGCCGCCGCTGGCGTCAGTCAGCTTTCTATCGATTTTCCAATACCTCGTGACCAACGTAGCTCGATGCGCGCGGCTCGATACTTCGAGCATAAACATCGACTCGCGTCACCCGCGCCGCCGCCGCCGCGTCCCGCACGACCTCGACCCAGCGATGTACCCACAGCCGCCACCGACGACAAGAGAAAGGCTCCACCGGATTCGACGCGACTCTACTCGCTTCGATTCGCGATCGTCGCCTGTCTCGCCTACGAAGGGAGGCGGGCGGGGGGGCTTCCCCACGAAACGCCGACTGTTTTTTCGCCGAGGAAGATCGGCCGCCGGTTTCCGAGATTCCTTTTTTTTTTTTAGAAAGAGAAAAATTCGTCACACATACACACACACACACAGACACTCCGGAAGGGCGCACAGCACTTGTTCTCCCGCGGATTGGCTTCGACTCCGAATTCTCCAGCGGCGAACTTGCTTTTTCCTCGAACTAGGTCGCCGACGTCCTAGCTGCCGAACTCCTCGCCACCCCCGCGCGAAGTTACTTCGCTCAAGCGTGCAAAGTTTCTCGAGTGCAGCCCGTGCGGACACCCCCTCTCTCTCTTTCTCTCTCTCTTCTCCGCTCCGGAAATTGTTGCCACGGCCGCGGTCGGTCGTCGCTGTTTAGCAAACGAAACGGTGATTACCGGTCGATCACTGAATCGATACGCGATCCGATAACTCGCGCGGATAGGTCGCGTGCGCGCGCGCGCGCACGCGCGCGGAAATGGCCGCGGGCGAGATCACGCGATAAGCCCGGGGAGAGTCACCTTCCTCGCCGCCTCTTGGTTCAGGATCGAAACGTCGATACGCCGCCGTCGATCGGGCCGACCATGACAGTAGGCAAGCCGCCGCGCGCCGCCCGAGACTCGCTGCTCTTCAAGATGTCGTCCTCCTCCCGTGGCCGCGAGAACGAACGATCCGCGGGAACGATAACTCGATCGGGCGACACCGATGGCGGAATCCGCACACACACACACACACACGCGCGCGCGCGTGCACTTGGACATGGACACATGCACGGGCACGCACACACATACACACGCGGCGGCAGGGGTGGCAGAGAAGAGGAGAGGGGTCGTCGACGATTGGTCGCGGCCGGCGTCGATACGGAGATCAATGGCCGCCCGCTCTCTCTCTCTCTCTCCCGCGCGCGGGGGAGGGGAGAGGGTAGGGGGCTGTCAGGCAGACTTCGGCCGCGCGCTTTCGATCGATCGGCTTTGCGGAGTCGAAGTCTCTCTCGCGGTGCGCCCGATGCTCCTCGCGCGCTCGATGGCGCACCTGACCTCGGGGATGGCGTGAGAAGAGGGTGGCGCGAGAGGAGACGACGACGTCGTTCCTTCGCGCGCGCGGAGGACTTCCTCTATCCCTTCGAGCGGGCCGCTTCGGGTATTCCGCGGCGACCGATCCCTTCTTCTTCTTCTTCTTTTTCTTCTTCTTAGACTTGTTCGTTATCCGGCGACTCTCTCGTTCGCCTTCCTTCCCGCCTCTTGCACCCTCGGTGCTTTCTCCGCTGCCGTCGTCCCTCTCTCTCTCTCTCTCTCCCGTGCTCCCGATTTTCCCTCGCGAAGGCTTCCTCGACTTCCTCGACTTCTCCCTTACTCTCTCCTCTTCCTGCGCGTTCTCCTCCTCTTGCTTTCGGTTTCCGCGACCTCGGGAACCGCGCGAGAAGCCGCGAGTATAGGTTTTGTACGGCAAGGGCGCGCACGAGGTCGAGTCGTGTAGTGTTGTTGAAACACACGGAGAGAAAACGAACGCGTCTCGCGCTCGCACGGAGTTGTGCGGAGTTGCGCAAATCGCGAATGCTACGCTAAGCGAGAGCCTCCGGCAGGAGGGTGCCTTTCTCTCTCTTTCTCGCTCTCTCTCTCTCTCTCTCTCTCTCTCTCTCTCTCTCTCTCTCTCTCTCTCTCTCTCTCTCGGGGCGAGACGGGAACGACGGAGCTGAGGGGCATGCGAGGGGGTTGCAAGAGCGCGGCGGGGAGGGAGAGGGGCGGAGAGATCTCGCCACGGGAATCTGTAACGAACTCGATACGCAGGGGTCGAGGAGAGAGGGACGGGACGGTGGCTCCGGGGGATGAGGGGTGAAGAAGGGTGACCCGCGGGGCGGGGTCCGGGGACCGGGGGGAGTCACGAACGAGTCAGGGGTGGCCCAGGGACCACTCGACCGCGTCCGGTACCCCGAACGACGCACAATGTTGCTGCTTCTTCAATTAGACAATCTTCTCTTGTACGGCTTCGCGCTTCTCTCTTTCTTTCTTTCTTTCTTTTTTTTTCTTCCTTTCCCTTTCCCTCCCTCTCCTCGACTCGGCTCGGATCGATAACCGGGTTCGATGCTCCCGACGTGGTTTTAATTTATCGAGCGACCGGAGGACAATTATCGATTCGCTTTTACCTGGAGATGCGCGTTTGCTGTCGGAGCATTGTCAGCGTTGATATCGATCCGTCGAATTGACTGACACGCCGCGGTTGTCACGCCGTTGGTATCTTTATACTGACACCTGCGCGCGCGTTAGCTTCTCAAAAATTTATTTAATTCCATCGAGCCACTCTCGCCCGATAGCGGGGAGGAGCGATACGAAACTTTTGAAATTAACAGAGCGATCGAAAGGTATACGTTCGTTAACAGATATAAACACACAGTACGTGTTTTTATTTTGAGTTTTTCAATGCTAAGCGCGCACATAAAGGATTCACTAATATTTAATTCAATAGAAGCCGGATAAGCGGACATCTTTTCAGCGACATCGTATTTAGTTTCACGAGTGCGCTGTGTTCACAGTCGTGGCTTTAAATAATTAAAGATCTAAAGTGTCAAAGAGCGCTTTGTTTTAACAACAACGATAAGCAACAACAACGGTAAAATATTCTAATCAATATTTACGTATTGATATCTCTGTTTATTGTATAATATTAATATCCGATATTTTTTTAAAGGTGGCGCACAGTTTTTGCGACTTTGGGTGCGACTAATGGTGTTTTTAAATAAAAGTGAAAGTGCTTTATGCGCGGAGAGAATGATTTTGTCAGTATGAACGAATCTAAAGTTTTGAAAAATTTAGTAGAATACAGATCTGAAAATAATTTTGTTAGGCCATCAAAATAACTAGGACGTCCAAGCTGGTTTCTAAAATGTCAAAACTTTTTGCAACATTGCTTATTATGCTTGAATGTCCTTCGCAATTATTTTAATGGTCTAACAAAATTATTTTCAGATCTGTATCCAGCTAAATTGTTATATACTTTAGGAAAATCGCAATTTTATGTGTGCATGTAACAGTAATGTACAAAGAGAAACAAATATTCAAGATAACATAAAAAAAACATTTGTAATATATTTGGAGGGAATTCTAGGTCAATTTTGTCCCGCGACAGATGGTTCACTAAATTTAAACGACAGATAATTTCAATCTCAAAGACAAAATACATTCTGGAAAATCTTATAATGGCGATGGCGACATGTGCAATTTAGTGGATACAAATCCGAAACGAATGTCAACAAAAGAAGTTGCTGAAGTAAGTTGACAGATCGACCGCCTTTCGGCATTTAAAAATAAAGTTGGTTTCAATAGCTATTGAAAACCTATCAAAAGTTTTGACTTTTGCAGTCAATACAAAACTAAATAAATCACTTAGCAAATAGAAACGTTCTAAATTTAATAATCCTTTTTCAAACAAAAATATGTGCTCTACACAATAGGATTTTCTTACAACAAGGTTTTCTTACACAATAAAAACAGCATTGATCGATGCGTTAAAAGAAAAGGGATTCGTAAAACTTTGAGATTGCACGAATACATAATATAGTTACTCACGAAACTGAATTAAAAATAGTTTGAAAATTTTATAGGATACTTTACAAGGAGTATAAAATGAAAAGTAGTCATACAAAAACTGATGTTTACAATTTGTATATTATTAATAAACAATACATTTGTAAAATTACAAACTTCTAAACAATTATTCTTGTAATTTATAAAATGCTTTCATTGATCGGGTTGCAGTAAAATGTGCATATAATATCATAATTAATAAGACAAGATGTACAATGTTATTTTATTTTATCTCATAAACTTTTTATACATTTTTATAATACACGTAAATCGCTTAACATATATTTTTTCTCTCTATATACAATATAAGATAATTTATATAATTTTCCCTCCATATATAAAGTTCTATTTATATAATTTTCTCCCTTAACGTGTATGGAAGAAGGAAAAAATAATTTTTCTTTTTAATTACGGGAGATGTGGATCTCAACATTCGAAAAGGATATGGAAAGAGGGACAAATGATGTACAAAAAAAAATGCTACCCTGTTAAAAGGCGAAATATGGGGGAACTGTGTGCAAGTCACACTGCGCGATGCAAACGCGGCGTTGGAATTACACGGCCGGTGCATTCGTTTTGTGTGTGTGTATGTGTGTCTCGGACTGTTTGCTAAGTAGTTGCCAAGGAGTACAGAGCGTTTCGGAATACAAGGAGACTTATACCTGTCCGCCCGTTCGATCGCGCGGGAGCGCGTCGGATGCAGCCGCGGTGCAGCACGCCGCGATGCGCCGGCCGGCTTGTGTCGATTCTACGAGAGGCGTCCATTTACAATTCAATTCATCCGCAATTACAATACAAGTGACTCACCCGCCCGCTCGTCCAGCCCTCCCCCTTCCTTGCGTCGGTAGGTTTCCGATTTTACGCGCGGCGTAAAATCTCCGGAAAGAAAACTTTCTCGGGACTTCGGGATCCTGCGGAAAAGGTCCGGTGTGTTTCGCCGAGATTAATCGAAAGTAAGTCAACATGTAGGGGCCACGATTTTTTTTTTTTGACCCGCGTGTAAAAAGATTTAACGAGTTTCAAACGTGTTTGCAGTTTAATATCAACTGTGGAACGTTACCGCGGGTGAATTTTTATCCAAATGCTAATTTAAGTTTAGCATAATTTTTGTTATTAAAACTTCACATTTGACAAGGTTTTTTTTACGTTAAAATGGTATTGCGATAATTTGCTTATTCTGAACATCTTGTTGCAACCTATCGATATATTTCTGTATATCGACAAAGTAGATTAAAAAAGTGTGAAGAAAATTCTTACGTGGACGAAATGCGAATGGTATTCCAGTGTTAATATTTACAACTATGAACATTAAAAAATATAATTTACATGGAAGAAATAATTTCGCTGAAATTAAAACAGATTTTTTAAGAATTACGTAGAACCATCAAAAAAGTTATATTAAAGGCTGACTGAGATGTCGATCGCGTTTAAACGTCTCACGCAATTATTTTGACGAAATACAACATAATAAAATTTACTCTTCTTTACCCAGTCGAATACTTTTAGATGCCGCAGTAAAATTACCCCCTCCGTGTGCGCATACGCGTCTTTTAATGCATTTTCAAGCCACGGCGGATCTCTTGATAGCCGATAGAGTAATATTAGCCGGATTATTAATGATCGACGTCGCCAGATTGAGAAAAATGACGAGAGCGCGATCGAGGGGGCCGGAGGAGGAGATTCGCGCGCGTGTACACCAGCCGCATCCACCGTGAGGGAGAAAGAGAGACGGGGGAGGATGAGGAAGCGACATCGATCGCCGCGATCGAGTATTCGTCGTGCGCTTTCGCGGCCTGATAAAATTTCGCGCTGCGGCCGATTCGCGCGCGTATTGCGCGGCTGGTATCTCGATTTCGAGATTTAGATAAGCCCGAGCGATAGACTGTAACGTGGAAACGCGTAACGCAACGTATAACGTCGGCGGAGAGAGGAATATTTCCCGGAGACGAAATCTATCCGTCCGCGACAAAGTGAAATCGATATCGGCGTCATCGCGGTTACACGTATATCCGCCGAGAGAGAGAGAGAGAGAGTCGAAACGGAAAGAAACGACGGCGGATTAAAGCGCGCGAGAGCGGATACACTCGCCCCGCGCGCGCGTGATTAAAGCGCGCCGCGGATTATGCCCGGCGCGCGGGAAAATAAATATTCAAAGGGGAACGCCTGTAATATTCATATATCGCGTAATGTTCCCGGCGAGTTTTACACACACGCGCGCGCGCGCATACATTTTATTTATTTATTTCTTTTCAATTCGTTTCGCGCATCTTCTTTTCCTTCCCCGTTCGATTATCCCCGTTGACGCGCGCTAATGCGTAACGAATCCTGTGCGAATCAGTTTCTCGGTCCTTTAAATTTGTACAAACCGACCTCGTCGGTTTCTGCGATGCGACGCTTCGTAAATTACACTCTGTAATTCTTGAAATGTTATGTGGCCGAGTTCTCCTGTCGTGCGTTAAAAAATTTTCCGCAACGGTTTGGAAACACGAATCATTCCCGATAATTTCTTTCGCGCGAATTGGGCGAATGATAATGGGGGCCTCGTTAATGCCAGAATTTTACGGTCCTGAGGGGGTAGTTTCTACGGCGCCGGGAGTGGGGAGTCCCGCCGCCGCCGCCGCCGCCGCCGTTGCCGAGGACGAGTAGAGGGGCTCGAGGGGTGAGAGCTGCGATGTAACGTCGATATCGCGCTCTATACGAGGCGTCGCGACGCCACGAGGGTGGGCGCTCGCGCGGGGGGTCGGGGCCGCGCGGGGCGAGTTCCACATGGGTAAAATAATCGATAGCGGCGACCGATATGTATGTGTACCTGTATATAACGCGCGGCCCGCGCGCACATGCACACGCGCGACCAGCCAACCCTCTTCCGCACGTTCAGGCCCGGTCCCCGCGCCCGTGCGTGTACGTGTGCGTGCGCGCGCGCGCGCGCGCGCGTTCTCCCTTGTCCGTATGTGCGTGCGGATGCGCAAGCGCGTGTCGCACGAATTCACGCGCGTGAGATCGATGGGCAAAGGGCGCACGGCGTTGTACGCGAGGGGGCTTCGACGACGACATCGACTTTCCCCGCGCAAATCGTTCGCGCCGTCCTATTTTGTTGTTGTTGTTGTTGTTGTTAACCGCGAGACCCGAACCGTGGGATTTAAATCCGGTTTTTCGATCGCGGAAACGCGCCGCGCGACGGCGCGGTTTAAACGGATCGATTCCGCCGAGAAACGTCTGTCCTCTCGTCGCGTAGTTACTATCCTTTCCCCGTCCTCTCCCTTTCCCCCCCCCCCTCCCCACCGTCCCGCGACCACTTATTTCTTTTTAATGCCGGAAAGAATACCGTTCCGCGGTGTGCCGACGCGCGTACACGGACGAGCGCGCCCACTTACGAAAATGGAGACATCAAAACGGTCGAAACGTTGTAAGGGGCGTAAATTCGACCCCGGGGTCTAAATATAGCCGTTTCCACATCGCGAAATCTCTGTTCATAAATAATAGCGTGCTCCTTTTAATGTTGCGACCCACTTTTCCATTTTACGATATTCTCGCAATTTCCTTGAAATACCTGAAATAAATCGCGCGTTCCGCGAAAGGGAGCTGCATGCGCATTCTTTGAACAAGAAGGAAAAAAAAACAAAATTAAATGACCCGGGATTGACAGGTTTCAATTGGTGATGAAAGCTACGCTAAAAATTTAGAGGGAGGCGGTCAATACAGACGGGTTAGATTTTCTGAAAAGACAACCCCTAATTTCTCGAGAACTAAACGTTGCACTTTATCAACGTTGAAGCCGGATATGCTTAAGTAGAAGAAATAAAAGTCTGCGATTGGTTCATGGCTGTTTTCTGTATAAAATTTACTAAAAACAAATTCTTGAAAAGCAAAATTTTCACGACTTTTTTCTTGCAAATTACATAGCTCAAACAATACTGAGTATATTATTGATAACATTAGATCATGTTACATGTTTGTAACGTCCTATATGTAAAATTGTTTTCATTTATATTTTCCTCTTTCTTATTTCTCTTATAAAGCTTTGAACTGACACATCTCAATATAAGACAGCCTATAAGATAATAAAAATCTTGTAGAATAGAATAAAAGTATTAGAAAATCAATCCACTAAGTTAGTAATCTAATCTAATTTTTATATATCATGTTCCCGCATTACTTGCAGTTACATGTTTGCGCAACAATATAACATATTTATACAAATTGATGGAAAATGTTTTGCGTCAAAGTGAAAAGCGCTTTTAAAGATTCTCCTATACATTAACTATTCAACAAATAAATATTTTCAAATTAATGACACTCATGTTAGAAAAAGAGAAAAAGTAAGAATACACTGAACACTGCACTGTAAACAAATTTATGACATATAAAATTACTTTTACTTGTATACTGCAAAATTATAGACACGAGAAAATTTACAACTGTTATAGTTGGTCTCAAAATTACCCACTATTATAGTTGTAAATTTACAAAATTTTTTTACAGTGTGCATGCTATGTCAATTTTGGCGCTTATCTTGTCAGACGTTGATTTTTGTTGGCCTTGCGAAAAAATTATTGCAAAATTTGAAACGACCTTATAAAGAATGCTACATTATCTGATAAAGAACACTTTCTAGCTTGCATTTATGTTTTCAAGTTTGATTTTCAATTTCCAAAAGATACAATCCGAGAACATAGTGGCACGTCGCAATTGGCGAAATTTAAATACGAATTTGCGTGCGGGATTCGCGTGCGAGAGTCGGGGCCGGGAAAAGTCGCCGCCGGAATTTTTGCGAATCCTCCGGCACGACTTCGAGTTTTGCAAAAACCTCCTCCGCCGAAACGGCGGCCGATCGGGCAATTGCGCGGCGGACGGTTACGTGAAATTCGATCCGCGCAAAAAGATCCTCCGGCTCCGAGGCCGGAATGATTTTTGCGAATTAACGAGGTCCCGATGTATCGGCTTTTCCGCTCGCCGTTGCCGCGGAATGCAATTAAATCGAAAGGGAGCCCGCGGCCTTCCAACCTTCCCCCCCCTTCCCCCCCGATATATCGCGATAATACGCGGACGACTCTCGTACAGGTGCCTCCCGAAACTCTCGTTTCCCCGCCCAAACTCGCGATTTTAACGCGAATTTCACGCGATGCCGCAATAAAACGAATGACATCCCTCCCGCGCTCGACGACGTGTAACTCGTTTTTCCGTCTTCCTCTCGGGGGAGGGTTTTTTTCTTCTACCTTTTTTTTTTTTTCACACCAATGTTAACCCGCCGAACGCGCGGAACGCGCAGATGACGCATCCTCATGCACGTTTCCCTCGTAGTCGCCGAGCCGTACACTTTCTTTTATGGTAATCGATATCTATAATTATTTCATCACTCGCGCTTTGTGCATAGTATTACGCTCGCATTATGGGACTCTACAGACACTTGGCTGGACGACGACGGAGAGACGACGGTGATTGCCAACAACGAAAGTGGCCTGCGTAGTTAAAATATGTCCCTCTGTTACCTCATTGAAATAAAATATCCGTCGGTGTAATATCGCGCGCGGCGCCGTGTAACTAAATAAAGAGGGGAGGAAAAATTAGTACAGCGAAACGGATCGACATTCCTGATTATAGAAATATCGAAATACACGTTGCTTCTCGTATTTCACCTCGTTACACGTCTCGTTTGAGGGAAAGCTATTACGGTAATGCGATCGTACAATTATAACAATTTCGTCGCCGATGTATTACGGATGAATAAAATATTAAAATGACGAATAAATTGTAAAATTCGAGATGCGAGATTTGGGAAGTTTTACATCACGCGTATAGCGCAAACTTTCGCGTACTCGCGTGTAAATACCCGTGGCTATACGTGCGTTCCGCGGATCTCTCTAGTTGATATTATTACTTATTGGTGATTTGCTACAAACATTTATCAGATCATAGACGTCAGATCGGACATGAAAGTGGAGATATGCTATTCCGTGTAATTAACACAAACGACATACAGGCGTACTCATTGGCGTAACTGGAGCAGAGCGTGTATATATACATGTAATACATGTAATACATGGGCGTCGATACATCAGAGAGACGTCAAAGTCCTTCTCCCTTCTCCTCTCCCTCCAGCTCTCTCTCTCTCTCTCTCTCTTTCTCTGTAATTTTCAGGGCTCTTAATAATAACTTTTGAGTTACATAAATATAAATAGTTTCGTCAGAATGAAAGGAACAAATACGATAGTTTTTTTGAGAGATTATACGTTTTGAGTGATTAAAGAAAATTTTATCTGACCTATTATCCTTCAATTTATTCCATCAAAAATTGGGTCTTGTATTTATTTGGTAAAATTGATGTGTATCTTACAAATTATATTTTTTTCTACTAGTGTATACGTGGCACAATAGTTCATTAAATGTAATAATTTATTCGTGTGATTAAATCCAAACGAGCAGGTCAGAAAGGATAAAAAGGATATAAAGATTATATATTGTAAGGTAATTAAGGAGAAGACTCTTTCATTTGTACATTTTTATTTTTCTCCTTCACACATGGCAGCGTGATCATCGGATAAGCATAATTTGAATTACACAATTAAATGTAATGAATCTTCTTTGTGCAAATACGAATTTACGTTCCAGAGAGAAGCGTACGTCGTCTCCTTCGCAGTTTCCTTCTCGTAGTAACATTTATGTGACTCTATTAAACTGTAATAGCTAATTATTATTATTAATAAAATCGTCTAGCTAATCGTCCGCGTTAATTTTTCACGCTCGTCTACGTTCTAATTGCATTTAATTTCATTTAATCATCTGGTACTATTTTTAATAACACTTATTTCCAACACGAAAATACATTAAAGTGTATTTTCGTGAATATACTATTTTCTAGCCAATTTATGAAGATCAAATATATCATATTTTTACATTCGTCTAAATTGATGAAGATAATTTATTAATTAATAGGGATTAATTTCAATTAAAAATAGTATGACTCATTTTTTTATTACACTGTGTAACTTAATAAGTTTCCAACAAGAAATAGACATTCAACAAACTCAATATATACACTTAATTAACATTTAAATCAACATCATTAGTAAAAACAAGTGCTAATGTTTCTTTATCAATATTGCTGTAAACTTTTCTACTGTTCCTAAGTATTTTGCCATTCAAACACCAAAGAAGGACTATAAGAACTTTATCTGTGTAAAAGTTTCTTTCGGGGCAATTGTCCTGCAAGTTCTTGGTCTGAAGAAACAGTTGATCGGTTTCTCTCTTTTTCTTTCTCTCTCTCTCTCTCTCTCTCTCTCCTTCTCTTTCACTCTTCCTCTCCATCTCTCTCGTTCTCATTTTTCTCTCCCTCTCTCTTTCTCTTTCCTTTTAATAACACTAGTCAGTGGCCAACATATGATCGCATATATATGAACCGAGTCACGTTTATGGCACCGACAGGGTAGTCAAACGGGGAATCCCCTTCGAATTCCCCTTCTCCTCCCTGCTCCACCAGTAATGGAGGCAGCCCCCACGGTAGGAGGCTCACCTGCCGCCAGGTGCGACTCCCGGCTTGCTCGCCATCTGCATGAGGGGCCCGTGCCGTGCGCGGGGGCCGTTTCCTCTTTACTTTCCTCGTGCGAGCGCGTGATTAACACACGCACACACGTTACATTACGGAGAACCGTAAAACTTAGCACGCGACTACGTTCGTGGACATACGTCACGGGGGACGAGCTAACCGTAGCGGTGGCTAACCGAGCGTAGGGTTACCTCGGTCAAGCCGAATTCTCTTTCGCCTGAGCCGAATAAAAAATACAAGTGATAGAACATAATAATGAAATATGAGTGAAGTGAATAATAATTGAAAGACTGATGTAACTTCAAATGCGCGATTTTAAAAAGGGATTAAGTTTTCTTTTCAAAGAAAGCGGTGACATAGATTGCGAAAATAGAAAACGTTTTTTTTAAACAATTCGATTTATTCTAAAATATTTAAATATTTTTTATAAATACAATTGCAGCAAAGATAAACTAAAATGGGATAATTGTTCATGGAGTATAAGTGAAATTGTCAAGCTTTTATTAGCAGTTCTTTTTATAATAATAAAATACTGAATATGCTTCTTTCTTTCTACACGCTTTTCATAATACAATACATTTCGTTAGAAATGCATAATAATGAAATATATTGTATTATGAAAAGCGTGTAGAAAGAAAGAAGCATGTTCAATATTTTATTATTATTATAAAAAGAACTGCTAATAAAAGCTTGACAATTTCACTTATACTCCATGAACAATTATGCCATTTTAGTTAAGCCAACAGTAAAGAACTTTTCTGTTCAGTTTAATGCGCTCTACCTGCTTGTAAATGTTGACGGAAAGTTTACACTACACCTTGTATATGTAAGGTTTTATTCATTTTATTTTTAAACAATTTTGCAGATTTTAAATAATGAATTAGAATATCAAGATAAAATAAATTAACCACGCATAACATTGCGAAATTATTACGTCTTCTTTTAACTGTGAAATATTCTGGGAATAATGATTAAGTGTATTTGTTTTATTTTTATCACCACATTTTATTATTCTGTACATAGGAACTTATTTTTAATAAATTCTTTGTCAAATGTTTTTATCATATAATAAATTAATCTGTCATATAATTAAATTAACTTTCGAGCTACTTGCTTCAATCGTATTCGGCTCCGATGGTAATGCTCATATCTTCGGAAATGATTTTCGTCTGGTGGTACCATCGATTCGTGTCCAAGACGACTGCAATTGGAAATTACAATCTATTAGAACGATAATCTATTAGAACTGAAACGAAAACGCATATGTGTCACAAAAGTACTTTAAAAAGTAAATTTTTCTAAGGGTCGAAAAGGTTAAAATGCTTCTTCTAAAGTGTTCTTATTTATTAAAAAAAAAATAAAATAAAATATGTGTGTATATATATGAGTGTACACACACACACACACACGCGCGCGCGCGCGCGCACATATATATATTTAAAACACTTAAAAATATATATTTAAAACACTTAAAAATTATCCAAGGATATAAATGAAGTATTTACATGTTTTGCATTTTAGCGTTAAAATGTGATCGAGCAATTCTCAATTCGGGACAACATTGAATGTAATTGTCGATCAGAAGGAACCACATTTAGCAGTAAACGAGAAAAGCAATTAATTTTGCAATTAATTCGATCATTGTTTATTGGCGTGTATTGAATGGCTCTCACTTATCTCTCCGGTATGCACAATCACTTCCAGCCTCTTGCATGTGTAGTGACACTCCCTCGGCGGATCTAAAATCCACAATTTTTCACCCTTTATCTGCGCCTGCCAGGAGGGATAGTCCACATCGTCCACCTTGAAAAATTTCACATTCTCGAAATAGACGATTAATGATAGTCGTTTGTATAGTTAAACATGCATAAGCGCACGTTAAAAGTTAAATATATTTGTATGTAAATATAAATATAATTAAGAAATATATTTAAAGTATAAAAAGCCAAAGAGAAATTAAATTAATATGCAAATATCCAGAATTGGAAAGGTGTTTATGCATAAAATATAAATAGTCTACATTATGTGTATATAATGTAAATTATTTTACGTCCCACCTATTTAAACAATAATTGATGGATTATCGAAAATTCAGATTTTAAAATAATAAATAGTTTATTTAATTTTTTAGTTTTTAATATTAAATATGTATTTTTATTGTATCAATGTTAAAATCAGATATATTGACAATATCTTATAACTTAATTACTTTTTTCTGTATTGTGTTATCCAATTTATAATTTACATTGCTTGTTTACATGAAAAAAATTGTTGAAAAATAAATAAACAATACGTAAATAATTCATGTAAACATAATCTCTAAATTTGATATAATTCTGCAAATATGTGATTAAACAAAATATAATTTAATAATTATTTTATGTATATTTATAAAAAATTATAACAATTAATGATGAATTTTTATTGAAAAGTATATTGTGTAAAATATAAATTAAATTTAAAATTAAGATTAAATTAAATTATCGTGTGCATGTCAATAAATAATTTTACAAATCGTTTTCTACTGAAAAATGTGATGATTGTTTATTAATAAAATAGAATAAGCCTACATGCATTGGTGCGCCATAGCCATTGCTTCCCATGAAAATCCAATCCGTTTTCTTGCTTTCGGCAGTGGCGGGAAGAAAATACGGTCTCTGATAATGCTGCCTCAATGTAACACCAATTTTTTCGTCGCAATTGCTCCTGAGAGGACAATAAAGCAATGAGAAAGGTAAAAAAAAAGATAAAATTAACTTAATATATTATTGTTTTTATTCTTTGATAGTTTTATTATTTTTCGGAAACGGGAAATTTGCCCAACAGCCTCATTGCGATTTTTTATTGACAGTTTTTCAATCGACATGACGTTGAAAATGTGATTTTCTTTGCAACCCTATTAGCGAAAGCATATCCGAACATTGATGATTCGAGGAAGATGTCAGAAATCATGTGACAATATTCATAGGCAAGCAACACTTAACTCACGACAAAACATGTGACTTTTCAGAATTCAGCGTTAAAATTTTTCCCTTTTACTTTTGGTAAAAAAAATAGATACATAATTTACTAAATAATTAATAATTCGAAAAACTCTTAATGCAGTAATTTTTTTCTATTCTTTTTTGTAGTTTAATAGCAGATAACAGATGAAAGATGATTAATTTAATTTTTTAAGCGAATTGTTCAGAAAATATCTAAGTGAACAGTAAGAACATCGAGTACAACATTATGAATTGCAACGACTTTTTCTATGTCACTAAGCTAAATGCTGTTTTCTAAGTGCTATGTTTGTTTTTTAATAAATTTTTTTTTATTTAATATCATATTAATCGTTCTGGACAAGATAATGGTAGCGATAGAGAACCGATCATTGATAAAATACTTTTCACTTTTGTCATTAATAAAAACCGAGAGAAGGAATAATAAAAAGTGAAGAGATGTGTGGCTTTAATAATTTTCCAACAATTTCCTCTTCGCTTAATAATACATTAATCGAGCGGGGTATCCAACACAAAGTAATAGTATCGTGAAAATTGTCATTGACAAAGCGCTCCTTGCTTCATTATTTATCACACTTAAGGAAGAGGCGAATAAATTTAATAACACAATCAATCGATACAAAGAGAGTGAATCAGAGACGAGTTAATAATACAAAATAGAATCGACATTGGAGTGAAGTAATCCACTTTCCGTTCTCCTTTCAGTTGCAACAATCGAGTGGTAACAAAGGAGACCGACGGTTCATTTTGGATTCATCATCGAATAATCTAAATATATTAATGTAAAGGGAAGTTGTGCACATTTGGTATAAATCGATTGACTCTTTCTCAAAAATATCGTTTCCGCGCGCCCGTTCCGCAGATTAACACGAATTACACGTTGATACCGGCAACGTGGGTGCGCGCTCGTGTTTTGTTTTGATTCGCCGCTTCGTTACGCGCGTCTCCCTCCGCGGCTACGTTCAGGGCAGTCGGAGCGGGCAACGCGCGCGCGTTTCTCTCTCTCTCTCTTTCCTTCTCTCTTGATCACCTTCACGCGTCGAAGTCGCGCGTGTGGTCGTGCGTGCAAACGTACGAATCGGGAATTTAGTAGCGAGCGGCCAGTTAATTGCGTGTGCGTGTCAATTACCATACATCGCCGCGATCGATGGCTCCATCAATATAGACATGTACGTATACATATCCGCGAATGACGTGCTTTCACCGCTTAGCTCCGCAGCTCGCCGCCCGTTTCGGAATTGTCCGGATTCTGGCTCACCCCTCTCACCCTCGATCGATTTGTTTATTAATTGAACGCGAATCTCTCGGCGCGATATCTTCCGGTCGAGGATTTCTCGCTTTTCGCGACGGTTGCGGCGGCATCGATGTGAAGTTGTCGTCGGATGATCAAAAAGTCCCTACTGTCGGTTCTTTTAATTGCCACCGCGTGTCCGAGAGTGTGTCTCGTGTCTGTTGTTGATTTATTCGGACAAAAAGTGCGCGCACGTTGTGAGGATTATAAACGTATTAGGAGTGAAGTTAGCTTCGAAGGTCCCCGTGAGATTCGTCCGATGGAAAACTCCGGCATTGAAGGTAAGTAGATTCTTGTAAAAGTTACTCGCCTTCCGAGCGTCTCAAATTGCGTTTTTGAGAAAATAAATGTCTGCAGCCTGTCGAATTTGATATCGCAATTATCGTGCCGGTCCGATAAGATTTTTTTATTTGCGTTTGTTTAGTATATACTCTATTTATAATGAATATATACTTCAATATATATTTTACACGTAAAATGCACATTAAAATATTAACATCAAAGCGCAAGACTGTAAGAATTCTAGCTTAAGATCTGAATTGCAAATCGTAAAGTGGACTTAACGATGCGAGCGATTATCTCGGTTATCGATATCCTCTCGTGATCTATTCCAGTAAACATTAGGTGATGCGTCCCGACAGTTTCGTCAAGTGAACTCCATGCGACCGTAGTTTCACTTCGTACAATGGAATTTCCATGGATCACTTTCAGGCGAGTTAGTCAATACTCTCTCAGTAATTGTAATTAATACTCTCTCGGTAATTACTCGGCAGCGATTGCGCCTGCGATCGCATCTCCATGGATTTGCCACGATCATTGATCGTGCTTGATCTCTCGATCAAAGGCGAAATGAAAGCATAATTACCGCTTCTAATTAATGTTATGATTTGCATGTTAAGAATTACTTGAATTACGATACTAAACCGATTTCAGACGCTCTATAATTAATTTGTATCGGATTTCAAAATAACATTTTTCACTCCTGAAATAGCGCAAGAAAAAAACGAGACAAAAATTTTGACCGAATTTTTAAGCAATCTTCAAAGTGATGCAACTTTGGGAAAAATCATCCAAATTACATGTACTTTTTTTTAAATTAAAGGACAAAGACTCTACTTTGAGAATCCCGAGGCGAAAGTTTGATAAGTGTGAACCTTTTGTATTACATGCAAACCAAACATGTTTTTTTTAATTGAAAAAAGTAAAAATTTGTTATTATTTTTCACAAGTTTCTCGTTAAAATCTTGCTAATATCAATCCAGATTCTTAAAGTTCATTCTTTTCTAAAGAATTAAAAAAAACATGTCGATACGATGTTTTTTTGATTGCACACGAGTTTGAAATTTGTATTGCATTGCATTGTAGGGTATTTTAGCGAATAAATAGAATCTTTGCCCTTTAATTAAAAAAAAAGTGCACGTAATTTGGATAATTTTTCGCGAAGTTGCATCACTTGATTGCAAAAAAATTCGGTCAAAATTTTTGTCTCTTTTTTTTTTGCACCAGTGTATATTTATTATATTTATTTATTCGCGTGTCAATTTTACGTGCCGCGAAATGTGAAAAATATTTCAGGAATCAGAAGCTACGTCTGTTGCATAAAATATTAAACGTAATATTTTAAAATACCCGATAGGTAAGGTCATACAGAATTCTGTCCCGATATATCTGTGATACGAATTATAGATTATCTAAACTTCAGTCGCTGAATATCGCGCGAAATTGCGGTGCGTAATATCGGCAACGCCGAGAATGAGAAGAAGTATCGGGCGGTCGTCAGGCGTCGCATTGTTACGTAATGCAGCGAGTCGGCGGATTTTTCGACGTGATATCGAGGGACGTTGACACCCGGGCTAAAATGTCTAATTAAAAATTCACTGGGGCTGCGGGAGAGCGCCGCGCCGGTAAAGATAATAGACGCGGACATTATCATCAACGTTAATTAGCCGTGAATTTATTTTATATTTTATTATACCTTGTTAATTAAATTCGTCGAAATGTCGAACTAGAGAAACGTCGAATTCCTCCCGGCGTGTGTTTAATACGCGATTGTTTAGAGCGTGCGTCGCGCGAACGTGAACGCTGGGTAGAGGTGTCGTCGCGCGTTAATTAAGTGCGTGTCGGTCGGTCCGAAAAAAATAAAAAATAAAATAAAAAAACACGGCAATCGCGCCGCGCGATCGGCGAGTGGATTCATTTATTACGAGCTTTCGTACATGAGTTGTTTGTTTAATTTGCCCGCGATGATTCGACGCGCCGCGCGCGATTATAATTGGTGCGCATCGCCCGCTCGCTTTGGCATTCGCCTCGCGTTTGCTCCTTCCCCCTCTCGGGTGAATCGAACAACAGGGAAATGACAATTACGAATTGCCCGAGTGACACGTTATTTATCCATCGTCCGCGCGCACGGCGATTTTAAATTGATATTCTATATTTTTCGATAATTATGCTCAGGGGACGCACCGCGCGAGGAGGAACGCGACGATCGACGAGCGAAACTCGTGTTTTACATTCAGATTTATCTCGCTCTCGCGATTGTTTCAATGTTTTCGTTGCGAGCGCGACGATTTTCCGATGATGTAATTAATTATTATAAAATTGCTTAAAAATTGCGCGTATTTATTTATATCGGTTGGATAAGGAGCTCAAAAATTGGTTATTAATTTTTATTGCCGATTTGAAAAATTTTTTATCGAACTTATCGCTCGTAGTACTTTCCACTTTTGTCGTTTCTAATCAATCGTTTCCATCAAATTTTAAGAAAATTTTATTAACCTATCGATTTTGTTATGTGTGTCGAAAAGTCATTTTGTCGCACTTATCGCATTAAGCTTCATCTTCGAGAATGAATCGGAAATGGAAATCAAATAAGGTTTAATATTATTTCAAAATTATTCTGATTTTAGATTAAAAATGAAAGACGTACGCAAAGAATTTTCTTTTAGAATTTATCCTCAAAATCACGGTAGTTGGTAGGGCAACATTCTGTGATTTTCTCTGATTTATTAAATTTATTATAATAATATAATACCCTTTTTTTTCTAAAAAGTGCATGTTATATCGATAATTGCAAATCTCTAAGTTATTGTTGCCTCTTTTCCGCGATGTTGATTGATTCTCTCGCTGCGCTGTGTTGCGAGAATAACTGTCATTGCGATTGAATTTTGACAGCTGTCAAACTTGTATAGATGGTTATTGTTATAATATATTTTTTAAAAGTAAAAAATAAAAAATAAAATACCGCGCGCGAAGCGCGCGTCTGTGGTGTCTAGTAATATAAAATATTACATTTTTTTATCATTATGTATTTTATTATTATGTATTTATAATTTTTACCTCGCAGCTTAGAATTGCTTTTTGTTTTACAGTCTTACATTTTAAATTAATTCATTTTTTTTACTTTTATTTTTTTATTTTATTTATGTAGCACTTTTTTACAGAAAATTCTAAACTCTAATTATATCAAATAGAATTTCCAGTTAATTTACTTTAAAAACTAATTACAACTCAATTCATACTTTCATATTCCACATGTGCGATTCTCATAGCAAATTAAATATCTAAAAATTATCCTAATTGATCTAACAAAAATAAACTTAAATCAGAAATCGATAAAAATAAAAATACAATAAAGCAGAAATAGAGAAAAGAAAGAAATAAAAACAAAATAAGCAAGATAACAAATAAATTAAAATTTTGTAACTTTATCCAGCCTTTTTCAATCATATTGCAACCACCTTTGGTTGCTCTTATTTTTTTTTGTTGTATCTTTTTTTATTATTTATAAATTTTTTCTTAAAAAATATTAAAATTATTAATAAAATTCTTCCCTCTCTCAATACTGTTGTCTCACGACTATCATAATTTTGTAGGTAAATTAAAAACAATCTTTGCATACAGTTGTCTATTTCTCAAAAAATTATCTAAAAGGGATAAAAGATTTGACGATCGAAAATTTCGGGAATATTGCAAAGAAAAAGATTGCGGGATCTCAACGATCTTTCTTTGCATGTGTCTAAAAGTAAAATACGACTATAATATTACCTACCATCCAACATACCACGGCGTCGTGCCCTTCTCCATCATCGCTCGATTGGCGCTCATGTTGAAGACGTCCTGCAAACTCCGAAATTCCGTCTTGTACGGGAAGAACTGGCAATTCGCTTGCTCGCCTCCGTCATAGAGCGTTTTGAAGAACGCGAAGGAGAACACCTCAGATGCCGTCCAGTTCGCCATCGCGTCGCTAATCACCACCGGCTTCCCTGAATACGCGTAGCTAATTACAAGCAAAGTACAATTGTGGAGAGATACATATATTGAATTACAAGTGAGAAATTCTTTGGTGGTGATAAATAAATTCTTAAAAGGATTAATTAACGTTTTTCTACATGGTATAGAACAAAGTTTTTCCTACATTGTTGCTATCGAGCGATATTTTGAAAATGCAAGAATGCCGCGCGCACAAATTACTGGGTTAACGATATGCACGTCGCGTTTTAGTACCGTTGCTCGAAGATCGTCGGATCGACGGCGATGAGCTTGTCAACCTGTTGAATATCCTGGCAGATCGAACAGTCTTGCGGCGGTCGGAAAAGTTTTTGCACAAACGAGGGCGTCGTTATCCAGCACTGGAAAACAATGAATCGCAGTTATCCGATCCGCTCGAGCCCGATAACTCGTAACGAAGCGCAATTATTAATTTCTTACACGATTCGGCTGAGGTATAATCTGAATATTTATAGCGAATATTTCTAAGTGCGGATCGTCGAAGTATCGTAGGACGCTCGAATTATTCGCTAGAGCGCCAGAACTTTTTTTGCAACACGCCGTTCATCACGCTTGAACGATCCTTACAGTTATTTCGACGATCCAATAGAATTATTTTCAGACCTCTAATACATACATAGCTAAATTTTCAGATACTTCAGCCGTCCTTTATCCGCCGCGAAAATTAAGTTCTCGTTAAATTTTGATCGAAAATGTATTCTTGTAAAATGTAATCGTGATTTTAATCGACCAATTTGACATTTCGTCTCAAGTCAATTTGAATTTATCTGGACAAGTAAAAATAATCCGCGGTTTTTGTACGTCTCGCGACGTCTAATCGAGCGATTTAATATAGAATCGCCGTAGAAGACAGATATGCACATTAGTACGTACCGTAATAGAAGTAATTAAATTCGTAAATTAATTCGGGCACAACGTAAAGAATTTGTCCTCTCACCTTGCTGTATCGATACGCCTGCACGTAGGTCCACGAGGACTGCAGCGCGATCCACGTGACGATCAGCAAGAGGAGCCACAGGTGCCACGCGCGTACCTTTATCGGTTTCGCGGGTCTCAGCCGCGAACGGGCGCGTAGCAGCCGCCAGATTTTAGCCGGAAGCATCAGCCCGTCTACCTTTCCCAATATTGCACTCAGCTCCTTCCGCGCGAGGTCCACGGACTTCTTCGAGCAGTCCGCCGCGGTCGCGTTACCATTCGTATTCGTCATGACGGTAATTCGACGACTTCGTTAATTTAAAAAAAAAAAAAGATGATCTGCGAATGTTTTTTTACGAAAATTTTCCAAATTTTCAACTTCAATTGACTTAACGAACTTATATATTGAATTGTATAATGTAAGATCTGATTAATTTGCAATTGATTATTTTTGGAATATAATGATTAATTTTAATTTTTCTTCTTTTAACAATTGCAAATTAATCAGATCTTATGTTGATTTTTTAACTTTTAACGAGTGAATTACAGTTCGCTTCGGAAAAAGAGTTGAAATGAAGATGAACGAGCCGCGCGCGAGACTCGTTACAAAACGGAATCTCTCTCTCTCTCTTTTTTTTTTAACGCAGTCGCAACGATTGCTATTATTGTGTATTCCGACGGCACTAGTAGTCCTGATGGCCAGCGTAAAACTGGGACGCGGTCCTTACCTGGTGCTCCAAGCGAGCCAAGCTCCCCTCTCGTATTCGTCTCTCGTATGGGGGTGGAACGGCGGCAACGGGTTCACGGGAGTGTGAAACGGAAATCAGCGCCCACCGACATACGGGCCACCGATTGGTTTCAATCGAATTGGTTTGGAGCGATAGAAAATAGATTACTTCGCGAGTGTTTAACCCACTTCTCTTTGTCTTTTCCCCCCCCTCATTCGATTTTCCACCCGCGGAAATTCCCGGAAAATTTTTTCCTCCAAGAGATTCTTGGACGCGCGATTCCTTTCAACGCTGAATAAACTCGGAAAATTCGCGAAATAAAGATTTACCGTTGTGTATATATTTTTTTTATTTTATCTGCACAGAGAAAATAAAAATTTAATTCGGAGGAGTATGAAGCGATTATTAAAAACAACGGCTTAACGGTACAATAATTTGAATTATAATCGAGGGGAGAAGAAAAAGAGAAAGAGATCGAGCTTATAAAGAATCGTTCAAACTGGAATCGATTAATTAATATCGCTATCGTACCGCATGAGAACGCGCGCGCGCGCGCGCGAAATTTATACGAAAGGTATTAAAAAAAAAAAAATAGAGAAGGAAGATTAAGTCCGGGGGAATTATGGGGCAAATTTTCCGCTTTTCCGTTTCATGGGGAAACGCGACGTGGGCGGCGCCTCTTATCTCGGGTTGCAGCTGGCCCCCGTTCATCGAAGTGTATAGACTTCGCCGACTTAAAATACGATTGACCTACTTCACATTATTTCTTATACCTTGCAACAACTCCCTGAGAACGACGCGGAATCTTCCCTCCCGTCGGGAAGAAATCGCACGGCGGGAATGTGCACGCCCGCTTCGGGGAAACATTTATTTAGAGAAATACTTGTCTTGCTTGGGACAAAAGAAACACAACTTTCGTCCGACCGCATACTTTCCAGGTGAACAAGAATTGCCGTAAGTACGGAAAAAGGGCGGGGTGGGGGAATGGGAAAGGAAGCCGGACAAGTTAATACAAACTAGAAAATTCGACGAAAGAAATAAGACTTTGAGAATAAAAAAAAAAAAGATTAAAAAAGTCAATAGTGTTTAAATATATATTAGTGAAATATTACTTGATTTGCGCGAATGTTCCGCACCACAGTTCTCCTCAGTGCAATTAAAATACAAAGATCAATTAAGTTTGTTCTTATTGGCTTCTTTCTTATTTTATCTAGAAAATAATATTCAAGTTTGAGAAAATAATCGATTACAATTTTATCAATTTGCGCTTGTGCGACCGTACATTTTATTGCGATATTTTAATCTGGTAACGAACGAATTTTTTTTTTTGTTTCGTCAATTCACGCTCCCGAAGTTTTCGCGGAAACATCTCGCGGATTCGACTGTTAGTCCCCCCGGTTCGCACTTCGCTGAAACTTTCCTTCGAAATTCGTTTTTCCGCGCGTGGAAACGGCACTTGCGAAACAATTTCGATGCGATTGGAAACGGCGCGGGCGGGACTCGCTCGGGCGAACGAGATTACGCGCGCGAGAAACGGATTTTACAATTGCAAATTGTCAATCCGCACGGCAATCCGCGTCTTAATTAACAATTAGCCCCGCGCGCCTGACCAGTGGTGGGTTTCGTTCCGTGTGAGTTCGCCTTTTATGGAATAAAATCGCGCGCATCTGCCCTTACGTCCTTTCCCACCCTCTTTTTTCCTTCGCCGCGCGTCTCTTTTCAGATGCAAAAAGCGCGCGAATCGCGCGCGAATCTCGTTATCGGCGGCGATTCGAGGCGTACTCTTCAGACAGAGGCGCAAAATAAAATCGCGCAATCGAAGGGACGAAAGTCAAAAATGCGATTACGCGCCGTACGGACGCCTAAATCCCTTAAACTGCGCACGTTCTCTCCCTTCGGCTTCTGATTCGATGAAAATATATGTATTTCCGCAACGAGCCTTAATTATTTAAATACACAAGTCTTTGGCAAGATTTCTTTTTATTTTTGCCGGGCGGAAAGCTCGTCTGAAAAAAAAAAGCTGGAAACGTTTTTCATTTGTTCGCACTCATCGTTGGTTAAAATTAAAACCGGCATTTTTTTTTTTTAATTGGATGTACAGAATATAAGGAATAGAATATTAAAATGTATTAGGAAAATCTCACGGAATTTCACAAGTTTTGCCTGACATATTTTGTTTCTGAAAATCGCGTGATTTCGAAATATTTTATTGTTGAGTTTAAAATAAATCACTTGTATATTCTTTCTTTCGTTTAATGATGAATGACGTCGGAGAGAAGGGGTTTCGAAGAGGATTAAAGGAGGGTTTAAGAAAAAAGAGACGTACGCGCACGTGTCAGCGCAATTTAATTCTTTAATTGTTGTCAGTCGGATTCGAAATACACTAGTCGATCTTTATTATAATTATTATTGTATATACGTGGTACTCTTTCGAGAGATATAAACAATACATAATACAACGACGAAATAATGACAATATGCTGCCTCCTTTTGCATGTAACCGTCCTAAAAATTATACATACATTACAATCCGTCAGTGGGAACCGCGCTCGCAATTGAATCGCGTGTGAAACACATGTGTGCGAGTTGAAAATGAAAGCGACGATTTTTATACCCAGCGATCGAGTTTTTCCGGGGGATGAGACGAGGGAGAGGTTTCTTATCCTCGTTCTTTTCACGTTCCATTGTTACCCTTCGCGGTGAAGATTTCGCACTCCCATTATTGGAAGCGCAGAATTGCGCGCCGGCAGCTCGCTGAAAACTCAATAACAATATAGGTTGATTGTTGACGATCGAGCAGCCTGATCGCGAATGTTTGGAAACGCAATCAGAACGCGGCATCATCTTCTTAATAATCCTACAAAAACACTTATTATTTGTACAAATATTAAAACACATGACTGTACATTTACCGTTCAATTAAAGTGAAACATACCCATTGTAATCAACGAATATTACGTGTCCAAAAAAAAAATCGTGTTATTTTATCACGGAATTTCCGAGCGAAGTATTTGAAAACATTTTTTTTAATGATTTCAATAATTTTTTAAATTCAATTATTTCGCCTGGGACTTTTGAGGTTCTCTTTTTTTTCCAGGAAATATCTGTGTTAAATTTTCGAATCTAGATAATTTTTAAATATGTAAATTTTTCTAATTAAGAAATTTTTAATATATATTAACGTTTCCGGATATTCAGAAATTTCGTGAATAAATATTTTTCTATATTCTCAGACTGTTAATTCGTTAAAATATTTTTTATTTTCGAATTTCTCGATTCTCCCTTTCGATAACAATTATTTGCGACAGATTCTTTTTGGGCATCGATGTATACATAACACAAAATCTACTATGCTATGGAAGATCCTAATTGTTTCAATCCTCTCCCTTCGTCATCCCCCTGCTATCGTCGCCTTGTAACAATTTTATAATTAACACTAAACGCGTGATGGGTGGTGGTAGTGGTGGTGGTGATGGTGATGGTGGTGGTGGTGGTGATAGTGATGGTGACGGTGATGGTGGTGGTGAAGGTCCTCTAATACATCTAAGATGCACACCCATGCTTATTTAATGCTCCGTTAATTTAAATACGTATGCAGCACAGTAGACTATCATTTTTTTTTTCCTATTCGTTAATGCGCATGTTACATGTGGTAATGGTAATGCGTGAGTACGATTTTTTTTTTACTTTTTTTCCTCCTTTACTCTCTCGCTCCCCTCCCCCCTCGTTTCCTTCCACCCTGTTTCGAGTTTACAGACGGCCTCGTCGTGCGCGGGGGTCATCGATCCACTTGTAAGTCATCCCTCACCGCGATTTCCTCCCCCCTCCCCTTCTTAATCGAAGCGGGGTATCTCGCTTAATAATTCGACGTTTCCAAGTAGGGAAGTGCAACAGTTTTTCGAGCGGCGCGATGATCGATCATCGGTCGTCGATCGCGTCGCGCGCGCAGAAGCGCATCGACGAGGCCGGCAATCTTTTTTTTCCCCCCCCCTACCTTCCTCTCCTCCTTCGACGTGTCGCGTAAGAATTTCTGCGGGGTGCGAGACGAGATACATCCGGTCCTTCGTCCTGCCTGTTCGTTTTTCCTTTCTCTCCCTCTCTGCCTTTCAATCGCGAAACCGACGTAATCCCCGCGGGATCGAATTTCCTGCGCGTTTGTGGAAAACAACTTTTCCCACTAATTTCCATCGTTTGTGGTAACCGGAAATTGCAAATAAAACTCACCGAAATTACGGCGGTCACGACTCCTCCCCCGACTCCGGGGAGAATACGACGACGCGGGATTCAGCCTCTCTTTCTTTCCCCCTATCTTTCTCTTTTTCTTTTTAACGCTATCAGTCTTTTCAAACCGCCCAGCGATCGACAACGATCGCGAACGATGAATGCGAGTCGATCGGGAAAATGCTAATGAAGATGACGCTGACGATGACGATAATGATGATGATGATGACGACGATAATGATGCGGCTCGATGTGTCGTGAAAAATCGCGCGATCGGATAAGAAAACCGGTTCGGGAGAGAATCTCTTCCCCCCGAGGGAGGGGGGGGGGGAAGAGGAAAGGTTCCCACCGAGTAATGTCTCTTTTTAGGCCGACACGACGATTTTTACTTTGTTCCATCCTTTTTTTCCCGGGGGGAGGGGGGTGGGAGTACCTAGCGCGAGCCCCGATATCTCCGGTTTCTAATTCCTATACGTTTCTGATAGTAGAAAAGGATCCCGCGTGCCGGGTCGAAGCGACGATCGCGCGCCTTAATTAGTTAGGTCGTTATTTCGAGATGATCGGGAATCGGGATCAACGCGGTACTCACTCAATTTCGACCTCCCCCCGCCCCCCGCTCTCCTCTCCACCTCCGCACACATCTAAAATTCGCAGAAAATAGCGGAGCGGAGGAATTACGTACACGAAATAGCAGTAGGTAGTACGGTCGAGTCGATACGTGTGGCCGAACGATCGCGAGAAATAGAAACGTGGAAATAAATACCGGCGTATCCGAATCGATGGTGGTCGCGCGAACCTGGGGAACAGATTGGATGGAGCGTGAACGACGCGGAGAATCGCATAATCACCACATTTTTTCCTTGTGGCGAACTTTCGATAATAGCGCAAATGTCGTCGGTCGACAATTATCGCTGCAACGCGCGATTTAATTTTCCAGAAATTTGTAAAATTCAATTGTCACTTAATATACCGTGAGATTGAAAACACCCACACTCAGCGAGCGATTGTAACGGAAAAAAAAAACGGAAAAGTTCGCGTGATAATTTTATTCTCTCGAAATATTAATTTAATATTTATTACCACGTTAATTAATGTTACTCAAATTAACGTCGGGGTTGGGATCGCGAGAAAGAACGATGCGTGTAGGCGTATCGACTCCGCTTCCTGGCTAGGCAAAAAAAAAAGAAGCTCGATATCAAAGTTTAACCACGCGAGAGAGGAGCGTAAAAAAGTGGATCTTGCTCTTCCCCATCGGCATCACAGGCTAAGCCGCGGCGTCTACCGGTTCGATGGGAGTTCATCGAAGACAGGTATACGGCATACGCGAATAAAACTGTCGTGGTAACAATTGTACAGTTCCCTTCACGAGGACAACGGCGAAACAATCGCGAAACGAAGCTCCGTTCTCCGCACGTGGGTGCCCGAGATGTCCGAGAGGACAGAAGTTACGCGACGTTAGAGAAGTAGTTGAAAAAATTATCAAGGAGACAGTTGAAAAATTGTCGAGCGTAGAATCCTCGTTAGAAATTTATATTACAAGTCTCGCGCGGGATTTGTATATAGCAAAGGCGAGTGGTCGCGGGTCGACTATCCCGTATATAAGCCGCGTGAGGGATGCAAAACGTACTCGTACGGTTCCTACATTCGCGCGGGTAAAAACTCGAACTCGATTACACATCAGACCGAGAATGAAGGGAGCGTCGCTCCCTGCGAACGCGATTTTTTTGTACAAACGTGACGTCTTTCTTTTTTTTTTTTTTTTTTTGTTACGTGCTATGTAGGTGAGCACCTGCTGCCTGCGCGAGGCCCAACAATCGGATCCTTCCTCGGACGAAACGCAGAGCGGCGAGATAAACGATTAATTAATTATTAAAAATCTACTCCCCGGACTACCCTCATGCCGCACGGTGCGTGCTAATGTTATACTATTAACTGGACAAAAGTATTTCTTGGCTGTATGCCTCATTCTCTAGTTTTATGATTATTCATAATTGTATATAAAAATTCTATTCGATATTCTTTAGGTCTTTTTAAATATAAATATGGTATCTTTTTTCACAAAATGCACAGTTTAACTTTAAAGTGTGTATAATGATATAGAAATAAATAACAATGCAAAATATTTGCGCGCAACCAAGTGGAATACTTTTGTTCCACTAGATTACTGATTTAAACACGAGGTAAAATAAAGGCCTGATTTCCACATTTTGTAAATGTAAAAATAAAGACGCGAAATAATAAAATCAACTTGAAAATTTCGGAATATAAACATATACAGATATGTTATTTCAAATTGTTGTTTTTGTTCAAAAATTTTAGAAAGATAAAACTGAAATAAAATTTCATGATTCAAGTGTTATGAACAATAAATATAATTGTAACGATTTTTTAAGATAAAAATATGTATCTCTATATGTAAATTCCAAATTTGCATTTAGAAAAAAGTATAAAATTAAATAATACTAGCACTAAAAGAATAATGCCAAATATTTGCTTACAACTAAATGGAAGTACTTTTGTCCAACTAGATTTGGGATGTCCAATTATTACAAAGGAATTTTTTAACATCCCGTGAATCGGTGATCGAATCCATTATCGAGTCCAACTCTTTCCGCTTTTGTGCCGGTCGCTAAATAATCGGTCAGTACAGCCGGAAAGTAGACGTGACAACAAATCGATAGATGCTCTTCCGGTTGCAGCGTGACTTTTTAAACACTCTGTCGTCTTTTTTTAACCCCTTTATTGCCTATCGATTGATTGCATTTCGCAATCGTTCAAAATCCGCCCTTTCAATCGCGCACCTTTGGAACTGATGAATTGCCTGCCTCGCAGGCAATTTCGGGCATCAAGGGGCTCCAACCGCTAGTTTCCTATCAGTAACATAATAATATAACTGTATCGTATTGTCGCGGAATTAAATCGCGCAACGCTGTAGCTTAGGCGAATATATATCTACCAGCTTGCTTGGTGTGTGTGTGTGTGTGTGTGTGTGATGCGGCTCTCAACAACTCAATATTATATATTAAAATATGTAATATGCCTCTCTCTCTCTCTCTCTCGATAACACGTTGGCTGTCCTTAAAGATCTCAATATACTATATTTAATATATAATATCAACTTTCTCTCTAGCGTCGTCGTAATATCAAGTACAATCACTTAATAACTACAGCCGCGTGCTGTCTATTCGAAGAGACATCCGATTGTTAGGTCTGCGCGAGTGAATGCGTATAATACAGTGACGCGGAGGGTGCCTTAGTGTTGTCTCCACCCTTGCTCAAGGCCCGCCCTTTCCGCGTCGAAAGGGCCGGTTTTAATGTTACATAATTAATCCGACGGTGGTGTCGCGTCGTGACAAATTAGACCGTATCCTTGCACCTTATTTGTAACTTCTCTATATACGTAATTAAAAGTAATAGAGCTAGCGAATTGTATAATTCACAAAATTATCATTAGTCATCAAGCTTTAACACGGCTTGTGTTTATGGTAATTTTTCTTTTTTTTTTTATAAAAATCAATTTCTTATTTCAATTAATTTATAAACTTTTATTTTTCATCAAATCTCGTGTGAACTGCTTAATTACGAAATGTGGAATCTATGTCTCGTTAATACCACGTGGGAAAAGTCGAATTTGATTGAGAAAATTTAACTACCTCCCAATAATAGGGGGTGTTACGAGGGTAGATCCAGTGACACCACTGTCGGGTTAAGTGACAGACTATTGTGCATTTGTATAAATGCTACTCTTTTTTTCCTCACGCCGCCTCGGACGCGCGGGGGAGCTATCTCCCGCGCACATTCCGCTCGACGCGTGCGACGTTTTTTTTTTCTTACACCCTTAAAATCGTCGGGAACAGTCTTTTTTCTACATACGCCCTCCGAACGCTGCCGTCGCCACGTTTCTTCCTCGTCCATATCTCCGTGTGCTTCGTAGAAAATTATAAACGCTGGAGTTACAAACGCGGGAATAGTAGTGTACACGCACAAAGAGAATGAAAAAGCGGATATCAAAACCTCGGCCTAGCCGTCGATCAATCGATCGATCGATCGATGAATCCTGATCGCTATTTGTCTCGGCGCACGCACGCACACACTCGCTCGGTGCGCCCGGTGAGGCGGAAGATCTCGCGGTGCTCTGTCGAAGGCCGAAAAGTAAATTCTAAGACGACCTCGGGGAGGCTTCCGCGCCATGGAAACCCAAGGGTCTCGAGTGTCACACAACACGTATATATATATATAATATAATATGTACATTAAAACGCTCGATACACATTTACCTGCCGCGACAAATAGCTGCGGCGGGCAGCTATTAATCTCCGCTTCGAATTTCGCGATTCGAACCTGCGAGAAATTTATGCCGCGATTAACCCCGGAGTGCTACTGCGGGTGAATTTTACACCCTGAAGTGTGTTAATTCGTGCTCGGCACTCGAAAAAGAGTGTTTAACTTTCAGACATCGAAGCGTTTCACTTCCGTCTTCGTTTTTTTTTCTTTTTTTAAAGCGTAAAAAGGTTTTAGTTTTAAATGACGTGCTTAGGATTCGGTATTTTAAATCTGAACCTCCGAAAGACCGAGACGGAAATGAGTATCTCTTAAGATTGAACACCTCTCTTCCGAGCGGGTACGCAGTTTCGTTATTAAAATTTTCGCTAGCTAAAGCAACATCTTACATCAGCTTCGCTTACACTTTTGTTTCACATAAAAATACGTGCGTCGGCCCTAAACAGCTAATTGTTCTAACAGCTTGCAATCTACCAGGGTAGAAAAAACGGTATTGTAAAAGTTCTCAAAGGTGTAAAAACAATTCGAAATATCGTCGTGTGAGAAAAATACGAGCAGCACTCCGGAGTTAATATGCAATAATTGCGTGCGTCGATCAGTCTCCTCGTCGGCGTCGACGGAGGGGGGGGGGGGAGGTGGGGGGCGTCGGCTCGGACGTCCAAGACGTGCGACTAGCTCGTAGGATTTTTGCACAGCTACGGTGTAGTATCAAAATTCATAGAAACGATGAGGTCACTCGTTGCACATGCTCCTTCAACTTTGTGAGTATGCAGTATAAAATTCTACAAAAAACACCGAAAGAGTGTTGCGCGCCGCCGCCGAGGAGACGGACGTCGTTTGTCTCGTCGCCGTCGCGATGTATAATATTTTTATATTAATCCTCTCCTTGGGAAAGGGAATTTTTTGGGGGGGAGGGGGAGACACTCGAGCGCACGCGAGACTTCTTGCCGCGGTCGTCGGGATCGTTCGTTGCCTCGATCGTAGAAATGCCATAGGGACGCAACGTCGTTTGGTTCGAGTAATTTCGAGTAACAATTTCCACGCTACTCCGTTATACAATGTAATTTCCGTCACGTCGGTGACGACCTCCTAATTTTAGTTTACCTCGCGTGTAAATCTTTTTTTTTTTTTTTAATAATAAAAGGGTTTACCGATTATACTCTCTAAATAGGAATCAATCGAGGTTTTCAAAGGCCAAAACCTCTACTCTAATTTGATTTTCCGAAGTGTCTCGAATTTAGGCACGTTTGAAATTCTCTCGGAGCACCCTTTCGACCTTTAGAAAATTTAGAAAGGTGGGGAACCCAAAGGACTGAAATGGGGCGCGCTCTCAGCGATGGCGCTCCGCCGCGCGGATACATAACTCCGTGCAACGAGTCCCCGACGAGATCGATCGACCTCGAGATCGCGCCGTGTCGCTTGCCACAAATGGTCCAAAGTCTTCTAAAGGATCGCCGCCTACTTGTAACCGCAACGGCGCTTACTAAAATCACGCTGTGTTTGTTTATCACGAGCGCAACGGATCTGCTAGCCAGTCCGAGCGAGCGATAAGCTCGAAGGTTTCCTTTCTTCCCTCGCACACCTCGACCGGCGGGAGAGAGAGATAGAGAGAGAGAGAGAGAGAGACAACTCGTTCAGTCAGCTCATTCGAGTGCAATTTCACACAGTCTCTCTTTAACTCGCGTGACAATGCGTAACGCCGACATCCGCGCCGAGATGGAAATGATCGCATGAAGTTTGCCACTGGAACTGGTACGGTCCGGATTATTAACTCGGCGAGCAAAAAGAAAAAAGAAAAGCGAAAACGAAAGGCGAAGATCAAAGTACAAAGGATCGTGCAAAAGAAAAATAAATTGTTCATCCGCGCTGCTCTGTCTGGAGATTCGTCTGCATCGTGTATTTTGAAAAATAAGGACAATATATTTCAGATAATGTGTCTTACGAGCTAAAAGAAAAATGTACAACAATTCAAACGAGGAAGAGATACGCGCGGTTAATATAAGAATAAATTAAACGGTTCTTATCTCGCATGATTTTGTCCGTTCTCTTAAATTCTAGCAAGAGGCGAAGGATGCAAATTTTCTAGAGACGCGTTTCAAAAAGGAAAGGGAAGCAGTTTACATTATATCGAGCAACTAAAATAATTATCGAGCTGCTTTCGAGTAATGCCGTCGTGTTTGCCCCCAACATTTGCATATTATACAGAGGCTGGCTAGATAAGAATCTTTGTAGGAAATGTCAACGCGACGATATATAAAAGACACTGTACAAAAGAAGTTAGAGCGGAATGAAGGCCACTTCTCCACAGGCTCACACCAGCATTTCCATTTCTAGGTATCACGCGGACGATCCGGTCTTCTCTCCGGAGAGTTTCTCTCTGCGCACAATATTCCCCTCGAGAATGTCGCCACGGAATAAAATGAATTACGTGATAGAATAATGCTTTTTACACGGCCGTCTGATCGATGACGATCGTCCACCTCAACTGGAGATCAATTGAACTCGTCATGCGATTAACGGTCAATGATAATAGAAATTCAATTCGACGATTGATGTTGAGATATAGAGATTTGATAGTTATGTCGTAAAAATATGTAATATTTAAGTGGATCAAAGAATTGGAATTGCAAAATTTTAAAGTTTTAGAATAATTACACGTGTCGCATATGTCGAATAGTAAAAGAACGAAGAATCAATGCAGCCGTAGTGCTTTCTCGAATTTTTTTTTTTATTAAACAACACAATGTAATGTGTTTTGATCTTTTCAGATTATTAATTTCATTTATTTTTTTAAGAAATTTCAAAAAAAAAATAGAAGAAAGAAACCTGATCTCGAACAGTAAAGAAGAGAAAGAAAAATCTTTGACTTCCATTTACATTTTTTTAATGTTACATGTTACTTTCTTTTTACGACATCAAATTCTATATCTAAATGTCGAGTTTTTTTAAATTCGCGATATGTCGCCCTGTATAAATTGCGTATTGTAAATTACGCTTTTTTATTCTGTATGATGATAATAATAATAATAATAATAATGATAATAATACACTATGTATAAATAGATAAATCGGGCTGTTTAACGTCAACCAGTGACTTTTTTGAACTTTTGTTCTATTTCCGGTTGAGGTTGATAAAATAATCTACATTCTAGATTTCGCGGGCGGACGATTGTCGCCGGTCTTCCTAAGCGGAGAGCAGCCATTGTTCCATCGCGCATTTATGTCTGTGATCAACTGTCGTAATATTACTTTAAGAAATAGAGAACAGGGATATATATATTTTATATCTATAATATATATACCGGCTAATTAATATGCCTTGTAACCATCGAATAACGTTAACACGTCAAACACACACGCACTTTCTCTCTCTTTTTCTCTTTCGCACACACATACACTCACGCATGCTCGCTATTGCGCTTCCCGCACATGTTCATGGGCTCGACGTACATTGGTCTCGCTGCTCGCTAATTGTATCCATGTAACTATGTCATATAGCAATAATAATGGCTCTAAGGCCGCTGATCGACCGCGGATTGCGTTCCAGGACGAAACGTCGACTGTAGGTGGAGACCCACCGTTATTACGTCACGTGAGCTCGTATCTTATTATATTGCACCGTAAATAGCAATAATGAAGCGTTAGTGTTAGTATTAGCATTGATTGTTAATCATTGGTGTTTGCTTCATAGAGTTTCCCCTCATGCTTTATTTATTCTTACAATGTTTTATTTCTTCGCACTTATTTAGCGCGATCATATATATATATATTTTTTTTTATTCTATAAATTATTACACCATGTAAATATCACGCTTCTCTAAAATAAAATGTACAAAATAGTATACGCGTGCGCGTGTATAAAAAAGGTAGAATGTAAAAAATAAAATATAGCTTTCTAATTATTTTCTACTTAAAAATAAGCCATACTTTTCTAAAAATTCTCCCTTCAAAAGAGAGTCGAAACGATTTAAATTAAATAATATTCTCTTTCTTCTTCTCACCTTGTCCAGATATGTAAAAAAAAAAAATCCAGCGTAGTCGCGCGTAGTCCATTCGACGACGTAATACCACCGTGGTGAGACATGAGCTCGCGTGTGCACGATGGCGATGCGTCTCCACCTCGACGCGCGCTCTCGCTCGCACTTTTGCGTACACAGGATTCACGGGTACCTCAGAAGAGTTGAAAATGGATTTCCCTAAGATTCACATACGTTGCAACAGTGCAGTAGCTCGTATAATAAATCGGCATCCTTGTGCCACATCCACAGCCTCAGAAGTTTACATTAGTACAGTCATATGTTAAATTCTACGTCAGTGTGTCGCCAATGTGTGTATATATACATATATATGTGTGTATATATAATATATATATTTATATATAATATATTCATTCATTTATATGTTCATGTCTCTCTTTAAATATATTTATAATGATCGCACGCACGAGTGCGCGACAATTGGTGGGCATCCAAGTATTATAAAGAAGCAAGTGCAACTGTCTTTCTTGCAATGGTAACGGGATTATTAACTGTTATAATATTTCTCCATTAATAGAAGTATATATACATACAAAGATTTTTTTCTTTTAAATTGAATGCCATTTCTCCGGAAATCGTAAGGCTTTTCTTTGTGCATTAGCGAATTTAAATCTGCTAAATAATTGCAGCAGTTGACGAGTAGACTATCACCATCGTAAATACGATAATTATCAAGAAAGTCTCAATTATTATAATAATTATCGAATATACGATGCTCTGTGTTAAAATTGTCTGTTGTTACACCAAAAAGGAAACAAATACATAAAATTAATTATATTATAAATATATATTTATAATATATATAAAATAAATATTATAATTAACTAATATATAAAATTAATTAATTATATAGTCATATTATAAATATATATTCTACTATATTTAATTTTATACATATATATATATATATATATATATATATATATACACATAAATATTTCCACGAATTATCAAGTTGCATAAAAATCATGGATAATTCTTTTAAGTTGCTTTATAGACGCTTCTTCGCCTTTACTTATTTATAATACTTACATAGACACACCTAACTTATTCTTAGCACAGTACTTTGCGATGATCGGTATACGCTCGCGCTTTTGCCGCCGCTAATACCATCTTAAAATATATCTTAGAGGGTATGTGTAAACGTGTAAACGTGCGTATATGTGTGCCGTGTTTATAATATATTTATACGCAGACATATATATATATATATATATATATATATATATATGAATGTATATATTAATTTAGAATTGTGCAATAAAGGTATTAGAGCCATTAGTGCGACTACTCTGCTGCGGATGTGGTTAGACGTCGCTTTCTCTCTCCCTCTCTCTCTTTCTCTCTCTCTCACTCTCGCTTCTTTCTCTCATTCTCTTTCTTGCTGATAACTATTATCGTATATCAAGATTGCAGATGTGTGAATCATCTACAAGTGCGCTCTCGCGTTTGCCGGATCTACTCTGTGGACACGATGACTTGTTCGCCGCCTCTCTTCCCTCGCTATCGTAGCTTTATTTTCCCGACGATGGGGTTCTCGGACTCCGATAAAAATGCGTCAAGGTCGGCTTCCTCAAGGTCGGCCGGAGCTTCTCTCGCAGTTCATGTATACTTAATCGAACTATGCCAAAGACGTTTCGATTATACCATCTTAAGCACGCTCCTTTGAGCTCGACCCCTTTCTCTTTTCCCGGCTATTTAAAGTTTGTGCCGTTATAACGCGCCGCGTTACAAACGGCGCGGTAGAGAAAGGAGTTCCCTTGTCGTCAAAAATAAGGCAGAAGGATCATTCGCGCGTTATTTTGGCGAGTGTTATCGGGATCAGTTTGTTTATCCGGCTCCATCTTTCTTTTCCCCGCTTCGAACCTGGCCTTCCAATCTGCTCGTTGTATTAGCGTTATTTGTCCTCACTCGCGGAGGTTCTCTTCGCGGCGCAACGTACCGTTGTTTTCTCGTTCCTCCACTTGTTGATCCGTCAATCCGCTCGTTCATTTCATCATCGGTCCGTCAGTCATCCAGCTGCCACTCTATGTACATCTTCGCTCTAATATTTCTATCTCAAGTAAATCAATATACACTTTTCCCTCGTATTCCAACTTGAAAGCTGCCTGTTTCTATCACCCTGGCTCACGTTCAGCTGCCACGTCCGTCCGATTAACTCGACGTAGTTAAAACTTCCTTCCTCTCCCGAGATTCTCTTCCTTCAGATTCTTCCTAATCATAATATGGACGTCTGTTTCCAATGATAAAGCGTAATACCTGATCCGCTCTTCCGATACCATCCTTCGGAAGTGGCGCGTATCTCGCGTGGTTTTTCAATATCTAATAATACTTTCGCGCGTACACTTTCGACATCCCCGAAAGAACACTCGAGTGCTCTCCTCTTTCTATCTCATCAACAATTCCCTAAATCTCTGTACCTCCCTCGTTTTCCATATAATCGCTACATTCTCGATATCCCTGCTTTAACACCCTGCGACAAGCGTTTCCCTTAAAACTCGCCTACCATCCATCTAAATCAACTACGATGTCACCACTTGGCGATTTCGATTTTTCGCGAGCCTCGAACGAAGATATGAGCCCAAATACTATAAATTAACGGATGCTATTCGCCTTGCGTCTGCTCTCTTATGTCATCGAACAAAGACATCCGGATTTTAAGCGTCTTAAGAGGTCTTCCGCAGATCTCTCTCTCTCGTTCACCTTCAACTGCTCCGGGATCCTCACGAAGGAGTCATTTTGCATCTCCTGGTGCGGTGCGGGTGGGGGGGGGGAGGGGATACGAGGACACGATCCTCCTTGTTCTACACCTCCGCTACATGGACAGGCCGCTCGGAGTCAGAGGCGGCGGTCGCTCGACGCGGTCCTGGGACGCGACGAGGCCGTGGTTCCTGGCGAGGTCCTCCTGGCGGTCCCGCGTAGGACCCGCTCCTAGGACCCGTTATACCCAGGAGTCGCCGGCGGCAGTGGCGTTCGAGCTCGGCGGCGGCACTTGGTTCGCCACCGTCGCTGCCACCGACGTGGTGACGGTGCCGTCTGGTACCATCCCAACGCCATCCGGTACCCACTGACCGCCACCACCGCCTGGTCCAGCTATGCCACCGCCGCCGCCGCCGCCGCCCCCGGGTATCACGGCGCCACCGCCGGCCTGACCACCCTGGCCCACCCCCAGCTCGTACTGCCGCTTCTTTTTCTTCTCCAAGTTAACTTGCGCGTAGAGCGGCTCACCGGGTTTCGGTTGCTGCAACACACACACAAGCCAACGGTTAGCCAACTGGTGGTCTCGCGCGTCTCTCTTGCGAAGGGGGGTGGGCGAGGGTGGGGGGAGAACCGCGCGGCACGGCGCCTCGAGCCTTCGGACGCTGAAAGAAGCTTATAGACAGTTTGGGGTGATATTTTATGTACCCTCGATCGTCCGTCTATTTTCGTAGATTGGAACGATAACGGTTCACAAAAATGGATATTAGATCGTTGCGTGAAACAGCATTATTCTTCCACATATAATTTATGAAAAAAAAAAAAAAACACGCTTTAATATTGAATAAATTATTAGCTGCATTGTAATTTTTGTTTGTATCTCACAAAAAAAAAGTGTTATAATTTTCAAGATATTAAAATATTTTATTTCTGTTTCCATTTCTAAGTATTTAAAAACTCTAACATCTTCAAATTAAAACACTTTTTTTCAGTAATACGATTTGGACTTATTTTCGGTATTTTTAGGCGATCGAGAGTACACTGCAACGTGCAGGCAAAACCACGAGAAGTAAATGTGATATGTTTGGCCTTTATTTGTAATCAGGTATATAGGCTATCTAATATACATATTTTCAAGTAATTGTTCCTTTCTTTTTATTACATTGCGTTTTAGTATTCGGCTAAATACAGAATATATAAATATTCCGACGTGAGAGTAATTCGTAGCTGAGATACACATAATATATAAAGACGCATATGAAATCGCGTGTGTTGTGTGTGTGTGTGTGTGTATGTGTGTGTGTATACGTGTGTACAAGTGCTACAAAATTATATATAATAACATTTAACTTATGCAGGTACCTGCTGTCTGTGTGCAGGACGTGAAATAAAATTCTACACTATTGTGTTCTTCATTGTCTCACGTTATGAAAATTAAATAATGAAAGTTCTCCATTATAGAAAGGTCTCGAATTTATATTTCCTACATCGTTAGCGAGCAATGAATAATTTGAACGTGATTCTCCATTAAGCTTTGTATATATATTCGACATTGGTATTGTCTTTAAAATAAATTTTCATGAAGCGGCGTAACCAAAGGGATAATAATTTTATGCGTCGTATATATGGCGTGCGAATATTAATTATATTCTGCATATTGTAATTAACGTATACAAGATTAATATAATAATTTCCCTAAGCTTATATACAAAATCGGGTATACAGTACAGACTATAGGCTACGTAATAATTTATTTGTAAATGCTCGCGTTATACCTTGCTAATAAAATATAAACTAAACTTTGCGGAGGGCACTGGGAAAATGTTGCAGGAAACCGAAATCGCTTCCTCCTAGCTCGATACAAATGTTCCTTTTCGATTAATTAATCGTTATGAAATCACCTATTCTTATCTTACGCTAAAAGTTAAAATAACTGCCATCGTTAGTTAGAGACGGTGTGAGGGGTGTTCGTTTAGGCAGTGATCTCGTAGCTCCTCATTGTTAGTGTAAATTTGTGCGCTATTCACGAAGACAGAGGTGTACAACACACGATGCGAATACTTTGAGTATTTTCGCTTAGACCTAAAGTTGTCCATAGCAACACGCGCGCGGTGCGGTTTCTAAGATTACGTTACTCAAAACAAAAGTGTTTGATTTTAAGATATTAAAGTGTTGCATTTCCGTTTTTTTCACTAGAACATTTAAAGTTGTTAAAGATTTTTGTTTTAAATATTTTAACGTTTTAATAAATCAAAACGAAATTTGAAACGAAAACATTGTCAAGTGTTTAACAAAACGGAAATAAAACATTTTAATATCGTAAAATTAAACACTTCTCTTTTTTGAGTGATACGCGCGAAAAATCCTCCTTTCGCGCGATTAAATTAGTAAATTAGAAAATCGTTATGAAAATCGTGCAAAAAGTTTCAAGGATTCAGAAAATAATTACGCAGCGTTTTATTAAAAAGTAAAGAAATTTGGTCCAGTTTCGTGCGGTAATTTTTGTGTACATTTACGTGTATTCTCGTACAACCAGAGATCGCATTAATGAGCGCGCGTATTTTATATATATGTTAACTAATTTTAACTTTTAACTTGAATGTATAGTCACATTTATTAGAAACGTTCGCCGGAGTTTAGAAAATCTTCCTTCTAGTGCACACAATATTTTCTCTTGCCTCTACCTAACGAAAATTTGGTTTTTTCGCGAAAAAAATAGAAATCTTACAAGATCGTTCAAACGTGGGAAGACAATTATCAAATTATATAAATTATTAGATTATGTACGATGGCGTTTATCACGCAAATTACAATAGTAATTTCACGTATCTTCAGTTGAAAGTTACGGAGTGACGCTTGTCCGTTTTGGCACAATCAATTGCACCAAAAGCGACGTCGATCGTCCTACGTAACTACCTCTGTCGTATTTGGATTACTTTGCGAGAGTCTAGGTAAAGTTAAACACTAACCACTAAAGTTAAATGCAATTGTTTGCTGACGTACGATCCATCTGGTATGTTCAAGTCATGTCGAAAGGCTACAATTCTTTTAGATTTTATTCTGCATAACAACGCGAGTATTAAAAAATTACAATAGCAACGAATAGTCAAGTTTTATTAATGGGACAAAATTTCGTCGGTCTTAAGAAAGAAAGAAGTTGAGAAAGAAACAAATAATCAATTTTTAATAAAGTAATTAACCTTTTTAAAAGTAATTTTTGGTGAAACCGATTTAATTTAAATAGTTAAAGTTCTCGGAATGTAGAAAAAAATTATGTCATTTATATAAGTTATTAAAGTTGAAGTAATAAATTTTTAATCAATCAAATTTTAATCAATTAATTTACTTTCCTACTCACATATGAGTAATTTTTTGAAAAAGAATTTAACATGTAGAATTTAAACATATAGATTGATGAAACAATTGAATTTAAACAAATCATAACAAATAAACATAGAGCGAAATATCTAAAATATGGAAGAGAAATTTGTTTAATTTGTAGTATATCATGAAGATACGGAATAATTCGACGTGAAAACGTAGAATTTTTTAATCATTGTTTTCAAACGTTTGCTTTTTTTCTTATTAAGTGAAATTAATTAAATATTAGTGAATCTTTTCGTAAGACCAACGGCTCAGATTGCATATAACATGTACATGTGATTTCTTTCCTTACGCTTTTCTCATCCTATGGTGTGTCCACGCAGCGTGTATTTATCTAATGATGCTATTAGTTATTATTACTTACTGATTGATATATAGTAGGTCGACCGACATTATTCGAATTCATGTTCGCTCGCTGAATCGTTCGATCCTCGTATCTCGTACTTCCCTGGCTCGCCATCGGTCGATTCAGAGTACTGCAATCGTAGCTGCATTTTAACGTAGAATCAAGTTGTGAAATTGGTAGAAATAGAGTGAGGACTCCGCATAATAAATAATGAGAACTAAAAAAATTCACGCGACAAACCAAGTAAACCATAAACGAAAAGATAAGCGGAGTCCTAGAAATCAAAGTACCAGAAAAAAACATTATAAACCGTATAGGAAAAGAAAACAAACAAATTTCATTTAATGCCGATAACGTAATGATAATACTTCAATTTTACTTCAATATTATGATAAATAAATAAAAATTAAAACCCAAAGAAATCAAATTTATTTAAAATTTATTTAAAATTACAGAAAGATATAATAATGAAAAATTAACTGAAAATGCTCTATTACCTATATTTGTAAAAAATCTTTTAATTACAAACGTATTGAATTTGATAATTAATAGTCATCTCGATATTTCAATTATCCATTATTGCGGCAGCCTGTCGACCACCTCTACATATCTAGTATATCTAATTTTATTCATTAGCTCCGCTTATAAGCGATAATTACCTGTTAGCGTTGTTGGGTGAATTAGGCCCTGAATTCCTGGCGGCGACGGTTTTCGTGACGAAGTCTTGCTCTTTCCAGCCGTGCTTCTTATACACATCTCGCAACTCTTGATGCTGCCACATAGTGAATAGTACTTGTCCTAAAAATAAAAAAGCAAATAGAATAATGTCTTTCCGAGATGTATATATATAAAATATTATTCTACAATATGTGTGTGTGTGTGTGTGTGTGTGTGTGTGTGTGTGTGTGTGTGTGTGTGTGTGTGTCTATATATATACACACACACATATACATAGAATAATATTATATAACACAATTAAACACAAACCGGCTTTATAGTTTCACGATAAATATTATCGGATAATTATATCGTTCTAAATCTGATCCAATCTCAAGATGTTACCTGCAAATTTAAGAACGCGCGGCGTGTATTTCTGGCGTTGCCTGGTGATGTTCATCAGTCTCTCGACACCGCCGGCGTCGAGCAACGACCGCGAGAATTCGGCGTTCTTCTTGATGACCTCGTTTAGAGTCGCGAGCACTGCGGCGATCGTGTCGTCGCTCGTGCCCTGATCGTGCTGATTATTTCCAGACGGTAGCTTCTGGATGAGATCCCTCATCGCGTATTTGCCTATTAGCTCCTTATTGCGTTGGTCTATCGCCAAGTTCCTGAGCGCGGTTGCGACCGCGCAGACTACTCGATCCACCTAGTTGCAGAAAATACATTTATGATTACCATGTTAAATTTTACTTATTTTGAAGAGTAAATGTGTATTAAAAATATTAGCTTTATCAAAAAATTTAACAGAATGTATAAAACTTAAAATATAAATATCAGAAATAAAGAAAGATAAACGAGAAAAATTAAAGTATATTTACTTAAAAATAAATTTATTTCAACTAGAAACAGTTTTTCTCTCAATGTTTTCTCAATATGTATGATATTCTGAAAGATATTTTTTCAATATTTACTCCAGTAAAATATGATTTATATTTTATCTACTCTAACATGTATCTTTTTTTCACAAATATAGTTGAAATTAATATGTATAAAATATAAAATTAGATACCAGAATTTTTTAAATAAATATTCTAACTAAAATATATAAAAAAATAAGTATCAATTTTTGACAGCAATACCTCATACAACGTAATAAAGAAAACAATGACAAACATTTGCTTGTGTTTGCAAAGCAATGTAGTAATAACTATGCTTGAAAACTAGTAAAATTAAAGTACTAGTATAAAGAAAATTTTTTGCCGATTTGATTAAAATACATTTTTTTTAAATATACACTTCAATTTTGTCAGTTTTTTTATTTGGTTATTCTTATATTGAAATTAGATTGACATTAAATAAATTTATTAATACAGCTTAAATATACTCAATTTAATTTTCTAGTCTTTTATTTTAATATTAGGGATATTTTATAATATGAAAAAGTAATCTATTTTTGAGAATATAAAATTGCTGCACATTCTTTTATTACTATTTATTAAAAGTATATTCTCTTATATTTTTTTATTCTTGTATGTTTTTACACATTTACTTATACTTATATCTTATATTTAGTAAATATCTAAAAATCTTATGACTAAATGTTAATTAATTTTTGTTTCCTAAATTGAAAAACAAGTCAGCTAACGATTTCCAACTACTGAAGCTATCAGTTTTAATTTTTGTACATGTAAAATACATGTCTGTTTATCCTATAAACTGGGATAAATAAAAAATATTGCAAATTATTAATTATTATTACGGCGCGGTTTTAAACAGTAAATCGATTTATAAACAAACAAAATCAATTGAATTTAACATCTATGAAAAAAATAATTAATTTATAAATATCGTAATAATCTTGATTCATGCGATAAATAGATATGTAATTTTCACATATGCAAAAGTTGAATTCGATAGTTTGTTGTTTTTGAAAAATCATGTTAAGTGACTTGAACAATGTATTTACTTTTAAATTCACAAAACATAAAGCTAATAAGCATTTAGTCATACCAACATTTGTAAGTATTTAATAAATATTAATGTTTCTTTTAATTTCTAAAGATGGAGAAATTCTTTCACATTCTAGGCAAGAATATTCCTTTAATGTTTTTTTTATTTATAATTTAGTTCAATACGTTTATTTACAGTTCCAAGTTACCTACGTTTACGAACTGATTAAATATTTGACATCTCGTAATTACCTCCATTCTCAAGAGCTCCACTAATATAGGGAGACCCTTTTCTTTGCGTACAGCTGCGCGGATCTCGATACTTGGCTGCCAGTAACAGGCAGCAAGATTTTGCAGGGCTCCGGCGGCGGCCTCGAGCGTTTCCGGATTTGAACACGTTTGCAGCAGGCTGAGATACGACTGGACCACTTCCGGCTGCCAGAGCAATTCCATTCCCCTGACCGGTTCGGTTCGAGGACTCGTCGTACGTGACGCGGTCGTTTCCTTTTGGACCGGTTGGCCGTCTTTCTTCTTCTTGCTCCCGCCGAAACAACCCAGATTCTCACCTATAGACAGAATAACCGAGGATCCGTATTAATACCAGGGATCAGCATTGAGTAAATAAGAGACGGACGTGACATTAATTTTTATTTAAGATTTAGAATTGACTCAGATTGGTTTGTGTATGTCCAATTATCGAATCATTTTGTGTGAGATTCCTTATTCCGCGATATTGCAGCAGTGTTGACGAAACATCAACTCGCGTAATCGTGTTTCCTAAGGCGCCTGTTACACACTGTTCTAAAATTTTCTAACTAACCTGCTAAATTAAATGGACTATTTGTCTACGCAATAAACGAAATTAGAAAAGAAACTGTAAACTATATATGCCATACTCTGCAGCAAGCTCGTTGAATTTATATCGGTCAATTTTGTATTCGAGTTTTAGCAATTTTGCAAAGTGGACAGTATACAGAAGTTATGGATCATCACTTGAAAACGTAGCGGTTACAAAAAACGTCAAGTAAAAAGAAAAAGAAAAATAATCGCTACAGGAAAAACATAAACTCATGTACGTGTCGACTTATGATCTGGCAAGACAGGGCATGCAATAATAACTATGCCATCAAACGGAAAAACTAATTTATCAAATGGAATTGCAAGAGGGAGCTTACCTTGACATAAACTGTATGCTAAAAAGATTGAAACACAGTTTAATCCATGCTGAACTAGGATTCGTAAAAAATCTGTGTGATTCGTCAACGGAATCCCGAGATAAATCAAAAGAAGAGAGAGAACTGTTCGACTAGGACATACGTGTAATTAACTATTGTCTAAAAAACAAAGGCAGAAAAAGAGGGGAGGGAGAGAGAGAGAGAGAGAGTAAGAGACGGAACTCAATATACAGAGGTATACAAATCAAGTATACGGAATCGTCATCGTGTATGTACATTTCTGGACACACCGTGTATACATATCCGTCTTGAAACCAGTAGAAGGCAAATAAATCAAAATCAGAAGACAGTCAAAGAATGAATTAGTTGTGGAAAGATTCTGGAACAGTATACAGTTATCTATCTACGGCAAACCACATCTACTCTTTAATTGCAACGTTTCGCTATCGCCACTTTTCTAAGTACGTTATTTACGGTTTTACGGAGCGATACAAATTTCGTCCTTTCACGCCATCTCGCCTGGGTAAACCCCCAGCCCCCGGAAGTTTTAATCAAATTTAATACGCTACGTAAACTAACTATCTACATGAACTACCGACTACGCGCCGTAAAATATCAGCGACTCTCCGCGTCCGTGAAACACGGCGCCGCGCGAGCGGTAGAATTAATGGTACAGTTTCATTCAGGCCAATGTTGTGCTTATTCCGGGCAAATGTAATCGTAAATGTTTTAAACGACTCGCGCATAAATATTTTAGGCGGCTTTTATAATGGGAAAACCAGAACTCTCTCGATAAATTGGTGGAAATTGATTTAAAAAAATCAGATTCCACTCCACCGGGAGCGGAAAATAATTATGAACGTGTACCCAAATAAGAGAGAAAGAGAGATCCTCGTCTGAATTTTTAGCGTGAGATAATTAACTGTTTTTTAAGGCCGCGTCGCGATAGTTTCGCACAATGGCTGGAAAAGTGTCTGCAACAGGGAGGTTGCGTGCCCCCCTCCGATCTAATTTCATGGTTGGTTTAAGGGGTGAATCATTTACCTCCTCTCCTCACTTGTTCTTCCCAATCTTCACATACAAACACTCCACACATACACACACGCGCGCGCGCGTACACGCTCCGCGGCTACATGCATACCGAGGGGACTCGTGCATGCTGCGGGAAAACATTCTCTCGTTCCAAAAGCACAACGCTCGAGATGTCCCTCTATATCTTCGCAATTTATTTTTTTTTTCTCGTTAAAGAACGCTATTACGTACTACACACGTTGCACCGGTTATCTATGCAAACTTACTTCTATTGCAAAATAATTTAACGATTGTACGGTTGTCTGTACACGCGGAATTTACAGCGGTTTGATTCTTCAAGAACTCGTGAAAATTATTTCTAATTCAATTTAACTGAGCTTGGTCTGATTGACGGGCATAAAAACGCTTCCCGGGTTCTACAATTTCCACAATTTTGTATTACAATTAAAATCTTCGCGAAATATTTTTGCCCATGTTTTTATGCAATAATTAGTCGCGAAAAAGATAAACAAGAAAAAAGTGGAAATAAATAAAAATGAGGTAAACGCGAGACATTAAAACTGCGGTATTTGGGTGTGCGTCAAAATTCCACTTTTATATCCTTCAATCGGATTAAACGCGGCTTCAATTTAAGTTAGATTAATTTTCTTGAGTTCTTTTTCTCCTTCCTCTCCCTCGAAAAGGGTAGAAGGACATCTAGGACCGCTGTCGCGCGCATCACAGCCAACGAGAAGTTTTCTCCGCCATATTTCCTGTGGGCTCACCTTTCGCGGGCGCGGTGACTCTGTTCTGTACCGTGGACTGGATCGGATGTTTGTCGTAGTTGGGATCCTCCACCTCCTGGCAGCGGTAGCTCAGGTTCCTCAGGATGCACACACAGTTCTCGACGATCTTATTGCAAATGTTGGACTTCTCGATCCCCGAGCGCATCACGTAGAGCAGCGCGTCGACGAGGCCCTCGCACTCGCGCAGGCTCTTCCGCGCGTACTCGCCCGCGCTCGACACGTTTCTCAAGACGCCGGACGCATTCCTGAACACGGTGGACCAGCAGGTCTCGCCGCTCGACGAGCTCGGGTTCCAGCCGCTGTGAGGTATTATTATGTTGCTCACCACCATCGTCACGCCGTCGTCGAGGATCGACCTCTTCAGGTCCTGAAAATCGCGCGTTAAAATCATCGGAAGAAATTGGAAGGAAAAAAAACCAATGATTTTATAGAAAGCTCCCTACACCCCGTCTGTCTCTTTCATTCGTAAACCTTTCCTCGTAAAATGACTTCGAAAATTAACTCCGAAAATATTGGATACGGTATTTGACCCTTCGACACATACATTTTTTTTCTTACATACGAATATGTTAACACTTTCTAAGAATTAAAATACAAAATATTTCATTGCTTCTAAGGGTTAAGAAATTACTCTGTGTATAAACGAATAGATTTGAACGCGAGTATCTGAGCGTGCTCCTAATCTCCTTAGCAATTTTGCACTTCCACTCACTTCACAGGAGGACAGGTTCCACAGCACCCCCGTGACCAGTTCCTTGACCACCGCGTCGGACGTCCGTCGCAGCAGATTGATGAGGGCCGGCACGCCACCCGCGTTCTTGATCGCGCGCTTGTTCTCGTCGTTCTGCCGGCCGTACGACAGATTCCGCAGCGCACCGCACGCGTTCGAGTGCACGTCCGGATTGTCGTGGTCGAGCAGCTGCACCAGCGGCGGTATGCCGCCGAGGCTGCGCGTCTTCTGCTTGTTCGGGTCGTCCATGTAGCATAGGTGCTGCAGGTACGCGGCCGCGTTCGCCTTGATGATGTTGTTCGGGTTGCTCAGGAAGCCGATCACCTCGGACAAATTCGGGTCGCGCCAGCGCATGGACTTCTGGTCGTCGTCGAGCGGGCTCGCCATGCCGGGCACCACTGGGTGACGCGACTGTAACCGCTGCAGGTGCACCTCGTCCTCGAAGATACCAGGCGGCACGGCCGACGTGAGCGGCACGCCCGGATGCCCCTCCTCGTAGCCGGGCACGTCGCTCGGCACCGGTCCGACTCCCACGGCGGGCCCGTACCCCACGGGCCCGTACGGCGACGGGGACACGTAGCCGTAGGCCACCTTGCTCTCGTCTGAAACGGGACGTGCCATCGATTACCAAATCCTAACGCCACGATCTCCAACGTCGTTCTTATCGAACGACAAGCGACTTGAAGGTACGGAGATACCTCGTTCTCGGAGCAGCGTAATTCACTTTACGTTATCTTCGCCGATAACCGCTTATCTCTTTAGCACTTTGTAGTACGAAAGTATTGAAGTTTCGAGCGGTTTCTGCACGCTTCGATCGAAAGATCATAAATATTCGATGTGATATATAAATATCGTTAAGCAAATTTTCTGCAAGTTTCTTGCGACAGTCACGAGCTTTAATTGCAAAGAGATATGCTCACTTCCTATTTCAGGATGAATTTTTCATTCCGACCTCGAGAGAGAAATGAACGGTCGGTTTCGAATTAAAAACCACGGGAAAAATGATACCGTACGGGTTTAAAATATAATTTTATGTCTTATTACCTCGGCAGATTAAACGATGTCTTTTATTAAACGCGCCATGCCTGCGCCCGACTTTTTACGACTCACGATCATGAAAGGAAGATAACGTCATTTTTCAATCACGTTTAATGGAATATGGATAGCCTTAATAATAAGTCGCATAAAGTCGCTAACGAGAGCTCGAGGAGGAGGGAGGAGGAGAGAGAACTGAGAAGTATTAATCGACGTTTCGATATTAAAGAAGCCGTTTAACAGATGGAGGGAAGGACGAAGGGAAGGGGGAGGAAAAGGGAGTTAGATAAATGGTAGATGTGACCTCCACCACGAGGAAAGATGTTGGGGAGAGCCATCCGTATTCCGGCACGTTGCCGATTCGATCTCGGGGACGAACGTGAAGCAACGTCGGGAGATAATCGAAGTGAATTATGCGGTGCATCCCCGCGTCGTACGCAGGGGGGGGGGGAGAGGGCGGGACGCGTTTTCGCACGTGACGCGATCTAATCGGCCGCGGTCGTGTGAACGTCCGGCCACGCTAAAAATCGAATTCGTCGGCGAGTGGCTGCCGGCGCCACGACTACGAGGTCACCTCCTCGCACTTGTTGGAGTCTTCTCCTCTGTCCACCTACCATACTGATCTCCGGGGCCACCTGGACTCGGAGTAATGCGATAATGGTCCTGCAAAGCGGGGTTTAAGCCGGGGTCGATGTCGTTATAGCTACCCTCCACGTAAGGTGCACCCTTGCGCATGTACTCTGCGGAAAACAGATCACCGTGTTTATGTTGTTATCGAAGATTCACTTGGTACCGCGCCGCCTTTCCCTCGAGGGAGAGGGAGAGGGAGAGAGAGTGTCTTGGAAGCAAGGTAAAATCTTTCGAAACGCGTTACGCGTTTAACAATCTCCCACGGCGCGGCGGAAAAGTTCCGTTTTGGAAGTTATCACGTATCTTTTGTAATACCACTTGCTAATCTTAAACTTTTAAACACACATCATCTTGGATGTACATATATCGTAGGTATAAATTTATGGTGTAATTTATATGTACATGTATAATAAATAATATGTTAAATTTAATATAATCTCCTTACGCAAAAATTAAAGCATCACTTCGAATTCATCGAAAAATTGGTGAAATTCAAATGTATGCAAAATGCTTTAGAAAAAATGTTTGTAGACAAAGAAAGAGAGAGAGAGAGAGAGCGCAATGTTTCTACACTAAGAGAAAAAAATGCTAAATTCAAATAAATATTTCTTTGAATAGTGCTAATAACATATTTTATAGAAAATCAATAATATTTATTTCAAACAAGTAATATTTTCTAAATTATAGAAAACTAGTACTTGTTTTAAATAAATATTATTGATTTTCTATAAAATATGTTATTAGAACTATTCAAAGAAATATTTATTTGAATCTAGTTTTTTTTCTCAGTATACGGAAGCATTTTAAAGCTTAAATCTCGGTTTTCAAACATTGTTGAGTTTTTATCGATGATGATTCTTGCCGAATGTTTTTCTCTTAGTACACGCATATATACACCACTGCAGTCTAAAAACTTAAATTAGCAAGTGATAAATGACAATAAATAATATAATTGTTTGTATTCTGCTCGTCGGTACACGAAAAGAATGGCTTTATTGAAAAATACCTAAAAATTTGGCCAGATGCAGATTTGAAAATAATTTTGTTGGATCATAAAAATATAATTATATAGGACGATCTATCATGACAAATAATCCTGCAAAAAGTTTTGACATTCTAACAATAAGTTTGAGTGTCCTACATAATTATTTCGGTTGTCTAACAAATTATTTTCAGAGCTGTATCTATCTCTATACATATATAATTAAATTTTCAGATACTCTAAAACCGTTCCTTTCGTTTAAAATCTATAATTGAAATTTATCACTGAAGAAAAGAGTTTGAAAATAATTTAAAAAGTTAAATAAAATAACGCCAATTAAATGTTCGATTAACCATAAATAATTTTATTTTTCTAAATATTTAGCAAATATTACCAAGCGGTCAATTATATTATTACGTTCGATAATACTTACTAAATATTTAGGAAAGTGAAACAATTTATTTTTCCTCACATTAAGCGAACATTTAATTGGCATTATTTCATCTAACATTCAGCTATTATTTCTCTTTCTCTGTTTGTCGACGATACCGTTCACGACAGTTGAATATCATGAAGTCAATGAAAGTTTGTACACTCTGATGGTTACATACCGTGTGGCGGAGAAGCACGACTGTGTTCCGACGGGCTGTGGGGGCTGTGTGGGGAATGCGAGCGCGGCATGTAGATGCCATGGGGTCCTGGGTATCCCGGCTGCGGCGGGTAGCCCAGGTACGGATCGTAATGGTCGAAGCTGACCATGTACGGATCCGCGGGGTAGCGGGGATCCGCGTGCTGATAGTCCTGCGACATCAACGGCACCGACATGTAGCTGACCGCGCCCGGATCCGGCTCCATGTGAGAAACCTCGCGCACGACTTTCGTCACAGTCGTCACCTGCGGGAAGAAAGAGCGCTCCGTCGATCATCGGGCAACAATAACAACAATAACACAATCTCGTCTCCTCTCTGTCGCGCGTATTCATCCAACGGGATTTTCGCCGCGCGACACGCACGCTAATACCACCGTGCTCGCGCGTTGTAATGCGATTATGTCGACATCGACGCCCGGATTAGATTTTCGAAATGGAGCGCGACAAAAGGTGATTTAAAATTAATCGAGAAAGTTCACTCTCTTCTTTTTAATTTTAGACGTACATTAAAAAAAACATACAGGAAGTTAGAGGCAACGTGAATTAAACAGGAAGATCGCTTGTAATAAATATACATATCATTAAAAAGTATAACAAGTAATAACGAGTAACGAAAAAAAGTTTTGAATACTTTAATTTTGCTGTTATAACTCAAGCAAGGGTAAGTGAATCTTCGAGGAAACGTCGCGCGCGAAATTTCGTGCGGGAGATATCGGTGATCCTCACTTGCTGAGAAGTCTGTTGCTTGTGGGTCCGGATAAGCAGCGGATCCTCCTGGACGGACAGATGAGACGAGTGCAACGAGTGGGTGTCCGCCTGTCCGTTACTCCCATGGTAGTCCGTGTCGCCCTGTCCGCTACGGCAGGTGAATCAGAGAAATGAGAGATCGACGGAAGTGCGTATGTGACGTTGCGTGATATCGTAAATTAAATTACTATAGTGTACGCGTGTGTATGTATAATGCTTACGTGTATTGCGGCATGTCGGGGGCTTTCTCCTGTAGGACGCGCCTGAAAACGATATGTTTCTCTTTGAGAACTCGTTATACATTTCGCGCGTGTGCGCGAGGAAGTGCTTTGTAAAACGCTAATGCGCTGTTTAGGATACGGGAGAGCTCGAGGAAAGTGAAAGAGAAAGGGGGAAGTACCTTATGATAACTTGATACATTTCGCAATACACTAGCTAAATTCTACAGTGAGTCGTTTTCTGAAACAAAGGCTTACTATTAAACTTTGACTACTAAGCTGATTTCGGCATTGAACTCTTGAGAGGCCCGGTCTCAAAATGCGCGGCTGCTTGTAAAATATTTATAAGCCAGCTGCTTGTAAAATATTTATAAGATAAACTATACGAAAAAGTTACGTTAAGTACATATGCATTGCATATTTCAAATTATATTACATATTTAATAATGTAATTGACGGATTTCTTACAAAAATCAAAACCATTTTCTAGAAAATCTGATTTATAGCACCAAATCTCTATCAATATCTATACAGACGCAGACGTTGGTTTTCGATTATATTTATTCGTGAATTATTTTAAAATTACGTCACTTTTAGATATTAAAATAACTATACTTTTCCCGTCGCAAATGCGTCTTCAAAAATTTCTCAGTTTAAAGTGTGCAACAACTTTTTAAAATTTTTATTGCTAAATTTTTAAATAAATGTACATTTTTTCCTCATCTTTTAGCACAACTTTCAATTTTTATTTAACATATGAGTTAAACAACTAGTAGTGTAGTAAAGAAATTAAAGTGACCATAAATTTTCCCATAATTTTTTGAAGCTTAGAACTCTGTAAAAAAATTTGATCTGGACAAAAAGCTCCATATTGCTTACGAAGTAAATAAAAAGTATAATTGGCGATGGAGAAATATTTATACGATTTATACAATAAATTTGAAAGTGAAAGGATTTCTTTGTTTGTTGAAAATAACTTTTTAAAAATGTTTCATTTTTATAGAAAACTCTTCAATTTTCGATAGAATAAATAAAACTGTTATTCACAAACTGAAATAATAGATTATTTTTTTTAATTCAAATATATAAGTATAAAGATTAATTTTGCCTTTAATAAAAATCTACTGTATTATCTTTTTAATATCGTAACATAACTTATATTGCTTTTTTAATGCTTTAAGTACTTAGTAAAATCACTCTTAAGCGGGTAAATGAAACCGTCATAAATGGGCGACACGGAATTCTCGCGGAAATTCGCGTGTCACCCAGATATTGACGTCGCAGTCAATGATAATTTTACACAGCGAAATTTCATTCATGTCTGAAATAATCTACTTGAAATGTAGCACACAGAAACACATATAAAATAATTATATAAAACAGGTTGTCGAGTTTTCAGCCGCATTCTTCGATCGATTCAGAATTCTTCTTACCAAAGGAGAAATCTCTCTTTTACGAAGTTTATTTTAAGTCTCTCTCAAATATTAATTTAATGGCTTGTTGTTTAATCTCGTACACACCACATTTAAAAAAAAAACCAATCGAAGCACGCAGCAAAAAAAATATACGCGAAAAAGAGATTTGTCGAAACAACGAAGAACTATACTGATTCAGCAGATTCTGTAGTCGCAATTCGTTCATTTGTCTTTTTGTTATTTTAACACTGAGAAATTTATATAACAATTACATTACGTTAAATTAACACTCGGGTACGTTTAAAAAAAAAAATAAAAAGTCCTTCATATAAGTAACACCGTTTTTCTTTTACTGCGTAACAAAGAATTCGTTCAATAGTATCCTAATAATTGCTCTCAGTCGTAATCTCTTTGTTGAGCTCTGCTTCGCAGTGATAGAAGTCGAACTCGCGCAGCGGCGGCGAGCTACAGCCCTGCTGAATCACCCAATCTACTTTTCGTGATATCGTGAATTGCAGGAAGGTTGTTTTGCTGCGGCGACGAGCGCACGCCGGCGCGTCTCCTCGCGCGTGCAGTGTGATTGACGCGCGCGGGTGAAAAGCGAAACCGCGAGTGTACAACAACAAAAAAAAAAGCAGAGAATAAGGGACGCATACGTCATGCATATACAGCGACAAGGCGCGACGGAGGATCTCGAGAGAGGAGAGCGCTACTGATAGCACACAAGAGAAGAAGAAAAAGAAGAAGAGGAAGAAGCGATCCGCTTCTCGGCCGCTCGCTCCGTCATGCTCCGGTCATCATGCTAAATGATTGCGCAAACATGCGTCGATGCGCGCGGCGTTACTCACGCCAAAGGCGTTAGCGCACGTCTCGGCGGGCTGTTTATAGAAATTACGCGACAAAACCAGCCGGGTCAATTAGCGCTAATTGGGCCGCGCCGCAATTCAGAACGGATCCGGCCGAACGGCTCCTCGACGCGGGTGGGAGATCGCCGCGGCGATAATCGCGGCAAATTGACATCCTTTGTAAGGTTTTATTATTACAAATTGCGGCTTGATAAGATTACGTACGCGCGCGCGCGTGCAAATCGCCAAGCGGATCGACAAACGCGCGCGCGCGGGGAGGAATTCGTTTCGCCGGGCTAATTAATCCGGGATAAAATTGATCGTGCGCTATCGAGTTTCGGCGTGAGTAACCGCCGCATGATTAATGGCATGTTAGTCACCTCTGCGTGATCTCAGTGCGTGTTATGTTGTGCTCCTGTCTCTGCTCAATCCGGCGATTCACCAGCCTAATGGTCAATCATATTCAGCAAAGTTATATTTAAAAAAAGGAAAAAAAAAAGAAATCGTCCGCCCTCATCTCGTTACTCTAAGTTGTAACTGTCTTTTTCGCCGGAGACGCACCATCGAGTGCGGTCTCGGGGGAGACTCTTTAACGTCCTTAACGAGACTTTAAATACGAGAGGGGGAGGAGAAGAGCCAATTCGAACTGAGACAAAACTCGAGAGCGGAGCTCTCGTCGCTGTTTATTTGCGATCCCGAAGCTTAACGCCCGCCGAAACCTTTTTAATCCTTCACGTTAGGTAACTTTGTAATTATACCTGAATTATCGCAAAGGAAAGTTGGTGTCAAAGTCGTCAGGAAGTAAGAGTTAGCTGCAAGTTAACTGCGAGTGCCCGAGAAAATGTTCCTCGCTGCGAGGGATATAGGGACGGGATTACAAATCGTTGAAGGGGGGATGAAGAAAGAACGAGGGGGAACCGCCCGAAATGTAAATTGGCTGTGGAAGATCGGCGCGAGTGATTGAAATGAATGATTGAAGTGAAGGAAATGAATGAAACGTCGAGCGACATCAATACAGCGAGATATACAACGTTAATTTTTGTACACGATAGTCGGAGAAGTGTGTGAGAGATTTTTGCCGCGGTCTACCGACGGTTTATCTTGACATAGAGAAAGACACTTACAGACAGGAGTCAACCAGCTGATTATTTGACATACCAGCTGATTCGCGTCTCTCGCGCCCGTGCAGTGGATGATGTCCCCTGAAAGCAGAAACATTGGAAAATTTTATTCCGCAACCCCGCAACAAATTACAGAAAGTAATCTTATCTTTTCTCTATATCTGCGCAACTTCCGCAAAAGTAAAATTACAAGAAAGTTACGTCTATACGCTGAGAAAAAGTTCGAGTTGTTAAACTCGAATAAATTTCTTCGGTTCAATTATTTATGTATTTAAGTTAAATATATGTATTATATTTATAAGTTAACGATTTCTTTCATTAATTTATACTTATAGCTAAACAAAAATAACTTAAGGGGATGTATGATCCACATTCTTTCTCAAGTCGTTTTTTCAGTCAGCTCAGGACATTTCCATTTACAGTTAGTCCTATATGTTTAGTTCATATTATTTCTTTTTAGCACATTTTCAAAACTCAAGTGACTTTTTCTTTGTGATTATTTAAAACATTAAAGGGTATATAACGAAATGAATTTATTTCAAAGCTGCATTTAAAAATTCTTTAATTTTATCACGAATTTTGAATAAAATTCCTGGAAAATCCGATAATTTACTCCAACTGTTCGTATAATTTTTATTTTATCGAATCATTTTAAAAAGTGGATGATGTCCCCTGAAAGCAGAAACATTGGAAAATTTTATTCCGCAACCCCGCAACAAATTACAGAAAGTAATGTAACGTGAGATACATCAGTCATTGGATTCATATGTCACAAGATATCACGTATAAAACTCAAACTTTTATTTTCTTAAAAAATACAAGATTAGTCGATTTGATATTTCAGTGCAATATTATTTTCGCTCCGAACTATATGCTATATATTTTTAAACAGCGTTAAAGCATTTTTTTATTTTTTTGTACCTCTTCAAGTGTGAATCACAAACAGTCACGTAAAGTCACGTCTCGCTTAAAATAAAATCCATTTTGGGAGTATCGCATTTCTTCTCCCTTTATAGATATAATTTAGAACTGATAAATCACGTTTGGTATTAAATACGAAGTTAAACCAATTATTGCCGGCCGATTATTGGACGCCGTTGTTATCCTTTCTTCGTTTGTCGTAATTCTCCAGTTGTATTATACCCCACGAATTAGCTCTACCGCGATTGATTCAGGTGCCGTAATCCGTAATTAGTTGTTGGCCCGCCGTATAACGATATCTCGCCCATCGGAGAAATCCTTTTAATTCATCACTTAACACGTTCGAGACCTTCCCCGGGCTACGATTAATTTCTCGCCCGGGCGCCCCTTTTACCGCGCTTTTCGATTTACCGCGGATTTTCCGTGGCCGGCTACGAAAATCTCGACGTAAATTAGCGCCCATTGAAAAAGAAAGATAGACAGAAAGAGAGAGAAAGAGAGAGAGGTGCCTCTGGGAATCGTGTCGTTCGTAGCGCGAGATAACTCGCGAGATTCGATCATCGGGGTAAAAAAAGGGATCGACGTAATTCGGCTTGTTTATTTTTTTTTTTTTTCTTAAGAGAGAGAGAGAGAGATTTGTCCTTTCATTTTTGGAATAATCAGCGGGTCGCGATCGACACGGAGAGACAAAATCGTATTCCGTGCAGGGAAAACAGACGGAAAACTCTCCATGCATCGCGCACGGGCGAGGGGGGAGGGGGCGCGCGGCGATAATTAATTTATGCCCCAAATGCTTTATTAATGAGAGCACTTGATTGCCGGCGGCGAAATGAACACCGCCCGCCGCCGCGGTGAAAAAATAACGTAGCCCGGGTGAGTTATCGTTTTAGGCAGTACACTGTATGAATTCGCGATCGTGATGCGTTTAATTTACGGGCGAAACTCCCCCCCCCCAAAAGTTAGTTTCGCGAGGACGTGGGTGGACGTGATAGCGCAAAATTTTCGGGCAATTAGAGTGAGCCGTGTTTATGATTCGCGGTAATTCGCGGCGATAATTTTCGCCGGAATCTTATTATCGTCATTTACTTCGGGCTCATTTGCGCCGACATTTATATTAATGTTACTCATATCTGTTTGTCGCAAAAAAACGCGGACTCCTCGGTATTTTACATCTCATTTACGTTACCCGCGGAAAAAACGGTTTTACTGAAGTATCCAAAAATTTTGCTTGCATACGGATTTGAAAATAATTATGCAGGACGCTCAGGCGTGATGAGTAATAATGTAAAAAGTGTTAACATTCTGGCAACCAGCTCGAATGTTCTACACAATTATTTTCATGGCTCAACAAAAAATTATCAGACATCTGTATCCATCATAATTTTTACGTAGGACCACTGCAGTAAATGTCTGTTTGAGAGGAAAAAAAAATTAAAATAATAAAACTTTAAAGTAATAAAGTGCAAATTAATTGATATTTTTTACATCTAACTTTCATATGGATTTGATTAAAGTATCATCTTTTACAAAAACTCACAACACGAGCTTATTTTCTTCAAAAGATTTAGACAAAGCTATTTATATATAAATATAAATTTTTCAACCAGAACTAAACAAGTCTAGATGTTTGTTAATTCTTTTTCAATGAATTCCTTAACATATTAATATTAAAGCCCAAAAGAATTTTTTATCAAGAACAACTTGTACAAAGGCAAGTATTATTATACACCATTATAAGAAAATTCAGTTTTGAATAAAAACTTTGCCTTCGAACATTTTACAATGCTGCATGGCAATTTTTATTAAGCAGTTTTTAAAATGACTTGTTGAGTTTGGGTTGCCAAGAGTTGTCCCAAGCTCATCACCACGCACATAAAATTTGCAGGGAGTTTTGCGGTAAAATAACGAAAAAAAGAAAAAATATCGCACAGACCTCAATATTGCACCTTATTATATACCACATCGTAATTATTTTATTGTTACCGGTAATTTCGCAAGCCGCCACGGAGGTGGCGGCAGCAATTTCCGCATGTCGATGAAATTCTCATTTTCAAAGATTCATCCCGCCCCGTCGCGGGGGAAAAGAGAGAGAGAGAGAGAGAGAGAGAGAGAGAGAGAGAGAGAGATAGAGAGAGGGAGTTATAAAGACGCTTACAAAGGCTGGTAAAGGCGCTCGAAGCGCGCGCGCGCCCGGTGACAATTCTCGTGAATTAATAAAACGGTATATTATAACAATCATGCGCGGACGGCGCGCACCGGAAGCGGAAGCGGAAGGGGAGGAAGACGCAAAGGGGAGAGAAAGAGAGAGGAGATCCGTCGTTTATCCCCGCCGCCCGTTTCCCGCGGGAGAAAAATCGCAAGGGAGAAAGGAGGAGAGGGGGGGGGGTCGTCACGGCTCGTTGAACAATGCGGAACGCAGATCGCGTAATACGGAAATCTAACAGAAGTACATCCGAAAAGGATATTAATTACGCGAGCAAATGGCGTCGCGTTGCGTGCGCGTATGGATACGCCATCCCCCCTCCCTCCCCCCCGCTTTTCCCGTCCCCCTCCGTTTGGCAATATATATCTCGGCAACGAGACGGCTCGCGTTGAAACAGTTGAACCGTTAATTACGTCGGATATCCAGCGGCGTTAATTTAAAATTGCCATTAACGCGCGGGCGCAATGATAGAAAAGCAATTACTGTCGCATTTCGACGATAACGGGAAATAACGTATGGCGGGGAGGAGGGAGGGGCGACCAAGGGGGACAGGAGTCCCGCGGGGGAAATGGTCGGATAATCCGTTGGTAATTCATCCGGTGCGTAATATTAATTTTTCCCCTTAATCCGCTAGAAAGACGCGGCACGCGAGAGGGAAATTAATCAGTCAGGTCGGACGTAATTTACCGCGATTATCCTCGAATTTAGAAACTCTGTCTCTTTCTCTCTCTCCCTCTTTCTCCCTGTCTCGCGTAATGCCCTGCTCAAACCACAGAAACGACGCGACATGAAAGATGGATGAGGGGAGCACGCAACATTTTGTTGCGAAAACATCGATTACGACGCCGCAACCGCGTTCGATCTGCTCTCGATCCGGTCGCACTCGGTAAACCTGCTTTCGGCTAATAATAATGTCCTCGTCGTATTTTTATTATTTTTTTATTTTTTAACAATCCTCACTCCCGGACTAATGGTTTTTACGGAGATTCAAGCGCGTGATTTTCGTCCCGCCGTGTGATTGATAGCGAATTTCTTTATCCCCGCGCGCAATAATCCGCGCCGGGATAATAATATCCGGGGTGTTTGGCAACGTGCCCCCCTCCCCTCGAGCGGGACAAATTTTTAAATCGGATTTAATAATCCACTTTGCGGCCGTCGATGTTCATTTCGTTCGGCGTTCGTTTCGCTCGATCGAGGCGAGCGGGCGGGCGGGGGACGCTGGTCCCGTTTCATTTGGCGCGATCCGCGTCGGATCGGTAATTCTCCGCGTCGGGATGGGAATGTAGGATGACTGATGCTGGACAAAACAGCTAGTTGAAATAGAAAATAGAAAATAGTAACGGAAGTATTTATTTAATGGACGCAAAAAATACTATTTGAAAGAAGTGTTTTGTGCGGCAAATACCGGGAAAAACAAATAGTGGTTTTTATAGATACACGAGTAAATATTTTTATTAAATCTATTTCAATTTTTCTTTACTCGCCACTGAGTCACGATCTGCCATTTTTGTCCCATTTATTAGCCGGATAAAAGTATTTTTTACTTACAATTGCATGCAAAATATTCTGCATGATCCTTTAGTTTTATAATTATTTATTATAACATAAAAATTTTTGTTTTTTATTCTCCAGATTTTTTATATATGTAAACATATATAAAATACATTTTTTGTACAAAATCCATAGTTTAAATTTAAAGTTAGTACATGTAATGGTGTAAATAAAATTAAACAACAGTTTAAATTATTTACGTGTAACCAAGAATTCTTTTAAAACTTTAAATTTGAAAAATATAAAAAATAAAAATAAAACTGCCATATTTATGTTATATATAAAAATATAATTGTTAAGATTTTTTATGTAAGAGGAAAGGGAATAATGGAAATTAATTGCATACAACATAACAAAGAAAACCAAATATTATCCTTTAATTTTAATAAAATTTGAATATGTTAAAATGTAAATAGAAATTGTATTTATAAATGCCGAATCGCACGTTAAGAGGATAAAGCTCCCTTAAAAAAAAAAAAATCGATTATTTTCTTTGAAAGCGAATATATCATCGAAATTATAACAGAAAAAGATGCCCTGAATGGATTTGGGAGTGCTTAATAATATAAATTCTGAAAATAATTTTTCAATAAAAATTTAAAAAATCATTACTATAAAATACTCTTGAGGCCACTCAATATTTTCATTAAGAAACTTTTCCTATCTCTTATAGTTTTAACGATATTCGCTCTGAAAGAAATATATGTAAAAAAAAAGTGTCTATTATTTTTGTCTATATATTTTAACATATTCACAACTTATTAAACTCGGAGGGGGAGGAGGAGAGGCTATATTCCCCGTGGAGATGAATACCTTTACCTAGATTTTCGCTAGATTTGCCAAACACATGACACACTGTGCTACCCGCGAGCGGATTTATTCTCGCAACGGTGTCGGACATATACTAGATTTTTTTTTTTCACACGTCAGGACGGATTCACAAGCGCCGGTGTCCGCCTTTTTTGGGAGATCCCATTCGGGGACAAAAATTATCCGCCGGCGATGATCCGTCCCCCTGCCTCCCCCTTCTCCTCCCTCCCCTCCCGCGATCGGCGGAGGATTTCTCTTCTGCGGAGAAAAGTTTCACGGCAATCCGGGTCGCGGATTTTTAATTAAATCGCATCGACCGCCTCGGCGAAAATATCAAACTCCGCATTAAATTTCTATTGACTCCCTGCGCCCCGCGACCTCGAAGAAATTTTTCATTTAAAATTAACGTGCGTCCGCGTTTAAGATTTCTTAATCCGCGCGACAGTTGGGGAAGGATGACTTCGTGTAAAATCACCGTTAATCGCATACCAAATCACACTTCACGCGCGGTCTTACGCCTGTTTCCACGCTCGTTTCCTCTCACAACGGGAATCTCTCGAGGGATTGTATTCCTCTATATTTTAAGTTTATTTTAAAATATATATTAAAAATACCGCCGCGGAGAGGGCGAACGACCGCGAGAGAGGCGCCGTAACTCGGTAACTCGGTTTTTCTGGGTCACCCGGCGCACTTTTCCCCCCCGCGTGATTTTTCTCACGCGGAGCGAGCGCTTTCGCTCCTTTTCATTATTACATATATCCACCTCGTCCTTCGTCTTTCTCACCGGCGGGGCAACAATCGAGTCGCACGCGCGCCAGCGCGATTACCCGCCGCGCGGATTAGAAATTCGTATTTTTCCGGCCTTTGTCCCGGTCCCGTCGACGTGCGTGCGGTGTACGCGGGTGTGCTCGCGAAATGCAAAATAAAGATCTCGCCGGGCGATAGCGGCCGCGGGACGCGCGTATGTAAATACGATCGCGTAATTACACGTGAGGGTGAGGGAGCGCACGGTATTCTCGAAAGACCTGGCTGCCGCACGCTGCCGTATATAATTTTGCCCTCCCGCCATTCGGATCTCATTTGTGAAATAGTCCGCGATCCCGTTCGCCTTCGCAATCGCGAGCGGCTACATCTAAACGGCCGGGGAAAAAGACCGGGTGTCGCGCAATATCCTCCTCTTCGCCGCCGCCGCCGCTCTTCGTTGAATTCTCGTGACAACGTCACGTATCACGGCGAGCACCGCGCCGGAAGTTTACCTTATCCTTGTTTTTATAGCGCGCGGGACACGCGGAGAGATAAATCTGGGATTGATTTCCTCTGTCGGGGAAGCAAATGTCCTTCCCCCCGCTCCCCCCGTCGAATAACGAGCCCCGTGTGTGTAATCGTTGCCTCAGAAATATTTTTCCCGTTAAGGAGATATGATAAGGAAAATAAAAGAAAATGCTTCGATCTGTTGAAAAGTTGTGCAGTATTTTATTTAAGGCGAATCTAATGTTAAAATTTCAAGTCAATCGATCGTGCACAATTGCTAAGAAAAGAAAAGTTAAAAATTGCATTTTATGCACGGGATCTTATAACAGATGACGTATCACATTTACTTTCTAAAATGCTGAAATGCATAAAAATTATATGAGCAGCCACGTCAAACTTTTTTGTGTGTCCACGCAAAAATTTAACTCGATTCCCCGTGTTGTTTTTCGCATACGAGTAAAAGGCTAACGAAAATGAAGCTTATGAACTTTTAATGAAATAATTTTAACTGATATACAATGAAAAATTTGGCAATTATTAGAACCTGCTCCTAAAAATTATTACCAAAATATTAATTAAAAACTAAACTGTTACAGGTGCCAGGTGTAAGTATCGAAATTCACAAATTAGTTGTCTAATTGTTTATTCTTTCTTAACGTTCGATATTTTTAAAGGCAAAAGAATGTGCATAAACGGTAATGTAAAGTCATTAAATTTTATTAAGTAATCGGGAACATTTCACTAATTCAATTTTACACAATTAAACTCAACAGTGATCTCATAGAGTCCAAGTACATGCTAAAATTTCAAAAATTGTTACATTTTCATTAAATAATTTTGTTCCTGGAATATTAAAAATATATGAAATATGATTGAATATCAATATTCAGCTCGTTATTGCGAAGCAATATACAAATGTGTTAAACGGACCAAAAACCATCATCAAATTAATGGATGATAATATCGTTACACAGATTATTGTTTTAAATGACATATTAAATGTTAATTTAATTTATTATCCATTAATTTGTTCACATCTGTATATTAAATATGTCTTTTGACGGCGTGTGTTAAGTTTTCTTTTATTAAATTTCTTTTATTAAATTGAGCTTCTCCTTTAATTCTACGACGATCTACAATTATCCGTTTAATGGGAATGGCATACTCCAATTCAACTTTGATTGCTTGCAACTTCTATAAAAATGAATATATTGTTACAAATTTTTTCCAATTGCGCTGCGTCAAACATTAAGAAGTACGATAGCAACAAGCAAAAATGTATATATCTTTATTAATAAAAAAAAGTTACGACAAAAAGGAAACAGAAATGTTTGAAAACCATTTTTTCTCGAAAATTAGAATTTATTGGATAAAAATAAAAGGCTTTCTAAGTCTTACAATCTGAAAATTAGAATTTTGAATTTGAATGAAAGATATGCTATATCGTATCATATCTTTTAAAAACAAACGACATACTTAGTGTGAACTCTCGAACGTTACATGTTGAGATTTGCGGATTAAACAATCTTCAAAGTTACATATGAAACATCACTTCGATATTTCGAATGCTGATAAAAAAACGTCGGGATTTGTCGCATCTAGGGTGTCGTTCTAAGGTAAAATTAGCTGCGGAGCACACGACTCATAAATAATTGAAATTTCCTTTTTTATTTTTTCATCAAAATGCTCGCGAATTAATTGTTATCGGGCGGAATGTATAACGAACTCCGGATGCGTGTTTCGCCGTGATTGTCGGGCAAATCGCACGGAAAAACACGGTCCCCCGATCCGAAAGGGGAAAAGAGGGGGGGGGAGGGAGATAGGAGTCGAATCGGGAAATGTAAAAACGTGCCGACGTGCATTATATCGGTGATCGATGCAGCGCGAGAGAGCCCGCTCGATAAGAGCAATCTGTTCCGCTTCGAGCTATCCGTCACGAAGGGTGAAGGGTGACGGGTGGCGGCGAGGGTGTAGCTCGAAAATGCCCCTCCTTGCATTCCGGTAAATCTCGCGCGATCAGTCTCAGGTCAACCACGGATTCGCGTCCGCGATTATTCGCGCATTCCCCATAAATTTCCGTCGAAGTTATGACGCGAAAAATTATCCTCGTCGAAAACGACCGCCGCGCGAGTGCATTATTATTATTATTATTATTATTATCTCCCTCCTTTTTTTACGGGCGATTCTTCATTATTATGCGCGAAACGCGAAAATATTCGTGTTGACGAATTCACGGGTAAATGTTTTTCCGTAAGCGGCGCAGCGCGACGTTTGCGATTTAATGCAATTTGTTATTTCTCTTTAGTTTTCGTCATTGCGTGTGCCGGAATAATTAAATTGTTTAGCATCTTGCTGGCATAACTAAATTAGATTCGCAATTAAAGAATTAACTAATTGAAAAGAGAAGGTTTCACCGGAGTCTAAAACTGCCTTTGCAAATGCAAAAATAACAGATGTAATAATTATAGTTGCTTATGTGTTGGAGAATAAATTCGTGATATATTTTAAATTGCACATCAAATGTACGTATATTTAAGTAATATTGTATATTTAAATAATACAAAAATAATATTTTATTACTGCTATATAAATGTATTTAATTAAAGAATTTTATACAAAAATCAAACAAGATTTTTTAAAATTTAGATTATGGCATCAAATCATTCTCCGTCAGTAGCGTCATATTATAAACAATTTCGTTCCTAAAAATAGGTAATAAATATAATTTTTTCGCAAGAATCAAACAAGTTGTTTTTTTTTCCTTGTAAATGAGTCCTCAAAATACAAATTAAAATCTATAACTTTATTATCCGCTCGGGAAATAATTGTCAAAAGATGAGAATTGGTTGTTTCCTAAAAACTTAATTTTTAAAAATTGTTCAGTTTTTGTAAAATCTCCCTCGAGTTGCGTTATTAATACATTCAATATACATACTTTTTTACAAAATTACAAATGCGTTACGCACCTATTTCGTCATTCAAAAGAAACTCGAGACTGGAAATATTGTCAACAGATTTTCGTGTTGAATTTTTTTGTCCCCGTACGGAAAAAAATCCGGACCGTGCCAGAATTTAAAGCCGGGGAAAACCGGTGTACAGGTGCGCGTTACCTCGCGTGAGAAAATTTATTCACTTTTTCATTCACTCCGAATATACGTCTCAATTACGTAACTTCCACTTATTACTCTTGCTTTCCAGTTATGCCATTGTGCACTTTTATAACTGCGCGTTTGCTCTCCTCTCCCGCGTGCCATTAACGCCGTAATCGTCGCGCCGCTTCAAGCAGCTGTGCAGCGCAACTTCTTTCGTCCCTCATCCTTTCGGATGTGGGTCGACGATACGCATTCATCCCCCAGGTAAACCATCCGAACCTTCCGACGGATTTCTCCAGAAATCGCCCGTATCCGTCAATCTCTCGCTAGAGTCCATAATTATCTGCCCGCCAGGGTTTTCCGCGTTGGTTTTTCCCCCTTGCGGGGGGGTGGAAGAGACGCGACAATCCCCCGCGTCTGGAGAAAAGGGGTTTTTTCGCCGACACAGACACAGGGAGAGAAAGAGAGAGAGAAAGAAATATAGAGAGACCGGGAGTTTCTTCCTCTCGGCGCGATTGAGTTCGCACCGAGGCGCGCATAGGGGGAGGCAAGGGGGAGGGGGATACCATCAATCAATCGCACGTTCTAGGAACTATCTCGGCGATCGATCCCGGGGCCACCCCCGAAGTCCGGTTTCCTCTCTTGCTCCGTCGCGTTCCTCGACAGCGCGGCGTCGCGGCGTCGACGTCGGTTGACGCCTACCTATCTACCTACCTACAACCTAACGTAGCCATCCACCTCGGGCGTTGTGCGGTTTCGACGTACGGTCTTTCCTCCTTCTCTTCCTCGCCGCGCGTGCACGCGGCTTTATCGCGTAACGCGGAGCACCCCAACCGACGGCGGCTTATCGCGAAACGTTTGTACGAATTTTCGCGGATCCTTCGATCCCCCTCTCAAGATGCAAATCCAGAAGAATGAGGGAGAACCGAGCTCCCCTAAGCGCGCTCCTCTCGAGCCCGTCGTCGCCGAGAGGAAGAAAAAGAACGAGCTCTGGAGGGCTGTCCCTTTTTTTCTTTCTTTTATTTAAAGTAGCTCGAAAGCGCCCGGGCGCCTTAATCCTCCGGAGGATTTCCCCGGCGATTTCGCGACGTCCTTTGACGACGTCCTCCGCCGTGCTTTGTGCAAGCGTCAGATCGCTTCAAGTTCTTCCTATTTTCTTTTTCCTGTCTCTCTCTCTCTCTCTCTTTTTTCTCTCGTACTTCTCGCGCTCTCTTTCCGAGACAACTTTCTAACGTTTGTCTTCAAATTAAGGCACGTTGACTTTAAGTAGTTGAACTAAAATCACGTCACAGGAGGCGGAGGAGGATTTCCCCGCTCGCAACCGCTAGCCCGCGGGACTCTCCAGATTTATTGCGACCGAAAGATCATTGACGTGTCGCAATTTTCGCACTTGATTTCCGCGAGAACAGGGATCGAACATCACGTCGGGACCTTTAATAAAAAGGAGTTTCCCCGTTAAGAAAGAGTACGACGTCCATCTAATAGAGGTCTTCCCTCCCCGCAATATCTTCGCGCAATAGCGGGGCTTTATTTCGCGCTGAAACGAGCGAGCGACGTTCTCCCGTAAGGGCGAAGGGAAAGGAGGTGCATAGGGAACCGAGAGAAAAAGGGATCGTGTCTCGCGCGCGCGCACGCAGGAAGTGCGAGGCGCATAAGAGGAAACGGAGAGGAGCGATGCGACGACTAAAGGGTGACGAACAGTAGTACCATTGGGAAGAAGAAGAAGAGGCCAGGTGGGAGGAGGAGGGGAAGGGAAGGGTAGGGAAGGGAGGAGAGGGGAAACGGACGACGGTGTCGCGAAGGAGAATGAGAACTCCGCCGCAACCTCGTTCTCCATTCCGCGGCGGTGGCGCGGTTGTTTAAAAGCTGCCCTCACCCCCATTCTGAACTCCACTTTTTCTCTTTCTCCCTTTCCTTCCCTTTCGCTGCCGCGGGAAACGGGACGATCGTGACCGCGACGCGTGCGCCGGCACTCGACAAAATTCACGCGACGATCTCGGGATCCTTGCGACTCTCGCGGGAGCTCGCGCGCGTATTTCTTTTTTTCCCTCCTTTTTCTTCCTCCTTTGGCGGAGAAAATGAGCGCGGAAATGAGAGTGAGAAATAAGCGAGTGAAATTCGAATTGCGAGGGTGAGATGAGAAAGTGGGAACAACGGGGGCGAAGAGAGAAGTTCAGGAGTCCATAGCGTCCTTTTAGGTGTCATACTGACGTTACAGCGAACAGATACTTTGCATGAAACGTGCTATTAGAAAATTGAAACGGAAATTTCTTTAATCCCTCGTAACTCTCATTTCACGTGTTAATGTAGAAGACTTAACGAGGGATGTAAGATCCCTAACATGTGTTCATCTCGGAAAAAGACGAAGAAGCAAGAGAGAGAAAGAGGGAGAGAAAGAGCGCATAAAAAGATTCATTGTGATAGATAAAAAAGAAAACTTTATTTAAACCCTGTACGAAGCGATTTCGATCCGCGTACATAAAATGCGACAACTTCAGAAATTAGGAGACGTCGGCCTCGTCGTAACGTTTGAAATCCGTCCGAGCCGTTCTCATTATTAAAATCCGATGACTACGCGTTTAAATTTTATGACCCTGTCAATATTGCGTCTGCAAATGTGTACAGCACGTAAGAAAACGTGCCGCGCGATCTACATGCGCGAAAAATTAAATTCTCGCGCGCTAAGAAAAGCAATTAGTCAATTCTCTCTTTCTCTTTTAGACGGTTATCTTCACAAATAATATTCCCTTAATAGCGGTCTTGAAATACGCTCATCATTTATGATGGGATAAGAAATATTTACTTGAAACTAACTTCCTGAAAATAAGCTTGAAATAACCGCACGGGAAGATGCGCTTGTGTAAACTGAGCGAGTATCATTTATTTCGAATATTTCACAAGTTCATCAGAAGCATCAAATTTATTCTAAATATATATCTGAATTCTAGCAATTTAATACTTCAGGCGAGAATATTAATTTAAAATTAAAATTTCAGATTTGCTCGTTATTCTAATTTGCCTCGTTTTTCTTCGAATACAATTTTGCAATATTCCTCGTGGGAGTATAAATCCTTTTTATCTTTGAGTACGTGGTACTGAGGTTTTTTTTTTTAAAGGTCTGCGATAAATAAATTTAAAAGCTTCTTAATCATCGACAAAACGTTCTTTGTTAAGGACAACCGTCGCTTACTAAAAGGAAAGAGTAAGTGGATCTGCTTTTTTTAGCAGCAGAATTGATATTGTTCCGTGTGTACGGGCGACCTCGTCGGCGAGCACCGCGTTCCACGCGATGAACGAACGGGACGAATGAACGGCAATAACGTATCGATAATAATCCAGCGGATCGTACTATTATTAATAATACGCTCCGTTCTTTATTAATTCTTCCAGGTCGTCAATCGGTTTAATATACCAGTGACGATGGAAATAGAAAACACTTCTCAAAAGGTGTAGATTTACCTTAAAACAGTAACCCCTCCTCCCCGGGTAATTAAAATTTTTGTGTTGAACTTTTAACACAACCGAGTGTTAATTTGACACGACGTGACTACGTTATTTAAGTGTTAAATTCAATAACTCTTAGTATCAAAATGATATGTGCAAATAAATAAAGTAAGTTTTGAAACGTCAGTGCCGAAAATAAACAAAGTAAAATGTACGCGTCAACATGTAAATGTTAATTTTACTTAAAAAAATACGCTCCCGCGCAATTTATTCGTAACAAAATATATTCATCCTCTATAAAATCAAACACAAAAACTTGAGTGGACCGTTTGGGACGCAGCATGCGACATGCGTTAAATTTAACACGAATTTCCCCGACCGTGCAATCGAGAGGCGCGTCGCAGGGAGTGTCGTTGTTTTCCGACATTCTCCGCTAGACGAAGGATCCCGTCATCGTTAAACGATCGACACACAGCCGCGGTGTCGCTCGTCCGTGTAAAATCCGCTCGCGGAAAAGCGACGCAACATTCCACGCCCGGCCGAGAAAAATGAAGGGGGAAGGGGGGAGGCGAGGGGCGCGCGGGGGCGACGCCCGCTTGTCCCTTTCGTTCCCCGGCCTCGGTGCTTCGCTCCCTGTTCCCTCTGCTAATCTTTCCGTCTCTCACAACACTCGACTGTGTTCCCCCCGTTCCATCCCTCCCTCCGTCGCCCATCCGATACCGCGGTTGTGTCGTGTCGCCCCCCTCCTCCCCCCCGTTCCTCTCTCCATCCCTTCTTCTCACGTCCTCGCCGCGACGGTACAACGAGGTCGATGTGTGTTTGAATGAATGAACGTAGGGACATGGGAACGCACGCATGTGCGTGGCTCCCCCTCCATACGTCGGCGTACGTACGCACGTACGTACGCGCCGTATACCGGGTGTCCCCGAAACCGTCGCGCGCGTCCCTTCGCTCCTCCTAACGAGGAAAACTTCCGCCGGGACGGAGGGTCGAGAAGGATCTTCGGTTCTATGGTGAAAATTCCCTGCGAAATAAGATTCCATTGGGGCAAACTCCGCCTAAAGATTTAGCCGAGAAGTCATGATCTTGTCGTTTGTTTTCTTTTATCCTCCCCTCCCCCCCCGCCCTCCTTCCCGGGTAATTCCCGCAGGGAAGATTCTCCATAAAGTCACTTATTTTCGATGTGATTTATCGTTGTGAACAAATAGAAAGGCAGCCTCGCCGATAGCCTCGTCATGGGAAAGGGCCAAAGTCGTTGGTTTTGGGACACCTTGTGAATGCGTTTCTATGCCCGGCGCACGAGGGTGCCCGGGCACACAGGATCGAATGGGCAGGAAAGAAAATCCGCGGGATCCCGCATCACTGGCGTGTCATGTCGATCGAGACGAACGTTGAGGTAGATGGAAGAATCGAGAGAGAAATAAAGTAGAAGAAGATTAGGCTCGAACGAACCAGAGGAGACCAGGCAGACACGATCAAACGTATTAGGAATTTCTTTACAGAGCGCCGGCCAAGAAATATGTTTGGCTCGCAGAGCCGATGGAAATCGTAGAAGATAGAAGTGTTTTAATTTGAAATAATTATTTTTCTATGGAGAAACTCACGGGTGAAAATTGCTGCCGTAGCTTGCTTCTCACGTTGAAATTTTTATCATAACAAATAAAGTGACGGTTCAATTATGAATTATTTAAGGCTAAAATAATCTCCGTTAATGCGTGCAAATTTAATGATTAAAATTTTCAAAAGGCTGTCAATGTCAATAAGCGGTGAAAATTATAATTTCAAAGAAAAATTGTTATAAATATATTTAACGAACCAAATTAAAATTTTGAATTAATATACACATGATTTTCTAATTATTTCATGTAACAATAATATAAAAAATTACAGAATGCAAGATAAATTTTCTGTAATCTTATTAATACGTGTAAAAAAAAAAGGGTTAAACAAATAATTCATAAATTTGGCCTGTAATTATTCGAAATGTAATTGGAACCTTAATAATATGATATTTCACACTATTATAACGTATTTTATACTATTATACAATAATGGACATTATAAAGTGATATCCATTATCATTAAAATCCATAATTGCGGAATATCTCTGTCATTTGCAGACGCGCGCAATAAAACGGAATATTAATATTTATTACGAAAGAAAGGCGCGTGTCGAAAACTGCCGGAACAATTCTCACGTTGTAAATTCACACTCGTTTATGCTTCAGGGCCGAATGGAAAATGCACTCCCGCAATTATTAATATCCGCGCAAATCAAATAATTCTGGAAGAGCGCGCGCGCGAGACGGATTACGAGAATATCGCTGAATTAATTTTGAATCCTCCCCTCCCGCCTCCCTCGATCCTCCCCGCGGATCCATCCATCAATCTTCATCTTTCATCGTCGGCGTGAAAAATGTCGAACCACCGATCTCGCGAGGGCCCGTCTGATTAACGCGCGAACGTCGCGGATTAACATCGCGCGAACGGGACGCGGCGGTTTCTCACCGACTCGTTTCTCTCCCCTCGGAGTTTACGGCCACGAGCGACGAGACAAACGGCGGAACGGAAGGAACCTCGACGCGTTCGCCTCTCGAGTGCGCCGCGACGACGACGCGCGCCCCGCACGGAACAAAAGCCGCCGGTGGAGATGAAGGGAAGCCGGCGATCAAAGCAGAGCAAAGGGAGCGACAGAAGCGATAGGACGACGTGCGCTCGCGCTTTCTTTTTGTCACGGGCAGGAAGCCATCGAAGATGAGAGCCATTTCCTGGCCCCTAGGAAGAATTCCGGTGACATATAGAGCCCCTCGCCCTTTTTTTTTCTTTGTCTCTCCATCTCTCTCTCTCTCTCTTGAAAGAGGCGCCCGAAGGTGCCGGACGAGCGTCTCCGGTAAAAACGGACGTACGTTTCGCCAGTGAGATATTGGACGGCAAAGGGACCCGACGGGGCAAAAGTGCTGAGCACGGAAGAAAGAGAAAGAGAGAGAGAGAGGAGGAGGAGAGACGAACGGTCGTGCTTAATTAACGATTATCGTACGACTGCATGTCATTCGTGCGTCGCGACCCGTTAAGACTCGCTCGTTACCGAGGTATCTTTAAATTCTTAAAAGCGTAAAAATCTCTGGCGTTATTCCAGTTCCCTAGTTCGCCGTCCTCAGTGATATATTTTGTATTTCGTATTATTCATAATTAGTATTTTAAAATCATTATTCAAAATACAATCTCTTTAGTGTTCTTTTTTTATAGATTGATATTTTTTCGTAGATTGATTTTTTAAATAGATTGATATACAATAATTTAGATTACAACTGTGAATTGACATTCCTTAACAATATAATGCTTTTTAATATCTTTTAATTCGTATATTTGGAACATTTGTTCATACAGTCACGTGTAATTTTAGCATTAAAGCAATTCTATAAATCCATCATTGTTCATATTTGTCGTTTTAATCACAATTTTTCCAGGATTATGGCTTATGATTATTTCATAATTATTTTAGGGCCACTCTATGTAATCTCTCAATTACATAATAAGTGTCCCGGTGCCTGCGAAATACGGAGGCTTTCCGCGAAATTAGTTCGCTTATCGTCGAGTGCGGCGCGCCTTTTCGTTTCCGCCACGGCGGCCGATATTTCGGCGGCTGTGGTACAATTTCACCGGAATGCAGGTATCGCACAACAACGCCCGGCGAAGTAGGGCGTTAAGAAGATGTCCCCGTCCGCGGTGCACGTACGCTTCGGTGACGGCGCGGCGGTCCGCGTTGATAGCGCGCGTCGCGGTTTTTTTTTTTTGCGCGAGAGAAATAAGTTCCGTTATTTGTCGAATCGCGAGACTTGGCCACAAGTTTGCGTGACCATTTTCGAAATTGAGAGGACGAGCGTACGCGGTGTTCTGCCATTTGCCTGTCCATTTCGGGATTGGGTATTAATGTGATTATCAATAATAACAAGAATATATTTAGTTCATTTGGGAATATTGTTGAAAAGATGTTGGGCAAAATGGAAAGATTCTTGCCGCCAGAGTCGCAAGTTTGTCTTTATCCTTTTGACTTTTGATCTGCTGATTCTAACTTTCAAATTTTAATTTGTCGGGAAAGTACAATATTAATAAATCAGTGATATGAAGCCATTAAATGTAACATACTTGAATTAAATAAATTAAATCCAGTTGAAAGATTTAGTCAAACTAACCATTTTTTTTCTCAGTGTAGATGTCCAATAGCTTCGTTATCTGCTATTACATCTTGCCGACATATAAAGAAATCAGATTCGGCACAGCTCAAAAACAATAAAAATCGTTTTTACTTGCCACTCCAAGGAAGAAGAGAGGGCAAAAATCGGTCCATTTTACCCGTCTTCCTTTTCAACGATAAATAACTGCGGCAATTAGATTCTCCGACTCCAAGATTAACTCAAAAATGAGATTTTATCTTTTCGTTAAGAATTCAACGGAGCATTTCGTTTCCTCGACGGACAACTCGGCTCCTGGAAATTATACCTTGCTCACTCCGGGTCGAAACCGTACGCGAATATCGACGAAACGTTACGTCCGAATCCGAAATTCTCCCTAGCAAGGTTTAAAATTAGCTAGGACGAACTCGGAACACAGAGAGGGAGAGAGGGAGAAAGAGAAAGAGAGAGAGACGTAGTAGGGGAAGAAAGTGCGACATCCTCTCTCCGGGGTCCCCCTGATAAATTCATTCGGGTCAGTCGGGGGTCGACTCGCAGTCGCTACTATTCACCATGCGGCTGAATCAGCGCTAATGGGACGGTCGGAGAAGGGTAAGGGGAAGAGGAGGGGCGTGGGGAGCGAACTGCAATCTTGGGCTGAATTTCAGCGACGCAGCTCAGGTATTTCCGATTACGCGCTACTTGAGAATTCCGCTTGATTGCCCTAATCGGCCGCGTGTCGATTTCCTGTTCGCCGCGCCCGTTTTTCCTGTGTTCCCTCTCCCCCCTCTCCCTTGCCCCGTGTATCGTATTTCGCAGCGTGCTGAACGCGTCGATGTTTAAATGATGATGGAGGAAGGTCACCAGTGCTGGCATAGACCTCCTGAAGCGGCAGCCCCTTACTTCTCAGAAACCAAACATTGCAGTGCTTTAAAACATGATCTGCTTAGACAGTTAAAAAAATTAATTGTTTATACAGTTTTCTATATAAAGGCTTCTTCATATATTAACTTACAAATATTTTGTACAAATCACTCATGAAAAGAAAAGGAAGATGTAGCCTACTATGTCAGTTTCGGGGCCAAATTTCTCAGACTCTCATTTTCGGTTGGTGTGCGCAAACATTAAACAGTAATCACCTGAATGGGTTAATAAATTTATGGGTTCAGGGTTCATGGATTTAGAGGGCTTATGGCTTCAAGGGCTATGAGTTTATTCGGATTCGGTTTCAAAGACCTAAAATCCATAAGAAATACCTGGTCTGGTCCGGGTAAATCTCCGAAAAAAATTTTGTGGTCCTGTGTTATTACAAAATATAAAGCAATATGACAAAAACTGGTTATACTGCTTATGGAAGACACTTTTTAATTTGCACTTACGTCTACGAAACTTCATTTTTAGCTTTTGTTTAGGAAATATCCAAAAACAACGGTGGTACGCCGGTACCGATGACTTTCCTCCATTTCCGCCGGGGTATTTAAACGCCCGACGAGCTGAAACGTATGCGTACTTAATGCCGGAACTAATGCCGTGCGTTATCGTGGTTAATGCTCGTTTCGAACGACTGTTGCGTTATCGTTCGCCATTTAACTTGTATACGCTGGGTAACACGCGGGAGAGGAGGGGGGGGGGGAGCGGCACCCGCGTGCAATTTGACGCAATATCGACGGTATTAGTAATAATCGAAACACCGCTGCAAAATACGCACGCACTCGCCCTCCCCCCGTATTGCGCGCGATTTCACTAATAATTTAGATCGCGTAAATGCGCATTTAAATTTCACATTAATTATTTGTAATTCGCACATGTATAATTGCAAGCGCGCCGCGGCGGGATCGGCAGGGGTAAATTTGCACATGATTTTAACGTACCTGTGTGTAGGCGCGCGAGCGCAATTACGCACTACATAATTACGCTTAAACACACACACACACACACACACACATGCGTTTTCTCCCCCCTCCGCTCTCTCTCCGATATTATTTTACATATAATTTAATTCGAGCGGATTTAATTGTACGCGAGCGCATTCCTTCGCGAACTCCCGGCGTTTTCCCCGCCACGGGCTTTCCCCGATTCTTTTCCTTCTCGAGTATGTTGTTTGTGTGTGTGTATGTGTGTGTTGTACGTTCCCTTTATTTATTCCAGCGGAATTCCGGTTGAATTATAGATTCGGTCATTGCCATTGGAGAAACGGGCGAGCGCGTTGGGGATTGCGTTTAGCGCGCGATCGGGACCTAATCGCGTGAATGATTAAAGACCTCGACATCGAGGAAGGGATGCTGGAGCCTTCTCCTTCTTCGCAGGAAAGTAACCCCGGCTCTCTTTGCGCCGCGCGCCAAAGTGGCTCTCCTTTATTATTAATCTTAAACGCACCATTGGACCGCAGGAATGCGGACGGAACGGAAATGAACTCGGAGAATTCCGAGAATCTTGACGTTTATCACGGCCGGATTAACGAAGTCTTTGTTTTAAACTTAAATGTTTGCGCTATTTCGGTCTGTTTATTCATTGGCACGTAATCGTAAACTCCAGTCGCATTGCCGTTCCATTTGCCTTTCTCCTTACTGCTTTCTATTGTTTTGAAAACTGTTGTTAATATATTTAATAATAAAAATATATTAATACATATTATTTTTCTCTTATCCGATACAATTAATTTAAATGATTCCTACTTTTTCATTGGAGAAAAAAAAAACGGTTAATTTTAATCCCGTTCCGTTCGAATTTATTTGATCTAAAACGCGCGTGTTATTTTCTTACTAATATATTTCACTTAAAAGCTTTCTTCTGATATATTTTAATGAGACTTTGTTTATAAGATTTCTTTTCTGTGAGAATTTTTATCACATTGATAAATTCCAACGGAGTAGCAGAGACATTGATAAAACATTGATAACGAGCTACATACACACAGATATTATTTATCCTCTTTTGTTTCTCAAACACTATACACGTGTTGGAAAAAAAAAAAGGAAAACAGCTCTCGATCGTCGTATCGCGGGTACCAGGTGCGAGGAGAACAAATGACGTGTTTGTTTAAGATTAGCGTGACGTCACACGCCCATCTCGAGCGCCCGTATTTAATTGCCAAAGTTAACAATAACATCAAGTCATCTGTTATTCGGGAGGAGGGAAATGAAGGAAGCGTCCTCGAGCTGATTAACGAGATTAAAGCGGCGGCGTACCGCGCCGCGCTCGTTGTTTTAATCTACCAAATTGCACGTGCAATTTTTGCGATAGACGCAAGACGGATGGGAGATAACGCTCTCGCGGTGAGGCGTCAAACGCGAAGAAGAGAGACGTCTCACGTCACGGAGGGACCTCGGTCCCTTCTGAGAAATTGGTGCGCATCTCTCTCCCTTTCTCTCTCTCTCTAACGTTCCTCTATGACCAATACCGTTCCCTTCGCGAGATATGAATGATAAACGATACTATCGGCCCCTTCCCTCGCCGCGCGGATATTTTTATTGAGATGCGCGCGATAAAATAGTCCGCTAAAACTGTTGCGCTTTTCCCGTTATATCCTCGCGCGCCTCGGAAAAAAAAAATCTCTATTAATATATACAACTTGCACGCGTATATTCGTAGCGTTTTTTTATCCGCTATCAAATTGACCCTTTTATCCTGGGTAATCCCTGATCTTTCAATTTTAACGGGGAGAAAATTCTTTTCAAAATACGAGAGTTCGAGATACAGTTTTATGCATATACTGAGAAAAAAATATTGTTGATTTGACAAAATTTTGCAACTAAATTAAAATTTCGTCAGTTCGAGAATTTATACATTTAACTTAAATGCACAAATTTCAATTCAAGTATTTATATAGTTAATTGAAATATATAAATACTTGAATAGACAAAATTTAATTCAGTTGGAAAATTTAGTCAAATTAAAATTTTTTTCTCAGTGTGCGATAACAGATCAATATTAGCATGTAACACCGAAATATAATTTTGTGTACAACGTGAATAATAAATTATGTACTTTTAACGAAAGCTTTCCCTTCCCCCCTCATACAACGCGCGGGTACAACGGGAATTAATAATAAATCAATTTTTTCGAGATTCTGTTAGCAAACGCGGCCGGAATTTCTCGTGATTCGTTCTCTTCTACTGCCAGTAGAAAAACTTTATAATAGAAGAGACCGTGTGCGCGTTCCCTTCCTCCTCCTCATCCCTACCCCCTCCGCTCGGCTTTTGTACATTTAGATAAAATAATCAAGGCGCATTAATTAACGTAACCGCGAGTTAGTATTCCCCTCATTTCCGGGCGTTGACATTTTGGATAAAGCGCCCGGTCGTGTCCCGAATATAAAAATCAGCATAATTCGACGGGGGGGGGGGGGTTTAGCGTTTAGTTTATCGTGGTGCCGAGCGGCAAATCGTGGCCGTGTGTGTGACACTGACAGCGGCGCCATTTCCGCGGTTAACAATCGTCGTTCCGCATCCGCAGTCGTTACGAAACGTTAAATTATGTCGGTTCAATAAAGTCACTTGCGACGAGGAGAGCACGGAACACCGTCAGTCATGTCACTCCAGCCAGTTGGACAGATTCATGGCTACATCCCGAAGAAGCTGCGCGCGCGCGCGCGCGTTGCGGAAGAGAAGATTATATTGCGGGCCAATAAAAAACGTTTTACCGCAAAGAGCATGTGTGACGATGTCATGTTTCCCGTGCACTTTTTTTTTTTAAGACACAATTTTGCATGCGCCTCTTACGTAATCATTTATTTACAATTAATAAATATTTTTTCCACGCGGGAATACGTAAATTATTTTAAATTATTTAATTAATTGGACTATTAAATAAATTTTTTAAGTAACTTTCGTAATTTATTCCATTTACAGTGAATTTCGTAGCTGCTTCCATATGTCGCGTAAATGTAACTGTAAATAATCTCCCAACATAAATTTCATTATGTCAGGACATTATTTATAATTGTAATTATATTTACTTGCGTAAACGTGAAAGGACCGTTGCGAAATATGCGACGCGAATTAAGCGGGCAAATTAATTACGTTAATGGAACTCGGGCTATCAAAGAATTTATGGTTCAAGTGGAGAAAAGGTTCTTGGAGTAGCCGTCGCGAAGAGGGGGGGGGGAGGGAAACGTTACATCAGAAGAAGTACATCGTCTCCCGAGAGCGATGTAAGAGATTCGGAAGGGCGGGGAGGGAGGGGGGGAAAAAGCGACACCGGCTCGATCGCCGGGAAGTAACGTGAATCTTACTCGGGATTCTCAGGAGCGGACTAATTACGTTAATTATCAATTAAGCGGGAGGGATGCGCGCGGGGAGTTTGCAATTCCGAGTTGCGTCCCGCGGGACTTTACAAGCTTTATTCGCCGCTTTTCGTCATCCGGCATCCTCGACGGGGAGCAGTAAGTTACCACCGCGCGCGTCGTCGTCCGCTCCAAAATTACTCGCGGACGTGGAGTGATATCGAGCGCCGCGGTTCAGTGACGTTCGGCGAAAGGGTGGGTGAAAGGGAGACATTGTCTCGCGAACGATGAACAGTCGAGTTGCCGCCGTGAATCGCGGGGAGTCGAATTGAAAGCGATCGGAAGAGGGGGGGGGGGCGAAAGAGAGGGCGAAGTTTCCGCGCCGATGAGTGGCAGCAAGGCCGACAGAAGATCGGCGTTTGATCGACGATTGCAATTATCGTATTACATCATCGAGAGACCACCTTGGACCGAACGCGCGAGCGACGATATGACTGTGAGTTTAAAAAAAAAAGAAGGGATTCACTGTTTGAATATTGCAGAGTACCTTCTCTTTTTGAGAAAGGAAACCTTTTCTAGGAGCGGAATATAGTAAAACACGAGATGCGTAATGGATATATAATAAAGATGAGAGAATATAGAATAATATACGGGAAATATGGCAGGGTATAGGATTACTATGCGCATTATATCTACTTGCATTTTATATTTCACATCTCATTTCGGTCCGTGGAAAATGATACGCATGGAAACGCCACACAGAGTGTTTCTCAAGTAATGTTTAAATAAAATCTATATATATATATATATATATATATATATATATATATATATATATTGTTTTTATATGTGATTTTTAAGTTTATTTTTTATGAAGAAAAATTCTTACACACGTACGAACGTATGAGCTCAAAGACCTCGCTTTGGATGGGTTAAACATTCTGTGAAATTATCGATTCTTTTTTATTAATAGTTTCTACACGGAAAGAGGTTCCTTCCGAAAACTCGGGTCTGCAGACTGGCCAGGTATTATGCCATTGTATTACTTTTATTTTTTATCTGTAGTCGCCGTCTCAATGCCATGTAGAGGTTTGGGTCTATAAGTTAGAGCATTACTGTCCCGAAATTGTCAATGGACGGAAGCCTTTGGAAGGTAAAAAATGAAGGTAATACGCCACCTTTCACACGAGACCTTTGAGACTGTATGAGCTTCACGAGGGCTTTTCTTCGTAAAATGACCTCAAAAATTAATTTCTAAAATATTGGACGGGACAAGCAGTTAGTTTTTGAGATACGGCTAGTCAATCAGAGATAACGTTTAAACGACTGGTCACGTGTCATTATTAATTTCTACTACACCTCGTGAACATGCAATTGTCCAAACGTGGTTTGTGATCGGCCAGCTTTAAATCCTCATATCAAATCATTTTGTTAGAAATAAAAATTTACAGGTAATTATTTTACTTAATTTTTAGTGCTCTCTTGCTGTAGCGAAATTTAAAAAAAAAAATTAAAGAGGAGAGATCAAGAAATTGCAGACAAACGTCTTATGTTGTCCGAGTTTTTTTAACAATTTACAATTTCGTTATTTATTTAACAGTTCTGATGCAGCCTCTTATCGTTTTCAGTTCGCGGTGTTTCAGAGTGTTGATTTCAGGTTTAATTTATTTTCGCGCTTATTGGACTTTATCTCGCGGTTGTAACATTTTTCCTCATTACGAACTTAATAAGTTCGTTAACTGATGAAGACTCGTAACGTTCTATTAATTTGATAATATTTTTAATTTAACATCCGTGCCTTCTTACGCAAGTTTCGCTTGGGGTTATTTTTTTCTCATCCCTTTTAGTTTTAATCTGCACATCCGAGTATCTTGATTCGCGAATTTTCCGAACGTCCCCCGCGTACTAGGTAGATGAAATCTCGTTGATTCTAGAAATTGGAAAAACTTCCCTACGTCCAAGTTTTAATACGCTCGGCAAACTTCAATTGTGGATTTATACAACATATTTCATATACTTTAAGATCCTGATTCTACAATAAGATATTTATAGTTGGATTCCTCCCGGGGGGTTTTCCGGTGACCTTTCGGTGAATTTTTCATCCGTGTGACGACGCCGGTAGGATTTTTCAAATCCGAAGAGGCGGTCTCGAATCCCGCACGGCCGCACGACGTCGGCGTCGGCGGCGGCGCGCTCTAATTTTCTATTTCCGGCTTGTACTTCTCTCGGCGCGACCGCGGCTTAATTAGAAGCACGAAAAGTGGAAAGCGCACTAGAAGAGGGGAATCTCCCTCTCTCTCTTTCTCCTCCCGAGATAAAAGACACTAACTTCCGAGCTTTATCGCGGCGCGCCGGGTCTGGACTCGCTTGCTCTCGGGGATAAATACGCCTCGGCTTCGTTATCGATCCCCGCTGCGCGTACGACGACGCACTTTCGTCTGATAAGACGCGGAAGACGAAGTTCGTTTTCCGTGGATTCTTACGAGTGCCGTTTCCGTCTCGGCGTCATCGTCGTTGCGACGGCACTCTCTTCCTCTCGCGCGCGTTCCCCCCCGAGGGAGGGGGGGGGGAGACCGCGACGCCCGTTGTCGTCGGTTGCATTTAATTATAAGGAAGCCACGCGTATACGTGCCTATTATTAAATTAAACGCGCAGTTTACAAATTTGCAAACTGCGATTCTTTCTCGCCGCGTATCCCCCGTAATTGGATCAAATGCGGGATTTGCGTAAAACGTTTAACGGTTAATTGGCGCCGCGATTGAGATCGACTATGTGGAAACGCCGAGGATTATTGTGGAAATCGTCCTGTACGATTTTAGAAACCGCCCCCCTCCGCGTGGTACGATTAATTTGTTTTTAAAAATATTCAATTGGAATAAAGATTTTTCCCCCCGTTCATTCCTCCTCTGCCGACCGTCTCTTTTATTCTCTCGTATTTTACAAATCGAAAAACATCCCTCGAATAAAAAGTAAATAAATGAATCCGCGCACGCATTTTAATTTTTATTACACATTTATCAGTGATCAATTCTATTGATAATCCTGTGGCGTGCGGCCGTACGTGCATCCCTCTATAGCACCGGAATACATTACGGGGAAAGGGAGGGGGGGGGGGGTTAATTAACGCGAGAGCGTAATTTACTTTCGGTTAAAATATGACCCGTCCGTCCGTTCGTCGTGAACGACAGTCGATTATTATTCGTCTGTGCATAACGCCGGTGGCGTGGAGATCTAATTCGAGAGTGATCACGCAGGAGTTCAAAGACCCGTTGGCTCTTTCACCACCTGGCGAAGTCGATCGTGGACCCCGGCGACGAACGGCCTCATCAGCGTAACATAATTAATCGAATTGGCCCACCGCCGATTGGTCGGCCTCCCCTCCCCCCCCCCCGCGTAAATGGATAATGCAAATAATGCCGAATCTCGTGGTAATCATTCATGAAGTGAAACACGCGGCGCGCGACCGGGGTCGCGTAAAATGCACGTGAAAATCGATCGACGAGTACGACTATTTTCGAAACGCTCGTACGTACGTTCTAGTTTCATTTTATAACTGAAAAAGGGGGGGATTCGGGGCGACCAATTGCAAGCAAAATGCTATTGTGTGAAAAAGAGAGAGAGAGAGAGAGAGAGAATATGCGCATGTGTGTTACACAAAAGGGGAGCTATAGACTCCAGATTTGGTATTGCACGATGGATCCTTATTTAATTTGGAAGGATTCAAAGGCCAAAGGCTCGAGTGATCGAAGCGTTTAGAGACGCCTGAATATCCACAGAGAACGAAAGATAAAAAAAAAGAGGAGATACTACTAGAAAAGGATTTAAGGCTTTAAATATGCAAGAATTTCGGCTGAAGTCTGTGAAGCGAGAAGATGCAATATTCACGAGACATTCTAAGGATATCTCGAGGAAAAGTCGAACGATTAAGAAATATTATAATTTTCATCATAATTTTAACTAGAGAAAGAATCTCTTGATTCCTTCTCTCGCAATGGAGTCTAATAAAATTTGGTCGATCAAAATTTAATGAACATAAAATTTGAGAAATTTGAGTGAAAAATAACTATAGAATCTGAAATTCTATGTTAGACATATATTTTTTTCCTTGTTGAAACGCAAGTTCCCTCCAAAGTGTATTAAGACATTAATATCAAGTTCAAGCTAATGTATTCTGTTTAACAACCCTTGTTTCATGTACAGAAACAAGAAATTATAATCTTATATTATTCACTTTTCTTTAACGAATTTGATAATCTTAAATTTCAGTAAAACCTTATATTTCAATATTAAATAGTCATCTAAAGAGCACAAATATATGATTGTTTTGATAATAGTATTAAAATATCCTCATTCTTGATTTGCAGATATTATTTTCTGTCCAGTGCCTTTCTTATACAAACTTTCTTCACGTAAGCAAAAATTGTTTCTGTTTAACGTAATCTCATTCAGTATTTAACGTTTTGAAAATGAAGAGAATACTCTCAAAGCAAGAATACTCTTTTTTTTCTATGCGCACAAAGTCGAAGGATAAACTAATGTAAACATTCCTTTCTCCACACGTATTCGATTCTTAAAGTATTCTTTATTATTAAGGAAATTCTAGCGTTTAATAAGATATCAGATCTGTAATACGTGTATAAAAAATTTTTGAAAGTTATTTATATATTTATAGAAAAAATTCATTTACTACCATATCGTTTTGAAGATATTTAATTTTAAACACATAGAATTTTATCATATATTACATATTTTACATATACATATACATATATAGTAATATATAGTACATATATTAAATATTTTACATATAGCACATATATTACGTATATGTCACACATATATATGTAAAATCTTATCTTGTATATATTTTCTCTTAATTTGAGTCATTTGCATATAAGACAGAAAAATATAAAATTGCTATCATAATTACAAAGTAAATATTTAAGATTCTCATTAAATATTTAAAGTTTCATATAAATTCACCGTACTGTTTGAGATGAATTTATCTTTTTCGATGAAGAGAAGCAAGAATATTTGTCAACTGGACGCGTGGCTACTGACATGGACAAACGTTACCAGTTCTTAAATAATGCAATGCTACAAAATTTAACATTAACAAAACGATATATATATTCGATGTAATGAATAAAAATACGGCAAATTTATGACATAAGGTGTTAATTTGTACTACTTTTCTCGCAAATTATATTTCATTTTTAAGATATAATAGTAATAATGCCTTTTGTTTCTATTATAACTTTTGATTTGCCATTTATAGAACATTTAACAACGTACACAAAAGCTTAATACTCGCGATTATGTTCGTATTAAGCATTTCACATAATTTCCAGAAGATAAACCGTTTATCAACCACAGGAAGTTCGATGCTGGGACCTCCTTGAGCCAGAAGCAGCGGCGGCGCGAGTTTCCGCGTTGCTCGTCACCGCGCGGAGGGGAGGAGAGAGGAGAAGAGGGAGAGGGGGAGCCGGCCGGCCGCGCCGAGAGGAGTCGTCGCGGACTCCACGCGACTGCTCCGCGGTTCTCAAAGGGAATACGCGAAAACTCGGCGCGGTACACTCGGTATATATCCGCGAGTCTCAGGGGATCTGGAATTCGAGCGTAGTAGCGTAGCGGCCAATCGGGATCCCCGAGCTGCCAACCGCTCGCCCCGCGCAGCGCGGCGCGCCGCATGTCTCTCTCTCTCTCTCTCTCTCTTCTCTCTTACTCACACGCACACATACACGCACGATGTATACGCGCCGCGGCGTGCGGGTATATCCGGAGCGCCGCCTCTCCCCCCAGAGGAGTTGCTCACCTACCTTTTCTACGACTCGCTGCCACTACGCGCGCGACGTCGCCCGTCACATTCCACGTATCGGCGGCCGTGACACCCGTTACCGTCGTCCTCGAGTGGTCCCGCGAGTATCCCGCCGGTACCACCATCCACGCCTTTGTCCTCCACGAGACGAGATCCTGTCAGAAGAGAGTGCCACGCGCGCTTCCTCACGGCGCGCACATGGAGCCGCCGCCGGCTGCTCCCCCGAGTCCTCTTCCGCCGAGTGAAAGACGAGTGACAGCCAGGCACTGGGGGGGGGGGGGGGAGGATTTAGGTGCGGACGCACTCGCTTGCTCTTTCTCCTTTCCCGCTAGCCGCCCGCTTCGCCGGTCGGATCTTTCCTCAGGGCGCCGAACATCCCTCTCTCGCGGGAGGCTTGCGCTCGACACCTTCCTCCTTCTCCCTCTTCCCCGTTCAACGTTCTCCTCTCAACGGGAACATGCCGCCGTTTTCGTTTCTATTCTTGCCTCTTTCTCCTTTTTTTTTTTTTTTTTGTTCTGTCCGGAGGCGAAGTGGAAGCGACAATAGAGCGACGCGACCGTCGCGAGACTGACGAGCTCTCCGAGGAACGTCAGGAAGTGTCACGAGGGGCTGCTCTCACACGGACAACCGTCCTCCTCTTCCTCCTCCTCCTTTTGCTGCTGCTGGTCCTGCTTGCTGGCTTCTCGAGGAACGCGGTCAGCACGCCTTTCTCGCGGCGCTCCGCTTTCGCGAGTAGCAATCCCCCCCCTCTCTCTCTCTCTCTCTCTTTTTCTCTCTCTCTTTCTCTCCTTTCTCTCCGGAAGTCACGACCTCTACGCCAGCGAGGGAGAAGGAGATATCCCTCTGTCTGTATCTCTCGAGGAGAGCGACGACGTGCCGCTCCGGTCGTCGTCGTCGTTCAAACGTTGTCGTTGCTCCGCACCGACGACGATGCTGCGGCGACGGCGGCGTCGGCGGCGGGCGTCGTTCACGCCCCCCCGTTCAGTTCGTTCGTTCGTTCGTACGTTCCTTCCTTCCTTCCTTCCCGTCCGCGTTCCCCTTTCTTCTTTCACGACAACGCGACACACTACTACCACGGGGACGCCGTTCGCACGCACGCACGGCGGCTGGAAGGGGGGCAGGGGGGGAGAAGGGCAGGAGGCGTCGGCGGCGACCTTCCACCCGAACCTTCCACCACTCGCGGAGAATAACAATGATGAGCACCGCGCGGGGGTAGGGGAGGAGGGGGGACACCGACGCCACGTTACGACGTCGTCGTCGTGGAACGTGGAGACGTGGCTCGTCGTGTCGACGGAGCGCCCGAGACGAGAGGCGCTCCAGAGGCACACCGGAGGTACGACGGCGAGAGAGGGCGGAAAAGGGGGGAAAGGAAGGGGGGGAGGGGCGTTAGAGCCTTCGTTTTCCCTCGGTGCGGGAAAGGGGGAGCCGAGCGTGCTCGACGGGACGACGACGACGATTCCTTTGATTCCACGGCACGGCACGGCACGGCACAGCACGGCACGTGAAAATCTCCACACCGCGGGGGGACGACGAGTCCCCACCGGCTGCTGCTGGTGGTGCTGCTGTAGAACGCGGGCGCGCACGTCTCCGGCGCGTTCGTCCTTCTCTTCGCCTCGCGCGAACACGACACGTCTCCTCTCCCTGAGAGAGCGAGCGAGCGGCAGCGGTCTCGCGGCTCTCACCTCCTTCCTCGCCAACGCCTACACGATACACATTGCACGCAGTAGCAACGACGCCCCTACACGCCGAGAGCGCCAGTGGCGCTCAGCGCGCGGCGTCCGTCGGCGGCGGCGCCGGCCGCGATGAGAGCCACGTTTCCGTCGGCGACGCCGGCACGACTTTTACTTGTACGATCGATGTTGTCTCTCTTCGAATGCGCCGACAGTTTTCTCGGTGCTCGTTGCGATTATTTGGCGGTTTGATTGCTCGCGGTAGCGGTTTTGTTATCTGAGACTGGAGATTTGAATGCTGAACGAAGTGTGGGGTTATTTTAGATGCGTATCCGGTGAAATTGGAGGCCATGGAGTTGTAGTTCTTAAATATTTTTAGTAACTTTAGCGCTGGGGTGTCTAGTTTATTTAGGAATATATGTATATCTCCCTAGATTCAGAAACAAATCGTGGTGGTACCTTTAACTAAATATGGACCATTGATATAAAACAGGACTATATCATAGGTAAATGAATCACACAACATATAAAAATATATAAAATCTTTATTATACATAACATAAATCTACGAATATAAATACATCATAATCTATAGAGGAATTACTTTTTTTTTTACAATTTGCATGCCATTAAAATAGTAGAGAACACGTTTAAAAGCTGCAAAAATTCATCGCTTCCTTCTGTTAATCTATAATCACATTCCTAAAAAAAGAAAAACATTTCTTATATTTACGTTCAGTTTAATTATTTTGTTGTATGTAGAACGTATCAGATCACTTGTACAAGAACGCTTGACAACGCACATTTATCAATAAATGCGTAAAGAAAAATGCAAGTTTATATGCGAACATATGCTTAAAATACCAAAAATTTCGTTTAAAAATATTTTCATTTCGCGTTCCCACTCGATGCTTTACTCATAATCCTACATCTTATTTTTCTTAAAGACAGTGATATAAAAAAAGTTTAAGGAAAAATTATTCATTTGTGAAACATAATCAACGATATTTTAATCGAGCTGTTCCCATTAAAAATTTCAAACTTGATCCAAGTTTCCCCTACTTCTGGTAGTTTCCGAAAAACTAAATACTACTGTTAGATAATTCACGTAAGGCTTGCTAATGAACTTTTTTTTCAAATTTTCGATAACTATTGCCGAAATAAAGGTGGCCTGATACATTTTGCATATAAAAAATTACTTACACCAAGCACATCGCCGATCATCGCTTTTTGTTTGTCAGTAAGTTCATCAGAGAAAATAATTTTCTCGTTTAATTGTTCAATTACCTAAAATGTAACAGTTAAAATCAAACAAAATTGATATAATTAAATGCAAAATTATTTAAGTAATGCATTTTTACTTATTATTTAAAAAAATCTTTAATGTCTAATTTAATAAAGAAAATTAACCTGTGAACCCGGGTATCCTTCCAACAGCAAGTTTTCAAGTAACTTTTGAACATTATTATAATTCCCCTTCTTACAAGCCTCCCAGAGTGTATTAATTTGATCATCGGGAACTAACTATAATGATAAATGTACACATTTTGGAATTATTTAACCTTGTTGTATAAAAATATTTCTGTACTTTTTATACGAAACGTAGTTACCCCAATAACGTCGAGCGCATCATCCACGGTGATCTCGTAATCTTTTCCCTTCAATCGCGTGATCGACTGTAAACACATGACGGCCTGTCTTAAATCGCCACCCGACGCTTCAACGATTTTTTCCAAGACGTTCCTATCGGCCTTCAGATTTTCCTCGTTACATATATATTCGAGTCTAGCGATACTCTTCTCATCGCTCAGCGGCTTGAATCGGAACTTGGTGCAGCGCGATGCTATCGGCTTGATAATTCGCGACAGATAATTGCATACCAAACAGAAGCGCGTGCTGTGCGACTCCTTCTCCATAATTCGACGAAGCGCCGTTTGCGCGGCATTGGTCATGCTGTCCGCCTCGTCTAATATGATGATCTTAAACGGTGGACATTTTTTTCCACTGCAAATATAAAAAGTTATTTTCGTTATTTTACTTTATTATTTTATCTTTGTACTCTAATGAAATAAAAATTACATTATGCCTCAGATTGTGCCGTTTTGATCATAAACTACAGTATAGTGCGCAAGATGTTCAAAAGAGATCAACTTTCAAGTATTCGCGTCAGATCAACTTGAATCGTTCTATTTTCTTATTCATAAAATAAATTCACAAAAAAACATTTCAAAATTTTATTTTTAACTTTCAAAAAAATTCAAATTATTATAAATATATGCTGTAATATTTAAATTTTTGGATTATGTACGACTATCTCGATAATATGTATTTATGCGACTTACGCGAATATTTGAGAATTGAAATTGTTTGCTCATGCTTCTCAGAAATAACTAATCTTGTAGTTTCTTTCTTCTATTATGAGCATTTTTCTGTTTTATTGGCAATAAAAGGTTCTAAAAACTTCATTATACCTCTTGATAACAATAAACTGTGCCTTTTTCTGAACAATCTATTGCACTGATATTCTGCAGTCATCAGACCTTTTACTAGTTCATCATTGGCATTGTGTCTGATCAAAAGTAATTTTTAATATCTCGACAATAATAGAGTAATACATTAGAAATGAGATATTATATATTCAAAAAAGATTGCCTAGAAAAATTGTTTATCTAATTTTTTTGCCATGCAAGATTTGAAGTTTCCAAAAAATTATTGTTAGTTGTATTTTGCAGAGAATATAATTTATCATCACTTTTACAAATTATTCAATTTATCATACTTGTACAAGTCATTTAAATTGATAGAAAATATTGATAAAAAATGTAATTTTATTTACTTTTTTAAAAGATATAAAATATAATCATAACAAGTTTTATCATGTTCGACCTTAGATGTAATTTTAGTCTATCGTATATTCTTTTTTTTAACTATTCTATTCAACCTATTTTTTTTCCAAACCATATGACATTATTATACTTATTTTAGATGGATGACAAATACAGTCAAAATGTTTCTAATCATTTTTTATTAAAGTAGATCGTTATTAATAAAATTTATATTTACATTCTAAAAATCCTTTGTGTTAATTCTTTTGACCTTTTTATTACACATAATCATAATATTCTAGTGAAAATTATTTTTTGAATAAATTCTTTATAATGTTTTGAGGGACTGCTCTTATATATAGAGATAGGTTTATGGAAAAGCATCACAATGATCCTTTGTAGCATTAATTTAATTAATTAAATTAAGAAAACTCTGCTTAAACTCACTCTGGTCCATTGGGATTAGCTCTACGTAGCGCAAAGGATTTGATCTTTTCTCTTACAACCTGGATACCCCTATCATCAGAGGCATTCAATTCCAGTATTCTGTCTCTGTACATGCTGCCAAACATCTGCCTCGCAGCCGCGTGGATGATGCTGGTCTTGCCGGTACCTGGCGGCCCATAGAACAGCATGTTGGGAAAATCCCCATGTTCCATGGCCTGTCGTATCACTTTCACCACATCAGTTTGCTCTACAATATCGTCGACATTTCGCGGTCGGCTGCAGACAAGAAGTAATGAAAAAAATTGTAATTTAGAAAAGAAATATTCACAGAAAGAAGAAAGAAAAGATAAAATAACTTAATAACAAGATGTGCTCTTGGGCGAAAGTTAGGTTAATTTTAGTCGGTGAACACTCACTATTTCTCTACCCATGGTGTCAAATCCTTTCTATTGTCTTTGGCTCGCGAAGTCGAAGGTTTCTTTACTTCCACCGGAGCGCCCAGTTTTCCAGTTTTCAGGAAAGCGTGCATCCTTACAGTCGATTCAACCGCACGCTAACCAAACCAACGCCAACTTCGCAGTTTCGCACGAGCTTTCCCGCCTATTCGCCGCCATCTATCTTCAAATTCGTGCAATAACTATGCAAAGTCAGCAGAGTTGCCAGGCTGGAAGATTATATACCCCTGAATTTAAGTTTATAAAGGCCCCCGCACACACTTTTGCATAACGCATAACGTATGTACATAAGCAAATTGATTGGTTCATAAGCAGAGTGCATAAGAAATTCAACCAATCGAATTAGAAAAACCAATCGAATTAGGGAAATAGACGATTAATGCCCGATTTCTTTACGTCCAGTTATCTTGCGGTTAAAATTACCCAGGAGATAAACTACTATTGCCCGATTTCTTCACGTTCATTTATCTTGCGGTTAAAATTATCCAGGAGATAAACTACCAGCTCCATGCACGTGATTGATTAAACTTGAGATTAATTCTCCGGATAACTTTATCGAGAAGTGAAGAAATCGGACATAATTAAGGATACGTTTTCACTGAACGTATCACGCGCGCGTCATTCTTCGCTTCCAATCAAAACGTCCCTTTTTATTATGATAAAATATAATGGATGTTTTGATTGGACGTGAAAGATGTTATGCAAAGGCTTGTTCTTTGTTGCTGCACTGCTACACTGGTGCAGTAAGCTAGAATAAGGGCCTAAACACAATGTCAAGCAACAGGCAATAGAAACAGAAATAATGAAAGAGAGAAAAAGAAAGAGAAAAGATCTTCTCTTTTTCTCTCATTCTTTATTTCCTATTCCTATTGCTTGTTGCCTGGCATTGTGGCCTTAAGCAAATATATTTTTTCTCATTTTAACTTATTGTACTAGTGCAGCAGTGCAGGAATAAAAAACAAACCTCAAGCCTAAAAAGTTTGTGCGGCGGCCTAAGGCCAGTATTCGTAATCGAACGCACTCTAAGGCCCAGTTCCACAACTCACGGTTAAATTAACTGGCCAATTATTCCATTGAAATTGACCAATCGTATTTGTCGTTAAACAAAATTAACAAATACGATTGGTCAATTCCAATGGAATAATCGGCCAGTTAATTTAACCGTAAATTGTGGAACCGGGCCTAAGCTACATAAACATAGCATAAGACCGTTGAACCAATCAATTCCCAGCATAAAGTTGCCATATTGATATTCATAAGATGCTTATTGGCTTAGAGCTCTTATGCTATAATTATGTTATTGCAGCTTATGTTATTTTGGCAAGAGAATTAATCAATCAGAGTCGTCTATTTCTCTCTCCAAGATAGAAATAAAGACCTCTGATTGGTTAATTCTCTTATGCATTATGTGTTATGCAGAAGTCTGGGCGGTGGCTTTGAGTATTTTAATGGACCAGGGGCTCGATTCTTGAAGTCATTCGCAAGAGAAACGTATACGCAAATACTCGCTCTAACAGAAAGTTGTAAGTTTATTGGTTAATAGCCATACGATAGCCAATAAATTTCCAACTTTTCTGTAAGATCAGAATTTGCGAATACGTTTCTCTTGCGAATGAATTCAAGAATAGAGCCCCAGGGACTCGATTCTTGAATTCATTCGCAAGAAAACGTATGCGCAAATACCTGCTCTAACAAAAAAGTTGCAAGTTTATTGGTTAAAAGCCATACGATAGCCAATAAATTTTCAACTTTTCTGTAAGAATAGAATTTGCGAATACGTTTCTCTTGCAAATGAATTCAAGAATCGAGCCCCTGTTCGCGTTATTTGCACTTTTCGCACTCGACATCTTCACTTTCTCTTTTTCCAGGGGCTCGATTCTTGAATTCATTTGCAAGAGAAACGTATTCGCAAATTCTGTTCTTACAGAAAAGTTGAAAATTTATTGGCTATCGTATGACTTTTAACCAATAAACTTGCAACTTTTCTGTTAGAGCGGGTATTTGCGCATACGTTTTCTTGCGAATGAATTCAAGAATCGAGCCCCAGTGCTCGAGTTATAGCAACGCGAACAAAACCTAGTGCATACCAGTATTGCCAAATAACTGAAACTAAATTTCCCCAAATTATTCATGAATTCCCCAAATTTCCCCAAAGGAAAGAAAAAGAAGAGATAAACAACTGGGTGAGAAATTCAATTAAAAGAACAGACCTATGATAAGTCAAAGTTGGTCAAAGTTGATGGCCAGCAGTGGTTTGAGTTGTAGCTGTGTCCCTTTCGACTATTGATATTTATTGATACGTAAGACAAATCATGACCTCGCTTCTCGCACCGGAAATTCCACCGCCAGGATTTTCTTTCGATCTTTGCCAAAGGTGAAAATTTTGTCTTGTTTTGAAAATTTACAACTCTCGTGTTTAGAGCTATTCCAGCTAACCTAAAACGCATACTGCTGTGTCACACATCAGTTTCATGAAAAAAAGTTATATATTTACGAAATAACTGTAATATTATATATTTACGACATAACTGTTGTATGGATTGTAAAATTATATATTTGTGAACAATTATTTTTATTAAAAATAATTTTAAAATAGAATTTTTTAATGTAAACGTGTAATTAAGTTAATGCCTTCTACAATTTTGATTATAACTGTGATTTCTAAGGCCTTACGCACAATAGAGGAATATTAGATAAGGAATAGAAATAAAAATTTTAGAATAGTTATATTGTATCTTAACACATTTATGTCTTACATTTTATTCATATCCTTTGTGTATTACATTTAATGTTTTATCAAAGAAATTAACTCTAAAATTCTAATTTCTATTTTTAATGTCTAATATTCTTCTATTACACACAAGACTTAATAATAGTAATAAATAAAAAATAATAAATATTAGTTTGTATTGTTTAACGAGATTTATGGAGTAAATATGATTTATTTTTATTAGATATATTATTTTTATCAATATATATCAGAAATATTTATCTTATCTTTAGTTATAAATTTTATTACAAAGATAATTTACATATTTTTAAATTAATTTGGAATTTATTGACCCTGATAATCTTTATTTATTTCATACAGAAACAATGCTTTGGTTAAGAAAGGCTTTGCTGCTCCAAAAGCAGTCAAGACAGGTACTACCATCGCCGGTGTAGTGTACAAGGATGGTGTTATTCTCGGCGGTGATACACGAGCTACGGAAGATACCATTGTGGCTGACAAATACAGCCTAAAGATTCACTTTCTTGCTCCAAATATGTAGTAAGTGTTACAGCATCCTTTATTACAAATCTTTTTACACAGCTTTTTACACATTTTTTAATTACAACAAATTAATGTAACGATTGTTATGTATAATGTTATTTACTAAATTATTACAAAAAGTAAAAGTAATAATAGCAATTTGTTATTTTCTATAGCAGGAAATTACTTGTTTATTGAAGAGTATATTGAGAGAAACTTTTGAATTATTTCTAGTTGTTGTGGAGCTGGTACAGCGGCCGATACTGAAATGACCACTGAGATGATTGCTAGCCAGTTAGAGCTGCATCGCCTGAATACTGGCCGCATTGTGCCCGTGTGCACTGCCAACACTTTGATAAAACAAATGCTGTTCCGTTATCAGGGTCACATCGGGGCCGCATTGATCCTGGGCGGCCACGATCTTGATGGACCTCAGTTGTACTGCATTTATCCGCACGGTTCATCTGAGAAGCAGAAGTATACCACTATGGGATCCGGTTCACTGGCTGCTATGGCGGTCTTTGAAAGCAGATGGAAACCTGATTTGTCGGTAAGAAATTTTTTTTAATTGTGATATAAATTTAATAGTTTTTTAAAAATTTTTATAGACGAATGACCAAGACTTTAGTGAAACTAAAAACAATAGATTAATATTTGTATGTTCTCATAGAAATGAAGAAATTAGCCACTCTTAAGATCACAATTTTCTTCTATTCAAATAAAAATTTGGCAAATCTGAAGTTCAAAATAATGTTTATTTTAGATATAACTTTAAATAAACAGTGATAAATTCATCACATTATTATTATAAAATCTATTACGTATTGATGTTAGTATATTTATAATTTTTATATTAATTCTATTCACATGTATTTTTCTATATTAACTAATGTTAAAACTATTTCTTATATTTATTTTCTTATATTAAATTTTTTCGAATTAAATGTTTTTAGGAAGAGGATGCAAAGCAGCTGGTGGCGGACGCTATTCGCGCGGGCGTGTTCAACGATCTCGCATCGGGATCCAACGTGGATCTTTGCATCATTCGTAAGAACAACGTCGAATACTTGCGACCATACGACACCGCCAGTGTGAAGGGTGAACGGCAGATCAGCTATCGTTACAAGCCCGGTACCACGTCGGTGCTTACAAAAACAATACAACCGATTATCGTGGAGGAGGAGACTGTGCGCACGATCGTGCCCGAAGCGATGGATACGTCTGCATGAAACTTCGTTAATTAATTTAGCGTCTTATATAAGCTATAAATAATAATAAAAATTTTTTTTCAATAAAATTTGTCGATTGTAGATCAACTCGATATTTGTAATAAAGGTATTTCTGGGAGATAACGTAAGAGGATAAATATATAGTTTCTAGATTCTGTGATTCCGGAAAGAGAGGGAGTAAGGTTTGGATTAAAAGAGAGCACATTAGAAGAGCCCGGCGGCTTGCTTGAGACGCTGTCTCTTCCAGGTCGGCAGTTTCTCGAATTCCGCTGGTTCCATTTTGAAGATTGCGATGAAATTGTCGTAGGTCAGGTGCATCTCCTTGCGTCTGACGTCCACGCCGGCCGGTAGGTTCTCTGGCTCGCTTTTCAGCACTGTCGGTGGATATTTGATGTAATTGTCGAAATCCGTGGTGGCCTTCGAGGTCGTCTGCGTCCTCGTCGATTGATCTCTGTCCTCCAACAGGGCGCAGAACATCTCGAACGGCTTGTAGTCCCTCAGCAGATTATGATTCCAATTGTCAAACAGCCCGATAAATGTAGCTGGTTCCAAACCTAAGGATAAAAGCACAAAATTGCAGAGAAAATAAAAGATGAAAAAAATAAAGATTTTTTGGCGAAACAAATAGTTTGAAAACAGCTGATTCTAAAAATGTGACGAACTTAAAAAAGTACTGGCCAAGATAAAATATCTGTCAGAAGATTTTACTACATCTTAGATTTTAATTTGTTAGTTCGGAAAAAGACGTCAATAATCTTCCAGAGATCTTTCCGTGGAACTCACCTTGTTTGATCACGGAAATGGTCGTGTTGCGATTTCGGCCCGCGGGATGAGTGTAGAGATATATAGTGGCGTCCTCGATGCACTCCTGCAGTGTTTTTGGATTGGAGAACTTGCCTATCCATACCCAGATCACATCGCCGGCGTCCAGCAGCCAGACAGCCTCCGGGACCAGAGAGTTCTGTCGAAACCCAAGGATCTGCTCGCCTACGAAGAGACCGTTCTCGGTGCGGCATTGAAACAGATGCTTGTTCAGCTCCTCGCCGACCTCTTCGGCCTCCGTGCCGTACGTTCCTCTTCCTGAAGAGGACAATGCGAAGCGATGATTGTAATGTCGAATGTGATCTTAGAATGATTCGAGTTCATTTCATTATTTTTTTTTCATTCGATTTACTAATTACCTCCAAGCTCGGCCCAGAAGTCGTCGTCCTCCTTACCCTCGGCGATGAGGGGCGCGTTTCTGGGTGCGAGGCGTCGCGACGTTTGCCTCGCGTCGCCGGTGCTCTTGCCGCCGCACCAGACGACCGGCGCGCCGGAGAAGAGGATGAACACCGCGCTGGAGTCCAGACTGCTCGCCCGTAACGGGCGTTCCACGGCTTTCGAAGTGTACGGCGTCGAGCCGAACACCCTGACCAGATACTTCTTCGGCGCTGCAAATCAAGAATTTTTGTAGAAGGTAGAGAGATTTCGTGCACTTTGAATCTTTCGTGTTCTCCTTAAGACACGACATTCTTCAAAATTTTATTATTTGTTGCAGATTAATCGAATAATAGAAGAAGTCCACTTACGCGAATTACGATGAGGTCCGGCGAGTATCTTGAGCTTCCCATCGTAGATTTGTAATAGATGAGACGGTTCTCTGCCTTGGGACGCTTTAACTAATTGCGCGTTTGTTTCTTCACATAGACGGCAAGCCACTGTCAAAGCTGCATCTCGATCCACCTTGATAGAGTGGACACCTTCCCAGCAGTAAACCTAAAGATGAGAGATGTATTAAAAAGAAATAATAGTTCTCCTCTGGAATTTTTCACAATTATTATATCAATGAAATAAAAAAGTATCAGTTTCATATTAATCATTTAATTAATAGGTTTAGGTAGTAGGCGATTAAAAAGATAAACGATAAAGTTAAAATACTAAAATTTATTAAACTTAATTCTTTTCAAATAAGTTAATTTTTAATTTTAACTATTTATTGTTGAAATACATAAACTTTAATTTATTAATTATTTTTTTAATTAAAAATTTATTTATCTAAAAAGAAAAATGATTCACATAAAAAACAATTTTCTTGCTTTATGTAAACTTAATTTATAAATAAAAAATTTATTTAGTAATCTAATTTTAAAAAATTACGATGTTTTAATCTTCCTATCTAAAAAGGGAGATGTTAAATCAAATCGAATTTATTGTTGCCGCTTTTCCGAGATGCTGATTGGCTGTCTCGCTATCTCGTTGTTAAGTGCGTTCTTCCTATCTAAAAAAGGAGATGTTAAATCAAATCGAATTTATTGTTGCCGCTTTTCCGAGATGCTGATTGGCTGTCTCGCTATCTCGTTGTTAAGTGCGTTGTGACTTTCTTCACTTCGTGTCATTTCCAGCTGTCAAACTACTTCGTGTCATTTTCAGCTGTCAAACTGTCACTTTTGATAGTTGATTGAAATAATTACAAAAAATCAGGGAAAAAAAAAAGAGCCAAATAAAAAATATACGAGAGGAAGAGAAAGAGAGAGAGAGAGAGAGAGAGAGAGAGGGAGAAGGGGGGGGGGAGAAGTAAGAATCTTTTCTAAAAATAGGCATGGCATCGATACTCGCATCTCTCGAAGTATTGTTGTCGCTTTTCCGCGATGCCGATTAAACGTGTGTGAAGTTAGCATCTCAAAGTTTAGCATCTCATAAAAATACTGCAGAATTACTTGCATCCAGCATAGTTCTACAGTTCTTGATAGGTATCAACAATAGTTCCGTTGAATTATCTATTTTAATTAAAATTTTATAAATGAGATGCTAACTTCCAAAATCACATAATAGCATCTCACCGTATTTCGAATATACGACCACAGAGAAGAATAAATCTATAGAGTTCTACCGTTTAGAGACGTTCTATCAATAGTTCTGATGATTAAATTAATGAAAAAACAATTTTTTGTTACAAAACATACGTATATATGCGTGTACGTCTGCGCACGTGGATTTGGTGTAACTGGCATCTTAGATAGACAAAATTAATTAATTTAAAAATTTTTAAAGTATTTTTCAACAACTATCTAGATGGGAAACTTATATTTATAGGTCTAGACATGAGATACTGGTTGAATATTGATAGTTCTATTTTTTTTAACGCAGTTCCCATATAGATACGGACGCGTACAATAGTTTTTAAAAAAGCTATGGTGTTATAATAAATAAAAACATTTTTTTTTTAAATTATTTTGCCCGGAAAACTTGAATTTTAAAGGCTGGACGTGAAGTGCTAATTGAATATTGACAGATTTATTTATTTTAACGCAGTTTTCATATAACTCCGGACGCGTCCAATAATTTTCTAAAGAGTTCCAGTGATATAATTAATTAAAACATTTTTTAAACAATTATTTTGCCGAAAAACTTGACTTTTAAGGGCTAAAGGTGAGATGCTGTTCAAATATCGACAGTTCTAATTATTTTAACGCAATTCATATATAGTTCCGGACGTGTAAAGTAAATTTCTAAAGAGTTCCGGTAATATAATTAATGAAAACATTTTTTAAACAATTATTTTGCCCGAAAAACTTGAATTTCTAAGGCTACACGTCAAGTGCTAATCGAATATCGACAGATCTATTTGTTTTAACGTAATTCTCATATAGTTCCGGACGCGTACAATATGTTTCTATAAAGTTCGGGTGATATAATTAATTAAAACATTTGTTAAACAATTATTTTGGCCGAAAAACTTGAATTTCTAAGGCTACACGTCAAGTGCTAATCGAATATCGACAGATCTATTTATTTGAACGTAATTCTCATATAGTTCGGGACGCGTACAATATGTTTCTATAAAGTTCGGGTGATATAATTAATTAAAACATTTTTTAAACAATTATTTTGACGAAAAACTTGAATTTCTAAGGCTACACGTCAAGTGCTAATCGAATATCGACAGATCTATTTGTTTTAACGTAATTCTCATATAGTTCCGGACGCGTACAATATGTTTCTATAAAGTTCAGGTGATATAATTAATTAAAACATTTTTTAAACAATTATTTTGCCCGAAAAACTTGAATTTCTAAGGCTACACGTCAAGTGCTAATCGAATATCGACAGATCTATTTATTTGAACGTAATTCTCATATAGTTCGGGACGCGTACAATATGTTTCTATAAAGTTCGGGTGATATAATTAATTAAAACATTTTTTAAACAATTATTTTGCCCGAAAAACTTGAATTTCTAAGGCTACACGTCAAGTGCTAATCGAATATCGACAGATCTATTTGTTTTAACGTAATTCTCATATAGTTCCGGACGCGTACAATATGTTTCTATAAAGTTCAGGTGATATAATTAATTAAAACATTTTTTAAACAATTATTTTGCCCGAAAAACTTGAATTTCTAAGGCTACACGTCAAGTGCTAATCGAATATCGACAGATTTATTTATTTGAACGTAATTCTCATATAGTTCGGGACGCGTACAATATGTTTCTATAAAGTTCGGGTGATATAATTAATTAAAACATTTGTTAAACAATTATTTTGCCCGAAAAACTTGAATTTCTAAGGCTACACGTCAAGTGCTAATCGAATATCGCCAGATCTATTTGTTTTAACGTAATTCTCATATAGTTCCGGACGCGTACAATATGTTTCTATAAAGTTCAGGTGATATAATTAATTAAAACATTTTTTAAACAATTATTTTGCCCGAAAAACTCGAATTTCTAAGGCTACACGTCAAGTGCTAATCGAATATCGACAGATTTATTTATTTGAACGTAATTCTCATATAGTTCGGGACGCGTACAATATGTTTCTATAAAGTTCGGGTGATATAATTAATTAAAACATTTGTTAAACAATTATTTTGCCCGAAAAACTTGAATTTCTAAGGCTACACGTCAAGTGCTAATCGAATATCGACAGATCTATTTATTTGAACGTAATTCTCATATAGTTCGGGACGCGTACAATATGTTTCTATAATGTTCGGGTGATATAATTAATTGAAACATTTGTTAAACAATTATTTTGCCCGAAAAACTTGAATTTCTAAGGCTACACGTCAAGTGCTAATCGAATATCGACAGATCTATTTATTTGAACGTAATTCTCATATAGTTCGGGACGCGTACAATATGTTTCTATAATGTTCGGGTGATATAATTAATTAAAACATTTTTTAAACAATTATTTTGCCCGAAAAACTTGAATTTCTAAGGCTACACGTCAAGTGCTAATCGAATATCGACAGATCTATTTGTTTTAACGTAATTCTCATATAGTTCCGGACGCGTACAATATGTTTCTATAAAGTTCAGATGATATAATTAATTAAAACATTTTTTAAACAATTATTTTGCCCGAAAAACTTGAATATCTAAGGCTACACGTCAAGTGCTAATCGAATATCGACAGATCTATTTATTTGAACGTAATTCTCATATAGTTCGGGACGCGTACAATATGTTTCTATAAAGTTCGGGTGATATAATTAATTAAAACATTTGTTAAACAATTATTTTGCCCGAAAAACTTGAATTTCTAAGGCTACACGTCAAGTGCTAATCGAATATCGCCAGATCTATTTGTTTTAACGTAATTCTCATATAGTTCCGGACGCGTACAATATGTTTCTATAAAGTTCAGGTGATATAATTAATTAAAACATTTTTTAAACAATTATTTTGCCCGAAAAACTCGAATTTCTAAGGCTACACGTCAAGTGCTAATCGAATATCGACAGATTTATTTATTTGAACGTAATTCTCATATAGTTCGGGACGCGTACAATATGTTTCTATAAAGTTCGGGTGATATAATTAATTAAAACATTTGTTAAACAATTATTTTGCCCGAAAAACTTGAATTTCTAAGGCTACACGTCAAGTGCTAATCGAATATCGACAGATCTATTTATTTGAACGTAATTCTCATATAGTTCGGGACGCGTACAATATGTTTCTATAATGTTCGGGTGATATAATTAATTGAAACATTTGTTAAACAATTATTTTGCCCGAAAAACTTGAATTTCTAAGGCTACACGTCAAGTGCTAATCGAATATCGACAGATCTATTTATTTGAACGTAATTCTCATATAGTTCGGGACGCGTACAATATGTTTCTATAATGTTCGGGTGATATAATTAATTAAAACATTTTTTAAACAATTATTTTGCCCGAAAAACTTGAATTTCTAAGGCTACACGTCAAGTGCTAATCGAATATCGACAGATCTATTTGTTTTAACGTAATTCTCATATAGTTCCGGACGCGTACAATATGTTTCTATAAAGTTCAGATGATATAATTAATTAAAACATTTTTTAAACAATTATTTTGCCCGAAAAACTTGAATATCTAAGGCTACACGTCAAGTGCTAATCGAATATCGACAGATCTATTTATTTGAACGTAATTCTCATATAGTTCGGGACGCGTACAATATGTTTCTATAAAGTTCGGGTGATATAATTAATTAAAACATTTGTTAAACAATTATTTTGGCCGAAAAACTTGAATTTCTAAGGCTACACGTCAAGTGCTAATCGAATATCGACACATCTATTTGTTTTAACGTAATTCTCATATAGTTCCGGACGCGTACAATATGTTTCTATAAAGTTCAGGTGATATAATTGATTAAAACATTTTTTAAACAATTATTTTGCCCGAAAAACTTGAATTTCTAAGGCTACACGTCAAGTGCTAATCGAATATCGACAGATCTATTTGTTTTAACGTAATTCTCATATAGTTCCGGACGCGTACAATATGTTTCTATAAAGTTCAGGTGATATAATTAATTAAAACATTTTTTAAACAATTATTTTGCCCGAAAAACTTGAATTTCTAAGACTACACGTCAAGTGCTAATCGAATATCGACAGATCTATTTATTTGAACGTAATTCTCATATAGTTCGGGACGCGTACAATATGTTTCTATAAAGTTCGGGTAATATAATTAATTAAAACATTTGTTAAACAATTATTTTGGCCGAAAAACTTGAATTTCTAAGGCTACACGTCAAGTGCTAATCGAATATCGACAGATCTATTTATTTGAACGTAATTCTCATATAGTTCGGGACGCGTACAATATGTTTCTATAAAGTTCGGGTGATATAATTAATTAAAACATTTGTTAAACAATTATTTTGCCCGAAAAACTTGAATTTCTAAGGCTACACGTCAAGTGCTAATCGAATATCGACAGATCTATTTATTTGAACGTAATTCTCATATAGTTCGGGACGCGTACAATATGTTTCTATAATGTTCGGGTGATATAATTAATTAAAACATTTTTTAAACAATTATTTTGCCCGAAAAACTCGAATTTCTAAGGCTACACGTCAAGTGCTAATCGAATATCGACAGATCTATTTGTTTTAACGTAATTCTCATATAGTTCCGGACGCGTACAATATGTTTCTATAAAGTTCAGGTGATATAATTAATTAAAACATTTTTTAAACAATTATTTTGCCCGAAAAACTTGAATTTCTAAGGCTACACGTCAAGTGCTAATCGAATATCGACAGATCTATTTGTTTTAACGTAATTCTCATATAGTTCGGGACGCGTACAATATGTTTCTATAAAGTTCGGGTGATATAATTAATTAAAACATTTGTTAAATAATTATTTTGGCCGAAAAACTTGAATTTCTAAGGCTACACGTCAAGTGCTAATCGAATATCGACAGATCTATTTGTTTTAACGTAATTCTCATATAGTTCCGGACGCGTACAATATGTTTCTATAAAGTTCAGGTGATATAATTAATTAAAACATTTTTTAAACAATTATTTTGCCCAAAAAACTCGAATTTCTAAGGCTACACGTCAAGTGCTAATCGAATATCGACAGATTTATTTATTTGAACGTAATTCTCATATAGTTCGGGACGCGTACAATATGTTTCTATAAAGTTCGGGTGATATAATTAATTAAAACATTTGTTAAACAATTATTTTGCCCGAAAAACTTGAATTTCTAAGGCTACACGTCAAGTGCTAATCGAATATCGACAGATCTATTTATTTGAACGTAATTCTCATATAGTTCGGGACGCGTACAATATGTTTCTATAATGTTCGGGTGATATAATTAATTAAAACATTTTTTAAACAATTATTTTGCCCGAAAAACTCGAATTTCTAAGGCTACACGTCAAGTGCTAATCGAATATCGACAGATCTATTTGTTTTAACGTAATTCTCATATAGTTCCGGACGCGTACAATATGTTTCTATAAAGTTCAGGTGATATAATTAATTAAAACATTTGTTAAATAATTATTTTGGCCGAAAAACTTGAATTTCTAAGGCTACACGTCAAGTGCTAATCGAATATCGACAGATCTATTTGTTTTAACGTAATTCTCATATAGTTCCGGACGCGTACAATATGTTTCTATAAAGTTCGGGTGATATAATTAATTAAAACATTTTTTAAACAATTATTTTGCCCGAAAAACTTGAATTTCTAAGGCTACACGTCAAGTGCTAATCGAATATCGACAGATCTATTTGTTTTAACGTAATTCTCATATAGTTCGGGACGCGTACAATATGTTTCTATAAAGTTCGGGTGATATAATTAATTAAAACATTTGTTAAATAATTATTTTGGCCGAAAAACTTGAATTTCTAAGGCTACACGTCAAGTGCTAATCGAATATCGACAGATCTATTTGTTTTAACGTAATTCTCATATAGTTCCGGACGCGTACAATATGTTTCTATAAAGTTCAGGTGATATAATTAATTAAAACATTTTTTAAACAATTATTTTGCCCGAAAAACTCGAATTTCTAAGGCTACACGTCAAGTGCTAATCGAATATCGACAGATTTATTTATTTGAACGTAATTCTCATATAGTTCGGGACGCGTACAATATGTTTCTATAAAGTTCGGGTGATATAATTAATTAAAACATTTGTTAAACAATTATTTTGCCCGAAAAACTTGAATTTCTAAGGCTACACGTCAAGTGCTAATCGAATATCGACAGATCTATTTATTTGAACGTAATTCTCATATAGTTCGGGACGCGTACAATATGTTTCTATAATGTTCGGGTGATATAATTAATTAAAACATTTTTTAAACAATTATTTTGCCCGAAAAACTCGAATTTCTAAGGCTACACGTCAAGTGCTAATCGAATATCGACAGATCTATTTGTTTTAACGTAATTCTCATATAGTTCCGGACGCGTACAATATGTTTCTATAAAGTTCAGGTGATATAATTAATTAAAACATTTTTTAAACAATTATTTTGCCCGAAAAACTTGAATTTCTAAGGCTACACGTCAAGTGCTAATCGAATATCGACAGATCTATTTGTTTTAACGTAATTCTCATATAGTTCCGGACGCGTACAATATGTTTCTATAAAGTTCAGGTGATATAATTAATTAAAACATTTTTTAAACAATTATTTTGCCCGAAAAACTTGAATTTCTAAGGCTACACGTCAAGTGCTAATCGAATATCGACAGATTTATTTATTTGAACGTAATTCTCATATAGTTCGGGACGCGTACAATATGTTTCTATAAAGTTCGGGTAATATAATTAATTAAAACATTTTTTAAACAATTATTTTGCCCGAAAAACTTGAATTTCTAAGGCTACACGTCAAGTGCTAATCGAATATCGACAGATTTATTTATTTAAACGTAATTCTCATATAGTTCGGGACGCGTACAATATGTTTCTATAAAGTTCGGGTGATATAATTAATTAAAACATTTGTTAAATAATTATTTTGGCCGAAAAACTTGAATTTCTAAGGCTACACGTCAAGTGCTAATCGAATATCGACAGATCTATTTGTTTTAACGTAATTCTCATATAGTTCCGGACGCGTACAATATGTTTCTATAAAGTTCAGGTGATGTAATTAATTAAAACATTTTTTAAACAATTATTTTGCCCGAAAAACTTGAATTTCTAAGGCTACACGTCAAGTGCTAATCGAATATCGACAGATCTATTTGTTTTAACGTAATTCTCATATAGTTCCGGACGCGTACAATATGTTTCTATAAAGTTCAGGTGATATAATTAATTAAAACATTTTTTAAACAATTATTTTGCCCGAAAAACTTGAATTTCTAAGACTACACGTCAAGTGCTAATCGAATATCGACAGATCTATTTATTTGAACGTAATTCTCATATAGTTCGGGACGTGTACAATATGTTTCTATAAAGTTCGGGTGATATAATTAATTAAATCATTTGTTAAACAATTATTTTGGCCGAAAAACTTGAATTTCTAAGGCTACACGTCAAGTGCTAATCGAATATCGACAGATCTATTTGTTTTAACGTAATTCTCATATAGTTCCGGACGCGTACAATATGTTTCTATAAAGTTCAGGTGATATAATTAATTAAAACCTTTTTTAAACAATTATTTTGCCCGAAAAACTCGAATTTCTAAGGCTACACGTCAAGTGCTAATCGAATATCGACAGATCTATTTATTTGAACGTAATTCTCATATAGTTCGGGACGCGTACAATATGTTTCTATAAAGTTCAGGTGATATAATTAATTAAAACATTTTTTAAACAATTATTTTGCCCGAAAAACTTGAATTTCTAAGGCTACACGTCAAGTGCTAATCGAATATCGACAGATCTATTTGTTTTAACGTAATTCTCCTATAGTTCCGGACGCGTACAATATGTTTCTATAAAGTTCAGGTGATATAATTAATTAAAACGTTTTTTAAACAATTATTTTGCCCGAAAAACTTGAATTTCTAAGGCTACACGTCAAGTGCTAATCGAATATCGACAGATTTATTTATTTTAACGCAGTTTTCATATAGTTCTGGACGCGAACAATAATTTTCTAAAGAGTTACGGTGATATAATTAATTAAAACATTTTTTAAACATTTATTTTGCCCGAAAAATTTGACTTTTGAGGGCTAAAGGTGAGATGGTGTTCAAATATCGACAGTTCTATTTATTTCAACGCAATTCTCATATAGTTCCGGACGCGTACAATAAGTTTCTAAGAAGTTCCGGTAATATAATTAATTAAAACATTTTTTAAACATTTATTTTACCCGAAAAACTTGAATTTTGAAAGCTGGACGTGAAGTGCTTATTGAATATCGACAGATTGATTTATTTTAACGCAGTTTTCATATAGTTCCGGACGCGTACAATAATTTTCTAAAGAGTTCGCCAGAAAGTGAAAGTTTTGAAAATTGATTGAAAATTAACAGGTAACATTACATATAATATATTATAATTTTTGATTTATTTAAAGGGGATTAAGTTTGGAGATAAAGTATGTAAGAGTGATATTAAGAAACATGAAAATATAATATAATTACTAATTTGTGTTTAGTGAGAGAGTAAGGGGCGGAAGGGGGAGAGTGGGAGAGCGTAAGAGATAAAGAAGAGGATTAAATAAGAAAGTAAAGTGTAAGAGTAATATTGAACATTATGAAAATAATTTAATTAATATCATTAATAATATAATTAATAATTTAGAGAGGGGGAGAAGAAGCGTGAGATAGAGAAGGGCATTAAATATGATAAAGTGTGTGAGAGTAATATTACAGAAGAAAAAAAAGTGCAATGTTCAATATAAAAATGCTAAGTGGCGCGCGCAAAGCGCGCGCTATGTTGTGTTCTAGTTAATGTAAATTGTGCTTCTCAGAATCAATTTAAATTAATTTTAATATTTAAATTTAGTTTTATTTGCATACAACATTTAACGTAATTAAATTCATTTTATAAGCCATTGGCTTTAATTTAATTTTGTTAAAAATTTAATTCAATTTAGCAAATTAAATAATTGAGATTTAATACTTTAATTGAAGATTTATCAAAAATATAAGAGAAAAAATTACGTTTATTTCTTTGAAAAAAGAAAATTCAAAGAGATTCACATACAATACTTCGACACCTTCGTCCTTGTCCGTACTTGTACAGCATCACGTAGCAGGCCTCCGCGTAATAGATTCCCCTGTCGTCTTCCATCTGTACCATGCCTTCCTTCAATTCGACCTTCCACAAAGTTCGCTCGCCGGATCCGTCGTCCACCAACTGGCACTCGGCCGCCATCCTGGGCCTTTCGTTCATGTAATCGGGCTCGAAGCTCGTCGGCAAAGTCAACGGCCTCGTCTTGGAAGGTTCCCAGCCCCTTAGTAGCGCCTTCATCTCCGCAGGTTCGTGATCTTCGTTTCAATTTTATTTATTTTATTCCCCTGGCTCTTATATACAAGTTTCACGTATTACTACTGTTATTCAAGTTTTTAAAATTATGCGACATATTGATACAATATTATTTATTTCAGTAATTTTTATTTTATTTTAATCTCTTAATTAATTCCAATATTTATATACATCGATTGTTTTTTTCATACAGAAAAATCCAGACATTCCGTATTTATTATAAATATTCATAAATATTTTTCTTACTATTTATTTTAGTTTATTTTATTATTTTTAAAAAATATATAAATACTTTTATACACATTTTAGAAATATTCTTAGGATATTTATAATAAATTTTTATGATTTATTCAATCTATGAAATATTTTGATAAGCATTTATAAAATCTCCAAATAGTTATTAGAAATTTTTTATGCTGTTTGAGAAACGCACATATGTAATAAAACTATATTGCTAGCGTCAGGCTTGCCCCATAAGAGAAGGGGGTAAAAATATGAGAGTATAGTGCCTTCCCCGAAAGTGAGATAATTATTTTATGGCGTAATAAAACAAATGTTGGTTTACCCTCCGTCGTCCTGGCTACCGGCACTCCATCACTGTAATCCTTCTTCTTGACGAAGCCCCGCGCGTTTCTTACGGCTTCCAATCTCTCCCGCGCGTTGACATCGCGGCCCACCCAGGCCCAAACACCGGCCTCACCCCGGTCTATTAAATACACGGCACCGGAAGTCAGATCGCCGCGTAGGACCGGGCCGGACTTGAGTTCGGCGACCTTGTACTTGCCCGACTGCTCGCTGCACTTGTACAGCTTGATGGGACTGGGAGGGTTGACGCGGTGCTGGCGATCGGGCGCCACTATCCTTGCCGAGGGGTTGAGCACGCTACTGAAGAGCTCCTTGTCGTCTACGGGTAGGGTCTGCTCGTAGCCGTCCTCGACCACCACCACCCGGCCGTTGTTGTTCTCCTTTCGCGACTCCAGGAGACTGGCCGCGTGACGTTTGTGCAGGGGATCTGACAAAGACCCAAGCCACAGGAAAATGACACCCCTAAAAAAATAAATAAGATTTCTTTAAACTTTTCCACGATTTTATAAAATTACTTCCTCAAACTTGTAAAAGTAAACTAGTGACGATAAAAAAGAAATTATTTCAGGATTTTTATTATTTTACTTGCAAAACTATAACAGAGGAAAATATTGTAGTAATTGTTGAATTAACGCAGGAAAATGGAATATGGAAGAAAAAAAAAGTTATATATTAGTTATCAACAAGAATTTTTGTGAAATTTAGAAAGCATAGATGAGAATTAACTTCACCAAAGTGAAGTGTTATTATTAATTGTGATTTTTTTGAAGTTTAATAGGAAAAGAGGTTATATTTTAATAAATATATAATGTTTATTAGAAATTTTAGAATATTTATTATTTTTAAAGATTAAAAATATAAAAATTAAAATAAAAGATTGTAAATGATATACAAACATTTATAACATTTAAAAAATAGGAAAAGTATAAATATGAATAAAAAAGATGACGTATTTTTCAGTTCCCAAATATTAAATTTTTTAAATTTAAAATTTTATAAAATATGCAACTTCAACAAAGATTACAAAATTTTCTTAGACGTATTAAACTTCTAGATGCTAAAGGAATCTTATCATTCGATCTATCTCGGTGCTTAGGAAGACGCATATATTTTTTTGCACGCGGAGACTTTCACCGGCGGATTTCGACATCCGTCCGGCGGCGGTTACGTATGAATTATCTGCGTCCGTGGCAATTGCCCCGAGCTGTCACGCACTTTGCGCGGACGTCCACCAGGATGACGTCCCTACAGCTGAAGTGCTCCCAGTGGACCCTCTCCAGCTCGGTCAGGATCGGCACGGCCACCCCGGAGACGCGGTGCAGCGCGCAGTCGGGTGGCTCGTGGTGCAGGTTCTCCACCACCAGCCGATGCCGGAAGTAGGCGAGGAACCGCGGGCTCTCGCGGCCCTGCGCCTCGCGCGTCAGGATCATCGCCGACGTCTGCGAGTCGAGCTCGGCGGCGCGGAGCGCTGCGGCGCCGGACACCGTCGAGTCGCAGTTGGCGCCGATCCAGAAGTGGATGGCGCGCACCACCGAGGTGTCCTTCAGATCTTTGATCTATCGAAAGGACAGAATACTTTATTAAGTTCGAAAAAAATCTGTTTTTGAAGAGAGAGAGAGAGAGAGAGAGAGAGAGAGAGAGAGAGAGAGAGAGAGAGAGAGATGTTACTTTTCAAAGATTATTATAAATATTTTTAATATTAATTCTAATTCAAACTATATACAGAACTTCATATAAATTTAAAATACTTCATATAAATAAAAGACTTCATATAAGTAAAAAATTTCATGTTTTTATATTTTAGTTTAATTAACAAGTGTCAATCATTTCGGTATAGGAAATTTACAATCTTCAATTTAATGTCCTATATCTGCTCCTCTAAATATTGTTATAATCTACAAGAATTAATAAATACTTCTATAAAAGTTACAGAAGTTACAGTTCTTAATTGCTTTAATATTCATAAATTAAAAAATTGTTGAAATTGTGTCTTTTCTTAGGCTGGGCAAGGTAAAATACCTACTTACAGTAGAACAAATCAAAATATTAAGAAAAAAGAGAAATTTAAATAAATTCTTTAATGTGAAACTTTTTGAACAGTTTATTTCCCTTCAATTAGAGAGCGTCGATTTTTAAATTTTTAATAACTTTAATAAATCTACCACATTGCAATTTTCTTTTGCGAAAGAATGGTTCAATGGCAAGAAGAGTCAAAAGTTTGGAGAAGAAACTGTGAATGGGCGTGGATTTCGTTAGGCGGGACGGTGCTCGCGCTTTCGTGCGGTTTCTCTCACGACGACGTAACACACAATGGAAGTAAAAGTTACCGGCATGCTCGGGTAAGGAAGTGCACCGTCCTTTGCGGACACGGCGTAAACGATGTACGCCGACTCGGAGAGGAAGAGGCCCATGTTGCTGCCGCTTACGACCGTCGCGCGTAGACCCTGGCCGACACAAGCAAAAAATCAAGTGAAACAAAATGATTTGTAAACGCGACGTGAAATAATAAAAAGTTAATTCAATATAAAACTAATTATAGAGTGAAAAAATAATTGTAAATAATAGTCGATAATAACTAATAAATAATTAAATATGAAATTAATTTAAGGGAAAGACTAATTTCTAATAATAAACCTGGTGTCTTAAAAAAATTGATCATTTGTTTGATTAAATTTAATAAAATTATTAACTACGGCCATTTTTATTTATCATGACTTTATGATTATATATTTAATAGGGTAAACTTAATTTAAAAGATTAGTAATGTATTATATTAAATACTATATTATAGTATTTAATATAATACATTACTAATCTTATAAATTAATTTTACAACACTTATTTTTACTACAAAACGTACTGTTTTTTTAAAACAAGTATTTTGATTTATAATAATTCCTTATCCTACCTCGATTTTCCAGACTCGGAAGATGCTACTGTTCTTCGGGATGTTCCTGAACACCTCGCCACCGGAATCGTCGCTGCGACAGCTCCTGTCATCCTGCGGGATGGTATTTAAAACTTCAGGATACAGCACGCTCGTCATGTTCGCTCGCGACAAATAACAAGAGTCCTCGAAAATTTCTCTCCTCCCGATTCAACGTTTTTTCCGCGTCGCAGAGTGACAGACAAGTCGACGCTGACTCGAAGTCGTGTGGATCTGGCGATCGCGTGTCGAGAATGAGGAGTCAACTGTGCTCGAAGTACGAGAGTTTCCGAGAGATGGTCGCGGAAAAAAAATCGCGGAGAAAATCGTCAGGGAAATTCGAAAAGACGCCGGTGATTCTAAGGCCGGCCGATAGGCGCGCGCGTGCAATAATTAACGGTGATTAATTCCGGCGCGCGCGATAACATTGTCGGCGGCCGTGCGTTACGCTCGCGTCGGGCGCACGATTCGTTCCTCGAGGTTTCGCAACGGACGCGTTCCGCGAGCGGACTGAGAGAACTGGGATACCGGAGCTCGCTCGCTCGCCCGCAGATCGAAGAGGAGAAGAGGATCTCCGCCTCGCAGGTGCACTCGAGTGCGTGCTCGACGCACCGCACGCATCAGCCGGAAGAGCGCTTAGCACATTAAATAAGTTTACTTAATTTAGCTCGCGTGTACACTTTCCAGTATTACTACCTGAAAAAATTGAATGGAAAAAGATATCCCTTAGATTTCTAAGAGATATCACACCGTGTGCCTCTTTTGAGATCTCTCTTGCGTTTTTTTTTCAAAAAGTTTCAAGAGAAGAGATCTAAAAGATAGATGAAGATTATATTTTGTGGAACATTTTGAGATACCCGAAATGTTTCGAAGATATCTTGTAGAAACCCAAGACATCTTTTGTGATAAATATTTTCAAGATATTTCTGATAACTGCGATAATTTGAAGGTATACTTTTATTTCAATAAAGTTGCAATAATAATGATTATTATTATTATTTTAATATTAAATAGTTTGATTATTTATATAATATTTAGTTTTATATATAATTAAATATATACTCAGAAAATATAATAATATAATAATAAATTATAGTTATTATTATAATTATAACTTTACTGAAATAAAAGTACACCTTTAAATTATTAAAAATATCTTCAAGATAAGACCAGGTATCAATAAGGCTCAATTGTTTGCCCCAAAATGAAAAAGGAAAAAATTTCTTATGCAGTCATTGACGATTTTTATACATTTATATACCATTCTGAAAATGGACTATCTGCCTGATAATAAAATATATGAAAAAGAACGGACCATTTAATATTATATAATTAACGTCTTTGGTCGAACATTATTTTTCTTTAAAATAGCGCAATTTTTATTGACATTTTAATTTCCTTAATGTAGAACACAAGCAAAAAGCATTTTGCTTATTATGTAAAATACTTAGGTTATTATATAAATATATAAAAAACAATTATATTGCTTTTGGCATGTGTTAGAAGGGCAAAAAATTGGGCCTCGTCGATACCCGTTCTTTGTCACTACAAAATATCTTTTACTTATACTGATTAGTTAATTTGAAAGCTGTACGCAACCTGTCACTCTTTCAATTTATTTAGGCTCCTCATTTGTAATTAAATTGCAAATTAAATTATTTAATACAATTAAGATGCAAAATGACACGGGTTATTCACTTTACGATATTGTGGATTGTTGAATAATTATAAAAAAGATTGTCGTCGTGTTTAGAAGCAGGGGAACGACGGAGGGACGTTGAAAACGTTTCTCCCGGACGTTTCCACCCAGAAGCTTGCGTCGTCAGAACAATCGTTTCGGACAAATTACAAAGAGAATGAAATTTTTTTTCATTTCGCGACTCGCAATTGTCATTGTTCCCAGGAAAACAAGCGGCTTTTGTGTCGCACGCTTTTGGCTCGGAGTTGATTGACCTTTAACCACCATCGGATCCCGGTAAGACGGGGCCCATTATGCCGACCGGCCGACCGCCGTCGCATTGTGCCGGTTTCGTTCTCCGACGTGCGCGTGTGTGCGTGCGCGTATCGCGATTCATTCATACACGGGGCCCGCGCCTCGCGTATATTCGCCGCACGCGTGTACGCACGCACGCACGCACGCACACGCGCCGCTCGGGCATCATCCGCGACGATCATCGCCAGGATACCGCGCGACAGGAAGGGCAGGAAGTCGCAACTGTCGCCCACATCTCCGCGCGGGAATCGCGATAGAAGGTGAGAATCCGCGGTCGCTCGACCGTGAACGGCCGCGAGTTCAACCTCGCGGGAGAGGACGACAAAAACGGTATTTTTATTTAAAAAAAAAAGAACATATGTAAAAGGAGAAAAGTGAAAAAGAAATGCAATTTCGATTGCTTGAATAATGACAAATCTAAACCATCTACAAAGAGACAATGAGAATAAAAAAAAAAGTGCCAAGAACTTTTTATGTTGACAGTCAAAAAAATATATAATAGGAAAAGTATATTAAAATTATTTATTTTCAAATTTCTGAAAAAAAAATTAAGCGCTCCTTTGTTCGAGTAGCGAGTTGTCCGTTCGACGGTGGTGTAGCAGGTGTTGCGGAAGTGCAAAGGAATATATTTCAGTGGGGCACCAATGTTTCTTATTTTCTTTTTTAAAGGAATATTCGAATATGATTGCAAGATACGCTCAATGATACAATATGTGTATAAAGTAAAGAAAGCGAATTAATCAATTTATCATTATTTATTGAAGCAGTAAAAATTACATTTAATTATCTTCTTTTGCATTTTCTTTTATATACGTTTTGTTTTTAATAGAAACACTATTTTAATTAAGTAATTTCTTAAAATAATTCTTGTGATATGAAATATTAACAAATTTTTCATAAAAATGCTATTAAGATGAAAAAGATACTTGTCACTTTTCATAAATATTTTTAGCATCTCTTTTTAAACGCATCAATTTGTTATTCCTTCAAGCAATTACATTCTAATTATAATGAAACGCGGAAGTAATATTTTTGCTTTTTTATTAATTTTTATTTTTTTCCTCTTTTCTGCTGTGCATTTAATCATGAATCTGCAGGTTGTCTATTAATTAAACCATCATTAAACAGAGTATTAAACAGAGCAGAAATAAAAACAAGAGGAGGAAATTTAAAACTAATAATAAAAATTTATATATATACATAAAGATTGTGAAGTCTTTCAAGGACACTTAGAAACGTGAAAAAGGCGCATCTGTTAATTAAAACTGTCGCAAAGGACAGAAAAAGAATTAAAAAGTAACAAAAAATACCAATGTCTTATCAATTAACATAATTAACATACTATTAACCGTGTACAATCTACAGAATTGTTGTTTTCTCCATTTTTCTGTCTTTCTTTATCAGAAGTTTAATTATAGAAGACCAGAGGATATCCGTTCGAAGGCCACTCGAGAACATCGCACCCCCACATCGTCTCTCGTCCCGCCGCCGCGAGATCAGAACGATTCGCGAGCAGAATGATCTCACTCACCCGCCTGGAGAAGTCCATTGTCCGTTCTCCGGTATCTCCCGCGGCTCGGAGGGGCCTCAATTTAAATCGCCTCTATATCACGCGGAGGGACACGCGCGAAGGAGCAGGACGTATGTATACCGCGCGTGAGCTCCGCTCGCGTACGACGCGCGGCGGCTAACTGTACACACTTGCGAGCGGCTCGATATTCCCGGCTGAAAACGAGACCGCACCGGTGCCGCACGTCCGGAAGTGGGCCCCGGAACTCCGGCCGACCAGCCGTGACCGGCAACGAGCAGCCGGGACGAGCCGGGGCCTCATGAATACGTGAGCGTAAACGCGCGCGCGCGCGCGCGCGCGTAGAGGGGCCCGTTGTGATCTCGCCTGTGGGCAGCGAACACACGGCGCGCACACGCGCGTATATACCTGTTCCGAGGTCCGCTGCCTTTCCAACGTTACCTCGCCACGGATAGATAGAGCACGGCGGTTTATTACACGTCCTAGAACATGTAATGGGCCTCTCGCGCACGGCCCGTTTCGCTCCTACGCGCCTTAAATGCGCTCTTAAGAATGCAAAAAATGAGAGAGAAAGAGAGGAAAGAGGAATAAGACAATAGAAAAATAATGATACAATAGCACTAACAGTTAAATTCGAATAATAATTTGTGTTTTAATTTATTATCACGCTTGTAAATCAAAAATAATTTTTAATATGATATGTAATAAATGTTTCGAATATGCGCTTCTCTTTGATCATTTCACGTGTTTGACAAGAATTTTCCACAAGTTGGGAAGAATTGCAATTAATTATATATCGAAACGCTTATCATGCATTACGTTAGAAATTATTACTAATTTATGTGAATAACAATAAGTTACAGCATAAGTTATCACCTAAATTTGGCTTTGATTGGCATTGTATCATTGTCATTCTAAACTACTTGTAAGAAAAATCTCAGGAGAATCGATAGAAATTGAATAAGAAACTTAGGATCGCGATAAAGATGTGTGGAAAGAAAGTTGAAATAATTAAGAAAAGAAGAAAAGTATAGCTAGACGTAAAAGTAATAAATTTATTACAGCTTAGTTGAGACTTATTTTTTATAACGGGATTATATTTTATAACGCTTAGAGTTATAAAATGTTACGTACGTCGTATTGATGTAAAATTCTTTACAACGCTTTCGCGCGTAGAGTAGTGACATTCATATACATACTTATATTTAAAAAGGGTGTATGCATGTAGATGGGTCAAGTTTTGCAAATTGTTTATAAAAAAACGGAAAGAGATAGAGAAATCGTATTTATTATTTATTCTATTGTAAAGATTATATATATATTTTTATTTGACATTTAATTTTATTTAAAAAATAATGTGAAATAGATTCGCATGTGTTATTTAAGTTTCGCTAAAATCATGTCTTCCAAAACCTTTAATTACTATATCTAACAATAATATCTATTTACTGACATTTGATAACAATATTATTTTTGATAATTTTAGACTAGTGAAGTAATTTATTTCAATGTTATAAAAATTTTTATAACATTAAAATGTATAAAGGAGGAAAATAAATTTTTTACAATTATAAGCTCCAACAATTTTTATTATACGTATGTTATTGAAATAATTATTACATTTATTTATTAAAATTAAAAAGATAAACAAAATTATTTATTAATTGAATATTTGTTAATTAAACGGCAAGTCATGTATTTTTATTAAAAATACGTGACCTGCCTTTTTGGTAAATAACTAGAATAGGTACTGGTGCAAAAAATCAATTTTTTTCAATGTCAATGAACAAAACTACTTGAGAAATGAAATGTAGAAATGTTTTTAGGGAGGGGCAATTTTATTTTCAGAGCGAAACGATGTCCACGGTTGTAAGCTGTACCAAATGAGTTTGCGACTTCAGATTTAAAATTGTGGCTAAATAGCGACTAAAATTGGTTGGGTTAGAGTTAGCAAAAAACCGCGATAGGGTGCAGGAGGAGCGGCTTTCTTCCTCGCGCATGCATTCTCTGCACCATATGGATTTGCAACATGCAATAAATTTGCACACATACATACACGGGGGGACGGGGATGACAGATACTACAAGTGAAGAGTCACAAACCATGTACCATATTACAAGTAAAAAGTCTATAATTTTTAAATCTTTATTATTGATGCAGAATGATTATTTTGCACATTTATTATTTTGTATTTTAATTTCCAAAATATATATATTTTATATCACTTAATAATGCATGAAATGCTTGATTTGCATGTTACAAATCAAGCATTTCATGTATTATTAAGTAATATAAAATATATTCTGTGGTGCAGAGAACGCGTGGGCGGAGGAGGGGCTACGCTTCACCCAGTGCACCTCCTCTCCGTTTTTTCTTAACCCCTAACTCTAACCCAACCAATTTTAGTCGCTATTTAGCCACAATTTCAAATCTGAAGTCGCAAACCCATGATACAGTAAAAGCGTGGACGTCGTTTTGCTCTGTAATCAAGGGGTAGGAGGTATGGGTAAACCTCGCTTCGCATGGAAAGTCAAAAACGTGTGGACGTTTTGGCGGTGCTTCGCCCCTCCAACGTACCTCCTTCCAGTATTAGCTAATAAAATTAACTAATAAAACTCGAATTATTTTAAATGAGTTATATGAAGTTTTGAACATTTAACGCCGTTTTTCTCAAAGACTATTATCTTTATGGCAAAAATCAATGGGACGTAAAATGTGTATTTTGATCTACAACTTTTATTTGAAATATTTTTCGAAATTCCCGTTATTTACGGAAATAAATGGAAAAAAACTATAATTTTTATAGTTTTTTATAGTTTTTGCCATAAAAATCAAATTGTTCCTTTCTAAAAACATTTCTACATTCTATTTCTATGGTAGTTTTGTTGATTGGTATAAAAAAAAAAAAGGATTTTTTGCACCGGTACGTGTTCTAGACATTTACCACCTTTTTATTAACAAATATTCAATAAAAAGTAAGAGTTTTATTTATCTTTTATAACCGAAATAGTAACACAGGTTTGAAATAACAGTAACAACTTTGACAACTAATTTATCATAACTTTTTGCATTTTAAAATTTATTTCAGATTGAATATTTATTAATAAAGAGGCAAGTCACGTATTCTATTATACGTAAGTGTCAAAGTTGTTACTGTTATTTAAAACCTGTATCACTGTATTTCGGTTATAAAAGATAAGTAAAACTATTACTTTTGTTATAAAAGAAAGGTAAATATAACATAATGATAACAGTATTACAAGTTGATATAATATAATAATGTAAGTAATGAAACTCATATAAAACCATAATAAACCATATACATATATGTAATAAAAGTTATATAAAATTATATATAATATGCACTAGCAGATTCTAAGGGCCGAGGGAGTTTGGCGTTAAAAGCCCGTCTTTTGAATTAAAAAATTAGTTTTACTGAATCTGTTAGAAAAATTTAAATAAAATGATGCAGGCCAATTAAAACGCGATCAAATTTTTATGCATAAGATTCATTGTGTTCAAACTGTTCGATGTCCGATATACAATGTTCAAAGAAAAATTTTATTAATTAACCCCTCGCCTTTTTCTTCCTCATTATTGACAATGGAACATTGACATTATTGACATTATTGTCAACAGTAAGTCGATATTCTTTCTACTTTTTTATTTCACGTGATTATGCTTCACGCAAATTTTCTTATATAAAAAACACGTTAATAAACAGATACAACACGAAAATTTGCATCAAGTATAATCACATGAAACAAAAAAAAAAAATAGAAAAGATGTCGACTTACTGTTGACAATAATGTCAATATTCTGTTGTCAATAATGGGGTGAAGGGTAGGAGAAGTTAATAAAATTGTTCCCTGCTCTCTAAATTTCTTAGAGTGATAATTTACTCAAAAAAATGAGTGACTGGTCGAATTACTCGACTTAGAGTGATTTTTTATTTATATGGAGTTAATTCTTTTACTTTTTGTTATATAATAAATTTTTAACTCTGTAAAATGAAGTGAAACATGTGTACTTTATTATGTAGAGTATATTTTCCCTCTATGTAGTAAATATTTTCACTCTACATAATACGGAGTAGAATGTTTTCATTCGTGAAGACTGAAAAACATATTAAATGTGCACGAGTGTGAAACACGTTCGCGCTTGTTTGCGGCAAAGACTGAAACTGCGGCACAAGTCGGCTCGTTAACGTGTCTCGCGTGTGAACGTAGTTTTGAGAAAGATTTATTTGCGACAAAGACCGAGAAATAATAAGTCGTTGTCTTGCAATGTTAACGTGTCTCGCGTGTGTCAAGACAGTTATTGTGTGTTACTTAAAGATTTAAACCATAAAATATTGTCTTAAAATTATAAGCCATTCTGTTAAGGCCCTATGATATGAGTGAATCTGTTCACTCGTAACATAAAAGAGAAAAATTTACTCGATGAAATAGTGAAGACTTCATTTTCTCATCGAGTGAATATTCACTTTGAAATGAGTAACACGTTTTACTCCATGTTCAGAGTTAAAACAATCACTTTAGTGAAAAGTAGATTTTTATTATGGAGAAGTTGCAGCATTTCCATTATCGCTTGATGTGAAAATCAACTCATTTGGAGTGATATTTTACTCTAAGAAATTTAGAGAGTGGCATCGTATATCGAACATCGAACAGTTTGAACACAGTGAATCTTATATGCATAAGGATTTGACCGCGTTAATCGGCCTGCATTATTTTAGTTAAATTTTTTTAACAGATTCAGTAAAACTAATTTTTTAATTTAAAAGACGGGGTTTTAACCACACATTTGAAATTTTTTGGAGTGAAATATGTCACTCTTTGCTGGAATGAATAGCATATCATTTCAAATAGAGTGATTTTTTCACTGTTAGTGAATGGAGTGAATGAGTTCACTCTTGGCAATGGAGTGAACAAACTCACTCCTACTGTAAGAGTGATTTAGATGGTCTATCAACATTCACTTCTAAAGAGTGACATTTCAGTCTAATAAGAGTGACTGACCGCGTAGAAGACTCGTGAACCAGCGGCAGGGAACGCGGCGCTTCGCAGTCTGTTTCCATTGCTTCTTCATCGCCACGTAACATCGGCATCGATTTGTATCTATGGTGTTATATTTGAGATCTTAAACGAATTTTTCTCTCGTATCTCTCTATATATAGTTTCTCTCTGTACAAACCATTAATACGAGGTTTCGACTGTATACGAAGCAGTTGCACATACATCATACATTCGTTAAAATTGCAAAATTTGACTTAACTACTTTTAACATTTACCTATTCAATTATTCATTTCTTTTGAGAGAGTGAAAATATTCACTCCTCCTTAAATTGAAAATAATTTCACAAATGGAATGAATTTTCACTCTCTAAGAGTAAAAATTTCATTCTAATTACGGAGTGAATGCTTCACTCTCTCCTTGAACTGAAAAATCATTTCTGTTGGATTGGCGCAATTTTCGCTTTCGTTAGAAGTGACATTTCACTCTTTTGGAGTGAAATTTGACTTCAAAAAATTTGGAGTGCAAAGGAAGTTTTAACCCCCTCCTTTAAAATCCGCCAGTCAATATAATTTTAATAATAATTGGTTATTTATTTTAATTAAAATGTAAATGGTGGTTCTCCGTTAATTGCAGCTGACACTTTTTTATTTTTTAAGATCGTCACATGAGTACTTTCAACGTAATGCACCTTCACCACACTTTGAGTTACCTTAAATAATTATCAAATACTTTATTAATTAAAAGTTTTGTTGAGTGTAACTTGTTAAAACGTAAATTAGCACAATTCTTTAGAAATACCTTCTGCAAACCAAAATCTTCTTCAATCTCGGGAATATGGAAAGAATTTGTACATTTTAACAAGGTTATTGGAGATTTGATAGGCGACAATGTAGAAAGATCATAGTTCGGAATATTGGATAAATGTGTATAAACTGTGGTACACAGCGTTTTTAAATTTGTTGGTGAGAGTAACTTATTCATAGCTAAGAACTGTTTTGAGAAAATATTGTATCTCTCTTCCCAGGTATTACATTTTTTCAGTTCCATTAGAATCTGTCAGAAATATATGTACGTTATATATTTTATTATATGTAAGTTTTACTTTAAAACAAAAGAACTTGAAATAAAATATTATTAAATAGGAAAGTAAAATTGATAATAATTTTCAAATAATAAATACTTATGTTATAAATATATGTTATAAATTAATTTTGATCTAATCTTAAGAAAAAAATTATACCTTTTTACTAGATCCTGGCGAATAAATATCCATAGTATTAATTAGAACACTATTTTGAAGGTCTGTTTCTGTCATATCTGACGCATAATTATTGTATATCATCTGCATTTGTTTAGGAGCGCCGTCGATAAGAAGCAGACGGCCTTTAAAGTTCATGGCTTCTAACCTTCTTGTCAACTCAATTGCGATAAAAGATCCAAAGGAGTACCCTACTACTACAAAGTCTTTTGTACCTTTCAACTTTGATGATAAAATGTGCTGCAAAGGTATTGAAAGAATTCGATAAACTTTACGTGCTTTAAATAAAACAATTAACGTTTCATCAACATAATATGAAATTACTAATGCGATTGCATACGTTTGTGAAATGATCAGTCGTCTTCGCTATAATGTTTGCATCAATGTTGTTTGTGTTATATTGCAGGGACGTTGTTGAAAATTTTATATTTGGCGCTAAATGATTAAATACAGTTGCACACCCGTCTATACCTGGTATAAGAAAAACTTCAGTCGTAGTTTCCTGTTTACCAGTTGAAAGTTCAATACTGGTTTCTGAAATAAAATCGGCGTCTTTTACAATGCCAACTAGAAATTTTACGGCTTCAACTATCTTTGTATTAATTTTTGTTTTATTTTGCGTATTGTAATCACTGGAGTCTGCGTTGGACATTTTAATGAGTTTCGCAAAAGTAAGATTTCGTATTTCTTGTGCAGTTAAAAAGATGTCGAATTCTCGTTCTAGAGTTTGCTTGATTTCAACGCTCATCATAGAGTCTATTCCAAGTTCGGCCAGAGACATATTGTGACTTATAACTTTTATGTCTTTTATATCTGTAATATAAATAGAAAGTTATTATGACTTATGATGTATTATTTTGATAACTAGGTAATAATAATAAATTGCTTTGGCAAAAGATATAAGTATAGGCAAAAAAAAATAAATCTGCACCCACCTAAAATACTGGCAACAGTTTCTACCAGGTTTCCAAGTCCGAAAGATCCCGTCTTTTTTTCAGCTACCACCATACTACTCACCACCGGTCGACTTTGAAGTAATAATTTATCGAGCTCGTCAAGGCAGCAGGATATTTTTTGTTGCAAAGTACCGCCGATAATCAGTTCTTTATCATCCTCCTGCATGTTAGCGACAAGACCCACGTCACCCACAGCTCCCCACTGAATTGCCAGTGCGGGTAATCCTTCGTGCGTTCTCTTTTCGCATACTCTCTCCATAACGGAGTTGGCCATGCCGTAATTAGTCTGTCCAGAATTACCTCTGCCGCAAGAAACGGAAGAGAACACTACAAAGTGTCGTAACTTAGAGCAAATCTTTCTGGAACATTTGTCCAAAGCTTGCGTTGCCCGAGCCTTCGACTGAAAGGACTCTGCAAACGTTGTCGCGGTTTGATTCTTCAGAATGTTATCCCTCAGCACCACAGCGAGATTGAATATTGCATCCACGGGTGCTCTTTTTTCCGCAGTTCGCAAGAGGTACTCACAGTCCTTCGGATTAGCGACATCGATATCCTTGATGATCAGTACATTTACACCATACGATTCCCACAGTCGAATCTTCATGCGTTGGTAACCGTTTTTTATTCCAGTTCGTGAAACTAGCACGACGTTTCTGGCACCCCGAAATATCAACCAATCGGTTAACTCCAAACCAAATCCACCCAGACCTCCTAGTATAACGTAACTTTTGTTCGCGTAGCAGTAATAGCGACGATACGCGATAACAGGCTCGTCTGAAGGTTTATCCTTCTTCTGCATATTTAGAATAATCTATAAAACATATGTATATTGAGAATTGATATACCCTGGCGCAAAAAAAAACAAAAAAAAATTTTTGACCGATTTTTAGGCAATATTCAAAGTGATGCAACTTTACGAAAAATCATCCAAATTACATGTACTTTTTTTTAAATTAAAGGGCAAAAACTCTACTTTGAAAATCCCTACGCGAAAGTTTGATTTGTTAAGTGCGAATCTTTTGTATTGCATGAAAACCAAACATGTGTTTTTTAATTAAAAAAAGTAAAAGTTTGTTATCATTTTGCACAAGTTTCTCGTTAAAATCTTGCTAATATTAATTCAGATTCTGAAAGTTCATTCTTTTCTAAGCAATTAAAAAAAAAACATGTTGATACGATGTTTTTTGTTGATTGCACGCTAGTTTGAAATTTGCACTGCATTTTAGCGAATAAATACGGTATTTTTTGAATATCATAAATTTTGAGTATCAATATGATATTGCACATTAATTTTATTCGTGTTTTACTCAATCATACCGCTATGATTGAGTTCAACACGAATAAAATCAATGTGCAATATCATATTGATACTCAAAATTCATGATATTCAAAAAATACCTGATAATGTACTTCCAATATAATTTATGTTTAGCCAATATTAGCCAATATTATTAGAAATATATAGTTATATACCTTTCCCATGTGTTTTCCACTCGCCATGTATCTAAAAGCTTGTTCAATATCTGTTCTCGGAAAAACTTTTGCTTGAATTGGAACGACGGTTCCGTTATTCACACCAGCAGCTATCATTTTGAACATAAGGGGCGTATGCTTATGATCGCCAAAAATCATTTCATCGATTACAATCCCATGAAAACTAATTCCTTTTTGAAACGCAGATACACTTAAAGGATTGTTAGAAGATAAATCAAATTTGCCGATCTCTAGAAAACGACCGTTTTGTGCTAAACAGTTAACGGATGCTATTAACTTTTCCTCCGCCAATGAATTCAACACGATGTCGACCCCGCGACCGTTCGTTTGATGCATTATCATTTGTTCGAAACTGATATCCCGAGAATTTCCAATATGTTCATCTAAAATTGCAGGAAACAGTTTTTTAATGAAATCTCTCTTCTCGCTTGTGCCCACGGTAGTAAACACTTCGCATCCTTCTTTGAGAGCCAGGTTAATAGCTGCCTGTCCAATGCCGCCAGTACCAGAGTGTATAAGTATTTTGTCACCTTCTTTCATTTTTCCAAGAATGTAAAGAGCGATGTAAGTCGTGCCATAAACGCATGGGATTGTCGCAGCTTCTTCAAATGTCCACGCGTCCGGTATCTTCCAACACATATTTTCACGTGCTGCAACAACGTTTGCTATACAGCTAAAAAAAATAATTTAAAGTTAGTTTTAGATACTAAACAACGTAATTACTTTGGGAAAATTATTTACTTAGTATCTTTAAGTCCCATTACACGTTGCCCGTTAACGTCGAATCCAACGTATTCCATTCCCAGAGGAATATATTGATATAACCGTCCTCTCAAAATTTGATTAAATACTACTCTACCAGTTGCAACCATTACATCTTTAAAATTGAGAGACGAGTAGACAACATCTACCAAATCTTTACGATCAGGTTTAATAGATAACTCGCTTTCCACCCAACAAAATGTGCTCAGATCGTTACGGACCTGCAGGAAATATGTCATTATGCATAACATGTATCTATAAACCAATATTTTTAACAACTTTATATTTTAATTGTTGTTATATTTGTTTACGATTATTTTGTTAAAAATATTGTTTTATATACATGTTATAGTATAATATACGCAATAAATATTATCGTACATTAACAAATGTGCTTTTTGGTACATACCGTCTGAATAACGTGTGCGGTTAGAACAGATTCGGCTTCTTGCCGTGGTAATTGTAAATGTCTGTACGATCCCCATATTTTATTAGGTCGTAACACATTAATAGTCATATCTTTTTGCAATTGTTGTAAATAAAAGGAGTCCTGAAGAGAAAATTTAGAAGCCTCTTTATCTTGAATAAACACACCTCTAACGAGTTCTCCACCTGGTTCTTTTCTTAAACAGTTGACAAAACCCAACAGACCACACTCAGAGTCTCCCTCTCCAACAATTATGATTCTACTGTTTTTCTCGAGTTTGTTCTCGTCACTCACTAGTGGTTTTAAATCGTCCAGCCAATTAAAGTTGTCATTATTTATGTAAATAACAATTCTTTTTTCTATCTGAACTTTTTTCTTCATAAAAACGATTATTTCTTTATCAGTACGTTTTTCAAGAATAACATTTAAATCGTATTGCTGTTGATATTTGCTATAATCATATACGTCGCATTCTTCGCGTGTCAACAGATAACCACCTTCTTTTAGAGATGGCAAAAGTCGTTTTAGAGAAGTTTGTTGTTTGGTTAAAAGATTGAATCCAGCGACTATTAAGACTTTGTCGTTCACAATTGGTTTGTTTAAATCAGCAATCGAAATGTTTTGCGATAGGTTTGCTGGATTAAAACGGTTCGGCGATGTTAAAAGAGTAATATTTGTTTGTATTAAGGGTATGTCATTAAAAGCATCAATCAACAGTAAAGAAGATATGGAATCTAATGTAACATTATCGTCATCTTCCACTAGCTCAATGGCCTTCACTTTAGTGACCTGGTGATCTTCCAAGGCGAGTTGCGCAGATATTCGTATCGCTTCGCTTAAAGAAATTTTTGCGCGATCATGATGGGCTACAAATACGTTTTCCTCGATAACAGCATCTTGAACCAATTTGCGGCGAGCGATCTGAGTGGCTTTGACACCTCGAAGCTCTATTCCGCCGGCTATGACCGTGTCGATCTCTCTGTATACTCGTATCGGTAATAAAATGTCTAAAATAATGTTATCAAAAAACTTTTTTTAGGCGATTTTCATATACAAAGGTAATATTTAGTAACACTAGATAACACTTACGTTTATCTGCATTTGTTGTAGGGTACTCGTTTTCAATTTGTTGTACCGTCCAAGCATGAAGCGCAGGATTAATCGTCAATTTTTCAATACTTGTAGGAACATACAAATCCCTAGTGTCATGTCCGATAATGTGCATTTGTAGCATGGTATCCATAAATGTTACCCAATTGTTTTTCCAAGCGACGTGTCCTTTGTTGCCTGAAATAGATGCGCTGTGTAATCCACGAAACAAGCCGCTGTACTGGTAACCGCGCAATTTCAATTCTTTGTAAATATCTTTGGTAGTCATATGTTCTTCTTCGTTGTTTTCCGACAATATATCTGTAGAAGTTATTTCTTGTTCTGGATTCGATGACTCGTATACTCTACCAGTTACTATAACGCTGTCTCCTTCGGTTATTACAAATCTTCCATCTATAACAATTTTATACATTAGTATGTATTTCACTCTTTTTTACTTAATATTATGCTACTTTAATGATATTTATTTTTAATTTAAAGGTATTTATTTTTAAAATACCTTTCAGAATTGCAATCGTTAAGTTTGTAGCTTCATTTTTTGACAAATGGGTAGCACGAATGAAGCGTACATCCTGGAATGTTATTGGAATTGATGAGTATATTTTTCCTTTTATCATGCCGAAAGTTTCCCAAACGAATGCAAGATAAGCAGTCGCTGGTACTAAATTCTTCCCATCTATAATATGTCCGCCCATAAATTCATCGTCCTCACTCTGAAGTAAGATTTTAACGTGCCTTTCTCGGAATTTATTGTATATTTGTTCTTGATATTTAAATATAAACCAATCTTTGGAATGATCCCATCTAATGTCACATAAAAAATATTTCTTTATGGATAATATAATTATATTTATAATAATTATATATTATTAATAAGAGATTTAGTTTATAATTAATAATAATAAACCAAATTTAAAAAATTCTGACATTTGTGTGGCCTTGTGAGTGTATTACGGTAACAATTATAACTCTAGACATATATTATTATTTCTTATATATAGATAATATCCATATTGTGATTACGATAATAATTTGTACCTGATCGACGGAGCGATCATAGGAGTTCCTCGACTAACTGGAAATTTCACTGAAGGATATAAATTGGCAATTTGGGGCTGTAAACCACAATTATAGAGCTTTCCAATTTTTTGCAGAAATACATCGACGTCAGTACGTTGATTTAATACAATGTTCGTCACTTTCGGATGTAAGGATTCCTTTAAAACATTCTGGAGAACGACATCTGGTGCGATTTCGATAGTCACAGCGTTACTTGGAATTAGATGTGCCGTTTGTTCAAAAAGAACGGTGTTTAATATACTGTGCGTATGATAATCCGCCGATGATAAGTTCGATGCTGAGGTAAACCACTCGGCACAGGGTACGGAGGAGCTGATCCATTTTGGACTCCGTTTCTTCGGCCATGGTATTACTTTGTTTAAATTACACAAAAGCCGAGTTTTCACGGATGCAAGATAAGAACTGTGATATGGTACATTGCACAGAATCTCTTTTACGTGAATATTATTGGGCTGACAATACATAGATGCAAATTTAATACAAGGGAAAATTTCAGCTTAAATTTAAGAACTTGATATTTTAAAAATTAATAAAACTTTTATTGTTATTTATAAAATTTACAAGAGCGTTGATTAACTTTACCTGTAAGTTTTTCACAAATTTTTGTACGGATTCTGTGGGTCCACACACAATGCTACTATTCTTACTATTGCGACATATTATCTCAATATCCGTTGGACACATATCTTTTAGAGTTTTGTAATTTAAGCTGACAAGTGCCATAGAGCTGGGAATTATTTTTCCTTCCATACATGCCACACCGATAAAGTATGCTGATAAAATAGTTTGTTCAGTGGTGAGACATTCATCCGCGTACGCACAACCGAGTTCACCAGCAGAATGACTTATCATGTAATCCGAAATAATTCCTAAAGATGTTAGAAGGTCCACTAAGCCAACCTATAAATATAAATCACTTTATAAATAAGTGTTATATATTAAAATATATAATTTAATTGATAGAATAAAATGAATTATAAAATGCATTTTGCATCATAATAATTCTAATAAAGTGGAATGCAACAATATAAGACATTAATGTTAATAGTTTAGAAATGTATACACAATGCAGCAGCACAAATTGACGAGCATTAGTATACAACATTTAATAGTATTGATACTAACGAGCTTCTATAAGATTATCCTTCTCTTTCCCCCCAAAATTATGTTATTTACATTTTTTAATAGTTTTTCGAAATATAATATTTTACCTGAATAGCGACGATGCCAACAAACGCGTATAATGCATTTTCGTACACGTTTTGAGTTGTATCTGTCAAAATGTCCATGACACTTATACTATATGGTTTTAAAAACTCATCACATCTTCTTATTGTGTTTGCAAAGACGTGAAATTTTAATAAATTTTGGCCTGATTAAAAAATTATATAATTTTATTACTCTTAAATAAACTGTGTTAATAGAGTGTGGAATATTGATTGTATACCCATTCCTGGCCATTGTGAGCCTAAAGCAGAAAATATAAAGCAAACTGGTCTTTTCATATTAACGCAATTTTGAATTTCGTATATTGGTTCTTGTTTCAAATTATTCAGTATAATGAATCCTCTCCACGGATGACCATCTATATTGTCAGCATAGACGTCGTGCAGTAAACGGATATATTCTATATCTATCGGTTGATTAGCAATCTATAATCAAAAATTTCTTAGGATAAAAGTACGATACTAAAATACGATATAATACGATATTTAGATATTAGTTGTTTAAAGAGACGTTGAAATTGCCTACTAACGTCGTTTAAAAATAATTTTACTGATTCTTCAGTGCGTCCAGATAATATTACAAGTCTAGGCAGGTCATCGTTCGTTACTCGATCCTTAATTTTCTGCTTGTCATTCCATTTTAATAGCACGTGAGCGTTGGATCCTCCGAAACCGAAAGAATTCAAACAAATGTAACCGTTCTTAATTGGCAATGGTTCTTCGATGACACGTACAGTTCCATTTAATAAAACCTCTATATCACGTCGTGGTGACGTGTAATTGATATTTGGTGGAACAAAACCGGTTTCGAATGCTATTATTACCTTCAAATATTAATTTTATGATTTAAATTAAAAACTTTTGCTTTCTTTTAATAAATCTTTGTGTTGGAATACAAAAGAATAGCTTTTATGTAAAATCGATTTTCTGTTTGTTTACGCGCGAGTGTGGATATACATACGAAATAGAAATAAATTTTATATTGATAAATAAAAAATAAAAACCATTTTGTTTTACCTTAGCAATTTGACCAATACCGCTCGCGGGTTTAGAATGACCCATATTAGATTTTACGGAACCGATCATTAATGGAGTTTCTCTACTCGCACCCAAAACAGTATAGAGTGCACTGATTTCGTTAGGATCACCAACTTTGGTGCCGGTACCATGTGCCTCAATGCAATCCAAGTAAGATGGCGGTATTCCGCATTCATTATAAAATTCTTTTAGTAGAGTGGTTTGCATTTGTGCTGATGGATAACTTATTCCTTCCTCTTTGTAACCATCGTTATTTAATTTAATATGAGGACATACAGCATAAATTCTTTTTGCATTCTTTGCTTTTTGTAGATATATCGCTGCCACCGTTTCGCTACGTGAATAACCGTCTGCATCAATGTCAAATGGTCTGCAGTAACCACTAGGTGACAAAACACCTACATGATAATATGTATGTGTCAAAATAACTATCAATATTTCAATTAATATTGGATGATCTTATACACAAAAAATTAAATAATTTATTAATTATAATAATAAAGAATTATGTTGTTTACCGAAAGGTATTAATTAACGTTAGCACAAATTTTATTTATTAAAAAGATTGTGTTATCAAAGATTCAATCTGTCTTTCTTCCAAATTTTATTTACTTTTTGTCACAGTTAAGTAGTAACTAGTTAAAAAGCTAAAAATTAATTAAGTTAAAAAGTTAATAACTTTTAAATTTTAATTTAGTTAATTTTAAATAATATAGTTATTTTTGGAACATAAATTTTTATTTAGAATTAAGTTTTTTTCTAAGTTGGTAGCTTTATTTGTGCAAAATAAAAAATTTATAAAAGAAAAAATACATTCTTGCAATAAAAACAATATTTTTTCGTTATTTTATATAAACTTAATTTACAAATAAAATATTAAATATATTTAATAATCAATATTATTTTGTTGGTAATTCTAACTTAAATAAATTATATGGCTTTTTAATTTAAATAATTACTTTTAATTAATTTTTACTTTAATCTGAATTATTTTAATTTTTACATAATTTTAAAATAACTAAATTAATTTTTTGTTTAATTTTTAACTTAACTAATATAATTTTATAATTTTTTAACTTTAATTTAATTTAGTTAAAAAAATATATTAATTTATTCAACCTTGCTTTTTGTGAACGAGCGATTTTCATATATAAAGAACAGATCTAATGTGTCAGGAATTCATTTAAAAAATACCTAGACGTGCAAATTGTAAGTTTAACAGGGGATGTAAACATATATTTGAAGTTCCAATTATCGCATTTTCACATTTGCCAGACATAATATAATCGTAACCAACGGCCATGGCAGAACAGCTTGAACTGCATGCTGAATCAATAGTAGTTGATATTCCTTTCAGATCCAAAATGTGTGAAATCAAGTTTGCGGTTGTAGCTTTGGCACATCCAACAATATTCTGACCACCTGACTAATTACAAAATCTTAGTGCGTTACAATTTCCCGTATATGTAATAATTAATATCCCGACAAAAAAATGTTAATCATAATAAGTAGTTTGTAACTGACAGGTTAATAATTCGTCAGATTTACAGCCATCTGTTTGATGAGTTTTCTCTCCCTCAATCTGTCAACGAAGCCTGCTGACATGTTATGTTAGTAGACTGGTGGCGGAAATTGAGCAAGAAAATCTGTGCGCGTGGGCAATCTGCCACCAACATACATACTGTCACAGCGTGTCAGCAGGTTTTGTCACGTCTTTGATGGTAATTTGCCGGAAACATAAGATATAACAGCTACTATTTAGGCAATTTGTTACCTTTTATTACGAAAATTGGTAGAAAAAGCTGCTTTAAGAAATCTATACTAGCATTAGCGATTTTTAAAAATCTTCTTTAATATGTATATGGACTTTATATTTGTATGTTCTAGGTTTTTTTTAATTGTAAAAATATAAAGTTTTGTTAATTTTAATTTTTTTTTTTGTTATAATCTATATGTTATGTCATTTTAATACATTTTATTATTTTTTAATTTGATTAATGTGTGGTTAAATACATTATTAAAATATAATATAGCATAAGATTATTTAAATTTAAATAATTTTTTAGATATTCAAAAAAATTGTAGAAAATTTAAGTGTTTTTCTGCTCAAGTTTTTCTGCTTTTACTGCCAATAATAAATAGTTTTTTTTACCTGAACATCAGTAAACAATAATTGCGCTTGTGGTTCAATATAAGCTATCCCTATGATTACGGCAGTATTTGTCCCTCGTAGTTGTTTTGGATTAACTCCTGCATCGATAATAGCTTCGTAAGAACGTTCTAATAACATTCTTACGTCGGACGGGAGTACGTGTGCTTGCTGGAAAGATATTCCAAAGAAATCTGCATCAAATTTTTTGATATTGCTAATTGTTCCTACACGGTTTGGAATATCCGGATGATCTATGAAAGATAGATTTATAAATTATATGCGTTTTCATTGTTCACATTTTTCAAATAAAATTAATATAGAATACATTTATTTTCAAGGTTGAATAGTTCTAACTATTTAGACAAAAAAGTTGAATAGCTTGAAGAGTACTTTATAATAATAACAAAAAAATTTTAATATTTCCTTTATTACTTCATATATTTTTCAAATTTAGAATTTTGAATTTTTCATTGCAAAATTGAATGTTATTTTAATATAAATTTAACTGTACATATAATTTTACGTACTTGGAGGGGAAGAATAACACCATATCTCCCGATGGAAGTTTACTTCTTTTTTCACGAAAAAAGATATTGGTTATTTACTATAGTGGTTAGGATCAATGGAAGAAAATACGTCTAAGAAAAATAATCCGATCGCTATTGTGCGACTTTTATCGGAGAAATGTTATTTCATTATAACAGATACCAATTACAATTTTTGACAGAAAAATAAGTTCTATTGCATATCTAAGCAAGTCGATTTTTTAGACAGTATTGTATTAATAAAATAAAATTTATTATATTTATATATATTACTTCAGCATATACATTGCCAAGAAAAAACTTGGTTTGCAATATATTATCTTATCCATACATCCATTCACATCATATCTATTTACTTGGTTTAAATTGCTTAGCATTGCATTAATAAAACATTGCGTCTCATTAATGCATTACTCGTGTCAACAATGCGGACAAACAATGTGTCGACAATTTTATTTTCTATATAACGTTGCGAGACATCCGTGCATTACTTAATACAAATATATAAATTTTTATCAATAAAATATATTTGAATACATTAATTTTTGCAATTATTTGCTTTAATAAGGTCAAAACTGAATGAAAACAATATTTTATAAAATAATTACTATTAATAACTTGTTTTTAATTGTATTTCGTGTACTTTGATATATCGTTGACAATATTTGATTGGTTTTATCGGCTTAAAGACTTAATACAATTGTATATTTATTATTATTGTTGTTAGAAACTTGGATCTCGCGGTGTGCCTAGAGTCGATATCTATCTTCCTATTTTTACTTTGCTAGCTTACGTGTGACAGCAATGATTCTTCGACTCGCGCGCTAGTGTGTCTCTCTCATCTCTCATGTCGGTGTTCGTGTGTCGTACTCTCAACAAATATAAATACTGTGTTCTTTGCTATTCTATACTCTCGCTGTTTTTATTCCACTCACCCTTAGCAACTGTTATTATTATTTTTAAATTATTATTGTTATTATTATTATTAAAATATAACTTATTTAAAAAACTTCTATTTCAATTTCGTATTTATCTTATTCTATTAATTTATTTTCAAAGTTTTATCACGCAGCTGACACTATATGAGATAAATTCGTTTCAACATGAAGAATAGAACATATGGATGGGCATGGATAGCATGCAAATATGTATATAGATATTTATAATTACGGGTTTTCGTAATTATTTCTCAAAAATGGAAAATATCGAAAAAAAACTTAATCGTATATGGTTAAATTAAAATAACATTTAATTTTGTTATTAAAAATTAAAAATTTTGAAAAAACGTAAATATATAATTACATACACTTGATTGCAAAAAACTGGCACATTCTGTCTAACAATTAAACATAAATATAAAACTATATATAATTATACAATTATAATTACTTACGTATATTCCACCGATCATGATCTGCTCTGACAAGATCAACTTTATTAAAAAGATTATCCCGTAACTGATATATATTGTCTGAATCTGGAAATCTGCCAGCAATACCAGAAATAACAATCTCCTCACCGGAATTAATACCATTCCATGATCCATATGTTTCTTCCATAGTTTTAATTATTTTATTGGATAATCTAAAAAAATACTATGTGTATTTTATGTGTATTTATCTTTGTCTGTTTTCTGTCGGATGTACTGTCGAATGTATTTTGATATTCGCAATTACTGATATCGTTTGAGTTACAAATAAAGAATGACTCTGACGAGTTTTATTTAAGCTACTGTTACTTATATAACATGATAATTATTTATATACTTAAATTATACTATTAGATATGATTATTAAGCTAGTCAGATTTTATAATGCTCTTTATCGCTATGTCCTTTTATAAGCTTTTGTTTTTATTACTTTGTAATTCAAAGTATTTCCGTTTGAACAAAAGAAAAAGAGAGAGAATATAAATATATTTACAATGACGTTGAATGACCAATGCAAAATTAAAACATCCGATTTTAATTATAAAAAATATATTATTATTATACTAAAACGTCTTATCTTGAATGGCTATGTATATGCTTTTATTGTAAGAATTGTCAATTTTCTTTATACAAAGAAAACAACTTTATTTAATAAGTTTTACAATTATCACTTATAATTAAGACATAACAGTAAGAATACTCTAAGAAAATTGAGAGAGAACTGCCGCTGCAGTCACAGGGTACTGTATTTATATGCCCAAAACAAAGTATAAGGACAAGGAAAATTCCTAATTACTAATGCATTCTTTTCTTAAGTGTTTTTAAGACAATAGTTATCTGGTTAGAAAAATAAGTCTGATCTTGTTTACATGATTCTTGCTTAATATTGTATCTTAATCCCTTTTAAGTACATTCCTAGACTAAAATGTGTGGATAAGGTGTACAAAAATAAGAAGTGTATCTAATCATTTATAAGTGCATTTCTAGACTATATACGTGGACAATGCTCACATTATAAAGATATATTTGTATGTACGTAAGAATGAGCAGAGCGTGAACAAAAAGAAAAGGAAAAACGAACATAGAAATGCACAAGTTTATACATGATTTTTGTTATTATTACTGTTAGGGGAAAGTATTTTATCTAACAATGAGTTCAAGGGGAAAAGGAATAACATTCTTGTATGATCCCCGTTGACTGATGAATATTATATGTCAAAGAAACCGACTGAGGCTGCGTTCCGATATTCACTGCCAGTACTGGAAATCGATAGTTTACGTCACATATTGTAGACTGTCAATACTGACAGTAAATATCGAAACGCAGCTTGAATGAATATTGCGTATATAGTTATGCAAACAAATATAACAAAATATAATAATAAATTACGAACACGTCATAATGCGATCGAATGTCATGATGCTCGAGAATTGTACGTAGTGTAAGAATCGTCGTTTTTCTTCTTATAAAAAAAAAACTTTATTTCACAAATTTTTACAATTATTACTTATAACTACGTGATTCTGAGTACTACGTACTGTGAACTGTTAACTGAGAGAACTGACTCTGTCGTCGAAGGGTGCCCTATTTATATGGGTAGAATGACGTATTATGTTTACTAGAAAAAAAGGGAAATTCCATACACTCAGAGGAGAACAATGTAAAGTATTTCTTAAAAACAGAATAATGGAAAATATACATTAGGAGTATATCTCTAATCCTCTGTAAGTGCATTCCGTAGATGATAAGTAGTTTTATGCTTAATAACAATATATCTTAATTCTGTCTAAGTGCATTCCTAAAATACGTGGACGATGCTCACACCTCCCTCCTTATAAAGAAATTTGAGGTTTATTCAAATTTTGGTTCGGACTAATCGTCTAATTGCTGGTTCTAGTTCATTATTAACATGTAGAGCATGAGGCGTGTAATGTACATGTTGCGTAGGTGCGCGATTTCCAAAGCTGCACTGATTATAGCAATTTCCACACAGCTGTTTCAATAGATAAATAATGCTTGAAAATAATCCGATTTTATAAAGAAATACAAACAGGACGGAGCCAAGGGCTATATATCCTGCCAATTGAAGATAATACATAAATTTTTCTTTCCATGTAATGGTTCTTTGATGTGTTGATATTCGTTCCGCTATGTTATCTAATTCTTCTAAAGTTTTGCCTAAAGTTTGCAATCGTTCCGGTTCAATATGAGTTTCTTTTATTAAGTCCATAGGTATATCTGTTAATTGATATTGAAAAAGTGTCTCATTAATTGATTTTTGGTCTATTAAATGAATAGTCTTGTGTATTTCGATTTCGTCTACAACTATATTGTCAGGTTTTAAAGTAGCTGTATTGGAAATTACTGTACAATCTGGTTCTAAATGAAGTATAAAATTTCGAAAGACTCGTGCTCTACGAGGTATTTTATCGGAACAAAGTACATGCACCAGCTCTTCTTTTGGAGCTATACCAATCCAATCCCGATTTGTATGGAGTTGGATCCATAAAGTGTTTTGAATTTGCATGTACTTAGTTGTACATTTTTCTGATTCGCATACAATTTATCTAGCTCGTTATTATAATAGGTCGCGTCGGTATCATCTAAAGTTCCAAATAATGTTTTGCTGACTTCACCTATAAAATTAAATAATCCGCGCTTGGTTCTATTTAACTTTTGAAATCCGGCTAAATATTGAACGTTCTCTACTTCGTTTTCTATTTCGCTTAGTTGATCTAATCGCTTAGTTATTCGTTTTTGGGAGGAACATATCCATTTCCTTTCACTAACACAATAATGGTTAAGTAAATCAGTATACGCTTTTTTAAGTATAGCAAAGTTTTTCTCTAAATCCGATAAATCATATCCTACTACAATCTTCCATTGTTCGTGGTATAATTTTACTTTATCTAAAGTTTCAAGGTAAATTACTTCACTATCATCTAGCTGAGCGATCTTGAACTTCTCTCTCTCTACATTGTCAGTAAGATGACCCTGGGGAATCAGGAGAAGAAGTATCGGAATGATTCGTATCAGATCCATTCCTATTGCCTGAAACGAAAGGTTTAATATCACTTCTGTGATATTGTTTAATTTCTCCGTTTTCTCTAATATGATATGTTATGAATTTGTCATGTCGAACAACAGGAAAAGGACCTTTCCATTGTGGCTCGAATGACTTGGCATTGAAATTCTTTACAAGAATCAACTCATTGCTTTCAATTGGTACGTAATTTTTGATAGGAATATTGGAATTTTGATAGTCGCGTATGCTCCTACGCGCTTCTTCCAATTTATTTTCGTGTTGAAGACGTGAGTCTTCAATTTGTTTTTGAAGGGTTACCCTTTCATCTTCTTCACTGAAGATGTGATTTGGTTCCCTACCGAATTGTAACTCGTAAGGCGTATAGCCTGTATTTTTATTAACTGTGCAATTGTATGTGAGCATTGCTTGGGGTAGTATCATATCCCATTGCTCTTGTTCGTTAATGTAATGTCTAATATATTCGGTTAGTATTAAGTGTGATCTCTCATTTTTTCCGTTCGATTGCGGGTGATAAACTGAAGTTAGTACGTGTTTTACATGCAATTTATCACAAAGTGTCTTAAATTCGTTAGAAGTAAATTCTAAAGCGTTATCGGAAAGTAGTTCTTTAGGTTTTCCGAAATATCTGAGCCAGGAGTACCACAAGGCTCTAATAATCGCGGCCGTAGATTTATCTACTAGAGGTTCTACGAGAATATATCGTGTCAGGTAGTCTTGGGTAACAAGGATATACCGGTTTCCTCTGTTTGTTATTTCAAACGGTCCCATGATATCGATGGATATTTTGTCATTTGGAGTTTGTGGGATATCAGGAGAAGAATAGATGTAAGGTTTTTGAGTACCTGGCTTGTTGAGTTGACATAATTCACACTTGTCAATGAATTCTTTGACGTCAACAGTTATGTTTGGCCAATTGTATTTTTGTCTAATCTTTTGAAGCGTCTTTTCTGTTGAATAATGACCGCCTAATATGCCGGAATGTGCATCCGATATAATTTCATTTTTATTTTTAATTTCTGGAAGATACTGAGAAACGTAAATGTATAATTTGTCTCCAAGATAATATTCGTCGATAACTGAAATCAATTTACTAACTTCCTTCTGATCGTGTATTATATTTAGATGATGATCGTTCTCAGTTAAAAAGTCATGTAGTTGAATACTTAATTGTCTGTGAGTTGCGTGAGGAGATACATAAACTTCGTTTTCTCTAGTAATTTCAGGAGGGGTTTCGATAAATAATATTGTTTTATTGGTTTGCCTACCGACTTGATTTCTTACTATTATTTGTTTATTCACTTTTGGTTTGGATGAGGATGGAATTGAGGGAGAAGATGATGGTCCCTTTTGTATTTCGTAATCGTTTTCAGGTAAGTATTCGTTCGTTGGAGTTGGTAGTGGAAACTTATCTTCAAACCATTGAGACGGTCGTTCTTCTATTATCGTCTTAGTTTTAGACTGCAAGTTGTACGTGTTAATTAAAGCGTCTATAGTGTTTCGTGTCTTGGTATTAATAGGTCCTATGAAATATAACGTCCATTTGTCAGGATCAGCATTTGTATCCTCAATGATTGGTGATATTAAAGTTAAGAGATTTTCCAAGGAGACAGATTTCGGATCAATATTTAACCATCCCGGAACTGGATCTTTGTTAAAAGCAATCTTAATTTCGCGTTTCTCTTTTATTATGTCTGATAATATGTGTTCGATATCTTCATCGGAAAGATAGGAGTCGATTGCATTTACTGGAATTCGTGACAGTCCGTCGGCGTTAGTATTAGTTTTTCCCGGTTTATAAACAATTTCGTAATCGAATTCTTCTAATTTAAGTCTCCATCTCATTAATCTGGAGTTAGGATCTTTCACGTTCATTAGCCAGACTAAAGGTTTATGGTCCGTTACGATTGTAAATTTTTTTCCGTATAAATATTGTCTAAAATGTTTTGTCGCCCATACAATTGCGAGTAATTCTTTTTCCGTAGTGCTATATCGAGTCTCTGCTTTATTAAGCGTTCTAGAGGCAAAAGCCAATGGCTTGTCTTTGCCTATTGTTCCTTGTGAGAGTATTGCCCCGATGGCCTCATTAGATGCGTCAGTGGTCAAAACAAACGGTCTGTTCCAGTCAGGATAAGATAATACAGGTTGCGTTATTAACTTGGATTTGAGAGATTCAAAAGAATGTTGTTGTTCGTTAGTCCATTGAAAGGTTGAGGATTTTTGGAGTAATCGTGTTAACGGTTTCGCTATCTTGGAAAAGTCTTTGATAAATTTACGGTAGTAACCGACTAGCCCAAGGAATTGTTTGATTTCTTTCGGATTTCTTGGTACTGGGTAAGTTTTTACCTTCTCGATTCGATTAGGGTTAGGTTGTATGCCTTGTTCCGAAATAACGTGCCCTAAATATTCAAGTTCCGGTTTGAGGTATTCGCACTTATCGGGTTGTAATTTTAGCCCGACCTGTCTAAGTCTTTCAAATAATATTCTTAAATTTTTGTTATGCTCTTCGATTGTTTTTCCATAAACTATTATGTCGTCTATATAAACTAAGCAATTATTACCAATTAATCCCTTTAAGCCCCGATTCATCATTCTTTGAAAGGTAGGAGGTGCATTTTTTAAACCGAAGGGCATTCGAGTGTATTCATAATGTCCGTTTGGAGTAGAAAAGGCTGTTTTCTGAATGTCTTTGGGATGCATGCCGATTTGATGGAAACCCGATGCCAGATCAAAAGCAGAAAAATATCGCGCATTACCTAACTGATCTAATATTTCGTCTATATTTGGAAGCGGATAAGCGTCTTGAATGGTCTTTTCATTAAGTTTTCTAAAATCTATTACTAATCTCCATTTGGGTTTACCAGAAGCATCCTGCTTTTTAGGTACAATCCAAAGGGGTGAATTATAAGGTGAATCTGATTCCTGTATAATTCCCTTTGCAAGCATGTCTTTAATCTGTTTCTTAATTTCCTCTTGGTGTATTGGAGGATAACGATATTGTTTTGTGTTAACAGGAATTTCGTCCGAGGTTTTAATTTCGTGTTCAATTAATTTAGTAAGAGGAAGAGGGTCTCCTGGTAAGGTAAAAATATCATGGAATTCCGTTATGATATCCCAGATCTCGCTGGAATGTTCTTGAATATGTGAAAGACGGGTATTTTCCTTCAATAGTTCTAAACGCGTGTTATCTAATATCTTTTCTGAAATGGGATAGATTGATGTCTCGTAAAAACTTTCAATGCCTTTTATCTCAGAATGTAAGTGTGACGGCAATATAGGTTTGTTAGAGTCATTCATTCTCGTGATCGCTCCAGTGTCATCTTTGAATATTACTAACACGTCTTGTTTTCTTTTCACGTTATCGGGATGCGGTTTATCGCACCTTTTAAATTCTTTTCCGCTTAGAATTAGTCGCTCGTTTGAAAATATAAAATTGTTTGCTGTGAGAAAATCAATACCTAGTATTCCTTGATGCTGTACTGGCGAATGATCATCTAATACATGAAATGTATGTTTTTTTTCAAATACCTCTACTACTACTGCGTATTTAGTTTTTATGGAGTGCGTAGTGACTCCAGATACAATTATTGCGTCTAACTTTAGTAAGTTATGATTTTCAATAAACATTTCATGTATTAAAGATATGTCTGAACCTGTATCTACTAAGAAAATAGTATCTTTGAAACCTGGAATCTTCAATTTAATTCTGGGTGCTCTGACGTACGTGCCGCCGGGTCCTTGGTAGACTTCTCGTCGTTGCTGTTGTTTAGGTCCTGATTGGCTGCATACAAATGATGCGATGCTCGGTCCGGTGGTTGATTGGGATGTTGGCGCTCGCGAAAATTTTGCTGTCCCTTTTGCAGGTGGAATGCCTTCGTTCTGCACTCCTTTTCTTCATGTCCACGCTTCTTACAATAGCTGCATTCCTTGGGTTGAAACCGTGTTTTTTCTTGAGAGAATCTTTTTGAAGATTCATAGCGTTGCATTCGCATTTTTCTTAGTCGGAGCTCTCCCTCGAAGGCTCTCGCTTTGGAGAATGCCTCGTTGAGCAGGCTGAACTCAAAACAATACAAATGATCACCAATCTCAGGTTTTACGTTGCGGCGAAACACTTCCACAGCTTTCTGCTGGTATAGCTGTTCCTGTACACAAATAGTTGCGATGCCAGTGCCCTGTGAATTTACTGCGTGAATGATTTCATCATGTATGCGAAGAAATCTATTTATGAATTCATCGATGGACTCGCTTTGACGTTGGATGCAGGTGTCTCTTTGCACCTCTAAAGCGGAGATATTCTGTGCTTTGCCGTAAAGATATCTCAGTTTTTCGTAAAACTGTGGAAAGTTTGGCGTAGTGTCTGTTCTAATTGAGTTTTTTGCTCTTCCCGTGAGTTTCTGTGCCACAATGCTACAGAGAAGCAGCTCATGTTGATCGACTGCTAATCGTTTTACTGCTGTTTGTATGTGGTTTATAAAGGTTTCCACATTATTTCCATCAAATTCCGGAATTAGTTGCATAACTTTATTGTAATTTTTTATAATGTTTTCAGGTTCAACAATCTCTTCTCTTGTTGTTTGCAATGGAATTTGATTCGCATGTCCGTTTATTTTAATTTCCGTTATTTGATTTTTGAGTTCTCTTATTGCGTCTGTCATTTCGAGCATTTTGTCGGTTAATATGTTGAAAGTGAGCGTTTGCTCGCGGTTAGGACTCTGTGCGCGCGACATTGGAGCGGTAACGAAAATTCTTGACTCTAGAATATTGCTACCCTCGCTTGATTCCGTTTCAGAGGCAATTATTTCTCTTACCCCTCTGTACTCTGTCCACGTCAGTCTGTCCCCGTTGAGTTCGATACAGCAGGATAATCTTCGGGTCCTCCTCGGAGGTAACTAGTGCAACTAGTATATTGTCCTCGAAGTAAAAGCACTTTTCACTATTTGCTAATTATCCCGCACCGCTGCCACCAATTGTAAGAATCGTCGTTTTTCTTCTTATAAAAAAAAAACTTTATTTCACAAATTTTTACAATTATTACTTATAACTACGTGATTCTGAGTACTACGTACTGTGAACTGTTAACTGAGAGAACTGACTCTGTCGTCGAAGGGTGCCCTATTTATATGGGTAGAATGACGTATTATGTTTACTAGAAAAAAAGGGAAATTCCATACACTCAGAGGAGAACAATGTAAAGTATTTCTTAAAAACAGAATAATGGAAAATATACATTAGGAGTATATCTCTAATCCTCTGTAAGTGCATTCCGTAGATGATAAGTAGTTTTATGCTTAATAACAATATATCTTAATTCTGTCTAAGTGCATTCCTAAAATACGTGGACGATGCTCACAGTAGCTTGTTCATGCATGCACGAACATGTGTAAGGATGACGCAGTGTCTAACATATGACAGGATGACCGTTTTTGATGGGCGATCCTTTGTCTGTCTCGAACTCCGTGGCATTGTTTAAGGGCGATGTTACAAGAAATTACGAGAAAATTCGAGAAAATGGACAGAAACATATAAAGGACGCACATCCAGTTCGAGCGATAGTTGAAAAGCAAACATCGGTCAGGTCAAGTTGGCAGGGTCAAGTCGCAGTCGAAAGCCTCGTCTACAATAGACGCAAGGACTGCGTCGCACGTCGTATGAGAATGTCGCAGATGTCGCAGTCACAAAAAAGTTAAAGTTGGCTCAACTCTGTGCGACAAAGGCTCTTGCGACTGCGACATTCTTATACGACGTGCGACACAGTCCTTGCGTCTATTGTAGACGAGGCTTTAGGGAAACGTACTAAATGATTACAGAACAATTTAAGTATTTTTTAAGTAGTGATATAAGAACATTAAGTGTGGGCATAGTCACATCCCAGATAGCACAGAATATTTATCATAAATATTCATAAATATTTTACAAATGTATTTAAAAAAAATATTCTTTAAAGATTATATAATTATTTTTCATAAATTATTTAGAGAAATGATACAAAAATTATTATCAACAATATATATTTTTAAAATGTACTAAAAAATATTTGTGGTATATAAACTTGAAATATTTTTTTATATTCTTTAATAGTATAGTATAAATATTTATTTTAAATATTTTCATAAATATTTATCATAATTTTTTTTATACCTGGCAAACTCGGACATAATGTACAAAATATTTATCATAAATATTTTTCCTTCTTATAAATATGTAAAAAAAATATGCGTTTTTTATTCAGCACAACAACCTGAATCTAATTGAATTTGGTGCTATCGAGTGCAATTTTTGTTGCTATAAATAACAAAAAACTATCCTTTGACATCTTGTCGTTTTTTTAACGCTATTCTTCCACGGATTCGTGGTGTTATTAAACAATCTTAAAAGTATTTTCCAACCGAAAGTTCTTGTAGAGGCAATCTTGCCTAAAAAAGCATAAAATTACTTATCGGCGCATATCTGTCATTGTAAGGTGCTCATCAGAGCACATAAAAATTCGAGGCGCTTTATCACAAGGAATAAATTTAAAGAAAAGCTCAAATGTAAGTCAGTCAATAGCGACTCGGCGGTGCTAATAGCTAACAGGAATTTAAAAGATCGACTTTTTTTAAGCTAAGTATTATCAGCGGTTTTTAGCCTACTTTAATTTAATTATAAATCTAATTATCTAAGAATAATTTGTTTAATAGTTAATATTTTAGTTGTTTTTTTACGCGTATTATATAGAATTAATGAATGTTTATTAGTTCAATTTCTCAGTTTTTTCTTAATTTTTACATCTTACATAATAATTTTAATTAACTATTTTAGTTTTAAATTTTATTACGTATGTGGTGTATTTTGCACTATTAAAATATTTAAAACGTGTTATTATTTTTTTACTTTGTAATTTTATCTATAAATGTTTCTAATTTATACGTTCATAAATTTAAAATTAATTTCTAAATCAAATAATAATATTTTATTTTCAATTTTAATTAGAAAATTTCTTTTAAATGTTAATTACATTAATTTTTTTCTAAATTCTATTTTTTTGAGTTATGGTTTATATCTCGATGTAATTAATTACTTATTAACCAAAACATTGTTCTTTTACTAATTTATTGTAAGTTTCTTTTATTTAAAGTTAAAATTTAATAACATTATTTAAATACAAATCTTAAATAAAACATTTTTAAACAAAATATTTTATAAATATCTGGGATATAACATTATAAACATTAAGACATTAGGTATGTGATAATATGAATCAATAAACAATTATAAAGGAAATACAATGTAAATCTTAACCCGTCCATGCTGACATAGAACAATGAATGTGCGATGAGCGTGAAATCGGCGCGCTTAAGTATGATCTGCTTTGTAATAAGGTCTTTAAGTTCACCAGTATGGCTTTTTGGTTAATAATAATAATAGTAATAGGGATATATCAAAATCTTTCAATAATTAAAAACAAGTTGTAAATAGAAATTATTATTTATATAAAATATTATTTACATTTAGTTTTAACCGTTCAGCAGCTAATTGCAAAGGTTAATGTATTTGAATATATTTTATTGAAAAAGATTTATATATTCGTGTTGCAAGACTATAAGAAAAATAAAGTGCATTGACACGAATAATGTATAAGATCTTGCGCCTTATTAACTGTAAAGTAGGTTTAATTAACATTAATAATAGGCGCGTTTCGCGTTTATTTTGACCGAAATCAAGAGGCACGATAGTGCCTCGCGCCAAATGTACTGCCGTGCCTCTATTATGCGAGACGCCGTTTGCGAGATTTCGTAGTTATCGGATTCTCAATAACGGTTGAATTAGATGATGAAGATGCTTAAAGGAGCATGCATCCGATTTATATCACAAAAATGTTTTTATTTTTTTGCTACGTGACTTACAAGCGAAGATATCGTTTAAAGTTTCGCATCAAGAGTAAAAATATTTTTAAGAAACGTCTTTATTGTCGTCGTCGTCGCCCGGGACAGATGGTGGAGATTTGTACTTTTGCTTTTCGCGCGATAGATGACTTACGATTTTATATATTTATTTATGAACGAGTGATACGGACGTGAAAAGTTACGTGTCATGATTGGCGGTCGCGTTTGCGCTGTCCGCGTGTCGAGGTAATGCGCGGCCAGTTTCATGTCTATGATGTGACAGTTCAGGTTAATGATCTGTTGACGTGATCAAGATTAGAGGTAAGTTAGTTTTTAGTTTTATGCATAATTTTCATATTACGTCGTGGATTACATCGTGGAAAGAAATACGGTTGTGCCTAATTTAAAGATTAGTATAACACTGCGTTGTATAATCAGATAAGTTACACAAAATTTTCACTTTTTGTATAGAATAAGTATTCTGAGATAAGTGTAATACTTTGTGTTATATTTTATTTTTAGTTATTTAAAAAAAAGAGAGGAAATAACACTATTGAAAATTAAAGTAAAAAAAGAATGGATAAAAGAAAAGAGTGAATGGTGAGGAGAGAAAAATATAATTAATCTTAGTGCTTGAAATTTACAGAGTGCTCGATAAAATATTCTTGGACCTTAAAGGTATGAAATAATGTAATTTTTCCTCAAATAATGATAGGATGAAGTTAACGGTTTATTTTTTGTGTCAGGAAGTATTTGTAATTATAATTTTATTCTAAAAATACTAGTGTGTGGCTCTTAAATTAAGATTTAAGATCTCTTTGATCATTTCACGTGTTTGACAAGAATTTTCCACAAGTTGGGAAGAATTGCAATTAATTATCATCTATATATCGAAACACTTATTATGCATTACATTAGAAATTATTACTAATTTATATAAATAACAATAAGTTACAGCATAAGTTATCACCTAAATTTGGCTTTTATTGGCATTGTATGATTATCATTCTAAACTACTTGTAAGAAAAATCTCAAGAGAATCGGTAGAAATCGAATAAGAAACTTAGGATCGCGATGATTGGATAAAGATGTGTGGAAAGAGAGTTAAAATAAGAAAAGAAATTTGAAAAGTAAGGCCAGACGTAAAAGTAATGGATTTATTAAAGCTTAGTAGAGACCATTATATTTTATAACGCTCAGAGTTATGAAATGTTACGTATGTCGTATTGACGTAAAATCTTTACAATGCGTTCGTAGAGCAGCGACATTCATATACATACTTACATTTAAAAAGAGTGTATGCGCGTAGAAAAGTCAAGCTTTGCCAATTGTTTATAAAATAGCGAAAAGGGAAATCATATTTATTATTTATTCTATTGTTTTTATTATATAATTGTTTATGATTATATATTTTTTTATTTGACATTTAATTTTATTTAAAAAATAATGTGAAATAGATTCGCATGTGTTATTTAAGTTACGCTAAAATCATGTCTTCCAAAACGCTTAATTACTATATCTAACAATAATATCTATTTACTGACATTTGATAACAATATTATTTTTGATAATTTTATACTAGTAAAATAATTTATTTCAATGTTATAAAAATTTTTATAACATTAAAATGTATAAAAAAGGAAAATAAGTTTTTTACAATTATAAGCTCAAACAATTTTTATTATCCGTATATCATTGAAATAAATATTACATTTATTCATTCAAATTAAAAAGATAGACAAAATTATTTATTAATTGAATATTTGTTAATAAAAAGGCAAATCACGTTTTTTTATTAAAAATTGAAAAAAATTGATTTTTCGCACCGGTATCTATTCTAGACATTTACCAAAAGGCAAATGACGTATTTTTATTATAAAAATACGTGATTTGTCTTTTGGTAAATGTCTAGAATAGGTACCGGTGAGAAAAATCAATTTTTTTAAATACTAATTAACAAAACTATACTATTGGAATGGAATGTAAAAATGTTTTTAGGGAGGGGCGATTTGATTTTCAGAGCAAAATGACGTCCACGCAAATCACGCATTTCATGAATTATTAAGTGATATAAAATATATATATTCTGGAAATTAAGGTAGAAAATAGTAATTGTGCAATATAATTATTCTGCATTAATAATAAAGATTTAAAAATTATAGATTTTTTACTTATACTGTACCACATGGGTTTGCAACTTTTGACGTGTAGTATGTGTCACCCTCTCCCCGTGTGTGTATGTGTGCAAATTTATTGCATGTCTGCAAATCCATGTGGTGCAGAGAACGCGTAGGCGGGGGAGGGGCTTCGCTTCTCCCCCTGCATCTCTTATCGTTTTTTCCTAACTCTAACCCAATCAGTTTTAGTCGCTATTTAACCACAATTTCAAATTTGAAGTCGCAAACCCATGTGGTACAGTACAAGCGTGAACGTTGTTTGATAGGACCTCGCATGAAAAGTCAAAAACACAATGGTACAAAAAACGTGCGGACGTGTTGGCGGAGCTTCACCTCTCCTCCATATCTTCTACCAGTATTAGCTAATAAAATAAACTAATAAAACTCGAATTGTTTCAAATAAGTTTATATAATGTTTTGAACATTTAATGTCGTTTTTCTCAAAAACTATTATCCTTATGGCAAAAATCAATTGGATATAAAATGTGTATTTTTATAAGATATATAACTCTTATTTGAAGTAATGTTCGAAATTTCAATTATTTACAGAAATAAATGGAAAAAACCATGATTTTTATGGTTTTTTTATGGTTTTTGCTATGAAAATCAAATTGCCCTCCTTAAAAACATTTCTACATTCCATTTCTATAGTAGTTTTGTTGATTGGTATTGAAAAAAAAATGATTTTTTGCATCGGTACTTGTTCTAGACATTTACCGCCTTTTTATTAACAAATATTCAATAAAAAGTAACAGTTTTGATTATCTTTTATAACCAAAATGATCACACAGGTTTGAAATAACAGTAACAACTTTGACAACTACTTTATCATAACTTTTTGCCTTAAAAATTTATTTAAGACTGAATATTTGTTAATAAAAAAACAAGGCACGTATTTTATTATACGTAATTGTCAAAGTTGTTACTGTTATTAAAACATTTGTGTTACTATTTTGGTTATAAAAGATAAATAAAACTGTTACTTTTTGTTATAAAAGAAAGATAAATATAACATAATGATACCGGTATTACAAGTTAGATATAATATAATGTAAGTAATAAAACCCATATAAAACCTTAATAAACCATATACATATTTGTAATAAAGGTTATATAAAATTATATATAATATATGGCGGATTATATATGACGGATTATAGGGGACGAAGTTTGGCGTTAATACTCCGTTTTTTTAATTAAAAAATTTGTTTTACTGAAACTGTTAAAAAAATTTAAGTAAAATGATGCAGGCTAATTAACGCGGGCGCCTATCAATCAAATCCTTATGCATAAGATTTATTGTGTTCCAACTGGTCAATGTTCGATGTACGATTTTCAGGGAAAAATTTTATTAACTCTTCCACCTTTCTTTACCATTATTGACAACAGAATATTAACATTATTGATATTATTGACAACAATAAGCCGATATTCTTTCTACATTTTTTGTTTCACTTGATTATACTTCACGCAAATTTTCGTATATAACACGTTAATAAACAAATACGACTGAAAGAACTACTCAGTGCTCAAAAATAAATTAATAAACAAATACGACCGAGTGATAATATGTCATATTAAGAAGGCTTTCTTAATATGACATATTATCAATCGGTCGTATTTGTATATTAATTTATTTTTGAGCACTGAGTAGTTCTCTCAGTCGTATTTTTTATTAATTTGCGTGAAACATAATCACGCAAAAAAAGTAGAAAGAATATTGATTTACTGTCAATAATGTCAATATTCTGTTGTCAATAATGGGGGAAAAGGGGGGGAAGAGTTAATAATATATTTCCCTAAACATCGTATATCGGACATCGAACAATTTGAACACAGTGAATCTTATGCATAACGATTTGACCGCGTTAATCGGCCTGCATCGTTTTACTTAAATTTTTTAAACAGATTCAGTAAAACTAATTTTCTAACATAAAAGACGGTGTTTTAATCAAACCTTCTCCCCTAGAATTCGTCAGTGCATATAATTTTAATAATAATTTGTTGTTTTTTTTAAATCAAAATGTAAATGGTGGTTCTCCGTTAATTGCAGCTGACACTTTTTCATTTTTTAAGATCGTCACATGAGTACCTTCAACGTAATGCACCTTCACCACACTTTGAGTTACCTTAAATAATTATCATATATTTTATTAGTTAAAAGTTTTGTTGAATTTGACTTGTTAAAAGGTAAATTAGCACAATACTTTAGAAATACCTTCTGCAAACCAAAATCTTCTTCAATCTCGGGAATATGGAAAGAATTTGTACATTTTAACAAGGTTATTGGAGATTTGATAGGCGACAATGTAGAAAGGTCATAGTTCGGAACATTGGATAAATGTGTATAAACTGTGGTACACAGCGTTTTCAAATTTGTTGGTGAGAGTAACTTATTCATAGCTAAGAACTGTTTTGAGAAAATGTTGTATCTCTCTTCCCAGGTATTACATTTTTTTAGTTCCATTAGAATCTATCAGAAATATATGTACGTTATATATTTTATTATATGTAAGGTTTACTTTAAGACAAAAGAACTTGAAATACAATATTATTAAATAGAAAAGCAAAATTGATAATAATTTTCAAATAATAAATACTTATATCATAAATATATATGTTATAAATTAATTTTGATTTAATATTAAGAAAAAAATTATACCTTTTTACTAGATCCTGGCGAATAAATATCCATAATATTAGTTAGAACACGATTTTGAAGGTCTATTTCTGTCATATCTGACGCATAATTATTGTACATCATCTGCATTTGTTCAGGAGCGCCGTCGATAAGAAGCAGACGGCCTTTAAAGTTCATGGCTTCTAACCTTCTTGTCAACTCGGTTGCGATAATAGATCCAAAGGAGTACCCTACTATTACAAAGTCTTTTGTACCTTTCAACTTTGATGATAAAATGTGCTGCAAAGATATTGAAAGAATTCGATGAACTTTACGTGCTTTAAATAAAACAATTAACGTTTTATCAACATGAAATTACTAATGCGATTGCATACGTTTGCGAGATGATCAGTCTTCTTCGCTATAATGTTTGCATCAATGTTGTTTGTGTTATATTGCAGGGACGTTGTTGAAAATTTCATATTTGGCGCTAAATGATTAAATACAGTTGCACACCCGTCTATACCTGGTATAAGAAAAACTTCAGTCGTAGTTTCCTGTTTACCAATTGAAAGTTCAATACTAGTTTCTGAAATAAAATCGGCGTCTTTTACAATGCCAACTAGAAATTTTATGGCTTCTACTATCTCTGTATTGATTTTCGTTTTATTTTGCATATCATAATCGCTGGCGTTGGACATTTTAATGAGTTTTGCAAAAGTAAGATTTCGTATTTCTTGTGCAGTTAAAAAGATGTCGAATTCTCGTTCTAAAGTTTGTTTGATTTCAGTGCCCATCATGGAGTCTATTCCAAGTTCGGCCAGAGACATATTGTGACTTATAACTTTTATGTCTTTTATATCTGTAATATAAGTAGAAAGTTATTATGACATATGGTGGTATATTATTTTGATAACTGGTTAATAGTAATAAATTGCTTTGACAAAAGATATAGATATAGGCAAAAAAGATAAATCTGCACCCACCTAAGATACTGGCAACAGTTTCTATCAGACTTCCAAGTCCGAAGGCTCCCGTCTTTTTTTCAGCTACCACCATACTACTCACCACCGGTCGACTTTGAAGTAATAACTTATCGAGCTCGTCAAGGCAGCAGGTTATTTTTTGTTGCAAAGTACCGCTGATAATCAGTTCTTTATCATCCTCCTGCATGTCAGCGACGAGGCCTACGTCACCCACAGCTCCCCACTGTATTGCCAATGCGGGTAATCCTTCCTCCGCTCTCTTTTCGCACACTCTTTCCATAACGGAGTTGGCCATGCCGTAATTAGTCTGCCCAGGATTACCTCTGCCGCAAGAAACGGAAGAGAACACTACAAAGTGTCGCAGCTTAGAGCAGATTTTTCTGGAATATTTGTCCAAGGCTTGCGTTGCCCGAGCCTTTGACTGAAAGGACTCTGCAAATGCTGTCGCGGTTTGATTTTTCAGAACGTTATCCCTCAGCACCACAGCGAGATTGAATATTGCATCCACGGGTGCTCTTTTTTCCGCAGTTCGCAAGAGGTACTCACAGTCCTTCGGATCAGCGACATCGATATTCTTGATGATTAGCACATTTACACCATACGATTCCCACAGTCGAATCTTCATGCGTTGGTAACCGTTTTTTATTCCAGTTCGTGAAACCAGCACGATGTTTCTGGCACCCCGAAATATCAACCAATCGGTTAACTCCAAACCAAATCCACCCAGACCTCCTAGTATAACGTAACTTTTGTTCGCGTAGCAGTAATAGCGACGATACGCGATAACAGACTCGTCTGAAAGTTTATCTTTCTTCTGTATATTTAGAGTAATCTATAAAAACACATGTATATTAAGAATAGATATATATCATATGTAAAATAGAATGCTGTAACACTAATTAAAGAATACTTTTCTATGCTTCCATTATATATAAATATACTGTTAATATTGGTCCATTCGTAAAGTGGATGCTTCACCTTATTTAATCAATGTCTAACAATAAGCGGTAATATTGATTCAATATTGATTTAACACTGGTCAAGGTTAAATTTAATGTTTTTATATTGGACATTAATTGCGTCCTAATATAAAGTCAATATTTAGTGACTAATGTACTCTCAATATAATTGATGTTTAGCCAATATTAGCTAATATTATTAGGAATATATAGTTATATACCTTTTCCATGCAGACAAATGCATATCTGTTACTAATCATTATAAAGAAAATTTTGGAAAAACCCCGTATATTGAAAAACCATACCCATAGTAGCAATCTTCGTAAAATTTTAAATAAAATGAGACCTTTTGCATTAGAATCGGGCCACAAACGACGAAGAAGTTCGCGAACATACAGAAAATACGGACATACAGACTTCCGGTACTTATATATATAGATATACCTTTCCCATGTGTTTTCCACTTGCCATGTATCTAAAAGCTTGTTCAATATCTGTTTTCGGAAAAACTTTTGCTTGAATTGGCTTGATGACTCCGTTATTTAGACCATCGGTTATCATTTTGTGCAAAATGTGGTTATTCTTATGAGTTCCATATATCATTTCATCGATTAAAATCCCATAAAAACTAATTCCTTTTTGAAACGCGGACACATTTAGAGGATTGTTAGAAATAATATCAAATTTGCCGATCTCTAGAAAACGGCCGTTTGGGGCTAAACAGTTAACAGATGCTATTAATTTTTCTTCTGCCAATGAATTCAACACGATATCGACGCCGCAGCCGTTTGTTTGGTGCATTATCATTTGTTCGAAACTGGTATCCCGAGAATTTCCAATATGTTCATCTAAAATTGTAGGAAATAATTTTTTAATGAAATCTCTCTTCTCGTTTGTGCCCACGGTAGTAAACACTTCGCATCCTTCTTTGAGAGCCACGTTAATAGCTGCCTGTCCAATGCCGCCAGTACCAGAGTGTATAAGTACTTTGTCACCTTTTTTTAATTTTCCAAAAACGTAAAAAGCGATGTAAATTGTGCTATAAACGCATGGAACCGTCGCAGCTTCCTCAAATGTCCATGCGTCCGGAATATTCCAATATATAATGCCACGTTTAACGACATTTGCTATACAGCTAGAAAAAGTAGTTTTAAGTTAGTTTCAGATATTAAACAATGTAATTACTTTTTGGAAGATTATTTACTCAGTATCGTTAAGTCCCATTACACGTTGCCCGTTGACGTCGAATCCAACGTATTCCATTCCCAAAGGAATATATTGATATAACCGTCCTCTCAAAATTCGATTAAATACTACTCTACCAGTTGCAACCATTACATCTTTAAAATTGAGAGACGAGTAGACAACATCTACCAAATCTTTACGATCAGGTTTAATAGATAAGTCGCTTTCCACCCAACAAAATGTGCTCAGATCATTACGGACCTACAGAAAATATGTCATTATGCATAACATGTATCTATAAACCAATATTTTTAACAACTTTATATTTTAATTTCTGTTATTTTTATTTAGAATTATTTTGTTAATAATATTGTTTTATACACATGTTATAGAATAATATACGCAATAAATATTATCGTAAATTAACAGATGTGCATTTTCGTACATACCGTCTGAATAATGTATGCGGTTGGAACAAGCTCGGGTTCTTGCTGTGGTAATTGTAAATGTCTGTACGATCCCCATATTTTATTAGGTCGTAACACATTAATAGTCATATCTTTTTGCAATTGCTGTAAATAAAAGGAGTCTTGAAGAGAAAATTTAGAAGCCTCTTCATCTTGAATAAACACACCTCTAACGAGTTCTCCACCTGGTTCTTTTCTTAAACAGTTGACAAAACCCAACAGACCACACTCAGAGTCTCCCTCTCCAACAATTATGATTCTACTGTTCTTCTCGAGTTTGTTCTCGCTACTCACCAGCGGTTTTAATTTGTCCAGCCAGTTAAAGTTAACATTATTTATATAAACAACAATTCTTTTTTCTATCTGAACTTTTTTCTTCATAAAAACAATTACTTCTTTATCGGTGCGCTTTTCAAGAATAACATTTAATTCGTATTGCTGCTGATATTTGCTATAGTCATATACGTCGCATTCTTCACGTGTCAACAGATAACCACCTTCTTTTAGAAATGGCAGAAGTCGTTTTAGAGAAGTTTGTTGTTTGGTTAGAAGATTAAACCCAGCGACTATTAAGACTTTGTCGTCCACAATTGGTTTGTTCAAATCAGCAATCGAAATGTTTTGCGATAGGTCTGCTGGATTAAAACGGTTTGGCGATGTTAAAAGAGTAATATTTGTTTGTATTAAGGGTATATCATTAAAAGCCTCAATCAACAGTAAAGAAGATAGTGACTCTAATACAACATTATCGTCATCTTCCACTAGCTCAATGGCCTTCACTTTAGTGACCTGATGATCTTCCAAGGCGAGTTGCGCGGATATTCGTATCGCTTGGCTTAGAGAAATCTTTGCGCGATCATGATGGGGTACAAATATGTTTTCCTCGATAACAGCATCTTGAGCCAATTTCCGGCGAACGATTTGAGTGGCTTTGAGACCTCGAACTTCTATTCCGCCAGCTATAATCGTGTCGATCTCTTTATATACTCGTATCGGTAATAAGACGTCTGAAATAATGTTATCGAAAAACTTGATTACACGATTTTTATATACAAGGGCAACATTTAGTAACTGGATAACTTACGTTTATCTGTATTTGTCGTAGGGTCCTGGTTTTCAATTTGTTGTACCGTCCAAGCATGAAGCGCAGGATTAATCGCCAATTTTTCAATACTCGTAGGAACATACAAATCTCTAGTGTCATGTCCGATTATGTGCATTTGTAGCATGGTATCCATAAATGTTACCCAATTGTTTTTCCAAGCGACGTGTCCTTTCTTGCCTGAAATAGATGCGCTGTGTAATCCACGAAACAAGCCGCTATACTGGTAGCCGCGCAATTTCAATTCTTTGTAAATATCTTTGGTAGTCATATGTTCTTCTTCGTTGTTTTCCGACAATATATCTGTAGAAGTTATTTCTTGTTCTGGATTCAATGACTCGTATACTTTACCAGTTACTACAACGCTCTCTCCTTCGGTTATTTCAAATCTCCCATCTATAACAATTTTATACATTATGAAGTATTTTACTATTTTTCTTCTTAATATCATGCTACTTTAATTTAAACGTATTTATCTTTAAAATACCTTTCAGGATTGCAATCATTAAGTTTGTAGCTTCATTTTTTGACAAATGGGTAGCACGAATGAAGCGTACATCCTGGAATGTTATTGGAATTGATGTGTATATTTTTCCTTTCATCATGCCAAAAGTTTCCCAAACGAATGCAAGATAACCGGTCGCTGGTACTAAATTCCTTCCATCTATAACATGTCCGCCCATAAATTCATCGTCCTCACTCTGAAGTAAGATTTCAACGTGCCTTTCTCGAAATTTATTGTATTTTTGTTCTTGATGTTTAAATATAAACCAATCTTTGGAATGATCCCATCTAATGACATATCAAATATGCTTTTTATGGATAATGTAATTATATTTATAATAATTATACATTATTAATGAGAGATTTAGTTATAATTAATAATAATAATAATGCATATTAAAATAATTTTAACATTTGTGTGTCTTTGTGAGTGTATTACAGTAACGACTATAACTCTAGACATATATTATTATTTTTTATATATAGATAATATTCAGATTGTGATTACGATAATAATTTATACCTGATTGACGGAGCGATCATAGGAGTTCCTCGACTAACTGGAAATTCGACTGGAGGGTATAAATTGGCGATTTGCGGCTGTAAACCACAATTATAGAGCTTTCCAATTTCTTGCAGAAATACATCAACGTCAGTACGTTGATTTAATACAATGTTCATCACTTTTGGATGTAAGGATTCCTTTAAAACACTCTGGAGAACGCCTTCTGGTGCTATTTCAATAATTACAGCGTTACTTGGAATTAGATGCGTCGTTTGTTCAAAGAGAACAGTGTTTATTATGCTGCGCGTATGATAATCTGCCGATGATAAGTTGGATGCTGAGGTAAACCACTCGGCACAGGGTACAGAGGAGCTGATCCATTTTGGACTCCGTTTCTTCGGCCATGGTATCACTTTGTTTAAATTACACAAAAGCTGAGTTTTCACGGATGCAAGATAAGAACTGTGATACGGTATGTTGCAGGAGATTTCTTTCACGTAAATATTATTGAGCTGATAATACAAAAATGCAAATTTAATAGAAGCAGAGACAAATTTCAGTTTAAATTTAAAAACTTAATATTTTAAAAATTATTAAAATTTTATATTTATTTATAAAATTTACAAGATCGTTGTTTAACTTTACCTGCAATTTTTTCACAAATTTTTGTACGGCTTTTGTGGGTCCACACACAATGCTACTATTCTTACTATTGCGACATATTATCTCAATATCTGTTGGACACATATCTTTTAGACTTTTATAATTTATGCTGACAAGTGCCATAGAGCTGGGAATTATTTTTCCTTCGACACATGCAACACCGATAAAGTAAGCCGATAAAATAGTTTGTTCAATGGTGAGGCATTCATCCGCGTACGCACAACCGAGTTCACCAGCAGAATGACTTATCATGTAATCCGAAGTAATTCCTAAGGATGTTAGAAGGTCCACTAAGCCAATCTACAAATATAAATTATTTTATAAATAAGTATTATATATTAAAATATAATTTAATTGATAGAATAAAATAAATTACAAAATGCATAATAATAATTCTAATAAAGTGGAATGCCATAATATATAACTTTAATGTGAATGATTTAGAAATGTATACAGAATGCAGCAGCACAAATTGACGAGCATTAGTATATAGCATTTAATAAAGTTGATACTAACAAGCATCTATAAAATTATTTTTTTCTTTTTAAAAAAATTCATGTTAATTACATTGATCTATATAGTTTTTCGAAATACAATATTTTACCTGAATAGCGACGATGCCAACAAACGCGTATAATGCGTTTTCGTACACGTTTTGAGTTGTATCTGTCAAAATGTCCATGACACTTATACTATATGGTTTTAAAAACTCATCACATCTTCTTATTGTGTTTGCAAAGACGTGAAATTTTAATAAATTCTGACCTGATTAAAAAATTATATAATTTTATTACTCTTAAATAAACTGTGTTAATAGAGTGTGGAATATTGATTGTATACCCATTCCTGGCCATTGTGAGCCTAAAGCAGAAAATATAAAGCAAACTGGTCTTTTCATATTGACACAACTTTGAATTTCATATATTGGTTCTTGTTTCAAATTATTCAGTATAATGAATCCTCTCCATGGATGACCATCTATATTGTCAGCATAGACGTCGTGCAATAAACGGATATATTCTATATCTATCGATTGATTAGCAATCTATAATTAAAAAATTCTTAGGACAAAAATACGATACTAACGTACGATACAATACAATATTTAGATATTAGTTGTTTAAAGAAACGTTGAAATTGTCTACTAACGTCGTTTAAAAATAATTTTACTGATTCTTCAGTGCGTCCAGATAATATTACAAGTTTAGGCAGATCATCGTTCGTTGCTCGATTCTTAATCTTCTGCTTGTCGTTCCATTTTAATAACACATGAGCGTTGGCTCCTCCGAAACCGAAAGAATTCAAACCAATGTAACCGTTCTTAATTGGCATTGGTTCTTGGACGACACATACAGTTCCATTTAATAAGGGCTCTATATCATGCCGTGGTGACGTGTAATTGATATTTGGTGGAACAAAACCGGCTTCGAATGCTATTATTATCTTTAAATATTAATTTTATGATTTAAAATTAAAAACTTTTGCTTTCTTTTAATAAATTTGTGTTTAAATACAAAAGAATAACTTTTATGTAAAATAGATTTTCTGTTTGTTTACACGCAAGTGTGGATATACATACGAGTGTGGATATACATAGAAATAAACTTCATATTGATAAATAAAAAGTAAAAACCATTTATTTTACCTTAGCAATTTGACTAAAACCGCTTGCGGGTTCAGAATGACCCATATTAGATTTTACGGAACCGATCATTAATGGAGTTTCTTTACTGGGACCGAAAACAGTGTAGAGTGCATTGATTTCCATAGGATCACCAACTTTCGTACTGGTACCATGTGCCTCAATGTAATCCAAGCAAGTTGACGGTATTCCGCATTCATCATAAAATTCTTTTAGTAGAGTGGTTTGCATGCGTGCCGATGGGTGAGTTATTCCTTCCTCTTTGTAACCATCACTATTTAATTTAATATAAGGACATATAGCATAAATTCTTTTTGCATTCTTTGCTTTTTGTAGATATATCACTGCCACCGTGTCGCTACGTGAATAACCGTTTGCAGAGATGTCAAATGGTCTGCAGTAACCACTACGTGACAAAACACCTACAAGATAAGATGTACGTGTCAAAATAATTATTAATATTTCAATTAATATTGGATAATTCTATACACAAAAAATTAAATAATTAAATAATAATAGTAATAATAATTATTGTTGTTTACCGAGAGGTATTATTTAACTTTAGCACTAATTTTATTTATTATAAAGATTGTGTTATGAAAGATTCAATCTGTCTTTCTTCCAAATTTTATTTACTTTTTGTCAGGGTTAGAGTAACTAGTTAACAAGCTAAAAATTTATAATAAAGTTGAAAAGTTAATAACTTTCAAATTTTAATTTAGTTAATTTTATATAATATAGTTATTTTTGGAACATAATTTTTATTTAGAATTAAGTTTTTTTCTAAGTTAGTAGTTTTACTTGTACAAAATAAAAAATTTATAAAAGAAAAAATACATTTTTGCAATAAAAACAATGTTTTTTTGTTATTTTATATAAACTTAATTTATAATAAAATATTAAATATATTTAATGATCAATATTATTGTGTTGGTAATTCTAATTTAAATATATCATATGGCTTTTTAATTTAAAATTTTAAAAATTATAAAATTAATTTTTAATTTAATTTAAATTATTTTAATTTAAACATAATTTTAAAATAATTAAATTAATTTTTTGTTTAATTTTTAACTTAACTAATATATAATTTTGTAATCCATTAACTTTAATTTAATTTAGTTTAAAAAGTATATTAATTTACCCAACCTTGCTTTTTGTAAACGAGCGACTTTATTTCATGTATAAAGAATAGATCTAATGTATCAGGAATTTATTTAAAAAATACCTAGACGTGCGAAATGTAAGGTCATCAGGGGATGTAAACATATATTTGTAGTTCCAATTATCGCATTTTCACATTTGCCAGACATGATATAATTGTAACCAACGGCCATGGCCGAACAGCTTGAACTGCACGCTGAATCGATAGTAGTTGATATTCCTTTCAGATCCAAAATGTGTGAAATCATGTTTGCGGTTGTAGCTTTGAAACATCCAATAATATTCTGACCACCTGACTAATTACAAAATCTTAGCGCGTTACAATTTCCCGCATATGTAATAATTAATATTCAGACTAAAAAATGTTAATCATAATAAGTAGTTTCTAACTGACAGGGGTTAATGACACAAATTCGTCAGATTCACAGCCACCTGTTCGATGAGTTTTCTCTCCTTCAATCTGTCAACGAAGCCTGCTGACATGTTATGTTAGTAGACTGGTGGCGGAAATCGAGCAGTACAGGGAAACCTGTGCGCGTGGACAATCTGCCACCATTATACTGTCACAGAGTGTCAGCAGGTTTTGTTATGTCTTTGATGGTAATTTGCCGAAAACGTAAGATATAACAAGTATTTTTTAAACAATTTGTTACCTTTCTGACTACAAAAATTGGTCGAAGAAGCTGCTTTAAGGGGATGCTGGAGTCGTCTGTTTTACCGATTGAACGTTATTATTTTTAATTAGGCCTATTTTTTTACTGATTTCATAGAATTAAAAATCCTTCTCCAGAATTAAAGTATAGACAATAACAAATAGTGCCTACCTATAATATTATGTAAAAAACAAAAAAAGTTAGAAAATTATATTTTTGTGCAGTCGCCTCGTATCTTTTATCTGTGACAAATAAGTTTTAAAGACTCTGTACGTACAAATAACTAGTACGCACTAATCTTATTACATGAAAGAATAATAAAATGCTTGTAGAAATGAGCTAGAAGCTTTGGTGTAAGAAAAAAGCCTCAGAGAAAATTTTGTATATATGTGTGAGTGAGAAATCCCTTAAGGGGATGCTGGACTGCCTCTCAAACTTAATCGAGGTCGATAATGTAGAGTCATTCGTGTACATTATTAATGAGATTTCGTATATATATTTTTTATAGATTTAGAAATTCTTTTCCAGAATTAAAGTACATATATTAATATTAATCTGTGAATTAAACTAGTGCTCTGTTTCTATCCTTGGACCGCCTCGGACCGATTTCTCACTCACACATATATACAAAATTTTCTCTGAGGCTTTTTTCTTACACCAAAGCTTCTAGCTCATTTCTGCAAGCATTTTATTATTCTTTCATGTAATAAGATTAGTGCGTACTAGTTATTTGTACGTACAGAGTCTTTAAAACTTATGTGTTACAGATGAAAGATACGAAGCGACTGCACAAAAATATAATTTTCTAACTTTTTTTGTGTTTTACATAATATTATAGGTAGGCACTATTTGTTATTGTCTATACTTTAATTCTGGAGAAGGATTTTTAATTCTATAAAATCAGTAAAAAAATAGGCCTAATTAAAAATAATAACGTTCAATCGGTAAAACAGACGACTCCAACATCCCCTTATGGCAATTTTTAAAAATATTCTTTACTATATCTACTTTATATTTGTATGTTCTAGGCTTTTTTTAATTGTAAAAATATAAAGTTTTGTTAATTTTAATTTTTTTTGCTCGTCTATTATAACCTATATGTTATGTTATTTTAATAAGTTTTATTATTTTTTAATTTGATTAATGTGTGGCTAAATATGTTATTAAAATATAGAGAAAGCTTCACTCGTTTACAATCCCAATTGCTTCCAGCTTCGTTTGCACACAAATTTATCAGAGCTGCTTGGTTGCCTACATTCCCAATTGCCTACAATTTCAATTGTCTACAGTTTCGTTTGTACACAGAAAATAATTACGCAGAAAAAAGAATATTTTTGTTTTGACAATATTTCCAGTTACAAAACAAAAATCTTGAAATAAAATTATATCGCGTTAAATCAGAAAGATTTACTTGAATGAAGGTTTATTTCAAAATTTTATATTAACCAAAAAAAGAATATTCTTGTTATTTAAGAATAATTTTTTTGAATGGAAAAGAAAAAATATTTGATAGAAAATACTACATATTTAAATCAAAGATTATAATTTTTTTAGAATAAAATTATCAAAACAATTATATCATATTTTTAAAATAATACTTATAGTATTGAAATAAGACTATAATATCTTAAAATTCAAGATTTCTTCTAAGAATTCAAATTCTTCTAAGAAAGTTATATATTGTTGCTTATATATGAAACAATTAAGGATCGCGTTAATTTGAATAAGTTTCAATTTGAGAGTAATTTTTTTTCCGTGTACAAGAGTAAAATTGCACACATGACATGCGTCCATTTGCAAAACGCCTTTTGCAAAATTCGTGTACAAACGAAGCTGTAGGCATAGGCAACTAAAACCCACTCAAATATAATATAGCATAAGATTATTTAAATTTAAATAATTTTTTAGATATTCAAAAAAATTGTAGAAAATTCAAGTGTTTTCCTGCTCAAGTTCTTCTGCTTTTACTATCAATAATAAATAATTTTTTTTACCTGAACATCAGTAAACAATAAATTCACTTGTGATTCAATATAAGCTAGCCCCATGATTACGGCAGTATTTGTTCCTCGTAGTTGTTTTGGATTAACTCCTGCATCGATAATAGCTTCGTAAGAATGTTCTAATAACATTCTTACGTCAGGCGAGAGTACGTGTGCTTGCTGGACAGATATTCCAAAGAAATCTGCATCAAATTTTTCGATATTGCTAATTGTTCCTTTACGGTTTGAAAAATCCGGATGATCTATGAAAGATAGATTTATAAATTATGCGTGTTTTAATTTACATTTTGTAAAAATTAATGTGGAATACGTTTCTTTTCAAGATTGAAGAGTCTTAAGGGGATGCTGGACTGCCTCTCAAACTTGATCGAGGTTGATAATGTAGAGTCATTCGTGCACATTATTTATGAGATTTTGTATATATTTCTTTTATAGATTTAGAAATTCTTTTCCAGAATTAAAATACATATATTTATATTAATCTGTGAATTAAACTAGTGCTCTGTTTCTATCCTCGGACCGCCTCGGACCGATTCTTCACTCACACATATATACAAAATTTTCTCTGAGGCCTTTTTCTTATACCAAAGCTTCTAGCTCATTTCTGCAAGCATTTTATTATTCTTTCAAGTAATAAGATTAGTGCGTCCTAGTTATTTGTACGTACAGAGTCTTTAAAACTTATGTGTTGCAGATGAAAGACACGAGACGACTGCACAAAAATAAAATTTTCTAACTTTTTTTGTTTTTTACATAAAATTATAAGGAGTTTATGTTTTTTACATGGAATTATAGGGACACTATTTGTTATTATATCTATACTTTAATTCTGTTATTATGTCTATACTTTAATTCTGGAGAAGGATTTTTAATTCTATAAAATCAGTAAAAAAATTGGCCTAATTAGAAATAGTAACGTTCAATAGGTAAAACAGACGACTCCAGCATCCCCTTAACTACTCAGGCAAAAGTTGAATAGCTTAAAGAGTACTTTATAATAGTAACAAAAAATTTTTAATATTTCCTTTATTGCCTCACATATTTTTCAAATTCAAAATTTTTAATTTTTTTATTGCCAAATTACATGTTATTTTAATATAAATTTAACTATATATATAATTTTACGTACTTGGAAGGGACAAATAACAGCATATCTCCCGATGGAGATTTATTTCTTTCTCCAGGAGAAAAGATATTGTTTATTTATTAGTGGTTAGGATCAACTAAAGAAAATACGTCTAAGAAAAATAATCCGATCGCTATTGTGCGACTTTTATCGGAGAAATGTTATTTCATTATAACAGATACCAATTACAATTTTTGACAGAAAAATAAGTTCTATTGCATATCTAAGCAAGTCGATTTTTTAGACAGTATTGTATTAATAAAATAAAATTTATTATATTTATATATATTACTTCAGCATATACATTGCCAAGAAAAAACTTGGTTTGCAATATATTATCTTATCCATACATCCATTCACATCATATCTATTTACTTGGTTTAACTTGCTTAGCATTGCATTAATAAAACGTTGCGTCTCATTAATGCATTACTCGTGTCAAAAATGTGGACCAACAATGTGTCGACAATTTTATTTTCTATATAACGTTGCAAGACATCCGTGCATTACTTAATACGAATATATAAATTTTAATCAATAAAATATATTCAAATACATTAATATTTGCAATTAGTTGCTTTAATAATGTCAAAACTGAATGGAAACAATATTTTATAAAATAATTACTATTAATAACTTGTCTATAATTGTATTTCGTGTACTTTGATATATCGTCGACAATATTTGATTGGTTTTATCGGCTTAAAAGATTTAATACAATTGTATATTTATTATTACTGTTGTTAGAGACTTGGATCTCTCGGTGCACCTAGAGTCGATATCTATCTTTCTATTTTCACTTCCGCTAGTTTACGTGTGACAGCAATGATTCTTCGACTCGCGCGCTAGTGTGTCTCTCTCATCTCTCATGTCGGTGTTCGTGTGTTGTACTCTCAGCAAATATAAATACTGTGTTCTTTGCTATTCTATATGCTTGCTGTTTTTATTCCACTCACCCTCAACAACTGTTATTATTATTATTAAATTATAACTTATTTAAAAAACTTCTATTTCAATTTCGTATTTATCTTATTCTATTAATTTATTTTCAACGTTTTTTCACGCAGCTGACGCTATATGAGATAAATTCGTTTTAACATGAAAAATAGAACATATGGATGGGCATGGATAGCATGCAAATATGTATATAGATATTTGTAATTATGGGTTTTCGTAATTATTTCTCAGAAATGGAAAATATCGGAAAAAACTTAATCATATATGGTTAAATTAAAATAACATTAAAATAACATTTAATTTCGTTATTAAAAAGTCAAAATTTTGAAAAAACATAAATATATAATTATATACACTCAGAAAAAAATGTAGCACCAGATAATACAATTGTGAAGTGTCCTTTTACAAATAATAGTACAAATAGAGATAGAGATAAATTGTAATAAATAAGTCAAAAAAATTGTTCTAAAAAACTTATCTTAAATTAATTGACAAACTGCTTAAAGCTGTAAAATATTGCAGTATTAACAAAGCTTAAAAGATATTGTAATTTTAAATAACTTTGTTGCAATTTATTGCATTTGTTGTGAAAATATATATAGTAGCGTTTGACTTAAAAAAACTACCACATTTAATAAAACTTTGCGCAACAAGATGTATGTCAATGCTTATAAGCATATATGTAAACTATAATAATAACCTGTAGCAATCTTTAATTCAACTTGCAGGCCTATAAATGCTTTTGTAGAAAACATATCAACAATTATTGTAAAGCAGTTTATTTTTTATAGTAAAGTGTTTAAGGTTTAAGGTTAAAGTAAAGTGAACAAATTGTATTCACAGTGACTATAAACTATATTATAAAACAAGCAATACGTTACTACAAATTAATGTTAGCTATTTTAAATATTTAAAATATTATTTTATGGAGTACTACAATAACGCAATAAATTTTAACTGAATTTTATAGCATAATTTCATAACTAATGTATAACAAGTTACTTTTAATGTATTATAATTATCCAAAACGCTATAGATAAATGTTTTATATCTTATTAATAAAATTTATTTGCGTGTTTGTTTTATAAAGTCACAGTTTTTGTATTTACATGTAACAAAATAAATTTACTACAAAATTAGGGCTAATCTGTGTATTTTCTATTTTCTATTACATTACAATTTAAAGTTATTTATTTGACCAAATAAAATCTACAATGTTGTATTAGTTTTTTCCGAGAGATTTTTCTCAGTGTACACTTAATTGCAAAAAACATAGCACCTTCTGTCTAACAATTAAACATAAATATAAAACTATAATTATACAATTATAATTACTTACGCATATTCCACCGATCATGATCTGCTCTGACAAGATCAACTTTATTAAAAAGATTATCTCGTAACTGATACATATTGTCTGAATCTGGAAATCTGCCAGCAATACCAGAAATAACAATCTCCTCACCGGAATTAATACCATTCCATGATCCATATGTTTCTTCCATAGTTTTAATTATTTTCTTGGATAATCCAAAAAAATGCTATGTGTATTTTATGTATATTTATCTTTGTCTGTTTTTCTGTCGAATGTACTGTCGAATTTATTTTGATATTCGCAATTACTGATATCGTTCGAGTTACAAATAAAGAATGACTCTGACGAGACTTTAAGCTACTGTAACTTATATATCATGATTAATATTTATTTACATAAATTATATTATCAGACATGAGTATTAAGCTAGTAAGATTTTATAATGTTCATCATCGTCATGTGCCCTTTTGTAAACTTTATTACTTTGTAATTCAAAGTATTTCCGTTTAAACAAATGAGAAAGGGAGAGAATATAAATATATTTAAATAAAGTTGAATAACCGATGCGAAAAAACATTCGATTTTAATTGTAAAAAATACATTATTATTATATTAACGTCTTGCCTTGAATAGCTACGTATACGCTTTTATAAAGATAAATTTGTATGTATGTGAGTATAAGCAGAGCGCGTGAACAAAAACAGGAACAATGAATATAGAAATGTGCAAGTTTATATAATAATTTTTCTTATTATTATCGTTAAAGCAGAGTATTTTATCTAATAATGAGTTCCAGGGAGAAGGAAACAATATCCCCGTATGATGCGCTAAAAAAGGATAAATTGATTCAGAATGTCATTCCTTTTATTTGCAGGTGGATAAAAGAATCTTGAATTTTTGTGAGCTAGCGGCTTTAAGGGTGATAGAAATTATTGCTACATAAATATTTACTTGTGAGGATTTGGTTAGATACTTCTACCCCGATAACGGGACCTCATCTGACTAGGTAAATGCTGTGAGCTTTAGAGAGCGAGATCTGGAGACTCAATTATAGAGTTTTGACTTCAAGAAACAATATTGAAATCGACGCAAGCATATAGGCGTAAAATAAAACAGAAATAATGAAAAAGAAAAGGAAAGCTGATACATAAGTTTAATCTTTATACGATCAAATTTTAATTAAAATTTCTACATTGAACGTAGAATAATAACCAGAATTTACGTTTTGATTTTATAATTTGATTTTCACGCGATTGCGAAACAAGAGCAATATGCACTTCTTGATGTGCTTTCCGGGGGTTGAATTCTGATAGCGACAAAAGTAAGAGAAAATGAGTACTCATGAAAAGTGCCACATCGATTAAATGATCGAACAGCAATTGTTATTTGTATAATTAAGTTCTTTTGCAAGTAATAAATGTGACGAAGAAAGACAAGATAAAAGATTGAAGGCGATAGTTCTCATGTGTTGATTGAACGATGAATATGCCAAAGAAACCGACTAACTGAATATGTGTTAAGCGTGAAATCGGCGCCCTTAAATATGGCCTGCTTCTATAGTAATAAGGAGGTTCCTAAGTTCACGAAAATGGCGATTAAAAATTGCATCATAATTAAGCATTTCGTTTATTTCACGTCGCGGTTTTCATTGCACTCAGGAATTTCTTCTATGAGTTTCTATTAAACACCACAAAGTGTACTAATATTGGTGGCTTTTTCATTAATAATATTAATAGTAGTAGGGATATATTAAAATGTACAAAATTCTTTGGACAATTAAAACCGAGTTGTAAATAGAAAGTATTATTTATATAATATATCATTTACATTTAATCTTAACCGTTCAGCAGCCAATTTCAAAGATTAATGTATTTGAATATATTTTGTTAAAAAAGATTTATATATTCGTGTTGCAAGGCTATACGGAAAATAAAGTGCATTGACACAAATTAATAGTAGTAGGAATATATTAAAATGTATAAAATTCTGTGGACATTTAAAATCGAGTTGTAATTAGAAAGTATTATTTATATAATATATCATTTACATTTAGTTTTAACCGTTTAGCAGCTAATTGCAAAGGTTAATGTATTTAAATATATTTTGTTGAAAAAAAATTATATATTTGTGTTGCAAGGCTATACGGAAAAAAGTGCATCGACACGAATAATATATAAGATTTTGCGTGTTATTAACTTTTAAGTAGACTTAATTAATATTAATAGGCGCGTTTTGGTTATTTTGGTCGAAATATATTTTTACACATGTATGCATTACAATTAAATAATATTTAATAAAAAACTTTTCAATGATCAAGAGGCACGGTGGTACCTCGTGACAAGTGTACGCGCGCGAGGCACTGCCGTGCCTCTATTTATGCAAGATGCTGTTTGCGAGATTTCGTATTATCGGATCTCAATAAGGGCTGAATCGATTGATTTCTAAATAGGCTTAATGGATAGCTTGCATCCGATTTATATAACCAAAAAAAAGTGTTTTTATTTTTCCGCTACGCGACTTATGTGCGAAGATATCGTCATTTAAAGTTTCGTATTGTAACGAACTCCGCTCGCCAGGGACCAGCAACCGCGAACTATAGACTAACTATAGACCGAGCGTTATGGCTCCTGCAGACTAGAGATACTATAACAGAGATTCGCCAATGTTGTCGTCTTGGGGTAAAACCGGATATCGGATATGACGTTTTCAATGGCGATTTATTTTGATTGTAAGTGCAAGAATACAATATATATATATTTTTATTTGTAGTTATTGATATTTAATAATCGTGAACAAAATAAATATTAAAACACAATATATTTAAAAAAAAGGTTTAGGCATATTTCATTAATTTTCCCATGTAAGGTTAAGTAATATAATCAATATAAATTGATTATTAAGAAATTATATATTATTATATATAAATACATATTATGTTTATATACACATTATGTATTATAAATATAATTTAAGCATTGTATTTAGACTCGTAGGAAAATATGTGCAATCTCAGGTTTCTCTCTGATTTTATATTCTATTTGTTAGACACGTAGACACTCTGTTTTCTTTTGACAGGTGACAGGTTAGGTCGGCTAGGCTTTCTCTGTCAGTTATATCTATCTTTCTCTCTCATACTTCCGGTTATACCCCAAGCGACGGGATTCGTTATCAGAAATCGTTAACGCATTGGCGAATCTCTGTTATAGTATCTCTACTGCAGACTAGACGCGGAAACGCTTGCCGCGCAGCAAGATGCGATGCGATAGCCAATCAAAGTTGGATCAAATTTAACTTTTTCCTTGCGGCGAAAGATTTGGTTGGTTGTTGCATCAACTTATGGTTAGGCGACAATTTTTCAAAAAGTAAAAGGGATACGGTTGGTACCAATGAAAACCTCTAGGTGATATGATTTTAATTTCTGTGGATTGGTAGCATTGTTTCAGTAGTAAGTCTGTTTATTTGTGCAGTCTTTTTGACTTATGTGCGCGTGAGTAATAATAAATATTGCATAATTGTAATAAATCAAAATCCTTTTCTAAAAAAGATATGTTATTTATTTATCGAATGTATCGAAGTCATCTCGAAAGTCTCGAAGAATTGTTGCCTTTAATCCGCGATGCTGATTGGTTTTTTCGCTGATCATTGAGCCGCATGCTTCGTAGTGTTTGACAGTTGTGTTTGACAGTTGTGTTTTCAAGTCAAAATTGGTTATATCAAAAGTGTATAAGTAATAAGGTAAGTAATAAAGAGATATATTAAGTAATAATATAATAGGGAATAACAATAATATCTTTAAAATTTTATAATCTTTTAGAAAAAAAAAAGAAGGAAATCAAATAGATTGATAGAAGAAAGAGAGAGATTCGACTTTTGTAAAAAGAAAAAGCAGAAAAGGAAACAGAAGGAGAAACAGCGACTTTTATAGAAAGAAGGAGCGGAGAGAGAGAGAGAGAGAGAGAGAGAGAGAGAGAGAGAGAGTGTGTGTGTGTGTAAAATTATGTAAATTTATAAATAATTACATAAAAGCTCTCTCTCTCTCTCTCTCTCTCTCTCTCTCTCTATATATATATATATATATATATATATATATATATATATATATATATAATTATAACATATTTTTACTTTTAACTGTCTGCAAAGTTTTTCGTGTCTTTATAAAATTTTCAACACCGTTGAATATATAATTTTACATTAAAATTTTCGACCCCGTCGAATGTATAATTTTATCATGTTTTTACTTTTGACTCTGTAATTTTTTTTATGTTTATTAAAAACAATGTTACATAAATTAAAAACGTTAAAAACAACGTTAAATAAATTACATTTAATTTGTTACAATTAATATTAAACACATTGAATTTTGATAGTTGTCAAATTTCTATAGATGGTTATCTATCTATATAATCATCGTTGCAATTTATTTTTAAAAAGTAAAAAACAAAAAGTCAAATAGCGCGCGCGAAGCGCGCGTCTGTGGTGTCTAGTGTTAATATAAAATACATTATAGTATTTCATTAAAATAAAATTAAATGAAAATGATAAATAGCATAAGTAAAATGATAAATAGCATAACATCGAATAAGAAACTTAGGACCGCGATGATTGGATAAAAATGTGTGGAAAGAAAGTTGAAATAAGAAAAGAAATTTGAAAAGTAAGGCCAGACGTAAAAGTAATGGATTTATTAAAGCTTAGTCGAGACCATTATATTTTATAACGCTTAGAGTTATAAAATGTTACATATGTCGTATTAATGTAAAATCTACAACGCAATCATAGAGCAGCGACGTTCATATACATACTTACATTTAAAAAGAGTGTATGCGCGTAGAAAAGTTAAGTTTTGCCAATTGTTTATAAAAAAATGGCTAGAGAAATCATATTTATTATTTATTCTATTGCATTTAGATTATATATTCTTTTATTTGACATTTATTTGTATTTAAAAAATAATGTAAAATATATTTGCATGTGTTATTTAAATTACGCTAAAATCATGTCTTCCAAAACCCTTAATTACTATATCTAACAATAACATCTATTTACTGACATTTGATAACAATATTATTTTTGATAATTTTAGACTAGTAAAATAATTTATTTCAATGTTATAAAAATTTTTATAACATTCAAATGTATAAAGGAAAAAAATAAAGTTTTTACAATTATAAGCTCAAACAATTTTTATTATACGTATATCATTGAAGTAATTATTACATTTATTCATTCAAATTTAAAAGATAAACAAAATTATTTATTAATTGAATATTTGTTAATAAAAAACAAGTCACGTATTTTTATTATACGTAATTGTCAAAGTTGTTACTGTTATTTAAAACCTGTGTTACCATTTCGGTTATGAAAGATAAGTAAAACTGTTACTTTCATTATAAAAGAAAGATAAATATAACATAATGATAATGGTATTACAAGTTAGATATAATATAATAATGTAAGTAATAAAACTCATATAAAACCATTATAAACCATATACATATATGTAATAAATGTTATATAAAATTATATATATTATGCACTGGCGGATTCTAGGGGACGAGGTTTGGGGTTAAAACCCTGTCTTTTAAATTAAAAAATTAGTTTTACTAAATCTGTTAAAAAAATTTAAGTAAAATGATGCAGGCCGATTAACGCGGTCAAATTGTTATGCATAATAGCGACTTCCACTGACAAAACTCGTTGGCACTAGCAGCACTGAGTGCTTAAAGTACATATAACTCCCTCATTAATACTACACTTTAAGCCCTTAGTGCTGGCCAGTGCCAGCAAGTTTTTGCCAGTGGAAGATGCTATTAGTGGAAGACGCTATTAGTGGAAGACGAAAACTACTCAATGCTTATTTTTTAGCACTGAGTAGTTCTCTCGGTCATATTTGTTTATTAATTTATTTTTAAATGCATATAATTTTAATAATAATTTATTATTTATTGTAATCAACATGTAAATGGTGGTTCTCCGTTAATTGCAGCTGACACTTTTCCATTTTTTAAGATCGTCACATGAGTACCTTCAACGTAATGCACCTTCAGCACATTCTGAGTTACCTTAAATAATTATCATATATTTTATTAATTAAAAGTTGAATTTGACTTGTTAAAACAAAAAAATTAGCACAATTCTTTTTAAATACCTTCTTCAAACCATAATCTTCTTCAATCATAAATGTATGCAAAGGATTTGTACATTTTAATAAAGTTATTGGAGATTTGATAGGTGACAATGTAGAAAGGTCATAGTGCGGAATAATGGAAAAATGTGTATAAACTGTGGTACACAGCGTCTTTAAATTTGTTGGTGAGAGTAACTTATTCATAGCTAAGAACTGTTTTGAGAAAATATTGTATCTCTCTTCCCAAGTATCACATTTTTCCAGTTCCGTTAGAATCTGTCAAAAATATATGTACGTTATATATTTTATTATATGTAAGTTTTACTTTAAGACAAAAGAACTTGAAATACAATATTATAAAATAGGAAAGTAAAATTGATAATAATTTTCAAATAATAAATACTTATGTTATAAATATATATGTAATAATAAATTAATTTTGATCTAATGTTAAGAAAAAAATTATACCTTTTTACTAAATCCTGGCGAATATATATCCATAATATTAGTTAGAACACTATTTTGAAGGTCTGTTTCTGTCATATCTGACGCATAGTTATTGTACATAATTTGCATTTGTTCAGGAGCGCCGTCGATAAGAAGCAGACGGCCTTTAAAGTTCATGGCTTCTAACCTTCTTGTCAACTCAATTGCGATAAAAGATCCAAAAGAGTACCCTACTACTACAAAGTCTTTTGTACCTTTCAACTTTGATGATAAAATGTGCTGCAAAGGTATTGAAAGAATTCGATAAACTTTACGTGCTTTAAATAAAACAATTAACGTTTCATCAACATAATATGAAATTACTAATGCGATTGCATACGTTTGTGAAATGATCAGTCGTCTTTGCTATAATGTTTGCATCAATGTTGTTTGTGTTATATTGCAGGGACGTTGTTGAAAATTTCATATTTGGCGCTAAATGATTAAATACAGTTGCACAACCGTCTGCACCTGGTATAAGAAAAACTTCCGTATTTGTTTCCTTTTTACCAGTCGAAAGTTCAATACTGGTTTCTGAAATAAAATCGGCGTCCTTTACAATGCCAACTAGAAATTTTATGATTTCTACTGTCTCTGTATTGATTTTCAATTTATTTTGCGTATCGTAATCGCTGGCGTCTACGTTGGACATTTTAATGAGTTTTGCAAAAGTAAGATTTCGTATTTCTTGTGCAGTTAAAAAGATGTCGAATTCTCGTTCTAGAGTTTGCTTGATTTCAATGCCCATCATGGAGTCTATTCCAAGTTCGGCCAGAGACATATTGTGACTTATAACTTTTATATCTTTTATATCTGTAATATATATAGAAAGTTATTATGATTTAGGATATATTATTTTGATGATTGGTTAATCGTAATAAATTACTTTGGCAAAAGATGTAAGTATAGACAAAAAAGATAAATCTGCACCCACCTAAGATACTGGCGACAGTTTCTATCAAACTTCCAAGTCCGAAAGATCCCGTCTTTTTTTCAGCTACCACCATGCTACTCACCACCGGTCGACTTTGAAGTAATAACTTATCGAGCTCGTCAAGGCAGCAGGATATTTTTTGTTGCAAAGTACCGCCGATAATCAGTTCTTTATCATCCTCCTGCATGTCAGCGACGAGGCCCACGTCACCCACAGCTCCCCACTGAATTGCCAATGCGGGTAATCCTTCCTCCGTTCTCTTTTCGCACACTCTCTCCATAACGGAGTTGGCCATGCCGTAATTAGTCTGTCCAGGATTACCTCTGCCGCAAGAAACGGAAGAGAACACTACAAAGTGTCGTAGCTTAGAGCAAATCTTTCTGGAACATTTGTCCAAAGCTTGCGTTGCCCGAGCCTTCGACTGAAAGGACTCTGCAAACGCTGTCGCGGTTTGATTCTTCAGAATGTTATCCCTCAGCACTACAGCGAGATTAAATATCGCATCCACCGGTGCTCTTTTTTCCGCAGTTTGCAAGAGGTACTCACAATCCTTCGGATCAGCGACATCAATATTCTTGATGATCAGCACGTTTACACCATACGATTCCCACAGTCGAATCTTCATGCGTTGGTAACCGTTTTTTATTCCAGTTCGTGAAACCAGCACGATGTTTCTGGCACCCCGAAATATCAACCAATCGGTTAATTCCAAACCAAATCCACCCAGACCTCCTAATATAACGTAACTTTTGTTCGCGTAGCAATAATAGCGACGATACGCGATAACAGGCTCGTCTGAAGGTTTATCCTTCTTCTGTATATTTAGAATAATCTGTAAAACACATATGTATATTAAGAATAGATATATATCATATACAAAATAGATAGCTGCAACACTAATTAAAAAATACTTTTCTATGCTACACGGAAAAAACAGTCTGGTCGACACATAAAACTGGTTGGTACAACTAGATTTTATAGTAAAATATAAAACAATTAGGCATGTGTTTATTGCAATCATAGAGCTATTGTTGACCCACTCGGCAAGTAATGTTGTTGAAATATTGTAATATTTGAAAATGGTACATAAATATTTCATTAATATTTTAATTGTGACTTTGCATGTGAAATATTTTAAAAATAAATCTGCACCATATTTTTATAATAATGCAAATGCAATATTTCTAAAATCTGTGAGAGAATATAAAAAATTTTGCTTTCTTATTTGTATGGCTCTGTAATATTATAAAAGAAGTGTGACAAATGCATTATTTCAAAAATATTTACTGCAAAATATCAAACGCAACATTACATTTAAAATATTTCTAAAAAATTTTTGAAGGATTGTGTAGGTAATAAAAATTTAAATTGCTGAAAATGTGAATTTCTACAGTACTGCACAAAAAATATTGCAAATATAATGATTCAGAAACATTTCTGAATGTTTAAAATTGACTTAAAAACATATTCTCTATATAATTATATAGTTAATAGTGATAACATTAAAATATACATGAAATAAAAATACCTTATTTTAATGTGCATATATTATTTTATTTAATACTTTATAAATATTTAAGACTTTATTGAAATAATTACTGAGATATTACCTTTTCAAAACTTATAGTTTCCTTGATGCGTTCTCATTCATATAAATTAAAAAAAATTAATATCTTGGTTACTATTGCAACATCGCAAAATAATATGACTTTTACTTCAATCCTTTCTATCTTTCTAGCTATTGTACACTTTAGAGCATTCACTCTAAATATTTATTTATCTTTTTTTATTATTTTCTCATGTAACAAGTCTTTTTTTACGATATTACTTTTTTGTAATGTTATAAAATAAATATCTTTTTTTTTAATATTACTAAAACAAAATAAACTTTTAAAAAATTATGACAAAATGGAAGTGTTCTGCTACATATTTCTATAATAATGCAAATCTATAAACCTTTATTAACATAATCAATGTTTTAAACATTTTTTAAATATATTTATTTAAAAACTGTTGTATTACATAAAAATAAGATTGCTTACATTAAAAAAATATTGTAATACAATAATAATAATTGAAATAGAACCGATGAAACTGTCAAAAATAAATATACAAATAAGATCGCCTATATTGATCTAAAACAGATCTTAGTGCTAAAAAATTTTGGTATAATTTTTATTTCTAACTCATATATATGAACTGTGCGCATTTTATCGGTCTTGAAACAGTCACTAAATATAGACTGACAAGAATGCGACATAGTTCATAAGAAATAGTAAAAATTACACAAATTATTCAGTACCAAAACCCGTTATAAATCAATAGAGGCAATTTCATTTTTATCTTCACATTTAACAATTTCATCGATCCTGTTTTAATTATTATTATTATATTACAATAATATTTTTTAAGTCTGCAATTTCTTAGATAAAATGTATTTAAGATATTTTCTGAAATGTTTCTGCTATCTGCATAGATATGTTTCAGAAATATTTTAGTAATATTATCGAAATATTACTAAAATCTTTTAAAAAGATTGCACTTGAAATGATCGCGGACATTGAAACATTGCAGAAGTGTTCCAGAAATAGTTGTGAAATATTTCTGTGATATTGCTGTATACAGTGTAACATTTCAAATAAAATATTTTAAAAACATTACATGCCGAGTGGGGAATGACTTATGTTGCAGCAACAACTACACCTGGTTGTATCAACCAGATTATTTCTTGATACTGCAACTACTAATATTTTAATGACAACTATATTGTTTGATTGATAGACAAATTGTCTTGATATAATATAAAAATTAATTATTCACATCTTGAATGATTGTTAGTTGTCACTTTCATCATTAGTCAATGCCGATGGGCACTATTATTGTGCACGCAAACAACACGACACGATGATTTTACCCACGTTAAGGCCATTGCACGTAATCGTAATCGTAAGATTTCGATCAATCATATTGCTCAAATCAGCCGTAACCGACCGAGTTAAACAATCGTATTGCTCAATTTCTTACGGTAACGATTACAGAAAGGTTCGTGCAATAGCCTTATGACACGTGTATATATCCTGCAACCAACACACCGAATCACCTTCTCAACGCAGATGCGCACTAAGGCACTATAAAAGTGAGTATTCTCACGTCCGTCATTTTTCTTCTAACTAGAAGGAAAAATTAGGTATGTTTTGTATATATATATATATATACGTCAATAATCTTTGGAAGCACCAAACTTTATGCGACAATGAAACGAAGACATGATATTTATGATCTTGAGATTGTAAAGGTTATTGCGATGTATTATATATATAAAACATTATGCTAGTTACTTGCTAGTTTGAAGAAAAATGGCTGACGTGAGAATACCTACTTTTTTAGTGCTCTATGCGTACTATTTCTGTGTACGCGAACAACAGGACACGACTTCACCCGTTAGGGTGCGGTCTCATGGAGCGGATTATGCGGAAGCGGAACGAGCGGATTACTAATCACAGGACCGTTTTGACGGAATCTTTAAAAGAGTTCTATCAGAATGATCCCATGATTGGTGATCCGCTTGTTCCGCTTCCGTATAATCCGCTGCATGAGACCGCACCCTTAGACATGTTTGTGTAATCTGTAACCGATGCACCGATACACCGAGTCACCTTCCTAACGCCAATGTGCACGTCGCGTCGCGGACCAAGCGATCCACATGTATGTACACATCTCTATAGTTGTGTGCGTAGTGAATAGCTTTTCTCTTTTGACCTCGCTGCTTTATAGCGTACCATCCCGATTGATACAACTATATGGATAAATTAGTTTAGCCATAAGAAAGAAGTACCAACTATGTACTTGTTACTACAACCAGCTAGATTTCGCGCAACTACATTAATTTAGTTGACATACTAAAGTCAAAAGTCATATCAATTTAGTTATCTTTAAATGATGACCATACGCATGATTATTGTTTAAAGATAACTAGATGCAGCCACATTGCTTACAATTAGATATTTCTGCTTATGTGAACTAAATCTTTTTTTTCCGTGTACCATTATATAAATATAGATCTCTAGTAGCACAAAACATTGGCGCAATATTGGGAACTAATGTAAATGCAATATTTTCAATATTGGTGCAATTGTAAAGTGGATGTTTCATCTTATATAACAAATTAATCTAACATTAAGCGGCAAATTTGTTTCAATATTGGTTTAACACTGGTCAATGTTAGATTTAAGTTTTTTATATTAGACATTAATTGCACATTTTAATTTAAAATCAATATTTAATGATCAATGTACTTCCAATATAATTTATGTTTAGCCAATATTAGCCAATATTATTAGGAATATATAGTTATATACCTTTCCCATGTGTTTTCCACTCGCCATGTATCTAAAAGCTTTTTCAATATCTGTTCTCGGAAAAACTTTTGCTTGAATTGGAACGACGGTTCCGTTATTCACACCAGCAGCTATCATTTTGAACATAAGGGGCGTATGCTTATGATCGCCAAAAATCATTTCATCGATTACAATCCCATGAAAACTAATTCCTTTTTGAAACGCGGACACACTTAGAGGATTGTTAGAAGTTAAATCAAATTTGCCGATCTCTAGAAAACGGCCATTTTGTGCTAAACAGTTAACAGACGCTATTAACTTTTCCTCCGCCAATGAATTCAACACGATGTCGACCCCGCGCCCGTTCGTTTGATTCATTATCATTTGTTCGAAACTGGTATCCCGAGAATTTCCAATATGTTCATCTAAAATTGCGGGAAACAGTTTTTTAATGAAATCTCTCTTCTCGCTTGTGCCCACAGTAGTAAACACTTCGCATCCTTCTTTGAGAGCCAAGTTAATAGCTGCCTGTCCAATGCCGCCAGTACCAGAGTGTATAAGTATTTTGTCATCTTTTTTCATTTTTCCAAGAACGTAAAGAGCGATGTAAATCGTGCCATAAACGCATGGGATTGTCGCAGCTTCTTCAAATGTCCACGCGTCCGGTATCTTCCAAAACATATTTTTACGTGTAGCAACAACGTTTGCTATACAGCTAAAAAAATAATTTTAAGTTAGTTTTAGATATTAAACAACGTAATTACTTTTTGAAAAATTACTTACTTAGTATCATTAAGTCCCATTACACGTTGCCCGTTGACGTCGAATCCAACATATTCCATTCCCAGAGGAATATATTGACATAATCGTCCTCTCAAAATTTGATTAAATACTACTCTACCAGTTGCAACCATTACATCTTTAAAATTGAGAGACGAATAGACAACATCTACCAAATCTTTACGATCAGGTTTAATAGATAAGTCGCTTTCCACCCAACAAAATGTGCTCAGATCATTACGGACCTACAGAAAATATGTCATTATGCATAACATGAACCTATAAATCAATCTTTTTAACAACTTTATATTTTAAATTGTTATTTTTATTTATGATTATTTTGTTAAAAATATTGTTTTATACACATTTTATATATAGTATAATATACGTAATAAATATTATCGTACTTTAATAGATGTGCTTTTTCGTACATACCGTCTGAATAACGTGTGCGGTTGGAACAGGCTCGGGTTCTTGCCGTGGTAATTGTAAATGTCTGTACGATCCCCATATTCTATTGGATCGTAATACATTAATAGTCATATCTTTTTGCAATTGATGTAAATAAAAGGGGTCTTGAAGAGAAAATTTAGAAGCTTTTTCATCTTGAATAAATACACCTCTAACGAATTCTCCACCTGGTTCTTTTCTCAAACAGTTGACAAAACCCAACAGACCACACTCAGAGTCTCCCTCTCCAACAATTATGATTCTACTCTTCTTCTCGAGTTTGTTCTCGCCACTCACCAGCGGTTTTAAATCGTCCAGCCAGTTAAAGTTATCATTATTTATATAAACAACAATTCTTTTTTCTATCTGAACTTTTTTCTTCATAAAAACAATTACTTCTTTATCAGTGCGCTTTTCAAGAATAACATTTAATTCGTATTGCTGCTGATATTTACTATAGTCATATACGTCGCATTTTTCGCGTGTCAACAGATAACCACCTTCTTTTAGAGATGGCAAAAGTCGTTTTAGAGAAGTTTGTTGTTTGGTCAGAAGATTGAATCCAGCGACTATTAAGACTTTGTCGTCCACAATTGGTTTGTTTAAATCAGCAATCGAAATGTTTTGCGATAGGTCTGCTGGATTAAAACGGTTCGGCGATGTTAAAAGAGTAATATTTGTTTGTATTAAGGGTATGTCATTAAAAGCATCAATCAACAGTAAAGAAGATATGGAATCTAATGTAACATTATCGTCATCTTCCACTAGCTCAATGGCCTTCACTTTAGTGACCTGGTGATCTTCCAAGGCGAGTTGCGCAGATATTCGTATCGCTTCGCTTAAAGAAATTTTTGCGCGATCATGATGGGCTACAAATACGTTTTCCTCGATAACAGCATCTTGAACCAATTTGCGGCGAGCGATCTGAGTGGCTTTGACACCTCGAAGCTCTATTCCGCCGGCTATGACCGTGTCGATCTCTTTGTATACTCGTATCGGTAATAAGACGTCTGAAATAATGTTATCGAAAAACTTGATTACATGATTTTTATGTACAATGGCAACATTTAGTAACTGGATAACACTTACGTTTATCTGTATTTGTCGTAGGGTCCTGGTTTTCAATTTGTTGTACCGTCCAAGCATGAAGCGCAGGATTAATCGTCAATTTTTCAATACTCGTAGGAACATACAAATCTCTAGTGTCATGTCCAATTATGTGCATTTGTAGCATGGTATCCATAAATGTTATCCAATTGTTTTTCCAAGCGACGTGTCCTTTGTTGTTTGAAACAGATGCGCTGTGTAATCCACGAAACAAGCCGCTGTACTGGTAACCGCGCAATTTCAACTCTTTGTAAATATCTTTAGTAGTCATATGTTCTTCTTCGTTATTTTCCGACAATATATCTGCAGAAGTTATTTCTTTTTCTGGATTCAATGGCTCGTACACTCTACCAGTTACTATAACGCTGTCTCCTTCGGTTATTTCAAATCTTCCATCTATAATAATTTTATACATTATGTATTTGACTCTTTTTTTTCTTAATATCATACTACTTTAATTTAAAGGTATTTATCTCCAAAATACCTTTCAGGATTGCAATCATTAACTTTGTAGCTTCATTTTTTGACAAATGCGTAGCACGAATAAACCGTACATCCTGGAATGTTATTGGAACTGATGTGTATATTTTCCCTTTTATCATGCCGAAAGTTTCCCAAACGAGTGCAAGATAACCAGTCGCTGGTACTAAATTCCTCCCATCTATAACATGTCCGCTCATAAATTCATAGTCCTCACTCTGAAGTAAGATTTCAACGTGCCTTTCTCGGAATTTATTGTATTTTTGTTCTTGATATTTAAATGCAAACCAATCTTCGGAATGATCCCATCTAATGTCACATCAAAAATGCTTTTTTATGGATAATGTAATTATATTTATAATAATTTTATATTATTAATGAGAGATTTAGTTATAGTTAATAATAATAATGCATATTAAAATAATTCTAACATTTGTGTGTTTATGTGAGTGTATTACAGTAACAACTATAACTCTAGACATATATTACAATTTCTTATATATAGATAATATTCAGATCGTGATTACGATAATAATTTATACCTGATTGACGGAGCGATCATAGGAGTTCCTCGACTAACTGGAAATTTGACTGGAGGGTATAAATTAGCAACTTGCGGCTGTAAACCACAATTATAGAGCTTTCCAATTTCTTGCAAAAATATGTCGACGTCAGTACGTTGATTCAATACAATGTTCGTCACTTTCGGATGTAAGGATTCCTTTAAAACACTTTGGAGAACGCCGTCTGGTGCTATTTCAATAGTCACAGCGTTACTTGGAATTAAATGCGTCGTTTGTTCAAAAAGAATGGTGTTTAATATACTGTCCGTATGATAATCCGCCGACGATAAGTTCGATGCTGAGGTAAACCACTTGGTACAGGATACAGAGGAGCTGATCCATTTTGTACTCCGTTTCTTTGGCCATGGTATTACTTTGTTTAAATTACACAAAAGCTGAGTTTTCACGGATGCAAGATAAGAACTGTGATATGGTACGTTGCACAGAATCTCTTTCACATGAATATCATTAAGCTAATAATACAAAAATGCAAATTTAATATTAGAAGCAGTGACAAATTTCAGTTTAAATTTAAAAACTTAATATTTAAAAAATTATTAAGATTATTATTTTTATTTATAAAATTTACATGAGCGTTGTTTACGTTTACCTGTAATTTTTTCACAAATTTTTGTACGGATTCTGTGGGTCCACACACAATGCTACTATTTTTACTATTGCGACATATTATCTCAATATCCGCTAGACACATATTTTTTAAAGATTTGTAATTCAAGCTGACAAGTGCCATACAGCTAGAAATTATTTTCCCTTCCACACATGCCACACCGATAAAGTATGCCGATAAAATAGTTTGTTCAATGGTGAGGCATTTATCCGCGTAAGCACAACCGAGTTCACCACCAGAATGACTTATCATGTAATCCGAAGAAATTCCTAAGGATGTTAGAAGGTCCACTAAGCCAATCTAAAAATATAAATTATTTTATAAATAAGTGTTATATATTAAAATATATAATTTAAATGATAGAATAGAATGAATTATAAAATGCATAATAATAAAGTGGATTCTAATAAAGTGGAATGCAACAATATAAAACTTTAATGTTAATGGTTTAGAAATGTATACAGAATGCAGCAGCACAGATTGATAAGCATTAGTATATAGCATTTAATAGAGTTGATAATACTAACAAGCATTTTTAAAATTATTTTTTTTTTTTTAGAAAAAATTCATGTTAATTACATTGATCTATATAGTTTTTCGAAATATTACATTTTACCTGAATAGCGACGATGCCAACAAACGCGTATAATGCGTTTTCGTACACGTTTTGAGTTGTATCTGTCAAAATGTCCATGACACTTATACTATATGGTTTTAAAAACTCATCACATCTTCTTATTGTGTTTGCAAAGATGTGAAATTTTAATAAGTTTCGACCTAATTTTTATTTAAAAATTATATAATTTTATTACTTTTAAATAAACTGTGTTAATAGAGTGTGGAATATTGATTGTATACCCATTCCTGGCCATTGTGAGCCTAAAGCAGAAAATATAAAGCAAACTGGTCTTTTCATATTAACGCAATTTTGAATTTCGTATATTGGTTCTTGTTTCAAATTATTCAGTATAATGAATCCTCTCCACGGATGACCATCTATATTGTCAGCATGGACGTCGTGCAGTAAACGGATATATTCTATATCTATTGGTTGATTAGCAATCTATAATCAAAAATTTCTTAGGATAAAAGTACAATACTAAAATACAATATAATACGATATTTAGATATTAGTTGTTTAAAGAGACGTTGAAATTGCCTACTAACGTCGTTTAAAAATAATTTTACTGATTCTTCAGTGCGTCCAGATAATATTACAAGTTTAGGCAGGTCATCGTTCGTTGCTTCATTCTTAATCTTCTGCTTGTTGTTCCATTTTAATAGCACGTGAGCGTTGGATCCTCCGAAACCGAAAGAACTCAAACCAATGTAACCGTTCTTAATTGGCATTGGTTCTTCGACGACACGTACAGTTCCATTTAATAAGGCCTCTATATCACGCCGTGGTGACACATAATTGACATTTGGTGGAAAAAAACCGGCTTCGAATGCTATTATTACCTTCAAATATTAATTTTATAATTAAAATTAAAAATTTTTGTTTTTTTAAAATAAATCTTTGTGTTTGAATACAAAAGAATAACTTTTACGTAAAATAGATTTCCTGTTTGTGTTACGCGCAAGTGTGGATATACATACAAAATAGAAATAAATTTAAAAATCCCGATAGGAAGATTTTGCAAACATTGCATAATAATGGCATTAAAGATTGTATTAAGATGATTCGCCATAACGCAACAGTTTTGTCAGAATATAATTCTCAAATAATATTTTTTTAAAATTAGACAAATATATTTTGAAACATAAATATTTTGAATTATTTCCGTATTTAACATTATCACAATATCTTCAATATTTTCACAATATAATGTAGCAATAATACAGTAATAACAATGTGCAATATTTACAGCATTTTATCTTTAATATTTAATTCAAAATTAATAATCAAAATGTATTACAACAAATTTAACAAATATTACTTATTCAACAGACATTTAATAAACATTAAAAAAAGGGCACTTTGTCTAACGGATTAGTCATGTCCATCGGAGAGTTAATTGATCTATTATCTCATTGATAGTAACAGCGGCCAGAAACTTTTAAATTATATTCTTACATTATGCACAAAAATTGAAACATAAAATATTACACATCTCATGTTTCAATATTTGTGCATCATAATTTAAGAATAATTGGGGAATAATTTGGATATTTTGTGCACACAATTATATTTATAAATGTTTTAAACGTGTTACGACTAAAATATTTTTCTCAATTATTGTACAATTTATTTTTGAATTTAATTTTGCAAATGTGCTGTTAAGATGATTCGCCATATCGCTATTGTTATGCCAACACATTATTACAAAATTTAATTGCACAAACATTTATTAATGTTTTATAAAAAGTTAATGTATCTACATCTATTTTCTGAACTATGCCCTCATAATGACGGATTATAAATCTTTTACAATATATTGTTATACAATTTTATGAATCTTTTCCTATTGGGGTAAAAAATAAAAACCACTTGTTTTACCTTAGCAATTTGACCAAAACCGCTCGCGGGTTCCGAATGACCTATATTAGATTTTACGGAACCGATCATTAATGGAGTTTCTTTACTCGCACCAAAAGCAGCACAGACTGCACTGATTTCGTTAGGATCGCCAACTTTGGTGCCGGTACCATGTGCCTCAATGCAATCCAAGCAAGATGGCGGTATTCCGCATTCATTATAAAATTCTTTCAGTAAAGTGGTTTGCATTTGTGACGATGGGTAAGTTATTCCTTCCTCTTTGTAACCATCGCTATTTAATTTAATATGAGGACATATAGCATAAATTCTTTTTGCATTCTTTGCTTTTTGAAGATATATTACTGTCACCATTTCGCTACGCGTATAACCGTCTCCATCAATGTCAAATGGTCTGCAATAACCCTTACGTGACAAAACACCTACAAGGTAAGAAATATGTGTCAAAATAACTATCAATGTTTCAGTTAATATTGGACAATTTTATACACAAAGATTTAAAAATTAATTAATTATAATAATAAAAAATTGTTATATTTATTGAAAAGTGTTATTTAACTTTAGCAAAAATTTTATTATAATAATTGTGTTATCATAGATTCAATTTATATTTCTTTCAAATTTTATTTACTTTTTGTCAGGATAGTTTAATTATAGTTTAATTATAGTTTAACTATAGTTAAAAAGTTCCAAGTTAATAACTTTTTATTTTTAATTTAGCTAATAATCTTAAATAATTTAATTTTTAAGTTTAACTGGTTATTGAAACACAAATTTTAACTTATTAACTTTTTTTCCAAGTTAAAAATTTTAGCTAGTGTATCATGAATTAATTTAAAAAATACCTAGACGTGCGAAATGTAAGGTCATCATGGGATGTAAACATAGATTTGTAGTTCCAATTATCGCGTCTTCGCATAAGCCAGACATAATGCAATCGTAACCATAGGCCAAGGCGTGCAGGCTCGAACTGCACGCTGAATCGATAGTAGTTGATGGTCCTTTCAGATTCAAGAAGTATGAAATCATGTTTGCGGTCATAGATTTGGAACCTCCAATAACATTTTTACCACCTGACTGAAATTATCAAATTTTAGCGTGTTACAATTTCTCATAATATGTAACAATACCTAGACAAAAAATGCCAAATGCCAAAAATGCCAGTAATATTGCCATAACTGGTCAATCACAGTTATTTCATTCTTTAGAAGAATGGCTGTGATTGACTTTATGATGTCATTAATCGCTCCCGGAGCAATTAACCCAAGACCGGTCGAAAACGTTATAACAGATTGATAACACACAAATTCATCAGATTTTGGCTACAGCTAGATTCACAGTTATCTATTCGTTTGATCTTTCTCAATTTGTCGACAAAACTTGTTGATATGTTATGTTAGTAGATTTGTGGCGAAAATCCAGCAGGAAAACCTGTGCGCGCGGACAATTTGCTACCAATATACTGTTATAGCATGTTAGCAGGTTTTGTCATGTCTTTGATTGTATTTTGCCGAAAACGTGATATAACAATTAAACTTTTTGTACAATTTGTTGCCTTTTTGGCTACAAATTTTGCTACAAAAATTAATAGAAAAAGCTGCTTTAAGAAGTCTATGCCAACATTGGCGATTTTATTCTAATATCTTTTACTTTATCAGGTTTACATTTGTACATTTGTACGTCTGAGCTTTTTTTTAATTGTACATGGTGCCGCCGCTAATGATATAATATGAAGATTGTCTACGATGTTAATTAAGCGACAAAACCTTTTTCCCTCGTTCCTTGTTTCTTTATCTCTTAGCAACACTGATATTCAATTTTGAAACATTCCATTACATTGTCTGACTTGATTCTCTGCAGCTCAATATTAATAGTAATTGAATTATAATTTCATGTATTGAAATATTGATATTCAATTGCTAAGCTAATCAGTAGTATTTCAGATCAAAAAAATACTATAGTACAAACATAAAGTTTTGTCAATATTAATATTCTTTTTGCTCGTTTATTATAATCCCTACGTTGTCATTTTAATTAATACAAGCTAATTTATATATCTTATTACTTTTAACTTGATTAATGTGTGGTTGGATACATTATTAAAATATAATTATGCAGAATAGGTACTTTTCCGAATTTTGATATTTTTTCGTAACTTTCTTGGTAAATGGCTTTATTATGACTTCGACAGTGATAATCAATCGGGGGAGCCCAAACAATATGTAACCTACTAATTTGAATGAATAAATAGTTTATTCCGACTCTCTGAGGGGTGTCGGGGTGTTTTTCGGGGATCACTAAACTTCTTACATCTTCCTGCTTTCTCTATCACAATTGTTTCTAGTACATCCAGAGCATAAATAATACAATACTACATCTCACCTTCCCTCTACCGCGCTGACCATTATGCAACCTACTTTCCCTCCCTCCTCTTTACGCCCATCTACAGTCCCTTTCCCTCTATCTCCTCTTTTCCCCTCCTTCTTTTTTCCCCTACTCTCTCCTCTCCAACCTTTCCCCTTAAATCCTTTTCTTCTCCAGATTATCTCTCTCCATTTCTCTTCAAATCACTTCTTTTCCCTTCTTTTTCCTGTTTTCTTCTCTCCTCTCCCTCTTTCTCTCTCTTCTCCGTTTCTCTCGCGATCCTTTACTCTCTTTCTTATCCTCTCGTTTGTTTCCCTCTTTTGGCTGTCTCCTTTCTTTTTCTCTCCACACCTCTCTTCCCTCTCCTCCTCTTCTCCTATTGTGCTCCTACTCTTTTCTTCCTCTCTCGTGTTTGTCCTTCTCTTCATTTCTTCTCCACTCCCTCCCTTCTACCACCTTCTCCTCTTCCATTCTTTCCTCCTCTCAATATCTTCCCTGTTCTTCCTCACCGCTTCCTCCACCTCCACTTTTTTATCTTTCTCACTTTCCTCCTTCCTCCTGACTGTACTCTACCAGTCCTCTCTATCTCTTCTTCTTTCCTTATCTTCTTTCTCCTTGTCACTCCTCTCTATCTTTGTACTCCTCCTGTCTCTCTCCATCCGCTCCTCCTTCCTCCTGACTTCTTTCTCGTCTTTCTCCAAATACCTCTCTTTCCTCTCTCCATCTCATGTGACTTACTCCTTTTCCTTCTGCCTCTCCCTTAGTATTCCCTTTCTACCGCCCGTCTCTGTCTCCCTTTTCTTTTGCTTACCTGTTCCTCCACGTCAGATCTCACCTCCTCCTTGTCTCCAGCCTTTTTCTTCGCCTTTTCCTGCACTCCTTCTTCTCTCTTCCTTCTCTCGTCCTATTTTTAACCTCTCTCCGCCAGCTCTCCTTCCTCTTTCCTCTACACACTAAACTTTCCAAACCGCTACCATCTCCTTCATACATCTTCTTACCTTCTCAGCTCTTCTATCGACTCCTCCATTATTCCGTGGTCTCTTTTTATCTACTCTTCTTCTTCCCCAGTGAGAAATAGTACATCGAATCAACATTGATTCGACATCGAAATCATCATTTCGATGTCGATTCGACGTCGAATTGATGTCGAATTCATTATCGTTTCTCGCTGGGTCACGATAATATTTACACTTCTAATATCCTTCCTGCTTCCCCTTCTCACACACTTAACCTTTCTTCTATGAGTTCTGCTTTTCTCCTCAAGCTTTCCTGCTCGATAACCTAGATCAATATATCGATATCCCAGTTGATCCCTAACACGCGCTTCTGTCTTCATCCGTTACCGACCATTTGCGCATGCTCCAACCAATCTATTGTTTCAATGCGTTTAATTCATAGATACATAGATGCAGCATAAGCCCATATTTGCCGTAAATTTTTGGTCCCAAAATAACTACTAAATTATTTAAAAATTCTCCCCTCGCACATGCGCATTTGCGTATTTCTCAACAGATAGCTAATTAGGCGATGACAATTCGCCGAAAGAAATCAATTGCGCATGCGTGAGAGGGAAATAATTGCCCCCTTCACCCGCTTATCTTAGAATCCAAAAAGTTAGATAATGGTTCATCTATTGTTACTATGGGTTACTCGCACTCCCATCGATCTATCGGCCTCGGGAACATCCCAGATGCGCACAGTATTGTCCGTTTTATAGCGTCTTTGATTTGCCAACCGGAATCAAATAGATTTAATGGTCTGTTTTTTTCCACTACAAGAGAAGAGATAAACTGTACAAGAATTGTAACTAAATAGAACGGGAGCGTCCCAGATGCGCACAGTGTAAAACGGACACCACCAATCAGATGAGTTAGTTAGAGTTAGAGTTGTTAGAGTTAGGATAAATTTATAGAATTTGATTGGTGGTGTCCGTTTTACACTGTGCGCATCTGAGACTCACTCATCGCCTCCTTCACCGCCATCTATCAAATCCTCCTTTGACCACACTAACTGCCGTCAACTTCCTTCTTCTAATCCTCACTCTGTACGATCTCTCTTGCTCTCCTCTATCCACAGCCTCGCACTCCCGCTGCTACATCTTGTATCTCCTGTCTCTTCTTTCACTTTCCGTCTCGCTCACATCTTCTCTCTACCAAATACTACTCCATTCTCACACCTCTCCGCGCCTTCTATCTCCACTGACTCGCTTCGTTTCCTTCCTGTCAGCTACTCTTCTCTCCATCATTTCCATAACTCATCACTTCACTTTTCCTTCTTTTCTTACAATTCTTTCTCTCCATCCTGTCGATTTCCTTCAATTGCCGGTTTTATCCACAAATCCAACTGCTCGGTATTTCTCATATTCTGTTGCCTTTCAACCTTTCTTTCTCTCCCTTTCCTCACTTAAAACCGGAGCCCACACTTCACCTTCTACTCTGTAGCAACGCCATTTTGCTTCCATGTAACCTCCTAATTTTTTTGGCCATTTTTTCGAAGTGGTTTTTCGTATCTTTTTGGAGGTGGTGCAAGGGGGGCCTTTTTTGGCCCTCTCCTCTCGCACCCATCCCATCAGTAAGGGTGTCATGGGTAGAAGTGCATAAAAGTAGGTGCGTATATATAAACAATTCAATTATATGGTATAAAGAACGTGAGAGCGGGAGAGGGGCAAAATTCTTCGCCCTGCACCCTCACCCAGTATTTTTTCCTAATTCTAACCCAACCAACTTTATGTTGCTATTTGATTAATGCAAAAACATTTGAAACGAACAGCGTGGATCTTGTTTGGCGTAGAAAGTCGCAAATGATGTTGTACAAGCTTGGACGTCGTTTATTTTACGTAAAGCACTGATATCATGTATCGTATTTATGAAACTTTAATCAAATAGAATAAACCTTGCTTCATAGGTTTATGTTTATGTTTATAGGTTCATAGGTTTATATGTTGTCAAGATCATGACACTGAGTAATGTATAAAACGTTTTAACCGTCGCTCATTTTTCTGCAAACAACTTCGAAAAATTAATAGGTTACATATTGTTCGGGCTCCCTCGATTGATTATCACTGTCAGAGTCACAACAAAGCTACTTACCAAGAAAGTTACAAAAAATTTCAAAATTCAAAAATATACTTATTTTGCATAATTACCAAATATAATAAAGTATAAGATTATTTTAAGTTAAATAATTTTTTAGATATGGAAAAAATTGTAGAGGATTCAAGTGTTTTACTGCTTAAGTCCTTCTGCTTTTACTATCAATAAAAAAAAATATTTTTACCTTAACATTATGAAACATAAATTCCCCTTGTGTTTCACTATAAATTAGCCCTATGATTACGGCAGTATTTGTTCCTTGTAGTTGTTTTGGATTAACTCCTGCATCGATAATAGCTTCGTAAGTATGTTCTAGTAACATTCTTATATCGGGCGAGAATACGTGTGCTTGCTCTACAGATATTCCAAAGAAATCTGCATCAAATTTTTTTATATTGTTAATTGTTCCCATACGGGTTGGAATATCCGGATGATCTATGAAAGATAAACTTATAAATTATATGTGTTTTAATTGTTCACACATTTTTAAAGTAAAAATAATATAGAATACATTTCTTTTCAAGGTTGAATAGTTCTGACTACTCAGACAAAAGTTGAATAGCTTGAAAAGTACAATAATAGTATAATAGAATTATAATAAAAAAATTTTAATATTTTTCTCATTGCTTCACATTTTTCAAATTCAAAATTTTGAATTTTTTATTTTAAAATTAAATGTTATTTTAATATAAATTTAACTATATATCTATAATTTTACATACTTAAAAGAGGAGAATAGTATATTTTCCTGTGAAGATTTAATTTTTTTTCCACGAGGAAAGATACTGTTTATCTGTTAGTGGTTAGACTCAACTGGAAAAAATACGTGTAAGAAAAATAATTTAATCCGATCGTTATTATGCGACTTTCGATCAAAGAAATGTTGTTTTATTATAACCGATACTAACCACAATTTTTAGTAGAGAAATAAGCTCTGTTGCATATTTAATAAGCAAAATTTTTAGATAGCATTTTTTTATTTTTTTATTTTTTAGATAGCATTGCATTAATAGAATAAAATTTATTATTTCAGCATATACATTGCCAAGAAGAGACTTAGTTTACAATATTATCATACATCCATCAACATCATATCTATTTACTTAGTTTAACTTGCTTAGCATTGCATTAATAAAACATTGCGTGTCATTAATGCATTACTCGTGTCAACAATGTGTCGACAATTTTATTTTCCATGACGTGAGACATTCATGCATTACTCAATACAAATATAGAAATCTTGATAAATAAAATTTATTTGAACGTATTAATTTTTGCAATTAGCTGCTCTATGGTCAAAACTAAGTGTAAACAATATTTTATAAAATAATTACTATTAATAACTTGTTTTTAATTGTATTTTGTATACTTTGATATATATTCAACAATATTTAATTGGTTTTATCGATTAAAAAATTCTATTATATCTATAATTGTATATTTATTATTACTGTTATTATTATTAAAATAAAACTTATTTTAGAAACTTTTATTTTAATTTTATATTTATCTTACACTACTAATTTCTTAGACAGCACAAAATACTAAAAGATGACAAAAAGACGTCTTTTTTCAGTTGTCTTTTAGGAAAGACTAAAAGATGACTTTTAAGATGTCTTTTAGGAAAGACTAAAAAGTTTTAAAGACAATTATGTTTCTTGTTTTATACGTCATTATACATGTGATTATACACGTGTTTGAAACTGCATTTTAGAATATGTTAGCAAATAAATACAGTATTTTTTGGAAACCATGAAACGGTATTAATATGAAACAATATCGATATGATTACACATTGATTTTATTCGTGTCTCAATCATACCGCCGTTATCAGAGTGACCCAATGTGCACCATATACGCGGAGGTTGACAATCGGATTTTATACATCATATGAAAAGGTCCGATTTTTTAAATAAAATTTAAATTATTTTTTGAGTATGTGTATGTATATGTGTGATATTTATGTGTGATCTGAGCAGGCTGCTAAAATGACGAACCTTCTGTTGACTTCAATAAAATTGGCACGTTAGCTATCCGTTATATTCAGATCATTAAGTGCAAATTTCCACCGATGAATTTGCATTTATGTAATTGCAATTATTCTTTCTCATAATTACTTCTCGAAAATGATACGTCGGAAAAAACTTAATCATATATTGATTTTGTATTAAAATAACATTTAATTTTGTCATTAAAAAATAAAAAATTTTTTAAAATATATAAATATATAATTATATAAACTTAATTGCAAAAAAGTAGCACATTTTGTCTAACAATCAAACATAAAAGTAAAACTATAATTACTTACTTATATTCCATCGGAGATGATTTGCTTTGATAAGATCAACTTTATTAAATAGATTATCTCGTAACTGATACAAATTATCTGAACTTGGAAATCTGCCAGCAATACCAGAAATAACGATCTCTTCACCGGAATTAATACCATTCCACGATCCATATGTTCCTTTACCACTCATGGTTTTACTTATTTTCTTAGATAATCTAAAAAAATGCTATGTGTATTTTATGTATTGTATTTATCTTTGACTGTTTTTATGTACTGTCGAATGTTTGGATTTTTATATTTGCAATCACTGATATTGTTCGAATTACAAATAAAGAATGACTCTGACGAGTCTTCTTTAAACAACTGTTATTTATATAAAATAATGAACATTTATTTACTCAAATTATACTTACTTAAGTTACATTTATTTAAATTAGAAGTGATTATTAAGCTAATAAGATTTTATAATGCTCATTATCGTCATATGCCCTTTTTATTATTTTGTAATTCAAAGTATTTCCGTTTAAACGAAAGTGAAAGAGAGAGAATATAAATATATTTAAATAAAATTGAATGACCGATGCGAAATCAAAACATCCGATGTAATCGTACAAAATATATTATTATTATACTAACGTCTTGCCTTGAATAGCTACGTATATGCTTTTATGAGGATAAATTTGTACGTGAGTATGAACAGAGCGTGAACAACAAAAAGGAACAATAAATATAGAAACACACAAGTTTATATAATAATTTTACTTATTATTATTGTTAGGGGAGAGTATTTTGTAACAATGAGGAAAGGAAACAATATCCCCATATAAGCAGAGAAGAACGCTTAGCATTCAGAAATCTAAAACAAAACAATATTTTAATTCTACCAGTAGATAAAGGGAACACCACGGTAGTTATGGACAAGAAAAACTATTGCAATAGAATCAAGGCCATGCTCTCGGATCACAAAATTTATAAAAAACTTAAACGCCACCTGACTTCTACTATAGAGAAGAAAACAATTTCTTTTTTTGAAAAATGCAGATTTTCCTTCTCAAATTCTTACAAATTTAATTTCCAAAGAATTTGGCCCACTATTTCACTAAACCTCTCCAAGAACTTACTGGACTTAATGACTTTAATATTAAGAATTCAATAGATTTCGTGAACAAAATTATTAAAATCAAAATAAGAACTAATGATATCCTTGTAAGCTTTGATATAGTCTCATTGTTCAGTCAAATGCTTCAGTCCAGGACACTTTGAACATTATCGGAAAATCCGACAGAATTTCTACGAATCTCCTTCCATTAATAGAACACTGTTTAACGTCATCTTATTTTCAATTTCAAGAATTCTTTGAACAAATTTCTGGAGCAGCAATAAGCTCTCCCATCTCACTTTTGAAACATCTTCCTTAACCGTAATAAAAGATAAATTATAATATTAAATTATAAATATAAGATAAATTATATATTATCTTAATTTATATGATGCGCTAAAAAAGAATAAATTGATTCAGATTGTCATTCCTTTTATTTGCAAGTGGATAAAGAAATCTTAAATTTTTGAAAACTGGCGGCATTAAGGGTGACGGAAATTATCGCTACATAGATATTTGCTTGTGAAAATTCGTCTGGATATTTCTACCCCGATAAGGGGACCTCGATTATGGTGCCAAAATTAAGCACTTTATTTATGATTAAAAAAAAAAAATGAAACTAAGCAATGGATCTTTTTGCGATTTTTATCACTTATTGTGCCTGTCTTTAGGTACTTAAAACAATTTTTATTTTATTATAAACAAAATTTTATTTATTTAATTATAAGTTGTAAGCAAAAATGCACAATTGTCTTGAAAAATTCTTTCCACACTGCGTGCATGATAACATCCAGTAACATCGGCTAAAAGAAAAAAACCAAAATTTTTTGTAAAGTTTATGAGTATAGCTTTTAAGTAAATCTAAGAAAGCCATACATTTATTATAAAGAATTTATAAAATGGCGCTTTGAAAAAAAAATTGGTTTTTTGTGAAAAATTTTTGACTTTTTTTAAATAACTTTTTTTTACATGATGTTTAATTTATATTTTAGGTTCACACAGAAGATAATTTAATAACCTTTAATTTAAAAAAAAGAAGTGGATCTGTCGATTAGTTTTTTTTTTAATCATGCACGCAGTTTCGAAAAAAGTGGTTTCGAGAAAAACGCGTTTAAAGTTTCCGATCAAAGAAAAAGATTGATAAAAGCTTGCTAATAATTGTTTATCCGTACTTTTTGATTAATCTGCTATCCCTGTTCCATATAAAATGTCCTCAGTGTCCTCATACAATTCATTCTTTTCCAACAGCCGTTATTGTAAGTACGCGTTTTCTGCGCAATAGATTTGCTACAATGATTTTGGCTAGTCGTGCGATTTTCATTTATTCTATCCGCAACATCTCTGCATACTGGTCCAATAACTATTTCCATGCATGACATGATTCTTAGAAGCGACAAATAGCTTTCATTGAAAATTCCAGCAGCTATATAGACATTCAATGATTTTGCGGCCACAATGGAGGTGTCGCCAAATCGTCACATTAAAACTTTCATTGGCATTTTGTGTATACCCACCTAAATACCTCTCAAGTAATTCTTTCCTTGACAGATTTTTCAGCAGGCAATGTACCTTTTCAAAGACCGTTAGAGATTTTTACCTGCCGTCCCGCTCGGAGCGCTCAGGACATGCGCATTGCACGTGCTTATTTCGGCCTGATACAATTTGAATCTATACTATGTCTATAATCTATACTATAATCTATATTTGATACTTCAGGAGCATATTCAACGGATGAAATACTATCGATTTAAGCAAAAAACAAAAATTCGATTTTTTTACCCTTTAGACGCCCCCCAAAATAAAAGCCAAAGAAAATGAGCACTCATGAAAGGTGCCACGTTGATTAAATAATCGTACAGCGAGTTGTTATTTATATAATTAAGTTTTCTTGCGAGTAATAAACAACGCGACGAAAAAAGACCAAATAAAAGACTAAATGCGATAATTCTTACGCGTTGATTGAACGATGAATATACCAAAGAAACCGACTGAATGAATGTGTGATAAGTGTGAAATCGGCGCGCTTAAAAGGAGATTTCTAAGTTCACGAAAATTGTGATTAAAAATTGCATCACAATTAAGCATTTCGTTTATTTTACTTCGCAGTTTTTTATTGCACTCAGGAATTCTTTCTATTATACGTTACCCCAAAGTGTACCAGTATTGATGGTTTTATGTTAATAATAATAATAGTAGTAGTAGGAATATATTAAAATGTACGAAATTCTTTGGACAATTAAAAACAAATTGTAAATAAAAAGTATTATTTATATAAAATATTATTTACATTTAGTTTTAACCATTCAGTAGTTAAATTGCAAAGGTTAATGTATTTAAATATATTTTATTGAAAAAGATTTATGTATTCGTGTTGCAAAGCTGTATGGAAAATAAAGTTTATTGACACGAATGCATAATGTATAAGACCTTGCATCTTATTAACCCTGAAGTAGGTTTAATTAATATTAATAGACGTTTCGGTCATTTGGCCGAAATATATTTATATACATGTATGTATTACAACTAAATAATAAAAAACGTTTTAATAATTTAAAGAAACACAAAGATAACATAAAACATTAAAAATCATTTTATTATTTTGTTTTCTTCTCTTTTTTTTTATTTTCTCTATTATTTTTTCCAAAATCTTATTTTTATTAAATGTATTCTTTATATATGGTATACATATGTATTTCTATATGAGGATATACATAAATTATATAAAATGTATTAATTATATATATATATAATTTTATTATTTATAACAAAAAAGTACATGGTGTATATATATGTATAATAAATTTCAGAATTGTAATAATATAAAAACTCTAAATATAAGGTATTTAATATTGACTCGATAAATGGTTATACATCATTCTTGGTTCATCTAATAATAATTAATTTTGATGTATTTGGCACCGCGACGTTCCCACATCGCTTTTATGAAAAATAATATACAATTTTTAATCAATTATTATTGATTATATTGTATTATGTTGTTTCTTGTATCTATTGCTGTTTCTTTATCTTATTTCAGCACGGATCGGTCTCTTTTAGGGTCGGTTGTTCCAACTTCTTAGGTAAACTTACCTATCAGATAAATATACGTTTGTCTTTATTTATTTAAAAAAAGAAATGTAGATAGACACATGCTTACCTGGTAGGTAAGTTTATCAAAAAGTTGGAACAACCGGCCCTTAGTCGAGTTTCCATAAAAAGACAGTTTAATTCGGTTTCTTCGAAACAAAGTGCGCTCGCCGCACATTTTTTCTCTGACAGGAGGAGGAGGAGAAGAAAGCGATCGAGGGATGTGGATCTCGTTGACAAATGTCATAGAGCTGTCCTCGTCTTACTACCCTTGGATGGCGCGAGGATGGATTGGCGAAACGAGGAGTCGGATCAATCGAGTGGTATATCGAGATAGCGAGACGCTCGTTGCGAGAGCCTCCTTGTAATGGACAACGTGCGCTTTCTCTTTTCGGACAGTCGAGAACCTGAGATGGGATGAAAACGATTATCCTGTAGCCAGGACGAGGGATGCCATCGTCGCCGCCGCTCTGGACCGCAGCGTTTGCTCTCAAGGAACTCAGGTTTATCAAAACTTGTTAAAATTAAACATGTGGAACGGATAAATCAAATTCCTAAAAGTAATTTAATTCCATCGTCTATAATCAACAGTTTTTATTTAATTATTGCTATTTAATTTCAATTTTTAATTTCATGTTACTCTGTTTTAATTTTTGATTAGAACGACTATGTAAAACCATTTTTAATTGTAATTGACAAATGAATATAAAAATGTATAATTACAAATTAAGAAAAAAACCGATAAAAATTATTTTAAATTCAAAATTAGAAAACATTTAAATTAGTGTTTAATTTTTAATTAATTCTTTTAAGATGAGCTAGGGTATATATAATACATTTTAATCATTTAATTTTTGTCTATTGCAAGTTAAAAGTTTTAAAATAAAAATAATCACGTTTTCTAAATTAATTTATTTTCCTTAGGTCGGAATTGGAATTTGTAAGGACATTGGAAATTTCACATGTGACTTAGAACACTTAGAGCTTGAGACGAAGGATCATCGGAAACTTAGAACAAGCGATTTACTGGCAGATTATTTCAATGATTCCGAGCAGGAGGAAACCGTTCCGGTTTTTAAAACGAGAGAGAAACCTTCCTTTCAGTTAGTGGTCCAAGGACCGGAAATCCTAATTTTCCAGGTACAAATATGCCCTTCTTTATCCAAGATTATTTGAGAAGTAAATTAATTAGAAAAACAAAATTTTCTTCACTTTTTGAATTAATTCTGACTATTTAAAAAATATAACAAATTTTGAGATATTTATATAAAAACACTAAATAAGTTATCTAACATATTAGGGATATTAAAAAGTCAATAGTGTGTCTGTTTAATGTTATATAATTTTGTTACATAACATTTCGAAAACAAAGAAAATATTCTCAAAACAAGAATGTTAATTTTTTTTGTGTATCACTATCTTTTCTATCACTTTTCCTTTGAGTGTAAAGGACGACAATTTGAAATAATTATTTCTTGAAAGTTTAATGTTTTATATACGCATTTAACACGTAATTAAAAATTGACAATTTATTTTGCAGGGTACTAGGTATTCCCCTGCGGATATCGCGCCCTGCTGGAAAAAGGACTCTCGAATGTGGCTGTGGAAATCAGTCAGACTGGCGAGAAAACTGAAGGGGACCAAGGCGAAGGCAATTCCTTCGGACGTTTTGTATCGCGAGACTCTTTCGTAGCATTTATTTTTATTCGACTATATACATACAAATTTTTTTAAATTAAAATTTTATTTTTTTCTTATATATTTTAATATTTAAATAATGTTTGTGATACATGCGAGATATTCTTTCGTATTTATCAAAGAGTCAATAAAATAATAAATAAAGGTACAGAAAGCAAATTTGCATTTAGATAATACAGATACTAAGAAAAGAAATTTACATAATTTAAAAATTCTCGATTCTAATAATAATAACAGCAATGAGACGAGAAGAGAGCTTTAAGGATGTATCAATCTGCAAAGTAAATTGAAATTAGAAATATGTTAATATTTATACTTTAAATAAACTGTATGAAAGTTGTAAAAAAGAGATTCTAAATTTATTGTTCTCTAAATAAATTAACAAATATAATAGATTTTTAATTAAAATACCTATATCAAAAATTTAGATTCTTATTTCTTAATTACATTTCCATTAAAGCATATTTCTATGTTATTAAAATAATTTTTAATCCACGTAAAAAATTTCTACCAAACTTTGGATTTTTTCAAATATAATATAGAAGGATCTGTAATTTTTGATATTTTTTTCATTATTTTGAAGATAGATATAATGTATCCTTAATAATTGACACAGAAAGGATAAATGAAATAATAACGATTCAAATTTTAACTAGACTATTATGAATTTTATTACATTAATACGATACTGTACAATAGATACTAAAACTGAATGATCATTAATCTGTTCAAACGCTTGTTCTTAACTTAATTTGTCTTCGCATCCTTTCGTTTCTCTTTGATCTTATAACAAAAACCACAATTATCGTCGTGTGTCATCCTGTCATCCTGAAAATTTATATTAATGATAGATAATACAAAATAAAATATTCACGGAGATTGCAATCATCAGGCACAATTGTGTACGGTCTTGAGCGGCTCTTCAAGTTCTTCGCCGATCTCGAAGCGTGCGAAGTCAACAATCTCAGCGTTTGATTCTGCCAATAACTGCTGTACAGAGAGATTAGGATCGAGCAAAAACTCTTGGTAGATCATGCATTGCTCCTCGTCCACGTTGTCATGTGGCTCATCCACCTGCGGGTTTCCAATTTTTTGCGGGTCCATGCCTGCGAAGAAGAAACAATTACGAGTGTAGCTCTAATTTTTCTTCTCTCAATCTAACTTGTGACAGATGAAACTAGTATTCTTGGAAAAGTTCTCGAAAATTTAGAAGAAAATTTTTTTCGATTTTTTGAAAGAGAAAATAAATATAAAAATTTATATAATTTTGCATTTCTTTCAAATTTTTTACATGAGACAAGTATATTATTCACTACTTTAATCCCAACTCTGCATAAGCATTAATTATCATAATTTAGTTGTAAAAATAACTTTAGCCAACTCATCACAAGACATAATCTACATAGTTCACATGTTACATCGTATATATACATCGTATATATAATGTAAATTATTTATATTTTACGCGTAAACATTGTGAAGTGAAAAACACTAGATAAAACCTACCGATGACATGCTGACAGAGCTGCGTGCCCAGCATATTGTCATTCTCCTTGCATCTAATGGCCACAAGGGCGCCATATTTGCCAAAGGACATGGGTATTGGATTCATCGGTGCCGGATGCGTGCAGCCGTACAGCGTTACGTCCGGTGATCGCACGCTGATGGCCAGGGCGCGTCTCAGACTGATATTCTCGCCCACGTTGCCAATCGCCAGGGCGGAATGATCGCTGAGAAGTTTGCCGTCCGCGGCTGGCAAATCTTTGAGAACGTCAGCGTGAAAAATAATCCGCTGCACATCGTTTTGAATTTCCTGGGATCTCGCGTGACCCAGTACAGCGGAGATCACTGTTTCCGCGAGGCTGTGGAACTTCTTGTTTCGCGCCACGAAGTCGGTTTCACAGTTGATTTCGGCCAGCGCAGCGTGACACCCGTCCACCGTAACCGTGATCAGTCCTTGACTGGTGTTGCGACCCTTAAGCTTGGCCGCTTGGGTCCAGCCATACTGCTGCGCCTGTTCCCTCAGCCACTTTTCAGCCTGGAGCAAGGAAGAACTAAGAAATTTCGTCGTAAGTCAATTTAGAGTCGCAGGGCTGCATGCTTTGGGTGATCATAGCATCACTATTATAGAAATGTAATACTGATAGTTAAAATAATACTATACGCAAACTCTAAGTTTTTATAAGTAATAGAATCAAAACAATAGATAGGTCGCAATCATACAAGCAAATTGTTGATTAATATTACATAATAAAACTTTATTAAATCTAATATGTACTGGTACGTTGTGGAAACTAAACGTTAATTTCCATATAACATAAGGTATGTAAATTAGACAATATCAAGCTGAGGATGACTAAGTAAAGTTGAAACGTACCGGTACATATTAGATTTGATAAAGTTTTATTATGTTATATTAACCAATAATTTGCTCGTATAATTGCAACCTATCTATTGTTTTAATTCTAATACTGATAGTAGTAAATTAGTTGATAATTATGACCTATTTTGAGGATTAAAAGTACTGTTATTAGTACTTTTAATACTCAAAAGAGGTAATCCAAGGAGAACTTACAAACGGCCCAATATTGGGTCAATATCATGCTGAAATTTTTGTACAAACTAATATTGGCTCAATATTGAGATGACAAGTCTGGCACAGTACTGATCATTAATCCCGTGTCTATATTAACATTCAATTGTTTTAATAGTGAATATAAATATCAATCCAGTAGGCCTATACTGTACTCTTAAGAAATAGTACATAATATATGTAATAATTTATAAAGTTATTTTATTTTAACATATGTAAGGGAAAATACCATTACCAAACAACAGTTCGGTAATTATATATTACCCAGAAAAAAAATTATATTACCAACTATAAATTTATAAATATCAATTGTGTGCGTGTATTATGCTATAAAGTTGCAATAAAAATAATAAGTTTTAGTTATTTAAAGATCCAGAAACCCTTTCTATTGAAAACAACATAAATAGTCTTTGCTGCTATCAATGTTGTTTTCAATAAAAAAGGTTTCTGGATACATGGCAGGAACATGTAATAAGTTGTATAAATTAAACATAACAATAATTGTAGTAAATCGTTGAATAAACTACAAATAGTAATAGTAATTATTATAACTTAGAATAAAATCTATGTAATTATGTTATTATAGTTAAGACGTTATTTCACTATAAATTAATAATTGCACAAATATTGTTGTTGCAAACTAAAGCTTTAGTTGCAACAAATATAAAATAGTTTATAAAACCATGTACCATTAATTTTACAATCAAACTCGTATAGTTTGTCACAATCATGAATTCTTCTCCAAGTGTAGTAATTCAAAATACCTAGTTATCTAGAGAGAAAGAAATCAGAACATGTTTGACATGTAAAATAACACATGATCAGTATTTAATTAACAAAACTGGTAGTACTGTGCCGATTTGTCAATGTTTGATTGTCAACTACAGACTAACATTACATATTTCTGATATTGGCAAACCCCCACCTGGGAATATAATATATTAGTCAATTTAATATTGTTGTGTATTAGTATATTACATCGTAATATTACTATAAGAGCGCTTACCTTGTCCACGTCGTTCTCATGCAGCTCTAGGGCTTTTTTGCAGTTCGCAAATGTGTAGCCGGTCTTCTTGCGCAGTTTGGCCAGCCGGGTCTTGTTTGTGGCCTGCCAGAGCAAGCCGTTTGTGTGAATCAGGCGGAATATCTGGGCCGGGATCATCTGGAGAATACATCACGTCAATGGTCAACGTCAATTAGCGACATAACAAATGACATAGAAGTGAGAACCGTGTTGAAATTTCGGCAGTTGCATTCTGGAGCATTACGGCAACGCGAGTCCCGTTTCGATACGAATTCCGGGTGCGGGAAAGAGGCTGCAGGAAAAATTAGATCCTAGTGGGGATCGCGAGGTCGTTCGGTGACGCTGGTCTCCGTCGTTATCACGACGATCGAGACGCAGGTGGTTTGACTGGGACATAACCTAAAAAAAAGAGGGAGAATCGCATGCGAGATACTCGGAAACTGCTAGACTCGCCCAGGAGGGGAAGGGCAGAGACAAGGGCGAGAATTGCCTTTTCCTGCCGATTCCACGTGAGGGATTCGCGGGACTAGTTAATTCCGGAATCGATCGTTGCCACGTTGCCTAGAGACTGAGATCGCGGGTGCTAGTTTGCGAATCTCCGGATGACGCAACCGCGTGTGGCTCGCATGAACGCTGATCGATTTGGTCAAGTTAATTACGGCAAAACGTCGATGCGCGAATATTCGCGAGAGATCGGCCTGATTCTCACGAATTTAAAGTTATATCGGTGATTAACGGCACAAAATGCTCACCGTGTTTTGAAGGTTAGAATACGACGCCGTACGACGCAGATCTGTAATCACTCGTCTATCAAGAGGGCGTTTCGAAGTCTTCTCTTCCCCTCCCCTAGTCCCCTATAGTTTCTCACCGCCATCGATGCAGCGTATTATTCAAATTTTGCGGGAATATCAGTGTAAATATTTTTAAATTAAATAATTGTTGCGATAATAAATTTAAATAAGTATTTAGAAAAATAATTATAAATTATATTTTAGTGATTTAATAAGAATTGTTATTGTGTACATTTTATTTGTAATATTACTACAATTATGTTATAAATCTATATTTTATTTATGTGTTATTACATTTATATATTATAATTAGTTTAAAATAATATGCGTTATTTATATGCTACATTATATTTTACCCTACTTTTATTATTTTATATAATATTATATATTTTTATTTATGACATTATTTTTATTATTAATTATTGAAGTTAGTTAAATATTTTATTTATTTAAATAAACTTGTAATAATTTGTTTCCAAATCAAAATGATGAAAAGGGTATGTTTTAACATAAACAGTGTTTGATTGCCAACAAGTTGTGTTAAATATAAACAATTATCTAATGGCACCTTATAAATATTTAAATAATTATTCTGCGCGTTTATTTTAATGTATATAAATTCAGCACTTTATTATTCAAGATTTAATTAATTAATACTTGTATAGCAATTAAGACATTTTATTCTAGAAAGAAAGGAAATTAAATCATTTTGTACTTTCGTGAATAGTAATATCATTATATACTTTCCAGAGACGTACTCGAATTTTCTGTTAAATATCGCATCGTGACACTAATTGTCATAATTGCGATTGAACATGAAAAGTTTTCGCACGAAGGCACGAAAGTGCGAGTCCGAGGATGCGATCCAAATACCGAAGATCCTGGACGCAAAAGTGGAACCACTTTTTTCTCTGCCGTCGGACCTGATGAGTCCTAAAAGATGTAAGAAAAAAGGAAGGGCGTTTATCAAGGAAAAGGAAAAGATGCAAAAATTTCGCGGTGCCTCTCACACAGCGAAGCGTCTTCGCGAGGAGAAGTTTCGCAGGTACAAAAAGCAAAATGGAAATAGGAAACTTGTTTTCCAAGTAAAACTCAGAATTTATTCAGAACGATCAAAGTCAGTAATTAAAGTAAATTCTCAAGTAATTAAACATCTTTTATAGGATCTAAATGCCGCATTTATCATAAATTTATATTAATTAATGCTATTTAAATTGATTATGTTAATTTAATATGAATATAAATTTAATTCAATAGAATTTTTTACTAAATTATAAAATTTTGAATGTACGGGATAATATCAAGAGATAAATGTTAAGTTAAAATTTGATATAAAATGATTATTGGTAATCCAAATTAAGATTACAATAGTAATTAATAATTATTGATTCTTTCTCTCTCTTTTTTCTCTCTTGGATGAAGCTTTAAATGAATGTCCTTGCGACTAGATTTATGGTAGGTTTAATAGTGAAACCAGAGCTGCCGGAGAAGGACGTGGATCTGAGCGATGATAAGGACATCAATAGATATTACTACTACGTTTGCAACGGAGTCGATACGATTCACACGGTGAACATCGAGGACATCTTCGTCGAGGCGATACTCGATTTGGTTCCCGGCAGCCTGCGCGAAAAATTTCCCAACTTTACCAGTGATCTGATTCTTGAGATTAAAGAGGATTTCACGATGAACATGAAGAAGGCCATCGTCGAGTTCGCGCTCACGAATCCTTTCGAGGAACTTCCCTCCGAGGTTGGCTTTCAGGGAAAAAAGATTATAAATTGAATTACAAATAAAATTTTCTATCAATTTGCGAATTAATTCAGATCTGAGATCACTGAAGATAGGTGTACATTTTATAAACAAAACCTTAAGCAAGGGAGAGTTGTCGAATGCGTGGCATTTAAGTTATTTTTATTGTTTTTATTTGGTACTAATTTATACCCAAATAAGCGTAAGAAATTACGTAGCTTAATGTTTTAGGTATCTATTACTGCAATGATTAACTTTCAACAATTTATTTTCTAATAATTTATCGGAATAGGAATTAAATATTTAATAATAATAAATAACAATCATAAAAAGATTATAACGTATATATGCACCAAAATAAAATTGACTTGAATTTATTTTTGCAATTAATATTATTTTTGTTTATATTAATTTTACTATTATTACTTATCAATCTTATTATTATTATTATTATTATGTAAATTTTATTATATTCTTGTGATAAAATTTAAAGCACAATTTAAAGATTTGATAGATTTGATTAAAGACAGCTGTTTAATCTCTATAATAATTACAAATATGTATAAACAATGTATGTATTCTATTAATATAAAATTGATTACATTATTGTTATATTATACTAAAAATTAACATTAGTTGTAATTATTAATGTTTTAAAGTATTTTTAGCATGCGTGTAATCTATCAAATTTTTATCTATATTACTCATTTTTCTGATCTATTTCTTATTTATTCATACTTTATTATTTCACATATTTTTGTTACTACAAATGTTGGTCATATTTAAATGACCGGTACGCAGCAAATTCAGCAACTCTCTTATGAGAAAAAAAATTGGGTAGTGTTATAATAAATATCAAGACTTAAATTTGTCAAAGATATAAATTTAAATCGTGGAAACTTTGAATTCCGGATATTTAATAAAGAGATTTTTTTCATTTTAATGAACAATATTGAATTGTAGCGACAAAGTTATTAATTAATGTTAATTAATTTATCTTCATCAGTTTATCATTTCATTATCGTAATACTTGTTTTGTAAGCTGCGAAATGCAGAATAGCGTGATCGGAGCTCTCGTCATCGGTGATTTAATTCATTGCGGATTGTACAGCTCGACGCGATCCGGGAGGATGAGCGGTGCATCCAGCCGGACTCGCGGACGCATCTGGAACACTGTCGCGAAATCCTGCGCGCCGATCTGTATCTAATAAATCCGTGCATGCGAATGACTCTGGAGCAATGGGTTCGCGATTACAGGTATCGATCTGAATTACAAATTCGCCGCCGCTGTTGACACTCAACGAACGTTCAATTCTTTTCAGTCAATTTCGGCTGATAAATTTCGAGCACATCGCCGCGCACGAGGAGAGCTGGGACCTGGTGAATTTTTACACCCTGATCACCCGTCAGATCGCCGCCAACCGGCGGATCCTGCGGAAAGTCTGGTACCTCGGGATTCAAGAGATATTCCTAATGGTAAAGAACTCCGGAATGAAATATTAACGACGCTGATAAAAGAGCGGCATTCTATTAAGAGACGAAAATCAGCGAATTAATTAGCTATTTATTTCTCTCTCGATATTTATCTTCGACTTTTTCCCTCATCAACCAAAAACTTTTAAGGAGCCTCCATGTATTTCTCTTATTTACCTAAGTATTCATTTACACACTGACACTAATTTCGCGCTCGAGCGAGAGTGACGAAGAGAGAGTGCCGATAAATTAAAGTAAATTAACAGTTAATACTCTATTTTAATTTGTCGTCTGTTTGTTTGTCCGTTAATTTTGCTCATTATATCAACAATAAACCCGCTTGAAAGCGGGACGAGCCTCCCCTCTGTCGTTTCGCCCATCGATTTCCTCAATTCCGGTTTTCTTTTGCAGAACGACAGGAAGAAGCTGGTGCCCAGCCCGCTTCGGCGCAGGCAGTTCAAACGGTTCTTCGATTGCGCCGGCAAGCTGATGGAGTCGCAGCTTTTAAGGGCCTGCAAGCGCTCCCTGCGAGATTTCGTTAATTACGTCGCGGACGGCAAGGTGAATATATGCCATCCTTGCCATATCTACCCACATACCGCGCGATCGATCGACGTGAAAATCCATCTCCAGACGGGGAAGCACGCGCGAGTGTGCTTCGCTGTTTCCTTCCTCGCGCGCACGACTCATCCCGTTGTCGCGCGTCGCATTATTGGAAGCGCAGCCGAGAGACACACAATTTCCATCAATTTCTGCTTATCAAGGCTTTTCAAGCGCTCGTCCGCTCGCTCGCCTTGAGCTCCCGTATCGCGCGCGTAACCCAGATGTTGCAATCAATCAATTGAAGACTTAAAAATAAGCAACAGAGATGACACTAAGTGGTGTTTGGGAGAGTAACAGTTCCCCCTGGCCCTTAGATTTTAAGCCTTCTACTTTGTCCTTACCTGATTTCTCTAGATAAGTAGAAAGACTTTGTGACAGAAGAAGGTGTCGACATCACTACACTTTTCACATAAAAAATTATAGTTCAGAAATTATGAAAAATATTTTTAAGTTTGTCACAGCATAATAAGGTACAATATTTTTCCTCTTTTACATAATTTTTTTCATAATTTTTTGCATTGTTATCTTGTGAATAAGAAATTTTGATAAGTTTGCACTGAGAGAAAGAAAATAGTTGCAATATGCATAATTTAATTATGATTTATTTTCGGTGCCAACTATATATTTATTGTTTTAACTATAGTTATTATTATTGTATTAGTAAAAAGAACGTTTAAAAAATTATTATATTTACTTTTACCGTAGTTGTATTTACTACATAAAAATGCTTATTTTATTTTTTCCACCCATACTTCAATGTTTTTTGTTATATTAATATTTTGTCATGGCTGGAAAATTATAAATGTAAGAATATTATTATATATTTCTTTATATTTTATAACTATAAAAATAAAGCTTTTAACTATAATTTTTTTATCAATTTAGCAACACTTTTCTCTTTTTTAAAAATAAATGTTATATTTTCTTTTTATTTTTATCTTATCGTACTTCACATCTTTTTGAGAGCACAATTTATAGACACCATTTTTCGTATTTTCTTTTGACCATTTTCCGTCTACTGTAAAAAAGGCTATTTATATCATGATAGCCAAAATCTAGGCAACACCGTGGTGCGATTTAGGAAACTAGGACACGGAGAACTTTGTTCGTCTCCTCTATGATACAAACAAGAGCGAAAAGAAAACTTGAACACTATTAATCTAATCCTAGCAGTATTGTGACATTACAAATGATCCAAATCCAGGCTATTTATTTTACTCTTTTTGCAATTCAAAATTCCAGGGCAACATGTGTAGTTATCAAATGATCTCATAAAACTGTATAAATACAATGTTAAATTTTAGGTAAGATAATGCAATTTTAACAACTTTTTCCTAATTTTTCTTAAGATTGTTATTTTTTGTGTCTTTTGTGTTTATCTTGATTCTCATCTAGTTTTCGAATATTGTTTATTTTGGATTTCTTATAGCTTATAAGCGAATAATATTGAGAAAAATGAAAGTTTTTTTTGTCTTTATATTTTAAGTTTTTGATTTTGTTTTTATCTTATTTTTAAAAATAAACAGACATTATTCTGATAATTAATTCCAAATATTTTTATTTTTACTTTTATTTTGAGTGTGTGTATGTGTTTTATCCTAATGCTTTTAAATAAATTATTATCTATTTATTGTATATTATGAGTGAATAGTATTCAGAAGAAAAATAATTCTTTTACCTTTTAGATTTTTAATTTTTTCAATTATTACTTTATTTTTGCAAGGATACAAGTATTGTTGTAATAATTAACTTTTAGAACTTTATTTTTGCCTTTGTCTCGATTTTTATAAAAAATTTTCAACTGATGTTTCGACAGAGAGCACTATTTCTTTACGTTTCTTTACAGTCCGTTGGCTGCAGCTTTAAGGTGAACATCGTCGTGGTTTCCAAGGAGCTCGCATTTCAGCCATCCTTCGACAAATTTAAGGAATCGCTTTGCGACATTCTCGAGGCGATATGCAACGCTGTGAGGAATTTTGAAAGATTGGAGACGCAGCTCTATCTCGATTGGGCGGGACCTCGAGAATTTCTCAAGGTTTTACATCATAAAATATAAAGAAACAAAATTTTCCTTCGCGAAATCAAAGAATTGTGAAATAAAATTTCTTCCTCTTTTAAATCATTATTTTATCGAACTATTTACAATATATATTAATGACAATTTAAATAATTGTTCATGCACATATAATAAAATTTATCATTAACAATTTAAATTTGTAGACAATAATAATTGTCCTAATCGTTTATTTATATGCAATAATAATTTAAAAGACCACAATTTTAAATTCATGATTTATCATGTAAAAATAAAATTATGTACACATATCCACATGTAATTTTATTTATTACATAATAATTTGTGAATTAATAAAATGTTCGTTCTCTAAATTATTACAAACAGCTCTCTGTGCGCTTCGCAGCCGCAGATATCACGGCCCATCGTGGAGCAGCTCAAGAGACAAATAAATCAGCTGATCGATCGCGAAAGAGTGATCCCCGAGCAAAGGATGGCGGAATTGAGGAAGTGCTTATCGGTCCAAATGTCGTAGGCGGTTACGATAAATCGCTCGATAACGTGAGATTCCTCCTTTTTCCTGCAGATACGCACACCTTTACAATGACGAGGAACTCGGCCGGACGGAAGCTTTCTTGCTAAACGAGAGGACGAAGTTGGACGAGTACGAGAAGAAAATTAAACTTTATCATGATCTCGCTGGAAGTATACCGATCGAGATTGAGAGGACAGTTTTCGCAGGATTCTTCGAGGTTTCGCATGCGCCCTTTATTAGAACCTTAGTGGAGAATGTCGAGCGCTTCAAAGGACTTCTAATTGGCCGCCTCGTCGATCAATATCAAAATACGACGAAAAAGTTAATATTCAATATATTTTATGTACTTTCTCTTAAAACTTTTAATTAAGTATTAATAATTTTAATTAATTATTTGATTGGTTTATTACTCACAATTGTTTTCAATTAGTTCATGTTGCAATATTTATCGGTAGCGAGAACCTGAAAAATATTTAAAGATTAATTATTATTTTGTAATGATTATAAATTTTATTATCTGTAAAGAAGGTACCTACAATAATTGTGTAAAATTTAAATTTTGTACAGTAAAAATATTTTTTTATCATTTTTTTAAAACGTTTGTTAAATTCTTTAACATAACTGAAAATTAATTTAATATAATTAAAAATTTTGTTTTATTAAAAAATGTTGTAAATGTTAACCATTTATCTAACTATAATTCTAAGATAAATAAATAATTTTACATGTGTATCAACATATCACGCAAATTTTATTGAAAAAATATGCTTCTACAATTTGTTTCCAAATTATGTCAAAGTGTCATATTTTCTGCGTCAATCTTTTTCATAATATTTGTTACTATCTAAAATCTTTATCTTGTGTTAAATTAACATAAAATTTTGAATAAGCCTTTTAGGACGTGTAAAATATATATTTAACGCAAAATTTTTACTATGTTTACATTTTGTTTTCTACTTATTCTTAATTATTTTCTTATTTATACTTATTTTCTATTTATTTTTACTTATTTATATATGTAACGATTATTATAATAAAACATGCAGAGTATAAATTTTTATATTCAACGTTTGGGATTAATTGCGGAGTAACTTTGGAGTTATTTCGTATAAAGTGAATTTGACGATTCTCTATCTCGAAACGTTGTATGACGTTCAATTCTCTCAAACTAAATCTGTACCTATGACCCCCAGAGTCATAGCGGAATATGAAGCTATATCAGAACGAGTCCTGACCCCGCCTCCCAATACCGCGGCTCTGATGGAACTCATCAAGTTCGTCCAAACTACCAGTGACGTCACTCTAAAGAGCCTGCAGCTCAGGCTGCTGGACGTGATCGAGCACGTCGCGTTTCTGTCAGATTACTGGCTGCTAACGGAAAGCGAGATAAGTAACAACAGCGTGGCCTTCCAATGGTATCACAGAATGCCCCAGATCTTTGAAGATAATCGGGTGATCATCGAGAATAAGACCCGGGAGTATCAAAACGCGTTGAAAGGTTGACTCATACTATGATGCTGACAATAATTTTAATTAATTAAGCTATTTAAAATTTAAACTAAGACACGTAGGAATTTCTATTACATAGAAGAAAATTTATTTCTATGACAGTTTATTTTATTTTATTATTTATTATTTCTATTAGGAATTATATTATAAGGTTTATAGACACTAATGGTGACTTAATTAATATCATAATGTTTGCCACTAGATTACATAGTTTCTATATTATTTTTATATAATTTTATTATTTATTATTATAATAATACTATAACTTAGCTTTTTGCTTTCACTGTTTTAAATTATATTCCTCTGAATTCTTGTTCAACGTATTAATTTCTAAATTTATTTTCTTTTGAGTGTCTCTAAAAATCAAAATCAAATATCTGAACAGTGAATTTTTTCAGAACAGTCGATTAAAAATCGATTTCAAACTCTGTAAAAACTTTTCATATTTATACGTGATTAGTATTTGTATTAAAAAAAATAAATTATTAACGTTAACACTGACAAGTGTGTAATTTCTAAAGGCAAAATTTACTTTTCTTTTACAGTCAGATATCAAAAGTTCAAGGAGGAACTGGAATCATACGTGAGACAAGTGGAGGAGATGCAATATTGGGGCGACATCGAGGATGTGCAACGGTACCAGCGCAAGGCGCAAACCCTGGAGAACCGACTGATCACGGCGATGGACAAGATAGACAAATTTAATGAGGAAGAAATCGCCTTCAGCTGGGAGATCACGCAGTATCCTCTGCGAAAAAAGATTGCCGATCGTTTGCAACCCTTCAAGAAGCTCTTCGATAGTATCTGCGAGTATTTGACCAAATACGACCAATGGATAAACAGCACAGTCGGCACTTACAATCCCGAAGACATCGATAACGACGTAGCGACATATTACAGGTCGATATCCATTTTAAAAAGTTGTTATAATATAATGATAATTATAGAACAACAATAACTATTACTACCGATACAATAACGATAATAATAATTCTTATGTGCACACAATGGTTAATAATATTAGATATTATAATTTTACATAATTTAAAGATTATATGCTGCAATAAATTTATAACAAAATATTTAATTAAAGAATAAGTAAATAAAATTTTAAAAAATTATAAAAATTTTTATAAACTCTAACAAAAAATGTAATAAGATAAAATAGGAATAAAAATAATCACGAAAAAACTATACTGTAATAATATCTGTCATCTACAATTATTTGATTATTACTGTTAATTATACAGCGTATAACATTTTTACATATTCACTAATAATATAATTTAAATTACTATTACGTATCGCTATGATTTTTCTGATGATAAAATCGAATTTAGGACAATCTACAAGCTGGAGAAAGCGTTTCAGGAGCCAGACGTGCGCGAATTAGCGGCCACAATTCGCGAGAGAATCGAGGAGTTTAAGGGCCGCATGCCAGTAGTAATGACCCTTGGCAATCCCGGGATGAAAGCGAGGCACTGGGAACAGATTTCTGCGATCGCGGGCGTTCCTATCCAGTTCGACGCCGATCTGACGCTAGGCAAAGTCCTAGCTATGGGTCTGGACGCTTACATCTCGCAGTTCGAGGGCGTCTCCGAGGCCGCCACCAAGGAGGACACTCTCGAAAAGGGCATGGACAAGATGCAACGGGACTGGACGGATATGACGTTCACGGTGAATTCCTACAAGGACACAGGCACCTACGTCATCGCCGGTGTCGACGAGATACAGCTTCTGCTGGATGATCACATTACAAAGGCGGTGACCATTAAGAATTCACCGTACATCAAGCCTTTCGAGGCTAGAATAATGTAAGTTTAGTCGCGAGAAAAGATTCTGGCGCTGAAAGTAATAAATTAAAGTTTCTAAAAGTTTTAAATCTTTATTTTTTTTTTTAAGTTTTCTTTTATATTATATACATCCATAATCTGTTTCACATTAAAAGAACATATTGTAATTCTATATTATTATTATTATAATTTACTTCTAATTTTATTTACGTAATTTTTATGTTATTTTTGTTTTACTTATTATTAGAAATTAACATTTTATCGTTGTGTTTATTAAAATGTTTAATTTGTATAATGAAAATTATTTGACATTGTTATGTAATACTTTTCAATTGCAGCAAGTGGGAAAAAACGTTGCATCTGCTGGAGAACATTCTGGATCAGTGGCTGAAGGTGCAGGGCACGTGGATGTACCTGGAACCAATCTTCACCTCGCCGGACATTCAACAACAAATGCCGGAGGAAGGAAGGAAGTTCGCGCAGGTCGACAAGATTTGGCGGGACATCATGAAGAACGTCCAAGCCGAGCCGCACGTACTCGCCATCGTAGAGATCGAGAAAATGCTGGAACGGCTGAAGAAGGGCTTTGGTCTGTTGGAACTAATTCAGAGAGGTTTGAATGAATACCTGGAGAAGAAGAGACTCTTCTTCCCTAGATTTTTCTTCCTGTCCAATGACGAGCTGCTGGAGATCCTCTCCGAGACGAAAGATTCCACACGGTAGGCCATTTATAAAATTATATTCATTAGTTAAGTTAAGAAAATGTCTAGTGCTAAAAAGAATCAACAAGTAATTTTAGTATCTTTGTATGTATTGATTTTAATTTTGCTGGGAGGAATAAAGCAGACTACCTCTTTATTTGTTTATATTTTTCCGAAAAAGAATACAATATAGTGGCATAATGTATTTGTAATATTTAAATTAAAAAATAAGACTGTCTTTTAATGACTGAAATCGTTTCCTCAGTGTGCAACCACATCTGAAGAAATGCTTCGAGGGAATAGCTCGGCTGAAGTTCAACGAGGACCTCGAGGTGCTGGCGATGCGGTCAACGGAGGGCGAAGAGGTTGCCATTCTGGAGATCATATCTACTTCCATCGCTCGAGGACAAGTCGAGAAGTGGCTGATCGAGCTCGAGGCGGAGATGCGAAAGAGCGTGCGCCACATGGTGCACCAGGCGATCCTGGCGTATTACACCAAGGCGAGGACGGTCTGGGTCCTTGAATGGCCCGGTCAGACCGTTCTCTGCGTTGATCAGACATACTGGACGCAACAAGTCGAGGAGGCCATGCTGAAGGGAGTGGCCGGTCTGAAGAGGTACTTGGCCCAATGCCAGGAGGAGCTGAACAACATCATTCTGCTGATTAGAGGGACCCTTTCGAAGCAAAATCGTATCACCTTGGGTACGTAATTAAACAACGGCGGCACTTTAAAGTTCTCTGAGAGTGCTTTAATTTTTTATTTTTAAATTGAAAATCCTTTGACGTTTATCTTTTTCAGAGGCGCTAGTCACAATAAACGTTCACAGCAAAGACGTCCTCGCAGAGCTATGTAGAGATCAAGTTGTAAAAAATACTGACTTTAGGTGGCTCTGCCAGCTTAGATACTATTGGATGGTACGGCTGTTTAATTAATACCTAAAATTTATTTAGACTGCGTCGCAAAATCTCAACTCTAATATATCTTCAACTATTTTTGATAATGCAGAAACAATTATATTTATACGTATCTGTAATTTGGCACATGTTAATGTGTTGTATTTATTGTACCTTCAACTTTACGTTTCATTTCCGATTCGGCATTTTGCATTGTCACTTTGTTTCGTTTGAGCAGGAGGACAATATGTGGGCATATATGATCAACTCGTACATACGTTATGGTTGCGAGTACCTCGGCAACACGTCACGTCTAGTAATAACTCCCTTAACGGATCGATGCTACCGTACCCTCTTCGGCGCCCTGAGCCTTCACCTGGGCGGGGCACCCGAGGGTCCGGCCGGCACTGGCAAAACGGAAACCACGAAGGACCTGGCAAAGGCGGTCGCCAAACAGTGCGTTGTCTTCAACTGCTCCGAGGGCCTCGATTATATCGCGCTGGGCAAGTTCTTCAAGGGGCTCGCCTCGTGCGGTGCCTGGTCCTGCTTCGACGAGTTCAACCGGATCGACCTGGAGGTACTGTCGGTCGTGGCGCAGCAGATCTTGACGATCCAGTGCGCGATCAACGCCGGCACCGAGAAAATGATCTTCGAGGGCACGGAGATCTACCTCGACCCCACCTGCGCCATATTCATCACTATGAATCCGGGCTATGCCGGCAGAACCGAGCTGCCGGACAACCTCAAGGCCCTCTTCCGCCCGGTGGCGATGATGGTACCCGATTACGCTCTAATCGCGGAGAACACCCTGTACTCATACGGCTTCTACAACGGCAGACCGTTGGCCGTGAAGATTGTCACCGCTTACAAACTCTGTTCGGAGCAGCTCAGCAGTCAGCATCATTATGATTACGGCATGAGAGCCGTTAAGTCCGTGCTGATCGCCGCCGGTAACCTGAAGCTTCGCTACCCCAGCGAGTCCGAGGACATCTTGATGCTGAGGAGCATTCTGGACGTTAATCTGCCGAAGTTCCTGGTCCACGACTTACCGCTCTTCGAAGGTAGGCTTCTTTTTTTTTCTTTCCTTCATTTGGAGACGACAGTGGAAAAATAACTTGATCAATTGCATTGTTATAAATAAAAACCGTCACAAATTTGGTAGAAATTGCAGTTATTTGGAATGCTTTGATGCTGATGTTGATACCCAGTGGATTTTTAAAAAAATAGGTATAGCTTCGGATCTATTCCCCGGCGTCGTGCTGCCGACGCCGGATTACACGCACATCAACGAGTGCACGCGGGACGCGTGCGCCGCGGCAAACCTGCAGTGCACGGACCACTTCCTGGAGAAGATCCATCAAATCTACGAGATGATGATCGTACGCCACGGCTTTATGATCGTCGGACTGCCGTTCGGCGGTAAGACCTCGGCCTACAGAATGCTGGCGGACTGTCTGGGTCGCCTGGAGGACCGGGGCTTGATGGACGAGCATCGCGTGGAGATCACCGTCATCAATCCCAAGGCCATCACAATGGGCCAATTGTACGGCCAGTTTGATCCGGCGTCGCACGAGTGGAGCGACGGGGTCCTGGCGGTGGCCTACCGTGCCTTCGCCACTTCCGTCAATCTGAACAGGAAGTGGTTGGTCTTCGACGGCCCGGTGGATGCGCTCTGGATCGAGAACATGAACACGGTGCTGGACGACAACAAGAAGCTCTGCCTCACTTCCGGGGAAATCATTCAGCTCGCGCCTACGACGAATTTGATCTTTGAGCCCATGGATTTGGAGGTGATTTGTTTAATACTTTATACAATTAATTTTTTTATTAATGTATGAAAAAAGTGCTTCAAAAATCATAAAGCCGAATTTTGTTGATTGAAATTTTTGCAACAACGGGAAAGTACTTTCCGCATTGATATCCTGAATTTACATAAGTGTAGAATATTTATATCTGGGAAAGAAGTAGACATTTTTAAAATTTTACTTTAAAACTTAAAGCTTAAATGAAAAAAATAGATATTTAGAATTTTATTTAAAAGATATTCAAGATCTAATGAATTTATAATTAAGCTTTAAAACTTAGCTAGAACTTAGGAAGTAGAATCTACAAATCGCAAATTAAAAAATATAAGGATTTGAAATTTACGATAGACTTAACAAGTTACAGGATCTTAGCGAATTGAAAAACAGAATATTTTTCAATATCATACATCTGCATAATAAATTACATTTAAAAAATAAAAAAACTGGAATATAATATAAACTTGAAACGTTATTTACTGTCAATTAATATTTCTGAAATTTTTGCACTGTATTTTACATCGAATTTTTCTAATTGTGCGGAGACTGTGACACCTGTCAGTGACAATCGGGAAATAAACGCGTGATCAAACACTTAAGCCTTTCAAACACTAAGATCCAGCGTTAAAAATCATGTCGTGTGCCGAAGGCTTTAATTAGAATACCCTTCTTATCAGGTTGCGTCGCCCGCCACGGTGTCGCGATGCGGTATGATCTACATGGAGCCGGTGAGTCTGGGCTGGACGCCACTTTTGATCTCGTGGCTGAATACATTACCGCCCAGTTTCACAGAGGATATTAAGGTCCATTTGAAGGACATGTACCTGCGCTTTTGTCCGCCTCTGCTGCATCTGATTCGCCGTTGCGGCGTAAAGGTCATTAAAACTGCTCTCTCGTCCTCCTTTTCCTCCTCTTCCTCCGCGAAATTCAAAACATTCAGGGTCGGTGTTCCAACTTCTTGATAAACTGGCCTACCAGGTAAGCATGTGTCTATCTTCATTTCTTTTCTTAAATAAATAAAGACAAACATATATTTACCTGATAGGTAAGTTTACCAAGAAGTTGGAACAACCGACCCTCAGAATCTTCTCCTCATTACGCGATTCTCGTTTTCTGAATTTACGCTGGACAATATCTATTGTTGGGGAAAGAATAAAGAAATAAATTTCGTATTGCACATCTCGGGGAAACTTTTCTCGTTTCCGTCGGAAATTACCGAGTTCTCACGGTCTCTCTCTCTCTCCGTCCCGCAGGAAATGATAACGATGCCGGATGCCAATCTAACGCGCTCGGTTATGTACCTGTACGACTGCTTCCTGGACGATTTTCGTGACGTTAAGTACGTGAGTGCACTCTCCGACTTAGACATGATAGCTCAAGTGGAAGTAAGTCTGAATTATGTTACATAAGTTGTGAAACCATTAGGTACTCTTTCGACTATAATTCTATTTAATTTTCAATTAACAAAAGAAATTTTCTGATTTAAAACGCATTTCTTATAATAGAAATAAATGTTTGTTATTTTTATTTAAAAAAAATTAAGAACTGACAGAATAAATTTCCATTAAAAATGCATTTTTCGGAAAAATGCTACTTATTTATTTATTTGATCCAGTGTTAATAATTTAAACACAAAAAGAATAACAGATTATTAATCCTAATTCAATTCCAATTATAAACCCCTTTTGTTAGAAAATGAATTATAGAATTAATTAAATTGTAATTAGTTTTGTTAAACGAATAATTGGCTGATTCACTGATTTTATGTTTGTTAAGTCTAAATTGTGTCCATCAATACTTCAATCATTTTCATTAAACCACATAGCCATTTCAATAAAGAAACATTTGGAGAGAGACATTTTTTAATGCATAGGGCTGCTTCTTTTTCTCGTGCATCTGGGCAATGGGCGTCACGCTGATGGTCAACTACCGCGAGTGGTTCAACGTACTCTTCAGGGCGTTGGCGGAACGCGAATTTCCGCAGGAAGTGCGTCGACGCTTCGGCATATCGCCGGAAATCGGCGATCCAAAAAAGCCGTACATAGTCCCTTTACCAACTACCGGTTCGGTCTTTGACTACAAATACATCAAGGAGGGCAAAGGCAGATGGAAACCCTGGCTGGAGGATCTGAAAGACGTTCCACCGATCCCCAGGGACATGCCGGTAAACCAGATCATCGTCTCCACGGTAGAGACCGTTCGATACTTCCATCTCTTCTGGTATCTCGTCCGCCATCACAAGCCGGTCCTTCTGGTCGGACCGACGGGCACCGGGAAGTCCGTTTACATCATGGAGTTCTTGCTAAAGAAGAATAATCCTGAGATCTTTAAACCGCTTTTTGTGATATTTTCGGCACAGACCACTGCCAATCAGACGCAGGATATCATTATGAGCAAGCTGGACCGAAGAAGGAAAGGTCCGTTGATTTATTAATTTGGAGTTATCAGTTAGATTGCATTGCTATTGAAATTATGTAAAAGCAAAGGGAAAATTGTAATTAGAAGTTATTAATTAAAATTTTATTGGTCTTAATATTTTTATTATTATTAGAAGAAAAAAATTATTAAAAGACATGCAACAAAATTTCATTTGATTACATGTAAGATAAAAATTACCGTGCAAAAGTTTAACTTACGTTACATGCTCTAACAAAATTAAAAGATCTAATTTCTTTTAAAAATTTTTATAACATTGCGGAAGATGGTCATAGATTGTTCATTTTCATAGTCAGAGATAGTCATTTTCTAAAAAGCATTTTATAGCATCAGATTAAAATCTCGTTAAGTTTTCTTTTAGCAAAGAAAAAAGAAAGTTGTTTTCAACTTTGCTCAAGGGTATCTTAAAGAAGAGACTTAAGCTTTCAGAAGCTCTCGAGCGAAGTTGAATTTTTTTTTTACTTTTCTCTGTACGATCTTGAAGTTGAAGTTTCTTCGTCGAGTTTACACGATCGACTTAGAAATCCGGTCGCTTGAAGCATCGCTAAAAAACATGATGAATTTCGGGATAAGGCTTTAGGCAAAATACCGTTTTGAAAATGGCTTTATAATTATTGTTATTAAGTTACAATTTCAATTTTGTCACTTTTCCATCGATTCGAAATATTTTCAGTTTTGTTTCTTTTTGCTTTAAAAAAATTTGTTTTTAATGATTTTATGTAAAAAACCTATAACTGTATGAATAATAAACTTTTTATTCTTTTCTAAAAAGAATAACAAACCATGTTTTTATTAGTATTAACAAAATATAACACATAGTTTTCGAGAAATAACAAGTGTCGCTTTAAATAATTTGTGCGCTGGTATTGAAGACTTTTTCCTTTACTAAAATAAATAATAATTACTTTTGATACAAAGGTCTGTATGGTGCGCCGCCCGGTCAGCACTGGGTGATCTTCGTGGACGACGTGTCGATGCCGCAGAAAGAGGAATACGGCGCGCAGCCCCCCATCGAGCTTCTGCGCCAATGGCTCGACCACTGGACCTGGTACGACCGGAAGGAGATGATGCCGTTCAAGCTCATAGACGTTCAGTTGATGTGCGCGATGAGTCCGCCCGCGGGCGGGCGTGACGTCACGCCGAGGTTCAAGCGGCACTTCGTCACCCTGGCGATCTCCGAGTTCGACGACGACGTCCTGGTCACTATATTCGGCAGGATCACCGCCTGGCACTTCGCTACCCGCGGCTTCCCGGACTACTTCGAGCCATGCATCGATCAGGTGGTCCACGCCACTCTGGACGTGTACAAAGAGACCAGGCAGAACCTGCTGCCGACCCCCGCGAAGTCGCATTATCTGTTCAATCTGCGTGACTTCTCCCGGGTTATTCAGGGCGTGCTGCTCTCCACTCCCGAGGCTATCGGTGATCTGGTACGGAGCGGTATCGATTAAATTATTAATTAACTTTTTGTCTACCAACTTGGTCTTTTTTTTTCGAAATAAAAGGTAAACGGAATCCGGTTTCGATTTAACATTTGAGTTGAAAAACTATTTGCTTGTGTAAAGATGTTGAAAAGTAGTCCTGAATTCTTAGAACAGTTAAAAAAATTTGTACCGAACAAAAAAAGAACCTAGACTGCTGATGAATAAAGTTCTGAAACCCATAAAACTTCAACTTATTTATTTTTTTCAAAATTATAAATGTAAGAAAATGGAAATTGAAAATGCAAAGTGAAGTTAATTTCTTAATTAATTTTTTTATTGCACTACTTTTATTTGTCAAGGAATTAAATAATTTGCATTTAATACATTTTTTAAGATAAGCATGAAGCGTTTGTGGGTCCACGAGGTGCTCCGAGTCTACGGGGACCGATTGGTCGACGAAGCCGACAGCAGGTGGCTCGTGGAACAGATCCGAAAGACCATAAAGGAGCACATGGAGGACGACATGGACTACATTTTTCAAGATCTGAAAGATGAACCTGACGCAGAATTAACGGAGGTGAATCTCCGAAATCTCATCTACTGTAACTTTCATGATCCGATCGCCGAACAGAAATTGTACACGGAGGTTCAAGATTGGGACTCGCTCGCCAAAGCGGTGGAGGAGTATCTCGTAGAGTACAACGATATCTCGAAGACGCCCATGGACCTGGTACTCTTCAGGTATGTTTTCAATCAACGTCAAAAAAAGTCGCGCTTTAATTGCGCTGAATTAGCATTTTTTAAAAGTATATAAAACAAAGAAAAATAAATTCTTTTAATTAAAAGAAAATTATTAATGTACTTGAAGATTTTAAGTTAATATCAAATAATGTTTTTTAAAATTAACTTCTAATTTAAGTTAATTTAATTTTAATGCAACTTTTAACAAGGGAATCTCGTGAACTCGAAAATTCTGATTTTAATCAAATGTAAAAACATTTAAAGGTAAAAACATTTTTGCTTTTTCTCGATATATTTCGTAAATTGAACGAGATATTAAAATAAAAAAATATTTTATACAAATATTTTACAGTATAAATATTTTTATTTAACTATGCTATCTATTTTTGAAAAAAAATTTTTTTTTGAAAACAATTTTTTTTTTAAATAAATAGCATAGTTAAATAGAGGTATTTATGCTGTAAAACTTTTGTATAAAACATTTTCTGATATTTTGTTTAGTTTATGACCTACACCGAGAAAAGGCAAAAACCCTCAACTTTTAAAGAGTGGTTTCAACCCTTTAAACCGTTTATAAACGCAAACGAAAAATTTCTAAATTCATTTATTTATTTATTTACCTCTTCTACATTTATGCCAAGTTTCATTAAAATCCGAATTTTTGGGTTTACGAGGTTCTTTTGTGAGTTATTTTTTGTATAAACTTTAATTTTAATTTAGTTCAAAAAAATTATTTAATTTTAAATTCAACGAATTAATCTGGCCCGCAGGTTTGCGATAGAGCATCTCTCGAAGATCTGCCGGGTGATGATGCAGCCGCGCAGCCACGCTCTTCTGGTCGGCATGGGCGGCTCAGGCCGGCAATCCCTGACGAAGTTGGCAGCTCACATATCCGACTACGAGCTCTTCCAGGTGCAGATATCCCAGCAGTACGGCATATACGAGTGGCACGAGGACCTGAAGAACATTCTGCGGAAGAGCGCCGCGGCCGACCTGCACACGGTGTTTCTCTTCATGGACACGCAGATCAAGGAGGAAGCCTTCCTGGAGGACATCAGCAATCTCCTGAACTCCGGCGAGGTGCCCAATCTCTTCGCGGCGGACGAGAAGTCCGAGATTTGCGAAAAGATGCGGATCATCGATCGACAGAGGGACAGGTTTTATCTCACATAAAATAGAATATTAATTTATTGAAATTGGGTAATTAAATTTTCGATTAATCAGAGCGATAATATCAATAAGTCTTTCGTGAAGCAATTCACGTATTTATTAGAGCTGTATAATAAGAATCGTTTAAATAATTACCTTGCCGTTCTCTTGATAAAATGATAAAGTGGAAAATATTTTTGAATAATATGCACAAAACATACGGAACGTATAGTCTTTTAACTCCAGCTTGTGCATTTATTTTTCTTGTCAATTTCTCGATTATTTGCCCTTCATGTAACATGATTTTTCAAATATTTTAAATGGATTTAGCTGGTTGATAAATGTTTGCTTATTGACTCACTTACGTAAACATTTATCAATAAGTTAAATCTGTTTACTTATGTAAATTTATTGACAAGTCTATTTGTTTACTTATGTGAACTTATTGGTAAATCCTTTTGTTTGCTTATTGGTAAATGCATTAACTGAAAGGTTAAAGTTATATCGAGAGAAATGTCCACATCGTCCAAACGAATTTCTCTTGTATTTTTAAATTTTGTTAATTAAGCATGATAAAACTATTGATAAAATTGATTAATAAACTCGGAAGATCAAGATTAAAGCTTAAAACAAATTAATATTTTACACATTGAGTTTTAAATATGCATGAGAGTAAAAATCAAGGCATCAAAGGACCATAAAGGTAAAAAGAGTATGTCAGCCACGTGAAAAAAAATTGTACGCGACAGAACGGTCGAAGTGATTTTTCAATTTTAATTAACTCTTTCTGATCTAATGGTGCGTACTACATATATGTATCAGGTTCTTTAAAAGGTCGTATCTTTGGTAGAGGAAGGGCGCTAAAACCGACATTCCATTTATCAAGCTCTTCGTTTCAATGGATTGGAAAAGATAATTATTGTAATCAAGACCCGATATTGATCAATATTTTCAAATGCGAGGAAGAACGCCTATAATAAACAGTCTTTACATTTACGTCAAATGAACGATGCGCCCAGTGAATAATTTTATTGCCATTTAATAATTTTATCTCTTGGCTCCGCCATTCTAATTTCTTATGTTCAGACTTTATTTTTGTATTTAATGATTCGCCAAACTTTTGGAAATAGCTCGACAATATTTATCAGATCTGAAAGGATTAAATAGTCATACTAATAATTAAAACAAAATAGTTAATATTAATGTTTATAACTCGTGTTTAGATCCGTGCAGACGGACGGCAGTCCGGTGGCGCTCTTCAACTTCTTCGTGCAGACGGTACGCGAGCACTTGCACGTGGTGGTGACGATGTCGCCGATCGGCGACAACTTCCGCACCCGGATCCGCAAGTTCCCAGCGCTGGTCAACTGCTGCACCATCGACTGGCTGCAGCCCTGGCCGGAGGACGCCCTGCTAGCAGTCGCCACGCAATTCCTCGGCGAGATCGACATGCCGAGCGACGAACGTCACGCCTGCATCGCGATGTGCCAGTACTTCCACACGTCCACGCAGGAGCTGACGAGGGACTTCCTGAGGCAGTTGAATCGCCACAACTACGTCACGCCGACGTCCTACCTGGAGCTCATCAACACGTTCAAGGATCTGCTGGACCGGAAACGGAAGGAGGTGTTGCAGGGCAAGAAGAGGTACGAGGCTGGCCTCGGCAGGCTGGACAGCACGCGTAAAGAGGTCAGCAGAATGCAGCAGGTTTTGGTGGCTCTTCAGCCGAAGTTGCTGGTGGCTGCGAAGGACGTGGAGGGCATGTTCCTAGACGTGCAGCGGCAGAGCGAGGAAGCCAGCGAGATCGAGCAGGTCGTTAAGAAGGACGAGGAAGCTGCTATGGTGAGAACAGATTTCACAATATGTTGCAATATATCTTATATTTACATCTTATTTTCTTTTATCGATATCATAATTATTTTTTATTAATAAAGTATTAATTGTTATAAAAAATTACACAACTACACAATAAGTGCAGACTCTTATAGCTCTTTGTTCTCTCCCTCCCTCTGTGTATTCTTTAATTTCTTTGCACAATTATTTTATTTGTATTTTAATTCATTTTATAATATTTATTATTATTTATTGAGATTTTCATAATTAAAAGACGAATTAGTTTCTATCTCTTTTTCAGTCTTGTCATTTTTTGAATCAGTTATTATTTAAATAATTCAATTTCTAACATTACTTGCAAGATAGAGAATTTTTGATGTCTGTCAGAGATTAATCAATTTTCACGTTTTCATGCAATAATTTTTCAATCCGTGCTCGAATTATTTTAAATGTTTCTAACATATTAAAATATTTTCGTAATTAGTTTGCTTGATGAAAATAATTATTTCAAATAAACTTGAAGAATTTAATGTTCTATCGTAATTTGCGTATCTGTCAGGTCGTCGCCGCGGAAGCCAAGGAGATCCGCGCTGAGTGCGACGCGGATCTCAAGGAAGTGATGCCGATACTGGAGGCGGCGAACGCCGCCCTGAACACCCTGACTCCGCAGGACATCCAAATCGTGAAATCCATGAAACGCCCGCCAGCCGGTGTGCGACTGGTCATGGAAGCGATTTGCATACTAAAGGTACGTTGAATAATTACCGAATAAACGACACGGTTAATAACAATGTTGCGTCTCGCTTGTTGATAGAAATAACAAATTAATCGACACCAAATAATATTCGGTGGTTTCCTTGAATTTAGGTAGGTTGCGGGTAACGGCACATGAATATTAATGTATGCATGAGATACACGTTTATGCGGCATCTAATTAAATGTATAATATTCATTAATGTATAATATAAAACACAAATGAGCAAATATTGTGACATGCAAATTTATAATACAACAAATAATATCATACATCCATTGTAATAGGGGAAGGTTGCTGAAATCGCATTACCCGATCTAAAAACTCCACTGCCGAACAGTTTCTGTGAAATTATTTAGTCAAAGTTTGTTTCCAAAGCTTCCGGTTTTGCATTAAGAATCTCCCTGAAAATCGGTGCAGGACGTCAAGCCAGAGCGGGTGCAGGGCCCGGAGGGTCCGATGGACGACTACTGGAAGCCGTCGCTTCGCATTCTCGGCGACATACGGTTTCTGGAGTCGCTGCTGAACTACGACAAGGACAACATCCCCGAGCGCATCATGGCCAAGATCCGCACGACGATCCTGACGAATCCGAATTTCGATCCGGAGCGTATCAGGCAGGTGTCGACCGCCTGCGAGGGTCTGTGCCGCTGGGTGTTCGCCCTGTCGGAGTACGACAAGGTCGCTAAGGTGGTGGCGCCGAAGAGGCAGGCCCTGGCGAAGGCCGAGGCCGGCTACTCAGCAGCGATGGAGCAGCTGACGCTGAAGAGGAGCCAGCTGCAGGAGGTGCGGGAAAGATTGGCCCGATTGGAGACCCTGTTGGCGCAACGGAGGGCCGAATACCAGGCGATGACCGACGAGGTGAAGGAGTGCGAGGAGAAGCTGAGGAGAGCCGAGGAACTGATCGGGGGCCTCGGTGGGGAATACACCAGATGGTCCGAGACCGCCAAGTATGTTATATTTTCGTTAGCCTCTTGAGTTATTAGAGCTTCTCCCTCTATTCCCGAATCAAATTGGAAATTATCAATGTAGTTAAATTAATATTTTTTAATCTAATATTTGTCTCCTAAAAATCTTGAATTTTGAATAGCTGTAATTGACGTCCTACTTTAAGGATTATCTTTGTTTTTTTTATTTCCAATTTTAATTTTAATTATAAAATTTTCACTTTTGTGAACACAACATACAATCTCTCGGCCAGATCGCTCGGGGAGAGCTACCACCGATTGACGGGCGACATCCTGATCGGTTCCGGCGTGGTGGCCTACCTCGGCGTCTTCACGATGCAGTACCGGCAGCGGCAGGTTGAAAACTGGGTGGAGTTTTGCACCCGATTGAAAGTCGTCTGCACCCAGGACTTCCAGCTCACCCAGGTGCTGGGCGATCCGGTGCTCATCCGCGCCTGGAACATATCCGGCCTGCCGAGCGACCTGTTCTCCATCGACAACGGCATAATTATCACGAACTCGCGTCGCTGGCCGCTCATGATCGATCCGCAGGGCCAGGCAAACAAGTGGGTGAAGAATATGGAGAAGGCGTCGAATCTGCACGTCATCAGACTGACGCAGCCGGATTACATGAGGATCCTCGAGAACGCCGTACAGTTCGGACAGCCGGTGCTGTTGGAGAACATCGGCGAGGAGCTGGACGCGGCCCTGGAACCGTTGCTGATGAAGCAGACCTTCAGATCTGGCGGCGCGTTGTGCATCAGGATCGGCGACAGTATTATCGAGTATTCCGATAAATTTCAGTAAGTCCGTTCGACTCTCTTGAGCTCTTTATTTTATTTCTTCTCGATACGCTGGTTATAAATGTAATTATAAGTTACATTATTTACATAAAAAAAATCTCTCTTATTGTAGTTTTAAAATTATGAGAAATTTTACTAACAAGATTAGATTTGATATTAAATTTATTAATTAATTATTTAATTAATTTATATTTATTTTATTATGAGAAATTTATTTGTATATACATTTTAATAGGAGAAATTTTTGTATTTAATTTCCATAGATTTTACATCACTACAAAATTGCGAAATCCACACTATTTGCCGGAAGTAGTGGTAAAAGTGACTCTTTTGAACTTCATGATCACCCCGGTCGGTCTGGACGATCAGCTTCTGGGAATAGTTGTCGCAAAAGAAAGGCCCGAGCTTGAGGCCGAGAAAAATCAGCTGATAGTTCAAGGAGCGGCTAATAAAAAGTATAAAAAAAGACCTCTTTTTATATTCCACCTTTCTACATTTCTGTACCTTTTCATACTTTTACTTAAAATTGTTTAATAGTAATTAAACTATCTCACTTAAGATGGAATAATTAATAAGTAAATATATTCTGTAAATAAGTAAATATCTCTCTATAAAATTATTTTACATGTTGAAAAATATATTTAGGTCACTGACAAGGGAATCTTGCGAACTCGAAAATTCAGATTTTAATGAGACTTGGCATAAATGTAGAGGGGGTGAATACATAAATTTAGAAATTTTTAGTTGATGCCCAAAAACGGTTTGAAGGGATGAAACCACCCTTCAAAGTTGAGATGATTTTTGTGGTTTTTCGGTATACGTCGTGAATTAAACAAAATAAAAAAAAAATGTTTCCTATGAAAGTTTTACAGTATAAATACCTTTATTTAACTATGCTATGTATTAAAAAAAAAAGATTTTTTTATTCTATTTTTTTTTGAAAAATGAGTAACGTAGTTAAATGGAGGTATTTATGCTGTAAAACTTTTGTATGAAACATTTTTTAATATTTTGTTTAGTTTACGAGATATATCGAAAAACCGCAAAAATGTCTCAATATTGAAGGGTGGTTTTACCCCTTTGAACCGTTTTTGGACACCAACTAAAAATTTCTAAATTCATGTATTTACCCCCTCTACATTTATGCCAAGTTTTATTAAAATCTGAATTTTTGAGTTCGCGAGGTTTCCTTGTGAGAGATAAAATTTATTATTACTAATTATCAATGAGTATTTTATTTTTAATTGATAAAATTACGTACCAAATTCTCGAATAATAAACATATTTATATCAATAAAATAAATTTTGTATCCAAATGAATATTAATTCTGTAGAACTTCATTAGTTTATAATTCAGGATTATCGTTCGACAAACGGTATTTCGTTAACGTTTTTTCGCAGGATGTTAAAGGAGATAGAGAATAAGATCTTGGAGGTGTTGTCCGCGTCCAAGGAGAACATCCTCGAAGATGAAACCGCCATCGCTGTGTTGAGTTCGTCCAAAAATCTGGCAAACGAGATTCAAACTAAGCAGACTGCTGCTGAAATTACCGAGAAGTCGATCGACGCGGCGAGATTGCAGTACACGCCAATTGCGGTTTACAGTACTGTTCTCTTCTTTACGATTGGTGAGCAAAAATATCCAGACACAATCTGTTTATCTAATACGTAGAAAAATTGTTAAATTTAAACCAGTTGTTTGAAATTCTGTTAAAGCACAAAAGATTATTTATTATTATTTAAAGTCATTAATGAGCATTGGTTCCTTATCTGTTATTAGCGATTAAAAACAAAATAAGAATTATTCTAAACGTAAAATATAAAAATAGCAATAATCTTCGTTAATTTACGGAAGAATATTAGCTATTTTTAACTAAAATGTTTTAATGTGTATTTAAACATCGATATAATAAATAAATAGCTGATGAGCTGGATCATCGTACCATTACAAATAAAATCTTAAAGCTTGTAAATTAAAAACAATTTCTTTATATATTTAAAATCTGTTTAAAGTCTATGAAAGCCATATCTATTTAAAAATAAATATTTAAAAGCATGAAGTACATATATGAAGTTGTTTCAAAGTCTGTTTAAAATCGCGTATACTAAGCTTTAATAATTTAAAGCCCGTTGATCCCTTTCGCAGCCATGCTGGCGAATATCGATCCAATGTACCAGTACTCCCTCGCCTGGTTCGTCAATCTCTTTAAGAATACGATTGACAACACGCCGCCGGCGGATAACGTAAAGCAGCGTCTGAAGGACCTCACCAGGTGCTTCACCTATTCCCTTTACGTCAACATATGCCGCTCGCTCTTCGAGAAGGACAAGCTGCTCTTCTCGCTTCTGCTGTCCGTGAACTTGCTGAACAAGCAGGGCCAGCTCTCGATGGCCCAGTGGATGTTCCTGCTGACCGGCGGCGTCGGCCTCGAAAATCCCTTCGCCAATCCCGTCGAATGGCTGCCGACGAGGTGCTGGGACGAGCTTTGTCGATTGGACAGCGTGCCAGGATTCACGGTAAACTTTCCCGAATAACCCGCGGACCAGCACGCCAACGTTAAAGCAAACATCTTGTATGGAAAGCGTATTAAATTTCTTTGTAAGAGCTAATAAAAATTCTTCGCGAGGAATCCGATCGAATGTCTCAATGAAATTCAACGGAATCTCTTTAATCTATTGGTTAATTAGGAATTTAATTGCGAGAATATTTATTGGAACGTGAAGGTCTACCTGGTAGCGAAAAGATCCTTTTTTTCGTTCATTCAGGGAATAAGAGAATCCTACGCGAGAAGTATCGATGAGTGGAAGAAGATATTCGATCACAGGGAGCCCCACACCACGTCCTTCCCAGCGCCCTGGAACAAACTGAGCAGCTTCGAGAAGATGCTGGTGCTACGTTGCATACGTCCCGACAAGATCGTGCCGGCGGCGCAATTGTTCGTCGCAGGTAAGGTTGTTCAAAAAGGGAAGGGCGAGACCACCAAAATCTAAGAATAGATCGACCCAGATAAAGGGAACGTTGCGGGGAATCTAGGCCGTACGCTGCGCCGAGGAAAACGGCGAAATTAAATTCTTTGCGACAATGGGAAGTACATATCCCTCCAATATAACGTTATCCCTTTATATCCTTTATTTCCCTCCCGTTGTAAAATACAAAAGCAACTCTATAAATATGCAGCTGGAAATTCCCGGCTGAAATTGTTGGAGCCGTCCGCTGTTGTTTTTCCCTGTTCTATTCTGAATTTTTCGTCGATCACCCGACAGAGCAACTGGGGCACCAGTACATCGTGCCACCGCCCTTTGATCTGGCGGCCTCCTTCGCGGACTCGCACTCCTGCATCCCGTTGATATTCGTCCTGACACCGGGCGCGGACCCGATGGCGATCCTGTTGAAATTCGCCGACGACCAGGGCTTCGGTGCCAGCAGGCTGTTCTCCCTGTCTCTGGGCCAGGGTCAAGGGGTAATCGCCGAGGCTCTCATCGACGAGGGCGCGAAGAACGGCACCTGGGTGGTGTTACAAAATTGTCACGTCGCCAAGACCTTTATGCTCACTCTGGAAAAAGTAACTTCTTGCACTCGAATCACATAAATCGAATATATTTTAAGCGATTAAAAAGATTAACACTGAAGCTACCAAAAGCGATCGAAGTGACTGTAATTTTTTTTATTAAACTTATGATGACATTTTTTTGTTGGGTACGTGTGTCGATTAAAGAAATTGATCAACTTTCTTCTCTAAGTTTTTCTTTAAACGTGCGAAAATATTTCTTGAAATTAAAAAAATTAAAAGTAAGAAGAGACGTATAATAATTAAATTATCAATTTAAATGTAATAGATCTTAAATTTACCAATCATTCTAAACTTAAAAATTTGGTACTCATTTATAAATTTAATTATAGAATTTGTAATTAATAATATTTTTTAATTAATATAAATTCTTATATTTTTCAAATGTAAATTGACTCTCAATATTTAGACTTATATTCTATTTAAAAAGTATTTATTAAAAATTTTATAGGTTAATTTATAAACGTGAATAAAATCTTTAATTTTTGGATTATATTAGGATCTATTGTATTTAAATTTAAATAAGATAACTGTCGATATTTTTTTCTAACTTAAAAATCTTTAAGTAATATTTCAAGGAAATATTTTCGCCGCAGAGCATTTTTAAATTTTTTAATGGACTGTCTGTTCTACGGCTTGCCGTCTTGTTACTTTTATTTCGTCACGTTTAGATATGCGAGAGCTTCACGAAGGAGACGGTGCACCCCGACTTCCGGCTGTGGCTGACAAGTTATCCGGTCGAGCATTTTCCGGTCAGCGTTCTACAGAACGGCGTGAAGATGACGAATGAGCCTCCCAAAGGACTGCGCGCGAATATCCTGCGGTCGTTCCACCAGGTAGATCACGCGATTTCCCGTTTTCGCTCACGCTAACAGAGAAGGGGATGAGAGACTGACTCTATGAGATGTGGTTAAATGTCGCGGTAGGACCCGATATGCGATCCCGACTTCTTCGACACGTCGAAGCAGCAGGTGATCTTCAAACGGCTGCTCTTCTCGCTTTGCTTCTTTCACGGGATTGTGCAGGAGCGACGGAAGTTTGGACCGATCGGCTGGAACAATCAGTACGAATTCAACGAGACGGATCTGCGTATCAGCGTGCTGCAGCTCAAGCTCTTGCTCGACCAGTACGACGACGTTCAGTTCACCGCATTGAAGTACCTGACCGGTAAGTAAATTCAATTTTGTTGTTTCTATCGTATATGAATTTTCACAATCGCGCGCGCGAATAAAATTTTCACATTAATAATTCAAACAGAAAGATAAGTTCTATATTTTTTTTAGAATTTTGATACAAAATTTCTTTTTGTAGTAAACCTCGATTTGTTTATTGCAAAATAATTTTAAAACATCTGTTTTTTAATCTCTAATTATTAGGTAAAAGTACAATATTTACTGATTTTTTATATAATTACTTAACAACGTAGACAATTCCAGTATAAGATACAATATACATGTATCTTATTTTATGATATTAAGAAAATTAAAGAAAAAAACGTTTATCTCTTGTACATATTCAAACAATAAATAAATAATTTTTTTATAACAACAGGGTTCACTTTATTATTAAAATTGTAGATTATACAGCATTTTTTATAGTCAAACTGCAAACTGTATATTTTTACTTTTATAAATATTTAATGGATAGTTTTACAGGCAAGTTATAAACAAGTCAAAAGAAAATCATCTTCTTTTTTTTGCACATTACTGCAGCTTGTAAAGTTTTAATTGACACTAAAAACGAGAAATGGCCGCGAGAATGTTATGGAAATAAATATTCAAAACTCACTGACAAGCCACAAAAAGCAACGAGTTTTCATCTTTAGGGTGTTCTTTAATCCTCCGATTTTCCTTTCTTCAAGGTGAATGCAATTACGGTGGTCGCGTGACCGACGAGTGGGACCGACGGACCCTGAACACAATCCTGGCGCGATTCTATCACGAGGACGTGATCGTGGCCGATCGGAAATACCCGTTCGATCCCAGCGGTCTTTATTACGTACCGTCGGTCAGCGAGTACGATCAATTCCTGAACTACGTGAGAGAATTGCCGATGGCCACCGCGCCCAGTGTCTTCGGCATGCACGAGAACGCTGACATCATTAAGGATCAGCAGGAGAGCTACTTAATGTTGTCCTCCATCCTGACTACTCAGGTATTAAAGCCGAGCATCGAGATTGATTGTTACCCTTTTGCGGTTTTGCGGTAGGAAAGAGGATTTATCGCGCATCTACACGTGTTACGGTCGATTCGAGATAAATTATACAGGGGCGGTGAAGTGTGACACAGGGAGCATTAAGAATCCTTTTAAGAATATATAATTATGAAAATTTATTTTTTGTTAAATTCGAATATATTATGTTTCAAACGGTCCACTTAAATTTTCGTGTTAATTTAACTTATATGATAAAAATGTATTTATATAAAATATATAAAATGTAAATATTATGGAAAAAATTAACACGAAAAGCGTATCATTTTAATGTAATTATTATTATTAATTTAAAAACAAAATTGCGTAACCATATTTCTACAGAGAATTTTATGTTGGCACATACATTTTAATTATTTATTTTAGAACTTGTGTTTCAAAATTAAATAATTTTTGTTATTTTTAAGAAATGTTAAATATCAATTTAACCCAAACTATTCGATACATATATTAAATATTTTATGTAAAAGAGATCTATACAAATTAATATATATGTTTAATATAAAACTTAATATGGTTATATTTTTAGCTTTAAAATATTTTTTTCTACTTATAAAACTTTCATAAACCTTTAGTAACTATTGTTACTTAAAAGTTAAAGTTTTAAATAATATGAAAAAAAAAAAACGCTATCCGCTCTCATATAACTTATTGATCTCTCTCTTTCTCTTATCTTTATTTAATTTTTCCCAATACGATCCCTCTAATTTAATATTCCTGTTGAATTCCTGTTGTCTTTTCATCTTTGCTCAGAATAGATTGAGGAGTTCAAAGTAAGTAATATTTATTTAACAAAACTGTCGGAAGTTGAAATGATTTTCACACTATTAGCGGTAAGGACAAAAGTAAGGGAAAATAATAACATTTTTACTTATCATTGCAATGCAAAAATTCTCAAACGCATCGTTGAGATTTTTACATCGAATCGAGAAGAATGCAGGAAAATTATCTGACTATTAAAAAGAATAATTTTTACATTTTACAAAAGGATCATGTTACTTGCAATGTACTAAAAGAATAATTAGATTCGAATGTATAAAAATAAAATCGAAACTCCCCAGTACACGTCGCAGTATCTATTCAAATTAACAACGCCTCAAAACAACATTAAACTTCGCGCGTCGACTCTTCGTTCTTCAATCTAAGTTAAACAAAACCTATTTAGTTGTCAAGTTTCCTGAGCAGAATTAAAATCGCGCGACGCGCGGCGACTTCGTTCGCGGGCTCTCGCAGCAGTAAGATGTTTTCGATTTTCTCCAGGACACCGGACAGGCGGAGGTTTATGCAGAAAAGTCGCCGGACGAAACCGTCTACGGCGTCGCGGCCGACATCCTGTCGAGGTTGCCGCAGGACTACGATATTGCGGCCGCCCTGGACAAATATCCCACACTGTACGAGCAAAGTATGAACACCGTGCTGGTCCAGGAGATGGGCAGATTCAACAGACTCCTGCAGACCATCCGGAATAGCCTCGTGAATACCCAGAAGGCAATCAAAGGTAAAAAAAACAATGCAAGAATGAAATTGATGTCCTTGCTCCTTAACGCGTCGCGAGTATCTTACATTAATACGTTTTGAATTCTACTTGTACTCATTCAGGACTTGTGATAATGGATCCCGATCTCGAAGAGGTCTACTCGTCGATTATCATCGGCAGGATTCCCAAAATGTGGCTGAGGAATTCTTATCCTTCGCTGAAGCCGCTCGGCAGCTACGTACACGACTTTCTGAAGAGGCTGAGCTTCTTCCAGGTGACATTTGGAGAAAGTGGATTGTATTTCTAATTATTGCATCTATCGTCAAAAAAAAAATTCGGACATCCTTTTAAATTATTTCTCATCGGTGTTCTTAATTGAACGAACCGTGGTCTTTTTATTTTAGAATCACAAGTTGCATTAATTGTTTATATAAAATGTACATTTATTTATTTATCATTAGAAAATATTATTTCACTTTTTTTGATTCAATAAAGTTATATTGTATTTATATAATAAGGATCTTAAAATGATTTTAATTACATAGCAATTAATTCTTTCAGATCTAGTAAAACATATAGTTCAACACATTTAAAAAAATTCATATTTTTAATAAATATTAAGTTTTTAGGCTTGATAGAACCAAGATCTACCTGTGTCTTTCTGGATTTCCGATATCTGTTATATTCATTTATCCAACAAGAACCTTTAATCGTTCAAAATTATCTTATTTAATTATCAAAGTGGGCGATCGCTCTTTTTTCAGACTTGGTACACGGAAGGCCCACCCACGTCCTTCTGGATTTCCGGTTTCTACTTTACGCAGGCCTTCCTGACCGGCGCCCGTCAGAATTACGCGAGGAAGTACTCCATTCCCATCGATCTCCTGGTCTACGATTTCTTCCCCATGAAGGACACCATCTTCGAAAGTCCGCCGGTCGACGGGGTTTACGTTTACGGGTTATTTCTCGACGGAGCACGCTTCAATATGGCCAGGATGAAGCTCGACGAATCCTTCCCGAAGATCCTCTACGATACCGTGCCTTACGTAAGCGAACACAAGGCGAAGTTCGATTCCCTCGGTTACATTCGATACCTCTCGAGTGACTCCCTCTCAAATAATTCCTCAATAAATTCCTCCGCAAAGGAGGAATTTGTCGAGGGCGCAACTCTACGCGGGAGAGTAGAGTTCTGGAACTTTTCCAAAAATGCAACACATGCTTTTCTCGGAAATTTTAATCGAGAGATTTAAACGTTCAGCCACTCGAAGGCGCGGGGAAAATTCCTACGGACGGATTATGCTTTCGCAGATTTGGCTGATGCCGGTGACGAAGGACCAGGTGCAGGACAAGGACACGTACACGTGTCCGGTGTACAAGACCAGCGAGCGGAAGGGCGTGCTGTCGACCACCGGCCATTCGACCAATTTCGTCATCGCAATCTGGCTGCCGACTTCGCATCCGCCGGAGCACTGGATCCTGCGTGGCACCGCCATGCTGTGCCAGCTGTCGGAATAATGCGGGATTGAGCTTTCCCGCTCAATGGCAAATCCTTGCGAGAGGAAACGTTTAAAATGAGCTCGCTTTGGAAAATGTGCGTTGTCGTAGTCGATTCTATTCGACGATTTAAATCTAATTGACTTTCAACGGAGAATATTTAGTTATCTCTCTTTAAAGATCCGAATAAAAACTTCTCAAAAATCCGAGTTGTAATGATTAATTTCTTGTTAATTAAATTTTTATACTTGTGCAATTAAAAAATGCACAAGTATAAACTTTCTGAAAGTTTTTAAATGAAATGTTTCCTATAGTTTTTGAATGCTAAATTTGATTTTCAAATTCTATCACGCTCAATTTTTAATTTGTAATTAAAATGATAAATTATAGTTAATCAGATATTTATGGTTAAATATGGAGTAAATAAAAATACTTATATATTATATTTGCTAAAATTTAAACCTACGTTTCATTTTAAATCCGTCAATTTTAGCATCAGATTCATATTCATAAAAGACATATATACATAAGTCTTTGAAAAACTTTGGCCATTTTTTTTTAATTTTTACATCCGTCCTATTGAATCTCTTTTGAATTTGTTAGTTTGACATCAAATTTGTAATTAACGATCTAAAAAATTCTTAAACTAAGAAAAATATAATTAAAAGATATTTGATAAATCAACTATCTAATTCACAATTTTTCCCGTAATAAATTTCATATAAATAGATCTCGTATTAATTATAGCCGATACTAAAAATTTCTCTGTAATGTACTAACAACATACATAATTTCGATTGCAACTTCCCTAGTACGTCACATATCGTAGTCACCAATCTCTGATAATATTATTTTTTTTGTCGAACTGTGTAATATTCAATATCCTGCCTTTTATAAAACAGAAAATGAGAAAAATGTGATATAAAAATTACATTATTATTTACTTGAAATACATAATGTGTTTTTATAAAAACTGCTGCGTTCTACAACAGAGAAGTATTTCCATGAAAATTTCGCTCGAGGAGAGGCAGATTTTTACGCAAATGGTCCACAAACAGGCATTATTTTCTTAACAAACAGTAACCGGCACGTGGAATAAATTTTCAAATTATAGTATAAATATTATTTGGGTGCATGAGGATTCAAATTTCAGATTGATTTTCAAGTCCGAGGAAGAATTTTGCATAAACAGATACAGGACGGCGTTGCGGAGATTATTGCAATATCGTCGCCGAGGAAAAGATATCGGGGAAAGTGCTGCAGGTGCAGAAATTCGAACGGTGCTCGAAACTCGTTAATTAAATTTGTCAGGAATTCTCGTCGAACTCTGCTTGATCTCCTACCACGTCGTCGTCGTCGTCGTCGTCGTCGTCGTCATCGACGAGCACCATTTTCGCCGGCGCTTCTCCTCGGCGTCATCCCGCGCGCCGTGTTGCACAGTTGCCGGTATTTATTATGTGGAATATGGCGCTTTCGGGGGCGGGCGAGCGGGGGAGGGAGTTGGAAGGACGGCCGGGGAGAGGGAAGGGTTGAGCCGGCACCGGGGGTGGCGGGGCGGCTGCAGCGGCTTGCTTGGCGGCACCCTGTCTACCCGGACCGAGATCGCCGGAGGCTCGTTGCCTAGCGACCCCGTATTGATTTCTCGCCCCGTATCTCCCCGTCTCTACCCCTCTTGTTCCACGCGACCATCCCCCTTTTCTCCTCTTCTCTCTCTCCCGCCCTTTCTCTTTCGCGTTTGCTCTCTCTCTCTCCCTCTCTCTCTCGCTCCCTCTTCTCCGATTGCGTTTCTCCTGCGATTATTACGCGAAACGTATTTCTCATTGTATAATTTTACGTCTCGCGTATGACGTTCCTCGGTGTCGCGCGTGTTTCGCGCGAACCAGGCCGAAAGTTCCTCCCGCGAAGAGGCACTGTCCCTTCTGCCACTTCCTCCTTCGCCTTCTCCTCCTCGCCGCGATCTGGAACTTCTGCGTCTTTCCTGTCAGCGTCCGCGAGGCGCTCCTGGCCAGGTGCTCTTCGCTTTTACGGACGAGTCCCATCAATACACGGTTATTTAATTCCGCCTCAGTTTATAACTGAGAGAGTGGAAAAAAAAAGAGAAGAAAAGAGAGGTAGAGAGAGAGGTTCCCATCAATTAATCTTGCAAAATATTATATTTATTTTGCAATTATTTCTTTCATTTGCCACTCGTTCACTCGCATTCGTCTCTTTCCATTTATCGTTCTTTTTATCCTCCCCCTCCTTCCCTTCACCCCCTCGTTCATCTTGTTTATTTTCTATCGCCGTGCTTCCTTCCTTAGTTCCTCGCTCCCTTCGCTCGCTTCGTTCTTCGTGCGAAGTACCATCATTCGAATTAAGCCGCGACTCGGAGCCATGAAGAAAATATGTGATTATACCCGATGCAATTTCATAAAGTGCACTCCGCTCGCTCTCAATCCGTCTCTCTCTCTCTCGCCCTCCTCTCCGTACCGCGTAGAATTTCTTTCGCTCTCTTCCGCGATATCTTCTCGTAGATCCGAAGTCCAATTAAGTCAACTACGCACGGACGCGAGCCATTTCTTTCGAAGCGCGCAATAACGACTCCAATTATCTTAGATTATTACATTTAGACGATTTATAATTGTCCAATATAATTTCAGGATTGCGCAAAATTAACTGCTTACCTTTGTCGAAATTCGGTCTTCCTTTACGCGTTTATTGATGATTTTGATTTTGTTAATCCGACAAAATTGTTGTAAAATAACTAAAATTACAATTTACATCGCAAAGTTAGCAAATATATTAACGTTTAATTACCGTTTTATATCATTATAATAATTTAATAAGAAATTAAATGAGAACTAATGAATATATTAAGTCAAATGTATAACATTAACGTAACATTAAAGTCTTAGTTTCTCTTCAAGCGACTTGAAATTAGATATTTACAGGTAATTACTAAATATGTGTAAATAGAGAGATCTATAAAAGTATAGAAAAATATAAACATACGTTTCTTTAAAAAAATCAAACTTTTTACGCACTAGACTAAAATACTTTCTTCAAATAGTAACCAACATTTTTAGAAACCAGTGCTAAGTAGTAACTTGTTAAAAAATTGAAAGTTGCATAACTTGTTGTAGTTAATTTTAAGTAGTTTAATCTTTAACTAGTTATTTTTAAAATAAATAAACTTTAATAACTTTAATTTATTAACTCTTTTCTAAATTAAAATTTATGTAACAGAAAAAAATTATTAAAAAAAATACTTTCCCACATACAAAACAATATCTTTTTCATACAAAAATTTACAAATAAGTATTCAATTTATTTTATTTGCTCCATAACATTAATTGAGTAATCTAGTTTTAAAAAAATTGTGTGCTTTTCAAAATTAGTTTTTAATTTAACTTAATTTAATTCTAACGTAACTTTTAACTGAATTTGTTTTATGTTCATGCAACTTTTGATATAACTAAATTAATTTAAAACTAAACCATTTTAATTTTAACTTAATTTAATTTTTTAAAAATATTAACTTTTCCAATTCTGTTAAAAACTACAACTATTGAAGCGAATTTAACTTTTGCGTATATATAAAATACGCTTCTTTTTATCGCAGAATAAATAAGAAATATTGTAAATTAATAAAGTGGTGACGTATTTAAAAACAAGTACCAATTTTAATCAAATCAATGAAATTTAACGTGTATAAAGAAACAGATTATAGATATGAAAAGTATTTCTGTGTTTATTATTCCGGAATCTCATTTAAAATGAAAACTAATTTTAAATGATTTCTCGTTGCAATTCCATAAGGTCCGTTTTCCCATGTAAAAATAACGAAGAAAAAAAATATTTGCCTAGTAACATTTGCAAATTCCAGTTTGCCTCTCGAGAGGCAACGTTTGCAAATTCTGCCCTTCTGACAACGTTAGGGTGAGCGCGGGAGGTTAATAATCGCGTTAACAGCCGATCACCGCGATTGGGATCGGCTGCGGTCGGCCTAAGAACACATCGCTTGAATGGAAGTCAGGCAGCCGATACGCTGAGCCGCGGTGAACGGGTCGGCGGAGGGTGAAAACTCACGAGAGCGGCGAGCCCTCCCTTCCTCCCGCCGCTTCGCGTGCATGAATCCTCTTCGCGCTCCCCCCTCGCCCACCCCGTTCACCATCAGGCTATCTTCCTATTGGCAAAGTGACCTTCATCTGAATTTCTTTGTTGCGCCTACGCTTCGCAGGGTCGATGGGAATTTGCGGGATGGGATGGCGACGGGGAGGCGGGAGGGATGATGCCAGAATGGCGGCTGTCTTATTTTTACCTTTGAAAGACCAGGACTTCGACGAGAACTGGCGACTTTGGTAAATCGCAGATGCGTTATCCATTTGGGAAGTGATAAAGCTGATTCGATAAACTCAGTTGCAATGGAATAATTAGATAATCCTTTGCTTGAAGAGCAATTTGATATTACTTGCTGGAATACCCTTATTTCCTATTCTCATTGTTTCTCGCAGCCACTGAGGTGTTGTGGTGGGCCTAACTCGACTTCGGGTTGCAACAGGTGGCAAAATAATTATTATTACCGAAAGTTCGTGAGATATTCGCCGATAGAACTCCGCGTGTAAAAAGTTTCCGTTAAGTGATATTCCTTGATGCCGAAACAATCGCAGAACTTTCCGAAAGCGATGAAGCGCGCGCGAGTTTTGTTGTGTTGTGAGAATTTATACTGAGAAAGAGATATTTTATACCTCCGACGCGGAGATATATCGTTTATATCGTTTTTTCTCGAATTTATAAAGGGATAATGCGGAAGAAAGTATAAAAGAACGCTACATCAGCTTTCAAATAACGATCAATCTCTCTGCCATTTAGCTAGCTTCTTAGGTCTTTGTTAAGAAAAACAGCAGCTGAATATGAATGGACTGGAATATCGCAACTTTTTATTAAGATAAATGGATGCATTAATGGGTTGAACGTATTATATTTCATAAGTACATTACGACGAGCTCGGAAACTTTTCTTTAATATTCAATGGCAAAGATTCATACGATCAGCTTATTAGATTTGTAATTAATTATATTTAAGATCGAAAAAACCAGTAAATTAAAACTTACAGCAGTAAAAATTAAAATTTTGAATGTTAATCAATTTAGTACTATATTATACTTCAAAATTTGTGCTAGATTCGATAGTCTTGCAATTAATTATTGTAACATAAAACTTATGCTGATGCAAATTTTACAACAAATTAGAAAAATGTAGATAAAAGAATCAATTTTAAATACTGCATTTCTGGATAATTTTATTAAAAAAAAAAAAAAAAAAACTTATATATTTTTGATTTTATTTTTTATTAATTATAAATTAGATAATTAATTTCATAGTTGATAATGGCAAAAAAAATATCTGCAGGATTTGTAATAGGGAGTAAGGACGCAACAAATTGATTGTTCTATACACACACATTTTATTTTTTACACATCAGTGTTTCACATAAAATTTGATTGTATAGGATTAAAGTAGTTTTTTATAATTTCTAGTTTATAATTTTTCTAATATCAAATATTTACAATGCTATATTTTTTCAATGATCATTATTACAGGAGAGATATTCTTTAATTGAAGATCTTTAAAGTTTGCATTTTTATCGGTAATAATAAAATTATAAAATATTAATACGCAAAATTTATAGATATCACAATTTTTAAATTTTAAAATTACAATTTTTTATTCCTTACAAGATCGAATTACAAAGAACACTTTGTATATTTTTTAATAAGCATTGTTTAAAAATCGAGATATTCTTTAATTGAAAATTTAGTATCTTCGAAATCTAAATTACTCTTCTCTCATAAAATATAAGTTATATGTCCATAGTTATATGCTATATGTCCAAAATTTATTAATAGACATAGTATAATTTTTAAACTTAAAAACTTTCAATTTTCTGTTCCTTTTTAGATCATAAAATTTTAGATCTTTAAAGTTTAGAATTTTTTAGATTTCTTTAGAATACTGATTGCTCGAGAATCCTCGAATTCTCGACCTTGCCTTTTCTTTCGCTGCACAGCTAAAGATTAAAAAAGTATCGATTTCTAGAATCTCTCTACACATAAATTCTAATTTTCATTCAATTCTCTCGTGCAAACTGTCGGATTCCAGAAGAAAATTTTTCAAGGAAGAAAAAAGTAGATATATGTACACACGCGCGTGTGTATGTATACACACGAAAATCACGAATCGAGAAAACGAGATGTCTCGGGACGAGATATCGATCCTGAATAATGGCGGACGCGCAACAACGACGACAACAATGATCGTGGAAGTCGTCGATGGCGGCGGCGTAGATAGGGGCGGTGGCGGTGGCGGCGGCGGCGGCGGCGGCGGCAGCGGTGGTCCAGGAGGGATGCTGCTGCGGGAAGGTTGCCAGGCAACGTGCGTCCACCCTTAAACCGCGCAGCATCCCCACCATCGCCCCGGCATCTCCCTTCGCCGCCCTTTCGTCTCGGTCGATACAACCGAGAGCCGTTCTCGTCCTCTACGCCCTGGGAATTCCCCGTTTTCCATTTAGGGGCTTTTCGGCTTTAAACCCGACCTCGGGCGACCCCCGTCCGTCGGGGAACGCTTGTTTTCCACCATTATCGTTAACCACTGTATCACCTTTCTCTTTCTGTCCGGATGCTTGATGCTCTTGACGGAGAAAATCAGGAATCCGATCTACAACTGATTCTTTATGTTCGACAAAGCAGCTTTTTGCATCGTCGCTGAGTCACGGTGTCAGCGTTTGATGCACAGACTCGTAAAATAATGAACAAAATAAAAAAGTATTTTTAGAAAGCAAAAAGTATTACATTAAAGTTTTCGAACGCTATAAAATAACACGAAATTACGATACAAATACGTAACACTTAACGGCCCACACACATCAAACATTATATAACAAGAAATATTATACAAGAAATGCCCTTTTTACGCATAACAAGGGTAATAATCTGTTCAGAATTTACATTTAAATCTTGGACGGCAATACTACTTTACACAATAACGGCACTTTTTATTAAAAGTTTTATAATTCAGTCTTATAATCATGATTAATTCAACTAACGTACGATTAATAAAGATGATTCATAATTATTAACTAAAAACCTTGTAAAAATAATTAAGTTGGCAATTATAAATGTCATAAATCAGAAGACTTTTGAAAATAGGAATACGTTGTCGAGAGGATGTATTCAAGTGACCGTCTACTTAAAGAAGAGGCGGACGCAAAAAGATCAATAGCCCATGTTTACAATCCCAAAATCTGCGGAGAAGAAACGGAGGGAGTGGGTGTCATCGTTCCTTAATACTGACCTTTCCCAACGGAGGATTCGGACGCAAGACTTACGCCCGCTCACGATCAGATTTCTCATGATCGAATTCACACGCTCGACGTCTCGATGGCAGATCGTTGAATTTGGTCCGCTCTTGGCATTCACCGCGTGCCTTATGAATTTTGAAAAGTTGGCACATGGAAGCCCGCAGTGAACGCAAGGAGCACAGACTCACACTTCTCTTCTCGCGTCGCGAGATCTCCTGTCGCCCCCTCGGGTATCGCGTGGCACCCCACAGCAGACCTCTTTGCTGAAACTCGTTACAACCTTCGCGGTGATGTCGGAGAGAAAGGCGCACACTTTGTCACTTTCGACGATATTTCCAGTATCTTCATCTTCGACTCTTCCCGGGCAAATGTTTCGCACACCGTCTAACCGATCTCTCGATGCAATTTATATTGCAATAACATATAAAATCGCATATGTGAATAAATTTACATTTTCATTGTGATCGATAATAATAACTGGACAAAAGTGTTTTGCGTATTTTGCATCATTTCACAAAGAGAACCTTTCGAATTAAAAGAATGGGAATTCGCTTGATAAAACACAACGATCATCTCTCATCGACGTTCCTTTCACTTACAATTAATTTACACACTTGTTTAATATAATGTAAAAGCATATCTAAGACTATAGTAAAACATTTTTCCAAATAGACTTCAGTCATCCACACAAAGCCGCGAGGGTAGAGTCACGTGAGAGACGAACCCCGAGATGAATCACCAAAAACAATTGCAACCCGCCTTGCACTAAGTTACAACAGCATCGATCCTTTCTTTCTGTTTAATTGCAATCCTATAATTTATAGATGTTAAATGCACCGCGCACTAAATATTGAATTTTGAAAACTGCATAGATATATACGTTCCAGAAAAATTAACACTCGAGCAACGGCATCTCCCTCTAAATTCGCTTCTAACCCTCACTAAAAAAAAAAAAAATTATCTTTTACACACAAAAAGAAAGAAAAACATGCGACCCTCCCGACCTCGTTGCTAATGATGCGCGATGATTAATTCTGGGACACCGGATACACATCGCACAGACTCGAAGCGAGCATGATGAACGCCGAAACTGCACTATGGGGGACGTTCACCCCGGCGCGTGCCCTCGGTCAAGGGGGGGTCGGTGCCGCGCGCGCGAGGGGAAGCATCGTGGAGGGGAGCACAGTGGTTCGTCACAGTGCTAACGTAACTTATTGCTTATTTCGCGGGGGGTGGAGGGGTGGAGGGGAGGCGGGGGGGAAGGGGAGATACGTGCACGAGACACCACGTCGCACGATGGACGAGGGGATGATGGGAGCAGCTGACATTGGGGGGTTCCATTGTGCCCGTAGATATTCGCATAATCGAGAAATCCACCCTCCTTCATCCGCCACCCCCTCCCTCCCCCCCCCCCCTCATTTCACGGCGGCGGCCCTCCCTCTCGCCGCTTACGCGCTTTTCACGCCGGCGAGCATATGGGATGCTGCAACCAGCGTACGATACGGTGATCCTGATTGATAGTTTCCACAGGATCGAGGCTTTCCACTTCGACGCTCTGTTCCATTAACGGCGCTTTTTCTCATGTCGGTCATTGAACCCGACTATCCAGCGCGATGACACCTCGTGCCAGCGGATCTCTCCGTCCCCCTTTCAAATTTTAATAACTTTATGGTTAACATCAATTAACGTTTAACTTTATTTATCCGAACTGCGCTTGGTTTGTTTACGAAGAACTTTATGGACGAGCAATCAAAGAGAGAGGAATTAAAATGCAAAATCAATTGAATTATTATTGATATTTAGTGATTGCTTTGCTATCTGTAATAAATTTTTATTAACAAACGCTAAACAAATAACTCAAATAGAAATGTATGCCGTTTTTCTAGCCACTTATCTAGTTAATATTATTATTTTCTCATTAGTTGTAACAATGCTGTGTAGGAAATGGACAAGAACTTGATAACTCAGTTATTATCTAGCTTAATAGATTGATCTTTAGTTTGCTTATTAATCAATTGAATAGTCCATTTATTGTCGTGTTTTTGTTTAATTTTGTGCGCGGTAACTGCAGGCAAAGTATCTTGTAGTTGGAAATTTTATTATTCAATTAGACAGAGTATAACAGTATTCAGTAAATACTGAAAAGGAAAATGCATAAAAATGTAGAAAAATGTAACGTAAAATAAATAAATGCTATTTTTTTTTTAAAGAAGACAGTGTCTTAAAAAATAAACTAAATTAAGTTAATTAACATTGAGTATACTTGCAACTAATGTCAAAACACAAATTAAAAGACTCAGAAAGAAAAAGTTTAAAAGAAAGTTTTACACGGTACGCTTTTTTAAATAAATGTTTTTTAGATTTTCTTTATGAAAGCTCCTGTCAATCTTTTAGAACCATAACGTCAGGGTTTTTTCTCTTTTTGATGCCGCGCAAAAGATGAGGGGAACAGAAAGTCGTTTCGTTACTTTCTCCGAGGGTTTCGCTCGTTTTAAAAAACGCGTGTCCGCGGAGGGTGAGCCCGTAGTTATACTGCAGTTGCTCTACTACTCCCCTTTCCCTCACTGTGCCCCAAAGACTAATTCATATCCATCGCGAAGGAACTGTCGGAGGAGCGGAGAGAAGGACGAGGCAAGAGAAGAAAGGGCGGGGGGGGGGGAAGAGGAGGCAGGAGTGCTTGGTCTTCGCGACACAATGGGGGCATTCCCTCAAAGGGCTGGAACCTCGTCGGACGAAGCTGTGGGTCAGGGTTACCTTCACGAGAAAGAGAGAGGGGCGGAAGGGGGTTTAAACGCACAACCCTTGCGAACACAAGGGGGACACCCTCGCGGAGAAGAGAGAGAGAGAGAGAGAGAGAGAGAGAGAGAGAGAGAGAGAGAAAGAGAGAGAGAGAGAGAGAGAGGAATTTAATAGAAGGATATTTAAATGTCCCCGTCACACACGTGACATCTGCGCGACGTGTAGGGCGATGCCCCATTATTGACAGGAAAAAATAATTTCTCGGACGAAGAGAAGGGACGAAGGATATGTAATCCGATAACGAAGAGCGTGGAGTTACCGGTTCGAGACAGATCGATGGCGTGCGCGAAATGAGAACGAAGCGCCGAATTATTCATCATTTTCCGAAAATAATTACGTAACGTATATTTATATATCCAAAATTATTCGGATTTTGCATGTCAGAGAATTACTTTGTAACTCAATCATGTCGGTAATTCCGGGATGTTTACTGTCGCCGTTCTGCACAGGTTAATCGAAAGTTAAAATAAAAATTTTAATTTCAGATGCGAGATTAATTTTCGTAACAGGATGTTTAATTGCAGGCGGGAAAACGATTTAATTTGGCCAAGATGATTTAATCGTTCGACGAAAATCGGTCGGTAATAACCTCTTCGAAGTTTCCGAAGTGGAGTCAAAAGACAAGGGACGCGAAAGGGCAGGAGGGTGTGTAATCGGGCGTGGCGGTATGAAGCTAATTATAAGCGCTATAAAGTCGCGAGGGTAAGAATGACGCCGACACGATCGAGATATATCGATCTGTTCTTCCCTCGAGGTCTTCTCTCTCTCTCTCCCCCTCTCTCTCTCCCTCTCTAACTTTCACACAACTTTCCAATAATTTTATCAAGATTAATAAAAGATATACATAATAATAGCCATTTATAAATATATAAGAGAATATAAAATTAAGATAGGATTTACTTCCTATTTATACATAAACCAGCGTTAAAAATTCTTCAAACATTACATCTTATTTCGTCGGTATTTTTAAGGGAGCATTAAACTATCTTTTATACACTTCTCGATCCCTGTACAAGGTAAAGGAATCTGTACATGCGACAGATTCTTACCGTATTATAAAAGCGCGGTTTGATCGATTGAAAATCGGACAAGCAGAATTTATAGAACTACTTCTCTATTTTGAAACACTAAAATTGTAAGTCAATCAATAAATTAATTGTAGTCAATAAATAAATCACGGGATTATTATTACTGTTGTTGTACACGCGAGAGAAACGTCTGTCACCTTTACACACACACACACACACACACACACACACACACACACACACACACACGCATTCTCTCTCTCTTTCTCTTACCGTGACAACGTTTCGTCTTTTCCGTTTTCGGGGTCATTGCGGAAGCGACGAACCCTCCGGCCTGCCGTTCATGGATGATGACCTGAATGGCACAGGAGTCCTGCGGCTTGGCTCGTCCTCGTGACGTAATCGAGCACGTGTACGCCGCGGCAGCCCCGCTCAGGTGGGGTTGTAAACGTCACGGTTATACGCCAATCCTCCCCTGGAAGGTAAGCACGCCTTCACCATCGATCCTGGCGAACCCTCTTCCATTCATGAGAGAGAGGCCCCGGTACCAGGCCGGCGAACCGCATAGCTCTACCTGGTATCTGGAACAGACCAACGCTCTTGGCGCGCTCGCGCTAATGGAGACACAGCGGGAAGGTGTTGGGTAGCGGGGGAGGAACGGAGGGAGAGAGGGAAGAAAAGGGTGGCGCGGTCGCCCACGACGGCTCCGTGTGAGCCTAGGTCAGCGACGATGTCCTTCGTAATGGCCGGGAATTCATTTAACGCCACGTCAGCATCGCGAACACGCCTCTCTCTTTCTTTGTCTGAATTTTAGTACCAACTACCCGGTTCAATTCTCAGCCCTTGAACCTTCATTTCTCAGCTCGCAGCTTTGAACCGTCAATCCTAACGAAACGTAAAACGCGCAATCTTCTTATAAGATATGTAACGACCGTAGGAAATTGTCGGGGCGAAGAAAAGGGTTGTCCGCAAGGACTGAATCTCCCTCGTTATAGGAAAGTTTTTCAATCACAGTAATGGATTGTGGACGGAGAAGTCTCGTTGCGCACATCTCCGTTCCTGTCAATGGCGCAGAAACAATAACAGCGAATGAAATAACAAACAGCGTCTCCCTTTGTATGTAATCTCTTCATATTTTTATATGTGTTTTCTGTGATCTCTTTATATTTATTACTTTTATTCCGTTAATCAAGCTTGATACATTTAAATGTAAAAATAAGGAAATTAAAAACGAGCTAATTAAAAAATAAAACTAGACTTGTTTTTAAATAAGCACAAGCAATAATAATGAAGTTTGTGTTATTTTTAATAAATGTTCCATTTTCTAAAAATATCTTCTAATCCTTCAAGCCTTCTCAGATTCGTGTTAATTAAAAAAGAAATTTATCTTGTTACGGAGCTCGCACAGAGATTCCTGCTCTTTCGTTCTCTATTGATTATATTCTCGCTTAAAAAAAAAAAAAAGAAGAGGTTTCCTTCAGATGCGCTCGGGCAACGTTGCAGCGACGGTGGGCGAGATGGAGGGAATGTCGCGTCAACCTTTCACGACGGCGTTCGCGACGTGCGAAACGCTATAAATAGGAATCCGCCTGCGACAGAGAGAAAGCGAGCGCACGATCGAGCGCGTCAGCTGATCACATATTGACAGTTCGATAAGTTGCCGCACGGGAAACATCGTTCAACCGTCGAAACTGTGTTCTCCTCGTGCAATTAGTCGCGCCTCCGACGAGGACGACGGCATTCTGAGGATCGATTAAACCGCCAGTCGATAGTGTCGCCGGCGGAAATAAGGCGAGTGTCTCGGAGTGAAAATGTCTCTCCCCGAGAAATTTTATCTTTTATTTTAATACATCTTCCTCACTTTATACTCTTTGCACATTAATTATTTCAGTTGACCCATTCAGTTGCGAGTGGGAAAATCAGTAAAAAATTTAAAGAGTATAAACTCTTAAAAGTTAAGGTAAATATAAAGTCATAAAGAATGGAGATTTGTTAAATTTGTTTACTTATTTTCAACTGACTTGTAAAATTTTAATAGTACGAAATTAATGAGCGATTCATTATTTACAAACTCAACATTTAGAATTTGAACTTATGCTATAAAAAAGATCCGCTCGCATTTTAAGAATCAGAATTTTGAAGAAAGCCCTTCTTCAATAAAATATAAATATTTAAAACTAAAACTGGTAACAATTTCATTACATAGTCCAATACACAAATTACATTAAAATATTTACATGGCGCATTTGAAATAATTGTTACAACAAATTACGTAAACTAGTCAGAGATTTGAGGATATTATTTCCAGTAGAATAGGTCTGACGGTTATTCTCTTACAACAAACGGGGGGATATTCCTGCGCGTTCGATATTGATTTATATTGAAACTATACATAGATTGTAGATCACCGAAAGAAAGAGAGAGAGAGAGAGAGAGAGAGAGAGAGAGAGAGAGAGAGAAAGGCGCTCGTCGAATTCCGGAGAGGCACGGAGGTGGAAGTTTGAGGGATCGACCCGGGCGCGATCGTGATCGGCGACCGATTTCGAGGCACCGGCTCGCCGCGGAGTCAGTTTCGTGACAGAAAATTACGAAAATGGTAATTAGGCACGAGGCAACAGCAGCGGCGACGTGCCGGCTACGGCTTATTCATACTTCGTAGCCATGGCGATCCTGCACTACTGATAAAACAACAGTACACACCATAATGTACTTACGCGGAATAGGGGAACACCTTGCGTACCGGGTGTCACGAAAATCAACGCGGGAGATGAACCGAGAGCCTTTTCGCCAAACACTCGGGGTAAAGAACGAACGACGCGCTCAAACATCAAACTCGTCGTCTCGGCTGGCGGTAGAAGAATTCTAATCTTAGAGTGTACACAAGTGTTTGTTTCAAAAATAAGTTTTATTATTTAACATTTCTTGAAAGGGTTACTGCAATACTGTTACTGCATCCCCGAGAGTTCGCGGCTTGATTGTCCTATCATTACAACACGATCACGTGTAAGAGCGCCTGTTCCTTTCATCGGATGAATTAATTTCACGGATAGCAACAGTTTCAGTTTTCCAAACGACATATGGCGATTTGATGATGAGAGGCGCTTTTTACCCAACGTACGCGGGCCATATGCCGGCTCCTCGTCAATCCGGTCTAATTAAAAATTTAACGAATCGGGGGATGTCCTCAGAGAGAGAAAAGCAACAATGCACGTTTCTCCAAGGAGGCAAAAGGCCCCTGCGGACGGTTATTGTAAAACGGCCGGCTCGGGGAGGTAACGATGAAGAAAATGACGTCCACGTGCATGCGTGTGGCACATAGTGATAAGGAACGATAGCGGGCCAGCCACCCGGTAGATATCGCGGTCGAAAGTCTGGTCGGAACGAGTGGAAGATTGTTCGATTGATAGAAATCTCGAGTTACGAAATTGTACGGCTGTGTATTATCAATCCGTCGTCAAAACATTCGTCAAAATATAAATACGAGGAAAGGAAAACTAACAAATACGGAAAGTTAAAATAATGTACCAGTAAAAAAATTAATAAAAAGGTTTAAAAACTTTTAACTATTTAAGCGATTAACTTTCACGATTAAAAAAATCAATAAATTTTTTAAATTAAAAAAAGTTTCCAAGTGCGAAGTTCCGAAGATCGAAATAAAGGAAAGTTTAGCTGTAATACAATAAAACGTAAAATTGTGAATATAAATAAGAGAGATTTCAAACGCCGAAGAAATCCAATCCCGTTTCCCGATTAATGATCAATCACGGCACTGATTAATGGGCTATCACCGTTGATAAAGTATAAGTACTTTGCTAGGGGGAGGGAAGACGGAAGAAAGTACCCCGCTGTCATCACGACCATTTATGCGATCGGGATTCACATGCAGGAGGCTCGCGGGGTTGAAAAGGAAAAACCACGCCGAACGATCACGAGGAGGTGTTTACTTGAGGGAGGGCACTGAACAAGAAATATACATATTAAAAACGAAATCCGCGAGTGAAAAACAACAACGAGACACTTCGAGGCTTCCGGTGGAAAGAGCGAGGTGCGTTCGGATGCGGGACAAAAGAAGAAAAAGGTCAATCGAGGATAAGTCGACGGGAGAAGATATCGCGATCGGTAAAACCGGCGCAAGGGGGCGGCGATCGATTGGTGATTGAGGCGCTCGAAAGCGGGACGATCGGAGAGCGGGTTAATCAATTAGAGACTGGACGGCGGACCGGAGGGGGCTGAGGCGCGAAACGCGCGACTGCGAGAAGGGACCTTTACGGGATTGGGATCGGGCGCGCGAGACAACTGACGTTTACCTGGGCGGCCTTCGTCGCTTCCTCTTCCCTCGTCGTTCCCGCGCGGCTTGCGCTCCTCTCCGCAAAAAGAGAGACTGCTCTTCGGGCGAGCCCCGGGGTCGCAAGGGATCCATCCCATCCGGGCGGATCGGGATCGGGATCGGGTCCTATCCTATTCCGCGGGACAACGACGGCGTGGGAGCGCAGCGCGCCGCTGCGCTACCGCGGAGAGGAGGTCGACGACGTCCGTCGTCGTCGCCGCCTGTGAGAGCGGGCGTCGGCGGCGGCGGCGAGAGAAGAGAAGAGAAGAAGAAGAAGTAGGAGGAAGTAGGGGTCGGTCTCCCTCGGCCGGCCGCCGTTTTCGCCGCGAACGAACGGCGGCGGCAGGACGGTGTTGTTGGTTTGATGGTCGCGGGACCACTGCGCCCTCTCCGTCTTCGCCCGCCTAGCCCTGCCCCTCGGTATCAACCCCCGGTGCCCGCCGCCGCCGCCGCCGCCACCGCCACCCACCCCTCCCCGCTCTCTCCCCCCCCGGATAGTCCCGGGGATCCCCGGGCTCCTCTCCGCGTCCTCCCACCCTCCTCCCCCGGTCGTCGGCCACCCTGTTCCCCACTCGGCCGCTCCTGCTTTCCACCCCTGCGCGCGCGACGTGTGAACACGTACACCCCCCCCTCCCCCCACCGATTCCGCCGGAGCCCACCGTCGGGCCTCCGGAGGACGAGAGCGCGCGCGCCCCCCACCGTCGGCGGGACGGGCGGAAGAGGGCGGCGAGCCTCCTGGCACGACAACCACCCCCGAAAAGTGCGGCCGGAGCTCCTCTCGACGTGCCCGCCACTCCTGGCGCGCATTTTCCACCCTCCGACGGAATGGACGGAGTTGACTGCCGACTTTAGAAGCCGGGGGGAAAGAAAGGGGCGAACGGAGAGCGATAGGGGGATGAGAGTGTGATTCTCCAAGGCGCAAGCGTTACCCAGAAAATCAAGGCATCGTCGCCGACGTCGTCTTCGTCGTCGTCGTCGTCGTCGTCGTCGTCGTCGTCATCGAGGTGCTCTCTCCGAGAGCGCCGGCCGCTCGTCTGGTCTCGCCTGGTCGGGAGGGGAGTTGGAAGAGGAGGGGAGGGAGGGATGGGAGCGGTGAGGAAACCGAAATGGGGGCGGCGGGAGGAACGTACGCCGTAGGGTCAGGTTGCCCCGTCTTCGTTCAAGGGCGTACGACCTCCCCCTTCCACGAACAACCTTCAACAGAGGAGAGATCCAGGTTCCTTCCTCCCTTCCTAAATTCTTCGCGCCCCTTGTCCTCCTCCCTCTGTCCTCTCCCGCAGTTCTCTTCAATCCTTCGCCTCATCCCTCATCCCTCATCCCTCCTCTCCCTTTTCCTCCTCTTCCTCCTCCTCCTCCTCTGAGGACGACTTCTCTCGCGGGTTCGCCGTCGGTGGGGTAACGTGTTTCTCTCTGCGCTTCGCGATCTCTCCCGCTTTGTCTTTCCCGCGGCGACGCGCTCCTTCCCTCCTACCATCCCCCTCGCGTAACCCGGAAAACGAGATCCTACACGAGCGGGGTTTTTTCCTTCTCTTCGTCCATCCTTCAAACTCCGCGCGCGTGTGAGTGCCTGCCGCCTACGGTCACGAGGTCTCCTTCCGGAAGAATCGTTCGAGTAAAGGCGTGGGGTGAAAGGGGGATAAGATAGAATTTCGAATAACAGCATTAAGGCGATGAATGAACGATTATGAGGTGATTTTCTAATTAAACACATCGTTACTTGATGAGAGATTACTTGAGAGTACGTAACAAGAATCGATTTAAGAAATTTGAACTGAGAACACATGTCGTACAATACCATAGAGCAAAACGGTATAAATAAAACTATTACAATAAGTAATTAACAACGCGTTTAAAAATTCAAAAATGACGTTGGGAGCAGCGGCGCGATACTCCGTGCGCAAAATAACGTATAACGTATAATAAAAATTACAAAAATCTTTGTTCCGCTGATTTATCAGATTTTATTTAGGTCTTTGTCTCTCGTTGTTGTCTCAGGTGTTTACTTAAACCGATACATCAAGAGGAGAACTGCCAAGACAAAGAAATGACTTTCCCTCGAAGAAGATTTTATGTCGAGAGGATCGACAACGTTTCTACAATAACTTGTTATAATTCGCGCTTTATTGGCCTGTTAAAGCCATCGGTAAAATTTTAAAAATTCGTAAGTCGAATTCAATTTTCAAATTTCACATTTATACGCTCAATAGTTTGTGACGTCATACTGTTTCCCGATAGCGACTATTTTATATGTAGTGGCGTCATTATTTTCGTCACGTTACGCTATTAATTTAAGTACACTTTTTGAATTTGATTTTACAAAGCGTGCCCGACCAATATCGTTGATTACTTCGAACTACTTCGATCTCGGCAGTCTCTGATAATCATCTCCACTCACCTTTCCCAATTTCCTCGGGGTCCCCCGAGTTAGTAAGTTTCTTTCCTACTGGGGGAAAAGTGGAAAGTTCCACCAACTGGCAACTTTATCCGGCGAGATTATAAACCCCGCCATGTCGCGGCGCAAAATATTCTGCGACTTTTCCACCGGATTATTTCCCGTAAATTCCTTCATAAATAACTCTGCCGGAGCATTTTTTGCATCGTATACGCGGAAAAAAGAAAAAATCAATATCCATAGATATTTGCGATAAACAAAAAAAAAAGAATAATAACAAGAGAACATAATGGACCGATATGAAAACACAATTAATAAAAGATAAGCGTTATTCAATCGTAGCTGAATTTTACTGTTGATATTATTTGTGTAATTTTAGGCATATTTTCAAATTCACTAAACTGCGCGCCGATTTTCAATCTTGAAATACAATTTTAAAAAGCAAATAGTAATATCAAACTGTTAAATTGATAAGCAATTTAATAATAATAATAATTATAACAAGTGTCTATTATGGTAATAATGACAAAACTCCTTCAAACTGTAAAAAACTTATTACAAAAAATATAAATCGTCACGATTTTCAGTCATCACGTTAAAAAAATCAAAACACAATTAAATTAATGCATACAACGCGGCATTAATATTTCATTTGATAATGTTTGACATTAATATGCACCGTAAATTGAATAAAAAGAGAAAGAAGACGTGATATTGTTACCGACAATAAAAGTACGGGTGATTCTCAATTTTATCGCAGAAATTGGTTTTCCTTCTAAAGGAAGCGATAAAAAATAAATGTTCTCAGATTCTCTTTAACCAGAAGATCCTTATAAACCCTCTAAATTTTTTTTATTACATTAGATTTGGACAATTCAAAATTTTTTCATCAGTACAAAACTGATTTTATCTAAGACGCAAGAATGTGCGAATGACGCAATACAAAAAAACTTTTAACAATAATTGTACCTTGCATAGTTAAAAAATTGATATATTTTTTATTCAGTACATGACCGAAGCTCTCGTCTACATCCCGGAACCGTCGTTATAAAAATACGAGAATAGTGAGACTTCGAAGAGAAATTTCGCATTTTTATACCTTTTGTATAATAATTACTGTTTGCAATAAATTTTGAAAGAAATCGACTCTGATCATATAAGAGGAAGATGTTTAATAAATATTTCTTTAATCCGTTGTACCTTTGACCATGTTATTTCATAAAACTTCCGTTGTACCTTTGACCATGTTATTTCATAAAACTATCTATATTTTATATTTGCAAAAATAAAAATATATAGTTTGCAGTTTGACTACAAAGAGTGCTTTACAAAAAGCATTGTACTGTTATAAAAAATTTATTGTTTGCGTGTATGTAAAGTATACAGTTTCAAAAACTTTCTTATCTCACAAAATAATGCATGTATTATATATGTTCTTATATATAAATTGTTTATATTATGAAGTAATTATCTAAAAAATTTTTTTTCTAAATTTAACACTGTCAATCTTAATTTATTTATAAAATTAACAATTAAAAAAAAACAACTGTTGTACTTTTGACCAGATGTTGTACCTTAAAAAAGATAAGGTAAAAATAAAATAAAGGTAAAGATCAAGATAATATTAAAAAAAATGTTAAAGAAATTTTTTGTAAAATTGAATTTATAATATGGAATGTTCTCCTTACATTTATTTTATTTAAGTTAATTTTTATATATAATGTAATACAAAACTTCATATCTAACATAAAAAGATAATAAATTAGAAATATGATACATAAAAATATCTTAATATTCTTTTTATAAGTTTATTTTATAAACATATTTTACCTGTACCATATATATTAGTTAAAAATACATCACGATTGATATAAAATTCTATTTTTTATGTTAAAAAAGTACATACAAAATATATATATAAATTTTAAAAAATTTGCAACAATATTAATACTTAAATAAATTGTTTTTATATTTTTAGACATTGAAGTAAAATTTGCACAATAAAAAAAATGTCAAAATTGAGAATCAAAGATACTCTATCTTGATCTATCGTGATGAGATATTTGAATCAGGTGCCAGTTTAGAAAATTAAGTTTCTAGAAGAATTTTCCTAAAGCGTTTTCGGAAGATAATATTATAACTTTTTAATTCAAAGCAATCGTGCAGTGTGAGATCAGCTTTAGAGCTTTCAAGCTGATAAGTGTCACGGGCTAATAAACGTATCGTCCTGTGACGCACTTTATCCTGTCGATATGAGATGAGCCGCGATCAGCAGGATTATCTTGATCTCGTCGTGAGGAGATGTCCCAGGACAACTCTAGAAAATCGAATCCTTGGTCGTAGAACGACCTCGGGGACGGTAAAAGTTCTCGGACGACGAGGACGAGGTCGGCCTAATAGCCACCTGCTGTTAGACGACCGAAATCCCCGTGGAGAGCCGACGGGATTTGCGAGTTTGGAGGGAGGAAGAAAGCAACAACGCTCGGTCAACGAAAGTGGAAACGTCCGTACGTGATGAACAATTTATCGATCAAAAGACACATTCTATTGGGATGCTTCTTCAGAAAGAAGATAACCCAAAAATCTAAAAGCAAAAGAAAGAAATTAGAAACTTAAGAAAAATTTGCGAAATGCCAGAAATTGTTGATAAATTTGCAAGCTAAAATTTTTTAAAATCGTATCCAGGTATTGTAATAAAATTTTAAAATTTGCGCACGCGCGTGTGTGTGTGTGTGTGACAAAAGTAAAAATATAAATATAATATAAGTAAAAGAACAGATCAACGCTATTAAATTTATATAAATATTGTATTGAGTCACAAATAAGTTTCACTTTACTTAACAAAACTAAATTTTTATACTTTAAAAAAACGTTACCATAAATTTCAATCTGTTATACATTCTTTTTTGGAAATTTATTTATGACTCTCAACCCAATACAAATACGCGATTATTATTTAAGTCTCTATAAATAAAATGCGGAGCTTTCAATGTGAGCGCATTCAACATTATGTGTTTGATAAATGTATCCAGCGTAAAAAGTTCTATGGATGTTTTGTGGACGTTCTTTGAACGCTCGCGGGCCCATGAAAAGTCCATGGAACATCCCGTGTTATCTAACACATACATTTCGCGCGTTCAATTGACAAAATTGCTATAAATAATAATGCGCACAGGTGACGCAGCTGTATGCAAATCCAACTTTGCGAGCGGAGTCGAAAATACCGCGCGGGCGACGAAAGGAAACCGCCGCGTTTCCCAATCCGCGACTGAAAAATAGGTCTGGGGCATGTCGTGTAATAACCAGCCCGCGGATTGAATCGAAACTGTTGTCGATGGCATAAAAGCGGCGGCGGCGGCGGCGGCGGTGTGGTTGGTCGCGGCGACAAAGGGAAGTTCCCGTGACGGTTGGCGAATTTCCAGCGCTGGCTCGCGCCGAGAGCGCCGGGCAAAATCAAAGGGATTATTTTTTATGTCTGGATTAAATTGCCGGAGGCTGTTGTCGGCCACTCTCTCTCCCTCTCTCTCTCTCTCTCTCTCTCTCTCTCTCTCTCTCTCTCGTTCTTTCTCTCTTTCTCGCTCGCTCGCAGAACGTGTGACGGTCGTCCACGTCCCGGGAGAGGGAATTGGTCCAGGCTTTTCGGCCAATCCCGGACCTCCCTGATCGTCCCTCCCTTCGTTTTCGCGGCGCCGACAGCCGGATTTTTATAGCTCGCGGCCTACCATGGGATTATTTATATTACTGTATAATCGAATCTCGACGAAGTCCCCGATCGTCGCGTCGGATCGGCTCGCTCGGGAAGCATCGACTTCCTATTAAGCCCGCTCCGTCGGGGGACCCGTTTGACCTATTTCCGACGATTTAAATTGACGATCTCGTCGAGCATTTTTCGAGCTTATCGGTCTGTCAGCTCTGTCAGGGGACTAGGGCTCCTCGCGTAGGAGTACTGAATCCAAATGACAACGGACGCATGAAAACCTTTCAGAACCGGTTTAATTTTCAACGCTGCATGATATGCGTTGCATAAAAATGATTTCGTTTTTCGCGCAACATGGACGAAACGAATGAAACAGCAAACGGACGGACGTCCATTTATGCGTTATTTTATATTCGCTTCTGCTTTCACGGCGCGCAAAAAGCAACTGTTATTTTTATTACCGTTACCGTGCAATATTGTTTTTATTTAAATGTATTAATTTGCTGTTGAAATTCGAGCCCGAATTCGAATTTACGTTACGTTTTTCCTAATGGCTCATTGACCGAGGAGATCAAAATCGTGGGCGAGACGAGGGAAAAAAAGGCGCCCGAGGAACGAGAAGCTCGTTAATTTTTCCGCCGTACAACCCCCACCCCTCGCTCGACTCGATGACGTTTCGGCCGAGTTTCGGGGCCCGCAACACGTGCGCGCGTAGCCGCAATCTTTCGAGTCTTCCAAGGGGTGGTTGAATGAAGCCGAGGACTCGCATCTCTCTCTCTCTCTCTCTCTCTCTCTTGATAGTGGCGTGTAGCGTGGCGTGGCGTAGCGTGGCATAACGTGGCGTGGCGTGGCGTGGCGTGGCGTAGCACGCCACGGGTCGATAGAATTCAGGCCACGGCCTCCGGAGCTGTAGCTGCTCCCTCGGTGGAAAAGAGAAAGAGCGAGAGGGGAAGAGGGAGGGAGAGAGAGAGAGGGGGGGGTTCTGTGTGGCTGGAAGGTAAAGAGGGTGGAGGTATCGGATGCAAGTAAGAACCGAAAGGTGCAGAAAGTGAGCGACGCTCGCCGAGGAAGAGAATACACCCTCGCGAGCTGCAGGTGCAGCGAAAGGGGAAAGGGCGGAGGGGAGGAAACGTACTCTCCGAGAGGGGAACAAAACCCGGAGGTTCCTTCCGAGGTACATCGTTGAAACGAAAAAGAGAGTGACAGAAAGACAAGGCGAAAGGGGGGGGAGGGGGCTGAGAGAGGGGCAAAGGGGCGAGAGGCTAAGGATGCGTGGGCGGGGGATTGCGCGACGGGAGAAAAAGAGAGCATCGGTATTTCGCTGTACGGATACGGCCGAATGACGGGCGGGAGGGAGGGGAGGGCGAAAAAAGTGAAGTAGATACCGGGGGAGCGGGACGGGGAGAGAGAATGGGGGTGGCCGGGCGGTTAGGCGGCGGGAAGGGTTGCGAAGGGGTAAAAGCGGAAGGAGCCCGGAGGGGCGCGGAGTGGAAGGGGGAGCGAGGGATGCTGGGGTCGCTAGGCAACCCCCGTGAAGCGATAGAGGTGCACCCTCCGGTACACCCTTATTGCCTTTCCAATTTTGGTGGTTCCCATGCATTCCCCCTTCATCCCACTCGTCCGCGTCCCCCCCCCCCTCCCTCCCGTTCCTCATCCCTTCATCCTCTATCGACCGATACCGACTGTCAAGGCTGCATTCGGGGCCCGACATTCGGCCGGAATCGATAAAAGTCCATCGGGCGATTTGCTTTTTTTTCTGATTAACCTTCTCGCGCGCGCCGGGGGGATGGTATAGCGGAGAGTGGTAGCTGCGCGAGGGTGAATGCGCTCGTTGCGCGTAAGCGAGGGAGCGAAGGAGGCTGCTACAATTCGAGGGGGATGATCGAGATCGCGAGATAGATTCTTTCGTAGTCCTAACTTTTGAACGTTGTGGTAACTGTCACGCGATTCGCAATTAAAACAGAAATATTATCGGGAAACACCAATAATAAAGTTTTTAAATAGTAATCCATTGGAAATTTTTTTTGTGCAAATGGACGCAATACCATTACAACGGAATTAAATATGTAAACTTCAGTTTACGTAAAATAAATATAAAATAAATACATATAAAAGTGCAAGAAATATAAATGTTGTATTCGAGGGAAAACGTTATGATATATGAAGTTCTCTTTCTCTCTTTTTCTCTTTCTCTCTCTCTCTCTCTTTTTTTTCCACTCGTACACACATTTCGAGATCACTCGTTCGGTTTGGTCCCGTCTCGTTTGCGTTGCGATCGATGTTCGATCGCCGGGGCTCTCGCCCTCTCGGCACGGAAGACCGGGGCACGCGCGACGGCGCGGCGGGTTGGCGGGCAACCGAAGGGTGGCGTGCAACCTCCGGGTGTGTTGTTCCGAGGGTGAAAATCCGCCCCGAGACTGCACGGCGTCACACTGTCTAGTTCCATCGGGACGGCGACCGCCCCCGATTGGTCCAGGGGGGAGATAAAATTCGGGATCAGCTGGGACTCGCCGGAGGCCGGCAACCCCGTGCGCGTCCCTAACGGACAAACGGACGGACGAATGGACGGATGAAGAGAGAAAGAGGAGCCGGTGTCGTTGCCTCTATCGCCTCTATCTAGAGAGGCCAGAAACATTTCAAGAGGCAGACAGAGAAAGAGAGTCACGCTGCCGCGGTGTTACGTTAACCGCGCACTTCCCTTTCAGGGGGTGACTCTCTAAGGTTCTCTCGTTGCTCTCGAGATGCTCTGTCGGAATTCTCCGTGGGTTGACGAGGGACGTGATTACGTGGCACAATTGTGCGGACACATATTTTCTAATATCGTTAATTTACGTAGATATTTTTGCGTTCGTGCGCAATTACTCATATATTGCTTAAACATATCAAATCTCTCTCTTTCTCACCCTCGACCATGTCGATTGTGATTCTTCCACGTTTGCAAGATCCGCGCGTAAACACGAAAGTTGCATCGCATCAGCAATCGCGCTGCTGCGTAAGGGTTTTAATTCGCACTCCCTCGGAAAGCACGCAGCCCTCGCGCGGCTTTCACCTGCCTCTCATTTACCATTCCTCAGTTTCTCTCGCGCGAGCATGGCTGCTCCGGCGGCCCGTAAAAAGGAACGGAGGCACCGCGACGAGGATCCTCCCGTTATCCTGGCAGGATCCTCGTCCTTTTCATCGTAAGAGGATTTAATTAAATAACGAAAACCGAGGGGGGCGCGGAGGAAGAAGGTAAGCGGGAGCGGGAAAGAGGGAGAGAAAACGCGGGGGAGGAGTTCAACGAGGGAACGACAGAGAGGAGAACGGCGTGTGGGGAGGGGGACGAAGGGACGCGAGAGGAGGGAGAAACAGAGAAAGGGGACCAAGGGACGAGGGGATTGCGAATGTTGGACAAGCCCTTTTCCCATCCCCGTCCATCCATCGATCGATAATGCGATCCGCGCTACCCGAAGGGTGCACTGGACGAGTCGCAGAAATAAGGGCTGCTGCCGGTTTCCGGTCCAGCGTACCAACTTTGTCCTCCTTCGTCTATATTCTTCCCTTTCTCTCTCCTCCCCTCCCGGCACTCCGCTCTGGAGACGTTTCCGATGGCTCGGAATTCGGAGAATCCAATATCGATAATACCGCAACGTTGCCGATTCTATCGATCAAGTGATAATGCGAAAGTACAGTTTGCATTCTTACAAAATGTATTGTAAATGTCAACCGTGTCCTCTCGCCGTTTATTTATCGCGTATATATTTATATTCCATTTCGATATATTACATCACAAAATACAAATGCAAACCATTTTGCGGTATATTCGTTATATTTTTATATTTATCAATGCTATTCACGCAATGTTTTACATATTTATACAACTATTCATATAACTATTTAGTGTTATTGACTAATCAGGTTTTCCTACTTTCAGCTTCATTCATTTCTCATGCTTTGAATTTTGCAATCATCATATTTGTGACAATCACATATTTTATAAACGTCACCTTCTCTGTCTCTCTCTCTCTCCCATTCCCTCTTTACTCATTTGATTAATTCACCACTTCACTTTTATTATTTCGCGATATGCGCGCATGAGAAATCACGGCTTCTGTTTTGCTACTTCGATCGACCCTCGAACATATCGAGCAATATCGATACCATCACGAAGAGGCTACGCATATCTTTCGGTATCGATCGATCCCTCCCTAGCCACTCCCGCCGCTCCGGAGAGAAGATAGACTCGGAGGTGCCAGCATCCAACATCCACCGGCCGGCCGGCCGGTCGGTCGGGCATCAGCAAGGTTACTCACTTTCCCCGCACTGTGCATCGTGCGTGCGTACGTGCGTGTACTCGCCGTTCGCGTGAGTAACGCGCGCGTGAACACACGCACGCATGAGTGCACGCGCGTCTCCGCGCCCTAGAGAGGGAAGAGTAATGGATTGCCGCAAGCGGAAGAGAAAGAGAGCGGGCAGAGAGGGAGAGAAAGAGAGGGAGGAGGGGGAAGAGGGGATGGAAGTAGGGGAAGGGGAGAAATGCATTTATTTATATTTACGGGATCGTGGATGATGCCGCGAGAGCGTACGTTCGCTTCGAGATGCACAAAGAGCGCGCGCGTGGCCGGGGGATTAATTTCCAGTGGGGGATAAAAATGGCTACGACGGTCGTGTAAACATACGGCAAACGCAACTGGGAATGTAAAGTGTGTATAAAATATGTAGCGAGGGGGAAAAGAAGGCGCAAGGGCGTGCGAAGGGGGTGGCCGAGCGATGAAATATCGGTACACGTTAATGATGGAGTAAGCTCGTAGATGGGATACCTTATTATGTAAAAAGATCGAGAAACTCGACGACGTAGATATGCGCAGAATGTGCAGCGAAGGTAGGAGTGAAATGCGAGAAAGGATGACAAGTATAGCGTAAAAATGATGTAAATATTATAAGGTACAAGTATAATTAATGATGCGAGGGAAAGGGTAGAACCGTGTAAACAGACGTACTTAACGACATATGCTCGGTCCATAAGGGAAATTAAAAGGTAATTTATTAGATTGTAATATTCAGATAATATTCAATGAAGGAACAAACAGTTACGACGTATGATATTTTTATGAATAAAATATTAAAGACGAATAATATTGTATCAATTGTCATAAAATGTGTAAAACAAGTCGAAATAACGTCACGAATTAATTGAACTTAGACGTTAATTAAGGTTACGTAAAGGGAAACGTAAGGAGAGAAGGGGGAAAGAGCGAGATGAAGCGCTCCTCTTTCAAAGAAGAAGTCCTTTTAATCCCGGCCGGGATTTCCCGGAATAAAGCGCGCGATAGAAATAAAATACGTAAGAAACCATAATTAGTTAAAAGTAACGGGCCAGAGAGAGAGAGAGACGAGGAACGCGGGAGAGAAAAGGGATGTCAGACACCGACGGCGAGAGAGAGGGGGGGGGGGACGATGCCGGCGATAGTGGTGGTGGTGATGGTGGCGGCGGTGGCTGCGGGCTACAACGATGGTGGGGTGGCCAGCGATAACCGTAGAGGGGTGCGTGGATCGATGGAGCGGTGACGTCACGGGGCGCGGGATGCTGCGTCGCCATGGTGACCGCCAACGGACCCGGCCGTCCTCTCTTCGCGATAGTATATATCGCGACTACTATGTCCGAGTGCGAGGGATCAGCGGGCTTGAAATTTTATTAAATTTCATTTGCGCCGTTCGCCCTCTTTTCCTCTCCGCTCTTCCTTCCTCTTCCTCTTCTTCGCCCCTCCCCCGCTCTCGTGGAGACCTAACGGGGGTCCGCAGCATCTGACGAAGCGACGCACGGACGAAGAAGCCGGTGAAGAAATGACGAAGAGACCGCGATGAAATTCGTACCGGAGGGAAGAGATTTTGGTGAGATACGATGAAAAGGGAAATGAGAAGTGGGAAAGAAATTTGGGACTACAACAGGGGTAGACGCAATGACGAATGTCAATGAGAAGTGTGCGTGGCGAACAAAATAAGCGACGAGGGAATAAATAATGCAAACAGCGGATCGATATGTGTAGAGATTGGTTTATTTATTACAGTTCTAGAAGTCTTCTAGAAACATGTACGTGCCAAATAAAGAGGAAACGATAATAATAAGTTAAAGTAGTAGAGAGAACATAAGAAACACAAAAACGCAGAAAAATAAAAAATAATACAATATAATATATCATACTGGATTTGAAATACAAAGAAAGAGAAAAGCCAAATGTAATAAAGATAAAGATACAGAGAGTGAGTGAGAGAGAGAGAGAGAGAGAGAGAGAGAGAGAGAGAGAGAGAGAAAGAGGAGAAGGAGGAGGAGAGCTACATAAAGAAGGAAAAAGCAGATGGAAAAATGGACTATAGACGGATTTGCCAGGAGGAGATTAGTGATGGAAATGACTTTGGGGGAAAGGAAATATATATACAACAAAGAAATAAGAGAAATTTGTGACTGGAAAACAGACGGAGAGAAAAGCCGTAATGGAGGAGCGGATGATGAAAAAAGGCGTAAAGGAGCGTGTGTGCGGGTGAGAAAACACGGGAAATAAACGAGCGTGTAACGAGAAAATCCGCGATAAAAAAAAGGTGTTTGGGGAAAAATGTGCCGAGAGATAAGTAAAAGATGGAAAAATGCGTGACGAGAGAGAATTTGCGACGAGAAAATGCGCGCACAAAGAGAACACTTAAAACAGAAAGAAAGCAGGAAAAAAGAGAGAGAGAGAGAGAGAGAGAGAGAAAATGTGTAACGAGAAACTCGCGACACGAGACAATTCGCGCTGAGGAAAAAAATATGCAACTCAGAGGAAGCGCTCGCACACTGCGAGGAAAAAACCGCGGGAGAAAAAACACCCGGTGAAAATACGTGATTGGAAAATTCGCGCGTCGAATTTTCCGTCGAGGTTTCTCTCAATGAAGGGAGGGCGAGACGCGCGCGACAAAGGCGGATGACGAATTCGAGAAAAATCGCATCCGCGATTGCACGTAATTCAGGCGGCATATCGCACGAGGTAAACAGGGAGATGCCCTCGGGGGTTGTTGCCTTCTTTGGGCCAGTCGTTGCACCCCCTCTTTGCCACCCCCCCTCTCTCTCTCTCCCACCCCTTCCTCTTCCTCTCAGTGTTTTATGGCTCCGCGCTTGCTTTCTCTCGGAAAATCGAAGACTGGGCGTCGAGTTTTGCCAACCAAAATATTTTCCTCATTTCCATATTCATTTGATGCTGTTGAAACGTAATAATTGACGCAAGCGGTATACTTTTTCTTTGGCAAATTCATGTCATTAAAAACTCGCTTTCTTCAATTTCAATTATGTCGATTTCGTTCATTGATCTTCCAGCTTGTAATAATAAACAGTGAGAAAAAAGAGAATGTTTGATATTTGTGACCATAATTGAATGTTAAAACAATTATAATTATTTTTAATAACGTGATGTATTACATTAACTAAGAATTAAATCGCGATTCTTATAAGTTAAATATAGTTGGCATAAAAAATGTCTATAATTTATACAACCATTCCCCTTATCAGTGTAATATATTACATTGTTGTTACTAATATTATAGCAGTATTAACTATAAAAATGGATCTCTTATAACTATTTTAGGAAATGGAAAAGAAGAGCAAAAGAAGGTTTTATCTTTAAAATATAATTTAATGTCATTACAAATTAAATCACGTACATTTCGATTATAATTAGCCTTCTCAAATTTGACAGACACTGTGTGATATAAAATTACATTTTAAAGACACCTTTTTGGCTCGCTTTTGGCCGTGATCTTTCTTTTCTTAGCGTGTAACAAACTTGTCCTCCATTTATTATATTTATTTTAACATTCAATTATGTCATAAATACTTTTCAGTGCAAAACATGCATATTAAAAAAAATATATTTAGAATCTGTATGTGATGTGTCTGCGACTAAATATAACTGTATTCGATAATAAATTGGATATTAAAATTGAAAAATATATTTAATAATTGATACGAAAATTAAGCACCAAGAAATGGCACTCCCTTATATTTTTATATTATGTTTTAAATTATATTCATACTGATTTATAAGTAATATTATTTAGATTATATAACTAAATTTAATATGTGCCTGTAGACGTCTAATAAAGATTTATTCGTGAATGAACTTTATGTCCTCCTGTCTAAAATTATGCGTTAAACTGGATCTTCACGAAACTGGAATATGTCACGATCAATGGCGTTTTCGCGCTCCGATATACACCGTCCAATAATACATCCCAGGGATCTCTATTTGGCGGAGATTCGCCGTTCGCGCTAATATCTTGTCCGAAGGGGAGGCGCACTTGCGTGTCCTTGAAAGAACAAAAGTGAACTCGTCCTCCTGACTCGTGTATTCTCATCTCAGATTCAAAAATAACGTCTTCATCCGCAAGGAAAGCTGGAGGGGAAGGGAGGACTCGTCTGACACAGGGCGGCGAGGAACCTTATTAGCCTGTTCTTCAGGATTTCAATTCTACGTCTCCATTTTCCACGGCAGCGAGACTAGACGAGAGAAACGCGAAGTAACGACGAAGCTCATCCTTCGTTCTTCCTCTCCTACCCCCCCTCCCCCACCCCTCTACGCCGCCCTCTCTTCGTTAATCTTCTGGCAGGAAGCTTTTTTTCTCTACTCTTCGCGTTGTCCCTCCCTCGCGCAGCCCTCTCCCTCGCGTCGTTAAATTTACGAGGAAAATGACGAAGCGGATGCCCTCTTGTGTTTCCTCGACGCGAAAACTTTCAAAGGACCCGCAGGATGCTGCCGTCCATTGAAAGTTTCTCCTCTGTCTGTGCATCATTTCTCTTCCTCGTACGATAATAAAGGTCATTTTAATATTGTCTGACGATTTTTATATGTGGGAAGTACGAAAGCGGTTATTTGTGTCCAACCTATTAACGTACGAGGGAAACAACGTGTTTCGGAAATTTGTCTCTTGTTATGTTCTTCCATAAGAAGTTAAATGTTTGTGTCCGAAATAATTTGTTTCCTGCAGAAACAAAGAAGCAAAAAATTTAAAAAAAGAAGAGAATGCACCCTCGAAAATATTCTGTTGTTTAACGGTTTCCCACTTGATTCTAGACAATTCTTTTTTGATATACGGTCTCAAAAAGATGTTTTAAAATCTAAGGGAATATCATCTAATCATTAAAGAGATACTAGACTGTCGCGTAAGATTTCTTGCTCAGAGAAAAAATGCTTAGGGAAATTTCCCGCATAAGAGCAAAATTTTTTTTCTGTGTTCTGTAGAAAGAGAGTTTATTTATAGAAATTCGCACAACATCAATTTCATATTTCGCGTTTATTCCTATAGCTTTTCGGCTCGTATAAACCCCATGTAACTACATGAAAATTATCCCATGTATTATTCCGCGTTATTATCCGCGACATTTCATGTTTATTATTTAACATAAGCTTTCCCTCTCTCGCGTGGTAAAATCCCGCTCCACGCACGATCGAAAACGCTCTAACGAGAAGGGAATTTCTCATAGCAAAGAGAAAGAGAGAGAGAGAGAGAGAACGAACCCGTAAATCGTCGCGCGATTGATCGCGTAATTAACGCGTACAGCCGCGTTTTTCGCAGTTCCAGGATGACGAGGCCCGATCATCCGAGAGCTTTCCTATGGGAAAGTGAGCCCTGCGAATCGATCGACGGCGACTTGCGGCCGTGAACCGCCGTCATCAATTAAACCCGGAGACGTTGGAGAAGTGAAGTCCTCCCTCATTCTTCACCCTCACCGTCGTGTTGCTCAGGCAGCAATCCCGGCGTTACTTTAATTTGACCATTTCCGGGCGAGAACGGTAACTATCGCTGACTCGACGTCGACCCGTTGCGACGTAGCGCGATTCTCCTCCATTTTTCACGGGATCCTTCCGCGATACATCGCGGCAAAGTGGAAAAGGGACGAGGGCGGGACGGACGATCCTTATTCTCGCGCAGCGAGAAAAATCATGTCGCTGAAGTATATAAGCGGCATTATTGCCTGATTTATGTTTATTACGTCGTATGACGCGCTATTTTTGCGTCCTCAGGCGCAGAAGAAAGGATACATCGCTCTCGAGAATAATTCACTTTGGGATCAATCAGTCTTCGCTCGCCTTTATTGTTTCCTAGCTTTCTCCGGTGAGCACATTTTTATATAGTCGCATTTTTATTTTTGCAGCGGGAGACATCGAGGGCAATTTAATTTAATTCTAACTATTTTAATTAGCTCGCTCTCATTCAGCTCGTTTCATTTATTCCCCTCAGTTAAGGAGGTCGTAAAAATAAGGAATATTTTCAGAATAATTTTTGCTTACGAGAATATAAGACCTCCTACGTGCACACCGTGACGTAATGATAAGATCAAGTTCAATATATATTTAAAAATATATTATTTCATATTTAAAAATATGAAATAAATGCAATGCCCGTTTTATTTTCTGAAATTCGCATAATATTCACAATAATTGCAGAGTAATCGATACCTACTAGTTACTTTCGAATTTTAGAATAAGTTGCTACGAGGATTTCAAATACAGAGAAAGATGATCAATACCGGCATATGTGATTTTTAAAGTATTCTTTAAACAAAAATTAAAAATAAAACTTTGAAAAAATAAATGCAAAGTGCGTTCTTGCAACGTAACTAGAAATGAATACCTGAGAAATTGGATTCCAAAACTGGCATAGTAGGCTATATCTTCCTTTTCCTTCTTTTAATGAGCCATTTGTACAAAATTATTTACAAGTTAATGTAAATAACAATGTCTAGTAAGTAGTCTTTTACTTTGATGTAAAACATTTTTTGTCGATTGTACTAATATCTTATGTTATTTCGCAAGACACAATATGTAATATAATTATATTTAAAAGTCAGTTTAGATTAGATTTGGTTTTAATTAATTCGACATAGAAAAAAATGCATGTAAATTTTTATTAATTTAATTATCTAGGTAGATCATATTTTTATCAGTATAAATACTGTGCACGATTTAGTTTCAAGAGAAACAAGGGGAGACCGTGCCAATATTGGTAATTTTCCTCTAATTATAAGTAACTTCTTTCGCACAGAATCGATTCTTTGACAAGTAGTTCTCGAGCTCTGAAAATGTAATTGTTGAAATTATAAAAATAAAGTTTTTAATAAAATACAAGAAATTCAAACGTATTTGTTCTAGTATTTGTGCTACTCTCATCTTTCGAAATAATCACAGAGGATCCGAAACTACGCAGATCCGAGCCTACTTGCAGGACACTTAATCGCATCGTCAGTAATGATTTTTGCATCGCGGCGTGCACATGATGTGAGCGCACATGAGTTGCATCGCGGCATGAGTTCACGGCGACACCCAGCGTCGAGGCAGCGAGGGCGAGGGCTGAAAAGGGACGGAAGGGAAAGGAAGGGAAAGGGAGGGGAAAGGGAGAGAGCGGGAGATCCGGACGGGGGAATATTCTCCGGAACGGATACGATTGGGAAAACTGTCGATAGCGGACGCAGGCAGGCAGGCAGGCAGCCGCCGCGCGTCGCTCGCTCGCTCGCTCGCGAGATGATCCGTGGACCAAATTCGGGCCGCGGCAGCGGCGACGATGACGACGACGACGACGACGACGACGACAACGACGCCCCTGTGCATCAACGGCACGTAACGAGCCGCCCGTTGCGCCCCCTTCTCCTTCTCCCTCTCTCTCTCTCTCTCTCACCCCTGCGGCGCGCCCGTACCCCTCGCAATAAGTGGGCTCGCGGTCGGCTTTAACATGCAAAACGGGTCGCATACCAAAATGCAATTAAAATGCAAAGCAACGGGAGGGAGAGAGAAAGAGCTACGTCAAAAGAAGGAGAAAGAGAAAGAAAGAGAGAGAGAGAGAGAGAAGTCGAAATTTTATTTACATTCGCCTGGTCTGTCTCTTTCTCTCTCTCTCTCTCTCTCTTTCTCCCTTCCCTAAGTAAAAGTCGCGACGCGGTCTGATTAAAATTAATTGCGCCCTAGATCCTTCAGCGGGGATCACGCGAGAATATCGCGCGGGCTTACGTTAATCGAATCGGTGGATTAATTATTTAACTTTCTCTCTTTCTCTCTCTCTCTCTCTCTCTGTCACTCGATAAGCGATCTTTTATTGGGAGGGTTAATTTTGACGATAGGGTTGAAGAGCTCTGCATGCAATGGCCGAAAGCACCGCTACGAATTCGAGTTCGCGCGATCGCGGATTTTCCACGTCGGGAACGCGCGATTTCACACGGCCCTGATTTTCACCGAATTTACGCCAGACGAAAAATTCGATAATCATTTATTGATAAAGCAAACGAAAAATACAACGTTTATATCATTTCTCGCGTAATTTTCATTTCCGCGCACGTTGCCCAAACATATTTTGTTTATATCAGTGCTTCATACTCCCGCCCTCCCGCCCCTCGTTGTGTTGTTCAAAAACATATTTCAATATCGTATTTTTTTAACCCCTCCGTCGAGTGGCTGAAATTTGTTGGCCGTAGTTTTGTTTACCCGCCGTCACAGCCGGACTCCCGAATTGCTCGTCACGAACGCCGAACGAGCGATAATTCGTAAATAAACAAATTCAAGAGCCTTTCAAGTGCACGCAAAGTTGCATAAAGCGAGATTTTCGAGATAAATTTATCGGGGGAAGGGAGCGAGGGAAGGGGTAGTCGGAAGGAAAAAGAAAGGATAGAGAGCAACGGAGGAAAACACACTCGAAGATAAACGGAGAATCGCGAGATGACGGGGCGAGGCGAGGGGGACGCGAGGGAGGCCGGAGGGAGGGTTGGTTTGTGACGGTCGACGGTAATGCGCACGTGGAGATGAGGTACGTAAGGAGAAGAAGGCGCGGAGCGGAGGCTCGGGGAGAGAAGAAGAGAAGGGAGGGGGCGCGCGCGCGCGCGCGCACAGAGAGGGGCAGAGGGGACGAAGGGGGTTGCGTTTGGTCCGGGAGCTCGTCGGGGGATGCTGTATTGATCGCGAGAGAGCGAGCGGGCTAAAGTAAGCCGAGGCTGGCTGGCACGGAGGGTTGCCTTGGCAACCCTCGTCGTCCCTCATCCCTCAGGAGTCCGGCCGCCCGTCGGCCCGAAAACCACCCCCGAACGCCAACTACCACTCACTTTCTCTCTCTCTCTCTCTCTTTCTTTCTCTCTCTCTCCCCCTCTCCATCGCTCTCTTTCACTCTATCAATCTATCTCTTTCTTTGTCGGTCTATCTGTCCTTCTCCATCGCCGGCCTCGCGATCTATACGTCGTATCAAACGGTACGTCCGATAGATATGCCTGATGCACGCGTGTACGCGTACATACATGCGAGATTCTTTCTTTCCTTCCCACTTCCTCCCCCGTGGTCTCCTTCGATCGGCCCTCAATTGTCGCTTGTTGACGCGCGTCTTTCCTTTCGGAAATAATTGAGACAGGGCCTGTTTCCTGATAACGTTATCGGGATGTGATGGCGGTCGCGTTTAATCCTTTCACAGCGAGTCTTTCCGACCTGCTCGAGATTTATGGGACAGACCGCGGGACAATGTAAAATTAATGGTAGAAGATAACTGGGACATGTTCGGCTTTTCATAATAATGTCAAAAGTAATGAGACAATAATGTTTAAATGTATCAGGCTAAATTTCTAGAGTTACTCGGAGTTTCCACGGGAGAAATATAAACGTTAATAAATAATTTTAATACAATAACGTATTTGAGATTCTGCTTGGGTATTGTAGAAAATAATATAATAGCGATATTTAATCAATTTGAGATTATTTCTCCGAACGCTGCCTGAAAATTTTATGAAGGTACATATATAACTTCAATATGTTAATAAAGTCAGGTAATCTAACTTCGTAATAATTAAATATTTTAATTAAATATTTATAATTCTTAAAATTCTAAATTCGAGACAATATGTCTGAATTGTTAAATCATGTAAAAAATATATGAAACTGTAATAGATAATAAATATTTTCTAGAAAATTTATAGAAAGTGGTATTGAAAGCGTCAAATAATAATTAAGTAATATTGTAACTTTTGACCAAAAAACATTTTTTAAACAATAAGAGTACTTTGTACTTAATGAATTAATTACTTTACTTTGTACTTTATGCTGCCCCGATAATGAATTTAGATATGCCGGGATAATTAATTCTGCGCAATACAAGGAAACGCGTCCGCGATTATTTTCAAGATCTTGAGAATATTTCTCCGCGCAAAGGAAACGATAAATCTTCAGGTGCTATGGTTACCGTACGACCCAGAAAGATTTTACACGTATCTTGCGAGCGAGCGAAGCACATATATCGACGCATGCTTCAATGATTTAACTCTTTCATTCTCAAATTGTTTACGAAAGAAATCTAAATATTATAAAGCTATTTGCGATTATTTTTGAAACAAGACGGAGTTAGTCGTTGTGTTTCTTTCAGTGTTTCTGCATTTAATATTTCTTTTACCGTTTATTTCTGTAAAGTCCATCTTGCGATTAAATGTTTATTAAAGCTTATTCGAACTAAAAATGTAATGGAAAGACTCAGTTACCTGGGTCATTTCTACGTATTTCAGCACACTTTGAACTTGTTTACAATATAAATATATTCTTGGATAGGTTTTTTTTCAAGAAATAATATGAGAGAAATCTGTAATTTAGTACATTTATATTTGAATATACATAATATTTCATACGAGACTTACATCATGAGCATTTGCACATCTCTCAAGCCTCAAAATATTCTTGATGAATTTTTAAATATTATTAATCTATATTTTGAAATATTCGTGCATAATAAAAATATTACTCAGGACAGTACATAAGTTTACAGGAACATTATGCAAAAAACATTGTAAAAATCTTTTTCTTTGTAACATTACTTCAACAATGTTACAACACGTTTTAAAAGTATTGTGAAAAGTAATGTTCTATGCCTTCGTTTTATTTAAATAATGCCTTATGCCTTCACCCGTAAGCAATATACATTCACCATCCGGACATGTGGCGGAATTCTACTTTTCTTAATTAAAAAACCACACAAGCTAAAATAAAAAATTTGCAGCATCATGAGATTCTTCACTTACATTTTAATAAAATAATTTTTTAAAATAATAAATCTCCAAAATTAAGTTTTACGACGGAAGTAAATGAGATTTATTTTGACAGTAAAATTTTATTCTTTCGTATTAAATTGAATTTAGAGACGTATAATATTTCTGAAATATACGTGCCAAAATGTGCGTAGTACGTATGGTATTTTGAAAATATTTGTAATATTGCTGCAATATTTCAAAAAACAGATATTCCACAGCAATGTTGCAGTATTATCTGCAGCAACGTTTTGTAATGTTTTATACAATGTTGCAATCTTGCAATAGAATATTTCTTCAATGTCGCTATACCTTTCCGTAATGTTCCCCGTAGACGGCTAATGCAATAGAAATAATAATTTAATTACGTTATTATAACAAGAGAAGTGGTTTAGTGCAAACGTATGCGGGAATTTATATTTTGGGCGCGTTTCCGGAAATATATAATATTCCGCGCGTAAGAGGCACATCCGCTAGTCATCTGCAAACACTCGAGCGCCGGTATTAATTATTCTCCCCTTCCCGTCCGGCCGCAAAATAAAGTATACGCGCGCAAACAACAACCCTGTTTAACCCCTTCGATTAATTTATGCGATGTCGAAGTTACGACGGTCTCAGTGTGGGTCGCGCGCGCCTGGCAGCACAGCGCGGAATATTATTATGTCGCGTTGTGTTTACGGTAAACGTACGCAAACACACGCACGCAAACACACCCGCGCACCCATACGCACACACGCACACGCACACAGTCCACGGGAAAGTAAAACTAACCGGGGTCACCCGTTCGTTCGCGTTCGTGCAGCGTGGACGAAACGCTTGAGAGGGTTGGGGGGTGAAGCTGCTTGTCGCCGAATTGTCTCGGCATCCCCGGCGACGATCGCGATGTTTTTCCGCGAGCGCTAACGCGTATCCGTTAATCGTATTCAACTACGATGTATGCCGGCAAGCTGTAAATGCGACACACGGTATATCGGATGTAACGGGGAAGAGGGTGAAGGGAAGAGAAGAAGAAATTTATGGTAAAATCACGGGGAATCGACGTTAATTTCTTTGTGATGAACAAATCTATCGAGGAAGAATCTCGCATGTTTAATGTAATAATTAACGTGGATTTTTGAAGGAAACATAAAACACGGTAATTCTGTGTAGTACATTGACGTATAAAATGTAATAATAGTATTAAATATTTCAGTACCGTAACACATGCTGAATTTAGTAAAATCGATTATTGTAATAATAATTTAATTAGAATGTAGTTTATAGACACACAAGATACTTATTTATCGAGATCCGTTGCCCGGCAAATAAAACATATGGACTACTAAAATATAATATTCAATGCAAATAGTACCAAATAAATAATTTCGTTGTTAAATTATGTGCACTAAAAGAATAGTTCAGTAATAATAATCATACCTAACAATAATGCAAGGAAATTCTTGGTTGAATAATTTCAATTAAATATTCAGTTAATAATCACGAAATATTTGGTAACTGTTTAATTGCTATCAATAATTACTAAACTTTAATTAAATATATGTTTATGTTAACTAAACATTTAATTGAAATTGCTTCATCAAAATTATTTCTTGATTACACAGTTGCACAAAACAGAAATAGCCAAACAAGATTAGTCACTTCCTATATTTTTTTTGAATTCTGAACACGAAACCGTTGTCCAAATTTCTCCATCACGCCACAATTTTGAGAAATTTGTAATTAAATTAATTAATTACGTATTTTGTGTTTTTAAAACCACAATAAAGAAAAGTTTTGCTGCAGTCAAAATTCAATCAAAGTGTATTGCTAGAATTTTTAGTTCAAAAGAATTTTTGATTTCGATTATGATTAACAAAATATTCATGATTAAATATGGGATAAATTGCGGAAAAGCTGATTATTGACAATTTGCCAAATAACTTTCAATTATATTCATTTAAACTGTTTTTAGATTACTGTATATAAATCCGATGCTAAATTTAACAAATTCAATATGACGAATGTCAAATCTTTAAAAATGTCCGGATTATTTAAAAAAGTTTCATGTATAAAGATGTTTCATGATACTACCACATATTGTAGTTTTAATATAACAAAATATTAAAAAATTGCCCTTTCTTGTAAACTTTTTGCAAATTTATAAAATTACAAATTGCACAAAATTGTGACATTATGGAACAATATGACAGCGGATTCGTATTCAATATTTAAAAAATTATAAGAAGTGACTAGTCCTGTTTGGGTATTCAAAAGACATTATTTTTTATATGACAGTGTTATTATTGCCAAACGATACATCATGGCAAATCTGAAGTAAATTTTTCCTCGATAACAATTTTATTTGATAATCTACTTTCACTTGTAATTGTTGGTTCTCAAACCACTTTTCTCTACAACCCTTTAATTTCTCCTAAATTATTTCTACTTTCTTAGCGAATAAGAAATTCTTATGTACATTTCAATAATTCTCATTGAAAATGTTTTTAAAAAATGGCGTTCTTACGTAAAACATATTTCCGGCAACTAGCGACTTCTCTTGCTTCTCCCGAACACGATTCTCCTTTCCCGTTGGTAACAAGACGCACCCGGGGGTAAATCTCCGCTCCGATCCGCCAGGGTACGCCAGTCGATGGTCCAGCGCAGCATCCTCCGGTCGTAACGGGCGCACCCTCTGGCACACGGTGGCCGAATTAATTCGGGGGTTGCACACCCCTCCTGCGCAGGATCCGCCAAACAACGGGCGAGAGACGCGTACGTGCCCCCGACGCCTGGGACGTGCCACGTTCCGGGGGCGAAAATTTCGTCAACCGTGGTTTCTCTGTCGGAGATCATCGTCGTGAAAACAAGAAACTCGAGAATCGATCTCGAGGATCCTCGGCGCGATACGGAGGTCCCGGCCAGGAGAGATCTCCGAAGGATTCACGGTTTTTTTTTTTCTTCACCGAGAGACACAGCCGATTAAAATGGCAGTGACTGGCCGAGTCGGGTGATTTCGACAATAGAAGGGACAATAGAAGAGGCCGCAGAGTACGCGCAGGATCAAGAATCTTGATCCTTGAAACCCGATTGCTGAGAAAACGTTACGGAGCAAGCACGGACGGAGGGATGACACGGTGCTGCGCGCTGGTGCGCGAGATACTTTGCTGATCGCCGGATTCTGCACCCCGCCGGGTGACCGCGCGCGCGGGGGAGCGGAGGGGGTGGAAAAAGAAAATCGTCGTTGGTAAGTGTCCCGCTTGCTATTGATTGCATTAGAACGACCGATGACGCCTCCTGCCCCGTCTGCGAATGGCGGCGGTGCCCGTTAGCAGAGAAACGCGATGATGAAAATGAAGATTCTGATTCACTTGAGAACACGGGGAAATGAAATTCGGAGTCATCATAAGGTAAAACTGTCGCAGTAATAAAATTAAATGCGGATTCTTCTTAACGCAAAAACTTGAGAAAGAAATGTTGTAATAAAATAAATTTAGGGAATTATTATCGAAAAGCTTGAAAGTCGAATAAACTGCGTTAAAAAATGAATTTCAACGAGATCGAACGAATTATCCGTGGAAAGTATAAAAAGAAGAATAGTTAAAAACAAAGAATAATATTAAATAATGAGTGAAATATTGATTAAAATTAAATGTAAAATTTGTTTAAAAACAAATACAAAAAATTTTAAGATACACGTGTGTTTGTCACTAATAAGGTGAATTTGAATGAGATACTCTTGATATGGAAAGAATGTAAAATTAAAATTTGTGATTGTAGGGACTGAGGGTAAGGAGCAAAGAATTTGCTGGCTGAACCGAGAAAGCGTTGTCGCGAGAAATGAGATCTTACGACGGTGAGAGCAGCTCGACGGAGGACGATGATCGCAGAGAGGGCCTGCCGGAGGCGCATCTGCAGCAAGGATCCTGGCAACGCACCGCGTCACATCCTACCTGGGCCTGGGAACATCGCAATGCCGTAAGTAACGCAGAACGTGAAGAACACGTTCCAAATTGAATATTATATACAATCGACAATTTTTAAAAATACTTGAAGATGAGTAATAAGGAAAATAAAATAAAAATGTTTTATAAACACAATAAAATAAGTAATTAAATAAACACAAATTAACAATAATATAACATAATGTTATAATATCCCGTTCAACAATATAAAGATAATACAATACACGTTAAACGTAACAGTTATTAATTATTGAGTAGGTTTTATAATTATAATACTGCTACGTTATTGTTAATCGATGTTTACTGGATACGTTGCAGGAAACAAAATAAAACACAATAGATTGGAATAAAATAAAAGTTTAATTTCAAAAATTTAAAGCTATATATTTGAGAATATAAATGTTTATTTTTTTTTTAAGTTACAAAAATGATAAAATTGAATTAATAATTAAATACTTTTTTTCGTTTAAATATATAAATTTATATTATACATTTATATAAATATGCATATTTATTTATTATTTATATTATTATACAAGAAATATGTAATAATCTGGTAAATATTGATATATTTCTTATTCAGAATTGTAATGAAGGAATGTTTTTTTTAGCATCCACTGCCTCCACAATCCGCGGCAGCCCTCGAATCCGTATACTCAACACCAGGGGCTTCGCACCCGGGCGTCTCGGGTCCTCCGGCGGCGTACTCGTCGGAGCACACTCAGAGTGCACCAGGACGAAGAACTCCGTTGGGTACCGTGGGTCTCGGTGGCTTCTACTTTCAGCAACAACCGCAACCCCATGCTTCATCGAGCGCCTTATCCGACGAAAATCGACCGGATGAGAGGTACATTTCAAATCCAAAATCCATTTTTAATCCATTTTAATCTAATTAAGATCATGGAGAGTTGCCAATAAAATTGAGTAATAAGAATAAAAAGATAAGAGGGGAGCTTATAAAAAATAAAATAACAAAGTTCTTTGAAAATTTTACATATAAATTTGAAAATATATAAACATAAGGGAGATATAAATTTTCTCTCTCTTTCTTTACCTTTCTCTAAAATAATTAAATAATTGATTAATATAATCTTTAAGAACATATTTTGTTAAATAAATAGAGGAGAATATGGTTATTATGGTCAATTATTTAAATTTTAACAAATGTTTATTAATAATTAATATTTTAAATTAAAAACTTGTATTCATCTGATTTCAATAGATTCTAGATTTACTTTAAATTATAGAATATTTATTCCATTTGATAATAAGTATCTAATTCTTAGAATTCGTCATTTAATAATGAAAATGATACACACAAGTGATCATAATACCACTTTCTCTTCTATTTAAAAAAGTTATTTTAAGTATAACATATATTTATTGAAACACACATTCCTAAAAGACATTGCGGAATTATTTATTAATTAAACGTATACCTAATTAATAATATCAACACAAATGTAATCCTGTAATGCTTTGTAGGCCCACGGGCTCGCGACTGAACTGCCCGCCGAAGTCGAAGACGACTCGTCAGGGGAAGAGCGTGAGACTGAACATTAACGCGCGGGAGCGCAGGAGGATGCACGACTTGAACGACGCCCTGGACGAGCTACGCTCCGTCATCCCTTACGCTCACAGTCCCTCCGTGAGAAAGCTGTCCAAGATCGCCACCCTCCTGCTGGCGAAGAACTACATCCTCATGCAAGGTAACGACGGTCTTCGATGCAACTGCCTCACGACGCAACGATCCCCATTAAATTGAAACTTGAAAATTGAACTTTAATTGGTCGACCGATGAAAAACACTTTGCGTCCGCGCAGGAAACGCCTTGGAGGAGCTCCGGAGGGTGATCGCCGTCCTGCAATCGCCGCACGCGCACACCACCGCCCTGCCGCCCACGCCGGTCTCCTACGACCTCCTGCAGGGATTCCCCGGCAAGCTGTTCCAGGGGGTGCAGGAGATGCAGGGGCTACCTGCGAACGAGCCTCAGATCGTGACCGGCCCGCCGACCGACGGCACAGTCGCCAGCGGAGAATCGAATTAGGGGATCGATTTTTATCTTTTGTTTTTCTGCGCGACTTCATCTCTTCTTTGTCTTTTTTTTTCCCATGAAAGATCTCCGGATCGATCGCACGCAAGCCGCGGAATTAAACTCGAACAGCGAGAAGTAGGATTTTAAGTTTTAGAAACAAAAAAAAAGTGAGGATTGATTATTGAGATAATTAACATAAGATAACGTCGCGAGATTTTTAGAGGTGGAGATATGAAGAAATAATTTTAAGGAATGGAAACGCCTTTGCAGGCCACGAAAGTATTAATTACTAGAGTATTATGAAGTGCTAATTAATTCTTTGGGAAAGGGAGAAAAAGAAAAACAAAAATGGATTTTTCTTTTAAATATTAAGTACCTTATTTATTCTAATATATCAAAAATCGGAAGGACGGATTGTACAATTTTGTTTCTTCCGTACAAAAAATAAGATTGAAATAAACCGACAGAAAAAAGATGTCACAAATAATCAAAGTTAAGAAGTCAGACAACGCCGTCATTAGTGGAATGCCGGAAGTGTTTCAAATGCACTGTTATTATATTGACATTAGAATGATTTTTGTTGTTCTACACAATGTAAATGTTTTTTTAATTAGTATAATTATTATATTTAATTTATTAGAAAATTCAAGGCGTGCTAAAATATTTACATATTTCTTATTATATTAAATAAAAACAATACAAACCATTCTTCTAATGGCGGCAGTCAATCCATATCTTGCGATCGTTTGTACGATCACTTGAGGGTCTCTAATCAAAGATAAATTAAAAAAAAAATACGGCGATTTCAAGTAGCACCAATTCCCTCCAGTGAATTAATTAATTAAGCTCATCTCGAAGTCGAGAGCAAGCCTGGAAGGATTCCGCCCGAAAGACGGAAATATTGCGAAAGTATTGCGAAAGTACTAGTGATTAAGCGGTTAACACTGTCACGATCTACAGTCAATAATGCAGCAATAAGACGACGGTGGCATTCTTTTTCATCCAACGAATCAATTCTCGAAAAAAATGGCATTCCAAGAGCTCAATAATTCCTTATCAATTTATCGAATACACTTTTTTTGTCAGAAAAAGCACAGTTTTTCTTCTGAAAGAAAATTCTGCTCCCTGAATTTGATCGCAGAATTGCTTGTCAACTTGAAAAATGTCGAGGCAGCAAAGAGGACTGAGATTTACAAAGATAAAGAGTTTACAGGAAAAATTCTTAGAGAAACTTAATACCGACAGTATTTATTTTGATTAATTAAATGCTCATTTTTAATATTAGAAGCACTGTTGTTGGTGCTTTTAATTCAACATAACACTCAAACACTAACTAATTAATCAAATAAATGCTAGTATTAAATTTCTCCGAGAAAAAATTTGAAAAAAAATTGAAAGACTTTGATTTCTGAGTATTTTCGATTTTTTAATTAAACGGAAGGATGAGAATGCCGCCAAGACTCGGGACGCGAAGTGCTCCTGAGTCTTGTCCTGAAACACGATAGTCAATATTAGTATGTGATACGTATGTCGAGGAGTTCTAGTCGTATATATACAACATATAAAGATATTGAATATTCATATACACATATACAGTATATATATATACATATATATACATATATATATTTAATAATTTAAACAAGGCATCGACTTACGACTTATTTCTATACTTAAGAATCTACTAAGATCTATTAAGATTCTATACTAAGAATATACAATGTGCCAATAAGGATTTGTCCGCTTGTCCGAGAAGCGTACGAGTGAGAGAGTGCGATGTGAGAAGCGATAGAAAAGCATGGGATTGTGGAAAAAGAAATTATTTATTGTGCTATTTGCATGTACGAGATATCGTGCGGTTTTCTTTTCTTTTCTTTTTTTGTGACACCCTCTTTCGCCGAAGGAGAAAGCGAGGACGAAACAGCGTCTTAACAAATATAAGACAAAAATATACCTGTTGTAGAATGTAGATGATAATAATTGTTTAGTGCTCTCGAATAAAATCTATTTAAGGAAATCGCATCTCGATGTCCAATACGCATATTAAATTACATAATTATCGAAATTTTACATTCTATAACACTTAAATTCACTATAATCAATATTTAACGTTATGTTACATTTTTCGCTTCATTTTCTCTCTATCAAATTTCTAATTTTTATTATAATAATGTATTACATTGTATAGAGAATATTCTCGATATTGTAGTAGTAGTCGTGGAACACAACATAGTATTTTGAAGAATTGTATTACATTTTTAAGCAAATTTAACCAAACTATTTTATAATATAAAATGGTTTGGTTAAAATAAAGAATGAAAATCAGATTCAGCAAACGATAAAAACTGCAAAAGAGCATATCGTTTGTACTTGCCACTCTTGACAAAAACCGGTCTGTTTCTTATAAATTTATTCTAAATATCTTTATATATTTTATTTTAATTATTTATCCTAAATATTATAGAGTTAAGATATAAGTAATTATTCTTTGAAATACCATGTTGTCTCATAATTTTGAGTAATTTCTAAGAAAAGCTCTACGTTTATCATCTGTATTTAGACCTATATTTCAAATTTGATCTAAAATTATTTAGGGCAAATAATTTTGCTTAACATTTGGTAAAGAATATTTTATAGGTCTTTATAGGTCAAGTCTCCCTTTTTAGGGATCCAATTTAATGAACTGAAAGTAACTTGCCCGGAACTTTGATGTAAACGCACATTACATAACCTTTTGATTACGATGTGACTATAATGAGATTACATTGAGTCACAAAATATATCAGGCACAGGTTTCTAAGTGCAAACAGCTTCTGTATAGTACAATTTCTTCGATTGTCATTTTAAACAAAGATCTTGCTTTTGCTCATCCATTTCCATTGCTTCTTCTTTTCCAAAGTTGTTGTTTGGATTATTTTAAACAACATTTTTTTACACATTTTATGGAAGATTCGTGTTTCAAAATGTTAGTAACAAAAATTTTTAATAACGACAACTTTGCGAACTTTTTTTCATAAATTATACGTCATACTTCATTTTCGCCGCTCTTCAAAGAACAAAGTCCTCTGAAAAAATCCAATTTACTTTCAACTTCAAAGTTGCCGCCTTTGAAGTTGGCGCCGCCCGCCGATTGCAAGTGGAAGCTTCTTTTTAAGGTTACTCGGCCATCCAATCCCCGTCATCATCGTTTCAAAAGTATCCATTTCATCCATTTGAATTCCTTCAAGCGCATTTCGTCGACGTCGGTATTGGGGTGTTTTGGTGAAAGTCCATAAAGGGTTCATCAAACTTTATCACACTCCTCTCGCCGTCGGTAACCAATATTGAAGAACCAAACCGTAGCAACGGCAACGGTGATGGCAATAAAGCGATGGCGGCGGTCATGACCGTATCTAAGATTCTCGTTTCAGAGGGCTTCTATTTTTAACGTTAATAAATTGTTTACTTTGTATATTTTAGAGTTCAGAATCAAATAGACTTTTCGTTCCTAATTTTGAACTTAGATAGGCCTCCCGTATGAAACATATTACCAAGTATTATTAAAAATATAATATTAAACTTCAAGATTAAATAAAAAGAAACGGAATAATGAATGAGCAAAGAATATTGTTCAATAAAATTTACAAATGAAAGAGTTTTGTGATGATTTTTTTTCTTCCAAAACAATTTAACACATTTTTAATATTTCATAAGGCAACAATTAAGACTTTTACTCAAAAGTAAAATTGTATTTTTTTTAATTGCACTAAAAAAATTAACTAAACTTTTCAATTAAATTTCTTGATTAAATTTCTTCGCTTTAAGTATTCATATGTATTTAGGTTAAACGTATAAATATTGGAACTATATATAAAATAGTTTAATCAAGAGTTGAAAAATTTAATAAAGTTAATAACTCTTTCCTCAGTCTAAAAACAAACAAATAAATAAAAAAATCCCGTAAGGGGGAGAGAAAAGCTGAACCCCCCCCCCAAAAAATGCACCCACGGATACGCCCATGGCGACGGGAATAATGGCGGAGGCGGCAATCGTCCCGTGGCGCCATCGTGGCGTACTCTTTCATTGTGCATCGTGTTCTCATTCAGCCGCCTTCCGTCCTGGCAAGAGGACCTGATCGCCGCGTCCGGAGGCAGGTTGCGTGTGCGTGCGTGCCCTCTTCAAGATGGCTTTGTTCGCCTCGGCGTAGTGATATCGCTCCGGAGGACGAGGGAGGTCCCGCGCACCAGTCCAAGTCCGATTACTCCGGAGTAATCGCCGAGACGAGGTGGGGAGGTGAAAACCGCCAGCACGACGACGACGATCATCGCGACCACGACGACGACCGGGACGAAGGCGCCAGCCAGCAGCGACGTCCTCAGCAGCGCGGAGATGTGACGTTCGTCGGCGAACCGGTGAGTTTTCTCCCCCCCCAACCCTCGCTTTTCCTGACCTCGCGCGACTCGGTCGCTTTTATCCCGAGGGATCCGAATCTCAGGGAGGACTCATTCGCAGCCGGAACCCCACGATGGCGTAGTAGTTGCTGACGGTGAAAGAGCAAGAGAGAGAGAGAGAGGAGGGGGGGGGGAGGAACGGATTTTGATGAGGTGGGAGAAGTAGAGAAGAGAAAGAGAGAAAGGCAGAGAAGCAAAAGAGAAAGAAAGAGATGTTGTTAAAGATACGATGTTAACCGTCCAGATAGATACTGTTATTTGCAACATAAAGTGGCCAAGGCTCACGCGTCGCGCCAACCTCGCGAAAGCGGCCGAGGGTCCCCGCAGGTGCGGGCGCAGGATAGACCACTCGGTTGGTAACAGAGCTCCGAGCGATTGTTCGGTAAGATAAGCGTCAGAGGGGGGGGGGGGAGAAAAAAAGGAAAGACCACGCGCGGGGGATAAAAGAGAGCTTGCAACATCAGTCGTCGAATAAGTTAAATATACGTCGCGCGTTATCTCGCGCCTCTTAACAGCGCGTGGTGCGCGAGTGGGTCTCGACTATCTAGCGATTATTAAACAACTTTCGGAGCAGGGAAAAAGCTCTCTCTCTCTCTCTCTCTCTCTTTCGTCATCGCGACGATTTTGGAGGCGGGAAAGCGCCCGCGCAGCGTCAGCTTGGCGCCGCGGGTTTTATTTTCAGTGTGCTGAATTCAGATTGGTAAATAACGTGTAGACACGCGAAAAGTGTCTTGACAGTCGAGATAAACTTGGGCACGCAAGGCCAGTACGTAAATATATGGATATAAGTGAATACACGTCAGCCGAACTGATAGCGCGCATCACTTTTCCGCGCATCCGGATCAGGATATCCTTTTTAATGTAAACGCGCGACAATTAAATCGCGAGGAGATTTTTTACCGCAACATATACCGAATATCCATTGCGAGTCGAAAGTTTGCGCTCCCACTTGTTGCGAGTGGAAATTTCCTCTTTGTTCAACACCAAAGGAGCACTGTGAAAGATTCCCCAATCGGTAAAGGTATTAAACGCTTCTATTTTTCATCACGCGACTTCGTCCGGACAGCTGATTCCCTTCGTCCTGTTCCGTCACGCGTAGCCGCGACTATGTTGGTTAAATAGACGGAAAATCTATCTGGTGACAGATCTCGCGTCTAGTCAGCAATATTGAGCACAATGGGTCAAGCGCCTTGTTGCGCGGGCGCCAGAATGAGAGTACGGGGCAGAACACAGTGCAGCACGTACTATTACCTGCAATTAGAAAGTAAACTATAAGCAACCGGGGAAAACGAAAGGAAAGGGAAAAGGATGGTGACGGGCGATACGACGACGCGATATGCTAAGAACGTTTTCGTCCTTCCGTATCCTTGAGTTTCATGGACTCGTGTATTTTACGTACGCGGGAGACGTAAATTCAGCGGGGAGCTCTCGTTAAAAAAGAAAATTGCGTTATTGTGTCTCGCATTATTATTATTATTTTATTATCATTACGCGCGGAATTGAAGAATTAACATAAAAATAATAAATACGAATAAGAACGTGAAGCGTATAACGCAATTAAATCGAGGAAAGGCTAAAGATTATACCGGACTTTAGTGCTCAAATAATATTTCATATATAATGATAAATTGACAACTAATTTAACGATAGCGACTTCTTCCTCCATTTCGAACTTCGGAAGTATTGCTCTTCTATACTTTATCTGATTGATTTCTCTGCGTTTCTTTCTCGTATATCGAACGACCTTAAATTATGAAACAAGCGAATTATTTGCGTCGACGTTTACTATTGCAAGTAGAAGCGTTGAAAGTGATATTTTCTGCAGCGAGTGAGAAAGTCAGGTTTTGCCTCTCGACACGAAAGAGGTTGCCACTGTAGTTCCGTCTTGTATTCTTCGGTCCCGGCACCGGGACTCAAATAGTCCCCTCGTCTGTAACTTGTACAGTTTTGTACATCTGTTTCGCCTCTACAAAATAATACTCCGAGCATCCGAATAATTCTCGATCAATATTGTTTGTGAAATTTGTGAAATCGAAGCTCTTTTTCATCAATAAATATTATAAAGATAGTATGAACTTACTCCTGAATATTGTAAAAAAAGTTTGATGATAATAATTAAGCGATTAGATAGAGTCATTTTTAACTTTAATAAAATGATATTCACACACAATTTTATGTTCGGTTAATATGAGCAAAAATCTGTTTAGTAATATCTAGTAGGTAAACTTTGGTTACTGTTGCACTATGTTTAGTTAGAGGAAAGTCGCCAATACCAACATAAGCCGACTAGAGCGACGCTCACTTATTTCTTAGAAAGTAAACGTTGCACTTTATTAATACTAAGAAAAACACGATCTTAGATAATACTTAGATAATAAAAGAATGAAAATCCATAGTTCATACATGCCTTTTTTTCTATAAATGTACTAAATATGAATCTCTTGAAAAGTAAGAATAAAATTTCTTTTGCAAATTGCGTAGCTTAAATAATACTGAATATATTATTGATAATATATATACTGAAAAAAAGATCGAGCAGAACAAACCAAGCCTCTGAGTTGAGCAAATTTAATTACGTCGACTACAATCGAATTACACAAAAATTTATTGTGTTCAATAATCTGATGTGTTTCAACTACAAAATTTAGTTGATAATAAAAGTTAATACAACTAAAATGTAGTTATATAGACATTACAGATATTCTTTTAACTACGATAAAGGTTGATCTATCTGCGTTGAATTGATCGATTACTATTCCAAACTTAAAATTACTCATACAATGAGTAATTTTAGTTAATCGATCGATTTAACGCAGTTTTTGTTTAATATAACCGTATCTTCAGTTTATTTGACACAATAAGATGTTACAAGGATATAAAAATTATGTTGCAAGAATCAAAGCAGCTAGTTCACCATATACAACTCTGGAATTATGTTCGTTTAATTAGATTTCAATTGCTAATACTGATCTTTTTTTATAGTATAATTAATAGAGATATCAGTGATAGCATTAGATTCATTTTTCAGTTTGCAGCATCCTAAAATATTTTATTTATATTTTTCTCTTTCTTATTTCTCTTGCGTGCAATTTTAAACATAAAATCGGGCAGCGTAAATTATCGATAGATATACTACAAGATAATAAAATAAGATAAAGTAAAAGACACACAGCGTTAGACATTTATATCTATCAAGTAATCTCATTTTTATATATTGTCGCGCATTACGTGTAGCGTCTTACGGAATAGCATAAATTTTATTAAATTTAAAGAAATCTGTATAAAATTTATTAAAACCAAAAAATATATGCTTTGGGATAGTCGAACAAAAAAAATTGTTTATTAAATCTAAAGAAATCTTTCTCTCTGTGTACTTTACAAAATATTTTGATCATATCACTCAAATATTTAATTTAAATTATTTCACGAAAGCTTAATTATAATTATCGAACTCTTTTCTTCCAGCGAAAAAATTAAGTCGAATGATTATAGTTGACGTTAAAAACTAACGCGCATGTACGATAGAATGATTAAAATGTCTTTTTCGTAGGCGATTCACGTTCCTATTTTGCAACATTTAAAAGTCAAGGTTATCGGTGGGTTGCAGATTTTTTTAAATATTCATCGCAGCTTTCAGTTTTTTTAAACAATTTGTAGGATGTACACACAGGATGTATACAAGCAGTAACGGATGAACAATGGAAGACTGAACAAAAGAGATATCCGAAAATCGATGTAACAAAACCCGCGAGTGTTTTCCGAATTCAACGGCCTTACTGCGCCCTACATCGCGCTCGGCCGTCACATCCGTCACGTTGTTGCACGTGGACGCTCACATATTTGTCGCGTACGAAGTAAACACGTGCTCCGTGGAAAATGCAGCAGGCGCATAGTGACGCGTACGGTGTACGCACCGCACCGCTCGTAAATAATTAATGTAATTCGCGATGGGGTTTACCCTGGACGCTTTGTTGCATAAAATTGTTGCATTGATATTGATCGATAAATAGACCGATCCATGGAAACCGATTATGCTTCCATTGTTTTTGCCCCGTGAATTTTTCGAGCGTGCGATTAAAAATGAAAAGTATGTATCGATCAGAATACAATGTTTAATATTAGGGGTTGTTTGATCGTTATTTATTATAATTTTAACTTTACCCCGGGGTAAATTCCTCTAAAAAATACACTGAAAAAACAGGTTTGGTAATAATAATCAAGCTTTGGTGAAGTGATTGCAATTAAATGTCTAGTTAATATAATCACACATATTTAGTAAATATGTTAATAATAACTAAACATGATAATAGTAACCAAATAGTTACTAAATGTTACTAAACATTTGGTTACATTAATTGAGCATTTAATTGTGTGAAATTATTTCACAATAGCTTAGTAATTATCGTCTAAGCTTAATTATTATTGTTATAATATCAAACGCTTTTTTAGTGCACAACGTAGGATAAATAAATATTGACGAAAAAGATCGTATATCTGACGATTCTTTTGAATTTTACATATTTCGCGTTTATATATTCTTAAACTAACTTAAGTGTCAATTACTTTTTGATCTATTACATTTGTAATGTCGAATTATCACTCAATTTGAGTCATTTTTAATTATTCCTATAAGTTGCTATTGCTCCTACTTCGTATGTCGTTAATTAATATCGCACTTAAGTAAAAAAATAAAAAAGTTGAACAATTAAAATCAAGAAATGTATTAAACTTTACTTAAAAGTTAAAAGTTCACTTTTCGTTACGTGCATACGTTGTTAATGTGAACGTTGATTACTTTGAAACTAAGCAATTCGTAGAAATGGTTGATGAGATAAGACGTTGTTTTAAACGTATTTTGTTAAGATAACACATTTTTTCGACAGAGTTTCTAAAGTTAGTACACTGAAAAAAAAAGTAATATATTCAATAAGATATGTAGTTGTGAACTGCCAACTACAGATATACTCAATAAAATAATATATGCTATTGCAGTATCAACATTGTACTTGCATTAATAGCAAATATTATTGTATTGAATATTTTATGTAGTTGGCAGCCCGCAATCACATATGTTATTGGCTACATTACTTTTTTTTCTGTGTAGTATAATATAATTTAACTTAAAGAATTGATTTACATATAATTAATTTAATATATGACGTTGTTAAAACGTGCTTTTATGCTATAGCTGCAAATATAATATCGCATTATTAAATTGATAATCAGTTTAATGTTACTTACGCTAATAAACATATTAAAAGCCCACAAGAAATTTATGACGAAAATAAATTACATATATTAAAATAGTTTTCGCATCTCGAACGAGCATCTGGGAAAATTTTCCGATTTGTCGCACGCCGTGAGAAGTATAACGGGTTCTGACGCACTTCCGGCGCGCTTATCTCGCAGGTAGCATCCGTGACGTATGCATGTCGCAAAATCGGCCACCAGCAAATGAAATGCGCCTACGCGCGAAGTAACACCCTATCGCATCCCGCATGACGCGCGAAAAACAACTTTCTACATCCAGGAAATTATATGGATGTTTGTTAAGTGTTACCCAGCATGATTGTATTTCGCGGGAAAAATAAAAAATGTTCTCGTATTTAGAAAATTGCCCTTCATAATTATATTTCATAATTATAATTATATTTAAATTTGTATCAAATTTCATAATTATATTTAATAATTATATTTAATAATTCATAATTGTATTTAAATTTATAAAAAAAAAAAAAAATTCCCTTCGCTTGACGAAGATGAAATGAAATCTAGATACGTTTTTAAATATGACGCCAGAGATGGAAATTTTACGACGAAAATTATGTCGCGCCCGCGCGATTTCCTATTTTTTTCCTCGTAATGAAAATTTTCAGAAATGGAAAAGTAGGAAGAACAGGTCTGACCTCGCGACGCGACGAAAAATAATTTTATATATAATCTCTCGCTGGCGTTATTGATCGTGCTCAAAAACTCAATCTCGCATGTTAAATGCGTTACTTCGTAAAATTGTCATTTTCAAAAGAGACGCGAATTAAGCCCATACTCGTTTTATAACTTTTATTATAATTTTTGCATGACGGAAAATCGCATTGGCAAAGCTGTTTTCGTTTGCTTCTCAACTCAACTCGACTCCCAAACATTGATTTTTCCTTTCGACCTTTTTTACAGACAACTCCCAATTATTGCTAAATCAGCTAGATGAATTGAAATCAGTTCAGATGAATTGAACTCAATTAATGATCTTAGTGACTTTAAGTGACTTTATATCTTGTGCAGCGGAATCTTTTAGGGCGTATACTTTTTTTTATTTTTATACAATTTTTCGCAGTAAGATTTGCATTTTTACTCCACTATCGGGGAGGTTATCCCAGCGCACATAAACGAACGAAATGACTGGCGGGACTAGACGGGTCAAGGTGCGCCGACTGATGAAGTTATCGACGACTGAGGTTACAATTGGAGCGCGTGAATAAAGAACGCGATGTCCGTCGCGTCGAACGAAGGAGAAAGAGGAACGAACGATCAATTTTTCTTGCAAACACGGAAGAAAGACATTTGGTTGAATCAATCAGACGTGTAAATCTGGACGTATAAACCAGCCCGTCTGATGAAAAATAAACGATCCAAACTTTTAATTAAGTTAACCAAACAAATTTGATAACACGTTTCTGATAAAGCAGCCAAGTACGGTTTGAAATATTCTGGAGTAGGTAACTAAATAAATCTGACTGTATTCTAATAATGAAAGCAACAACATTTTACTGTAATTGAATGATAATCTTGATTATAACAATCAGAAATTTTCTTGTTCTTTTTTTACCATTTGTACGTTTCACGTTCTTTCAACCGTGTAGGTAAAATAACCAGACATTTAGATATTATAACTAAATCAGCAATAATTAAACTTCAACCGTTGTTAGATCTAAATGTTCTGGTTGGTTACCAGAATATTTTATTATTTTTTTATCAACTAAAAGTTCTATTCAGTCCAACTAAAATTTGTCAAACTAAATCGTGTCTTCAACGTCGTTAATTCAACTATGATTGTTTTTTTTTCGGTAAAGAGAAACATCTAACGTAACTGTACATATATACGTAAGTATTACGTATATGTAGATTTTCAAATGTAAACATTTGTAATTCTAAGTTGCCGTATATGTTTCTCTTACGAGTGGACAGAGAATTGAGCCCCTCATCGCAACGTACGCATATCGCGAATGGAGAACTCGATACGTCACCGTCTTATCAGTGAAAGAAGATACCGACCGAATAAAGACTCGTTCTGCAGTTGATATTTTTGGCGTGCGCCCTTACTGCTTAAACTCAACTGCCTGATTTTAAAGGTTCTCGCGGAAAGAAAAAGAAAAAAAAATTAAATCCGGATGTTTTAATAGAATAAATTAATAATGTTACGTAGAGTCATTAATTATACTTTGATAGCTTTTTGGTAGAATTTTGATAATAAAACAGGTTTTGAGAAGAAACTGTTAGCTAATATAGTCACAACATGTTTCCGTATTCAAATGTTAATTGAGTGTTAAGTAAAGTGTTAAAGTAAAATATTGCTTTAAGAATAGCTGTCTTTAAAGTCGTTTGTTTCAAGTGAAAAGGTGCTACTTGTTTTCAAAGTAGAACGAGAATTATAATAAAATAAAAGTTTAGTGTCCGAGAAATAAAGGAATGCCACTTTAGGAATCAGCATTGACATATTTTTTATTAACACTTTTTTATGAAATTTTAGATGAAAATTTGTAAAATAAGATTCGCATCTGAATAAAAATCACGCCACTGTATCATTGTGTCATTTTTTTCTGTATAAGCAATATTCTTTAAGAAATCGTCTCTCTGAATTGACCGAGGGACATAAAAAAGTAACGCGGTGAAGACGGAGGGATGGGATTAAGGAGGATGCACCATGCATTATACATTTGAATACGTCACGACGTCGACGACGGCTTCGTGTCGTGTATGAATCATTTTTCGTCCTCAGCGTCATTTGCTCGAGTTGCGGTACACGGGCATGGAAAATGAATGGGGGGAAAAAAAAAGAAAAGTCGGAGCAGCTTCGCGTGGGAGGTAAAACTGGTTCGCCGAAGAAGCCGCCGTTGCTGCTGCTGCTTGCTAGTCGACTGTCGCGTTATCTCGTTATTGTATAGATCGTTTTTCTGAAAGAGAGAGCGGAGAGGTGATAGAGAGGAAAGGTGAGGGGGGGGGATTTAAGATAATTTCTTATCCGGTTGAGCGTTAATTATTAATATGACAATTTTGTTAAGATCGACCGGTTCGTTACGAAAAGCATTTGAATGTTATAGTTTTACATTTTCAGTTCTCCGCCAGGATTTGGATTTTTACTATCGCGGAGAACGTTTTCTCTTTTTTTAGAATTTACACTCTCTTTTTTATTGACGCTTTCGCTCCGCTTTTTTTTCGAATAAAATGTTCCTCACGCGAAGTTAAATTTCAACAGGAAGACTCCGTTGAGGCACGTTTCATGAAAAGCACATATTTTTCGCTTCTCCTGATTTTCAATGATTTGCATCGAAATGGCACGTAGAATAATTCGACTGTGACTCCCGCGGATCGTGCAATTCGTCAATTTCGTTCCCTTCATTTTTTTTTTTATGCAGTCACGCTATAGCAAAAGAAAAAGATATTTTAATATCATGACGCGTTAGGTTAAATCGTACACTGAAAAAAAGTCTTATTAAACTACTTAGAAATGTGGCACATTCAACCAGAATTCTGGTTGAATCTACCACATTTCTAATGACTCAACAAGACTCTTTTTTTCAATGTACTACTTTTCTTTCGCATTACTGCACATTTGATTAATTTATCGTGACTAAGGTCGATTATCGTGCGTTCTTTTTTATCACTGGGCCACCCTTTTTATCGCGAGTTTTACATCGGAGCGGTTCGCCGCATCTTACATACATGTAATTCGGGTTCCGCGAATCATTCCCCGCGAGCGTGCTCGCGATTGACAAGTGTATGTGGATGAAAATGCTGTGAGCGAAACACGTTGAAACAAGTAAAATGCATAACGCGTAGAGGAGAAAAGATGGAGAAATGAGATGAACATGGGAACAAACGAGTGAGAGAGAGAGAGGGAGAGAAAGGGGAAGGGGATGAAGAGAGAGAGAGAGAGAAAGATCGAAAACAAAGCGAACGCAGCCGCCGAGGCAACACACAATGGCGCATCGACCCGCCAAAACTCGCGCCGTTGGCCGGCCGATGCGCAGAAACACGCGCACGTCGTGTCTCCTCGAAACAATGAATACTTTTGCCACCCCCTCCCACGCTCGCTTTGCGCCACCCCCGCGCCGCCCGGCATATTGATCGTTCCCCGAGCGAAAATCGATCGCACCGCGCCAAATTTCAGAGGGAGAATTTCCGGTCTCTCTTTTTCTTCCCACCCCCACTCCCCTCTTTCTCTCTTTCTTTTTCGTTGCACTCCCCCTCCCCCCCTTCATTTCCCGCGAACTTTTTCCTAGTTGTAATTTATTTCCACCCGCCTAATTTTGGTAATCGAGAGTTCGCCAATGTACGCACGACCTGCGCCACCCCGCCCTCCCCCTTTCCCTCCTTTCAGTAATTTTCGTTAATTTCTCGGCAAGTTTTACTGATTTTCATGAATTCTCCGCTGCAATGCTTGATTCGAACTTTTTCTCCGCTTTGTCCTCCGCCGGATCTTGCTTTAACGATTGCCGAGTTTCAATCCGAAACTTCGCTCAACTTTTGGTCGATTCCTTCCGCCGCTGAACTCTAATGGATTCAATTCGCTCGAAATATTCACCGAAAAAAAAAGAAAAAAAAAAATACGGGCGACAAACGGGGGAACGCGAATCCGCTGAATCCGTGTCAAGTCCGACAACATCCCGCTGACGACTTCTCGATCGTCGCGCTCGCAGGGGACCGAAAGGGGACGGGGGGCCCGAAATTGCGAGAGTCCTCGCGCGGATCCTTCGCGAAACCCCGGAGGCCCCGGCCCGCCCCCTCTCCTCTCCTGCGGCGTGTGCGCGGGATCTGGACCGAGAGAGCGAGAAGTACGGACTCGCTCCCCAGGATGGATGGAAGGAAGATCAGGTGCCGTGGTTGTCCTGGCAACCGGCATTGATCCTTCCCCTCTTGTTCTACCGCCGCTGTCCTCTTCTCACCCGTCCGTTATTGCTGCACGCCTCTCGCCGTTCCCCCCTTTCTCCGCGTCCTCCCGTCCCCCTCGCGCCCGCAGCGCCTCATTCCCGCGTCCACCCCCTTCCTCCCCCTCCCCCCCCCCCTCCGCCACGCTCATTCTCTAATGCACTCGGAGACCCGCGCGCGCGCGCGCACGTGCACACAGACTCGTGCGCGGCCGGTTACGCATTATACGCCGGTATATACACGCGAATGCCGATCATTTTCTCTCGCTCCATTACTCCTTGCTTCTCTATCTCACGTTCTTCCTTTATCTCTTCCTTTTCTCTCTCTTCAGTGTTTCCACGCACAACTCCGGGGGAGTTTTCTTCTTGCTCCTGAATCTTTCTGAACTTGAATATTCAAATTCGGTGTATACATTAGCGGTGCACCGAGCACACCACCGCTGCACTCGTCCTTATTTATGCATTTTTATACGTGCTTGAGTCTCCCTCTCGTTCGTGTTCTTCCTCTTCCCTCCCCCCCCCCTCTCTTTGACAGTCGCCGGGGACATTCTCTTTACGGGCGAGTATATTTGGTTGGTGAATATTTTTCGCGATGTTTTAAAAAGCTCTGTAAATATATTAATTCCCTTCGTTTTAAATTTTATAACTTGAATTGTAATCAGATCAACGATAGCGTTAAGAGCACGCACACATATAAAGTTGGAATGAAAAGTAGATTCCGATTTCTCTCCAAATCGGAATCAGTGAAATCTTACTGATTCGCAGACTGCTACACTCAGGGGGCGTACTAAAAGGATTCAATCGGGGGTGAGGAAAGGGGCACATTTTCGACTTTTCTAACACCTGTGTTCCAGTTTTAATTTTTTTAAGTTTCTCCCCTTTAATTTTATTATCCCTCCCGGGGAATATATAGCGTAAGCCACGCATTAGCACTGGCTTAACGCGCGTTTAATCTTTCATAAAGATGATCTCCATAATTTAATTCTTTCTCTTTGCCAAAATTTAGAGAGGTCAAGCGCTCTTATTTCTCCCCTCTCCTCGCGTCCTCGGCTGTACTTGTAGCTATAATCATCATCTATCTTCCGGCGATTCCGAAGAGAGTCTCACTGATCTCTCTCAATAATCGCAATCATTATCAATATATTATCGATGAAAGATAGTGCATGTATCATTGATTGATATAGTTATTACGTACGACTGAAATCAGATTATTCACTGTGTTTCAGTGGATAATGTGAACTGATTTTGATTTACAGAATAAACGATTTAATTACAAGATGCTAAAAAAATGGCGGGATTCGGTCATAATTAAGGTCTTTATTTGTGGCACAAGAGAAGGAGGGGGTGCTTTTCCAAAAATATGATAAAGACTCGCTGTAATCATGACGCATCGTTTTCCATTATTATACCCTGTGTATATACTTATTATTTTCGTATTAATTACCGTTGGAACAACGGTGCCGTAAATTAACGCTGAAGTCTCGATCCCTTCTTCACAATTTTACTCGCTATTACTCGCGAGCTTTTCGATCTTATCCGGAGACGCGCACCGTATACAATAATTACTCAACTTATAACTTTACTAGAATAAGGTCTACTTACTAGACAGACGAATACAGAATAATTGGAAGTCGTTCTCTCTCTCTCTCTTTCTCTCTTGTACTCGCTCGGAGCAGGAGATCCCCTTTCTCTATCATTCTCCGTCTCGTTTCGCTCTCTTTTACACGGTCCCGTTTCCTTCATTTCTAACTTTTTTCTCACTCTTTTACACAGAGAACAATGTCAATCACTCCTCGTCTCTATCTCTCGGCCAATAAAGCGCGAGGGCGGAAGATTGAATAAAGCGAGACGTACAGAGAGACAGAGAAAGAGAAGGAGAGAGAGAGAGAGAGAGAGGAAGAGAGGGAGTAAAATACGTGTAAGGGTGACAGAGGGGAGTTGGTTGCGCGAAAGAGGGAAAGAGACAGAGAGGGAGGAGCAGGATGGGAGGGGTTCGGTGAAGGTAGAACTGGTCGTGAACAGAGCGGTTGCCAAGCAACCGATATTGTTCCCATTGTTGCGGGCGTAGCGTAAATATTTGAGGCGAACTCGGAGGTCACAAAACTCATCCCTGTTTCTCTCCCCTCCCCCCTTCCCCCCCGCGACCCTCCGTTCCTCGGCGCTACCCCGCTGCCGCCCTCGTTCTCCTCTTTGGCGTTTTCTTCTTTCTCATTTTCCCGAAAGTTACCAAGGTGCGCCTCGTAAAGTTCTCGAAAGCACCTAATGGTGCCCGCCAGTAGATTGCATATCGGGGTGCACGTCGCCCCTCTCGTCTAAAATCCTACCCGTCATTGTCATCCCGCGCGTCTGCCCTCCGGCCGATATATTCGCGTCAAATTAGCGGAAATTTATCCGCCGCGGTGGACGAGGAGAACCGAATCCCACGGCTCACATTGTCGAGGAGTAAAAAGGGTTTTATTTTTTTTTATTTAAAGCAAGTGAATTTGCGTGACTCTTAAGGGAATATGCGCTCATTACAGACAAATTTAATACCAATTGTTTTACTGGGTTCCAGTATTCCTCATTTTATCAAAATGTTAATTTGTTGCGAGATATCAAATTATCATAATTTGTACATGGAACAAATAGACGAAAAGTGTTTCGCGACTTAAGGGTTCAGTCGCTTCGAGGGGGAAAGCAGCTTCGGGACGTGCGTCGCGCGATTTACTTTCGGAATCAGCGCGCAAACTCTTGAATGGACGTCGCGCATGTTGTTTCGAGATCGCTACCGCGAAGGCAAGGGGGCGAGACTGAGTGTTTGTTTACAGGCATTTATTTCGACGGTCCCGCGGGGGCGTGTGAACGTATGTACGTCGTTGACCAGCGCCGCTGACCCCGCGGCCGCGGGTCAACCCTTCCGCGGTTGTGACAGATTACGGACGGGTCGTCAGCTTTCAAAGGGAGCAACAAGAGCGAGAGAAAGAGAAGGAGAGGGGGAGAGAGAGAGAGAGAGAGAGAGAGAGAGAGAGAGAGAGAGAGAGAGAGAGAGAGATTATTGATTATTTTTTTACAATTTATCATATTGTAAAATTGCCGATGTCCGATATTTTGGACAAAATATTTATAAATTATTGACGTTGCAGATTTCTGGGAATTAAATTTAATGATAAAAAATTAAACGTACTCACAGCGATAGAAATATAAATTTTATTTTATTAGATTTTATAGATTTTTTAAAATGTGAAGCAGTCTCTGGTAATAATTTATTAACCTTTGAAAAACGGAATTTATGAACGTATTTTAACATATTCGTACCAATGTTCGCAATTTTTAAAAAATAAATTCATTAATAAATAATTAAATAATATAACTAATATAAAAAATCTATTTAATAACTCATATAAAATAACTTCTGATAATGCATGTAAATTGAAAAGAAACCACTAATGATGAAAAAAAGATTTAGATAAATTAGAAATCAAGATGAATAAGAATTTTCGTTAATTGAAGTATATTTTAATTTTTCGAAACCTTTCAAAGTTTTGCGAGAATGGATTTATCAATTAATGCAATTTTCTCTCTGTTTCTCATATTAATTTCAATCAATATGATATCAATAATGATCTCAATCAACGTTAGTTAATATCAAATATCAAATATGAAATATAATTTCTGCATGGTATATTTTCCAAAACCTTTGCATTAAAATTTGCGAGGCTCCCCTGAAAAGAGTCAATTCATTGATAATTAACTTTCATTATATATGATTAATCCGATTACATACGATTAATATATTATTCACCAGAATTTCATTTTATCACATAATTTCTTAACCAATATTATAATCGCTATATTTCCCAATGTTTCTCTGTTTTTTTTTTATCTTCAACGCTAAAGCGATTTTCATTAATTTCTTTCGCCGTGCGGCGCTTTATCTCGATACGTCGCAGCTGATCCTCGTGAGGAGTTGGAATTAGGAATGGTCAGTTACACGGGAAATCGAGTCCGTCCCCTTCTCGCATTATCCCGACGGCATCACGCGTGGTGACGTCCGCCTCTGGGACACGATATTGACGCGGGACGTCGGGACGCCTCGTGTACGCTCGGCCCACTCCCCCGCTCGACTCTGTGTCCCACCTGGTGTTTCCCCCTTTCCTTCTCCTCCCCCTGATGTTCTCGTCGTTCTCTCAAAGCACATCTATGCACCGCGCACTATTGATTTATTATCGAGAATTATCGAGTAAATCACGAGAGAGAGAGAGAGAGAGAGAGAGAGAGAGAGAGAGAGAGAGAGAGAGAGAGAGAGAGAGAGAGAGCCGACTATAAATCGGGGAGCTTCCATTTTCAATTTTTATGGGGAAATCAGCAATTTTCTTGGCGGATTTTGTTTCAAGGGACAATGTATATGTTTTAACAACGTACGTGTTAAAAGAATTATTAAAAATATTCTTGAATATTGTAATCATTATTTCACGCAATTAGAGATTATTATTATTATATTACATAAATATACACAATTCTGAGCTTGAATATCTTAGATTAAAGAATTTCTAAAAGTCTCGACATTTAATCTCGCCTTTACGAAATTTACGCGATGCTCTTAAATTTTGAAACAAACCATTTTCTAAATAATAATATATGAAAATCTCGAGTTGGTGGTAGAATCACGCGGAAAAATATCGGCGTTGTTTGAAAATATTTAATTGTAAAAAAAACCAGTCTTTTATGTATTTTTTTTTTTTGCATGACACGCCATACTTGGACGGCGGTATTTAAAAATAATCTCACACCCATCGACGGAGAGAACGATGGTAAAATTATAAAGGATATAAAACTGAAGAAATGCTTTTATTTAAATCGAAGAACAGATTATAAATTCGCGAGCGCGAGATTTTGTTGACGCACCGTGTGACGTATACGTCTTTCATTGGCACGGTGGATTTATTTTTTCAGATAGACGCGCAGAAAAATTCGTAAGACTCTCAGAATCTGAATCTCTCGGAATCTGCAGGTAACAAAAGTTTTCGAGTCTCTCGGTCGCTGCGCCGCGAGTTTTCGAAGGTCGGCGCGCTGCGCGCGATGCTCCTTCTGCACTCTGGCCTCGTTTCCTCTAAAATTGATGCAGTTTCGACATCGTTCCATCTAACAATGGCCGCGTGTTGTGAAACTTTCGCAACGCAACGCGCGGCGCGGCCGAGCCGAGCCGAGCCGGGCCGAGTCGGCGATCTCAGGATGATTTTGCAACTTGTACCGCACAAGCCCGTCCGTCCGTCCGTCCGTCCGTCCGTCCGTCCGTCCGTTCGTTCGTTCGGTCGCTCGCTCGTTCTACTTGCATTCTACGTCCTGGCACTGCGGACTTTCACGTCCGAGAAAAAGCGTCCGACCGCCACGCTCAATCTCGCGAATCGGAAAGCCTATCAACGGCTACTTAAAAAATCACCCCTCGCGACTGGACTGCCTCTGCTCGACATTAAAACAGTCGCTGGTTTTCCCTTAGCGGGAAAAATTGAGTCAACGGGACTGGCAGAGCTCCGAGTGTAATGAATATGTAAAACGAGAAGTTCCACGTTGCAACCTTGACTAAATCTTCCTTCTTGATATTATGGAAAAGTTTTAGCTCCGCGTTCGATCGAATAGAAGTAATTGGCTGTTTTCATTGCGTTTTCCTCGACAAGGATACACAGTGTGACCAAAAAAATTTTTTAATTTTACAGAAATTTCGTTCTATTGTTACGTTTGAGCATCTGTATAAAATTTGTGGGTGTTTCTAATGTTGATTTAAGTTATTTAATTTTTTGTTTGCTTTTAGTTTTCATGTAGAATCTCGTTCTGTAACAATAATTTCCGAATTAGATTAAATTTCTTACGTATATATATTAGTAATTAAACTCTAATAAATAATCAAAAGTTTATTTGGATCCATGTACATATTTAGAAATTATTCAAGAACCTAAAATTTCAATAAAATATAGTTATTTTAGCTGCGTGAACAAGTTTCTTTTTCATTTTTCCCTTTGCAGCTGTTTCACGGTCAAAATTCGCGACTAAAATGTTGTCATTGATTAAGGAAAAAAAGAAGAATAAATCTAAAAGGCTTACAGTTTTTTTCCTTGAGACCAAAGTTTATGAATTTCTGACCGATGATTTTGATCCTTTGACAATTTCGGTGATTGGACATCGAGTATTCCTTCCGAAATTTGATGTCGCGCGATTTAGAGGATAATTTTCATACAGAATTTCAAATCCTCGCATCTGAGAGAGAAAGAGAGAAAAAGAGAGAGAGAGAGAGAGAGAGAGAGAAAAGGCCGAAGGATAATGCGGCCGGCGTGGCCGCTTATACTTCCACCTACGGAGGTCGCTCGGCCGGCAGCAAATGTGGGTCAGCCCTCGTTCTCCTTGGGAGCCTCGTACGTCATGAATAAATAGACATTTCATGCGCCAATCTCACGACGATCCGAACTTTTGAGCGTAACGCAATATGGGAAAAATCGACGGCGGCCGATGGAAAGAGAGGAGGATCGTAAAAGGGGCAACGGGAAGTCGAATCCATCTACAACGCGGGGAGACGATTTCTCGAGTTGCTCGCATTTGCATCGCGCGGTGATTTATAATTCTGAAACAGTCGAGAAGAATGCCACTAAGGTACATGGCGTTCGGGCAAGGAGCAAGGAGCGCTAGAGGAAAGTCGCCAATACCGACATTTCGGTCTCCCATACTCCTGACGAGCCCGTTATTTCTCGGAAACTGAAACGTCGCGTTTTGTCGATGCTGATAAAAACACGATCCATTTATATAATTAAAAATCCACAGTCCGTACATTCGTGGTCTCCTTGTCTACGTAACATCTATTGAAAACGAATTCTTCAAAATCAAATCCAAGAATTGAAACTTACACGACGTTCTTTTGCACATTGCGTAATTGAAACGATATTAATTACTGACAGCGTTAGCTCATTTCATACGTATGTTTTTAGTCTCAACACTGTTTGTTGTTTTTAATTTTTCTCGCAATGCGATTTCAAGCATAAAATCGACGCGCAGCGTAAACCGACAGATTTTTGTAAACATGCGACAAATTATATGCATACAACAATTAAAACGATAAAAAAAAAAAAAATCGAGGAATCTTCTTGAGGTTGTGGGTAATGCGCTTTCGTCGATCGTCCAAATCGTTTCACGGCGGATAAAAGCGTTGGGAGCATTAGGCTCTCACGAGTTGCCTCCATCCCTTCGCCGTACGTCGCGACGTCACGCAGCGGCGCGAGTGCGACGACGACTATTCGTCCGCGCGCGACGTGCAACTGTGTCGCGCTCGCGTCATGTTATTTGCATGCGGCGCGGTAGTTTAGTCATGTGACGGGACAAGACGCAGAACTCTCAGCCGGGGATTTTTTGATTTTCTAGAATAACGTCAGGTGCCTGCGCGGCTCGAAATGTACCGTATGTCTAAGCGGTTTCACTAGAGCCTCGCTAGAATGTTGGAGCGTTAAATCCATATTTGCTGAAACAAACACGACGTGACGCGGAAATTTTCGGCGAAACGGAGAAAGAATTCTGATGAGAATTCAATTACACCGAGGGAGGAACTAATAATACTTTAATTCCTTCACAACCAAATCGCCTTACAAAATTTTGCGCCATACGTAATTATTTATCGATCTGCGTTAGGCCGAATTGTTAAACATTTCCATAAATTACCTTTTTTTTTCGCAGATTATAATAAAAAAGATTGATAATAAATGTGAATTTTTTATTCTTCAAAAAACAGAAAGCGCGATGAATAATTAAACAATGAATAATAATCTTAACCAGATAGAAATCTCGTGAACAGAATTTATTAAAATACGTGAATTTAATTTAGCCGACATCTCCGTGAGATCTCTTTATATTATGATTATCCGGAGAGGCCGTTCAATTGCAACCCGAGCAACGGTCGCTGTTGCGAGGAGGACGGGAGACGGGGAGGGACGAGGAACAGCAGTGACCGAGGAAGCGAGGAGACTCGTCTGACCTCGCTATTACGGTCCCGTTAACCAGGAGTTCGTCTGGTGCCCTGCCTCTACCTCGCTAGGATCCGTCCGCCTTCCTTTTTCATTTCGTTAACGTCCGATCGCGACCGCTCGAACCATTTTGAATTTTCGAAATGGATTCTCGAGGTTGAGGCGGTTTTCAAAGGATCCAAAAACTGCGCAAGCTTTTCAAGTATTCATCCCCTCGAGTCTCAGATCAGAAACTGAAAACCCGAGAACTCTTGGGATCCTCAATTCAAAGACGTTTAGGAGACGCAAAAGATCCCAAAATGCAGAGGTTCCAGAATTAAAAGCGCTTTCAAAAATTCATCCGGTGGTTCTAATCGCGATTTCTTAAACTACTTAAATTTCGGGGAATTATATTCCCCGAAATCCGAATGTAATTTGAAATCGAATATTCGTAAATCTCACGTTCTCGAAAATTCTGGAGCTTCAGGAATAGACCAGCGATCGCAGATTGTGGCCCCAATAGCATACGGTCGCATGGGGAGGGGATGAAGACTAAGGGCAAGAACCAACCATATACTGAACACTCACTTATTCTTTAATATGATTGGTCCTTGCCCTTAGTCTTCATCCCTCCCCATGCCATACCGGGGCCGCAATCCTGCGATCGCTGGAACAGACTCGGGGAGAACTTAAGACTTCTCCGGTTCGCAAATTGAAGTATTCTGGAATAGGAATTGAATGATTTGACGGTCTGAAAATTCACGAGTCTCAAGATTCCAAGTGTTCTGAAATTTTCAAGAGCTCCGGAGACGCGCAAACGGTGAATTCGAAAGGAACAACGGATTCGGAGGATCTCTATAAACGTCGCGGTTTAAATACACATCGCTCACATGTATTACCAATCCCCACAGACTCAAATGGGAGAAGAATGAATCGGATCTTGGTTTGTTTGGAATTCATGAACGCCCGATTCCTCCGAAACGGAACGTCTGAATTGGATGACGTCCAGAGCGTTCAAACATTCCGAAATCCTGACCGTGAGAGACTGAGCTCTCTCTCTCTCTCTCTCTCTCTCTCTTTCTCCTGGGAGAGAGAACGAGCTCTCGAGCCGGAGATACTCGCGGGGGTACGTTGCACTCCCGCACGGGTGAGCGTGTGCGAGTCGATTGTGCATCCCGTGATACACGTTATAATACCTCTCCTCGCCCGTTATCTTCCCGCGCCACCTCCCTATCCGCCCTTACTACGTCACATCCCTCTGCCTTCCCCTCGCGCCTCCCGCCCCCTCCGATGTCGTCGGTGCATTCCGCGCCTGTAGCCGTGGACCGCGAATTGAATGAGCGCGTCGGTGGTCCTCGTATTGGACATGCAATCAGTGCACGAGGATACCGTGTCGTTCGAGCCTCCAACAGGACCGGCCGGAAATTCAGAGACCGCGGAATCTCGAATTCGAAGGGCGCTTGAACGATTTAGGATTTCCAAAAAGGAAAAAAAGCCTCGGAGATTAAGGAATTCTAATATTTTCACGTTCCAAGATTTCAGGTTTCAAGGCAACTTTTTCGGAGTTTTGCTCGAGACTTCAAAATTATAGCTTTGAAAATTATTGAAGTTATGATTATCTTAATTTTTATTATGTTTACAGAATTCTGCATCCAAAAGATGCAAAACTCCTTCGATATAATTAGATTTTCCTAAAATTTCGGAGCTCTTCATAAATTTAGAATTTTTAATTAGGTTTCTAAATAGATTTGAAAATTTGTAAACGCGCAATTTTTTTTAAATTTATTCCCAAATCTAAAAATTTTTAATTCAAAGATTGAAAAATCGAGGATTGTTTTAATTTAAACTTTAAACAGTATGAGATTCAAAATTATTAATAATAGAATGTTTACGAATTTAATATAGGGTTTAATGCTAAAAAAACTAGACAATCTGGAATTTCTGCTTTTTTTTTACCTTTGAATTGGATAGCCAATCATGAATTTTCATGAAACTTTATTGAAATTCTACGAAATTTCTGTAATTTTACTTGCACATTTAAATTCTCTCTCTTTATGACTAAATTGTTTTTTGAATTACTTTTTCTTGTGAAATAATTAACAAAAAATATGGCAATCACATCCACGTACATTTCTCACGTGACTCGTAATTTTTTATTTAAAAAAAGTTAGCTGATAGAAGACAATACATCGTGCATTGATGTTGTGTAATTACCCTTCGAATTTTATACTTTCGATGAGTTCATTATGGATAAAGCATTATGTCATTTGGTTCATGTTATTTCTTTTTAACATTTTTTTTTAGTATTTTTTCAAATTTAACGATCAAAACTTGAATGTCTTTTCTTTGTGATTAAAAGGTGCATTAAAATAAATTTATTTCAAAACTGCATTTAAAAAATTCTCCAATTTTACTTAGAATTTTGAATAAAGCTCCTAGCAAAATTTTTCTCAAGAACTTTTTTACAAAATTGAAGTAAACATCCTATGAAAATTAAAATAAGGAAAAATATAGATAATATTCTAAAAATATATATCCTGTTACATAATTGTCTCCAAAGTAAGATCTCCAATCGTGAAGCCGAGACTTTCGAGATAAAAGCTCGTAACGTTCGTAAATCTCGGGATTTTTTAACTCGGATCGGAGGCCCCGTAAAAGGTTGGTAGGAAAGTCGCCTCACGAACGGCGCGCTAAAGCGGCCTCTTAAGCGGCATTCAGCCGGTGCTACGTCGTACCGATTGTTACGGCACTGAAACGCTATAGCATTATGGAAGCAGAGAGCCCATGGTATGTATGCACGTGGGCTGCTATAGCGCTACACTGCGGTGGGATCGATTCGGTCGGAGGTGGGCGGAACCACCCTCTCCCCCCTCATCCCCCGGTCGCCAACCTCCATTTACAAGCCTCAATATACACTCCCTCCCGCCCCCTCCCCCCTTCGCGGCGTTTTCCATCCGTTCCCGTCCGTCTCCTTCGCGCACCCCCGCAAAATATCCGCAGTTTGTCTCGAATAGTCCCGTAATCTCTTTCTCTCGCCCTCTCTCTCTCTCTCTTCTCTCTTTCTCTTTCCTTTTTTCCTCTCTCGTCATTCCACCCCCGTGTTACCCTCCTCCTCCAGCCCTCAACATCGCCGCTCGTCGTGTTGCTTTCTTGTTAGCGGGGTGGAAAAGCAGATTTCTCGTCACCCTTACCTACGGAATTTCTGATTTACTCTCCACCTACCTACCTGCCCGGGGAGAATTTCCGACTGCCGAGGGTGCTTATTACGCAATTCGAATTTTTGCGAGGGCTGCCTCCCGGAGAGGTTTGTTTAACGTTCGATACGTGCCCGAGTGGAGAACGTCGGTTCCTCGCTTGCAATAAACGTGCGCTGTGTTCGACATCGATAAAAACGCTTCGTACCGTTATATTCCATATCGCCAAATCGCCATACTCTCGTGATTTTCTCGGAGGTGCGAAAATTGGACGAACGAATGGGAGGGAATAAAACTGACGCATTAATTAATCATCTGCAATCGAAGTACGAAGAAAGTGTGGATTGAGCGCGACGGGTTAACGAGGACCACGTGCTTTTCGCCAGAGTACGTACAAAGGTTTCGGTTCAGCCGCGAGAAGGTATCCCTTAAGCCGCGGTCCAAGTCACGAAGGGTGAACATACTGGATGTAGAATCCAACCCTGTCCAGCGTTTTCGCCGCGCCGGCGGCAGCGGCCAATGCAGAAGTGCATAATTGCGACTAGACCGTAACTTTCCGATAAACTCCCCCAATCAATTATTAAGATAAAGTTCCTGCACACACTCACACACACACACACCTCCTTCAGCGCAGCCGGGATCTATTCCTAATTGCCTCGTAACCGTTATCGCGATATCTTCGTTCAGTCTCGCTGTAACTTGTCCGAGAATTAAAATTTCAGTCAAGGAAACCCCCACTTGAAGTTTAACGAAGAAAAATTGCTCTCCCCGAGGTAGCCATAGAGGCATGTTTAAAATCGAATTGCAGAGGAGGATTTCTGCGAAATCTTGTTTGTTTGCGTGAGAGAGACTCTTAAGAGAATTGGACACTTCATCTTGGAGTTAGAATGTTTCGTCCGACTTTATTTTATTTGCAAAATTTCGAAATTCATTTAAGTCTACCCTATATCTGTTCTCTTTTTTTGTAATCAAAATTTCGACTTCCGATAAACTAAAAAGTTAAGAGAACATCGTGGGGGACAATTGCCAAAGAAAAGGGGAAATACTGTTTACTTTATTATGACGTAAGGAACTTAAAAATATTGTTTACAGTTTGTCCGTAAGCTTTAAGAAAAATGATGCGACGTCAGCAATCTCCCTCTACCTGGATAAATCCGCAGTTCCACGTAATTTAGCACGCGTAAATCCCTATTACACATACATAGTTCCAGCGTCCGTTCACCTGCTTCGTATTCATCGGCATCGTGGCGGCCGCTTAGAAAACACCGGCCACGTGCAGCGACGATATTAAGGGTTGCCTCGTAACGCTCTCGCCCCTTTCGCCGGGCGGCTTTCACGAGGCGCGGCGAGATGGGTGGGTGAGGGAGATTGTACGTGAAGGCGACGGTTTGATCGGAGCCTGATACGGATTTTCGTGGGAAAGAGAGAAGCATGTTCGGGCTCCGTCTCGCCAGTTTCTGCAAAGCCGAGAAAAAAAGAGCGGTAACAGAGGGAGAGGAAGGTGGGAGGCAGGGAGGAGGTGGTGTCGCTGGTCGTACGTGAGGAAAGGAGATAAAAATGTTTCAAATAGGCGAGAGCGAGAGAGAGAGAGAGAGAGAGAGACGAGATCAAAGCGGTTTTACACTGACAGACGGCGCGATATTACTCCACGACGCTTTCTGCGTATCGGGAAAGCTCCTGAGCTTCCTGCTCCTCCTCCTCATCCCCCTACCTTCCCGTCCCTTCTAATTATGTTTCGCTCCTCTTCGCCTTCGTCCTTAATGCATTATCCTTTCATATGCGGCGCTTGTATGCTCGGATCTCTTTTTGCGGAATCCGTGAATTTTTAAATTCACGTGTCTGAGCTTTCAAAATTCCCTAAGAGGCGCTTCACGTTTCTTTCAGAAACGTTTCCTTTGTCACCCCACTTGACAAACGCGTGCAGTAAATAATTTATGCGGGAGATTTTTTTCCTCAGAAACGTCGCAGATATAAATTATGGTCCATCGAAAGTCCGACGTGAGAAAACCGTGGAATTAAATAAATTCCCATAAAAACTCTAAATCCTAAAATTGTAATTCTAGTTCTTCTAAAATGCTCATGTTGATTGCTTGAAAGTTGTATTTCACACATTCAATTATTCGAGAGAGATTTCATCCCCTTGTTTTATTATTATTTCCTAGTTGTTTTTGCAGATTTCTGGTTATTAACTAGACTTCTAGTTATTTGTAGCTTAAGTTAATCGTATCGCGCCGGATCTGTTTCTCACGCGCGAGACGACGGCGTCTTTCCATCTGCGCCCATGTTTGCATTCCTTCGTCTTTTTTTCTGTTACGTCTTAAATAAACGGAAGTCGAGAGCGGCATTTTACCACTGCGCGGCAGTTTCCACCGACGCGCCGAAAGCGCGGGGGCCGCTGTTACTTTCCGCCGCGAGTAGGGATTCTCAAGTGAAGAGATCATCGTTCGGGCAACTTTTAACTGGTCCATGATATTCAGGATCCTTAAGACAGAATATATAATAATGAGACAGATGCACCAGATCTACTTTAGTCTATAAATGCACTGTTTCATTCTATCTAAACCTTTTGTCCGCCACGTTTAGGACGCGATGGCCGATCTCTCGTTTCTCGGTAGTGACTAATTCTCGGGGATCGGGCGGATTTTTACCGGGACACCCAGTAGAACCGAGTACAACGCGTCGATAGGGACATGTGCGCCGCGTGCCAGGCAGTCGGTGTGCCTGACGAAGGAGAGTAGCGAGCAGCCGGCGATATGTGGGCCTCACAAACGCGCGCACACACGCGGAGGCGCATAGACCCGCAATAGAACACACACACACACGGAAAAGACACGCGTGTGAGTCACTCCGGAATAATAAGAGCGAGGGAATGGGACATAATACTACTACTACTACTACTACTACTACTACTGCGGAACTACCTCCGCGCTCTCCGCTGGTCTCCCAGGAAGCTGCGGAATGCACCACCACCCTTCCCGCTTCTCGCCATCCCTTCGTCCGAGACTAGTTCTCTTGCTGTCCTTTTACCTCCTGTCCCTTTTTCGCTCATCCCCCTCTTCGGCTGTCCCTCTTGCTCTTTACGCGGACAATTTCGGGAACACGAGCGACGTAAACACGTTAGTATATCATTAGATGACGATCGAACGTGGCTGTGTGCTTAGTTGGACGAGTTTGAAAGAAGGTACCAGTTTCAAATCTCCACTCGAAAATGAAGAGTCCGCGTTACGCCTCGAGCGAATATGCGGCAAAGAATATTTCCTCGATTAATTTTTCGCGGTATTTTAAACAATAAATATCTGCACTGAGAGAAAAATGTCGAGGTACTGAGAATCAAATATTTCTTATGACATCTTCTTCGATATTAATTTGTTATAAAAAAATTTATTTGTGAAATTGAAATATATATTTCTGTAACTTGATTTTTTTTTTAATTAATAATTATTTTTTGATAATCTCATCTTTTTAATTTAATTTTTAAAATTACGTAATGACTTATCAATCTAAGCAAGTTAAATTAATATTAATTTTACCATTTCAAACAAATTATAATGAAATAATTCTTCTAAAGTTTTGTTGACACATACGATCAATAAAATTTTATTAGTACTTCGCTACTAATAATAGATTAACAAATACACATTAATTAATTAATATATATTAATTAATATACTATTAATAATATAATGTAGAGCCGTATTGCCGCGCTAAGTAATTAACGAACATTTCGATGTTATTAATTTAATAATATTGCTATTTGGCAACAGGTTAATGTAGATTAAATTATCTGCCTTGCATTATGCAAACCCTCATTGATGTATTATTCGCGACGAGCTGTCTCTGTTGCAAGGGATTCGAAACCGATTCTCTCTCTCTCTCTCTCTCTTTCTCTCTCTTTCTCTCTCTCTCTCTTGCCGAACGAACGAGAAAAATAAAGAGAGAGATTTTGCGATCACGTGAGATTGATGACGCTCGATGCGCAAAAGCAACGAGATTCAATTGCGCGCGCTCGATTGTCTTGAAATAGAAAGCAATTAATAAAGCTCGGCCGAAGCGACGCTCCAAGATGGCGAGATAGGCAAACAGAGGCAGAGCTTTCCACCGCGACTGTCCGCGCCAATTCAATTAGATGGAGCATCGGGTTACCGGACGACTGGTCCTCCCGTTTACGGGGTATGTATCTCTCGATTGCTCTCGAAAACGCCGCCGGGACGGCCTTTATGGCTCTTCGGCACTGCGGCAATTCTTTCATCGTCGCGGAAATTCGTGTCCATTCAGGTTTGTTTAGCTCGCTCTTGAGGAAGCACCTCAGAAAATGAAAATTCTGGAAAAGAACGATATGATACCTTTTTGTCTCTCCTCTTACTTCGCCGTTGTTCCGATCCTCTGTAATACTAATAATAAAAATAATATTCATTGTTATTATTACTGTTAATGTATGATTTTTCTCGAAGGGCTTTCTAAAAAGAGAGTTAGAGAAAGTTAGGCAGACATAATAATAATAACGATGATGATGTAATAATAATAACGATAATAATATAATATTAATGATTAATAATAACAGAGAAAGATCACCGATACAGACTTTTCACTTTTATATATGTAATTTTCGGATTATTTTTTAAGCAAAAACTAAAAATAAAACACTAGGAACATAAATTCAAACTAAAAAAATGTCTCCTATTAGATGGCGTAGCAGTTTTTATAATATTATTTCGAATTTTGCAATAATTAAGTTTTCGTAAGATAACACAAAATAAGCATATTATAAAACGAGCTTCAAAGTCAACATAGTTGAGCAATAAATGCTACATTTTCCTTGTCTTTTCCTTTCACATAAGTCATCTGCATAAAATATTTACTAGTTAATAAGGGAATTATTATGAGGATTTCTAAAAGTATACTTTCACTTTAATGTTAAACATTTTTTGCTAACTTACATTACACAAAATTATCCTATGCCATTCGCAACAAGATTCAACATGTAGCGCGACAAAAATAAATAACATATAAAGATTAGATTAGATTACTAACTTGTAAGATAGATCTCCTAATACTGCGCCTTTTATTCTATCTTTTACGGTTTTTACTACGACTTCCAATCCGTCTTATCAAGTGTGCGCTGTACCCTGAGTTTATGTTGAAAATCGCATTATAAAAAAAATAAGAAATAAAAAATATAAATAAAGCAATTTTAGAGTATTACAATTTTAAAGTGTACAAAATTATATTATACAAAGATATAAAATAATACATTATCAATAATATACTTTTTATTGTTTAAATTACGCAATTTGCAAATCATAAAATAAAAATGTTATTTTCGCATTTGAATAATCGTTTTCAGTTGATTTCATTTAAAAACAAGCCATGGATACACGAATTATAGGTATCTATTTCTTTAATTATCTAAGCAGATCATGTTTCTATCAGTATTAATAAAGTGTAATGTTTAATTTTCGAGAAATAATATGAGTGTGTGTCGTTTTAAAATATACCTACATCGGTATATTACCGAATTTCCTCTGATAATAATAATAATTAATATTATTATTAGAGGAAATTTATTAATATTAAACGTAGATTCTTTTATTACAGGATATAATAATTTATGAGATTAATAATTATTATTATTGTTTAATGGTTATATCGAGACTATTTATTATGTATAACATTTCCGTTTGGTGATCGAAGTACTGGAGAATCACATTTAGCTTGAAAACTGCGCCGGTGACGGGCCAATACTCACGCGAAATACCAATCGATGCAAATTCTCTGCCGTTTGTCATACCAATTAAGATTCGTTATACTTTCGCAAAGACGGAAGTACGAAAACATCTCGTCCTCGAGATGAGCCTGAGCTTAAAATGCGAGAGGAAAGCAGAGACCACGGCACGCCGTTCAATTCCGCAGTCGCAGCTCCCGTTTCTCATTCAAATTACATATTGCTCGCATCTGACGATTAAATTCGGACTTGGATTGCACACCTAGCCTTCCGTGTCTCGCGACTTTGATGGACAAATACTCGTACATGAAGATTTTTCCCGTTACGTTCTCTCGTTACACCGAAATCTGTTATCTCCACGTGATCCTCGGAATCCTATCCCTCGCCGCCGCCGCTGCCGCCAAGATTCCAAGACGAGCGCTGTCCGCTTGGACCGGGAAAAGAAAAGGAAAGGAAACGCGTCCCTCGCCCTCCCGGGTTTGACGACGTTCGAGCGGCAAATTCGAGTTTATAAACGCCGAAACGGGGTTAAATCGAGGTTAAATTCTCAACATTAGGCAGCCACGCGCGCATTTAGCATCCGGAATATCCAACTTTGCACCAACCGGAGGCGGATCAATACTCGCGCGAACGCCGATCAATAATCCTGCGAAACTGGCGCGGCTCTCTCTCTCTCTCCCTCTCTCTCTCTCTCTCTCTCTCTCTCTCTCTCTCTCTCTCGTTATACCGGAAATCTCGGCGTCTCGTCTCTTCGGCCAAAGAGAAGAAAGGGAGACGGAGGGCGGCCGCACCGCGTGCGGGCCTTCGTCCCGCGTCGTGCTCATCCCGAGGAGGAGGAAGAGGAGCTCCGGCTCTTCGGGTCGCTAAAATTCCACAGAGAAGACTCCGCTCGCCTTCTAGTTTCGCGGAACGTGGAGCGACAATTACGGGTGTCCGCCCGGCGCGCAAGCGCTGCGCTCCTCTCGTTCGTTGAACCGTCCGTGAGAGAGAAACACCGTGCCGGTGTTATGTACGTGTGTACGTGTGCGGCTGTGCGTCGGATGGAGAGGAAAAAATATAGATTAGAAAGAGAGGGAGAGACGGGGGGAGAGGGGAGAAGGGGAGAGAGAAAGGGACGGGAGACAGGCAACAATCGCTGGACGCTACCAGCGCCCGATTCCGGTGCCAACGCTATCCACGCGCGGAAAGAACGGTTTTTACTTGAAGTATCTAAAAATTCAGATCGGAAAATAATTTACGGTCGCACCGTCCAAATAATTGTAAGGGAGGGTTCGAGCTCCGCGACGAACACTGCTGCAAAAAAAAAAAAATTATGAGCGATTTTACATAATTATTTCGACGATCCAACAAAGTTACCTTCATATCTCTGCATCCAGCTCAATTTTTTTACATCCGTCAGCGAGATTACCCAAGATTTCTCAGGCAGGGGGAGGGAAAAGCCGAAGTTTCAACTTCTTACATCTCTGCGAGTTGCAATTTTTTTTTTTTAAGTTAAAAATAATAAACCTGGAAGGGAGTTTAACTTTTCGTCGTAAAAATCATTTTCATAATTTAATTTCTTGTTGATGAAATGTAGGAAGAGAGGGGCGAGCGCTCCTCCCTGCTTCTCCCCTCCCCCTTGCGTACGCCCATACTCTTCGGCAAACCGTTGTATCCATGCGCGGACACCTCCGTGTCCTGCATATTTTCGAAATAACGAGTAGTAAAGTACGATAATGGACTCTACTACTTCAGCCGATTTCTCTTCAGAACGAAGTGTTATCCGTCCATGTATCAGCATCGTCCTTCGAGAGGTCGACTGTCACTGCCCCGAGGACCACGGTGGTGATCGATCGCGATCGCGAAAACGAGCTAGCTGCAAGAACCTCGCGAAATTCTCAATAAGACGGGAGGAGACCGAGAGAACCACGCGGACAGCTGACCTCGATGGAGAAACGCTTGTCGAAGGGATATCTCTCTCGATCTCCTTCGACGATGAGACGATCAGCGAGAAACAGCTTTACGCTTGCGTCACCGCGCCGCATCTCGCTTACGTCAGCCGATTTTGATGTTGTTATTGTGCTTCATTATCGCGTACCGCGCTTGGCCATGTCGCACCTTCCCTCGCGTTCGCGATCGTGAATCGGGGATTTAACAAAAAAAAAAAAAAAAAAACGCGAGACTCGGTGTAAAACCTTCCCCCAAAGCCAGTCAAACATTTGCGAAGTATACTGACCGGGATTATGTATTTTAATTTGTCATTTATACGTTGTTTGTACATCAGTTCAGATTTTCCGTCTGTCGGGATCGCTCCAATCCTCTATAAACGTTTAATCAAAATATTTATTCTATTCGATTCAAATTCGATGCGAAAAAACCGCAAATATTTATTTTGTTTTAGATAGATTTGGTAAACACATTCATATACTTTACATATTACTGACATGATATAATTATATTTATTTCTTCTAATTAAAAATTTTTAAGCAAAGCACATTTTTACATATTATTTATATCCACGTAGTTACTTATTTATTCGAGTTATTTAATTTTATCGGTTTTTCTTTATTTCCTTTATCGAGTACATATATTTACACCATGACTTTTTTAAAATTAATATGGACAAATTATATATAATTATATATAATTATATATAAGGTACCTGTACCTAATATGTACCCAATTTGACTCATCCACCATTTCCAAATAGTTACACAACGAATTTCACAGCCAATATATCACTTAGAAAGTCAATACAATGTATTTATGCCAGTTAACTGGTCAATAATTAACTGCTTTCTATGACTTGCAATCACACTTTATTCAAATTGTGCTCTTCTGAATCTAAAATTTCAGAGAGTTTTTGCGTTGTATAACTATCAAGTAACAATTATAAATATCCGTAATTGATATTATGGTATAGCTCTTTATTTATGCTTTTGAACACTATATTTACTTTATATTTTTATTAAAATATCTTGTTTATAATTTAAAAAAGAAAACTCTTTGTACAGTGAAAGCATTATGGCCAGGGACACTACTGGAAACACGATATATCTTATTATCGTGCAAAAGTTAAGATTCTGTTTCTTTATTTAGTGTATTCTGTTTAACTTTTAATTAGTATTTCTCCTCTTTTTCCAATTACAGTTGGAAAAGCCTTTTGACAGATAAAAGTTAAGATAACGTTTCGTGGTAAATAAACACAGTTTTACATTTAATAAATAGTTGTATGGGTAATTTTTTTCATAAGTATGTTAATACACGCTTAATTAAACTTGTTAATTTTTTTACTTCGCATTTCTTCAAGAATATTTATGAAAAAGAAGATAATATATGTATAATTGGGCTATATGTAAGCAACATGGCTCAAGTGTTATCTATTTCTTTAATCTTTACTGCATTTTATATAAATAAATGAAAATATTTTTTGTTTCAGAAATGTTTCTTATTTTAAATCTGACCTTTAGTTTTCAATTTTGTATTCATCAAAAATTGTTTAAAATCCCCAAAGGTTAAGTGAGTTAAATTAAACACAGGTACCTTTTATATATATATATATATATATATATGTTTCGCAGTTTGCAAACAGAACCACTTTCTTTTGCAATTAGCGGATTATAAATCATTCACGAGTTACGTTCCGCGCAGCTCCTTCGCGAATAAGCTTTATCCCTCCCCATCACGCTACGCCGCGTGGCATCACTGGCATAATTAGACTACGGCGAATGAATGCATCATCGTTGTAGAATTGTCAATTCGTATTCTGCAGCCTGCATTCAGAAAGAGCGCAATTCATCGAGACTTTTATTTCACTCAATGTAACATTGAAAAACGAGCAATTCTATATTTAATGCGATTCAAGAAAGGAGAGAAAGAAAAACCGGATTGATATCACGCCAAACATAAATAAAAAATATATATATATATCTGTACGAAACAAAGCGTGGCCAAATTTCTCCTTCAATTTGTTGTGCATATTCTCGAATGACCTTTGTTTGTGCGCTCCTTCGCCAGCTGCGCCGCCTTCTCGATTACGTCACCTCTCTGCCTCATCCTTTAACTCGCCGGTCTTTTCCGCAACGCGCGCGGTTCTGGAGCTCCAGAATCTCGTTGTTACGACGAAACCGCGTGATTTGTTTCGACCGGAGGGAGGTCGAAACGAAAAGAAAGGGAAACGCGCGCGTCGCCGTACGCTACTCGGCGAAATTAAAAATACCACGGAGGAGAGCGCGGAGGCAGATAGTCAGCTACGACGATGACTAATCCGCTTTCTACCGGGTGTGCGCATTGAGAACCGCTGCGCTCCTCCGAGGCGCGCTGCGTTCCGTGTACCACTCCATTACGCATTCACCAACACACGTCCCTCTCCCGGCGTGTCTTCCGTCCGAGCCGGGTCGAGCCGAGCCGAGGGGAACCGAGAGCGCGGCGTCGGCGTCGACGTCGACGTCGGCGTCGTCGATGACGCCGAGCGACGACGCCGACGCCGCCGCCGCCTCCGCTCACTCTGCTCCGAGCTGTCGAACGCGCCGCATCACCACTCGCTGTTGTTCTTCACCAGAGTTAACTCACGTCGCTAAAGCTAAGTCCCCCTCCGTCCTCTCCCGACGCACCTCTCCTCGTCACCATCATCGTCATCGTCGCGCGTCACCTCGCCGTCATTCGAAGGGACAAAGTCAGCCACGCACCTTCTGGGCTCTCCCTATGGTTCCTCTGCCGCGCCGCAGACGCCTCGGGGTTCCTCGATCGTGTTAGGCAAGCTAATTCCTCCTTCGTATTCACACGTTGGTACACGCACTTCAAGTTTCATTCCCCGAGCTTGACCCCCGTCAAGCTGGTTCACCGACGATCCGTCGAGATCCCCCTCGGGACTCTCGGACTTCCCCGGCTCGAACCCCACAGCCGCAGGCGCGCGATCGGATGACTCTCCGAGGGTGAATCTCGTGCGTCTCCCCATGAGAGTGCCGGCGAGCCGGTAAATCTCCTCACGCCCGTTTACCGCGAATGTTGTGCCCGAGTCGTCACTCGTCAGCCCCCTCGCACGAGGACGCGTCCGGTCCTGCAATGGGACCACCGTATCACGGGTGCCTCGCGGGCCCTCGCGAACGGGACGACCGTGGTAACCGGAGTCGCGAGACGACTTAAGACGACTGTCCTTCCCTCCCCAGAGGGAGATACCACTGGGGTCGTTCAGATTGCGAATCCTCCTCATCGCTTGTCGAGGGGAGCACAAAGCTGGACCAAAGGCTGGAGGAAGAATCGCGTGACTCAAAGGTAAAAGAGCTTTTCCTCGTGTCCCCCTGCCCCTCGTCGCCGAGCTTTACGATCCGGAGGTGCCTGCCGTTTAGGCGAGTTTAGGGTTCACCCAGAGAGTAACTCGTGCACGCATTGCTCGTCCCCGACGCGAACGGAGGTGTTCCCTATTGCCCCCCCTCCCTCCCTCCCGCCCCCTTTCGCTCCCCTTTCGACCGTACCGGTCGGCTTTGAATCAATAATCTCCGGCCAAGATTATATGTAGGCTCCCCCGCGGTATCTTGTATTCGAGGACGATAAGAAAAATGTATCGAAAAGGTTTTGAGGGAACGGACAGGGGGGATTGCGCCAGGTCCCAGGAAATTGATTTTCCTTCTCCCCATCGATTTCTCTCTTCCCCATTTCTCTCTCGCTCGCTCTTATTCTCTTCTGGGTTTAGCGGCGGTGCGCGCGATATCAGTGCGCGGATTATTGATTTCCCCGTTCACTCCGACGTTGCTTATGTTATTTGTGAAAAAGAGAGGTAACAGCGCAATGATCGCTGATCGTAATACCGGGTGAAATCATCTGCCCGCGCTGGAGGAGAAAGAGAGAGAGAGAGGGAGGACGAGAGCAAGAAGTCGTTTCCTCGCGGTGAACGTAACGACCCAATTAATCTGTATTCTACATCGGTTGTTTCGGTGTCCCCTCCCCCCTTTCATTTTACTCCGCTACCGTGTAATTTCACTCTGATCTATATATAAATCTTCGTCCCATAGAATTTGAATATTTTTACTTTGTTTAACGTCCTGGCAATTTCGACATATATTTTTTCCTTTCTTGTAATATAATTGTACATTTTTCCAGTACACTAAATATTTTTATTTACATATTTATATAGAAATACGAAATGTTGCAGATATACATATAAATCGTGCGCACATAAAACAATAACTGTTCTGCATTTTTGTCGCACCATTTTGGACTTGCACAATTTGCAGTATTTCTGTTTTAACAACCTTCGTTAATTACATGCGGTGATATGAATATATAGAATATATTATTTACAACTCATCGATAATTTTACTATTTTCCTTAAGCCGCGATGAACCGCCGAACGATTATCACTCCGTTAAGAATGTAGAACTGTCCTTTAATCTCCAACTGTTAATTTGATGGTTGCAGCTGGCAGAAACACCCGAGATGGAATCGCCTTCGGCCCGTCAGGACTGTTACGTTGAGGCCCAAGAGGATTCCACCTCAGTGGAAGCCAAGGCAGAAGGCGCACCGTCGCCAGACGAAGCGACGTCAAAAACGATAACGACGACAGCAACGGACGCCGACGACGACGCGGCGCGTCCTTCCGTTCTGCAGGACTCGTGCGTTGAGGACTTGGTGATGGTGTGCGAGAGATTGGATGAGACACCAGAGGACGAGAGACCCGAGGTGAGACAATTGAGTGATAACCCGGAGAAGGATCAAGCGGAGGAAGAAAAGGAAGCGGATATGGGTCTAACAATAGGGAAGAAAGCCAACGAGGACGGAAGGCTCGAGAAGAATGAGATCGACACGAAATCGACAGAAGGTTCTCTTCCGGGACCTGAAGAGTCACCTAAAACGTCCAATTCCGAGGATTGCGATGTCCTCGGGGAGTCCTCGAAGGTACGAGAGAATGGGACTGAGAAGTCCGCACTGCCGGACGTTTCTAGAAAAAGGCCGGCCGCGGGTGACTTCCTGCCGATCGGCGCGGAGATCAAAAGGATCGGTATTGAGATCCCGGAGGAGCAGGCGACCCAGCTGAGAAACGACGTCAGGAGACTGTCGCCGGTGCTGGTGAGTCTTCGTGAGAGAACCCTCGGTGAGGTGTCCCTGACTTCGGAGTCCTGCCTCTTCGGGGACGAGATTGAGAGTAGGATAACGCCGAGGTGCAACGATGTCCCTGCGAACGATTCCCGGATTCAGGATATCGATCGGAATTCTGACGCGAGCCAGGACGTGAGCCATCGGGAGGTGGAGGAAACAATCGGCAGGCTCAGTGCGAATTCTTCGGAGTGCACGAGCAGCGACAACGTCGAGGATATGTTAGGCCGCGAAGACAGAAAAATGGATTGCGACAGCGGGGGGGAAATTACGATGCTCGGCGTCGACGTGACTTCTTCGACGTTTTCGAGAAGCAACAGTACGGACGATAAGACGACGGAGTCGCGTCAGGAACACAACGTCGGGGACGCAAACGCGGCCGCGAAGGTTGACAGCATGATACCTTGCTCTCCGACCGAAAAGTGCGTCATTGAAACGACGACGAGTCCCGCGTCAAGTCCCGTCTGTCGAAATTTAACCATCGTACTGAATCGCATCGAGAACGAGAATCTAAAGAAGAGTGTCCAAATGAACACGAGCGCTGACGAAAACATATGGGAGTACGTCGTCGAGGAGGGATCGTCCTATTCCAGCGAAAGGAGAAACCTCATCGAGGAGGATTCGCTTGCAGAGACCTCGGAAGCTCATGAGAGCTTGAAGAAGTTACGCAGCTGGCAGAGCAACTCCTCTCCGACGGCCAAGTCGAAAAAGTGCGAACCGATGGAAGGTGCTCACAGTCCGAACAGTGGACTGGTCCTGAAGAAGTGTAAGGTGGTACTGGAGAGAATGGGCGAAGTATTCGCGGGGCATTCGCAAGCGCCGGAGAACGAAGTCGAGGAGAGTGGAGCCTCGAGGATGCAGGTCGAGAAGGATGATGAGTCCATGCCTGTTGCGGTGATCGGTAAGCTCGAGGAAAACGAGGAGGTGGTACTGGCGAGCTCGTCGCCCACAGCCGAGGATAGCCGCGTGTCCAACGAACTGGACTCATCGGAGACGATGCCAAGCTCACCGGAGGACGCGCCGGAAGTGTCGGTGGACGTCGCCGAGGGCGTCGACACTGAGACAGAGACGGAGACCGGCTCCGACAGTTCGGAGGTGTCGCCTATCACGAGCATTCGTCATGAGTTGCGCGACGTCGACGTGGCGCCTGATCAGCTACCTTGCTCCGACGGGGACCCCTTATGCTGCGTGGAGGCGATGGCGCCGATCATGACGAGATTGGAGGCCGACCGGCCGGAAGCGTACACCGAGGACTCCGCAGAGAGCCTGGCCTTGGCGACCGGCGCCAGGGATGAGGTCAGATCCGATGGGAGCGACTCCGGCCTGGGGAACGAGATCCCTGGTGACCCAGGTCCGGCGCCTGCACCAGAAAGTGATTCTGAGACCTCCTTCCTCGACAGACTGCCGGACGACATCCTTTCTGACAAGGACAAAGGTAAGTTTCTTATTTTAGAATTTAGAATTTTCTTTACGTATTTCGATGGAAGTATCAAGACTGCTTACAATTAGATTATTATAAAGTTCTGGTTGCAAATGTCTTTCACAATATTTTTGGAAAATTCGGGAAAATGTAGAATTTTCAGGGAATTTATTATTTGCCTTTGAAAATCACGGATTAGTGGGACTTGGTGTGTTTGGAAAAATTTTTGGAATTGTAATTTCAAATTCAAATCTCTCTTTTATCAAACAAAACTGTTTCTTGAATTATTTTTTCTTGATAGTGCAAAATTAATTAACAATTTGGAAATTATATTCCAATAACGTTCTCATGTCACTTGAATTTAGATTAGAATAATACGTCGTTCTTAATTAACGTTGTGTGTCATTTTCAAAATCTGTACTTCCGTTAAGCTAGATCCGCATCTTACAGAAAAATCATTATATAATTATTATCTTCGTTTAGTACTTTTTTAAATTTAATATTCGAAACTCAAATATTCGAATAATTAAGGAAAAAGATATAATAAAATAATTTCAAAGTTGCAGTAGAGATGTAAAAAGTCTTAATCATATCTGGAGTTTTAAATAAAATTTTCAAAAATTCCGAGGAGTAACTTTTTCATAAAATTTTTTTGTAAAACATTCTGGATATGCTTTTTGAAATTTGAAGTCTTTCGGTAAGAATGTACACGGAGAGAATTTTCTCTTAAAATTTACCCTCAAAATCTGATAATTGTGGGATAATGTGTGACCTCGAGGAATTTTACTATACTTTTTAGTAAAATTTACTAAAAGTATAGTGAAATTTACTATGCTTTTAGTACAATTTACTAAAAGTATACAGTAAAGTCATACATTATTTTACAATTATTAGATTTTGAGGGTAAATTTTAAGAGAGAAATTCTCTCCGTGTAAGACATAATTTAAGATAAATTAATTACGGCAGTCGAAAATTAAAATGTTATTGTTAATCATTGTTTTTGAACGGATTTCAGTGGATTTTCGAATGTACGCAACGCATTATATAACAATTACTCTTGGTTTAAAAATCTTTCCAGTCTGCTTTTTATTTTACATCTTACTACATTTATGATTCTACGATTAATTACGAGCTACTGTATGTCTATCATATTTTATACTCAAGTTTTAAATTACGTGTTATTCAATATTTCTTAATTATTCGACGTCGTTAAGTTCTCATTTGTACGAGTATTGTCTTATTATTTCTTTTACAAAAGCTTTTTGATAAAAGCCGCTTAATGCAATCTTTTAATAAAAAGTGCAAAATTCTACGGATAATCATTCTAAATGAGATAACCGACCTGGATAATTCTTCCAGACTTTTAATCTTATAAAAACGCAAAATTTTTAGACATCGCGAGGATTCTCCTTGCCAGTCTGGCCTCGTGTGTGCTGGTCGAAGCTGTCCAGCGAGCGAGGAGAGCGCAACTCGATAAGCCTCGCATCGATTGTCAACGCGTGATACACCGGGTGTCTCAGAACACAAGTGGAAACTATAGCGTTGCTTCCTCGATAAAAATTAAAGTGAACTTTTCACGGCGAAAATGTCAACCAGTCAATTTCAATCTCAGCGCCCGAGCTACGAATTAATATCTAAGAGTAAAACCTGCTTCGACCCAAAGGATGAATGAGAAATTTCGTTATTCACTGACGAAGGAATTTCCCCATCACCGCGATTTCTGATTCGCGAAAGCAATAGAGAGATTCTTTCCCCTCGATAAAGAAAATCATTCCCCGCGAATCTTTTGTTGGCGTAAGTCGACTTCAAAGCACGATGGATAATATTAATTGATTTCTGTCTGGAAAGTGTAACATAAAGATATACGTATAATCTTGCGTTTTTTTTTGTGTTGGTGAATACAATAATGAATAATGGTAGCATTTTTATATTGTATAGTATAGCATTTTATAAATTTATTCGTTGTCATTGGAATCTGAAGTGGCTTCGATATACGGAATATATTATTTAAATATTCATTAGGAATAGATATTGAATTCTAACATGAATGAAAAAACAGATAACCGTATGTGAGCAACAGCCTACTATATAAATATCAACTTTACACTTATAAAGGATCACTATAGATGAAAGACAAAAATAATTTTTATTTATTATGATTAATGCATAAACAATTTAATTAATCTTGAATGACGAAATCGTATTTTGAATAGAAGGACATTAATAAGATCTAAAATGATACAATATCTTCTTTCTTCAATCAAGATAAGCAGTCACTCGACTTTAAATTCAAAATACTTGTGAAGTGTGTGTAAAGTTAGAGTATCTAAAATTGTAAAATTATTTCTACATTATGCTATATAAAAATAATTAAATAATTGAAATAAAGTTGTCCGAATTACTATTAAAAGTATTTTTATTTCGTACGGGTTTAGATGGACATAAAAATGCTACTACTAATATTCTCTCTCAGCAATCTAAAATACGTAAAATTATGTTTATATTACACTTCTTAAGCAGAAATCGACCCGTTTCCGGAGTCCTTGTCGAAATTCTACTCTTACTTTCGACTTTAATTTTGAGGTCACATTTTAATCTCCTCGTGTTGGTTGTCGAAAATTTCCCATTTCGGGGTCAAAAAGAGATTTTTAGCAAAGCCTCTTAAAACTCTCTGCAAACTGTTGTAGTCAATAAGTTAAATATAATGATGAAGAAGGTGGTGTTATGGATCCTTCCGTAATATCTTCGTTATTAGGTTAAAGAGGTGATCACTTATGGAACCGTTTATTTAGCGGCCCGCGGTTATGCAGTGGCGCCAATATCCAGCAACCGACATTTGTCATAAGTCATTTTTACTTTTGAGCATGGTGAAACTATTTTCATAGAAATCTTCCCCCCTCCCTCTCTCCGTAGGAATTTGCTATTTCGTAACACGGCGCGCGTGTCTTTCAGGCGTAAACCAGTTGGACGGCTACGCGGCGTCCTCGGGAGCGCCCGGGACGCCGGGCCAACTGCCTCTGACGAGCTTCCGAACACTGCCGGCCAAGAGCAACCTCAAGCGCAGGCTGACCGACTGCATGGAGGGCGACGAGTCGCGGGGCAACGTCGACGAGCCCCTTAAGAAAAAGCGCAACATCCAGTTCGACGCGGTGACGGTCTATTACTTCCCGAGGGCGCAGGGCTTTACCTGCGTACCTTCCCAGGTAAGTCCCTCGAAAATTGGTCCCTCCTCCCCTCCCCCGCGTTTCATTTTTCCTTTCAGCACCTCGCAGGTAACCGTTGTGTTGCCCTACGTCTTCCTTTTCTTCCCTTTATGTCTACATTTTAACTCGTCTTGCTACTCCGTCCGCTGCGATTGTAGCAGGAGATGGTTACGGTGCTCACTGAATGCCGCATTTAAATTTTGTATATTTTCATTCCATTATTCCGGAAGAGTATGAATATGCAAAATGTATTTGTTTTTGTTTATTCGCTACCGTTCTCTTTGCAATTTGTACGCTTCGCGCATTGCCCGCTTATACTACTTCAATTGTCTTCTTATATATTGTTTATTATTGTTATTTGGAGGTAGGATGTAATAAATTGTCGTTAGCATCATTATTATTAAATTGATTATCAAATTAATATCTTGACATTACTTTTACTGTCGTTTTTGTTCGGTTCATAATCGTTTTTTTTTTTTTTTCAAGATTTATTCGGTTCAAGTTTTAATTGAAAAAAATATGTAGAATTACACAAGAAATATCAATACAAAGATCCAGCTATGAATAAGGCTCATCTTTAATTATTTGTGTTTTTAATATTTTTATTTATAGTTTTTTATTATTTTATTATTTTTATTATTTAATTTTCCTCTCTTTGCCTCCGCTAAGATTTTATTTATACTGGCTGGAAGAATGAATAACAAACGTCCGAAAGTTGTTTATGACGGAAAATCTCGCCGTCATTTGTGGAACCCACCCCGAGAAATGTGAGCGATCGAACTTATATATGAGATTACGATCGATCATTCTTGCTTTCAATCGCGTTCACGTAAGACAACTCCTTTTTCAACTCCTCCATTTCGCATCATTTATAATATCGTTCAATAATATCACGATAATATTCGCTGTCAAATTTGTATAAGACACCGTCGATTCTCTTTTCTTACATATGTGCCATTACTTTACGGCAAACTTCTATAGTATCGTATTATAACGGTTCTTATTGGTTTGGATGTAAAGTTTCAGCCATAAAGGATTCCATACGCGCTATAGAAGAAAAAATGAACCAATTTTTCACCGGTCTGACGTAATAATGTAATACTATTCGTATTTTATTGCAAAGTTATTCTTATTTATTTGCGTTCCTATTATTTTTTATTATTTTTATTTTTGCTAAGAGTCTACTCGTAAATTCATACAAGAATTTGAAATAATAAAAGAGCAATGAAAAATAAAACAGATAAATGTAAATATATCGCTTCAAAATCAGCACACACTCCGTTTATTAAATATTTTCGTACTGTAAAGAATAAAATATGAATACAATTTGTATCTGTTTTCTTCATTTACTTCATTTAATTTAACACATAAATAAAAATAAATTATGTGTAAAACTTATCCTAAGTAATGTAAAAAATAATTTTGTTTTAAATTTAATTGAATAAAAGATAAAGTTGTATATTTTTATCTAGATAATTTTAAGATAATGTCTCTGTTAGACAAGTCAATTTAGAATATAAAGCAATATATTTGTATTTTTATTTATAAATATTTATTTTTTTTAACAGATATTTTTCAAATAATTTAATCTGACAAGAAAATAAGACATCAAGCCATATCTTTATCTAGGTGATTTAATATAAAAAAAAACAAATAAGATACAATACAAGTGGATATTACAATATTGTCAGATTATTTCATTCTCCTACAATTTTTATTTTACAAGATTGCTTTCCATCGGTTATTGAATAAATAAATAAGTAACAGTAAATTGCTTGGATTTGCGCATAAGATACGCGAGAGATCGATCCTCCCGATTTCAGGGCGGCAGTACCCTAGGCATGAGCGCGACGCACACCCACGCGGAGAGGTTCTCGTTAACGGAACACGCAACTGAGCAGAGGCGAATCCATCGCGCGCGGCTCGCGCAGCTGCGCTCCGAGCGCAACTGCGCAACCAACTGCGTGACCGAGACGGCGTCGAGCTCGGAAGACCCGAGCGACGACACCGACGAGGAGCCAAGCGACAACGAGGAGCTCGACATTGACAGCTACTACTTCCTACAACCGGTACCCACGTGGCAGCGTCGGGCCCTTCTTAGAGCTGCCGGCGTACGAAGGATAGACGGCGTCGAGAAAGATGAGTGTCGCGACATCCGCGCTAGCAGGGAACACTGCGGATGCGGCTGCAAGGGATACTGCGATCCCGAGAGTTGTCCTTGTAGTAGGGCCAACGTAAAGTGTCAGGTGAGCGAGTTAAAAAAAGTGAGAGAGAGAGAGAGAGAGAGAGAGAGAGAGAGAGAGAGAGAAATAGAATAGTATCAATGACATACAATAGACGTAACAGAATAAATATACAAGAAATGTAATTGAAATAATGAAACAACTGCAAAATGTGTAAAGGAGAATTAACAAAATAAGAGATACAATAAACTTTGAAGAGATTTATAAAGCGAGCATGCAATTTGCGTAATTTTATTTTACAACTACTATTGGTAAAAAAACATCGAAGGTCTAGTTTATTTTCTTGTTTTAATTATTTTCATTGAAGAGAGAATGGGAGAAGGAGACAAGGGGAATTGACGTTCTATCTACTTTTAAACTAATTGGACAATTCAACACGATAATTTAGCTCTCGTTTCTAATGAGACTTTATCCTAAAAGGAGAAAGCATATTTCAAATATATAAAATTTAAAAAAGTTTTGCTCTTGATTGAATAAGAAGTGAAAAATTAAAAAGTTTTGACTTATTTTCTTGATAACTTCATGAAAATTCCAATGTAAATTTAATTTTCTCCAGTTTGAGATTAATCTGCTGAAATTTTCTAAGACTGCCGTTACATTGAATCCCTCGAGCGATTAATCTCTGCATTTGTTAACACGTTCCACTCAGTTCAAATCAGTTTAAGTGATTGAAGCTGAAGAATGAAGTGAGGGATTAACAGCTAAAGGTTAGGCAAGAGGGGGGTCGATCTTTTCTCAGCTACAAGAAAAGACCCGACACTTTGTTCCGGGAAGTGCGAAACGATTTTTCATTAAATTCGACTTTCAGGTGGATCGACCGGGTTTCCCTTGCGGCTGCACGCGGGACGGTTGCGCGAACAGTACGGGCAGGATCGAGTTCAATCCAGTTCGAGTGCGAACGCATTTCATTCACACGCTGATGCGATTGGAACTAGAGAAGAAGCAGCGTGAGGATGTTGGCGGTGAGCATGACCAGGACAATCAGGTGCAGAATGGTAGAGGTGTTCGTCAGCTAAGGGACATCGGCTCCCTGGGGATAGAAGCTTCCGTTGGCGGCGACGCTTGTGCGATCCCGGGTACAGGACCCGGGGGAGGTGGATTCACGACCTTACACTACGATACGAGTCACAACGGTGTAGGAGCTGGTGTGGTTGGCTGCCAACCAGAGGTGCCTGGCACGCGGGAGGATAGTCTGGACTTGTACGCCATCAGGGACGATTGTTATGCGAGCGAAGACGCGGTGGACAGCAGCCAATCGGTCGTCGTGCAACGAAAACTGCACCCGGAGTTCGGCCAGGCCTTCCAAAGCTTTTCGCCCAGCGTGCAAAACGACGGTGCCGCCGGCGGCGGCAATGGTGGCGGTGGTGGAGGCGGTATGAGCTTCCAGCAGTCCTCGTACCAGGACTACGGATCGCCGTACGCGAGTATGCCGTCCACGTCGCGGGTCCCACAGTTTCAGCCGCCGCCGCAATTCCAATCGCCGCCCAATCCGGCCGCTTTTGCGCACTACGGGCCCTATGGCGGGCCCCAGGACACCGCGGCCGCCACTCTTCAGGGCGGCTGCGCCGCCCAAGTGCACCAGATGTCGCAACCGCCGCCATCGCAGAGTCAGCAGCAGCAACAACAACAATCCCAACAGCACTCGTCCTATGACGCGACGGTGTTTGCGCAGGACGACGTCGCGAGTACCGCGCAGTACACAAACCTCACCAATTCGATGCAGCCGATGAATTCGACGATGGTGCAGCAGATGCAGGGTAAGCTCGAGCCCTTCTCAGAGCTGCTCAGCGGCAGATACTCATACTATGGTGAGATGCACGAGCCGCAGCAACATCACAGTACTTACGGTACTCACGGCACGGCCGCCGGTAAGGTCGCGGAAATGATCGAACCCGGTCAGGTCACCGGCGTGCAACAGCCCGATGGCACATCCGAGGACTGCGACGAAAACTTCGGTGAGATCATCAAGAAGTCCATGGTGGAGACCGTGTCTGCCTAGGACGTATGAAGCCTACCTCGCATCGGAAATGTCCAGGATGAATAATGGAGACGCTCAATGGGACGCCGAGCAGTCGCCGCTGGTCTCTTCAGAACTGGAAGGTTGAAGTTCTCTTCTGTCTGCGCGACTAACTCGAGAATGAGCAACTCCCTTGACGCTCGACAGTCCGTTTCCCTCGGCAGCCTTTCGTCCAGGACCGTTTTTTCAACGACGGACTCCGCTAAATACGGGGAACACTCGGCGCACTTCGGGGACGACTCGGTTTTAGTGACTCGGTTCTTTTAAAGTCTGGAAGATTGAAATCCTTTGGATCTCTTCCAATTTTACGATAATCTTTAAAACAAGGACTACGAGGACAATTGAGATGAAGGGGGAGACTTCGGGGTTTATTCATCCTACCGTGCGATACGTAAATAGGGATGAAACATAGTGCCCTCCGAGGGAGATGGAATGTCTCCTGGGGTCAAAGCATCGGGTTTTTGAAAGATCTCGCCCAGAGATCATTAGGGAATTTTACGGCTACGACGTGTGCGTCCGCCCGGGATGGTGAAACTCACGACGTCATCGTCGGCGCAATTCTTAATCCGTCAGGATCGATGCGCCGGTTGAGTCACTTTGCGAAGATTTCGCCTATAATCCTTTTTCATTGCAATCGAAGGTTGCTTGCTATAGTGAGCTAAGCCATTTTGTGAAAACGGGAAAAATAAATCTTCTTTTTTTTTCCCGTTATTTAGACATTCAGAGGATATCAGGTAGTCATATTATTGGGATATGCTCTATCTTTTGAATGTGTTTTGAAGTTTACTTTTTCTGTTTTTACAAAATGTGGATTAGCTGTTGTAGCAAGTTTTTCAATTGAAAATTGATTCTCATTTGCGATGAAAACGGACAAGTGCTGAAAGATCGCTGAAGTGCGGGTCGACGACGATGTACGTCGTGTGAGACAACGACGGAAATCTGGAGTCTGGGTGGTCTCGAAAAGTGAAGACCTCCGAGCTCCGGAGTTTCCATCGGTAATTTTCAAGAGCGATCCGTGAGAGTAATAAGAGTAGGAAAAGATTTCAACGAGGTTGTGACCAAGAAATAACACATGGGATCAGCTTATAAATTGCAGTTTATAATACCTAACTTTAAGCGTAGGGATGCGAACGACCGGGAGCGGGTCGCGTGTCTTTTTAGGCGAGCCTCGCGTCATAGAGGCTGCATACGCGAATAATGTATCGATCTAGAGCGAATCTGCGCTCGCTCTAATTCGAGAGAATCGTTCTGGAATGCACATACACACATATATACGTACATATACAAACACACACACACATACACACACACACATCTAGACAGTTGAATTTTGAAAATTTATATCATTTATTATTGTATGCAATATGAAATAGTATTGCATGCAACGTATTGTATATCGAAATTTATATACATATATATACAAATATTAAATCTGTATTCAATATTTTTATATCAGAATTTATATAATATTTATATGACTTTTCTCATATAAGTACTATATACATATTTAATAGAAATATGTACAATTTATTTAATGTTTTATAACAGAATTTATTAAATAGAACTATCCGATTAGATTGAAGTTTACGTGATTGATTATTCTCAGTTTCTCACGTCCAAGCTTTTAGCGTCGAGAAACGTTGCGAAAAAGAAAAGAAAAGAAACGAAAGACTCAGATTCTGTCGTGCGTTGTGTCTCTATCGGAGAACGAAATTCCAGAGTGAGGATCTCGGATCTCTCGAATCGTTAGAGCTGCCCAATCGCGCTCTAGAGCGGAACTTTGAGACGCGAAGCGCGAATGAACCGATATACGGCGTATTTCGTTGACCGCCGTTGATTTTCTCGAGGCGAACGACAGCGAGAACAACAAAATCAATAAAATGTAAAAAAACGGTAGAAAAAACACACACGCATACACATGACACATTCGTAGATGAGCGTAAAACGTGAGCGATTGTGATACTTGTGCATACAAAGACAAAAAAAAAAAAGAAAATGAGAAGAAAAAAGGAAGAATGGTTCAGAGCGCCAAGTTCATAGGTTTAAGATAAATTATATGGGACTTTTTTTACGCCGGTCAATGTAGAAGCTGCGAATGTTGTTTCCAGTGATGATCGACGAAGAAGCGCGGATTTCGATTTTCTTCTCTCGCGAATTCCATGCGTGAAGATCTCGAACGTGTCGAGCGCCAGAGGAATATTTTGTCGAAAAAAAAAAAGAATGCACTTTTACTCTCTCGCTTACAAGAGGGATTATCCTTTATATTTATGCATTGTATAAAAAAATGAAATATATATAAAATTACATATAAAGTGATATATTTTAAAATTATATAAGTAATTTACGAAAAATATATAATGCATTTATAGGAATGTATACAATTGTTGTTTCTTTATTTTTATAAATAATATTATAATTTCGTCACGATCGGGAATCGCGGAATGGTCAGACAATTAATTTAATTGTTCCAAATGGAAGTTAATTTTATATGCGTTATATCGACACACTATATATATCACGTGTTTTCCTAAATTAAATTTCTATATACAATCATATATATACATATATATATATATATATACATATATACATATAGCGAATATTCTAGAGCAATCATACTTTTATAATTTGGCGCTCGATACATTTGAAATTCTCCGTTTTAAATTACTGAAATACATACACACATTTATAATTGATATTATACGGTGCCTATGTAATTATATACGATTTTAGGGTCGCGCGACTTATTTGTCCGCCCTGAACGAAAGGGTGTGGAGGCGGGTTTGGAAATTTCGGACGGACGCGCGAGCACACGGCGAGGGAGAGACTCGCGACGCGAGGAGGAGGAAGCGAAGAAGGAAATTCATGAGAAGGGGGAAGTGGGAAATTCGCGCTTGAGGCGACAGGCTCGGCTCTCCGCGACGAAAGTGGAAACGGGGCTGAGAGGGAGATACACCGCACCGCCATCACGCCGACTAACCCTTTTGCACCACCCGTTTTTTCATCTCCCGAAAACCGAGAAAAAAAAAAGAAACCCAATCAATCGTACTCTCCCCGTAGAAGACATTTCAAGAGAAGCGGACCTCTCTTTAGCGCATCCCGGGACGTTGATCGCTGTGTCCACGATTAATCGAAGCACTTATACATAAGCGAAGCGTTAACGATACGACGATAGTATTAAATTTATACACACATGCGGATACACACGTGCGTAAACCAACAAACAAACAAACAAACAAACAAACGAACGAACGAAACAACAAGTGAACACGTACAGAACACACAAGCGTACACGCATTATACACTCGAAGCCGGACGTGTCAGTTCCCCGGGGGTTTGCGAGAGACACCCTTTTTCTTCTTCCTTTTTTCCCCTTTTTTTTTAGTTCTCGCTCTCTGATGGCGTACCTCACTGTGTTCATCGTCGATGATCGGTGCCTAACAAAACGAGCGAAAGATATAGAAATCGCTGATCGATAGAGAGAAGAAGGGAGAGAAAGGGGCAATAAATGACGAAGCGTGATCGAAGAAATGTGAGGGAGGGGTGTATCCGAAACGCGAGAGGGATGTGACACGTCCGCGCGTGTGGCATTGAAAAAACAAAAAAGGATAAACATATAAAAGATTATACACGTATGTAAGTAACTTTTAGAGTATTTGAGTAAAAAAGAGGCATACATAGTTGATAGCGTTTTATTAAATGTTGTGAAAAACGTCTCTCGTCTGTCTGTCTGTCTGTCTGTCTGTCTGTCTGTTTATCTGTCTGTCTGTCATTTCAGTATCTCGTCTTTATGTTCTCGAAAATGCATTTAGCATTAAAAAGCGGCTGAACTTAACCTAACCATCTCTTTGCGAGATAATTTAAGGGTAAAAAAATTTAGTTAACACACAAATATCTTATCTCAAAACTAACTCGTAACTTATTACTCGTGATTATTTAAACCAAAAACTGAACAGTCACTTTTAGTGCTAAGTGCGTGGCCAGAACTCCTGTGTGTGTTATCGTATCTTTTTAAAAAAGTAACTTAACATTCCAGAGACAAAGATACTCTTACCCATCCTATTCGTCCTATTCCAGTACGTTCATGATGATACTTTTTTTCTTCTTAAGAGTGTCATATCAAGTCATCTTGACGTTGGCGATAACTTTAAAGAGAGCTGTTTTGTAGCTGTATGACTTGTCCAAGAGACTGCTTTTGGATTTTAAGTAACATACTTTTTAAACTTCTCGTTACAACGATATTCTAGGAAGCAATCACTAGAGTTTTTTTTCATTCTCTGATTTTCGATAAAATTTATATATAAAGAATTGAATCTGGTAACATAGAGATAAACTCTACACATTATAAATCATTACATGGTATAATATTTTCTAGCACTTTGAGTGAGTTTGGTAGAACGGCAAAGGTAGAAGAAGCAAAATATGAGAATCTATTTTATACTGTGTTTTAGTGTTAACCAAAATTGTAAAGAAACCTTTGCGCATCTAACCTGCGCAAGAAAAGAACAAACTATTCCAATGTTTTGCTTCTCTTACAGTTCTACCAAGGACAGGTATATATAGTTAATGAGTTTTATATGTTGATGCTCAGGACCCACCGACTACAATTAGATTGCTTTCAGTCACGCATCATCTCTGATGGTTCTTTAAAAGAAAGTTCTCTCTCTATTTTCTTTTCAGTTTAATTATTCTTAAATGATCTATAATAATTTAATTATATTCAAGTAACTTTAAAATTTAACAAAATCACTTAAATTTTAAATTTTTAGTTAGTCCAAAAATCTTTATCTTTTTATGTCATTGGTTCAGATTATTATCGTCACTTTAAAGAAATAGCATATAACATTTGCATTATTTATATTATTAGAACCCATTCGTAAAGAAATTAAAATACAGGCCGAATAAAACTTGCGCGAATACGCAAAAAAGAACAAAAATAACATTTACAAAAGAAAAATTAGAAGAAGAAAAATTTAGAAAAATAATAGTGCGCGTTCTTCAATTTTTAGGGCGTATTTTAACCAGACTTTTTTTCAATGAGCAGAAATGGAGAAGTTGCGGTCGTTCTATTCTCTTCAGAAAGCATTAACAAAAATGGCAAAGTAGTATAGCGATTCTAAACATGGCGCGTGAAATCTCTCTCTCTCTCTCTCTTTCTCTCTCTCTTTTCACGGGTGTCAGACATGGAACACAAACGCGGAGCCTTGAGGAAAGCAGAATCTTCGATTAGACCAGTAAGATAATAAGATTTTACTGCTGTGCTGTAAGAGATATAAAAGAAAATGCAGCAGTATGCAGTTTTCAGAAAAAATATGTAAAAAATCAATTTATATACGCAAAAAATTAGTTTTTATATGAAAAATAGTTTCTCAAAATCATAAACTTGATCCATTCCATTCTAAGCTCTTTATAAAAGGTACTATTACTTCTTCGTGTATTTAAAAAATTTGGATCTTTTTCGAAAAAATTTAATTATTTCATTTATCCTTACTCTTTATTAGTGACAAAATTTAAATTAAATTTGATTAATTTAAATTGAGTAGAATTTTTATTACTTTCGTAATTCGAATTATTTAATTTTGCAATTTGTAAATCTCGATATTAAATATCCCAATTACGTTTAAATTAAAAATCTATCAAATAAGTCCCCCTTTAAAATTCGCAAAAAAAATTCATGTTTTCCATGTCTGAATGCCTTTGAGACTTTTTCTCCAAAATTAGGCGCCATTTTGAACACCTCGACATCAGGCTTTGTGGCGCATCGATCCGTCCCTGAGTACCCTCACCCAAACAAAGCCGGAGGGAGCACCAGGGAGCAGCCGGAGCACCTCCGTTACAACAAATGGCGGGTACCGTCGTAAGTACCTGCTCCCCCACCCTGTGTCTCGTCCATGGTGGGAAAAAGTCCGTCACACACCGGCACATATCTCCGGCGTGACGGTGATTGCCACACAGTCGCACACCGAGGTCCGACTCGCGAGGGAAGCTCGGGGAAGAACCGAAACGGCTGGTGATTTTCCCGGCGCGTCGCGGCAAAGGCGCGCGTCCCTCGGTCCCACCTTAATTTTTCCTTTTGCAATCCGAAGAGCGGGGACCCTTATGCGCGACGGTCCCCGATCCCCCTGTACCGTACCGTACCGTACCGTACCGTACCGTGTCGTTCCGTTCGCGGGGAACGGCACTCGCTCGCGCGCCCGAAAGAGAGAGAGAAGTCGCCGCCCGTCCGTCCGTCCGTTCGCTCATTCGTGTTCGTTTGCGAGCGATCCATCTCGATGTAACGATACATCGAAGGTATCGGAAGTGCAGTTTCGAAGGATCGTACAGTGGATCGTAATGTGAGTGAAGTTTTGAAGGGAGAAGGATAGAGAGAGAGAGGGAGAGAGAGGAAACAGCAACGACGTGTTCGGAGGTGTCGTTGACGTTTGGTGTGTCAGTGTCCTCTCTCGGGCTCTCTCGCGCTTGCCGCGTTGATCTCCGTCTCCCTCTTTCTCTCTCCCGCGAAGGAGCGTGACTCCCGAGGGGAGTCTCAAGTACTCCGCGAGAGTACTCGGAAACTATACAGTGATTATATATTGCTGATGAATAATTTATACCGCACTTCTAAAATCCAAAAATACTGTTGGTACTATCCTGCTCGGATCCCTGCAGCTGTCCCTTTTCTTCTTAGCGTGACATAGGATATCCCAATCCGACCACTATAATCCTATGTCCCTAGAGATCACTATATATATCGTTCGCTCTATTCGTATAATTGCCCTTCTTTTCTAGAGCTCGGCGAATATGTTGACAACTATAATCCAAATGTGATATATGGAATCTCAGGAGTCACTCAACTATTATTATTGTAGAGTGTTTCTTTTCTTACAAATCTCTATATTACGGCAAATACCATATAGAACATAAATGTAATGTCATATTGTATATGCATGTGTAATATTTATGTTATATGTTCAGTATTTGGTGTATATACTCAATCCGATTTCTATAGTTGATATCATAGTCTCTATTCAACTATTGTTTCAACTATAATTCCTTATCATATAGTTATTGTTATAGTTCCTTTAACATATAGTTTAACATTTTGGGCCTAAAATATTATATAAATAATTAAATAATAATAGTTGAGCGACAACTGCTCCTAAGATTCTAAAGTATCATTTAAATCATATTGTTAACATATTTACCAAACTCTCCTATAAAAAATTTTATGAAATACTATTGGTCTTTCTCTAAGTTTCTTAACCAAAGTTTTATTAAATTATTTTCTCAAATTGTATGGCTAAAATATTCTTAAAGAAGTTTTTTTCTATAATGTCACAATAGCGCATCTGTTTCTCCATATGTTTACCCATATTTTCCATATTTCATCCCTCCTTCTCGCTTCGTTACCTTCACAAGAATGTAGCAAATTCAAACACATATGTCCCCATATAATTTTATACCTTTTTCCCTTCTTTCTCCTCTTTTCTTCTTCTTTATCGCCTCGAGACAATTCCAAATCCGCACAATCGTCTTTCCTTTCTTTCCTTTCTCTTTATTTTCTCCTCAAAAGTGACATTTTGTCTCAGAAGAGGAGGAAAATCGTAAAAGAAGAAGAAGAAACTCCTCGGCGTCGTGCGGCACGATGCCGGATGACAGATCAGCTGGCCCGGAGCGGCTATCACAGGTAGAGTCCCTCGGGAACTTTCCCATTTCGAGGGGAGGCCTCGGCGCAGAATGACGAGCGTCGTCGGCTCGTGTTGCTGCTGCTGCTGCTGCTGCTGTCGGAAGCGAAGCCGCGAAGAGGAGCAACGAACAGCTCAGCGACGAAGACGACGACGACGACGAGCGACGAGTTTGGGTCCCTCTAGCGTCAGCGGGGGGCTATGAGCGCTGACAATGGGGACGAATCCTTGGTAATTATCGTGCCTTTCTCTTTTTTTTTTTCTATCGTCCCCACGCCCTCCCCCTCTCCGCAGCGTTTTTTCCGCCTTCCTTCTCGCGGATAAACGCGTCGAGTGACTTTTCCACCCGTCACGTTTGCAGGTACGCGCTATGTGTTAAGATACACTTTCGCATTCCACGTCGTTTGAGGATTTACGTAAGGATATATTAATGATGGCATCTGGCCTCCCTTTTGGATTTTCCGTTTTCTTCGCATTACATTCTCTTCTGGTGTATTAATTTAAAAGCATTATTCCGCTTTTTCTTAACGTCAAGATCGCTATCAAGATTGTTACCTGGGCTGAATAAGATTTTACTTGTTTTATTTTCTAAAAATTATTATTGACAGAATTTGCCAAATTCTCTTTTTTTTTTTTAATTCAATCGAATAGAATTAAAAAAAAAAGGAAATTACATGAACTTTATTCAAAACTCAGATATACCTTGTACGATTTAAATTGCAGAATACGAATATACTTTATGAAAACTATATTTAGGGTGAACACATACACATTGCTGCGTCTCCTGATTCTATTTGCGGTTCTATTTATAATTATTCCGTTGTCTCTATTATTAACTTTACCTTTTACTTTACCTTTATCGTAAGAATTTTTTTGAATCTTATTAATTTATAGATATCACCAGTATCTAATTTTTTAGCTTCGAAAATACGATAAAATATATTCCTAGCTCACACAACTCACACTCTGTTTCCGTCTCTCTTGCTATCGCGTGGAAGGATTGTAGCTGGATTTGAAAGCCCGTTCCTGACGTAACACGGTCACGGATCGTACGTTTTCGTTTCCGGAGATACGACGCTTGAAGACACGATCGATAGAGACTACGGTGCTGACGAAATTTATTCGCCATCGTTTCTTTATTTTAGCGCGATTACTATTCCGACAATAATATCTTAATAAGAGTTTCCCTTAATAATCATATAATAATTACAAATCAAGTCAAATATGTGCAAGAATTTAATTATGAATTTAGTAAATTAGATCAACAGAAAACCAATAATTAAATTAAATAATATAATAATAAATAATTATTCAGTTTTCTTTTTTAGAAAAATCTCTCAGAAAATCCTGAAAAAGTCGACAAAATATTAAATTATTACTCCAATTTTTTCAATCAAAAGAGCATCTTATCGTTCCCAAAAGTGGTAAAAGATTCTGAAAGAATTTGGCGTTTCGAATTTTTCGGAGCGCAAGAATTGTTGCAAAATAAATCCTCCTTAAACAAAATACAAATGAGAAAAATTCAAAGATCTTTGCGTTGATGAAACAGATGAACAAATTTTCACACACTCCTCGCATATAGTAATTCTTGTATGAAGCAAAACGAAGAGAGAAAGAGAGAGAGAGAGAGAGTGATGGTGCATCGGAAATCTGATCTACAGGTTCTTCGAGCTAATTAGTCCCTAGTCAAGCCGAACCGAGAACTTATTGACAGCCGACCGGTTCCGCTGATCGATTTCTACCTTCACTTCCGTCGTCGCGGACTTTTCGGCGACTTGCGCCTGCACGCGCCGTGCCGTTTCACGGCGTGTGCCTCGAAGTTGCTGCCGAACTTGCATCTCCATCGCTCGGCCGTCTGTGTACGTGCGCATGCAATCGCGTACGAACTCGTGTAAAGCGCCCGTCCTTGACTCGGGCCCGGTTCGCGAACTCCACCATCCCGGAGAGCTGTTTCGCAACTCCCGCGCAATTTGCAGTTGAAATTACCCGCTCCCTCGGATAAATCGCAACGCGATTCCCCCTCACGGGCTCTCCCTTGTCCCTCGTGCGCATCGTCGGGGAAATGTCAAGGATCTCGCGCGTGCGGGAGCGCACTCGCGGAGCCAGAGCGGAGCGAAGCCGGACATCAGCCGTGGCTTCCGCCGTTAGCGCGACGTTAATGAGCAGAAAATTACGAGCACCCATGTAGCACCGGGTAACACTGTGCAAATCGTCACACCGGTGTCCCTCGGCCTGGCTGGCATTGGGGGGGCCTTGACACGCCGCGGCCGCGCCGCGCGCCGTCGCGCTTCCACGCGCAAACGTTATCGACGATTATCGCGAGTCCTTCGGAGCGCGCCCGTGAAACCGCATATTGTGCTTATCGTTGGCGTCCTTGTCGTTTGTCGTTTTTGTGATGGAACCTCCTGGATCAATGCGGTGTCGTTTGTCGTCATTATCGATTCGGCTTCCGTCGTTTCTTTTGCTCCTTCAAGGAAAACGTGAAATATTTGAGGATTAGATACGGAGGAGTTTCGATAAGAAATTCGAGTCTTATCTCCAGTTTCTTATCCTTCGCGAGTTTCACTTCCGAGTAAATTTTCTCCTAGAAAAGTGTTACAATTTGCTCAGAATAGAAAATATTATTATAATTGTGATAATTTTAAGTAATTAATTGTATAATATATAATTCAATTATAACAATTAATAATAATTCAATAAGTGATACAATATAAAAAATTTCTTATAATTCCGTCATTTTAATTTTAATTATTACGTATTCGAAACTTCAGCGCTAACCAATCTTAGATGCCAATATCGGAGAAGTCCCTAGAGAATAGATATGTTAAGTTCTCTCCGATCTCCGTATTTCATAGTGACAAAGGCGCGATTGTGCGCGACGTTATCAGTTTCAATGGTCCTACGGGACCTAGACGAGGTCCCGCTTCCTCACTTCGGGAAAGCTCCGGCGGCAGACTGGAAAAGCGTAGCCATTTCCAAGTTGGGAATTTGCTGTACAGACCTCCGGTCTATCCGCTCCGCAGAGCAACACGCACCGCGCCTCGTGATGCTTATGGGGAATGCAAAGTAATACGTGTCAGGTCTAACGAGGCGCGTCGCGGAATGCAGACAGCAGGCGCAGGAAAATGCACTCTGCAACGTGAGAAAAATTCAAGCCGAATCGAAACGTAGTTCGAGAACGAGCTTAACTACCCCTCCCCTCTCCCTCACACCTAATGAAAAAGATGAATGCAATCACCATAATTTAATTATATTCATAGTAATTTTTGCTTACTACATATTTACGTTACAATTGTTTTAATCACATAAATTATTCTTGTAAGTTTTTATTACTACGTAAATATTAAGTAAATTTGTAAAAAATAATTATATTTAATCTCTCTAATATGGTTGATTTTTACCATCTATGATATATATATATATATATATTATTATGATACATTAATATTTAAAAATATCATAATTTATAATAAAATCTTGCCACAGTTTATAGAACTATAAACATAAAATTGTCATTACTATATATAACATTATATATATATATATAAATGAAGTTCTTAATTGTAACAACTTTATCATGCAATTATAATCACAAATACCAAACACTTTTTCTCAGTGCAGGATAATTGTCTTCTATGATTTAGACATCTCTTGTTTAGCTTGTAATAAAGAAACAATTATAAAAAGATATGACGTCGTCATTTTCTCGTAATTGCTTTAATTAGAACACCGCACGTCTGAGTTATATAATGATGCAATTAAACATTAAATGTGCCGAAATTAAACGCAATTATATTTCTGGAACGATCTTTTATATTTTTTTCATAACACTGCAACTCACATGAAAATCAATTGACACAATATAAAAATTCCACATGTTAAACGTACACATCTAAAAGACAGCAAACATATCCATTTTATGATATAATAATTTAAATTTAATTAAATTTTGTTATTATATTAATTACTTAATTAATTATTTATATGTCATAAATCATAATGAAAATAAATAACATTAATGTCTGAGTAACGTTTTCATAAATTAAAAAATTAATTATCTTCACTTTATTAAAAGTAAATGTAAAGTCATTTGCGTTTTGATATTTTAAACAAAGTAGAATTGAAGAGATTTTAATATGCGTGCGCGCGACACAGCAAAAGCTGGAAACGACGACGACGATGACGACGACAGGCTGAAACTTGGCCGCGTGTTACAGTTTCAAAGAGAAACCGCGATGGCCGCGCGTGTGCCACGCTATCGGCGGCGGTAACTTTCGCAATTTCGACGTGCGAAAATCGCGAGCCGCGCGGAAAAGGAAAAGAGATTCCTCTCGTTCCGTACCGTGAATTCAGAATGGACATCCGCCTTTCTCACGGCGAGAGACGTGAGAAGATCGGCTCGATTAGTAAACTGGCGCGCGTAGTACAGTTCCCCGCGTGCACCTCACCATCGTGTCTCTCCAATTGGAGCAATCGCCTTTATCCGTGTATGAATGCACCCACACACTTTGAGCTCGCGGCTCAATTTCTCGTCGGGAATTGATAACTGAAATTGTCACGGCTCAAAGAGAGATCAAATTCGAACGGGACAAAGGAGGATGGCCTTTACAGCAGCCGCGCGCCGCCGCGATAGGAAATATAGCCTCGCTTCGGGTATTAGGTCCACTTAAAGCGATTAGCACGTTTTTCACGTCCGAAGAAGGCCGGGAGATGTGATGATCGTGACAATTATCCGATGACTCAAGCATCCTTGTTGAAATTCGCGGCTGAATAAGCCCAATCCCGGGGCTTTGCTCCATTTGGAATTTAAACCGATTATTCAATCGATATTATTGCGACATGCCTACGTTTATTTTGTTTAAATTTATATATGGTTGGATCTTTTATTTAAGAAGCAAATAATTAATTAATACATTTATTTGAAAGAAATTTTTATATAATTTAATACATTTAAAATATTTTCAAGCATTTTTTTAAAAATAATTAAAATAATGTGAATAATTACATTATAAAAATAAAATAGAAATATTTAAAATTATTTTTATTTGTTATTTAAAGTAAAGACAGAAAATTTACATATTTATGTATCAGTGTGCCATATAAATTACAGCAAAGAAAAATGGCTTTATTTCTATAATCATGTTTTCTTATTTAAAGATGTCAAATTTGAGATATGACGTACGCGGCGGTTTAATCAAACATATTAAACGTTTGATAAGAAATCAATTGAAGAACTGCGTTCTGAAGTTGATTTCCTGTCAGTTGGAATCGCCATTGAGCGCAGACGAACCGATCGTTTATACAAATGTTTGATCGCCGGCAGCTCTCGCCGGCACTCCGCGTCGCCCGATCGCTTATTTCAATGCAACACATGTGGCACACTTTTATTCGAGGTTGCGACCCACGAAAAAAAACGAGACATATTTCCAGCACAATATTTTCGAGTATAACAAATAAAAAAGAGCTAATTGAACTGTAGTGCAAAAAGTAATCTCTCGAGATTAATTTTTTTATTTTAAACATAGAAATAAAGATAAAATTGCCTATTAACTTTTTTTGTTCTATCAAATAAATTAAAGGATAAATTCTACTTTTGTCTTACGCTATAATAAATTGTTTCAATAATAACTTTTTCAAATTTATCGTACAACAAAAAGTAGAAATATATACGAAGTAGTTCAATTAATTTCTATAAAATTTATTTTTCCTATTTTAAGAATAAAAAATTATTTAAATTTAGTATTTGTGAAGAATTTGAAATGTATAAAAATGGGTTAGCAGTTTATAAACAAAAGACTCTGCGTCATATTCGCGATGCGCCGCCGCCGTGGACACGCGGCGATTATGAAACGGACAGAACTTTCCGGCGCGAATTTTTTTTTGCCGTGATTTCTATCAATTAGCGGCGTGTCCGGTTTGATCCGAATTGAACTTTAGCTCCTGAGAGACGCCGGTCGGAACTTGACCGACTTGAAATCACTAACTGTTTCCACGAGTTTAACCTTGACTTCAATATATTGCTTCCGTCAGCGGTTCTCCCGAGGAAAAACAGCCTGGTAATATCGTGACAGCGTCGTTCCATTTGACCACAAGTGCCTCTTTAACCCCCTCGCCGTTAATTTCGACTTTTTATCTGTCGAATTTTTTATCACCCTCATATATCATTCGCAGGCTATATTTCAGTTTTCTCCGCTGAGAATTGAACATACCAAACATATGCAAAGAATATAATAAAATATAACCGGTAAAATGTACAAATAAATTAAACAATAGATCATATATAATTATATTATAAGTAAATTTCAAAAGAATTTTAACAATTATATTATATAAATCCTAAATGATAGTATACAATAATGTAATTTTTTATATTAGCATATTTTAATGTAAATTATATTCAAATTATATTATACATATATATTTATAATATAATTCCTCTAATTATTCTGCATATAAAAGGACGGAGTTATCAAAAATTTAATAATTTACGAGATAGTTTTTACTTTTTTATCTCAAAATGTGTCCAAATAAAATATAAAATATCTCGTCAATTATGGATTTTTCGATAATTTTGTTTGAATACTTTTATATAGAGAATAATTAGAGGAACTATGTTACGTACAAAAACAAAATTTCGTTTTAAAAAATCTTGATAACAATAATCTTGAAAAATTGATTTTTTTCGAAAATTAATTTTGCCATTACTTGTCCTCTTCCAGTTTACATACAAGTTGTGTATGAAGCATTTTTTTCTCAAACGTACGTCTTATTTTCGAAATATTTTATCGGTCCGATGCTTTATAATAATTGTGTAATTTTGTACAAGGTACAAGATAAATTTCTCAACAGACAATAAACTTTTACAGTGGCAAATAAATTTGGTTTAACGCAGACGCAGATATTGGGACATTATAAAGTAGTATAAAAATTGTAGATATGCCTAAAACATCTCACGCGCTTTTTTTTTATATTAAAAGAGAGGACAATCTCGAATTAATACGTGCACGCGTGGGACACGCGTGATCCTGAGTCACTCTCTCCCACGAAATGCTGCAACTCCTCAAGGTCCCTCATTAAAAATGATCGCGACGATGATCTCGCGCGCGATTTCTAAAACGGGGTCTACGTAGGTTTCTTATGTAAATTCGCGATCATTGTGCGTTCCCCGATCGGACCACGCGGCCGGGATCTTAATTGTGCCCACGGTACGCAATTAGCGCGGCGATCGTTTTGCGCTTGTGTGCGCGTGTGTCTCTCTCTCTCATTGTGCGACACGCGGACGAAAGTAAAACGCTGAGAAAAATCACGTTCTCCCGCGAGTTTCTATGCTTTCGCTAATCAGCGATTATCCTGCCGAGGCGAATTGAATGGGACGAGAAATTGGACGCCGCGAGACGCGAGCGGCGCGCTTAATCGCGCGACGACGCACGGTGCGAGCGTGATTTATTCGCGCTTGCTGGATTTATCAACTTGCATAAGCGTGAGATATCCTAATCGTACAATGGAGTCAAATAAAATTTTATTTACGTTAGAAAAGGTTCCGAAATTTTGAACCAATTTCAATGGTGTGTAATCAATGAAAAAAATTAACAACGCAATAATAATAATAATAATTTTAATAATATTATTCAAAAGCATACTGTATATATATTTAATTAGAGTTTAACTGAATTAAAACAATAATAATAACTGTTTGATTGAAAACTCTCCTATTTTAAATTTCTTATGTCTGATTTCATAAGGAAGCAAAGCAGAAACTAAAACTTGATAAAATTATTCCAAATTTCATTGGCTTTCGTTTAAAAGAAATTACCCGAAAAGGATTGAAATTTGGGGTGAGATCGTCTTTTTTAAAGCGTGAAATTTCATTCGACTCCACTGTACGCCTGCGTAACAGCCGGTATAGATTCCACCATGCGATACGAGCGATATACTCGCGCCGTTTGTCGCTCATATGTCGCACACGCGCGCGCACGAACACACGGATATCCTGATTCGCTGTCGAGTACGTCGTTGATCTTTATTATTATTCATTAACGTTCACTGCATTAAATTAACTTGAGAGTTTGGCACTCGAGTCCAGCTCGCTTATCGATCAAAATCGCGCCGCCACGGTAGACTCGCGTCATCAGCATCGCTCGTGATAACGAAAGTCCGCTGGGAAATTGATTGCTGATGGAGTACTGGTGGCACGTTCGTTACCGCGTGAAAGTTGAAAAAAATTCACCTCTGTATTCGAATGACGTCACACACAGACACGGACACAAATACGCGCGCAAATGTGTGTCCGAAATCTAACATTACAATCCCACGCTGAGAAAGAAATGTTGTTAAATTGACTAAATTTTTCAACTTGATTAAATTTCTTTAGTCCAAGTATTTATTCATTTAGCTTAAATACATAAAATACTTGAATATCAAATGTTCATATATATATTTGACTGAAGTACATAATAAATATCTAAATTAAACAAATTTAATTAAATTGAAAAATTTAGTCACGTTAACAACTTTTTTTCCTCAGTGCAAGAAAAAGTGATTCTTGCTTACATTAATATTTCCTACGCAAATCTAAGCTTTTCGGTTTGAGAATATAAGAGAAAAAGGTAAAAATATAAAGCTAAACAAATTTATTCGATGATAGAAAGGTTAAATGTTTTTATTTCTTTAGTACAATCACCTTTAATTTTAATATATCTCTTAGAACAATGAATAAAGTTTTTCGTGTTACTAAAAAATATTATAAATTTTTGTCTTTAATATAAAAATTAAAAGTAAAAAGTAGTCTTCAAAATTTAAAGTCCAACCCGCGAGAAAAAAAATTTACCAGTAATAAAGGAATAAATTTCGCAGCGTTAAACCATTTTAAGGACAAAAATTCAAAATACTTTTAATGGTAGAAAAAAAATAATATATCGTCCTAAGAAATGTATTAGAAGAAAAAAAAGGGTAATTATATTAAAGAATAAATATGTTTTATTTTATCATCTTTTATATTGGAAATGTTTAGATACAACAATGTATATTAATGTAGCTGAAGCTAGCAGCCAAAGGCAGCAGCCAAACGCCGAGCAGCCAGGGCCGAACGTCATATAAGCGTTTCCAGGGGACACCATTCAATCAAACGTTAAAAATTCCCTGGTTATGAGATTTTCATTCGCGATCGTTATTAATTGTTTAATGGGTTTTTTAATTGTTAATTACGTTAGTCAGATAAATACAAGGAACGCTGTCTTTAAATTTCTAGGAAAATATTTTTTGAAGTCTAGAACGACTTAATTAACCGTACATGAGAAATTTTTATGCAAATGCATTTTTGCAAAACATAGTTAATTACTAGAATAATGCAGCGATTTTTGGTGTAAAGTACGTTACCGCTTTTTGCCGCACCCAGGGCCAACGACGAGGACGTAGCGGTTTCACGGCACCAAACAATAAAAATTAATTAAAAAAATATTTATAACAATTAGGAAAATGCACGTCCTGCCGTGAATAATCGATCAGTCGATTGTGCGTTACGGAAAGATATTTCCAGCCAAATTTGGAGGAAATCGTACATTGCGTGTAAGCGTGAGGCGCACAAAACAATAAAAATTAATTTTTTAAATATTTATAAAAATTAGAAAAATGCACGTTTTCTCGCGAATGATCGATCAGTCGATTGTACGTTACGGAAAGATATTTCCAGCCAAATTTGGAAAAAATCGTACATTGCGTGTAGGCGTGAGGCGCACAAAACAATAAAAATTAATTTTTTAAATATTTATAACAATTAGGAAAATGCAAGTGCTTTCGCGAATGATCGATCAGTCGATTGTGCGTTAGGACAAGATATTTCCAGCCAAATTTGGTTGAAATCGTATTCTGCGTTCAGGCGTGAGGCGAAAAAAACGATAAAAATTAATTTTTTAAATATTTATAACAATTAGGAAAATGCACGTGCTTTCGCGAATGATCGATCAGTCGATTGTGCGTTAGGACAAGATATTTCCAGCCAAATTTGGTGGAAATCGTATTCTGCGTTTAGGCGTGAGGCGAGAAAAACAATAAAAATTAATTTTTTAAATGTTTATAACAATTAAAAAAATGCACGTGCTTTCGCGAATGAATGATCAGTCGATTGTGCGTTAGGACAAGATATTTCCTGCCAAATTTGGTAGAAATCGTATTCTGCGTTTAGGCGTGAGGCGAGGAAAACGATAAAAATTAATTATTTAAATGTTTATAACAATTAGGAAAATGCACGTGCTTTCGCGAATGATTGATCAGTCGATTGTGCGTTAGGACAAGATATTTCCAGCCAAATTTGGTGGAAATCGTATTCTGCGTTTAGGCGTGAGGCGCATAAAACGATAAAAATTAATTTTTTAAATGTTTATAACAATTAGGAAAATGCACGTGCTTTCGCGAATGATCGATCAGTCGATTGTGCGTTAGGACAAGATATTTCCAGCCAAATTTGGTGGAAATCGTATTCTGCGTTTAGGCGTGAGGCGAGAAAAACAATAAAAATTAATTTTTTAAATGTTTATAACAATTAAGAAAATGCACGTGCTTTCGCGAATGAATGATCAGTCGATTGTGCGTTAGGACAAGATATTTCCTGCCAAATTTGGTAGAAATCGTATTCTGCGTTTAGGCGTGAGGCGAGGAAAACAATAAAAATTAATTATTTAAATGTTTATAACAATTAGGAAAATGCACGTGCTTTCGCGAATGAATGATCAGTCGATTGTGCGTTAGGACAAGATATTTCCTGCCAAATTTGGTGGAAATCGTATTCTGCGTTTAGGCGTGAGGCGCATAAAACGATAAAAATTAATTTTTTTAATGTTTATAACAATTAGGAAAATGCACGTGCTTTCGCGAATGATCGATCTGTCGATTGTGCGTTAGGACAAGATATTTCCAGCCAAATTTGGTGGAAATCGTATCCTGCGTTTAGGCGTGAAACGCATAAAACGATAAAAATTAATTTTTTAAATGTTTATAACAATTAGGAAAATGCACGTGCTTTCGCGGATGATCGATCAGTCGATTGTGCGTTAGGACAAGATATTTCCAGCCAAATTTGGTGGAAATCGTATTCTGCGTTTAGGCATGAGGCAAATAAAACAATAAAAATTAATTTTTTAAATGTTTATAACAATTAGGAAAATGCACGTGCTTTCGCGAATGAATGATCAGTCGATTGTGCGTTAGGACAAGATATTTCCTGCCAAATTTGGTAGAAATCGTATTCTGCGTTTAGGCGGGATGCGAGGAAGACAATAAAAATTAATTTTTTAAATGTTTATAACAATTAGGAAAATGCACGTGCTTTTGCGAATGATCGATCAGTCGATTGTGCGTTAGGACAAGATATTTCCAGCCAAATTTGGTGGAAATCGTATTCTGCCTTTAGGCGTGAAACAAAAAAAACGATAAAAACTAATTTTTTAAATGTTTATAACAATTAGGAAAATGCACGTGCTTTCGCGAATGATCAATCATTCGATTGTGCGTTAGGACAAGATATTTCCAGCCAAATTTGGTGGAAATCGTATTTTGCGTTTAGGCGTGAGACGAGGGAAACAATAAAAATTAATTTTTTAAATGTTTATAACAATTAGGAAAATGCAAGTGCTTTCGCGAATGATCGATCAGTCGATTGTGCGTTAGAACAAGATATTTCCAGCCAAATTTGGTAGAAATCGTATTCTGCGTTTAGGCGTGAGGCGCGGAAAACGATAAAAATTAATTATTTAAATGTTTATAACAATTAAGAAAATGCACGTGCTTTCGCGAATGATTGATCAGTCGATTGTGCGTTAGGACAAGATATTTCCTGCCAAATTTGGTAGAAATCGTATTCTGCGTTTAGGCGTGAGGCGAGGAAAACAATAAAAATTAATTTTTTAAATGTTTATAACAATTAGGAAAATGCACGTGCTTTCGCGGATGATTGATCAGTCGATTGTGCGTTAGGACAAGATATTTCCAGCCAAATTTGGTGGAAATCGTATTCTGCGTTTAGGCGTGAGGTGCATAAAATGATAAAAATTAATTTTTTAAATATTTATAACAATTAGGAAAATGCACGTGCTTTCGCGAATGATTGATCAGTCGATTGTGCGTTAGGACAAGATATTTCCAGCCAAATTTGGTGGAAATCGTATTCTGCGTTTAGGCGTGAGGCGCATAAAACGATAAAAATTAATTTTTTTAATGTTTATAACAATTAGGAAAATGCACGTGCTTTCGCGGATGATCGATCAGTCGATTGTGCGTTAGGACAAGATATTTCCAGCCAAATTTGGTGGAAATCGTATTTTGCGTTTAGGCGTGAGGCAAAAAAAACAATAAGAATTAATTTTTTAAATGTTTATAACAATTAGGAAAATGCACGTGCTTTCGCGAATGATCGATCAGTCGATTGTGCGTTAGGACAAGATATTTCCAGCCAAATTTGGTGGAAATCGTATTCTGCGTTTAGGCGTGAGGCGAGGAAAACGATAAAAATTAATTATTTAAATGTTTATAACAATTAGGAAAATGCACGTGCTTTCGCGAATGATCAATCATTCGATTGTGCGTTAGGACAAGATATTTCCAGCCAAATTTGGTGGAAATCGTATTTTGCGTTTAGGCGTGAGACGAGGGAAACAATAAAAATTAATTTTTTAAATGTTTATAACAATTAGGAAAATGCACGTGCTTTCGCGAATGATCGATCAGTCGATTGTGCGTTAGGACAAGATATTTCCAGCCAAATTTGGTGGAAATCGTATTCTGCCTTTAGGCGTGAAACAAAAAAAACGATAAAAACTAATTTTTTAAATGTTTATAACAATTAGGAAAATGCACGTGCTTTCGCGAATGATCAATCATTCGATTGTGCGTTAGGACAAGATATTTCCAGCCAAATTTGGTGGAAATCGTATTTTGCGTTTAGGCGTGAGACGAGGGAAACAATAAAAATTAATTTTTTAAATGTTTATAACAATTAGGAAAATGCACGTGCTTTCGCGAATGATCGATCAGTCGATTGTGCGTTAGAACAAGATATTTTCAGCCAAATTTGGTAGAAATCGTATTCTGCGTTTAGGCGTGAGGCGCATAAAACGATAAAAATTAATTATTTAAATGTTTATAACAATTAAGAAAATGCACGTGCTTTCGCGAATGATTGATCAGTCGATTGTGCGTTAGGACAAGATATTTCCAGCCAAATTTGGTGGAAATCGTATTCTGCGTTTAGGGGTGAGGCGAGAAAAACAATAAAAATTAATTTTTTAAATGTTTATAACAATTAGGAAAATGCATGTGGTTTCGCGAATGATCGATCAGTCGATTGTGCGTTAGAACAAGATATTTCCAGCCAAATTTGGTAGAAATCGTATTCTGCGTTTAGGAGTGAGGCGAGAAAAACAATAAAAATTAATTTTTTAAATGTTTATAACAATTAGGAAAATGCATGTGGTTTCGCGAATGATCGATCAGTCGATTGTGCGTTAGGACAAGATATTTCCAGCCAAATTTGGTGGAAATCGTATTCTGCGTTTAGGCGTGAGGCGCATAAAACGATAAAAATTAATTTTTTAAATGTTTATAACAATTAGGAAAATGCACGTGCTTTCGCGAATGATCGATCAGTCGATTGTGCGTTAGTCAAGATATTTCCAGCCAAATTTGGTGGAAATCGTATTCTGCGTTTAGGCGTGAGGCGAGAAAAACAATAAAAATTAATTTTTTAAATGTTTATAACAATTAGGAAAATGCACGTTCTCTCGCGAATGATCGATCAGTCGATTGTACATTACGATAAGATATTTCTAGCCAAATTTGGTAGAAATCGTATTCTGCGTTTAGGCGTGAGGCGCGGAAAACGATAAAAATTAATGTAAAAAATTTATAACAATTGGTAAATTACAAGTCTTGTCGCAAATGATCGATTATGTATTATAATGACTAAACTTTATACAAATTTTTCAAAGTTTGTTAAAAATCTCAAAACCAGGTAATTTTTAAGGTTTGATTGAATGATGCCCGCTGGAAACGCCTATATGACGTTCGCCCCTGGCCGCTCGACGTTTGGCTGCTGCCTTTGGCTGCTAGCTTCAGCTACATTGTATATTATCTCTTTGTATCATACTCTAAACATAGTACTCCCTTTTCAACATTAATTTTTACTTTATGTTAATTTATCTTAACGCAACTTTTAACTAAGTTAGTTTCTTCAAGTAACTTTTAACGTAACTAAATGAATTTTATTAGTTATTAACTTTAACTTAATTTAAATTTAAAAAATGTATGAACTTATCCAATCATGATTGTAACAACTAATTCTTGTAAAATATTTCTTTCAATTCTGACCAACTTCCTTTCGTATGCCAAAGCGATCGCGGTTTACTGTTCTTTTTCCATTTTGCGAAAGTGAAACACGTCGGAGAAAATCTTCCAATCGTGCGACAAAGTGGCTCCGGCGGCCATTTGTAAATTTATGTTAATCGTTTATTCTCAACCGGTCTATTCTAGGATTTTTTCAGTTTTGTGACGGGCGTTCCCGCTTTCTAGATTGAAAGAGAAAAATAAATGCCTCGCCAATACTGAGGTTAACGAACGTCGTTTCGCCGAAGGCGAAATTTTTGCCGGACAAATGTGACTCCTCTCGAAGCTCGTCGTCGTGTTCACGAGTACACGACGACGCGAAAGTAAACGACTCAGCCGCTCAGATGACTAGAAGATTAGTCCTTCTGAATTTTACAGATCTGTGAGAATAATATTTTTCTCTCTCGAGTATTTGTGTTCTAAACTTAATTTTAAATGTTTCATGAGATTAAAATTGTATATTCATAGATTGAAATTCAATATGGAAAAATTGTAGCAAAAATAGATATTGAAATAAAAAATTATTAAAAATAACTTTAATTTTATAATATAATATTAAGATAACTTTTCAATTATAAAAAATTGTTTTTAAAATAATTAAATTGAGAAAAAACTACGTACACGCTCATTTTTTAATTAATCGTAAAATTGTTAAAAATATCAAATTGATATTAAAATATTTATTAACATTTGTTTGTAGATGCTAAAGTAATGTGAGAACTTTTTTCAATTTTTTCCTATTTCGTTCCCCAATGAAAAATGACTCATGCCATCGTTTTACGATAACCGCTTCGAATCAACAGTTCCGAATCATAAACTATGAAATTAGCGCAGTTTTTTGAGAGCGTATCGATTCGCTGGCCTCGTCCCACGAGAACGATGACGTCGTCGTGCCGTGACGCAATTAACAGTGGGTAGCGCATTGCGTCACCTACGTGACGTATCTCCGTTTCTCTCGCCACAAACGCGTCACGAAGTGCATCGTGCCATCAGATAACGAAAACGACGCAAAGGAATTAACGGCGATCGTTACTGCGGGTTCAAGTTCAATAACGAGCGCTACGTCGGAAATTTACGGCCTGCGTTTGCGAAGGCATCCACTTGTACGATCATGATACTTTGTCGCTGACAATCGAAGGCCGCACGCGAATCATTTCCTCGACAGCGAGTCGATGAAAATCACAATCGGCAGGGCCGAGTCTAGAGCTGGGGCTCCTGTGGAAAGTGCAGTAAAAAGAAAGAGAGAAATATATAAAAAATTTTATTTATTCGTTATTGTTGTAAACCAAAATTACTGTATAAATTTAAAAATCAAATTTTGTTATGGGAATAAGACCTACACTGAAAAAAAAATTAACTAAATTGGAATAAATATTTTTTTCAAATAGTATTATGCAGAAGTTTTGTAAAAAATAAATAATATTTATTTCAAATAAGATAATATTTTCTATATAATTTAGAAAATGTGTAATACATTTTCTAAATGTATACAAAATGTATAAATACATTTTTTTAATTATAGAAAATAAATATTATCTTATTTGAAATAAATATTATTTATTTTTTAGAAAACTTTTGCATGGTACTGTTTGAAAAAATATTTATTTCCATTTTTTCAGTGTATATTTTCACTAAAAATAATTAAATAGTTATTTCGAAATAATTATTTAAAATTTAAATGAGATAAAAAAACTGATGAAAGATCGGTTATAAGTATGTGCATTAATAATTAATTCCCAGCATATTTTAAAGTAGATATCTTTTTACTTCTAAACTTTTCGGCTCATATTGAAAAGAATTAAAAATAGTTTGAAAATAATTATAAATAAATTATAGAAAGTAATTAAAACAATAATTACTTTAAAATTGTTTAATTAAAAAGTACTTTAAAAGTTCAAGATAAATTTTAAATTCAGGTAAAATTGTTAAGATGATGTTAAAGTTATTATTTCAATTACAACAAAAATTTTCGCAACAATTTGAATCGATAAATTACCATTTTCGGATGCGCCCATAACTTTTTTATGGAAGGATGCTGGAGAAAGCAGCTGGTGGACGCATCTGACGTACCCTACAATTTAACTTCACATCGATCGCGTCTGGAGGGATTGTCCCGTCACCCTTACAACGCCTCTTCCTCCCAGGGAGACATACGGGAAGAATTTGATGACTCAGACCGTCGTTTTATGGGGATGAAAGAGTCTGCTTATTCTGTTATGGAAACGCAACGCAGCCCCCCATTCGCTCATAATAATTGACACGAGAAACAGTCATGATAAAGGAAAACATCAAAGCTCAACGAAGTTAAAAAAGGGAGTGCTATTGAACCAAAAGGGAAGACAAAGGGATGTCGAACAGTTCATTTTAATTCAGCGAATAATAGCGACAGCACAACAATTTATTATCAATAGTTTAAATATTTGTGAAAGAAAAAATGTATGGAAATGGGGAAAAATATTATATTTTACAGCAATTTATCGATGAAGGGTAATTTGTACGATTCTGTTGTCAGCTACACTTGTGCGTTTGACGTCGAATTAATGTCGGCGAACCGAAGGAAAATTTTGTGCGATTCCCTTCAAATGCAGTCACGATTACGCGATAACTGTGGAAGACCACCCTCCCCCCCCCCGTGTTTCCAGGATTATGTGTAGAAAGCGTTAAAGAAGCCTCGTCGAAGGCCCCGCGTCTGGTCACGCATCTGTGCGCTTGTCATGTGCCGCACATCCTGCGAACTATCTCGAGCGAAAAGAAGGATTTTAGTTCCCGTATTTTATGCCCCTCGTCCGCCTGGAATCTTCTACGAGTATTATTTATTATAAATTCACTTATCTATAACGGAAACTTCGATTTCTCTCTGACTCTACAGAATTTATTGCAAGGAGGTGGGTTTGTGCAAATCATGTTGCAAGTGAAAATCACCATTAACTGCGAGAGGCGAGAGTAATAAATAAACAAATTAGAATCACATAGTTGGCTAAATAAATTAGATAAGTAGCTCTCTTTTCTTCTTTTTTCTTTCTTTCTTTCCCTCGTATTTTGCATTAAATTCCTTGATTTGTTTTTCTTCTTTCTGAAGGAAACAGAATTATTAGATAAAAAACATAACCTGCAAGACATAAATTTTAATTCTCCCCAGTTTCCGCTGTCAAGACAAAGCATCTTCAATTTTGGAGCAATTCCAAGATCAACAATATAAATCAGCTCCGAAAGAAACTGTGATTTTCCTTCAACTTTCCAGAATTTATTATAAAAAGATACATTTTTGTGCAAATTATCTTACCAAAAAAATCTTTATTAATAAGAGTTGTGATTAACATTATTTTTATTTAACAACACATAAGTATGATTTATTACTTATATAAAAGAAGCTTTTGTCATTGTTCCTTAAATTTTCGTTAAAGCGTACTTCGACCCAGGTAGAAAATCGCCGTCAAACCTTTCGCCACTCTCAAATGCAACGTGGAGCAATCTGTAATTGTTTTTTTTTCATAACTTTTTTCCATTACTTTGAAAATATGCGATAGATCCTCACCAGGGATATAACGTTCGGCGATACGTTCCTGGACCGTGTGGTCGTAACACCGTAGCGTGGCGGCGTGGTCAGTGCATCGTTCGAGTGCACGTTCGGTGGCGCCGGGACGCGCGCGGCGGCCGGTCAAGTCAGTCAGTCGGCGTCGGGACGGCGAGCGGTGCGGTCATTCCTGCGCCTCTGTCTCTCCACGTGAAACCGGTCGCGCCGCGCCGCGATTCGGCATCAGGTGATCGCGCGGTGACGGGTACACCTGGCCACCCGAAGGGCCAGGTATCGTCCTGACAAACAGGTAACAGGGGACCCGGGGCAGCTGCCGCTGTTCCTTGGAGCCGAACGCGCGCGCGAGAGTCACTTCGTCGTTCGCCGGATGATTAAGAGAAACGCACGATTGGTGATTAAGAGAGACGCTGATATCATCGGGCGTGTTTTTGCCGCCGCGAACTCGCGCGAAGGACGACGCTCCGGGAGGAGGATCGGCGCGAAGGACGATCGATCTGGATCCCGCGCCGGCAGCCGCGCTAATTCCTCCCATCCGCAGCCAATTTTCCGCTCGGCGATTCGCGGCTCCTCTTTTTTTAAAAACCTTTTCGAACTCCACTCTGACCTTTCCGAAGATTAATCTCTACGGATCCCGCCGCGCCTAACGAGACTCTTTCAGGCGCGCGGTCCCGGGAGGGAGGATGATCGTTTCAGAGGAAGATAGCAATTATTGAAAATTGCCGCGAGTACGATTAACAATTGTATAATACACTCGCACGTTACCTTTCATTGCAACCGCGCGCTGGAGCACGCACACGTCTTTGTCTTTTGTGTCAGCAATCGATCCAGCTGTATAACAATGATTCATAGCGGTAGCGGTCGGCCAAGTGCAGGCGAAAAAAATCCACAAGTCGCGATTTTCCCTTCGCAACGCATTTGTTTCCCCGAAATCGGAAATCGCTCCGTTTCTCGCGGCCGGCAGCGCGCGATCGATCGGCACAGCACTATACCTACGGTAATTACCGAATAGCGAAACGTTGTTGTCGCCGCTTCGCGGCGATCCGCTTTAACGGCGCTCGAATTGATGTAGAACCGCCTCACTGCACTTTTAACTTAATTGCCACCGCGTTCTCCGGGAGTCCGAAATCTGTCTCGTCACCGGCTGAAATAGAATGTACGTACTACTGAAACACGTAATACCGATTAATTGCGAATTTTCCGTCAATAACGGAAGTTAGTAAAGATCGTCGTGTGTTCAACGTGGTCGAAAAATAACTGTCATATAACATTTTATTATTATATAAAGAAAGACTTGTAAAGATTAAACAGAAGAGAATATAATGATAGTAAAATGAATCGTATTTGTGACTATAATTGCACAGGAAAATAATTGTAATCAGAAATATCATTTTTATATTTTTTTAATTATTACTATAATGTATTAGGAATAATAACCATACGATATATTTTAAAGCTGTATAATTTGTAGTATAATATTTTTTTCATAGTTGGCATCACTATAAGTTTATGGTTATTATTACTAATTTATTGTAACAGTTATTATACAAACAATATTTTTGACTATAATTATTTTACTATGCAATTAGAGTAAATATTACATGTTCTTCTATCTAAGTAATTTCTATTAAAGATTATCTTTTTTAAACAAAATATGAGATCAATAAATTATTAAAAGTGTCGCGCGAAATAAAAATTATTCAATAAATGTTTTATAATCAAAATATTAATTAAAAAATTATATTATTAAGAAAAGAATGTTGTCTGAAACTATAATATTTAACATGAAACAACTCGAAAATAAGAAACTGGAATGCACATCTGCTCTCCGAAATCGCAGAAAGAATCTCGTTGTGCAACGTCATGAATAATAAAATAAGAATCTTTTATTATGCCATCATCCTTGAAAAGTTTCAAATCTTCGATATAAAAATAATTTTACGCGTGCAGCCTCAGCCTTGTTCCACGTCAAATTTTCAATGCGCTTTGCGCATATGCTCCGCTTCAAACTTTATGATCTTCCGTTCACTGAATTGTATCGAATCCGCGCGAGGCTGTTTTTCACTCTATCGTTTCTTTATTCTGCCTTTATATCTACGACTGTCTCACCCGGCCGACGTAATCATAGAAATATCATTTCCGCTTTCGATTTCACGGCTATTTCGAGATCGTGCATCTCAAAGAGTTTCCCTTATTCGGAGTTTAACATCTTTATTTAACTTTAACAATCAAAGCTTTCACGAAGATTTATTTCTTCCGCGACTTCTATTGCCGTTTTCTAGCAAATTTTTCGATGAATTTGACTAATATCTGTTTAATCTATCTTGCCATCATATTCAATTATTATTATCTCCATTTTATTTTATTATATACTTTTTGTCAATTTCTGCAAATTTCTATTTATTTCTCTTCTTCGTTAATTTCGTTAATTTTGTTTCTTGTATTTACATTTGAATATACACAGAGTTTTACATCCGACACTTATAAACTTTTATTGGTCACAATTGTATTTAAAATGTTTATTTCAATTCTCTCTCTCTCTCTCTCTCTTTCTTTCTAAATTTTCTAAAATTTCCCCGCGGCTTCTTCAGTGCTAATAAACTCGGCGTACAATGCCGAGGTGGAAAATTACACGACAAAAATATTTCTTGCCGTTCGGCCTGGATGCAGACACCTTGAAAGACTCTAACCAGTTATTGTTGAGCCGTACGGGGCACACATGCACGCGTGTACAACGTTCACGTGCGAGCGTTTCGCGTGTCAGCGTAACGCGTATGACTAACCGAGTAACCCATCGGTCAGGCATGCGTTTCCCATGATCCGCTGACACTATTATATTCCCCTCGGTTCTGATTCAACGTGTACGCGCGCGATTCTCGCGTCGCAGCAATTTTTCACTCGCGTGGCTCGCGCGAGAGCTCGAAAATTTTTCGGACAGCGTTCACTCGCCCAAATAAATCGCATCCGTTCTCCGGCAAACAATATTTACACTTGCTCGGTCTTTTCGTTTATTCACAACGAATGGGCGTGACTTTTTACCGAGCTTTTCAACGTCGTCGGTTCATTCGCCGGCGAATTAATCCCCGGTGAAAATAAAAATATCGCAGCTTAACGGTAGTGACATGTTTATTGGGCGCGCTCGGGAAAAACATTTCCACAGCGCTTTCGGCAAAAATCGATAGCTCGCACCGGGGGGATAATTCGGCGCGGGCCCGTGTGCACGCACAAAGGGACCGGGGACGTAATTGTTATAGATGGCGAGTCTAGGACGACACGCGGAGGGCGGGCGCGGTAACCGGGGCAATTAGGATCCTCCATTGCGGATGAAGGGTTTTACGACGGGCGCCATTAAAGCCGCTAAATGACACGAGAGCGAGAGATGCGAGAGATGGTTAAACGCTTCGGTTAAGCGCTTCCTGCTACCTCCCCGCCGCCCCCGAGCGTGCCGCTGCCTCCCTTTATGGACAATATCTACGTTGCATAATGCATTCTGATTGCATTTGCTGCACTCCCGGGAGTGCGTCACGTCGAGAGGCACACGCGAGGTCTTCCAAATAGCGCTAAATAGATCGGCTCTATGATCGTCTCTGATTACCGCAAAATGATCTGTCGTTGGGAAGAGGGAAATGCGCCAGAAAAGCTTTTTTTTTCATTTGTCTTTTGTCACGGAAAATGTGAAGAGAAAGAAAAAGAGAGAAAGAGAGAGAGAAAGTTTGACTTATTACACGTCAAATTAATGTCACCGTGCGAGAAAAGAAAGTCACAAAAGTTTTAAAACTTCCTCAGAAGTTATTTGAGGCTATGAGGAAATAATTTTGATTATTACACACAGAAAAATTTTTTCTCATCCAAAGCAGTTTGTTATTTTTGAGGATTTTTTTTCTTTTAAGTAATTGTTATCTTTACAAAGAACATCTGCTTGATAAAGTTTTAAAATACACTCATTATTTACTTGAAACAAGTAAGATTTTAAAATAAACTTCTGTGTATAGACAGAAAATGTTATTATTATATAAATATTTTATATATTTGAATTAAACACATAAAATACATAAAGTAAGCATTACTTATGTTAAATAATTTATAAGTTTATACATCCGCAAATTTATCATAAGTTTGTCACAAGTAACAAATTTATTCAAAATATCCTTTAAATCATAGTAATTTAATATTTATATATGAAATATTAAATCAAAATAAAGTTTTGATTTATTTATTACTTTGACTTTTCTTCAATTTAATTTTATAATATTCTTCGAGAGAAAGAATAAATTCTTTTTTCAAGTATATAATAATAAATTTTTCTATTTGTAATAAGTATATTTTAAGACTATTATCAAGAAAGGATTTTTTATTGAAGATAATCGTTACTTATTATAAGGAAAAAAGTAAATTAAGTAATTGCTTTTCTTAGCAGTAGAATAAACATTGTTCTATGTGTATATTTGCGATAAATAAAGTTTTAGCAAAACTCGAAAAAAAATTTATACAACGGTGAATTTTACGTAGAAGTTTAAAAAAAAGATAAAAAGCTCGAATTAAGGAAGAATAATGTCGAGCAGTTTCTTTACCAAGAAGCAATTAAGTTAGATAAGACAGAACGTGACGGTTTAGAAAAGTTTGCTTTAATTAAGAAATTAAATACGAGATAAAATTTTATGCAGAAGTAAACATGATTTAAAAAAAACAGATTTAAGAAGATTCTCTGCTTTCACATAATGTAAAAATGCGATTAAATTTTTAGATAAATTTGTAAATAATACATAGGTCTTACTGATTATACGTATAATAACAAGTATAATGATATAACTTCAACTTACTTACTAGTATTGAAAGATTTTTTTAATCCCTTTCTCAAAAATTAAATATCAAATCTTATAGAAAAGTGAGTTTCAGGTATTTAATTTAATCGCAAACGAAATATAAGAATTTTGAAAAACAATATTTATATAAAGAATTGAAGTTTTGGAAAACATTTTGGAAAAAACAAAAAAAAATGAATTGTATATAATAATTTAAATTAAAATAAAATGAATATAATAAAGTTCCATATTATTTTTGTGAGTGTAAGATGTTTCTGAATTATAAAATTTCCATTGAATCCGATGTCACACGCTAGTAAAGACGTTGCTTAATCAAAAGCGCGTGCGATTCAAATTATTCACATTATTTATTATTTATTATTTAAAAGAGAAATTTTACAATAACTTAAAGTTCTGTGTTAAAAGACATAAAGGAACATGTAACTTTCTTTCACCTTTTTAAGCTGCAGAGAATCCCCTTAAAAAAATAATATCGTCGTTTTTATTCAGTAGTAATCGTGATGTAGAACGCGACGGTTTGAAAGAGTTCGCTCTGAATTCGGAAATTAAATGTGAAACCTCGGGTTTTCGAAAGGGTTAAGGTTTGTGACATACGCCCGTTGGTTTCTCGTGTCATGCCGCGACGCAACGGGGCGTTCGTTTTATCATTTGCCGACGAGCGAGGCGTCGACGGGCATCGACACTTTTATCATATTCTGCGTGTACGACTTAGTCGTTGCGTCGTAGGACATCGTGACGTCCGTTTTTCGTCCGGCCGACGAAATCCAATCATGGGTGATAATCGAATTTCGATGATCGAGCTTATTCGCGAGGGATAAGTTTGTCCCGATCGACCTGCGTCTTCTCCTCACTCGCCCAAACACTAGAATTTCACAAGTAAGAGTTGGGACCTCATTCTTATACCTTAATAATAATAGTCAAAAGTGATAATTATTAAGCTTTAGTGAAATAATTTTAATGAAATGTTCAGTTAATGTAATATTTATTTATTTGCTATATTAATCGGACATTTATTGTTACGTTTATATTCCCTCTTATTGATGATCGATGTCTTAACTATTACCTGCCCTAACGAGGGCAACCAAAAAGTCAGGGTTCGTCGTTCCCTCGCACGTTCTCACGTGGCATCCCCCTGAGAGAGTTTCTTGAAAAAAACTGACTGAATTCTTTCGTGAAAAGTATAAAAGAAAGCGCAACGGGATATATTCCGAAGCCTTTTCCTTTCGGTGAGCAAAAAGAAAAAAGAAATGCCGGAAATATTTCGAGCGTGAAAAGATGTGTGTGCCCGGATATACCTTATACTCTAAAAATGATTCGGGAGTGCATTTCTAAAATGATTGCACGTCCCTCGATACACGATAAGGTGCTTTCTCCTCCCCACGCAGCCCAGATTCGGACTATTCTAAACGCAACTCCCCCTAAGAATACTTTCTCCCCCTCCCCTCCCCCGGAGAATAAGAAGCGAGAATAAAAATATTTCCCTTATCACGACAATCCCACGTTTCGTTACGGGATATTAAATTGCGAGAGAGATATCATCTCCACGTGCGCGCACGATCAATTCGCAGAATGGGGATTATCGTCCATTAATGGAAACGAACGCAATGGCAACGTAACAAATTGGCAATCGACAAGACGTGCGTGCGTCACGTTATCACACGGCGAGGTCCCAAATGCATTTAACCCTTTGATACCGAGGTGACGTCTCGAAGCGGAGAAACGGCTGTCGGGGCGGTGACTGTTCCCTTCCCCTCGAAAAGAGAAATAGTTGCGAACAAATCGAATTACCGTTGCAATTAAGTAATAATTTCTTCTATGCATTTTAATTAAGCAATATGCAAATTGCATCGCGTAATTGTCGAGGATGTATCTTTGATCAATTTTTCATTTTAGTGTCTAGAAATATATACGAAGACAATTCTAAAATAATACTCTTTCAGATATTAACATTAATACAATATATATATAAATTTTTGCTTTTTATATACTTATTTAACATTAAAAAAATGAATTTTGTTTAACATCCATGATGTATCAATATACACGAAAGGTGTGTATAAAAAGAAATTAAGATATTTTCATATTTATACATTTTGTTTCTAACACTTTTTGTTATATAAATTTTTATATGAAAAAAAAAAAAAAAAAATAAAGCTTGACGTGAACAAACTGAAATGATATAAGGCTAACAGAACAGCTTCGTATTACAAGTTCAATATGTCTCTGTTACGTCTTTCTATTATTCTTCATCCTACGATCGTTTTAATGATTCAAAATCGAGTAACGTGAAATTTAACATGTTAAACAAGAAGTACCTTGTGTCGCAGAACACTTTCTGCCTCCGTTTCGGTGAAATAACGTTTAAATGACGCGCTGCGCCCTTTACAGCTTGTCGCATATATGTTGCCCTTTAGCTTCAAAAGGGAGAAGAAACGGCGAAGCCGGGGGGTTATGCAACCCCCCACCGCGCTCGATATACATAATTCCGATACGATGGGGTAGCCCACGCGTGAACTCCACCGATATATACGTACCGGAAGTAGATACACGCACGCATGTCACCTACGACCTTTCGGAGCTAATTAATTGTCCGAAGAATCGAAGCGCGGCGACCGGGGGCGTCTCGTTAGTTTCCTAGAGCGCGTTGCCGTATGTTTGTCTTCGCAGCTTGCCTCCGTTGTAAGGCAGGTGTAAGAACGATCGATAATCCCCTCAATAAGCGTAAACGTACACATGATAGTGCAGATAAGCAGTACAACTGTGTGTGCTCTCGCATCGACCGGGGGCCGCGGTGAAATCGCGACTCAATTCGAAATGTATACGTCTTTCAAACTGGAACTCGAATTCATTTAAAACAATCTTTTCAGATGTATTATTATTTATATATTAAAAGATATTAAATTAAAACCTAAATTTACATTTTTTTCATTAATGTTTCTTTCTTCGGACGGACAGAAATTGTCAATATTATATTATTATTCGTGGATGAATTTAAATTTACATAAACAATAAGGGATAAGTTAAATACATAAATTAAAAAATATTTCTGAAAGCACACGTAATGAGAATTGAGATATTTATATTTGGAATAAACATACATACGCGTTCCAGATTTGTGTAAAAATAACTTTTCGATCGATTGAAATATTTCGAAACGGCTCGAAATCTCTGTAAAGCGATTTTAATATACGTAAAATGCAAAGAAGATAAAAAAAAGATAATTGATAATCGCGTAATAAATTAATAATTCTAAAATAATCTTTCGAGACACATACTAATATTAAAAATGAAAATCTAGTATAATTCAACGAGATGTGATTAAAATCTAAATTTACGTGAAAATCTCGTTAATGTCTCTTCTTTACGGGCGAAGAGAAATCGTCGATATTCGGAGAGGGATTTTAAACTGCACCAATTACGCGCGAGAGGCCGAGTGATCTAATTGAGCTCAGATTTATTTTCAAAAACGTGCGTTTTAGCAATGAGAATTTAGATGAAAATTCAGCGTGACAATCGACTAAGTGACTCCGCGAACTGCTCCGGGCAGCCGTGTCTGCCTCTCGGCCCGTCCCACCTCCCAACCAATCGAAATCTCAAACTTCAGCTGCAGCTGTCGAAACGTCGGAAATCCGCTCCGGCTCGTATGCCATGGTACGCTCCTGCATCCCGAGCGGGCGGTCGCGCGTGAACGTCAACGTCGTCATCGACATCGAGGCGTGGTGACGCGACGTCGGCCGACGATCTCGCAGTAGTTCGCCGGCAATCACGGGCGTCGCGACAGCTCCGCGCCGTGATCCCCTCGGAAGGGGATCCTACGTATCCTCCCTCTCTCTTGAAAGAGAGAGAGAAAAAGAAGAAAAAGGGTGCGCGAGGAAGGCGAGGAAGAAAAACGCGCGACGAGGGCGCGCCGTTCCGCGATAAAGGAGAAGAAGGGAAGCAACAAAAAAAAAAGGGGGGGGTAAGATCGACAAGAGGAGGGAGCGAGGGCACGATAGACGGGGGCAACAGAGGGACAAAACACGTGGATGCTGTGGCCGGTGTTGGGGGGGGATGACGGGCTGAGTCCCACAACGTCGCCCACGCCGGCGGCGACCAGCGCCGTCCCCCCCGCGAAGGGGGTGCACAAACTGACCCCCCTGCTGCTCTGCGCCCCCTGCAAGCCCGGTGGCCACCGGAAGACCCAGAGCACCACCCAGTGGTACGTGCAACAGGTAAAGAGACACACAGATACCGGACGGCAACCCCTGCTGTTTTGGCCTTCGTTCTGTTCTGCTTCGTTCTTTTTTTTATTTTTGTGACTTTTCGTCTCGCATTTGCTGTGCGTTTTGTCCAACGCGAGAGAGACAGAGAGAGAGAGAGAGAGAGAGTGTGGAAAATTAAGTGTACAGTAGATGCGAAGAGAGAGGTATGATTACGGGATAACGATAACGTATCGAGAGCGATAAGATCGGTTCCGCTCAAGCCCGCGGTGCGACTTTATTTCTATTTAAATTGTCTGTCTGTTTCTGTCGGTTGATTCGCCAGCGCTTTTGTCATTGAGCGTTTGCTTGATGTAATCGTATGTATTTTGCACGAGAGGTGTATCGTAATATTCCTGATAAACACTCAAGTTAAGCAAACTTAATCGTCAAACTCTTTAACGCTGAAAATGTAGTTCTCAACGTAGCGTGCGACGAGTGGTTCGTCAATCGATTCTTTTCGCATTAGACTTACCCGCAGAAAAAAAATTATGTTATATTAATAGCATTGGGGGTAACTGAAAATAATTTCGTTAATTCAGCAACGGTATAAAATAAATACAATAGTTTAAGAATTTTATAATTTTATTCAAAAACAATGAAATTATTAAATAATTGAAAAATACAATAATTTCATAGTTTTCTTAAAACGAGAGCAAGACGTATTTTGTTTCGTTAATAATGTTGTTGAATTAACAAAATTATTTATGATCAGATTGTATAATATTGCTGTTAATATTTCATTTTTATTTCTATTTTTTTTTTTAGTCAAAATTTATCAAGCAATAAATTCAATAAATCTTTGTACGAGTTGTAGAAAAACGACAAGAAATTTGAAATTCAATCGAAGAAAGTTATCTTTACGATACACCCTGTACGTTTGCATGTGACCTGCCGGAAATACCAGTTTTGCGATGAATATTTGATCTTGAAATGTGGAGGCAAAAAGAATTTCGTTCTTTTTTTCGTTGCTTTTGTCGTCGATGTTTTAGCTTAGTGCATGTCAAGAATGTTTGTATGCGCAAACAGAATTTGTGTGTGTCTGACAAATGCATTGTTGCAGTTATGTCAATTGTCTCCCCCCCTTTCGCCGCTACGAACTTGGAAACAATGAGTGACACTAATTCCCGGATTAAGTCACGTATGTATACCGAAAACTTCGTGCGCGTGTTGCATGCGCGCCGGCTATTTAACCGAGTAATCAGGGTCAGAGTGTCATCATTGCAGAGCTGTATCATCGTCTTATGAGTAAAAAAAAAAAAAAAAACGGCAATCGCCTGTCAGCTCGATCAGCAAAAGTAATTTGCATATAACGTATTGCACAGTCATTCAAATAAAATAATTTTTCCTCGTAAAAGTCTCTCTTGTAGCAAAATAAAACGAAGTTTTAGATAATTCGTGTGGTCGGTGAAAATTTTCTTCTAGAATTCACTTTTAAAACTATAGTAGTCGGGATGATACGGCATTTCGAAGCATTTATTATAATTATTCTTCGTGAAATTCTTCGAAATATTGTGTTGCTGCTAGACAATTACCTTGAAGAGGTAAATTCTAAGAAAAGCCTGCATATTATATATATATCATTATCTTGAAATATAATTATAAATGTATGTATATGAGTATGAATATGAAAATTATTTATAATCAAATACATATTTTATTATTCTAATAATACATATATATACACAGAAAAAAAGTAATATAACCAATAACATATGTGATTGCGGGCTGTCAACTACATAAAATACTCAATACAATAATATTTGCTATTAATGCAAGTACAATGTTGATACTGCAATAGTAATATAAATTATTGTATTGAGTATATCTGTAGCTGGCAGCCCGCAATAACATATCTTATTGAATATATTACATTATTTGTTCAGTGTACATATAATAATTATCATTAATCATTGAATTATATAGATGAAATTCGGGCAACGTTTATAAATAAATAAATAAAAAAAAACATTTTGGTATTCAAAGAGGCGGCAAGTTTTGCTACGGAAAAACGTCGGGCACTCCGTCAATTCCTTCTTTCTGCATAACGTCCGATAATAACGAACTAAAGACTCGATCTTTAGCCAGTGACTCTAAAAAGAGAAATGAGTAAGATCGATTCAGCGATGCGAAGACCACGAGCGTTCCGCGCCGCGCGCGCAGTTTCACTGGCGGTCTCGCCGGCGATGGAGATTCCGCGGGAATCCAACGGGAAATAATGGGGAAAATGTATTTCGGGACCCCGCGGGCGGACCGTTGACCCCGTCGGGACATTTGCGAGATTCCGCGACGCCGCCGCGCCGCCGCATTCACCGTACACGGGCAGTTGTACGTTCCGCGTAGCGGTAGTCGTCCCGACGTTCCAGAAACGGCAAATGTTTCACCGTGTATTCCACCACCGCCGTCGCGTCAATTTACTTATAGCTCCGCGCGGCGCGACGACGACGACAACGTGCTCCCATGAATTTTGCATTCACCCCCGACGCGATCGATCCCCTTTCCCCCCTCCCGTACTCTCGCGTATCTTACCGCGCCACCCTACATTCTGCTCATTTACGATTAGCATTACAATTCGGGAATCCCCCACGCTCGTCGACACTCGGAAAGTCGTTGCTCCCCATCGCGTCGTCGCGGTCGGTTCGATCGTCGTGCGACTCAGTGGTGAAATTCGTTTCTCGATGTATTTATGAGTTCCCGGCGTTCGTTTTAATTAGCGCATGAGTGCAATTTGATTTGGAAATTATCTCGCGCTTTAAGTCACTAGCTTCTTCTTTGAGATTTTCATTTCTCGCATTTGCGATTCTTTGTTATAAGTCGTGAAATTATTCAAACTATTTCATTTCTACATGGAGAGAATTTGTCCTTACAATTTAATTCAAAATTATATGGTGGTTCTGGACATATGGAAGAATTGTACAATAATTTTAGTTAAATTTAGTAAAAGTTGACCAAACTTTATATTTTATTGTGGTCAAAATTAATTATATCGATATCTTTACTTTTACATTATTGTTATTTATTATTAAATTATTGGATTCTCCTTCTTAATAAATTATTATTAAAATAGTATCAATAATAACTGCTTAATATTTTTAATTATTTTAATTCATAAATTCGATGCTGTCAAAGAGGCAATTTAAAAACATCCACAAGTACAATTTAAGAGATCAGTTACCCAAATCGTATCTTTTACAGCACATTGTTAAACGCTTATAATAATTTAATTCGTTATCAGTGAAAGATTAAATACATTGTAGTAATAAATATCTTTAACGTCAAGTTATCATTTTCAATTTTTAGTTGTGTACAAGTCAGTGCGAATTGGGAGATAAAAATTAACTTAAGTAGTAGTAACTTACGTAATAGTAACTTGTGCCACTTCTCCTCTATGTAATAATAATAATATATAATATAAACGTTATTAATTCATGAAATTAAAGAAGACAAACGCGGAGAGGTCGCGCGCATTTCAAAGTAAAAACGCCCATTATCCTGCATGACGTGATCGACGAACGATATCGTACGATTCTACGGAGTTTATTACCGGAAATGTCCTAATTACGGCTCAACCTCGATCGGGAGATACTCCGTTGCATCGCTTTGCGTAAGGAACGGAGGCTCTCTCGGGCTCGTGCTGTTCGGCGGAACAATGGTGAGTGAATCGACACTCGAGGGAAGCGGCTGCCAAGGACGAGCACAGGTACGAGGACCTGGAGTCACGCTCGGGTTCCTGCTGCGGGCGTCTAATTGCTCGGCCGTTCCGGACGGATCTGAGATTTCCCCTTGTGTTTTAGGTTCTGCTCTTGCAACTCGAGATGGGATCGAGAGTTCTCCGTTTAAATTTTTTTAAATTAAATCTCAATTTCGTGCCATTTTAACTTTGTCTCAATTTACTTTTGTGAAATCTAATCTGTATAATTGTATTTATATAATCTATAACACAAGATAAATACGTAATTGTTATAGGAGTTCTGCGAACTACCTTCTTTTAATTAACCCGCGGGAGAGATACTCTTTTAAAGTGCGTCTGATACGAAAAACGAGCACGATCTCTCGACAGGTTCCGGCTTCTCCGTTTTTCCGCGTGGCGATCTCTTTTCTCGGAAACGAGAAAAAGCATCGGAGGCGGCAATGACACGCTTCTCCCTCCGTCGAGAGTCTTTACGATCGCTCCCTTTCTCCCTCTCACCCTCCCCCTCCCCCCTCCCCCTCCCCAATGATGTGCCCTCGGTACGGCTTCGATTGTAATTGCCCGTGCCAACGCGAATGCGTATGTCTGTCGTACCGGATTCCACGACGTTAAGCCCTCTTTACGGGCTCTAAGACCCGCTTTGTTTATACGGGATTTCAATGCCAAATAGACGGACGTGACATGTCAAGCGCCAGTGTTCCAATTGATCGATCGTAATTGAGTCTCGGGGGGGAAAAAACCGGTAGTTGTATGTTAACGCTCGATATCCGTGGAAGTTTAATTAAATTTGATTTTCAAAGTTCGTTAAATTATCGTCGGAATAATTAAACTTTCCAAAATTAACGTTCCAAATGGGAAAGTTGATTTGTTTACTACCGAAAGAAACTGGAAAAACCTGAAATTCTCAGGGAATTTCTTTTTTACTCTTAAAAAAAGAAACGCCAATTCTTAATAATCCCAGAGAAATTTTTGAAATTTTATTTTAAATTTTAATTCTAAATTCTTTTTCTGTCTAACAAAATCTTTATATGCTATTTAATTAATATTATATCTGTTTAGTTTCTCTTCTCTCTCAAGTGCAATAATTAAAACTGAAGAATGATTTTTTTTCTGTGATCGTATAATTAATTATAATTTTAAAGCTGTACAAAAACAAAAATTTTCTAACGTTCTCTGAAATTTCGAATTAAATTCCTCGAGAATAAAAAAATTTTGCGGAAATTCTTTTGAACGAACGACTCGTTAAAAAGTGACACATTAATCAGATTTTAAATTTTTCATTGGATTTCTTAACTTGACATTGAGGCGCGAGAAATGAAGACCGCTAATTGCAGTTTCTTTCCGCGACGATAACTCGGAACACCTTGCCCAAAGGCTAACTACCTTTAAGACCGGCGTTATCACACGGCGTTACGTCATCGCGTGAGCGAGCCCGTCTTTATCAAGCTGGAATTAATTATACGGGCCGCGCCGTGTGCGGCTCGACTGTCACTGATAAATAGCACGCTTGCATGTGTACGCACGCACACGTGGACGGACCGTTTATTATTGCACGGACATGAGTCAGATGACTTTATGACTTATTCATTTAAATTACAAGTCAAGGAGAATCGGTAAATAGATTTAGATTTGCCTTGCTTTTGGTAATTATCTCGTTTGACAAATCATCAATCGCTGATTGTTGTCACTCCTGCTACTTCGTCCTGATCCCTGCGCTATTTTTACGGATGATTCTGGAGAATGCTTCGCAAAATGCACGAGTCAAGTTTCAAGAAGTGAAGAGTCCTCGTAATTATGAATTTCATTTTTTGGAAAGAACAAATTGCATCGTAACATATATTTTTGTGTCTTGACGCGAATGTTTGTTTTGAAGCATTTTGCCAGAATTCCCCGCATTAGCATGTATAATTTTTACATAAGTATACACCTTGTGTGCAGGTTACATTTTGATAACTCTCTCTGAAGAGTTTGAGAGAGAAGTTATTGAAAATGTGATGTCACACATAGTCTGTTGAATGTTTATACTTAGAGTAGTGTGTAGAAAGGCAATCCGGGGGATGATTTTATGCAGTCAGTATAAAGATAAAGAGTATATGAAGACAATTGAGTAATACAGGAATTAATTTTAATAAAATAGGTTAATTGATGCGGCGATTATTACGCACAATTTTACTTTTTCCTTGTAATTCAACTGAAAACTATAAAATAACTCGTATATTATACTCTTGTTTTTCATAATAAATAATAACACTTAATTTACGGTAAGTTTATTAGCTCGTCACAGGGGATAGCAAATATTCCACTGTGAAATTAGAAGCTTAAATCATCCCCTGATGCGCAACCCTTCGCTATCGGTTCCGTTATAGTGCCTGCACAACGTCTATTGGTACGGACGTTCATGACTAAGTTTGGCGTTTCGATTTTCTACTTTGCAGCCCACGTGGCGTTTATGGGGCGAGGAAAGGGGCGACGGCGTTATATACACGGTATACCTAAAAAAGGTCCGATACCACCGGCCCACGAGAAGCCTCTCGGCATCGGTGAGCATATTTTTTAATCAAGATTTCAGCGTCCGGTAACTTTTATCACCTTAGCCTTAGACTTGCTACTTGTATTTTTCTTACGTTAATATTTATTTTTCAGTTAAACCTTAAATTCCTTTAAAACAAGCTGAACGGAACAGTTGAACTGCTCAATATTTACTAAAGATATAATTCTTTTTTAAAAATACCGAGTCATGTATGTCTCACTAGACCTAAAGGAGTTAAAGGAACTTACTATTAACGCCAATAGCTTTAACAGCCAAGTAACCCGCCTGTATTGCGACTCGCCAGGATTCCGACGACGAGATCTCGCACCTGGAATGGGAGACGGTGAGGGTGCGCTTCCTGAAGGCCGGCACGGTGCAGCGGCTGGTCGAGAGCCTGGCGAACGACGACGGCGAACTGGAGTCCACCTACATAAACATCTTCCTGGCGACGTACCGGGCGTTCACGAGCCCGCGTGAGGTACTCGAGCTGCTGCTCGCGCGATACGACGCCCTCGACGGGAGCGCCGGCTGCGAGCAGCACCGCAAGACCCTCGTCCAAGCTCTGCACGTCTGGCTGGACACCTACCCGGGCGACTGGAAGTCACCCCCCAATTACCCGCTGCTCACCAGGCTCCTCGAGTTCACGCAGCAGCACCTCCTCGGCACTGAGCTCGAGCTTAAGGCCAAGCACCGGCTGCACCGGTTCCAACGGGAGGATCAGATAGGTAATGTCGCTTTTCGCGGGTGAGTCACGTCGTTTCGCCCGCGTAAACCTTAAACGCGAGGGACCGTATGATTGATAAGGCACCGTGGGAAGTTCAAATACAAAGAACGATAACGAGGCACGGCTCTTCCCGTGAGACTCATCGTTTTAATTAAATCGGGAGAGAAGAGAGGCAATATGCTCTTAATTCGCATTAACAAAAAATAATGTTTCAAAATACATGGAATTGGAAATATGTGATCCTCCAGGATCTTTTGACATTTAAATGAAGTTCACGTTCGGCAATAAAAGCATCCGATGATTTTCGAAAAATTAATAGCAGGTCTGATAGCAATATCGATAATAATAATAGCATATTGCTTATCCAATACGAATGTAACAAATAACGACTTGCACGCCTTCATTTTATTTACTTCGAACTCTCTGAACTGCGATAAGCGAGCAAAACATCCGCTTGAATATCCGCTATGCGTTTCGAATGCATTGTCTGAGGAGAAAGGTCGAGCGTTATCGTGCACAAGCATAGCAAACTTACTAAACTTTCTCGTCGAACTTGAACAAAAAAAAAAAAAAAAGAAGAAAAATGTAACAGATGAAGTAACACGGAGCGATAGGCATTGAAAAACCTGCGTGCACGAAGTATTACTTGTTTTTCAATCGATGTATATCGCGAGCTTTCGGAATGCGTGGAAAAAGTTAAACGGCGTATTTCACCGTGGCGCGAACAGGATTACGAAAGAATCGCTCTATCGGGAGTCCGGTGCACAGAAAGAGAGTCTGAATGTTAGCGGCGGTGAAAGGCCAATCAGGCTGCTCGAGCTCGCACAAAGGCGTCTGCTTCCCGTGTTTAAATTGAGGGTCCAGAGGTTCTGTTATACCACGTCCGGGGCAGGGCTCACCTTTCACTCAGGGCTCGCCCGATGGAGAACCCGATTCAGTTGCGATATTCCCAAAATAGAAATGGTTTTATTTAAGCTAATGGAAGAGAGAAAGGGAGAGAGAAAATTTTACAAACGAATAAACTTTTTGCACGAATGTAATCGACACTTGTTCCTATTAATAAGGGTTAATAGAATAGTACTCTGAATATTTTTAAATAAAATTTCAGAAAAGTCTATGTAAAATTATTAAAATTTAATACAATTTAATTTCCACTCTCATTAAAATATTAAAGAGGCAAAAATTGATTTAAAGTACTCTCTTCGATTAATTAATATTTCGATCACTTTCTATCTATGAAAGTTTCTCAAAATTTCCAAAGGTTTTCCACTCCATCATTCCTCTTATCAAAATTATATGCAAGCATTTATTCTACAAACTTGAAATATTTATAAATTTTTATAGATTTTTTTTGTCACTTTAAATAGATGAAACAATGATCAAATTCGAAATACCCTCGTTTGTACAAAGTGCTGTTTTTTTACATGTATTGTAAGGATCAAATTTCGCAATAATTTATATTTTAAAAACTGCAAAATGTACGAAGTGAAAAAGAATTTTATAAAAAATCTTTAGTTATGAAAATTAACATTTTATTGTGTGATTCTATACGTTAATTTTCATTAATTTTAGATCGAGCCAGATTAATTTCAATCCGGTTTCCTCTTTTCTCTAGATTCCTGCATGGTGTATGACAATGGTCGAGTACCCATGCGCGGTTCCCCGGATCCGATGGCGGATCACTGGGGGAACTACATCTTCCCCGAGGTGCCCCACCGTCACTTCGCCGAGCAGCTGACCCGGATGGACGCCGAAGTGTTCAAGAAGCTGGTCGCGCATCAGTGCCTCGGCGCCGTGTGGTCCCGGAAGGATCGCTCCAGGAATCACGAGGCCGCAACGGTGGTGGCGACCGTGAATCAATTCAACGCCGTCTCCCTGCGTGTGATCTCGACGATTCTGACGGACACGACGCTCAAGTCACAGGAGCGCGCCAAGGTCCTCGAGACGTGGATCGACGTCGCGCAGGAGTTGCGGGTGCTTAAGAACTTCAGCAGCCTGAAGGCGATCGTCTCCGGCCTCCAAAGCAATCCGGTGTACCGGCTGGAGAAGTGCTGGCAGTGCATGCCCCGTGAGAAGCACGAGCTCTTCCGCGAGCTCGAGAGGATATTCTCGGAGGAGAACAACGCCTGGACGCAAAGAGAGCTACTTATCAAGGAGGGCACCGCCAAGTTCGCCGATACCGCCGGCAGAAGCGATAGGCATCTGCAGAAGCTCTTTCAAAAGCAGAATACTAACGCGGGTGTAAGTGCAACAACGTCGTTCTCTCTTCCTTTGAGACCTCGCCAACTTTTTCCCCGTCTCTTTTCGATAAGATCGTGTAGACATTCAAATCGCCGTCGAAAAAAAAGGGGATAGCAACGATTCATAAAATAAAGCCTGTGTGTGACGTGTATGATAAAATGTTAATATATGCGACATTTGGCTTTAAGAAATGTTAAAGTTTAAGTATCACGTCGCTGAATTATAATTTCAAAAATTGCTTTAATATTTTAACGCAAAACTAGGACTTTATGAAATTATAAAATTAATTTATAATTTAGTTTAAAAATTTATAATTCTAGAATTCTAACAAATTAATTGCAAATTTATATTGAGAGAACAATTACCTTAAATTGTATTAGTATCGATTAACGAATAATACTTTTTATATACAGATTAGACTGTAAAAGCTAATGTTTATACACATAAATAAATATATATTGTATTTTTTGCGTTGCTTTCTGCTCGCAGAACATCAGCTACGGCACGATACCGTACTTAGGTACCTTCCTGACTGACCTCACCATGATCGACACGGCGATACCGGACACGATAGCCGACGGTCTCATCAACTTCGACAAGAGGCGGAAGGAGTTCGAGGTGCTCGCCAGGATAAGGCTTCTGCAGGGCGCGGCGAACGCGTACAAATTCAGCATGGACCCCGTGTTCGATCGTTGGTTCCACTCGGTGGTGATACTGGACGATCGGGAAGCGTACAAACTCAGCTGCCAGATCGAGCCACCACCGGGGAACACTCTCAACAACCGCGGCAAAAAGAAACAGGTCAGCGTCTTCTTCATCCAACAGGAAATATCGCCCATTTGCTACAACAGTGACGTAACTCAAGAAACAAAGTTTTCCAAAAAGTGATACAAATGCTTTAGGAACTGCAAAGACTTATTCTCTTTTTTGTAAACATTAAAAAACGACCATTTTTAAACTACTGTTGCGGCAAATGTTCTAATTTAATCTAACTTCTCGATATAATAAACATGAATATTATTACATTTCTTATAACTATCTAATCTGTGGAAGTTTTCTCGTACAAAGTCATACAAAACAAAGTACAGGCGATAATATTAGACGATATATATCACATATATTCTTAAAATAAACCACATATTTTACTACAAAAACTTATCATTGATACCAACGGGGAAATCTAAGCGAGAATTGAACGTTGGAATTTGTCTTACAGGGTCATCAGGGCCACCGGAAGAATGATTCGATCGCCTCTACATCCAGCTCGAGCAGCTCGCAGTTTTACTGCGACCTCGACTCCCTTCCGAGCTCGCCGCACAACTCGCTGGACCGGCGAACGTCACCGTCGCAGATGTCCAGCTCGTCGTCGAGCTCGTCCCTGCCGTCCCTGGACGTGTCCCTGAGCTCCGGCGGTGGTGGCAGCCATCAGACTCGTCTGGCACCCCCGGCGGGGGCCGTGGCGGCCAACGGCAGCACTCCCAATCTCGCCGGGCTGTCCAGTCCCAGTCACTCGCACAAGAGCTCGCCCGACTTCTACATCATCAAAGTCACCATGGAGACGGACAACGTCGAGACGGAGGGCGTGGTGCTGTACAAGTCGATAATGCTGTCGAACAACGAGCGAACGCCGCAGGTTATCCGGAACGCCATGCTGAAGCTCGGCCTCGAGGGCAGCCCCGACCAGTACACCCTGGCCCAGGTGTTACCCGATCGGGAGATGGTGCTGCCCAATTCGGCCAACGTCTACTACGCTGTAAATACCGCGCACAATCTCAATTTCATACTGAGACAGAGGAGGGAGCCCAACGACGCGATCTCGGACAGTCCCAGGAGCAAGGGCAGCGGTCACAATCACAAAAGGTAGTCCTGCCGACGCCGCCGTGCGGGAGAAGAAGATTTTCGAGATCCGCCGACGTAAGCGGCGCGCACTTTCTCGGACGGTTACACGAACTTCAGAACGTGAAATTGAAGTGCCGAGCGGGCACTCCCGATGAACGAGAGCGAAGTGGAGTCGATCGGTGTGATTGCGATAAGAGATTAACGTGCGCGATATTGTGGCGTACGTCAGCGACCCTCGCCAGAGCCAGACGCGTTAAGCTGCAATATCACGCCAAATTTATTATTAACATTTCATATTACAATATATCGATATCGACGGTGTCTTAGCTGATACCATCAATAATAATTGGTAATGTTAATGTTACTGATTAGCATTATTGATATATCACTGCTGGTTACTAATGTTAACAGTATTAATTATAATAATGACGCAATAATACATATCAGAGTGTTGCAGCTTAATATTCGGTTCACCATTAAGATATTCCATTGTAAAAAGCGACTACTTATTTAATGATTGTATACAAACGTTCATTCGCGAAGGAGCGACGATTAGAGTATCAGGCACATCACGATTACCCCGCGCATTCTCTCCTACTCTCTGTCGCGAATCGAAGAGCAAGGAGGGCGAATCTCGCGTTAATTAATTAGTTTGTTAAGATAATTTACCATGACAACCCCGGCCGGCCCCGTCTGTTCTCTTTTCGACGAAAACAAGCGAGCGAGCCGAGGTATGATGATTAAGCGCGGTCACTCGTACGACCGGAAGTGCGTAGACCAGCGCGCGACATACAATCGCACACGAACACACGCGCACGAATGTACACACATGCACACACGCACGTACGAATGGTATATGTACGGCTCGATAGCTTCAAACGGAGAGCTCGGCGACCGACGTTAGAGTTACGCAAGAGAGCACACCGAGCGAGCTGTTCTAGGCGCAGCGTTTAGCGTGAGTCACACACGCGAGGTTCTTATCGATGTGCCGTCGCCGAATGACGCAAACGAGCGCGAGGTGCCCGTATTCCGCTCAGGCACGGCCGTTAAAGTGTCTCCAGCGTGTTAAAGGGAGCGCGCGTGCGAGGCCGCTTTGCCTAATCCGCTCCGTTAAGGAAGAAAGGGCGTAGAGATCGTTGATGCGACAAGGATAATTGGGTATTTACGAACGTCGCTCCCTTTCCTGCATTTCGGTGAGAAACACCCCCAACGTTCCCAACGCCGAGCGCAAAGTCGGTCGAGCCTGATATTGCAAGAAATAATAATTGTACTACGCTCATAAGAGAAGCGTTTAATTTTAAGTTTTATATTTAAATTACTTCTGTTTCGTTCTTTTTTAATACTTAAAAATGTTTTTTTTTTTTAGCTCGAACGACGTTCAGATTTAGAAGATTAATCCATTTCTACAATGTAGATCACGTTGTGATTTCAATAATTTCTTTTTTATCTTCTATAGTTTTATGAATTGAAGAGAGATAAAAAAAAAATAGGTTGAACTCAAATTAAAGTCAGTGTTCTAAATCTGAGTATCATTTAGAACTAAAATGTTTATAAGTATTTAAGAAAACGAAGTCAGAAACGAAACATGTCAATATTCCAAAATTAATCGCTTCTTTTGTGAATGTAATTATATTAATAGTATTCAAATGAAGTTCAGATTTTTACTTTCTCTCGCTGTCACGAGGGAGCCGTTACTTTTTTTTTATGTACTCTTCTGTCGCGACTGATACTATGCTTGACGATAATTATGAAATGAAAGTCATGTCGAAACAACGAGGATTTTTCTCTGCTGCCGCGAGGCAAGGCAAACCACGTCGAGCTGCACTAAACGTGCAGCAGGGAGTTTACGGGCATCGTTTACGACGGCACCTCTTCGCGTGTGCGCGTACATGTACAATAAACGACACATATTTTTTTCGCGGACGTTAACGAGATTATAGAGAAGTAGCGGGACACAAGCGACTCGAGTCGATTGTGATTTTTTTTTTGTAAATAATTGTAATCGTGCGTATCGCAAGTAGAAAAACTCGACCAAGCGGGGGAGAATTCCCCTCGCGCGAGGGAGGGAGGCGGTGCCCCGCCGGAAACTCGTCAATTATATCATCACTGTTCCCTCTCTCGTTTACTCCGGCAAGCGGGATCCGAGATTAGAAACTGCCACGTCGATATTCGTCCTTCAAAATCTCCTCGCGAATTCGTTTAAAATGAATGATGTCGCGAAGACAAGGAAAAATTCTGTGATAAAGGAATCTCTTTCCTATTTCTCTCTCTCTCTCTCTCTCTCTCTTTCTCTCTCTCTCTCTCCCTCTCTCTCCCTATCTCTTTTTTCTTCTCGACTCGCCGCGCACAAAACGGAGGACGAATTTCGATCCGCGACAAGCCCACCCTTTTTCCGATATATCGTTTCGCACGAGAGGCCGAGGGAAAAGTTTCAGTAAGCTTCACGAGATATCTGTGCGGTTTTATCGCCGCGCCATATAGTCGCCGATAGGATAGAAACGAACGGCCCGAACTACCCTCGATAATCGGACAGGTCTATAATTTTCCGTCGTTATGGAAAAGCCGGGAAAGATATCACGAGATATTTACCGAGGTTAACCATGTTTACCGAGGCGAAACACAAAATCATAAAACAGAACTGATAGATCCGTAATATTATAGTCAGACTCCCTTCTGCTTATATAAAGAAACTATGGAAATGTATCATAAAGTGATATTATTACTTTGATATTATTTCAATGGGGAGAATAATAAAATTATCATTTACTTTTTCCCCCTGACGTTAGAATTGGCGTAAGAAACGTTAACGGGTTTCTTGTAATTGCAATATAATTGGTTTTTCTTGGAAGCATTATCTTAAAAATAATTTGCTCTCTTAAATATATGTAAGTAAAAATTAAGAATTATCTCGATGGAAAACGAAGGAATTTTTTAATGGCGTCTTTTGAAGATAAAATTTAGTTGGATTTATACTTTTAACGAATTAACGATTGAGCGTTCGAAGAAACGTCAAAAGTCCACAGGTACACACGTTTAACTCAATTTTGTTAACGGAACAATAGCGTTAATAATGATTATCGAGTAATTAAATGAAAATATACTGGAATTATATCTATTATCCGATTTGTCCCGAGACCGAACAGTTTCGCGATAAAGAATTTCGATTAAATTCCGGAAATCCGAAAGGAAGCGCGGACCAAGTTTTTTTTCAGGCGGTCGTGAGGGAGACTCGCCTGGATGTCAATCGATACTCCATTAGTAAAGCGAGCGCTAAATAATGGACGACTCATTCGTCGTCGGAGTGATATAAAAAAGGTGGGCTTGTCCGATTTTTTTTTCGCCGGCGAACCTCGATCGTCGGAATCGAAACCCACGCGTTGCTTATCAACTTAATTAATCGAGAGAGAGAGAGCCATATTCCAACCAATCCCGTCACGTTCGGTTTTTATTCTCCATTCCGCGTTGGTACATTTCTTTGTCCACCGGATAAGCTTCGCGATAAACTTCCGGCAAACTCTCGCGCGTCCGAAGGGGAAGGAAAAAGGGCACGAGGAAGTAAACCGTGGTCGAGCACACTCGGACAATTATCGTTTAAGTTTCGAAAGTTTAGAATAAGGTATCCCCCTCCCCCTCCCCCCTTTTCCCTTTAAAGAGAAACGTTAGTCTTACACGATTTTTGTACTTATCTTCCCGTCGATCTTTCCCTCCTCCTCTTCCCCTCCTCTCCTCCCCTATTCCACCGTTTGCTTGTCTAACTAGCTGTGTTTGTCTCCTCACGTGTATACCAAGTATGTGTAGACGGCCTCGGAAGAATTAGCGAGACCGCCGACGAGGAGCGAAACTGTATGTGTAGTACGACCTGACAAAAGTGAGAATAGATGGCCTACACTTTTACGCCGTCGTGTAACGTTTTTATCTCTTCACCTCGACAATCCTTCACGGTCGTAAAGCCACCGTGATTTGTCGACGCCCCGTCGATTCCCGTCTCCTCTCTCCTTTTTTATGACTCGTTTACCGTCATGCGAGCAGGAGATTCCCCCGACAGAGGAATTTTCAGCTCTTCCTTCATTTTCATTCGCAAAATGATGGACGCCGGCTTTTAAAGATTGAAATGTGCTCGCCCGAAAAGAGAATGCCCTTTCGAGAACGAGCCCGGACAATACAAAATTCAAAATCGGGCACTTTACGTCCCACATCCATTAGACATCCATTAAACCTTCAGAGCTCCATGGAACGTTTATCTTCACAGTCAAATCTCTAGTTGAAATTCATCTCCAGTATAGATGTTATCTACATATCCATCATGGTTTATCAGACATTTTTTAAGGATAATGCATCTTGTAATTTCTAATGTTCGTATCGAATAATATAAGACAAGTAGAGTTGCATATAAACGTATAATATATGGAATCGAGAAAAAACAACCCAGAATAAAACAAAAACATTACAAGATTTCTCAGTTACGTTCTAACGAAGTAATAATGGAATGATTCCCTTTTTCAAAAGGTAAGTCAGAGTTAAACTCTAAGATAAAAGTAAATAAAACTTTATTTTGATATTTATAGTTTAACCCGCATTTATAAAGAATCTATTAATGTCTATTGATCATTCATTTATAATTAATTCGTCTAAGACACATCTATTAATAAGTCTAACAGAGATTCAATGGACGTGCAACATAGGACTGGATTTCCAGTAGCCGTTTATTGAGAGTTCCGAATCTCTACGACAGATGTCTGCCTATTAGAAGTTTTCGTTCTATATACGAATAGACGAATTTTAAAGATCTATTTTGCCAAAAATATCTCTAAGACATCTTTTAGGTGTCTTTCAGACGTTTCTAGATCCAATTTTAGACTTGATGCTACCTGGAATGATAAATAGAGTCACACGTTTCAGGAATAAAGCTTCAATAAGATTCGAACAGGGGTGGTTTCAAAGATTCGTATCGCGTGAATCGTCCGTTGTCTTAGATCGCGATAACGATCTTACAATATAGGGGTAGGAAGGGTGGAAAATCGCTGGGAGTCTTAGCATGGAACTTTCGCCGGGTGAAAGGCCAAACTGATCGGTATCACGCGGAACGATTTTACGTCGGCTGACGAGTGGACTTCCGCCCGTGTGTCGGCACATCCGGCACGCGAACCTGTTGATCTTCCCCGCAAGGAAGGAACTCGAACACTCGGACTCGCAGATGAGTACGACTCTATCTGAAACGCTAAACATGGCTAATAACTTCGTTGAGTGGTTCACGACCGTTCAAACGCGTCAGCGAAGAGGGGAGTCGCCGCGTTCCGTCTTGACAGGAAGGATTTGTCCAAGTCACCCTAATAGCTTCTATGATATTCAAGGGCGTGATAAAGTGGGAAATGAAGTAGAAGGCACCTAGTCGGATTGCCGTCGTTCCGGTTCGACAAAGATTTATCGAGGTAGCCAGCCAATCCGAGAGTCTTACAATATCCTCTGAGAGTAGAAGTAGCGAGAGATCTAAGTGGATAACTGTGTTCTCGCTTATTCAAAAAGCCAAGTCGTTGTTATGAAAACGCATTACAAAGTAAATTATTGAAATAAAATTCATATTCTATAAGTCTAAAAGGCTTTTGACTCGTTTTCCGTCTCTGCTATATCCACATCAACCGCGATTTTTCCGACAATTTTTTAAATTCTCGCGAGAGAATTTGGAAGAGTTAACTTGTTTTTAATATTTTCTGAATAATATTTTCAATAATTAATCACAGACAAATTAAACGCAAAAATTTTTCACCTCTTTGGTGAAAAATTTTTTTAGAATTTCAAATCTGCTTGAGTTAATATTTTTCTGATATTTTTGGACATTGGCAAATCTTTCCAATAAAAAAAAGACATAGACAGCTAAAAATACAAGGCATTCTTGATAAAAGGTTTCTTTTAAAATTCTTCATGTATTTTTACAGAATTTCTATTTTATACTTTTTAGAAAATTTCTAAAATTTTTCGTATAAATTGGGACACTATTTAAAATACTGAGAGAAAGTCTTTTCAAAGAATTCTTTAAATATATAAAATCTGAAATATTCTTTGAAAGATTTCTCATTCTATATTTTACGAATTACATTTATAAAATTTGAAAAAATAATTGATTTGCTTAGAAATCTCCATAAATTTAAAATACACAAAATTCTTAGAAAATGTATCAAGTTTAAAAATATTTTCACTAAAGATTTTATAAAAGTATTTGTTAATCTCTATTTAGTATTTTCTATATAAAAAGAAAAGTGAAGAAAATGGAAAGATTTTGTTCTCCAGCTCCTCACGAAGAGTACATTTCAGCGATACACGTGTCTCATTAAAAATTTCAAGAAATCTTGAAACATCTTGGCAAAGTTCCGCCGTAACCCTAATAGTTACGGCAACTCTAACAGTTTTCGGGACAACCACTCGTAACACTTCACGTGTGCCACTCTACGCAAACTGCTTCGAGTACTTTAGGCGACTCTGGTATCGAAATTTAAAGTGAAACGACCTGTCTTTAGCCACGAATAATTTAAAGCCGCTTCTCTTCCGTCCTTCAGTAAGGCGTATGCCTCGACGTATTGCCCTAATCCTGGAAAGAGTCACCCCAGATATCGAGATTACTCCGTGCGATATCGCGTCTAGCGATTGGTTTTGCGTGAAGTGGTTCAAGGCCGGTGCCGGCGACGACGTCAGAAGTGGCGAACCAGAGGAATTCGGATATATGCATTCTGGTGGCGGGCTTAATTGATATCGAAAATGAATTCCTGCTGCCGTTCGGCACGTGCCGTGTGCCAGATATTCGCTACTTTACCGTAACAGATGACGCTATTACGTTTCAAATTAAATCAGCGTCGCACGTTCCCTCGGATCTCATTACTCTTGAAGAACAGCACATTCGGTAGGTCCACGATATCGATTAGTATTTACGTAAGAAATACTCTCTAAAATCATTTCACTGAGAGAAAAGTGTCTAGTATTTGCAAGTATAATTGCATAGTAAAATAATTATAGTTGCAAATATCATTTTTATAGTTATTATTGCTATAATGTTAGTGTAAATAACCAGATATGTATAGTTGTGCCAAACGGGGTAAAAAGTTTACTATAAATTATAATAATTTCTACTATACATATTCTACCATATAAATATTCTATCATGCATAAATCACAATTAAAATAATGGCACGTTTACATATGGTTGTATGAACGAATGCTATAGTACAATAATATAGTGATAAGTTAACTATAATTTATATTGTTAATTTAATTATAAAAATATTATTACGACCAAAAATAACTATAAATTATGGTAAATGCAACTATTTTTTTCTCTCAGTGTTCTTAATAAACAAGAAGCATATAATATTAAAGATTTCAAAATAAACATAAACGTTAAAATAATAATGTTATAAATATAAAATGTGTGTAAAATTGTTTTTATTAAACTCTTCAAAGTTATTTGTTTAAATAAAAAAAAGTAATGTCCAAGGGTTTATAGTGCAATCTCATTTTTCGAAAAGAATAAATATTGAAACATATATTAAAATAATAAATCATTATATACAAATGATGTAAGAATGAGAAGTTGTTTTTTGACTTTCTAATGTTACTTTTCAACTTAAAAAATGCAACGTTGAAAAGATTTCAAGGTGTAATCTCATTCCCCGAGAATTCCCAAGTCAGAAATAACAATACTTTAGGAAAAAGGGGATATTGAAGCTTGATAGTAAAATTAATAGTGAAGTATAGAGCGAGGGGTTTGAAAAAGAGCTTGAAAACACGTTGATTACGCGGTGTCGCTGCTCCCCTCTTTGGAAAAAAGACCACCAGGACAAACCAACCCGAGTCACCAATGCCGCACCGGTATCGAAACAACACAACCCTCTCGCGGCCCCGTCACCAGCGGGGCGGCCACCAATCAACCACGGCTGCCCTGTCGCGCCTGCTCGGGGGATGACTTCCCGCGGACGCCGGCAGGCGTCGCGGCGGCATCCGTCGACTCACCCCCGACTCACCCCCGGCCTCCTACGCCCGCCGCCTCGCCCCTCCACCCCCCCGAAGAGCCGGTGAACTCCAAGCCAACCCCCGGCTGGCGCTCGGTCGCGAGCAACGGAGCCAGTCGTGAGCTTCGTGCCGTGGTTGCTGGGGCGATGCGCCTGGCGCATCGACCGACGTGCGCGACTGCAGCAGCAGCAGCAGCAGTAGCAGCAGCAGCAGCAGCAGCAGTAACAACAGCAGCAGCGACAACGAGTGTATTGCACGTCGCACCATCGCGCCCGTTGTCCGTCGTCCTCGCCGTTGTCGTTGGTGCCGGACTCGCTGGAACGACGACGCTCGCACGTGAGCACGTCGCCGCGGCCGCGAGATGAGAGACGTGAGTCCCTTCGATCGGTCCACCTTCTCGCTCTCACTCTCTGTGTCTGTCTCTTTCTTTTTCTCTTTCTATTTCTCCCTGTCTTTCTCATTCTCTGTCTCTGTCTCTACTCTGCGCCTCGAGCTTTCGTGCGTGTCGTGTGCTTGTGTGTGTATGTATGCGTGTATATGTATGTGTGTCGCGGAGGAGGAGTACAACGGAAAGAACTGGCCATCTTTGAAACCCTCACCGAACTGCCCCTGTCTCCCCTGAACTGCGTATACTCGCGATATACGCGTATTCGCGGCATCACGGAGATGTCGTGCCAGACGTCGAAATGGCACCCCCGCGTCGTCTGTCTCGCTCGGTATCTTTCTCCCCTTCTCTCTGTCTCTCTCTCTCTCTCTCTCTCTCTCTTTCTCTCCCTCTCTCCATTGTGGATGCTCGACGAATCGAGCGCTAGTCGCGGCGCTTCTTCTGGAGAACGCAACTATGACATCCCAATGTCGCGCGAACCATCGCGTTCGCAATTGGCTTCGCGACGAGGTCGCGGAGCAGCAGGTGTTGCCTTGAAAAATATCGGCCCTCTAATATAAACCGCCTCTCCCCTTCCCGCTCCGCCGCCGTTCACTTAAAGTAAGAAATTAGTCCTGACCCTGAAAAAAAATATGAAACTCGCGTCCGCGACGTTGGAGGGGTAACCGTGACACCGCGATATTTGCGCAGTAATCCGGCGAGAAGGCCGACGGGGGCTTGACGGGGCAGTTTTGTTTTTAATGGCAAAGTCGAGAGTCTTGAAGTAGAATTGTTGAGATTAGCTTCCTCTGGTGTCGGGAGCCCTTACTGTTGCGGTATCCGATAGCAGAAACACACGGGAGACGAGCTTACGCTCGACGTAATTGGCTTGGGTTAGCATTAGGTGTTGCCTTGAAAAATATTGTCATTGGCAATAATCGCCTCTAGAGGCTGGGATTGTGAACACGCCAGACCCTAGAAACGTACGGCTAATCAGTGTACGGCGAAAGTGGGGTAAACGCGTCGCGGTATCTTCCGACGAAAATTCATAACTGTTATCAACTAATTGCTTTTAAAGGACACGGGATTATCGAATTTCGATAATAGAACACATGCTGACCGATATGTTAAAATACAACTGACAGATGAGCCTTATTCAGTCGCAGCTGGATCTCAGTGCGATTTCGTATACGTTTTCATACGAATGAATTCAGTTTTCAGTTTTGTAAGTCTCCCGCCCCCCCCCCCAAAAAAATACGTTGAAAATGTAAAAAAAGTACTAAAGAACATTTTTCACATTTTAATATTTTTCAGACCAATTTATTTTTTATTGCTTAGTCAGACCAACTGGTAAACGGTTGTGTTTTTCAAAGGATTTTTAGACTTTAAAATATTTTTAAAAAATTCTGTTCCTCTACCATTTAGGAATACGATTATACTGTTATATGAGCGCAATGGTTTTTACGTTTTTTTTTTTTTTATATATGTCCGAATTTGAGATAGAATTGAGACTATATGAAAAAATCTTTTGGGTCAATATAACCCAGTTTGGACTATAAAGAATTAATAGCATGTCTGTGTAAAAGTTAGTGATATTTCTTTTATCAAAGAACTTAAAAAATTGTTGAATCAAAGCTTTACAACTTATACATTTAATACGGATTTATATAGTATTAAAATAAATTCTAACGTTTGGCTATAATAAAAAATCGAGGCTTTAGTGACATTCAATGCGTAAAAAGAACAGAAGAAATACTTGTGTCGACTTGTACTACTAAGTGGAAAACACTCCTAAAACCTTTGAAAAAACACTCATAATTAGCTCGCTCGCAAAAACACTGATGTCACAATAGTAGTGTATCACAGTATCCCAACTCCTATCAATCCTAATGTCAAGATTCGAGGTTGGCGGACGGCACTCGCCTTGAAAAACATTGCGTCAGCTCTGACGCCACTAATAACCTATTCCAGGGGGCGAGATTACCCTACTCCCCGAAGACGTAACACTAGCTCTCTCTCTTTCTCTCTCTCTCCCTCCCTCTCTCCCTCTCTTTCTCTCTCTCTCTCTCTCTCTACAATCACCAACCTCTGAAACTAGTTAAAACAACGTACACGCGCACACGTGCACACCCACGCAAGAACGGTCTAAAGGATGTGTGTGTGTGTGTGTGTGTGTTTTCTTCGGACGTCTAAAGAACGGTACAAATTCAACATTGCGACAGTTTTTCGGAAGAATGTTTTTTCGTCCGTCTTTCATTCATTTATTTACACGAGGCACCTATTGTTATCCCATTATTATCGTTCCCGTTCCTCATCGATCCCTCCATTCGTTCGGTCGATCCTTGGGAAAGCCGCCGAAGCGAGTCGGCGGTCCGTTAAAAATTTGATAGGGTTAAGGGCGGTTCCTCGGCCCGGCCTCGACCAAGAAGAAGAAGAAGAAGAAAAAGAAAGTAGAGCCTGTGCACACAATCTCCTCTCCTTCTTTCTGCCACCCCTTTCTCTCTCTCTCTCTTTCTCTCGTAACACTTTTCAGCCCTCGACCTCGTGGCCGAAGATCGATCCCCGGTGGTGACGTGCTGCGTGAGCACACCCTCGTGGAAAAAAGCGGTCGCTCGGTCGCGTTAATAACTAATAACGACGACGGCCACGGCGTATACACGCCGGAGTATATGCGGAGGCCGACACGCGACGAACACCTTCTTTCGCTTATCCGGGGCGTTGCGACGCGTCGTTCCTTGCATACGAGTATATAAGCACGTGCCACGTGAGTGTGGGCGAGAGAAAGAGAGAGAGAGAGCGACGTGAGGTAGAGGAAAGCGGCACGCTGAAAGAGGAACAAAGGGTGAGCTCGGGGTGGCAGGGGGGAAGTGGTTGAGCCGTAGCCGGCGAATCGCGTTTGGTGCAGCGCACGTGGCGATGGCAATCCTACTCCTCCTCCTCTTCTTTCTTCTCCTCGAGAGCAAAAATAGCTTTCCATTAACGAAAACGTCGCGGTGTGCTCGAGTAGTGCTTGACCTCCGTGAGCGATTAAAGGGAAAAGAGCCTCCAGCTCGCGACTCCAGTCGCACGATTCCGACGGGGGAATCGATGAGAAAAGTTTTCATACCACACAGTTTAATTAGCAAGTGGTCTTCACTCCGACAGAACCTCCGCTTCGAAGGGAATAACTTGGATTGCCGTTTGATATCTGATATTCTCGGCTTTGAGAGAGAAAAGGACACAGAGAGAGAGAGAGAGAGAGAGAGAGAGAGAGAGAGAGAGAAGCAATCGAACCTCGCGCGCAGCGTTTTCGACGAGGGGAACCCCGTCGTTTCATCTGTCCAACGCGCCTACTACTTCCGATCACCTCCTACAGAAAGGAAGCTCGATATCGAAAATTATTGATCTACGCTCTTGAAATTCAGTCCATCGTCGAACGCTCGGAGAGCCACTCCGCCGCGTCATCCGCGTAATAACTTAATAATCAAACGTCAAGTAAGTCAGATGTCATTATAGGGCGGTTCGCTTTCCCGATCAAACTGTCGACCCTCGGGATGTTCTTCAATCCAAAATAATATCCTAATCGCACAACCAATAATTAGCAGTTACATTGGTTAATATTGGCTAAACTTTATTTATATTGAGAATATACACTGGCTAGTATTTTCTCAATGTAACGCTAATATTGGTCGTAAAATATTGGTTCTAAATTAGGATGCAATTAATATCCACTATGAAAAATTAAATGATTTAACATTGGCCCAATGTTAAACCAATATTGAATCAATATCTTAGACAAAACTTTAACTGCTTAGACAAATTGGCCAAAGAAGGTGGAGCGTCTACTTTACGATATTGAACCAATATTGTGCTTACATTGCTTACCAATATTGCGCCAATATTTTGTGTTAAAATAATTAAGGAGCCCTTTTTCTAAGGAGAGAATTCGCATGTGCCGGTCGCGCGTGATAAAAAATATAAATTCTGCGGGTAACATCGGCAAGTAGACTTCGGAAATTGCTTCGGAAAAACTCTCCTGATGGCGAGAGAGAGAGAGACCTCACATCAATAATTTAAGAGGCATATGCGTCCTCTCTGCGCGTTATGTGCATTTCTCTCACACGTGCGACAAGTGCAACAAACTCAACAACGCCCTCGTTTTTTTTTCTCCCTCTGCCGCTTTGTTTCGCTCTCTCACACGGAATGCATTAAAAGGCGCTCGAGTACTACGCACGCTCGTTCGGCCGAATGTCGGGTAGCGCACGTGGCGTGTACCCAGTATATAAATGTAACTTGGACAGTTCCGACCCTGTCCCGTTCGATCGCACAGTAAATTCTGAATACACGCGTGACAGTCACGCTAACCATCACGGGAAATTGGATTCAATCCCCGCGATCCTGCCTCGCCCTCGTTCGAAGGCCTGCTCCTGCAATGAAATGCCTTCGATCATTCCGCGTATGTGTTTCCAATAATTTAGAAGTCCTTCTCCCGCTTGGAGTAGATCGTATTGGAAAAATTAGCAATAGATGGTTTGAGAAGTACAAGAGAATTGGAAAAAATGTTTACTTTGAAATTTCGAAGGAAATGTCAAAGGTGACTCGGAGCGATTTGAAACTTTCTCCCAGTGGTCTCCCCCTTTTTATGTAAAATGCAATATAATGAAGAAAAGATTATAACACATTTTTGTGTATTTTACATAAGTAATAATAAGTGTTTTTCATGTATTATATACTTAAAGAGAAAATCTCAAAAGCAAGAGTTAAAAATTGATGAGTCAAAAATTATTTTAAAATCTATAATTTTTAATTCTCAAAAATAAACATTTATAAGTAGAATAGCCCTATAAAAACGGCCAATAATTGATCGCTCGAATATTTTTAAACAGCCAATATAAATTATAAACACAAAATTTCCTTAAATTATATAACAATTCTTGAAAAAGGCAAGTAAAAGGCAATTTGAATCAATTATTGCTATAACTTGTACAAAATATATGTTAAGTATGCAATTATAAATTAATACGTCTATAATGGAACCTAACTTCGACGAAACGTCGAAGGTAATCTTTAAATAATAAAGTTGTCTGAGTCATCAAAGTTACATTTGGGCCGTATAAAAAGTACGCATACAAAGTAAACTTGTGTAAAACCGTTCCTCGAAGTTTTTCACGGACTACCGAAATTTTCATTAAGTCCTTTCTTTTCTACGTTAATGCCAACGTGTTATCGCGCCATTTTTATCGGCGGTTTCCTGAAAGGGAGTCATCCCTTCGTCATTCTTCGTGGATCCGAGAGAGCGAAGGGTCGACAGCGCGTGACGCAAAAATAAGTCATTGTCGACGACGCCATCATTGATCGCGCGAGGCTTATAAATGTCTCTCCCCGTATTATTAATAGACGGATTTGCCGGCCGTTTATATTCACAATCATCGATTCGCAATCATGTATCGCTCGCACGCCGATCGGAGCGTAATCCCAGATGATTTCTACATTCACTTGATATCATCGGTTTATTCAAAGGACTTGCATTCTTCGCTTGCGATCAATTGCCGTCGACGTCACCGTTGCTTCACCCTTAAAAATGTATGTGTCACATCTCAAAGCATTTTCAAAAATATAGAAAATTCAGGAAATAGACTGCCCCATTGTTACATTCGAGTGTATGTAAAATTTGAGCATCCCTCTTTTATACCTTTGAAAGTCATTTAATTCTTTTTGCTTGCTCCTGAGGCTTATGTAAAATCCCGTTTTGTAGTATTCATTTGCAAATTTAATGAGAAAGTAACATTACGAATTAAGTCAATTTTTTTTTACACAGGATTAAGGAAATAAATATTCGTGCAAAAGTTTATTTGAATCTACTTACTCGTTAAAAAGTTTACCTGAAATCGCAGCAAATAATGCTCGTTTATACGGCATAAGCTATTTATAAGCCAAATTATTATTCGCTGGTTTGCTTCTTGCGGTTGGGTTCAGAGCCAAAATTCTGATTAGCGGCCAACAGTTTTTGTCGTTGACCAGGAAAAGGGAGAATAAACATAATGCCCGAATCACACTAGCAATTGCGTCTGTGTCCCTCGCAATAATCAGAAAGCAGCTTCGTTTTAGTAGCTTTTTTTTTTTTTAATTGATCGTGAGATTGAACAAGCGCAAATTTAGACAATTTGGGCATAAGAAGTCCGCTGCTTTTAAATCTCGATAACTTGGAGCTGGTATCGCGTAGCCGTTAAAAAGAATTCAGTCGTAAATACGAAATGCGCTCGACCGTGCCGTGTATACGCGAACAGTTGAATTTTTTAAAGAGAGTTCTTACAACAAATACGCGCAACCTCTCGGCGATCGCGATATCGTGATTGAAATAAATTACGTCAGATGCTTTGGGGTTAAGTGCGACTACGGATGGGACGGAGCGGAAGGGGGAGAGGAATTTACTTAGCATTGCGGACACACGTTTCGTGAATATTCAACATTGCGACGTGCGCCGGCCACGCAATGCAGTAGTAAGGCAATTCGCGACGTTGGCGCCCGCTAAACGCGCGCCGTGAAACAGGGGTAGAAAAAAAGGGGGGAACCTTACGCGAGGTGGCTCGCGTGGAAAGACGACCTGGCCATTTTCCCCGTGCGATCGTTCCCGTAAGTCGCCTTTTACGACTGGCGTGACGCGAAATTGGAAAAGATTCGATCGCCATGCTAATGGGGAAGATTGCATTTAGTTAAAACGTTACTCTGGCGTGCGTGGGAAATATTGTTGTTGCTTGTCTAACAATTTCGCAGTCTTGCGCGGAGCCCGAGTTTCTCCTCCACGAATCCAATTCCGCACAAGCGTATAGTTAACGTTCATTATACTAACAGTTGCCAGAGCAAATTATTTGAATTTTTTTATCTGCATAAAAGACATAGTCATTTACAATAAAAAATGTATCATTTATATATATTCATATATATAGGAATTTTGTTGTAGCTGTCGTATCGCAGCTCATTTTAAATCTTTACAATCATCCTAACAAACACTAATTAATAGTTACAAGTGTCATACAACTTATAATCATTATGTAAGTGTTATATGTTATATAAGCTATATTGTTGACTAAGAAATTCTAATGACAATAACAGCTATTTAACTATTAGGTGTTGTTTGCTTGGATTATTATATTATTAATTTATTAATTTTATTATAAATTTCGTTACTAACAAACTAAAAACATACCATCGCCACCGACTTTTCACAATTTCTCCTTCCGTCTGTCAATGCGCGCTCTGTGTTTAATAATTAACAGAGCGTAAAAGATGCAATTTTATCGAATTTATATTTATATCTGTATTCCGGTACGGCCTCCTCCTCGCACTTTTCACGTTAATTTCCTCTCGCTCTCGTTCCGAATTCTTCGGTACATTTGATCCGCCTGTCGAGATAGCGGCGACGCGGGAGCAAATTCGATTAACGGAGCGGCGAAAAACGGCGAGGCGTATCGAAACATATTCATAAACCGCCACGCGACAGCCATTTGTTCTCCGCGAAGCAGGTGCTCCTTTCGCCCCCGCGAACACGAGATACCGATCTCGGGGGGGGGGGGGGTTCGTGACCAATTCGCTTTTCACACCTCATCGACCACCTCGTGCCTCGAGCGCGCCGCCGAATCTGTCGAGCCAGCCGACGCTGTTTCCACCGAGCGCACGTGCAATTTTTGCCGAAAGGGAAGAACTCTCTTCTTCGTAAAAAAGACTCTTAAAAAAATATACGAAACGCGGGAACGAACGAGACAGGGTAGGAGCGATAATTCCTCGCGAGAGCGGGGCGAGAGGGAGGACGCCCGGGAGAAATCCTGCAAATCATCCCCCGTCGAGTGGGGTGCCCTTGGCTGGCTCGTAGCGTTCGTGACTCCGTGTGTTAGCACGCACGTGCACGTATCCGCGGCCGCGCTGCTGCACGAAACGCGCGCGGAAGGCTGGCTTCGCAGGGGCCAGCAGGGCGGGCCGGGTCGGGTGGTTCGTGTATAGCTGCACAATCAGGCAATGCCAGGGCGAACCGGGTTCGATAGGACGACCCGGTGTATTTATAGGCGACGACGTGTACACACGACGTGACCACCGCGCATAACCCGCGCACAATTTGCACATATTAAAGCCAATCACACATGTTTCGGTCGGGTTGATCCGTGAACTCCGGTCCCCGATTGCATCCCCCCGCGACTGCGACTATTCAATTTAACCCCCGGTTAGTGATCGCGGACTGTATGCCTTGCGATAATATTGGTCGATCGAATTAGCGTGTTGCGGCCGCTTAATAATTTAACGTGACGAAGAAACTTGAAAGCTTCGGTCGAAAGAAGGAGAAAACTCTGCTGCGATCAAACTCTCGCTTGCTCTGTGCGAAGTATATTTTATTCGCGGCGTTATAATAATAACTTTGTGCCTGAAGTGTAATTTCGTATCTGTACTTTAAACTCGAAAAACTTGTGACAGCTTTATCGGCTTTTTCCGTGAGGAATGTATTATATCAATAAAACACAATAAATATAATAAATACATGTACATGGGTTCGAAAATCGTCGGTCTTTTCATGAGAAATTTGAAAAGAAAAGAGAATCTTGACCAATACCAAAGCATTTGCTAATCATTTTTATTTTTGTAATTAATCAGACAATATTCTTTAAAATCTGAACGCTAATAACAAAATAAATAATAATAGATATATAAATACATTAAGAAAACGATTTAAATGATCATAAATGTTTGTTTGTTACTTTTTGGAAGGATATTTCGATCAAACGGTTTTTGCAACGTATCAATATCTTGTCTATTTATTGAGAAGAGATACAGTCTACTTGTCCGATACCCAAATTAATCCGTTGGTTTCGTGCTTATATATGCTCTTAATATAGATTATACCACTTTTGCGGTTACCTACTAACTGTCCTATGTACATCGTCCTACCGTTAGATACATAAACTCCAGAGCTCAATTTGTAATAATTGTTAAACAAATGATCAATGTAACAAGAACAAGGATATTGATCAATCATTTTTCTGTTGTACTGCAAGAATAATTTTATCAAAAGGTAATTTATGCTTATAAAATACTAGTGCATTGGTCCGAAAATCGTAATATCTCTTTTTAGTCTTAATAGCAAACTAATAACAATCAAATATTTTAATATGCAACCAAATCATTTAGATATAATAACTGAAAAGATTTGGTTATCACTTTCTGGATAAATCTGCAAAATTTCTAGTGCACAGCACTGCCATTAGATAGACGCATAATCATTTTATTTCTCGTCAAAAACAAAACACAGAATAGATTAAAAAAGTAATGATATAAGACTTTTACCGACATTCTAATGAAATAATCTCTAAATAGTTTTTATATAGTTCTAAGCAAAAATAAATTCAAGAATATAATACCTAATACAAAAATTCTAATTAGTTTCACTTCTGGTTGAATCTACCAGATTTCTAATTAATGCCATAGATTTTTTTCTAGTGTGACCGGAATCGGAATGTACGTAATCAAATTTGTCCGGTTACTTCACCACCAACCAGAATTCGAGAAATAAAATTTGTTTGAGTATTCTAATGAAAATTATAGGTCATTCATATTTCATCAAACTGTCAAATATAGTTACGTCCGTGTTTCAGATTAATTCAACCAGTTCTCTTTAGTGCGGATTTTTTAAACTTAACACATCTTATATAAATAAACCTAAACTTATATTCCAGATTCTACCCTGTCCTAGCATTACGTAAACGTTCCAAAATTCAGTTTGCAATAATTATTAAACAAACGATCCGTGGTAAGGACAGTTGACAGGGACATCGGTCAAAGTGTCGTCTCCTGTTGCGGCGCCGCAGCGTCTGCAACGGCAATATTTCACGGGTGGGGTGGCGAGGTTGTAAGCCAGAGACGGAGGGGCGAGGGCGCCTGACACAATGCCCTCGCGATATTATGCACACGAGGCTCGGGTGTATGGCGAACACCTGCCGAGGTGCGTACGCGCCACGCCGCTCCGGTTTCCGCGGAAATTTCCGCGGAAAATTCATGCCGTTCCACATGCCAGGATATGCGGGCCACCCGCGCGCACGCCGCCCCGTCGAACGCAATATCCGCCGAACGGCGTCCGGAATTACCCCTTCTCAACGTGTGTTACGTTTAATATCGGGGAACACTAGCGGGAGGAATGTGCGCTCTCTCTCTCTCTCTCTCTCTCTCTCTCTCTCTCTCTCTCTCTCTCTCTCTCTCTCTCTCTCTCTCCGCGTCGACTGCAGTTTCGAATCGACAGGCGGATTAGATATTTCCGTGCTCTCTCGATTGAATTTGCCTTTTAATTCAGCCCCCGCGAAACGCAGCTTAACGATTTCCCGTCCTCACCCTCTTAGCGTTAGAGATTTTTCCGATTACAGAAAGATTATTTGTCACAAATGATAAATGTGATTGTTATTGATTATTTATTGAAATCCTAAAAAGTATATTTTTTTTAAAAGAAACCACCAATACTGGTATTTTTTGGTTTTAGACAGTATTTTTTAAACAAAAACTAAAAATAAAACTTTGAAAACAAATATAAATTAAAAGGTTTTCTGTCAAAAGATATAATTTTTATAATATTGTTTTACATATTATAATAATTAATACCTTTGCAATATAACCAGAAATAAACGTCTGAGAAATTGGGCCCCAAAACTGGTATACTACATTTATCTTGTTTTTCCTTTAACATAAATTATTTGTACAAAATACTTACAAGTCAGTGTTTATGAAGATTCCTAGAAGCCTTTCACTTCAATGTAATACGCCACAATGTGTAGCGCGATATACATAAAGGTTAGATTCGTTTTTAGTAGATTTTATTTATATAGAAGAAAAACAAATGCATAAACTACAAGTTTTAATTTCTTTAATTATCTATGTTTCCATCAGTAAATGCAATTTAATGTTATTTTTCGAGAAATAAGTGGGTACCGCTTTGGAAGATTTGTGCAACTTTCCTTTAATTATTTGTTTAAAAATTTTACAGGTTAATAAATTTAAACTTTTAAAGATGTCTTTTACCCCCCAAATTGTAGGAAGAATAAACGCTTTTCTCATTATGACAGTTACATTATGACAAATTAAAACTTCAATCTTTAACTTAATTGCATAGAAATTAATTAACTTCGACCTGCATCGTATAAATCCACATTCCCAACTTTTCTAGGAAACTGATCAAAATTCACCCAATCTTAATTAATTTTCTTCATATTCATGATTGTCTCGAGTTTCACAAAGTTTGAATGACACTGTATTATGTAAGCGATCTCTGCTTTGAGAAAAAAAAATACGTTACGTTGAATGGCTCATTCGAATCCTTCGTGCTGTCTTAATCATTTTCCGGGCGCGCCCGCATTAATTCCACGGTGCAATTAAGGCTGCGCGCACCTTAATGCGCGCACCTAACTGTATCCAATCGGCTTCTTTATCGGCGACGGTGCCTATGAACCGGAATTATTTTTAGAACAACCGGTATATACGGTCAATAGAACCGATGGCGGCCGTGCTCGACGTGACGTGGCGGAGAGTGCGGATGAAAAAAAAAATTGTTAATTAACTCAAACATGTTACGAACTATCGACCGAATTGCCGCGAGATACAGCGCGCTCTTCCGCTTCTACGAGGCTCGATAAATACAGGCGACAGATTTTCCCGAGAGAAACATGTTAAATCCGCGTGTTGTGCTCGGGATGTAATAAAAACATTCAGATTATAAAAGTTGAAGATCCCATTATGATTATTCTAGTCAATTTAAGTCTATTTTATAAAATTTATGAATGTTTTAGGAAAACAATGCATGCGTTAAACTTTTATTGCACGTACCTTGGAATTTTATGCATAAAATTTCCGTATAAAATACTTTTATGTTTTATGTCGAATAAAATACTTGGCTAACGAAGATCTAATATTTGTTTTTGAAATTTCTGAACATATTTCCAGAAAGGGTCGTTTAGGGTCAATACTTTTTTAAATACTTGCATAAATATTTGTTTATGCAAAATAATTCCACATATTATTTGAAATAATATTGTAAAATAATAAACATCACTATAGCAGAACTCGAAAATAGCAGTCATGTGTTTAAATAATTTAAAGTATCAGATACGAATTTACAATATTTTTATTAAAAATGATAATATGGATTTAATGATTGTTGCATTACGCTCTCGAGAGGTAATAAAAATAAGGGAAAGAGTAAAAGAGGTTCGTGCCGCAGGATTTTATGGTTAAATAGCTGGAGCTTGAAAGAATTTAATGGGTACAGAACCGTCACGGCAGTCTTCTTCTATTTGATTTTCTTTCAATAAAAGGAAGAGGTAGAGAAAAAGGGAGAAGGGAAAGAAAGAAAATTCTACTATCGCACTCCTTCGGAATATTATCCTCGAAAATCAACGTCGTCATTTCGCCTCGGCGCGGCGTGAAAGGATTACACTAAGAGAAAAAAATAGTTGCATATACCATAATTTAACTATAATTTATAGTTATTTTTGGCCGTAACAATATTTTTATAGTTAAATTAACAGTATAAATTATAATTAACTTAACACTATATTAATGTTACAATAGCTATAGCATTTGTTCATACAACCATATATATGATTAAACGTGCCATAATTGTGATTTATGTATGGTAGAATATACTATATAATATGATAATAACAACTATAATTAAAAAAGAACGAACCATATACTATAGTAATACGTTTTACTTATACGCAGAGAGAAAAGTTTCTTCGGATTTAATAAATTTTCTTAAAAAGAATTTGATGCTAAAATTTAGCTATGACAGCTAAGATGTGTCTTTAAGATGTAATAAAAAATACATAAGCCCCGAGAGCTCATTACGATAGCACAGGTTGATTTGTTTTCTGTCACCGTGGGTGGTCTGCTTATACAGCCTTTGGAGTGTAAATTGCATTACGAGAAAGATGTCGTGTGCGATCCGCAAACTACATACTTTTTAAATTTATATAATATAGTAAAATTTAAAAAAAAATGTAGCAAAATAAACTTTTAATGTAGTTACGGAAATACTTATTTATTAAATAATTTTGTTTAATTATTTTTTAGTTAATTTTAAAAACTAAATAGTAAATAAATAAATAGTAATTTGAGAATAAACAGTGAATAGTTAAGCAAATGTTGAGAATTTAGTTACATTTGCCATAATTGTGCGATTGCAATCATTATATAAAAATGGTTAATTCGATTGACTATTTCTATTTGATATTCTACTATATTATTATTTTAAATTATTATAATTTATAGTAAAATTTGTACCCTCTTTGGCACAACTATACATATATGGTTATTTACACTAACATTATAGCAATAATAACTATAAAAATGATATTTGCAACTATAATTATTTTACTATGCAATATAATTGCAAAATACTAGACACTTTTCCCTCAATGTAGCTGCAATCACAACACCGCGGCGCGATTGTGACGTGACGGGAATGTAACGCAATTACACGTTAACCTAGCGGGAGGGGAGCGCGAATTTCGAGAGAATCCGGTCTTCGCAGAGCATCCGACGCAATTCCGCCGCTCGCTGCTTCGCGCGCTTTTTCGCGCCGTTACAATGCGGCGCCCAGTAAATAAGTCCTCGTGAACCGTGAACGTTTAACAAGCCACCGGAATAACAGTGCGGATATGGCGCGCGCCGGATAATGGACACGTAGCCGCTATTCTTCGCGAGATTTACTGCCGATTTTTCCTGCCGCGAAAAATCGCGCCGTGAGTAAACCAAAGGTTTTCCCCCGCCCGAAAACCACATCGTTCGCGATGGCATTTACGAAGTTAGTTTCCCTATCAAAATAACACGTAAAACTTTGTACAATTTATCTTAATAAATTTTACGCACACTTCTCTAGATTTAATGAACAATTTTGTTCGACCAACCAAAGTATATATTTCTTTGATTTAAATTTTATTAAATCTAAAAAAATGTGTATAATATTTATTAACGGTAAACTAACACGTGCTTCTTATTTTCATAAATTTTAGCGTACAAATCTAAAAAATTTTATATAAATGAACTTTATCTCTTTTTTAATCTTATCTGAAATATATCTCGTCGGAACAAAATTTTTAGGGGAAAATCTTCAGAAAATTCTTTCACAAAGTTTGAGTAAACACCCCGATTGTATTTAATTTAAATTTATATTTCAGCAATATAAGTATTAAAATATTAACTAATATTTTCAAAAATGAAGAGAAAGGGAGAAAGAGGCAAAGAGATGAATATATGGAGCTTTATCTTCCGCGTCGAATGAGATCATTTTATTCTACTATGCCAGGTATATATATGTATAACTCTATTTTGATGAATTTACATTTCTTTGCACGCCTGACGGCTACGTCCCGATTTGCATGAAACGCGACGCGACCGCAGGACTTTCTCTCTCTCTCTCTCTCTCTCTCTCTCTCTCTCTCTCTCTCTCTCTCTCTCGCTCTCTTACAATGTTATAAATAGGTCATCGTCACTCGGTCGGCTCGCTCAACGACGAAATGTAAATTTTTACGATTTATCGACGCGGGCAAGCAACTGTTGTCGCCGTCGCTGTCATCGTCGTCGTCGTTCTCGTCGTCATCGTCGCCGAATATCTCTTTCGCGTCGCGTGCCTCGCGTAATCGATACCTATCGTATATTGGGACACTGCGCGGCAACGCCGGGATACACACTGAAAAATCGCCCTTTTATGTTGCCCATGCACGCGCGCGCATGGCCGCGTAACTTTAAAAGAAAATGGGACAACAGGCAAAACGTATTGCCACCTTTCACCTTTTATCGGAAGAAAGAGAGAGAGAGAGAGAGAGAGAAAAGAGAGAAAGAGAAAGGGAGAAAGACTTTTAGTTATTGTCCACCACGCCGCCACTGAAATTACACCGAGGACAATATCTCGATAAATTTATTTCGCGTACACGCCACTCGAATTCTAAACACGTTTCGCGCGTAAACGTCTAAGTTATAAAGATACTCGAGACTCACGTGGTGCTCACATTAAGAGTAACGGTTCAATTTTAACAGCGTGTCCCGACTCGACACGCAATTCAGTTTAAAAGGCCTGATTTATCTTGGAAAATTATCGCGTACGCGCTTTATCTCACATTTGCCTCGGCAAATTAACACGTGCTTCTTATTTCCTAAATTTCCGGCATGCGATCTAGTTACGCGCTCTTGTCTTTCAAATTTTATATCGCCAAAGGTTTATTTCCTTCTTATTATTTTCCTATCTCCTTTCTTCTCTCTTCCTCCGTTTTATTTTATCGTTATTTGTGATCGAAATTTTAATTTGTGTATATGCATTTTAATTCTCTGTTTAATTAACTTTTTTAACAATTAATAGAAGTTCCCAAATGTTGGCACATTATATTGTTTTGAAATGGTATTAAAAAAAAATAAAAACGAAACTTTTTGTTAAAAACATAAATGTAAACTAGAAAATGTCTTCTGTCAGGTGTAGCAATTTTTATAATTGGTTCGTAGTTTATAATAATTAATGTTTTGCACATAACCAAAAATAAACGTTCAAAAACTTGGTCGTAAAAAAAGTATAGACTAGTTTCATTTTTTTCCTTTAACATATGTTGTTTTTACAACATATTAATGAGAATTTCTATAAATTTTTCACTTCAATGTAAAATTTGTCGATTATGATACTTTATACTTGTCCTGCAAAACGCAACATATAACGCGAATGTAGAATAAATGTTAAATTAGGTAGTCGTTTTTAATCAATTTTATATAAAAAAAGATACGAATGTACGAGTTTTTATTTTTTCAGTTATTTAAACACATTATGTTTTTATCAGTATTAATACAGTTCAAAGTTTGCTTTCCGAGAAATAAGAGGGTGTCATTTTAGAAAAAGCCTATTGTCAATATGGGAGACCTTTCTCTATTGATTTATGTTAAATTCGTGTTAAACAAATACATTAGTCCATGTCATCGTCCTGTGTTTTTTATTATATATATAGAATATGAATCACAGAAAGAATTTCTCTCGGTAAATTAACATGTGCTCATTTCTCGGTAAAAGCATGCAATCTAAAAACACGCTTTTATTTCAATTTTTATATAACTAAAAGTTTATAACCTGTTTACCTTTTTTACTACTTTTTCTTTCTTTTCTCTCCGTTTTGTTTCATGTGACATCAAGAGACACGGTAGTGGCTCGCGCCAAGTGAAAGCGCAGCGCGAGCCCGACCGTGCTCTTTACGCGAGTACGCGACTTGCGAGCACTCGAGATTATTGAATCTCAGAAACGGTTAAATCGATCGAGTTTCTAAGTAAGCTCAATCGAAAGCTTGGGGTCGATTTATATTAGAAAACTATTTTTATTTTTTCTCTACATGTCCTATGAATGGAGATATCGCGACGCAAAGTCCGAAAAGCCAAAATTTCATTTAAGATACGTCGTCGTCATCGTCAACCTTGTTGGTATCTCTGCGGGTAGTGCGGGTGCCGAAAATGAGGGACGAAAATCCATTTCGCTCATCTACTACCGTGTGGCGTTCGCATCGTCACTATAGCACCGTATATGGCAATGTATAAGTCACGTGGTCACCAGTGGCTCGCTCGCGCCGTGAATTAGTTGTGTGAAGATGATAGGTTATATATGAGGTTTTATTATTATTAATCATTGACACCAATATAAATTAATTAATTAATCAGAGAGTAACATAGCTCAATTTATCGATGAGGTAGATGAGATGTTGCGTGATGTAAAATGTGTATTATTGTTGTAATTGTCAATGATAATGTTGTAAGGATAAAGTAAAGAATAAAAATAGTATAATATTGATTGACAATTACAGCAACATTTTTTATCCAATACACAATTCTTCTACATCATACAATATTTAATCTCTCATCGACACTAATATAAAATTACAGAGCTATTTTATTTTAACAGGTCACATAAGTTGCTTCGGCCACAGGTCAGCTCCTGTCAAGTGACATGTGTAGTGGAGGTTAAATTATTTATTTAATGATTTTAATCATTGACACCAATATAAATTAATTAATTTCAGAGAGTAACATAGCTCAGATTTATCGATGAGGTAGATGAGATGTTGCGTGATGTAAAATGTGTAATTATTGTTGTAATTTCAATGATAATGTTGTAAGGATAATAAAGTAAAGAATAAAAATAGTATATTGATTGATTGACAATTACAGCAACATTTATCCAATACACAATTCTTCTACATCATACAATATTTCATCTCTCATCGACACTAATATAAAATTACAGAGCTATTTTATTTTTAATTTTAACCGGTCACATAAGTTGCTCTGGCCACAGGTCAGCTCCTGTTAAGTGACATGTGTAGTGGAGGTTAAATCATTTATTTAATGATTTTTAACATCTCATCTATTTAATCATCGTTCATTAAGATTTTCCACTTGTGTCGATGAAATAAATGAGATTGACACAAATGTAAAATTAAATAATCAGAGAATAACATAGCTCAGATTTTATACTGGTGTTGATGAGGTAGATGAGATGTTGCATGATGTAGAAAATGTGTATTATTGCTGTAATTGTCAATCATGTTATAAGGATAAAAACTATCATCATCACCAAGGTATTACTTTTGTCACCAAGATACAATTATATGTTACTAGTAAAGAATAAAATAGTATTGTTAAAACCATTTATTTGATTTGAAATTTTGTTAGATAATTAATATTGATTGACAATTACAGCAACATTTAACCAATACACAAATCTTCTACATCATACATCTCATTTCTCATCGATACTAATGTAAAATCAGAGAGCTATTTTATTTTAATAATCGGTTACGCAGGTTGCTCGGGCCACGGGTCAGCCCGTGTCAAGTGACATATGTAGTATTGGTTAAATCATTTATTTAATGATTTTTCAGGAAATATATTATTTAAATTAAATTAGTGACCAAACATAATTACCTTTTTAAATAAAAATGTAAAAAGGGCTCCAAGTGTGTGGGCTTCTTTAAGGGAAGACAGAAATTCAAGATAATCGTTTTCATCAAATTCAACTTAGGCATGGTTCCAAAACATGCTCTAAAGAAAAATTTTATTTAAAAATTTATAGTATTATATCCGTTATATAAACTTTAACTTCTTAGTAAAATTTTTCTCAAAGAGAAAGTTTTAGAGTGTAACCTTAAGTGGTCTATAAAACTAAGTAGTTTATAAAAAAATATAAAATGCGTGATATCCAAACAAAATTACCTTTTTAAAAACTGTAAAAAAAGGGCCAAGTGTGTGATTTTCCTTTAACAAAAAATTTACAAAATTCAAGATATTCAATCTAAGTGATAGATACATTAAATTCAATCTAAGTGGTCTATAAACATTACAAAATGTGTGATATCCCAACAAAATTACCTTTTTAAAAAAGGTAAAAAAAAGCGCCAAGTGTTTGGTTTTTCCCTTAAGCAAAAAAATTATTGGATGTTTTAACCTAAGTAATATAAGAAAGAAATCACAAATTCAAGATAAAATTTTTAATCAAATTCAACCTAAGTGGTATATACTTTTGGATGGTTCAACCTAAATATTATACTCACACATAAATTAACTTCTCTACAATAATAATGATATCTAAATATTTTGCGCCAATTATAAGAACAAATATTTTTATAAAAACTAAAACATTATTACTATTCTTTAGCCAGTTTTTATAATACAAAATTTTTTAGATTTGACACTATAAAATTAAAGTATTACGTTTTTTTTTTCTACAAAAGTAATGATATATAGAAAATGCGCCAACTATAAAGTAGATGTTTATACAAGCTAGAACATCTACTTTATTATGCTTTGGCTGACATTATAGTTTAATTTTTTATTAAGCCCGTATCAGACTAGAGATTGATATTGAGATTGAAATGAAATATAACCAATTAGTTAGTCAAATTCTAATTCAATCTCAATCTCAATCTCTAGTCTGATATAGCTTTGATTGTCTTAAGTTTGTCTTTAGATACAATTTCGTTAATTACGAAGTATTTTAACGATAAACTTAAGAAGATTCTTAAATATAAGATTAAACTATAAATATTAGCCTTTTGTATTAAATATTGGCTGCTGTGCGCTGATACGAGGCTGCTGTGCGCCTGCAAAAAACAATTGTCAGGAAGTATATTGGCAAAGAGTAAAGAAAATAATATTGAGCTGGTAAATAAGTTTTAATACAAACAAATTATAAATATTACAAATAAATATTTTAATACAAATAAATATTTTACTACAAAAACTTGGCGCTGCTAAACCGAATAATTTGCTTTAATACAAAATCATTTTCTTACAATCTCACTTACATATTAAAACAATACATACACGCATGCATGAGAGAGAGAAAGAAAAAGAGAGAGACAGGTATTCGAACGTATGCACGCATAAGAGACAGATACTACTTTCTTAAAAGTAAATCGCTTCCTTATAAACTAATAAGTTATATTATACTAAACTTAAGTAAATCGCTTCTCTATAAACTAAGTTATATACTAAACACACACACACACACACACACACACACACACACACACACATTCAGATGCACATACAAGAGAAAAAGGAAGAGCTGGCAAATTATTCGGTTTAGCAGCGCCAAGTTTTTGTAGTAAAATATTTATTTGTATTAAAATATTTATTTGTAATATTTATAATTTGTTTGTATTAAAACTTATTTACCAGCTCAATATTATTTTCTTTACTCTTTGCCAATATACTTCCTGACAATTGTTTTTTGCAGGCGCACAGCAGCCTCGTATCAGCGCACAGCAGCCAATATTTAATACAAAAGGCTAATATTTATAGTTTAATCTTATATTTAAGAATCTTCTTAAGTTTATCGTTAAAATACTTCGTAATTAACGAAATTGTATCTAAAGACAAACTTAAGACAATCAAAGCTATATCAGACTAGAGATTGAGATTGAGATTGAATTAGAATTTGACTAACTAATTGGTTATATTTCATTTCAATCTCAATATCAATCTCTAGTCTGATACGGGCTTAATAAAAAATTAAACTATAATGTCAGCCAAAGCATAATAAAGTAGATGTTCTAGCTTGTATAAACATCTACTTTATAGTTGGCGCATTTTCTATATATATCATTACTTTTGTAGAAAAAAAAAACGTAATACTTTAATTTTATAGTGTCAAATCTAAAAAATTTTGTATTATAAAAACTGGCTAAAGAATAGTAATAATGTTTTAGTTTTTATAAAAATATTTGTTCTTATAATTGGCGCAAAATATTTAGATATCATTATTATTGTAGAGAAGTTAATTTATGTGTGAGTATAATATTTAGGTTGAACCATCCAAAAGTATATACCACTTAGGTTGAATTTGATTAAAAATTTTATCTTGAATTTGTGATTTCTTTCTTATATTACTTAGGTTAAAACATCCAATAATTTTTTTGCTTAAGGGAAAAACCAAACACTTGGCGCTTTTTTTTACCTTTTTTAAAAAGGTAATTTTGTTGGGATTACATAAACATTAGTTTTTATCAGAATTTTAATTTGTGTCATTTGTTTTTAATTAATATATTACAATTTATATTAAATTTTTACGCTAAATACAAATATACTAGTCGATGTCAGTTTTTCTTATTTTATAGATAAACATAAATTTCAGAAATAATCTCTTTGAAGATAAAGAAAAAACAATTTCAACGTTATTTATCGTCAGGCTTTTTGTGCATGTAAGTTCCCCTCCCCCGCCCCCCAGGCTGTTTAATTAATTCTTTTATACTCTTAATATTGATTCATGTAAAATTTATGTTAATCCACGCCATCCTTCTATTTCTCTCTGTTGGACAAGACATATATAAAATCTCCGAAAGAATCTCTCTCTCGAAAGAAGAAGAAGAAGAAGAAGAAGCGAGCGAGTCCACAAATCGCCAAGCTAACATAAGCTCCGCTATCGTACTGCTCTACTGCGGCGTCTCTAATCGCGGCCCCTGCGGGAGCCACGTACGTGTACCATAACCGCCAAGTATAGTAGCTAAGTTACAACAGCGGTCGGCAGCGTGGCTGGCAGCGGGAGGGACAGGGGGGCGAGGGGGGATGAGATGGAGGTGCTGACTGAATGAAGCCGGCTTCAGGTGTTCAGCCGCAGTATTGATCGGCCCACCTTCGTACATGATGAAACACACACGACAGAGCCCTCACCACCCTCTCCCCTCCTTACCGCCTGACTCCTCTGGCGCGACCCCCGCAGAAGCGTCCGCCAGGGGCGACTTTCAACCTCCCCCTTTGCCCTTCCGCTTCCCCTCCGCCCGAGCGGCAAACAAGCTTTTCTCAGTGTCAAGGTTGGCACACGGGCTACCTCGCGATAGACGAAACTGTCCCGATTGTCAGCGTGGAATTGACGATGGTATCAAGGGATATTGCGTGATATATCAAGTGCTAAAGACGACCGCCAAAAGCCCAGCGACCTGTTCGCTTTCGTAGGAAACGACTTGATCTCCGGGATTCGTGTTGAAGCGTCGCGAGAAGTGGAATGATGGGAATTTAATTTCGAGGCGAACGCTGGGAGTAGCACGACGTTATCATTCCTACTTCACAAAATGTGACATTTCCGTTTGCAAAATCAGATTATGATAAATCTTAGAAATATTATAGAGATAAGAGATGTAAAATTCTTGAGAGAAAATTGCATTTTTAAAAAATATATTTATTTTATCTGTGATGTATATGTGAAATTGTGACAGTTTGTGCACGTAAACGGTGCTGTATTTTATTGCAAAACCAATATAAAGTGTACAGAACGAAGTCGCATGTTTCGAAATACTTTGTCATAATGGACTTGAGTGATTAAGCAAAACACAAGCGATATAACTTTGAAGAAATAATTTCACTTTTCCATGCAAATAATCGTTTTGCACTAGAATAATAGAAAGGTCGCTGATATCGGCATATTACGTACTGTTTAGATTATTTTCTTAAAGAGAAACTAAAACTAGAACATGAATACAAAGTGAAAATACTAGAAAGTATTTTCTATCAGATCATGCCGCGGTTTTTAGAATATTGTTTCTCATTTTGCAATAATTAAAAGATTTGTAAGATAAGTAAAAATCAATTTCTGACCAAATAAAGTCCAAAATCGTAATATTTGATAAGAACAAGTATAATATAAAATTAATGTGTTTGTCATGTGGATGGTCCAATCTACTTTATCAATCAAGCGGACAGTTCGCTCATTAACGGCTCTGGAATCTAAATGGATATCTAATCGATATTGCTAAATAATTTTTCTCATATTATAAAATTAACGTGAACTTTAATCATTTCTATGTATTCTATCCCAGTCAACACTAAGTATTCCCGAAATATTTTGTACTCGAAACATACTACATAAATATGTTTATTTTAAACATACTTAACACAAACTTCTTATTTTACTTCGGCTAAATTTTACAAGTAATTCTACATAGAGCACATGTATTAAAATCTATATGGAAATGTGTACGTAGAATTCACTTTGAAAGTTTAAAGGTAAATTTATATAGATTTAGAAATAAAAGAACACGTTATATTTATTATTTAAATTTGACCATCACATAGATAAATTCCTGTCCACGTAATCCATGTAAAATATGTAGACATGGCATCCACGTATGGTATATAAAAAGCTACGCTTTCCTTTTTCTTTTCCTTTCGCATGAGTCATCTCCACAAAATACTTATAAGTTAACGCATAGGAGGAAGTCTTTCACTTCGATGTGAGACAATTTCTTATTGATTCGTGTAAATACCTTGTATTACAATGTTTGACAAGATGCATTATAATGAGATAATATGTAATATAAAGATTACATTAGACATTAGACTACTAACTTGATAGATAGATCTCCTATAACATATTTAATATATTTACCCCGTTATTTTTAAATTAAGCAGTTTGCAAAAAAAATGTACAAAATTTATTTTCGCTTTTGAAGAACTTATTTTTAGCAGATTTTAGAAAGAAAAGTTACGGAGAGCTGTGCAAATTATAAGCTTTCACTCCTTTAATTATCTAAGTATATTTTTGTCGATATTAATAAAGTACACTGTTTAGTTTGCAAGAAATAAAAAGTTATCGTTTTAAAAGTCTATATTGACGACCTTCCTCCAAATTTATTTTACTTAAATTTTTCATTTTAATATTGGAAAAAGGTCAATTTAATTAAACTTCAATATTTAAATGTCTCTTAAACTCTTAAAGAAAATTCGTTTTAGTATCCGCAATTAGTTTTTCTACTCAACATCCGTCAGCAACTGTTTCAACGTTAATTTACTTGCTCTAAATTGTAATTCGTTCAAATCGATCGAGAAATTTTTGAAGAAGAAGGGCGGCCGAACGCGTCTCGCATCTAACTGTCGGTTTATCAGCGATTACCTCCAGGACACTTCAAACTATCCATCCGGTTATAACGAAAGACGACTTCCCGAGCCGTTAAGGGAGTTACAGCGGACTTGTCCCGGAAAATGATGCCATTACTGCGGCCGTGGCGCGCGAGCCTCGCGGACGTTAGAGATCCTATCTGGTCTCACCCCCAAACAGTCACGACAAGGAAGTTTCCTCCCGCAAACGGATTTAATTGTCCCGTTATTCCTGTCCCCGCGGGAATCGATAAAACGTAATCGGTTCGTGTCACGGCAGGCCCGATGATAACAATGGGAAAAACCGCCCGCGATCGATCGGCCGGTGTAAAAATAAATCGCGAATATTCGTAGATGCGTTTCTTTGTGTGTGTGTGTGTGTGTGTGTAAGTGTGTATATGGAGGACGACTCCACAGTAAATGGCCTCCGGGACGCGTCTGAAAAACGATCTGAATTATTCGGCAGTCCCGCCTTTTCCCTCCTCTCCCCTCCGCGTCGCTTGGACATTAATCGACAAATTCCACATAACCGCACGCAATGGCAATTAGACAGACGCGCGGATTAATTGCGTGGCGACGTAAATGCGTTTTATCGCGTCGTCATCACGGTAATTAATTATTACAATTTCAATGAGGATCGAATTAGAGCGATTATCGCGGTTCGGTCACATCACAAAGTGACGCGGGGAATATTTCGCTTTTCCCAGCGAAGCACCGCAAAAAGTACGGAGGACATTTTTGGAGAGGGGAAGGAAAGCGAGAATTTTAGCACGATCTCGGTTTTTATGCACGGACGAGATCTTTTTTCCCGCCCGAGAAAATTTTACAGTTTCGCCGGCGCGAGAAGCGCATCAATTTTTCGCGCGCGCGAGCAATTCTTGCCCGTTCCCGTTTTTTGAGAAGAAAGAGAGAGCGAGGGACCCCCGGCGAGGAACCTCCGTAATAAAATTTTCAGTCGTTAATGTGGCATTTGAATGTCGAGGCGGGTTTCCTCGCCGGCACGAAAATGTCTCCCGGGAACCGCGCACGGTGCCTCCTGACTTATTTACGAGAATCTCGATCGATCTCCCAGGCCGACATCCCCTCCCCCCCCCCCCTTTCCCCTGAAATTCAGGCCGCAGGTTTTATACGTTTAAGCCGTTTCGGGCGCTCGAGCCAAGGATTGCCGTTGCTTAACCTTATAAGGTATTAATGTAAAAGCGTGTAAAGGTTTTTCGTCCCTCTTCCCGGAGGGCGACATCAAAAATTCACCGAACATTCTCGAACAAAGCTGTTCATCTTGCATTTTTTATCGCCAAACGTCTCGGCATCATTATAATTTCCATAAATATCTTCCCCCGAGATTTCTTATTATCATACTGCACCTGCATTATTTAAAAGTACTGTCATAATAAGCTGCTTATCGTGCTTCTGTTTCGTTCGTTTAATATTAATATTTTTTTTTTATTTCTCCTCACTTTTTTCAAAAAATATAGACTGAATCTGTAGACACATAATGTCTTTAAATATTAATAAAACTCAATCAACAAAATATACAATATGTAGTCCATGGTGTAAAAATCACCCCAGATAATCGTTTACACAGAGATATAGGGTGACTTTTCACGAGTAAAGAAAATTAAATTAAATTAAACTTCCTCAATTCAATTAATTTAATTACATCAAATATAATTTACAATCTCTCTCCCTCTCTCTTTCAATTAAAATTTCCTTGAAATGCAACTTGAACGAATCAAATTATCCGTTTCGGAGTATTCGCTTCCTGGCTGACGGCAATCACATGTTCCGCTTGTTGTCCCGTCACAGGTGTGACCAAGGAGAGCCCGATCGCCAGCCGGGGCATGGCCAGCAGCACGGAGGACTACGGGGGCTCCGAGCTGCAGGAGCTGCAGTGGGGCAGCCGTACCACCGGTTCGTACTTCGTGCGCGGCACGACCGGCGGTTCTCACTACTCGCGCGGCGGCACCGGCGGCTGCTATGAGGCCGAGGACCTCGAGCCCGTGGTCCGGCATCATGGCAGCCAGCACCGCGGCTACTACAGCCCGCCCGGCACCAGCTACACCATCGTCGAGAGGCCGCCCAGCGCGCCCCATCATCACTCCTCGCATGCGACCCCCTACAGATCGCACCGGGGCCACGGAACCACCGGCGGCAGTGCCATCTCTCCGGAACAGGTGATCAGGTACGGACGAGATGCCCTCTCGACGTTATCGAGAATTACGCGGACTTTCGAGGGGATTTGCGTGCACGCGGCACGATGCACTTCCTTTTCCCTTCATGGCACAATTTGTTTTGTAGCACTTGCGGTTTTTATTTCGTGTACACTTCGCCTCACGAATGCTTCGTTCGTGCTAGGGACGTCTGGTACCGTCGATCTTCGGTACCAGGTTGATTAAAAATTTGTGGTACACGGAAAAGAACGGTTTGCAAAACCTCTCTTTTCCGTATCTAAAAATTTGTAGCTAGATGCAAATAAAAGAAATTAATTTGAGAGTCTAACAAAATTATTTTCAAATCTGTATGTAGCTTAAATTTTAGATATCTTAATAAAGTTGTTTCACGCATTAATTTGTTAATGATTTAATGAATACAAAATTCTTGCTTACAAAATTACAAAAAAAGTTTTTTCTTACAACTTACTTTTAAAATTATAATAATCAACATGATAGCACGACATAGTAGTTTCAACGAATTTTATTTAAGTTTTCTTCTAATTTATTATTACCGCAATAAAATGTGTTTGATGAATTTTACTAAAATATAGAGTACAATTTAAATAATTAAATAGAAATGATTAGTATTTTTTGTATTATGAAAATTGACTTCAAAGATGAAGGTAAAGAGAAATTTTTTAACAGTTTTTACTCTATACAAAAATTAATTCAGTATTTCCTAAAAGTTATATAAACGATATACAACGATTTATATAATAATAATAATTAATCTTTTCTTTGTAAAAATCATGATAATCTAAAAAACAATTCATTATTAACAAATTCTGGTATATATAACAGGAAAGAATTGAATTTTATGAGGCGCTGTAAATATTTTGAATAATGTACAATCTGCTTGATAATTTTTATTATGCACTTCATAGAATGTTTTTCGTGTATTTTTTTCAAAAACATTTTTCATCACAATAAGGTTTATAATAGGCTGTCAAAATAGTTCCCGAGTTTATCATCAAACACACGATAAAATCTGTGACAAATTCTGCGCGGGAAAGTGTAACGAAAAATTCTCTCCGTACGTAAAATCTCTAATTACACGTAACGCTTTGTCCCAGGCTGTTCGGTACCAGCGTTGCGGAGCGACGTCAAGCTGAGCGCAGGTCGCCGGCGTCGAGCCCGGCGAGCGTGACGACGGTGCGCAACACACCGACCGCGTCCGGCGGCTCGCAGCAGCAGCAGCAGCAGCAACAGCAGCAGCAGCAGCAACAGCAACAGCAGCAGCAGCAGCAGCAGTCGCAGCAGCAGTCGCAGCAACAGTCGCAGCAGCAGCAACAGACCGGGGGGAACGCTGGTAATCCGCCCACGTCGCCGATCTCGCAGCCGCTCAGCCTACAGGAGCTCACCGTAAGGACAATCACCATGACGAGAGATCCGCCGGACTCTCACCATGGCTTTGGCATCTGCGTGAAGGGTGGCAAGGACGCAGGTGAGATCCGCAGTACCTTCAGGCTACCCCCGTCGCCGTACTTCGTGCCTCGAGACCGAGGTACTTTCTCCTCCTCCCCAGGAGCGGTTTAAACTTTCTCTCTCTAATGTATTCAAGTTTTTCTTAGCTCTCCTCCGCACTTGTACATCCTTACCAAAGCCGAATTTTTTTTTTTTTAAGCCTCACGCGGCGCACGGCGAATGCCGCCGAATGCAGCAAGCTCTTCGCTCCGCGAGTCGTCTGGCCCCGCACCGCGAGATCCCCCCGGGTCGTGTCTAACTGTAAAGAACTCGCTGCCTCCCACGTACTCGGGATTTTTCTCGGCAGCCCGGTAGAAATTCGTTTCCACCGAGAGAAAAATCGCACCGAGAGAACATGATGGCACGGTGAACTCGAAGGCACGTCCCACCGGCGCCGCGCGGTTTATCCCGCGCGGCGCCAACTTGGTATCACACTCGATTTCGAAACTTCAAACTTTTTACGGTATTTGCGACGTCGTATATTCCGTGCTAAAAATTTTTTATCCGTCATGATCTCTTTCATCCTTAAAAAGATAAATTGCGATTATCCCGCGATAACCCAGCGTTTGCTGTTACCTCTAAAATTATCTAGACGAAGAAATGGCTTCTTATCTTCCTCTAGATTATTAGAATGTATATTATCTTGATTTTGAATTAAAAAAGTTGTATCTTTTTTCAAATTATTCAAGTTAATGTGAACAACAATTGAAATAAAGTATTATCCTTACGTTTCAATCAAAATCGAAAGAGAAACTTTTTTTTAGTCAGATTAAATATTATTTAAAGAAAAAAATTATTAAAAAATATATATATGTGTTTTTATATCGTAAATTCATTTACCCAGAAGTCAAATTGGATAAAACGAAATTTTTATGATTTTATTTCTTATTTAAATAAATTGAAAGTTAAATTATTTAAAATACGTTTACAATGCAATTTATCTAGATAATTTTGAGTTATCTAAGCGCAACGCTGGTGATAACGAATATCTGTGAGATTCATACTATCTTGAATAAACTTTGATTACTAGCAATCTTATTTCAATCGTTATAAATCATTTCTCGATTTTACAGCTTGGTTTTCTGCTGCCATAAACGCATATCTACTTGATAAATAAAGAGTCCTCCAATAAAATTCTAGGCAAGCAGAAATTTTACAATTCCAGTAAGCCGCGCCATTGAAAAAGTGCCATTTGTCGGCACAATTATCCAAGAATAGATTCAATCAACATTCAACAGTCCGCCGACCTATCAATAGCCCGTCTAATGAATAATCTAATCTTCAGATCGTCTATATGTATTCGCGATATCGGGATTCTATGTAGCGATTGGTTCGCCAGATGACTCGCTTGTCACTTATCGTTGGCAACTCGTTTCTTTGATTACTGTCTTTTTCTCGTGCCTAAGTCACCTCGGTTGGCACCCACATCGTGTCTCGACACCTTGCGCTTGTACGTGCTTCAGCATAAATCGACGAATCGTTCTTGTGCACCCATCTTGCCCTCGCGACGAAACATATTGACACCCTAAACGTTTCTCAATACCCAAATAACCTGAAGATACAAAAGAGCTGTGATACTTTTATTAAAAATCGATAAATATATTTTTGCTTACTATAAATTATATTATTATAACAAAAATACTATTTTCTCTAATCATATATTTTTCAAAAATCACGTAATTATTAAGAATCTTTATTCAAAGTAATTAAATTTATGAACTGATAATTAAATTCAAGAAATCAGTGTATAATTTTGATTTCAAAAAATCGCTCTTTTTTTTACTCCTTCTCCCTGTTTGCAATTAAAATGCCTCGAGCGTCCGTGTGTATGCATAATACGTGCGGGTTCTAATCGATTTTGACAAGCACAATGGAAAATGAATTCTCCCTCTCTCGTCGCGAGGACGATACTCAAAAGCGGGGGAGGGGAAAACATTTTCACGATCGTTGAGCATCGTTTTCCGCTGCGATTGTTTACACGCGAATTCGATAGAGAAGAAACGAGCGCATTTTTTGCGCAGACTCTCCCCTTTCCTTTTATTACCATTTTCTTTCTCCCCCTCCCCTCCATCTTTGTGAGGGTGAAACTCCGGTCGGTTCGCCGTTCGATGGTCGACGCGATAACGAGCTATCGACCCATCGAAACGCGATTGCGCCGGAAATCCGACGACCGGAGTTCGTCCGTTTCGCCTAATCTTTCTGGAGAAATCGTTTATCAAAAAAAACTGAAAGCTCGATGCATTAATCAACTTGCTTTAGCTCGTCAATTAACTCCTCTCCGTATAAAATTCTTTTTTTTTTAATGTGGCGTAAATTATTCAAAAATGATGTAAACGATATTAAAATTCATTCTTCATGCTAAAATGAATAATAGATCTAATTTGTACGAATAACAAAACGTTTAAAATTTTTATGATCAACTACGAAAGGGGAACAACCGTTGAAAATCGTCATTAATATTCATTTTTTACAAGATGTTTTACTCTTCGATTTAATATCCCCCCCCCCCCCCGATACTGTTTCCTCTAAGAACCTGATATTTTTAGACGTACTGTTGATTGTGCGCTTTCCAGAAAGGTTTCGCGACTGATAAAGGAGAAAAATCTCATACAAAAATCCGCGTGACGAGGCAAGAATGCGCGGGAGTGCCGCCGTTAAAGTCGTTAAAGTGACAAAAGCGACAAGATCCGGTTTCACGGTCTCCAGCCTCTTAATCCTCGCAGTCTCAAAAATAGACCAGAGTCTAGTCTTGTACGACGTAACATATTTATAGATACCGACTTAAAAATATTAAATTGGCATAAAATAAGTTCCCTCCTGCGGTGGAAAAATTTAAAAAAGAATCTCCCCGACGTCGGGAATAACCTCGTGCTCGTTTCGCACGCAATTTTCAAAATAAAACGTACCTAATAAAATTAAGAATACACGGAGAGAATTTTCCCTTAAAAATTACCCTGAAAATCGTGGTAATTGTGAGACAATTTTGTTACAAGTATACTAAAATTCTTCAAGGTTTACGTTGTCTCATAATTATCACGATTTTCAGGGTAATTTTTAAGAGAAAATTCTCTCCGTGTACAGTTAAAATATATTCTCGGCTTGAAAAGGAAAGTTTTGCAATCGGGAGGAAAAAAATGTTGCCCCGCGTAGCGGAAGGCAAAATCAAACGCGATGATTCGGCGACTCCGACTCCGTTATAATGGACGTTTCCCGGCACGAGAGAGACTGCGGGCGTTAAATCTCACGCTTAACCACGCACGCGATGCTACAGCACATCCAGCACTCGATGCCGCGCTGATACCATACATCGCTTGACGAGCTTTATCATCGCCGAGGAATCCGAGCGTGAAACCCCGAAATCGGAAAAGGCGGCCCTCGAGAGAGAAGTGAGAGTTCCCGTCTCGCCTCGCCGCGCGGATCGCGCCACTGAAAATCCGTTTCACGCGATGCCGAAACTCCCCGGGAAGTTCGGAGAAAAATGCGCCCGCTCGTGTCGCCAATTTCTCTCCCGCGCACATAGCGCGCTATCGGGCTCTTTTTTTTACGCCTCGAGCGTGAAGGTTTCTATCGCCGACACATTTTTAGATTCCCCACTCGAAAGTACCGAATAAATGTCTTCCCCGCAATGCCTGTCGGAATTTTGAAAGCTTCTTTGTTACAAAAAGTAATTTTTTGTTCAAATATAAATCGCAAAACTACTAAATAAATATTTTTATATAATTAAGAATTCTATACACGGAGAGAATTTTCTTTTAAAAATTACCCTTAAAATCGTGGTAATTGTGAGACAACGTGAACCTCGAAGCATTTTACTATACCTTTAACAAAAATTATTAAAATTTGAATAAAATTTGGCAAAACTTTAGTAAATTCTACTATACTTTATTTAAATTTTATTAAAATTTTAGTAAATTCTGTTAAAAGTATAGTAAAATTCTTCGAGGTTTGCGTTGTCTCGCAATTACCACAATTTTAAGGGTAATTTTTAAGAGAAAATTCTCTCCGTGTACATAACATATTTTCATAAATTTTACTACCAACATGTCGGCTTGTGCGACGATGTTACCTAAACGCGCGATCCACGAGAAGGTGCGAGTTCCATTTGAACCTTCTCCTACGGGATTAAATTATCCCGTCTCGAAGGGGAAGCTTGTTGAACTTCCCGACGCGAGAGTGCTTCCTGGGGATTTCGCCATCGTCCGCGACCGACCGGCTGAGATCGAGAATAAGCCAACTTGCGTTGTGTCATTCTTATTTTCTGTTTCGCTGTACCACAGAAGCGCAGTCAGGTAACTCAACGAGAGAAAGGAGGGTTTATAACGCCATCGCACCACGAGTATCTGTCAGAAAGCTACTTCCTCTCTCTAGACTTGGCACGCCGACAGCTCGTTGCATGGATGTACAATTGCATATGCGTGTAGAGAGCGTGTATGAGCGCGTAGAGGAAAGTTTACTCGTACACTATGCCGTCAGTCACAAAGCACCCCGCGTAAAGCGGAGCGCTCGGGATAACGGAAAACGCGTCGAGCGTTTAAATTCTCTTTCGCTAATTTCACTTTAGTATTTACTCGAAATTGAGCGGAGATAAATATTTTTTTCTGCAGTTCGCCCGAACCTTAAGACGTCTTAAAAGTGTCCTCGAAGTGATTCTGCAAATTACCGACATTTTAAAAATTAGAAGTTATCTTTACATAATTTTAAATCCTTTTGCAATTACCATTAAACTATATATTATATTTTAAAAAGTACAAAAGACAAAAGGCAATTTTATGATAATTTTTTACAACACATTAATGTAGATATTACAAAGTGTAAAAAATATTTTTTTTTCTTTACTTGTATGAAATTGTCCTTTGAAATCTTGTAAAGCCAATTCGAAAAGATATCTTCTAAATCAAAAAATGTCGATAATTTTCTTTAAAACGTCTTATGATTTCGGGCATAATGCTCGCTAAACGAATTACCGCATAAAATTTCCTTCTAAAAGCGACCGGTTGCGTATACAAGATGTTTTTTTTCACACTTTGTTCTGTAAGAAAAATTGCAGTCGAGGTTTAATTATCGTACCCTCTTAAATTCTCAATTCACAAAGAATTAATATGAACGGTTAATTGGATCGTGATTAATTATGACTGGAAAAACGGATAATTGAACTTTTCTTTTCTTTCGGTAACATGAGCTCCACCTCCACTCAATCTCATTGCCCATTCTACGCGATGATTATCGAAAATTGCCGTCGAAAGTTCAAACGTTACCGTAACTCTTTATTCAATCAATTTCTCTTTGTTCATTGAGTCAGTATTACTTAAAAGTTGATTTAAAAATATCACTGTAAAAAACGAATGTAAGAAGAGTTCAATTATACGAGACATCCTGTATACCAACAGCAAATAAATATCCGTGAATGATTTTCGTTTAATCTTCCACGGATGTTATCTCGAATCTGACACGAAAAATAAGTACGCGCCGACTACTTTCGTCTCGACGTCGGATTTGTTTTTTTTTCGCTCGAGAAATTATGTCAGCCCCGGATACGACGATAATCTGCCCGCGGCACAAACGTACAATAAACGACGCCGCATGAACTGCATAAATGCAGTTTGAGCGCACTACTCCATGTGTCATCACGTTTCCTCTTGCTTTGCCACGAATCATAAACACATACACGTACATGCACACGCTACTGAATGTTCAATACAATTCAACAAATTTGGCACATAAAAATTTGAATTATATGTATCGATTTGTATTTTTTATGTTTAAATTTATAAAATGTATTTTATTTATATCGATTATAATTTATATCTAAATAATGAATAATTTAATAATTATAAAAAATATAATTAATATATAATATATGGAATATATAGAAAGTAATTAATTTATTATTAATTTAATATCTAATAATAATTTATAATAATACATAAATTTATATATATGTATCAAGTTATATCTTTTTTGTATTAAGATTTATAAAACTTGATTTATATCTATCATAGTATTTTTTTGTTTACAGTTAATCATTTAGAGATATAATTGTTTCTTACAAAGATTTTTTATAAACATAAAAGACGGTACTGAAGCGTTACGCTAAAATTTTTTTCGATCCGCGAGAGAAAGTGTCAATCGCACAATTAAAAGTTATTAATTCACAGCAAATACATGGCAGCCTTCTAGAATCGGTGATACGAATTAACGTCTCGAATTTCCAGCGACAATGACGCGAACGAGCAAACTCGAAATCAATCAAGCTCGAACGAAATCTCACTTTCGCTCTACGTCACAAAAAGCGCTTTACTCTCTTTATCTTTCTCTTTCTCTTTATCATTTAACAGTACAGATTTCATTGTCCTTGCGCGCGCGAGCAAACGCCGTTCAAAAATTCATGGCTAATCTGCGGTCCGGCAGTTTAAACCTTGCGGCTATAATCGATTTCCATTTTTCCCCGAAAAGCGAAAATATTTTTCAATGCACATACGCCAAATGCATACACATACGCACGCACTCACACAATGTATGCGACATCGATATCTCATAATTGCATATGCGCGAGCACATCATGCGATGCGATCGCACATCCTCTCGGTTCTTCGGAAAATCTGTGCATGCCTTTCTTTCTCTGTCACAAGTGTACTTACACACACACACACACACACACACACAACACACACGTGCATCGTGTTACATAGCGACACACGTCCAACATTTACCGATACTTCACTTTGAAATGCATCTGCATACTGCGTTTCTCGTTTTCCTCTCTTATTTTTCACGATATTTCTGCCCATGGCGTTTGTCACATTCCGTTCAACAAGTATATACCGGGAATGCTTGCCAAAAATTCAACTTGTTTGTCACCTTTAGCCAACAGGTTTCTCGTTTTCACACATTATCTTTTATGTTAAATAATGTGTACATCGATGTCGACTAATGACAGATTACATTAATGTTTATTCTTATCAATGTAGATTAATGTGAGGGTTCAGCTTATTCTTCATCTTTTTCTAATTATTATAACTAGAAAAAAAAATAAAAAGTAAGTTAAACCGAGATTAAAGTTAATCTACATCGATAGAAATGTTCTATACTTTTAATGTTCGTCACTTTTCGTTATATAAACATTAATTTCTCCATTCAATAATTTGTTGAAAATACCAATTCAATGTAACAATTGTATGCTCCATTTTTTATAGACATAATTTGGTAAAATTAAAAAGAGCCTCGTCGCTAAAATAATATTTTGCACGTTATGTGAAATACCTGTGCGTTTTTTCTTTTTTTTTTCATTAAAGACAAAATCTGTTTTGTGTTAACCGAGTCGGAGCTTCGGGTAAAAGGGTGACGGGGATCACCTCGTGAAACTCGAGCGCCATGGGCGGAAAGGTCTTAGCTAGCACCGATCGTGCAGGCATCAACGGTGGAGGCCGGCTTACCGGTCTGACGGAGGATCTGCGAACTGTTTTTCAGGGGTTGGCGTCTACATCTCGAGGGTGGAGGAAGGTTCGGTGGCCGAACGCGCTGGACTCAGGCCAGGAGACACCATCCTGGAGGTGAACGGTACACCCTTTCGCGCGGTCACCCACGAAGAGGCCCTCAAAGTAAGTCCAACTTTTCCCACTTGTCGCTGTTCTCCCTCTTCTCTTCCTCCCCTTCACGCTGAACCACCACCGTTGCTCGGTTCCTCAACTTCGCGCACGATATCTTCTAATTTTGGCGGTTCCATCAGTGTCCGCCGCCTCCGCGGGCGCGATCTCGTTAACCCGGAAGATACGGACGAGAAAATAAGGTCGTTAATTCTTCGAGACGTGAGAAATCACGGCGTTAGTTCGTTGCTTCTCCTATCGATTTTCCTCTCATCAATTTCATTACAAAATTTGCAAAATTTGTATGTACAGAGACTAATTGTCTGGACACGAGATATTGGGATTTTATAGGTTTATGTTACAGAAATTTTCATCAAATATAATTTTTTTTAGTGAATACTCGATTGGACTAAAAAAGAGTGAAAATTCGCCCTGTGCGATTTGTAATTTTAGTAAGTGAAAAATCTCTCCTATTCGGGCCTAGAGGAGTAACTTCTTACTTTTTTTAGAGTGACAGATTCGAATAATTGCACATGCTCAACTTTCATTCTGCAAAATTTAGAGACTTTGTTTATAATATATTTACGGTTGAGAAAATTATTTAAATTTTTTAACAACTTAAGATTCAGACTTACAATTTCCGGTTAATAATAATATTTAAGAATATGACTCCAGATATACAAGTTCAAAGTGTCTTGCTATCGAAATATATAATTCACAGTTTGAATTAATGATTCTCCTTCAAACACAAGTTGAAATTAGCTCGAAAGACAGAATGAATTATGGAACTTCCTCGGTTGTCATTTAGATTCGCGAACGCTTTAACGCCCACCGTCTCGATGCGAAGCAATTAGATACATTTTGTCACGGGGAAAGGCAAGAACGAGAGTGAAAACGAGCAATTAGGACCGCTCCAATTAAGAGTTTTCACGAAATCCGAATTCCCCCAACGAGTAATCACGCGAATCTGATATTTACGAGTGACCTTAGGAACCGTCTCGTCAATCTTCGACGCACTGACCCCGGCTCTCTCAACCGGATTAAAGAAAGTAGGGTAAAACGTAAAACATCCCTAAATTCGTGCGCAAATAGCTGGAAGATGGACCGCTCTGGAAATCAGCTGCTCTCTCGTCTATTCTCATCTCTTTCGCTCTATATATCAGGTTTTCTATTTATCAACGTTTCATCGTTCAGGCTATATTGCGAAGATTTACTTCCTTTTGTAACTCCTATAATTCCTTACCAACTCTTATAATCGCCATTAATTAGGGAGGAAGGATGTCGAGAGACACTTCAGTGCGGTTTTATTAATAATCCACCTTTAATTTATGGCCGTCGCACATAACATTTACTCCGAAAGTTTCCCGTTTTATGGAATGCTCTTAGGTAATAAACGTGAAAGCGACATGATTCTTTTATCACTTTCACTTTCGATAATCTATAATATCAAGATAGATTTCCATTTATAATTTTTTTACCTGCTGTATATTTAAATATATTTTAACGCTATGTATGTGTATTTCTGATCCTTCATATGTTATGTTAAATGGTACATAAAGTTATAATTATAATTTTATTTTTTGCTTTCCCTCTAACATTAATAACTTTTTATATGCGATGTATTTCAATATACACATATATATGATTTCTGTATTTTACTTAATATAATTGACATTTCAGCGAATTAGTGAGAAAAACATAAAATAAATAAAAAATGAATAGTAATAAACAAAAATTTTACAGATTGCACATCTTGTTTTGAATAATAACATTTTAAAACATCACATATAACTAATGTTAATTTTTATGTAGCTGATAATAATGTAATCGTACCATTTCATATTAAATTTTTATACTCTTATCAGAAGAAATTTATTGTAGAATATTTTACATTTATTTTGTATAGATATTTGCAATTAAAATAAAAAGATTCAATCAATATTTTTTTATAAAATCTTTCCTTAAATTGTATTGCAACAATTTTTATTACAATAAATGATATTAATGTAAGACTAATAAGTAATAATAGTAAGACTAATAATCGACATAAATAATTGTATATTTATTACAAAAATAAATTCTCAAGCCAGTTTTATTTCAATGTTCTTATTTTTTCAACATTCTTATATATTAAGTATTTGATTCTTTTTCAATAATTATTAATAAAATAAAATAATGATTCCTTGTACTTCTTAAATTATTTTAAGATCCGATAATTTAGCGGTAACTTTTTATAACATGTTACAAAAAGACTATAATAAATTAATTTGTTATTAGTGAAAAGTGTTAAACAGTAATAGGAAATATTAAGCTACAATTTTTAATGTTTACTTAGAAGTTTATAAAATAAAAAAAAGTCTCTTACGCAGTGCATAAAATTAAAAATAGAATTCTATCTTTATTTTTCTCTATCTATCTCTCTTTCAAACAAATTGCGGAGTGTCTAAAATAGATTTAAAGATTGACGCCACGGTTCTTGCGCGGTATTTGCGATATGCGATGAATTTCCGCAGATCACGCGGGGGGTACGTTGCATGTCACAACGTTGAAGTACTGTCAAAGGACGCCCTTTGATCCGCAGGGTAAACGATTGAAGGGAATATCATTGTTCGGTTAACATGCGCTTGACATTCACTTGAAGTAGCAAACACTAAGCGAATATATATTCGCATATAAAGTTAAACATCCCTTTGTCCTTGTCTCTTACCCTCCCAAAGTGTCGTGTAAGATGATTAAAACGTACAATTATACCTCATTATATCCGAATGCAAAATTGAACAATTTGAAATTGAAAGTAAACTTTCCAGCTCGTATGCGTGCATGTGTTTGTGTGAATTTTAATGCGGCAAAATCGAGGAAGTTCCCAACTTAAATTAGCGCCGTTAACGAGAAGGTGGGAGAGTCAATTTCGAGATAAATTTCCAAATCGACAGGCCGTAACGCGTGCGGTTTTGAACTACTCGTGATGGAAATATCGAAAGAACGCGAGAATCAATTTAAAATTGAAATTGAAAGTTGGTGAAAAATGCGAAGATTTGTTTTCGATCGCGCGAATGAAAATTCACGGCTTGAAAATGTTTTCAACGACACCGAATTGAACACTTGAAGATCTCATATGATTCTCGACGAGCCTTGAGTTTATGGGTGACCCGATAGTTGTCCATTCTCGCGGCAATCTTTTGTTTTACACCTCTCAAATAGAGTCCCACGAGAATATGTATGTAGCTATACGCGGAAGATAGTCGGGAAGATAGTCAATTTACACTACAGAGAGTACTCGCAGCTATTCTACGAACGACTCACTTCGCGTAGTAACGGTTCTCCGATTTTTCACGCAACCTGCCAACCTCGTTGCTGCACGTTTGTACTCTTGCTGTCGAACGTCAAAGATCCTTTCAATTTTTTGTACATAAACTTGAACTTTAATTCCATTATATATTTGTATTATTCATTCATCAAGCGTTTCTTAAATAAATTATCGTTTATGATAACAAATTTTTCATATAAAAACGTATATGAATGTATATAAAATTTAAGTTTATTTTCGTACTCTCATAATCTCTGTGCAAAAATAGAAAAAATAAAGAAAAGAGAAATTAAAAAATGATGAAAATAATTTTAATATTGTTTATTCTATAAAAAGCGAAAGGAAACAAGAAAGTATAATCATACATAACTGTAATGAAAATTAAACTATAACTAAATAAATAAAATTATATAAATTATTTTTTTATTATTACTTTTATTTCTTCTCCACTTATATGAATAAAAATTATACAAGAGAAGCCGCATGTAAACATATTTCATATCTAATTATATAATTTTATGTGAAAAATTTTTTTACAGGATTATGGTTGTCGATTTAATTATTAAACATTTCGAACAGAATTGTAGGAGCAGTAAAATCTTTACAATTTACGAGTAAATAAGAAATTCTAGAGATAAAAATTGAAATATTTTGAATAGAGAAGTAGTTTTCTTAAAATTCCTTCCACTTCGTATTTCGCTTATTTTATTTATATTTCGTATTTTTATTTAACAGCAATGATTGCGCGTATGTACACTTTCGAGTATTTTATTTATCTTGTTGCCTGCACGGTGCTCGCCATACACTTTTCCACATATACGCGACGTGAAGAAACGCTAAGGAACTGCGCGAATCGATCGTAGAACGAAAGCAAGGATATAGGTCGAGTTCTAGAGACTTAGGCCGATGATATTCCGGAAAAATTGCTGTCACGGGAGGGTGAGCGAATGGGTCGTGGCGATCTATATCCATCCTGATTGCCCTTCCTCGCATCTTCTACGATACGTGCTTTCTTACCGAGTCCTATCGATCGACTATATACCCTCGGTCGCGATGTAAACTTTATGTGCGATTTAAAAATATGTAGCAAACCCGCTAATTAAAGTCTTGTAATATCTCCGTGTCTTTCTTCTTCTTCTCTGCCTTTTTATTCTGACATATGTGTGTCAGAAATTTTAACACAATGTGTGTGTGTGTTAAAACAAACGCTATTTCTCTGTTGAATTTTCGCAATCTTTCTTACAATAATAATAATACATACAATAATAAGTGTATACTAAAAATACTAAAAATAATAAATAAAATAATAATAATAATACAAAAAATACAAGACCGTCAATTTGAAAAAATACTTATTGCAAATTTCATTTTAATTTTCTAAATTACCTTGTAAATTTGTTCTGCAATATTTTGCGAGAAGACTTTTTCCATTTCATTAATTATTAAAATTATCGCGTTCCTCTCAAATGCGTTCCTAAATTGTACCTCATCAATATTTAATATCAGCAATAGTGATAGAAATATAAAATAAATCAGAAAATGATGTAGAGCAATGAAAATAATATAAATATAATAATACAATAAATAAAAGTCCATACCAATTTTGAAGAAATGACGCAAATTTTATACGGAATAAACCATCTCTCGGTTTCGTAAATTCGTTCTACGATATTTCGCGAAAAGGATCTCTCCGTTATTAATTAATTATCAAATTTGCATGTATCATTCTTGAAATAAATCTTCGAGCTGCCGCGCGAAGACTTTTAAGCTCCCCAATCGCATTTAGCATTTCGAAGATAAAATAGTGCAACTGAGAACAGAATAATACTCTAATGGAATGTTTCTTTCATTTTGTCAATGTCATATTCTCGCCGGTATTCTCATTTCGATTCAACTTTGATCATGCCAGTCTCGCGAAATTCGATGAATCTTCCAGGACGTCGGCGTCATCTTTTATTCAGCGAGATGTCTCACGCTCTCGCGACAGCTGAATAAGAGAACTAATATCCATGTGACACACGTGAAAATGATCTACATCCCTCGCTCGAAAATTGACGTAAGACGCATTTTCCCGTATTTGCGGCACACGCGATATAGGATGGTTTTTCAATTCGTGACGCGCAGTCAGTTTGCATATGCACTGGAGGAAAAAAGGGTCAAAATATCAACAAGCAAATGTTACCTCTAATATTTTTTCTTCGATATATTTACTGATTACAAAAAAAGCTGTAATGGCAAAATACACATCTCTGTGAAATCTACATCTCTTTTCTCTTTTATTAAATTAATTTATTTGCTAAAAATAAAATTGTATTTTGCTGCATTAAAATAAAGATTCCGTTGAATAAATTTAACGTCTCGCCAATAAATTTACAAATACCTCTTTCTCAGTGTGATTTTAAATATTGTAAAAGGGAGGAGTCCCACGTAAATATCAATACCAATAATTTCAGATAAACATTAATTTCATAATCGATTCAGAGCGCATAATAAACGGGCGTCACAAATAAGCAAATTCGAACAAACGATTAATTTTGTTAATAGAAGTATTAATAAATAAAAAAAAAAAAAGTACTCGTCACCGCCAAAATGAGACACGTCGAGCTCGTTGAAACGGCGAGCGAGGAAATCCCTTCCCTATTGCGTGCAAGAATTTGGGAGGTTCGGGGTGAGACTAGGTCTTGTCTCCGGCATCGATCACCGTAAACAGGATTAAATCGCTTTGTCCAAGTCGTAAGAGGGAGAGGGGGAGGCCATAAAGGATAACGGTGGCGGCGAGACTCGTTATCTCGTAACGGCTCGTCAACGAGATGCTCGCAAGAAGCGATTGCATCAGGACGCGTTTGCTACGCAAACAACACATTCAACCGGGGAGCCCTACCGCTTCTCTCTTTGCCCCTTCTCATTTCCTTTTCCTATGTTACTATTCTCGAACGACGACGATGACAATGTTGACGAAGACGAGGGGGCGAGAGCGACGTAACGGCGCCAAGCGTCCCGGCGCCCTCCGGCCAACCTCCTGTCATTTCTCCTCTCTTTACGTAATACGAGCCTTCCGCGGATGCGGCTGTGCTTTTCCTCGAAAGGGAGAAAGGCAACCGCGCTTAACTGAACGCGCCTCACCACCGGAATGAAAAAAAGTTTCATCGGGAAGCCTTAATTATGCAGAACCTCGTTACGCATGACGTTATAGTTCGTGATATCCTTTAATTATGGATAATTTCACGAAGAAGTTAAAATTCCGTTATTATTAACGCGCTATTTTTTGACTCACATTTTGAATCAATTTTTTATTGATGCATACACAAATCTAATGTATAATGTATAAGTTAATTATGTCTGTATGTCGAATAAGTTTTTAATTTCGCGTAAGGAGACTCTGAAACAATTCTATGAATTCTTGAAAGATTCTTTCCCAAAAACCCTCTTGCAGATACTATGTATATGTATATTTCAAGAATTTGTGGAATTCCCTTGCCAAGATTCCTCTTACATAAAATTTGAAATATTTAAGCAAATATATATGTAATACAAAATATAAATTTACATAAATAATAGAATGTATCTCTTTAGTTCATTGCAGAATTTAAAGGCCTTATATACTTCACATACATAATCAATAATTGTGTGTGGTTAGTTGGGAAGTAACTCGTTACTCATAACAAAGTTATAGATAAATTTTTTCTCAACAATTGTAACTTAACTTAATTACATTTTCTGTAATTAATATATATCGTTCACACATATTTATTATAAGATTAAAAAAATCTTTTAATAATCTTATAGATGAAGTATCGTTAATTAACAAGTCTAATTAATTAATCTCAAATTTTAAGATTCGTACAGAATTTTTCCTTTCAAGCTTGAAAATACAACTTCTATTTAGTAATAATTGCTCTCTCTAGTACAGATACAAGAAGAGCAAATTTCCGCGATGTCAGTCTATAAAAGTCGACTCTTCAGAACGTCGCGAGCTGTATCTCCTATAATTTATCATCGATAGCGGTGAGACACGCGATCGGAGTCGATCCGGTTGACCCAGAAAGCGATTTTCGTCGGCTAAAGCGATCAGAGCGATATCCGCCGGATGGCATCGTAACTCGCGGATCGCTGGTATAGGCAACCACTTCCGAATGGCCAAAAGTATTATGGCACGCGAGCTTCTCGCGAACGACAGCGCGAGAAATGGCAACGGTGGCTCTCGAACGTGATAACACGATAGTATCGAGCTCTAGCCGAGCGGCTTCGACGTCCCGTCTCATGAATTATTTATTTAATCGGCCGTGCGGAGATGGACGCCGATCACGAAGCTGAATCGGCTGGCGCCACGAGCATTCCATCTGTTCTCGACAGCCAATCTGATATTAATTTCCCTTCGTATGCGACGCTACAGGATGTGAGTTTACGCGACTGCGGAGTCTCTAAGATGTAGATAGATACTTAAGATTGATCGGCATTATCGAACGCTGTTGGCCGCCGGCCAAATGGAAATGGGGGGAAAAATGACATATTTCTACGTGACAGATCTGATTGAGAAACAGAGACCTCAGCGTTTCCTACATGACACAAATACAAACTGTTGGAAGATAAATAAAAATTCAAGGAGCTAATATACGAGTAACAATTACTTGGCATTGTTTAAATTCTTATTACCATAATATAATTACAGGACAAAATTCAGGAATCAAAATGTAGTTAATAATTGGCCAGCTTTAAACTATTACATCTAAAACTACTGTTTTTCCGAAGTAAAGATTTATAAATAACAATTTCGCTTAATTTTTCTGTAGTATTATTTAAGTTGTAGATTTGAAGTTGGATTGGTTAATTGATAAATTAATTATTTCTTAATTAAAGGCAAATATATTTTTATCAAAGAAAAAATTTAGACGTCAAAACATATAAAAATTCGCAAATAAAATCTTACACATTGAGAAAAATAAATAAAAATTTTAAAAACGATATACATTTTTATTCATCCTATTCATAAAAAAATCAAGAAAAGGAAACAAAAATGAGCCAGTATATATTTTCTTTTCATATAGCTTCCATATGTTAACAGCAGAAAGCGGCGAGATACCACAGAGTTTAGAAAAGTTAATAGAACCTAATAAATGTTCAAACACTCGCCGAATTTCGGAAATTCCATTTGCGAGTGTTTGCAATGCTCCGCATGTAAAACAGTACGTCCAATTCGTGCGGCGCAACGCGAACGGGGTGGTAGATCGGATGGGGAAATGGGGGTAGACACGCGGTTTTACGATACGACGCATGGTCCCGAAAGGCGCATCTCCGGGAAGATCGAGTCCGCGGCGGCGGCGGCGGCGGCGGCGAATGCACTCACGAAATGCGATTCCGCCATCGTCGCGGAAATGAGACGGCGTTTTTACGTTTCCTCGCTGTAACGGGTTACGAGCGACGGGAAAACGGAAAATCACCGTTTCCCGTATGCCGCTCGCGTCGCGTTACGGGAGAGACGAGGGTGGGAAACTCGCGCATATATTAACGGAATACGAAAAATCGCGAGATCCTAGGGAACCATCGCGATCCGGGCCGGGTCAAGGATAGGGTAGGATGTGACGTCACGGGCTCTGCCAGGAGGATCGATATCCTGCTGGCCGCCGAGTGGCGTCACATCGCCGCGAAACACGTCTCCGTTGGTTTCCCCTCGTTAACCTCATCTATTTTACGTATAAACGGTCCACTTTCGACGCTCCGACGTTCTTCATTAACTGGACCCCCTGCCGCATGTCTTGCATGTCTCCTTCGCGAGACAACGATCTTAAAGCGTCCGAACCATCCTTTATTATTTCCCTCACTTTCCTTTTCCGCTGTCGGGAATAATTTTTGTTTCTATGAAATTTATCTACACACGTATATATTCGGTTTTTATTGTGTTACCATGCTCTTTTGTAGAGATGTATTATAACTGAATATACTGGGACTTTGGAAATTATATGTAGATACTTTCTTCGCAAAATTTTTCCTACTGATTCTTTCAAAATTGTACAACCGACAAATTTTTGTCATGCAATAACAAACTACAATATTAACTAATAATAAAACTATACAAAATTTCAAATATCAATTCCTCTTTATGATTCAAAGGGTTTAAATATTAAATTAATTAATTGCGAACGCATCAGTATTAATGTTAAACTACTACAACTAATTTTATTAGTAAAAGATTCTTTAAATGCTGATTTGAATAATATTAATATTTCTTGCTTTGATTATTCTAGAAGTCATAAACTAAAAGATAACTAAATCTCCGTCGCAAATGCTCAAAGAATTCGCAAATTTCTCATTCCTTGAAGAGACTGAAAGATCAAATTACTTGAAAATCGTATATATTTACTTTTGATATTTGTTTGTAACAAAACTGAATAAATGTACAAAAATAAAAGTTCGAGAGATATTTATACAAAGATATATTTATATAAAGAGTAAAATATATATATAAGTATATTAAAGTATACACTTTATTTATTTTGCAATGATATCATCTTTCGGTAATCCAATCATGATAAATTTTAACTAAAAATCTTCAGGAGAATCTTTTTGTTATCAGAACCTCTACAAAACAGATCGACTAAAAATTAACAATGACAGTTATAATCAATGATAAACTTAAATATAAAGAAATTAAACTCTTTTAATAATAGCTGCTAGTTTATTAACGACATATCACAGTGCCTTTAGAAAAGAAACAAAAAATACTTCATCTACACACACTTATATAACTATTAATAAAAATCATATATTCTTCTACTCCTAATGTGTTGCATTAAAATACTACTAAACCTTCACTTTCTACATTTATTCACGTTGCGATAAAAAATTAGCAAAGATTTCCAACAATCCAGTTCTCTTAACTCCGTTATTCCTTGCCGTTTTTTCGTTCCTTTAAAAAACGTTCTACCTTCAATGCTGTGCAGATTAATTTTTGTTATCATTTTAAGGACTACCGGCCACGCCGACGTCCCTGTTCTGTCCCGTCCCATAATATTACACTACGTTTTTCACGCTCTGACAGATGCTGAAGTCCTGCAGGACTCTGAGCATGACGGTACGAGGACCCGCCTTGGATCCCCGCTGCCGGGGCGGTCACCCCGTGTGGTCGTCGTCGGGCCGCCAGCAGTCCTGCAGCTGGATGGACCGCCAAGGCCGTCCGGCGTCCCCGCCGCCCCTTCATCCGCCCCGCGATTCCCGCTACGGACCGAGGACGCGGAAGGTCGAGCTGTGCATCGAACCCGGCCAATCTCTAGGCCTGATGATCCGTGGCGGCCTCGAATACGGCCTCGGAATCTACGTGACGGGCGTTGATAAGGACAGCGTCGCCGATCGCGCCGGGCTCCTCGTAAGAATCGCTTTTCCGCTAGATCAGGATCTCTCTCGGGGGAGGCGTCCCCCGACAGATCCCCGGGAAACAAATGCGACCAGTTCAAGCGTAATTTCAAGCGAAAAAAATGCAAACTGCATTTTTTTTTTATGTAATGTGATTGACAAATGTCTATTAATACTTATGTGTTCCTTTGTTCATATATGTAGCATTGTTTTCAGAATAATTATATAACGAGTATTAATTTCATCGTGACATCGCACTGTTTAGGATCATCAATTAATCTATTATTCGAGACCGGAGCTCTAATATGAGACGTTATCGAATGACCGCAGGTGGGCGATCAGATCATCGAGGTGAACGGGCAGAACTTCGAGGAGGCGACGCACGACGAGGCTGTTCAGATACTGAAGACCAACAAGAGGATGAGCCTGCTGATACGTGACGTTGGCAAAGTGCCCCATTCGTGTACCACCAGCCAGCCTATAGTTGTCCCGACCACCCGATACCCTGAGCACGATCCCTTACTGCTGGAAAGCCCCGGGAATCATCGTCCACCCAGTCCAGTGTAAGTTACAAATATGAATTTAATGTGTTATATAAATTTAAAAAATAGAAACAAAAAAATATTCTTTGAAACAGTCAAACGAAACTGTTTATTAAAGCTAAAGAAATATTGGTAAACAAAAAGTGGATTGATAAAATATCTTGAAAACAAAACGTTGAAATTATATAATTCTTCTTTACTTAATATGTGTGATCGAAACAATTATCAAAAAATTAATAATTTACAAAATATTTTATACTTAAAAATTAAAAAGTTTAAAGTCAAAATAAAGTATAAAATATTTCGCAAATACGTGAGAAAAAATCACTTAATTCCATTTAAAAATAGCCTCCATAATTTCAAAAAATAGATTTTTTTGAAAATCTATTTTTTACTATTATTTGTTCCTCTCTACATCATAGATAGAACTTCTGTATAATTTATTTTTCAAATATTTTATCATGCAATACTTTTTACTCATCTTGCACAAAAAATAATCACTGAAAAATTATTATATTTATAAGAGATAATAATAAAAAGTACGTATAACTTATGTGTAATCTCAGTATTTCTCTCATTAAGGGGATCCTAGGTGCCTTTGAAATTTGATCGAGGTCGATAATATAGAGTCATTCATGTACATCATTAATGAGATTTCATATGTATTTCTTGTATAGATTTAGAAATTCTTTTCCAGAATTAAAGTACACATATTGTTATTCCAATTTGAAGGTTCAAGTTCGCAAAAAAATGTCGACAACTCTGTCACTCCCCTTAAGTTTATAAACAGCAAACGGAAGATAAAGAATAGAAATTTTAAAGAATTAAAAATTTATAAAAGGTATATTTAACACAAGTCACTCTTTCTTTTGATAATTTTTAAATCTTTTTACCTCAACCGTTAATATTAATTAGTTACATACAAATATCAGATCTGAGTTAAATAACGTCAATTAAATTAATGATTAATTTTACATAATAATGTAAGAACAATATTTGCTGGTAAAGCTTGGTTAATTAAGTCGTGAATATTGGATGAAGCCAGCTCATTAAAATCACATATTGTCACAAGAATCCAGAACAAAATTTATGTAACTTTGAATTTAAATTTCGATATAATCCACATGCGTTTAATAACGGTTAAAAAATCAATTGACCTACAAAAATACATTCTCAAGTAAGACAGAACACAGAACATTTCATTTAAGTTCAATGTCGCGTTACGGGTCCATCTGTAATTCATCTCTCGACCTCGTGGTCGTTAAATTATTTTTACCCAATGTCGTCCGATTTAATCCCCGATCGATCTTTCGAAAATCAAGGAGCAGCACGAACGAGTGGAGGCACCGGGGTGGCATTCACACCATTTCGGCGGCCACCGCCGCCATGGTGGAGGAGAAGGCGCGTGTCGTCCTCGCCAGGAGCGAACGTGCCGCGCTCTCTCAGCTCCTGGCGGATTACAGGACGAGAAGGTTGACGATAGAGGAACTGATCGTCAGTCTGAGCGACCTGCTCAACACCCACGAGAAGTTGACGCTGCTGACGGAGCTTAGGGAGTTGGTTGACAACAAGGACAGAGCGGCCTTCGACGATCTCGTTTACCGGCCCAGAATAGCAATGGCCAGGGTGAGTCCTTAAGTGATCTTTAACGGAAATAATTTTAATCCTGAAGAGAATATTCCGAGTGTATGCAGTGTGCGCGTGTGTGTGTGTGTGTGGAATCATATGGAAATTCGAGTCACACGGAAATTCAAATCATATGAAATATTCAAATCACGAGAGTTGTCAAGAGAGCTGTTAATTTAGAGCGCGTGCCCGAAAGTTTTAATTTTCAACGAGGCTAAGTATTAAGTATTTCTAATTCTAATGCTACTGCAAGAAAAATTCAAATTGCTGTAGTTAGCAAAGAATTTATAAGAAATGTACATTTGAAACGTACGCGGCGAAGTTGGCGCATTATTGATATCAACGTGTGCAAACTAAAACATTTCGAATAACGATTAGTTTGAGATTAATCAATTCAAATCTCGGAATAACAAACGCATTTCTATGCAACTACGAATGCATTCTATTATTTTTATCCTGCCAATAATAGGAACAAATCGTCAAATTTGAAGTAAAGACCGAAATGTATTTCCAACACAGATCTTTACTCCAGACAATTTTCTAGATATCCAATAAATATTTCACTGGAACGGAAAAAATATTTATTGCTGGGAAATAACTGTATATCTTTCGATTTCGAAATTATAATTTAAAGAAATACATTTTACTTAAAACGTTTTCCCACCGTATATCTCCTTAGAGGAAGGTTATATCAAAATTGAGCTAGAAGGCCGAGGGAGCTCGTTTCATTTTAACTCGATGGCGGTTTTACGACCGCTACCGCCGCCGCCGTGCCGTTTCGCCGAAGAACATGAATCGCGCGATTCAGGAGATCCTAAAGAAAAGTCCGCCAATACGTGCCTTTTAAAACGTGGCTTTATGTTTATTTTTCCAGAGAAAAGGCGACCGCGCACACTCGGACCTGATAGTGACTCCCTCGCTGCACGATCTTCCGGTAAGTTAAACCCCCCTCTCTCTCTCTCTCTCTCTCTGTCTCTCTGTCTCTCCTATATTCTATTCATATTCTTCGAGCTTACATAGAATGCAACTCACACATAGACACACGGACATACACCACACACACATACGCATAAATTTCGCGATCACCCCGCGCGTTGCCGCGTATTGTCACTCACTTACTCACGTACACTGCAAAACACATCCGCTCTAAATTCCGCGAAACTATAATGGAAAAAAATGACTTTTTTTCCACTTTAGATAAGTGTGAAATTAAAACGGAATTATATATGCAGGACATTGTCTTTAATGTCCTTCATAAATAGAACGGACTAATGTCCGCCCTAACGGCTGCCCTCTCCTCAGTTGCAATAAACATCTCTATTGCTAACCGTTGGTGCCAACACGGGCACTGATCGACGAGGCAACCACCGCGGCAAATGCACGGCATGCGACCGCGACGAATTTGAGTTGTCTCCCGCGGATGACAACGCAAACGTGTGCTTCTTTTCTCACACGCTCATGTAAAGGCGAATAATGCCCGCAAGAGGAGCACACACCCGCGTCACCATCCTTGGGAAGCAACCCAAATTCGCAATCACATGCCGCATACCCACCGCGACGGCCACCGCGCCGATCGACACCCACAACTAGCACCAACAATTAGCAACAAAAACACTCATCACAACTGCGAAGAGAACGGCCGTCAAAGCAGACAAGCTAACAGACTGTTGTAACAGTGAACGACAAAGCTATCGCTACCGCTCGCGCCATATTGCGTTGCCAGCATAGTTTTGTTTATTTCGTCCGCTTTAATATACATGACGGACCACATCCTTTATAATGTCCGGACCACATCCTTTATAATGTCCGGTTTAACGTCTATTCTATAATAATTATTTTCAGTCCTATTTATATAAAAGACATTGTCATACATAGATAAAATGTCACATTAAGAATTGCGCCAGTCACGCTTAAGTAAAATGGACACGTAAGAAATCCGTTCTAATATTGTATATTCCGTTATAAAATATACATGTCCTTTATATATAAAGAAGATATGTTTTGCAGTGTACAGGCACACGTACTACACGCGTCTTTCTATCAGAATTCTCTCTCGTCTCTATGACAATGATGTATGAAACTGAGTTTTTTTTTTCTCTTTCTCTTTTTTTTCACTCTGTCTCTGTCTCTCTCTCTCTTTTTTTTCACTCACTGTTCTGTGGATCTCTGCTCACCCTAATTGCCGAGACACTCGGAATCGCTTTTGCGTGTGCCCGCCCTTTGTCAATGGACTCTCCGCGAGGAAAGCAACAGGGAAATATTCCCCCGAAAGTTCCTCATTGAGCGCGCGTCCCTAATCGACAAATTGCGGCCGTTAGGAAAATTATCGTCTCCCCGAGAACGAGCGAAACTGTGCGGACAAAGGGAGCCAATCCCAAGAGAAATGTCCTACGGCACGATTAATAATTCGTAACAAAAGCACCATAATTTACAACACTCAACAGAATTGCTCGAAATAATTGCCGCGACAGAAAGCAGAACTTGTCTGACCGTTGTATCAAAATTTCAAGAAATAAAACGCTTCGTAAATCTGAATTTTAATATAAATTGAAATTGAAAATTTGTGATTTTATTAGATTTGTGCTTCCGTTAGAAATCTCAAAGTAATTACAACGCAAGGAAAATCAAATTCTCATAATAGTTTAATAAAGTATGAATATAATTTAGTATTCAAGTAGAATTGTATACTAAATATACCTTGAAAATTATGAAAATTTTACGACATGTACAGATATCTTGATATCTATATAAATAATTTTTTTGCTACCCGTATTCACTCTGAAGAGGTAAAAATCAACCCCTGACAATTTATGTAAATATATAATTTTAGAATGTTTTAAATAATTAATAAGTTTTCTAATTAATAAACCTCATTTTAAAAAAATCAATTTTTCTCTATTTCATCTTATCGATAAATAATAAAACAAACAAAAACAAAAACTGAATCACAACTTTTCGATTTTATTCCTTCAAGATGAATTTGGGCCGCAAAAAATAGTTCATTATATATCAAGATATCGTCTGCATTGCCAGTTTTATAATTTTAAATTTTTTGAATTGGGGACATACTTTTGTTAATACTTAACTATCATCATTGTTAAACTAAATACTAAATGTAACTTAACTTAGATGTCAGTATTCAATAATATTTACGTACGCAAGAATAATTTTGGCACGAAAACAAGAGATCTTCAATATGAAAACGGAGGGCTCCGGGAGAATCGGTATGCGCGACAAATATGGGAACGGACGGACATTCGAGTATCGGATATCGAGTTATCGCTCGTTATCGGCACACACAGATGCGACCGGCGGTCGAAGCAGGACGGAAAGATCCGCGATCAAGTATTTATCGATTGGAGAGGTGCGAGGAAAACGGAGAAACGCCACGCACGCAGGAAGACGGACGCTCTTAGGAAGAACGGAGGATTCTCTCTCTCTCTCGCGGCGAAGGATCCGTCGCGATCCTTTTGCGCCGCTCAGGAGAGACGGAAAGGGAAGCGCGCAATATATCGATCGCCATTATTACGATCGATCCTGTTCCGTTTGATCGTTCCGGTCTGTCGTTATCTCTTCTCCTTCGAACAAAGCATGACTCGTCTTTTAGGAAAATGACTTGCAGCCCCTTCGTCTCTTTCTCTCTATATACAATTTCTCTCTTTCTCTTTCTCTCTCTCTCTCTCTCTCTCTCTCTCTCTCTCTCTCTCTCTCTCTCTCTCTCCTTCCGCGCGCTGAGAACAACAGCTGCCTGATGAACAAAACTCGCTCTGGTACATGAGGAAATATCGATTGAGCAAGTGAACACATTGTTGCGCCTCGAGCACGGCGGACAACAATTTTATCATGTTTATGCCGCGCTGATAATGTTTAATGGTCTCTCTTCTGACGCGCGTTACGCATCCGCAAATACGTGTACGAGTACGCTGTACGGTTCGAGAGAACCGTGCCTTTGAATTTCTTCCGTCAAATGAGAAAAATGCACGTACACGTTACCCAGCAGTACGTTTCAGTAGCGCTAAATTCAACGTGTAACGTCGTGAGAGAAACAAAACAAGATATTGCGAGATATAAATCATGTGCGCACTTTCAAGTGAGCATTCATCTCTCTTTTCGTTCTCCACTCTTCGTTCAGGTTTGATTTGTTTAGAATCGAATTGCTTCGTCCATCCATTTACATGCTCTCTTAGCGCCGTAGCGTTTCCTCGTAATATACATGTAAAATAGAATTAGTCGTAGCGAAGTAATTAGTAATTAATTATTGTTAACTACGCTGTTTGTTTAATAGACGCGAGATTTCTTCGAACGAATTTTGTTCGTCCAAGCGCAGCTTTTTCCTCGGCGCGTCCCCCTCTTTCTTTTACTTTCTCTGGAATTATGCTGTTAGCATTCTCTTCTTCTATTTTTTAAAATACTTTTTAATACTTTTTTTATATTGGATTCTTATTCACCGCTACTGCTATTACTATTATTTATATATAATCCTGCTTATATGCGGCGCTATTTTGCTCCCCGCGATGAGTCCGTGTTTGCCGACAATTCGATAATCGATTCCTTCGCATTAAATTCTGATATCGAGATATGCTATTTTCATTCATCACTTATTCTATTTTTTTTATTACACTCGTACCCAGATAAATTAACGTACACAAATTTTGCTGAAACTTAAATGACTCTAAATTTTCATTAAGCAATTCGTTACTGCATATCGTAATAATTATATTAATTTATCTGGGATAATTATTTAAAAAAAAATAAAAGCATTTAATTATTTTACTAAATCCGGAGGAATCGACGACGAGCAATTGAGGGCAAAGGCATCGGGGGTGCGACTTTACGATTACGTAATTATAATTGCATAATTATAATTAAACAGAAATATAATTTATATTATAATGGGTGAATTATAATATAAATTGTGTAAATACACAATGAAAAATGCTACGTACACATTACGTGATTTATATATTTATGACCCACTTCTATATAATTTTTGGCGTAATTATAATTATGCTATAAACAATTTTACTTTATTTATATATTTATATTTATATGCGGGCGCCGTTCTTTTTGCCGCAATTAAAGCAGAGATATAATACAATTATAATTTCTCATTACGAGAAAATGTTGCGCTCTTGCACATACATTCTCTTATCATTAGTCGGATACGATTTGTTAGATGCCCGCTACTAACATAGACAAGTAGAAAGCTGCTGTATTCGCCAGACATCATCACATCTTCCTCCTACCTTTCCCACTAAAAAAAAAAAAAAAAATAAACAACATCGAGAGACGCTCGTTCCGTTTCGCGGTTCCTGAGTTTTCGAGCTAAGCGATCGCGAGAATAAGAGTCGAGACTGCGAGAGCGTTTCGCTCTCCGCGAGAGAATCGCAGAAAACCGCGAGCACCTCGCGCGCCAACGAAATCGACGCAAACTTTTCGCGAGTATCCGTTCGATCGACGCTCGATTCACGACACCCTGGCACGATTGACGGAGACGCGTAGATCGATCCCCTTCGCCGGGTCGATTGCGAAGAGACGACGCGTGTTTCCGGAAGCCTCGGTGCGGGACGTCGTAAATCAAGTGTCAGCTGCACGCGGAGACAAATGTTGCCGGCAGAACGATGCGCGACACGTCGATCGATGATGAATTGCTGTACAATTGCTAATTTCGCCGCGGCGCTTGAACTGCAATTGCCACTAAATCAGTTCGAGCTGATCAATGCTAACCGGGGTTAATGAGCCGCGCGAAGCCTAATTGTCATTAAGCACGCGTCATTTGGTCTACCCTTACCTTTTCGAGGATTCGAAACGTAAAGGGATTTGTATTATGCATCATTATTAATTATTTCTGTCGCGTTATTAAAATTCAATACAATTGTTATTTCAAAAATCGTAAATACATCGTATTGTTTTATTTTAAAAGGTTATTAAATAAATAATATTTTGTTTCGTTTTACTTATAATTAAAAAAAACAAAATTATCTTGTTTTTTTCTTTGTTATCTTAATTTTTAATTTTAACCACGCGTATTTATACATAACTAGAATTTTAATTATTATTCTACGTATAATAATACCAATAAATATGCCACTTATTATTTCTCTAATTTAATTCAAATTGCATCAGTTACACGCGCACGCCCTCATTTAACTTAACTAAGCAAATAAAAGTAATTCTCTTAACTTATCTTTTAAATTTTAATTAAGTTCATCCAATTGTCCGATCTATTTTTTTCTCTTACTCGCAATCGCTACTTTATCGTTACGAAAATTACGATACCTACGCAAAAATAAAAATCGTTCGACGAATGTGTGACAACAAATATTTGTGGACTCGTGAGAGACAAAATCCGTGTCCAAAGGAGGGGGGAGGGAAGGGGGAAAGATATTTCATATATCACATCTCGCCGGACGAAATCATCGATCGGCCGATCGCCCCTCGTTCGAGGGAAAGAAAAAAATGAGAAAGCACTCTCTCTCTTTTCACGCGCGGTAAACGGAAAAGGCGCACGGTATGATAGGACATCTGATTTCCCGCAGAGGGGTGTGCCCGGTTGCCGTCCGGGACGACTGGTGGACGTCGAGGGAGATCCCCTAGGAGTGACGGGCCCTCTTCTACCGCGGGATAGCCAGGAGTATAGATCACCGAGCGAGGACAGCGGTCTCGGGGCCGACATGCCCAGGACCAGGTCGACCGCATGATCTCTCTCTCTCTCTCTCTCTCTCTCTTTCTCTTTCTTTCTTTCTTCTGTCCTTCTTTCCGACGCCGGATGGCGTCGCGAGCCGCCATTTTGAACGGCGTTAATTTTCACGCGTCAGGGAAAATCGCGTAATAGCAGGTCGTTAAGACCCGACGCTGGGTAAGGGAAATCGTTAAAGTTACTTGGTCTATGAGAGATTGAAGAAAGTGCGGACGAGTGTTGGCGAGAAGTGCTGGGTTCAAAATGGCGACAGCGACCCTTTCGACGTTGACTTTTACCATTCTCTCTCCCTTCGATACAGCTATTATTGCGTTAAGATCACTTCCCTTTCGCTGTAGCCGCTTGTTGTGTAGATAGACAAAGAGCTAATTAGCGAGGGACATACTGGCGATCACTTTCATCTAAGTAACAAGTTTACAAAGCTGCCTACATGTATAGAATGTCTGTCAGCACCTCTCGTTACTTTTCAAACTATACATGAAAATACAAAGAAACGAAAGCTCAAACTTCTATATGCAACAAGTCAAAAATTATCTTCACATAAGTTCAACATTTTTTGCTTTCAAAGACTTTTTCCCAATATTAAAAATCTCTCAGATGTTTAAACAATTCTATATTATTCTTCCGTACAACACAGAATCTTGCAGTGCAACAAAAAAAAGGATATTGTTATTTTGACAATACCATTAGTTTCAAAATGAAAATCTTGAAATAAGATTATATTGCGTTAAATAAAAAAAATGTACTTGAATGGAGATTTATTTTAACATTTTATATAGTTTAATCAAGAAAATTATATTCTTGTTATTTAAGAATAATTTTTTCGACTGGAAATGAAAAAATTTTGGATAGAAAATACTGTATGTTCAAATTAAAGCTTATAATTTGTTTAGAATAAAATTATCAAAATAATATTTTTGAAATAATTATAGTATTGAAATAAGGCTATAATATTGTTGAAATTCAAGATTTTCAAATTCTCCTAAGAGGATTATATATTGTTACGTATATATGAAACAATGAATGCGTTCATATGAATATACAAAAGTTAATTTGACATTTGCTTTTTTTTCTTTATATTGAATCAGATTTTTTTTATATCAACAATGTTGCAGCAATGTCTCTGCAGTGTTGTAATCCTGCGATGTGAAATATCTCTGCAATCCTTCTGTGCTGTGTGGAGCAAATGGAAAGTGGCGCGTTTAAACGATCGCTGACAAGACACTGCCTCTCTCTCTCTCTCTCTCTCTCTCTCTCTCTCTCTCTCTCTCTCTCTCTCTCTAGATTTATCGTTAATTAATTCACCGTTGACTTCGCAACCGAGCAGGAGCTCGTGATTACCCCGTTTGTATTGTAGCGAGCGACAATTTACTCTCGAGGCGCGAGAAGGTCACTTCTGCGACCGCTTGTGCGCGATGATCGAATGATTGACAAACGGCTAATTATACCTTTTCGCTCGCAGAAGAGTCTCGCGGTAATCCGCGGGAGATACGCGCAAAGATCGCAGGTGGGCTCGGAAAAACTCCCCCCCGAGTTCCTCTCCTCATGCGGGATTAACGTAATGGCGTTTCTCTGTAAGGTACGCGCGGTACATCGATATTTCATTTGCCGCCACGGTTACCTTCCCCTCTCCCCCCCCCTCTCCCCCTCCCCCCTCTCTCTCGTTTTCCTCATGAGACTCTCACGGTATCCACGGACCCCTCTCTTCAGCATCTCCTCGGACTAGTAGCCGAGAAGCCTAGGTACGTAAACATACCGAGGTAGATGCGTGTACGTACAACAGGGCGCTTCGTGCAACAGTTCAATGCACCTACCTTCACCTGGCTGCAACCTGGCCAGAGATGTTAATGGCTCCTTACCTACGCCGTTCCAGAGAACAGCGACGACACGTTGCTGCTCATCGTTGCATCCGTCGATTGATCTTTTAATTTTGTATCGGAATCGAGATATCACGTAGCTGTGAACTTTGATTTCGCCAGTAGACGCTAAAGTAGATTAGTTTTTTTTTTTTTTTCATCAACCCGTGTTTTAATCTGCTGTCCATCCTTATCGTGATATTACAGCGTCGTAAAAATTATGGAAACGCTTTCTCGCTCGTCGCCATTGAGGATTAATAATCGTGATTATCGCGTTAATGCTTTCGCAGATCGGTGACTTTTTATCACGGTATTTTTCATACATAACATAGTGTAAAACTTTAATCAATAATTCATATGCCGCTTTGGCTCGAAAGGTTTAAAGGATTATAGAACTTCTGCGAATCGAAGGATAGGGTATTTTTCATCATGTAAAACTTTTACTTTGAAAATACGTATTTTTATTTTAAAAAATTAATGCAAAATTAGAATAAATAAATAATAATAGCGTTCAAAGTAAATTCAGCCTCGATAAATCACCTAAAACTGAAAACTAAATAACTTTTTCTTTACGGTTAAACGTTATTAAAAATATTGTTATAAATTTTTTAATCCATCGGACACATCATGTCTGAGTTATTCATTTGAAAAATGATAAATTTTTTTACAAGTAAACACTTTTTCAAAATACATTGTATATCTGTTTAAACAAAAGTTTCACACGATGTTGAAAAATATCCTATTTTTCGATTCGCTATAGTTCCTCAATAATAAGTTTGACGTCACGAGACGAATTTACCCTTTTTGTGTTTCCGAGCTCATTCAGTTTGCAGTTATAATTAACCAAGATTAAATCTATGATTCGCGTACACAGTTCAGTTTTAGACCTTTAACTACCCGTGTGACATTTATCGAGGTAACAAATATTCTGCACGCTCGGGGGGAATTCTGTAAGTAGCATTTCGAAGGTGTTCGGCTCGATGCCAATGCAGCCAATGACGGAGTGAAATTCGCTTTAGCGAGGTTCTCTTTGCTGAATTCTGTCGGGCGAGGGCGCGAAGGGCGAATCGCCGCAAAGGTGATCTTTTCCACGTGGCGGCGCGTGGGTGGGAAATCGATAATCGAGGTGGATTTAGTCGGCAGAGCGAGCGCACGACAGTTTTCACTATTCTACATTTCCATTCACGATGTACTCGACACAAGCTGCTGTTGCGATTGGCGACGTACGCTTTCGATTTTACGGTAGAAAAGGACTGTTGCGCCGATGGAAAAGCCGTCCCGTGAAAATGTCTCGTTCCACGATTGTCAGGTGATTTTGTTAAATCGATCCACATTGTTATAATATGTACAACCGCCATCTTTTCTAGATTCTAACGCAATCGTCATTACTTTCTGCATGCGAAAATGTTAAATTTTGCGTCTGTATATTTTGTATGTTTTTTTTTACTTTTTATTGTTATAATGGACGACTATTTGTACTTATTCTAACTTGTTACTAAAGTTTATAACAGTTAACTATTATTTTTTAATTAATAACTTTTTGTTATTATTGTTACTCAATTCTATCGGCGCACACTGAAGATAATCGCATTTAAGATTAAAAGTTGACTTTGTGATATTGTTCAATCAATGGATATTTTCTAACTTTTAATTTATACTATGGCTAATTAGCTCAGCTCCATCCTCTTTTATTACCTTTCAATTCATTAAATCTAAAAATTGTCTTTTCGTTTTTTATTAATTCATCCATTTTTAGTACGAATGAAACCTTGCGAAATATTAATGAAGAAATGTAGATTTAATATAGATCTTTTTGCGTTCAACAATTATCACCAGAAAAGAGTTAATATTTTTTATTACCATTTTTATCACCGTTATTATGTAAGAAATTAAAATAATTTACGAAGATACAAAAATCTTCATTCTGGTTTCTCTAATAAAATATTCGATATTTTATTCCGGTAATAATAAAACTGGGATTTTAGTCAATCCCACAATCATAAAAAATCGATTATTTATTGTATATGGTTGTATAAAATATTAATTAAGAAATTTCAAAATAGGTTACAAGAATGTTTATTACTACATTTTTATAAAAATATAAACTGAATTTAAATAACTCGAAAAAATAAAAAAAGTCCCAGTCGCGCTAATAAAATATTGAAACTCCCATATTAAAATTAATGAAACTGTATTCTTTTATCCAATTACATTATTATAGAAGGTCGAATATTTATTAACGCAGTTCTATAAAAAATTAATTAAAAAATCTTAATGTCGATTTTACATTAAGTAATACCAGTATAAGTATAAGAAGTGTTAATATTTATTAACAATATTACTATTAAAATAGAAGTGAGAATAAATAATTCGCGAGGGTGAAAAAAATTACGTTAATAAAATATTTATTAAGCTTTTATATTGAATGACAATGAAACTCTGGTTTTTCACTCACATTATTATTATAGAAAGTTGAGTATTTATTAGTGCGATACAAGCTAATTTGGAATTTACCGGAACGGTGCTCATCTGTCCATCCCCATCCATCCATCTGTCCATCAGCGAGCAAATTAACGTGAAAGCAAAACTCATTAGAACGGTTAAAAAAAATTTGATAAAATCTCTCCCGAAATTGATTGAAATTAATAACAGAAGTATATAGAATATTCATAATATAATTATTATTAATACAAGGGATTTTTAAAAAAAGTTTATAATAGGCATTTTGCTTGAAAAATGATATTGATACACGCAGCTATTATGTGATATGCGATTCTAAAATAATTAGTTACATAAGTGAGACGAGAAAAACTGTTGCTACATTTAAATAATAAATCCAATGCAAAATGTCTAAGAATATCTCGGAATTTCAGGACGGTCGAACGGTATTTACACTTATAAGTGTAACTTGACTAGAAAAATTATCTTCTCCCCTCGAAAATTAATCACGCAATCACAGGCTATTATTCAATCTAAAATCACGGGTTTATAAACACCGGTCGCCATATTTCCTCGACTGTTGTCGTAAGGATGAAAAAAAAAAAGTCTGCTTTGAAAAGACAAGAAAAACAAACATTTCTATTGCCATTTTCTGTTACATTGTATGCTGAACTCAACGACTTTCTCTGCGAGTGCACAGGCACGCGATATTCCGCGTTGAGTCGCAAAATATGAAAGGAAATTTTGCGGGATCGATAGCGAACGCGAATGCGACGGTCGGCGAGATATGGAGAGGAATTCAACGCGCTTTGCTTTGATAGCTTTCACGTCGCTCGTACGTCCCTAGCGGGAATGGACGGATGGACGGATGGACGAACGAATGGACGAGCGAAACGTTCCTCTTTTGATCCTACCCCGAGTGTGCTCGTGATTTCAATATACCTCTGCGCCTTTGTCCGCCGATCTAATCTCCACCTCGAGTTCTGTCTTTTGTCGCGCGCTCGCGGGACCGCACCGCGAACTTTCCTTCCGAGACAAAAACCCGGTACGGAGAAAGAATTTTGCATTTCGTCGCGTTACATCAAAAGAGACTTTTTTTCGTTCTCCCTTTGTGTTACACGAAATCGGAAATTCGACGGTAATTTTTTAAAAATGTAGAACAATTATAGTTAAATTGTAGTAAAAATTTTGCAAAGCATCTAAAATCAGCAACCGAGTTAAAAACTTATTAATCATATTACGCGTTTAAGTTATTAATTTAATATTTACATATATCTCTAATCACACAGTCTCTCATGTCAAATATATTCTTAATAAATTTGATTTATCCATTTGTTAAAATAATTCTCACTTTTAAAAGCTTTTTGGCTTTAATTTAAAAATTGTTAAAAATTTAATAAGTAAAAGTCCCATTTTGATATCAATATTTTAAGTAACTTTTCAATTTTAACGGTGAAAACATCGTCGATATAAACATATGTGCGTTTGTGATGTATAAATTAAATTATAATATTTTTCATCTTTTTTGTTTTTGCGCTCTGTGAGAAATAAACTGATGTAATTTTTAATAAATCAAAAAAATAGAATCACCGTAGAAAAATACACAAATTTTTTTTTTCGAGTTTTTCAATCGTACGAAACTTTATTTCTTTCACACGATTTTATTCCACAGAAAAGTTTAAAACAATAGTAAAAATAATAAAATAATTTTCTCATTTTAAATATACAAAGACATATTTTATTTAGAAATTATTTGTTAAAGAGTACTGCATGTACATTTATTAAATTGCCCCGACGTATATATATTTTTTTTTTTTTGAGCTTATCGAGCCACGCGTTTTTGGTGATCAATTCCTAGTTTTAGTTACTGTAGAAACGATCTCCGCGGCGCAGTTTGAAACGAGTAGAGGGCAATGACGAGAAAGCCCTTGAAATTTTCACACCGGTGCGGCTTTCTTACACACTAGGTCGTATCCCGGGTAACAGAATGAAACAAATGAGCCGCGGCAGTCGCCAGTACCGTAATCGTCTCAGCAACGAAATGTTCGTCGCGAAACCTTAGCTCTCGCTTGGAAATGTGCGACTCAAAAAATTGTTCATCGCATAACTGGGATTTTTCTTAGCAATCGCGGTGAACGTTATACGTCGCGTCGCGATTTTTATCGCCGATGTAATTTCGAATTGCGCGTGATTTTGTGAATGTAAACGCGATTTTCAATCACGTGTTACTTCAAGCACGATTCTGAATCATAAGTAATTTTAAATTTTATGCGATTCAAAACAATCAAAATGTATAGTGAAATTTTCAGCGGTTACTTTAAACAAAAAATAAACGACATATGTATATGCAGCTGCAGCGCTGAGGCAACATTGAAGTAGATTTAACAAATACTTAAAAAAATTTAAGATTATTTAAAGTATGTATTTCTGTAAAAAAGTCTATTTTTAAAATAAGTATTGTGCGTAGCAAATATAAAAGAAGTAAATAATAATTAGCATTTACTTAACTAAAACATTTATTTTGCTTTTCAATATAAATAAATAGATTTCCTCTATTTTCTACTGTTTTATTTGATGTATTTTTTATAGATAACATTAAACAAAAATTTGTATTACTATAATATTTTCTATTTTAACTGTTTTTTTAGCATTGCGGGCAAAAAAATTACTCGTAAAAATTTTTTTTCAAGTATTTAGAATATCGATAATAATTGCAAATGTGATTTTAAGTTGTGTTTGCGATTTTAAGTCACAAGTGCGATTTCGCAATTAAAAGTTTAACCGCGTATCGCATTGCAATTCAAGGGGGAAAAAAATAACGTATCGCACGTTTCTAACTCTCGCAAGTTTTCCATCAACGTGATTGGTCGTGGTTTCACCCGCAAAAATAAATAAATAAATAAAAATCCGCGCACGTAGTTCGCTAATCCCGCCTCTAAAAATAAGTGACCTATTTCGTGATTTTATGCTTCCCTCGTCGCGGGAATTAGAGAATTAGATTAATCTCTTTCGATTAAACTCGCCCCGGCTAAATTAGCCGATGCATATTCGACAAATCGCTCCTTGCCCCTGGAACAATTTGAAAACGCAAAAGTTAATTAGTTTAGAAAACGCATTAATTTATAAAGTAAGAAAACGCGTCGTTTCCCCTTCTTCTTCCGCCGAGAACAACCGCGCGTCGTAAAGCAGGAACGACAAATGGCGTGAAAATGAAAATTAACCGCCTGCGGAACCGTAATGATGGTGATTAAGGGAAAATTGATTGCGCGCGGAGAGAAATTCTTCCTATCGATGCCACCTGCGATCTCTGCAACTGCTCGTCCCGGAACGTCCGCGATGAGGACGTCCATGACGTCCGATGACGCGATCCAGAAGTGAATTACGTTAATCACAGCGTGTTAGAAATTGTCCGCGTGTGATCGGCGCCTCGTAACCTTCACGTGCTCCATGCTGCTTTCCAACTTTTCCGGGTGAGAATCCGTTCGTACGGTCGTTTCTCGCAGCCTCGCGCGGCGCCCGTGCCACCTCGAAAGCGAATAAACGCTCGTCATCAGCGAGTCATCCTGGGTGATCACGATCTCCTGTCAGAAGCTCTCTTTGCCTTTCATCGCGCAGTTCTGTTCTCGGACACGTTCAAATCTGAACGTCTGCTTCAATATATTCAAATATATTTTAAATATATATATATACTTTTTAACATACTAATATTTTAAGAGTTGATTTTTGAAAACATTTTGTATTTCATATATTTCATATTAATTTTTATTTTAGTTAATATTATGTACTGAGAAAAAATGTGTGATATTTGCGACTATAATTATGATTATGAGAACTTTAATACAGTTTAAACAAACTATAATTTATTGTTAAATAATTAGAAAAACATAGTTGGATTAAAAAATGACTAGAAATTATAGTGATATTATATCACTGCAACTATATTCTTTTCCCTCTATAACCAAATAACTTTATATTTAAGTAAATTCTTTTAAAAAATTCAACAATTTTGATTCTGTACTATTAGGTACTCGATTATTGAAATCTTAAACATAGTTTTGCAAATGGCAGAAATGAGACTCGATACATTATATTGTCCAGAGCTTCTGGACGCCAAACAGAATTAAACTTTTTTGCAAATTTCTGTTACTTTATTACAGTATATTCTCGCTAAAAATTTACTAAAAGTTAAAAAATTTATTTTCGTTTAAATTATAAAGAAAAAAAAAAGATCTTACAGAATTAAGATCTTGTATCTCTGCGACAAGACCTTTATGTTTATTTGCATAAACTTTCTTTTAGAAAATAACCGTAAATATCAACTCCTAAAATATTATATTCTAATCTGATTAATCGATCAAAATCATAATTTTGTTCCGAGAATATGTAAAGTCTTTGGATACCAAGTCGGTGCATATTATAGTTGATATTCCGAAAATAGAATTGCGCGACTCGTCCGGAGCTGCTCTTAATTTTATAAAGCCATATCATCTGCTATAGTGTTCGCTTTCACTAAAATACACTAAGAGAATATGTTAGAGACGAAGGGTAGGTTGGTGTGTGATGGAACCACTTCGGATTACCGTATTCTGACTTCTCTTCTCGAGTCGAAGACAAGACTCCTTTCGAAATTAGTTAGCCGTCGACAAGCTCGCAATTGTTGAATCGGCTCGGAAAATTCGCGAACGACGTCCCCGTCGTTCACTTCCGCTCGATCACCTCCCCTTTGTTTCCGATCGGGACGATTAATCACCGTCCCGACGACATCGATATAGGGCTAATAAGACGAGGCGCGCGCGCGCAATTTGATAAGAGCGGTCGCGGTGCGGGGTGGGTGGTTCTGAAATGGAAATTTTGCCAATTGCAGAGTGGGCTGCAGGAGGGCGCAGCAGCACCAAGTGACGACCTCCGACCTCGCCCTCTCCAATGATGACGAGTGCGACAATCAGGTACTGCGGGCGTATCCCTTTCGATCCCGTCGCGCCGCGGTGATCCTTCACGTAGGCGATCGGTTAGACTGAAGATTGAAATCGGACAGAGAGCGATAACGTTGAAGCGAAATAACTACACTCGAAATAGGAGTGTTTGATTTTAAAGGGTTAAAATGTTCTGTTTTGTTAAAAATGTTTCAGTTAATTTTAAACGGTGTTTATATTTAAAACATTAAAAACTTTAAAGCTGTCACGAATTTCGATCTCAAACGCTTTAACGTTGCAAATGTAAACACCGTTTGGAATTAAAGCACTTTTAAATATTTAAAAAAACCGGAGGCAGAAACACATTTTACGTCATACCTTGAAATTAAACAATTTTTTTAGTCTATGAAAAACTGAAGTGGCATTGCGTGGATTTTTTAGAAATTAGCGTCACACTTGTACGTATCTCGAAATCTCCACGCAATTGCTGTTTAACTCGAATTTTAATTTTCAAACGTCGGTGCCGCTGAAAACCCAGTTTTGATTTTATACACGCGGTTTATTAAGCGTAACGAAAACCGCAGCCTAGAAAAAAATTACGACAGGAGCACCGCGTGTGGGTGAAGGGGTTCGAAGGGATACACCTAGAAAGCCGCTAAAGCCGGACACATCACGACTTTTTATCCCCGATGAAAATTCGTATCGCCGATATCGTCGTAAAAAAAAAGAAAAACATAAAAAAAAAGAGAAAAAGATATTGAAAGCTTTCTTCGCGATCAATCAGGATGAAACACGGCCGTGTCCTTTTTTCCAGGATTACGATGACGAGATCGAGAACGGACGGGGTCGCAGACACAGCTCTCCGGGCGGTTCACGAGGTAACCCCAGGGATTACGGCCATCACCTGCACCCGGACAATTTGGTGAGTCGGCCAGCACAAATTCGATCATCGGACACGGCACTTTGAGACACACTCTCTATATATATGTATTCTCTCCAATGCCATTGAAAGGCTCTGATCGTGCTTGAAAGTGAAAGACTTTGTTGACGTGCAGCTCGATTCCTCTGACGTTATAATTTAAGTAAAGTGATTTTAATTACAAAGTGAAACTCGACGAACGCAACATCGACGAAGATTTAAATTCAAATTTTAGTTGAACATTCGTATCGCGTATTAGATTTGTTGTTTATAAATTTGTCGGAATACGTCTCAAAATATGCACAAGTTTTTGAAAGTACATAATTAAATTCTCACGATTCTTAATAATATAATATAATCAAATTGTTTTATGTTCTTCGAATGCAAAACTTTTGTAAAGCAATCTGAATAAGATTCATATATAATTAATCTTATTTTTAGAAGCCATTGTAAAATAATTTTTTAAATTAATTAAGAGCCTTATTCAGCTCAAGTACCTTGTATGTGTTATTTGATTTTTGAATTGAGAGTTTAATTGAGACATTCAATTATTGTTGCTTCCCAAGGCGGTCAGATCACTTTCAGTGGCTGAAGATTTTCATTTCAAGATTTACTGTAATAGTTTTATCAGAATAACAAGAGAAAAGGAACTAGACTTCATTCAAAACTCATAATGTCATTTTAGAATAGGCGACCCTTTTGTAGAATTAGTCGGGCGAACGTGTGACGATCTCTCAGGGCGAAGAAAAGTTTCGGTAATTCACAAATTTTACCTCGTTGTAATTCGCGACCGACGTATTTAATGTACATTGCGAGTTGCGATTCCGTTGCAGGAATAATTACACAAACGTAGATTGGTGTTTACAGAACGGTATCAAGTATCGCGTGTTGCAGGCAACAGGTAAATCTTAAACGCTCGCTTACCTTATGCAAATTGCACTGTGAAATGTTACTCGTGTGGAGTGTGCAACGAAAATGGCTCAAAAAAATTTGACTGAAAAATTTCTGACACAAAAGTATCCTAATTATATAACAATTACGCGTACGTAATTTCTTAAAGGAATATTTGTTTCAAATGTAAGAGAAGTGACATCTATTAGTAATTTTTCTCCTTTGTTACGTTTTATATTCAAATTCAGTATTATATTAATTCGGTATTAAACAGTGTAAGTTCAATAAAAAATTATACGTTACTTCGGTAATTTATGTCAAGTTTACTTAATTATATTTTCCTTAACTGATATATTGTGTAACTTGGTTAATTTAATCTAACCTTCGCAAACGAATAGCTAAGCGGAAGTACGTGCATTTTTGCCAGGCGACCTCATTTAAATTTCGCGAAACTTCGCAATACCGCGTGCGATAATACGTTAATTTCAGCGTTAAATCTGCATACGTCGGTTACTCACGTGCAGTTATTTACGCGCATATACATATGTACACAGTACATCGTCCCGAGGCGAATTTTAGGAACAAAGATTTAAAAACGAAAGACTGCATCTAATCCTTTTCTAACAAAAAGGACTCAGAAGTCGACTTTGTAAATTATTAAAAATGTGCTGCTAAAGGATTTTGCACGACGACGCGGTCTGTATATTTTACGGCACACTTATGTTTGCGCAGTTGCGCCTCTCCTTATCTCGTAACGTGCAATCGTCGAAGATAGGAAGCGCAAACACAGCGTAATAGGTCTGCCCTATCTTCTGAATCGTTTTTACACACCGTGCCAACACGCGTTCCATGACTCGCGCCGTAATCTCTCGTAATCGTAATCGCGATACCCAACCGGATAATGGTATGTCATTGCCGCGAATGCAAGTTTGCGCGACGAGATCGACGACGTCGGATTATCCTGGTAATTGGCATCGTCCGCGACATTAACACGTGTCCGAGAACTTACTGAAGATCTTTGTAAATACGTAAATGATTAATGACAAATTTATAAAAATTCAACAGAGAAAACGAGCAATAACGACAAATACTGTAGCGATAACTAGAGGACAATTGCCGAATGCTTACTACTCAAGGTATTTTTTATTGTATTATATATTTTGCATTGATTTACATGCGATTGGAAATTGTAGGTTGGTGTTTCAGGTTCACAGTATTTAACCTTTCACCGTAACAAATTCATTTATTATTGCCTATAAAATAATTTAAATAATAAGAAATCAATAAACCAACACTAATTTTATTAATAGTTTTAAAACAAGATCAAATATTTAATAAAGATAAGATGAAAAGATAAAGAACACATTGAAGTAAACCGACTTAGAAAAATTATTTCCTTGCGACTGATATATTTTTATTTGTATCAAATATTAGCTTTACTATTATTGTTAGTTTTACGTTAAAACTGCTTATTGTGAATAAAATTTGTGATAAACTTGATCTTTATGATAATTGCAAATATGTACATACAATAAATGTAAAATATTCCACAATAAACCTTCTTTTACGAAAATATAAAAATTTATTATAAACAATCACATATAATTATATATTATCAGCTACATAAATCGACAAAAAATTAATATTAATTGTGATTTCTTAATGTTCTTAGTACGCGCAAATCAAGGTGCAATGCATTAAACTTTTGTGTACGTTACACATTTCTTATTTATTCCAATATTTTAGTTAGATGTTACTTTTATGAAGTAAAAATATAACATGATACGATTTTAGGCGAGCGAATAAGCATTCAGTGACTCTCCCCTACGACTACGTTAATTACATGCTACACGTATTTATTTCACCCCTGTCAATTTTTATTTTTATTTATAGAGAATTTTTTCAGTGTTTACACTTCTCGCGCTCTATTTTTACGCGAGCGAGCCTATTTAGGTGAAGATTGTGTAAAGGTCAATATAATTCGTGTTCACACACGCGCCTGTTTTGCGTCAATCGACGCGGACTTTCCGCGATGAACCCCCTGAGAGACAGTCGCATGATCGCGCCCCGATATCGACATAATGTTATTATAGGCGTAGGATCTCAAAGTGGTAGATTACCAGTCCATCCGATCATGTGTAATGGTCGTCATAGATGATTGTAGTAGCCCATATACGACGAACGGTGGCGACAATTTAAACTCGTCGTGCGAAACGTCCTCTCGATTTTATCTAATTCTGCGACGATATTAATCCGAACAGCAGGAATACATTGATTAGCGCGAATTTTGAATACAAAAAATAGACGCGTTAGCCGAAATATCCGATATTTGTCAGCGATATCGTATTGTCCAAGAAATTCTACATAAAATATTCAATCGAGAAGAGAAACGAAAATTTCAAAAATCCATTCAATTATCTTACATTGAGAAATTGTAACTTTTAAAGATATATTGTTCGGAATCTACGGAAGAAAAAAGAACCGGTTCGACGCGACTACATTATATAGTTATCGTTGCATTCATCAATAATAATCTGAAATGACTTAACAGTAAATTATTTGGACTTTCACGTTAGAAGACTGAAATTGATTATAAGATACTTCAGCCTCTTTTTTAATACTTTAGAGCGAACGTCAGGCAACGGTTCTATTTATACAGCACTTTCGAATAACTTTTTGAAGTCTTGAGAAGATCGTTACTTAAAATGTTCCCTCGAGGAACGCGAAGAATGCCACGAAAAGCTCGCGAAGGCTGAAGGATCCGCGGCATTCTCAACGACGACACGCGATCGAAGGGGGAGAGGGGAGGGAAGGGAGGGGAGGAAAAGATCTCTAGAGAATTATAGCGAATTCGCGGCGTACGGGAAGGTTCAATGAGATCGTTCAGGTAGAGGAACGCGAGGTGATCGAGGGCAGGTGTGCCGGAGACGAGCGGAAGAGTCGGATGAAGGAGAAGCAGCTCGGGCAGCCACAGTGTTATCGACGTTACTGACGTGAGATAGTTTCACCTGAAAAGTGCCCTACGCACGATCGTTTCGTTCTCTCTCCCTCGAGAGAATAACGACTTCTACCGACTATTACGCCGACATCCGACGGATGAAGGAGGAGGAAAAAAAAAAGAGAACGACGTCCGGATTGCCTTACCGAAGGCAGGTGCGTAGAACGGGGATAATGAAGAAACCGCGATTTTATGGGAGACATCATAACTATACATTTGCTCCGCGCCGAGGCGCTCGAACCGCGATAGGAAGGAAATACCAATTATTGGAATTCCCTTCTCGTGAAATTCGAAGAACCTCACGATCTAGCGATCTGTCGTAAATTTGACGAGCCTCGATATCAGCTTTATTTCTAAAAGCATACTGATAATTTCGGTTTTATTAATTTTAGTTTAAATAAAATTATTAATTGCAAATTTTTAATGATACAATTTTGATAATTTTGATCTCATTAATTGATTCTAATTCATTAATTTCGGATAATTTTTCTGATAATTTATATATTTTGAATGATCTAGAACAATGCTTAATTGCGATCTTATTAATTAATTTAGGATAACATTTTGAGAATCGGAATAATTTTGCCCCGTTATCTTTTTCAGTGCATATAAATAAAATGAAGAATATCATTAATATTCATTCAAAATTTTCCTGCGATTATCGAATTATTTTATAGCATCAATAACATAAAAAATTTTATTCTTAGTGGAGCACCTTTTTTGGACATTTAACTCGCGCAATCTGTTTCTCTTCCAAGAGTACGGAAAAAAATGCACCGTCGGAAATTTATATCCTCATTAGCTTTCTCGATTCTCGGCTTCGTGCCCATTGTGCACGTTGTGAGAGGGAAGGGGGGGGGGGAGGGAGAAAAAGTGCAAACGTCCTACACGCGAGTGCAGAGAGGTGATGTGCAATTGAGATAATCGAGAGAATACGTTGCAGTATGGGATCGCGACCGCGTTCCGAAAAGAATCGGCAGCCAATGCCAAGGTCGGCCCGATACAATTAAGTTAATAGCGACGAACGGTAATGCCTTATACGAGGTCGTTATTCCAATTGCACGCGGAGTCGAGGATTTGTATTTGACGATATCTATATTTACCGGGCCTAAATTGCTGCGAAAACATAATATATAATTTTAGTAATTTATATAATAGCCTTATTAAGACCCCCAATAAGTCTGTTAATGTTGTTCGAGAGTTTTTTTTTCAGCGGTTTGCACTTAATCGCAAATTTTGCACTGATCGGCGAATGTATAAAATTTACATTCACATACAATTTATTTAAATAGCTACGACATTGGAAGTTTCGTATGGAAGCCGTCGTATCGAGACGGCATTCGATGAAACGAAGAGAAACTTAAAGACCCCGAGATAGAACGAGCAACTGAGCAAAAACGGGCTCAAAGGGTTAATCAGCCTGCCGGAGGAGAAATTATAAATCGTTATCGGGTGCTCCGTCGAAAAATCGCATCACGAAGTTAATTATGGTGAAGTTTAATATACAGGGTGATCTTAACATAGCACATCACAAAATTTATCCGTGAATTACTAGATCGCACAAATATAATTGAAGTAAATTATTCATCAATGTAAATTATAAAAAGAATTGTTGCACTTCTATCCGGCACGGCTGGTGATACTTTGTAATTTGTTTTAAAAAGGAGACTTCTTTTAAACCCTTCCGTGCCTGGTGGGACTTATACTATATACGGCTGATCCTTCAAAAATTCATATCTTTTATGCAAAAATAAAGATAGCGACTTTCCTTTGAGCTCATTTTTAAGATAAAGAATAGATTTTTTTTACAAAAAATTAACATCCTTGTGAACTTCATCCCTTGATATACTTCATCAAAATGAGGTAAAAAATACGTACATCTTCCTGCAAAAAATTAAGGTGGCAAATTCCTTTTAAATTTATTTTGAAACTCAACGTAACGACTATATGAAAAGAACGTTCCTTAATATTATAACTGTTAAATTTTGTTAGTTGTTATGAAATTTATTTTGATCCGCCATTTTTTATCTTAAAACTTTGACCGCAGACTTTCGCAATCGGTGACCCTAAAAGCCTTTAATAAAACGTTAGATGCTAATTATGTCTAGAAAAAAATCAGGTCTAAAAGAGTTGAATTGCTAACGTCAAGTGTTCTTTGGTAAAAAAATTTTCAAGTTTCTCAACTTTAATTTACCACAGAAAATCAAATAAAAAACTAAGCTACTAGAATTAATCTTTTTAAATAATATCATAATTTATAATTAACTCTTTTCCTTCTTATAAAAAATATTATAATTAGTTTAGATATTGATTTTAAAATTCCAATAATACATCAGTATAAGTCTGCTGTTAAAAGAAATCAATTTCAATTCAAGAGTTCTACAGATAGAAATCGACTCGATAGGACACCCCGTATATTCCGCAGCCGATCTCGACGCAGTTTGATCGTCGCTTTCCGTCTTTCTTTTCTCCTCATAATAGACTCCCCTCCCCCCCCCCGTGCACGTCTTATATTGCGGGAAGAAAGAGAAGAGCTCAATGAAGGATTCTCGATAAGCAAACGGCAGTAAAAGGAACGTAGGAGCCGCGTTTCACGGTCTCGCCGTACGTCTCGCCCGCTGTTCATCCCCCTCGCCGATCGATATCGCGATGGTCGTTCTACTTGAAAATCCCTCGCAGATTGTTCTCGTAATAACGGCGGATTAAAACCAGCCCGTCCGCCTGTCCGTTCGCCCGCGCGTACGCACGCAATTTTTGTCATTCGCGCGACCGGTCCGGAAAACTTTGTTATGTCAATAAAAAAAAGTTATGGCTTTAGGGTAGAGATATCCGAAGCTGAAAGCGATCCGACCTTTTACCGCGGAAAAAAAAAACACATTTTTCATCGTATTTTACACCGATATGGCTGCTCACTATTCTAAACTTTAATTACGATATCTCCACTAGATTATTTCTTTGTGATTTTAAAGTAGAGATATTAAAAACTGAGCAACGTAACCTTTCTATCGTGAAAAGGTGTATTTTTCATCGTTACGCCCATGGCTACTCGACATTTTAAGCTCTAAGTACGCAATATTTCACATGGTTATTGTGATTTTAGAATGAAGATATTAAAATCTGAAATTACAGTAACTTTACCGCGAGAAAACGTTCATTGTATTTTATCCAATATACGATTATTTGATAATCAAAATTAATAATTACGCGACATGTCAATCAGAGTATTTTTTTTTTATTGTGATTTCAACACAAGGATATAAAAAAACACGCGCTTTTTCTCGCCTATGTGATTACTTAACAACATTTCAAAGTTCCAATTACGCCATACCTCAATTAAATTATTATTCCGCGTAATGATATGCAAGGATAATAGCGATCGCATTCAACGTTAAATGCATAATCAGAAAATGTAAAACGCCGGAGTTGTTCAAACACAGGATTAAAATATACATCAAGGAGCCGCGGTCCCGCGTTCACTGTATCAAATTTTACTCCGCGGTAAATCTCTTCATTAAATAATTTCTGAATTAATGTAACGTTAAATAAATTAATAAGTTTGACTTTAAACCCGCGATTAATCAGCGTTGCAATTCACCCGAAATGAATTCGATGCGCTTTAAAACATGTAAATTTATTATCACTTGGAAGGTATTTCCATCGCGCTATCAAATGCATATGTCGACTGCATACATCGCAATTTTCATTGCCGAAACTTTGCTCAAGGACCCTCCTCCTCCTCCTCCTCCTCGGTCATCCAATGCAACTGCACGTTACGTAATTTACTTAGAAATCGCGGCCGTTCCCGAAATGGGACGCGAGTAAGGCGCGACGGAAGGTAGGGGCGAGAGGAGGGGGAGGAGGAAAGGCAAAGAAGCGCGCCGTCTCATTAGAATCGACTAATTAAGGCCGCTCGTTTCCATTAATGAACTTCCGCTATTAGTCACTCGCCTAAGGTGGCCTAAAAGCGACTTACATATCGATTACACGGATCCTATCTCTTCACCGCGACACGCGGCGAGTTCGTCATAATAATTACACTGTCCAATTATAAAAAAAAAAAAAACATTTTTTTCTTCTGTCCGAAGTGCCACTTTACTTGCCCCGATGAATTCTTCCGCGTTAAATACGTGGCGTTGTCCGAATTTTACGTAAATTAGGTTGAGATCAATCAAGAGTGGTGCTTTCGATCGATTTCAACATTTTATGGCAAAGAAGAAACGGTGTGTTAATAAAGAACAATGTTATTGGCAGTAAAAAGGAAACGGGAGGAGATGGTGCTTAATCAAACTGATAAGGATCATTGATTCACAAGTACTCTCGCGCTCTCTTTCGAGACTCGTCTTTATTTTATTCTCCTGGCGAAGAGTTAGGCATCTTCGTTACACGCAACCGAATGACGGTCGCCATATTACAGAACACGGAACAGAATGGTAATAATAATGGATACAATAATTTACTATACATAATATAAATTAAGGCGACGCGCTGGCCGGCTAAACGAAAACAAATGAAAATGAGTAAGCAAGGGATCTCGTCTTACTAGCGACTACACTTACGTCTAACGACAGAATACACACTTAAGATTACTATGCCTTCTTAATAGGAATATTCTCCGCATCGCTGCCTTGCCTGCGGCGTTAATTACAGCAATAATTAGAAGCGCCCGGCCGAAATCGGCCTCGGCGATTCGCAGATTACGCGCGCGATAATCGCCTCGTCCTTAACACACACTCTCTTTCTCTCTCTCTCTCTCTCTCGCGAAACTAAGCGCCATACAGATCTTCTCGTCATAAGTCACACTCGGGCGCGAGGACGCCGTGCCAAATCGCCTCCCTCGACTAATAATTGCGCGCCTCGACGATCGGGGAGAACAACGCTGGTTCCGGCTGGTTCCCGATCTTCGCAGTTGAAGAAGCGATTGCCGCTCACTCTTCCGCATGACCGACCGACCTCGCCAGATATACGCGAAGTGATAGGCACCACCTCCCCGTCGCGGATCCCTTTGTCGATCCTCGGAGCGGCGATCGAAACGCCAAATCGATGCGTCCCCGTTGCGCATTTCAACATCTTTTGTTTTCTCTTTTCTCCACTCGCAAAGTTATTAAGCCTAGGTGCCAAATTAATTCTTAGAAGATTAAAGAATTTCACCAAAGAGTATTTTATTTCATTGTAATCGATCGATTCAATTCTCAGATTCTCAGCTGAATTCGCGAGTTACGCACTTGGAGGTCGCTTTCGAATGCATCTGAACGAATTCCTTTTGGACGAATAAATACTCCAGAAATTTATAACGGAAGATTTTCTTTAAAAAAAAAAAAAAAAAAAAAAAAGGATTTGCAGACACCTAAAAAAGAAAAGCGCTTGCAACTCGAGAGTTCGCTTGTCTCTTCTCTGGTGAACGGGCACGAGGGGGTGAAGTGCGATGAGGTGTGTGCTACCCGCGCCCTCGCCGAAACGGCCTACGACGTGCGGGCCGTGGGGATCGGTCAGAGCTTGTCCTGGAGCGCCTGGCGCAGCTCCTCGGTGGCCTTCGCCACGTCCTGACCCTGCCGATGGGCGTGCATCTCCGAGCGCGCCGAGTGCTGCACCGACGAGCTCGACCGCCGCACGGAATTGCCGCTGCCGAACTTGGGCCGCGGGATCCGCACGCGTTGAACGTCGCTCAGCCACGACTCCATGTCCGGCTCGCCTCTCCTCTGGCGGGGAGGAAAAAAAAAAGGAGCGGTGACGGCGCGTTTATAGCGGTCGGCGGTCGGCGAGAGTTAGCGATTGGAACCTGCGAAACGTTGTTAGAGTCGAAATGAGGGCGAAGCAAGGAAAAACGTAAATTTGTACATTTAGGAGAAAAAATTGTTGCAATTACCATAACTTAACTATGATTCATTACTACTTTCGACGTCAACTATATTTAGAGTTGTTTTAAATTACAGTTGTTAGTTATTGCTACGTAAATAATAGGCAAATGTGTTAGAAAATATTCACTACATTGTTTATTTGATTTTTATCATATTATTATTTGAAATTAGATAAGATTGTTCTTTTAATTATGTTTTGCAAAATGTTATCTAACTGAAATTGGTTTAAATTTTGATTTTTAAACATTTAATTGTGAAGGACAAAGATTTGCAGGATTTTAAACATAAGTCTCGTATTATAATAAAATTCTACATAGAAAGAATATAATCTTACAATTAGATTTTAATCTCATGGCAGTTGTAAAACAACATAAGATTTTGAAAAATTTTACATGATTTTTTTATTTATATACCACAACATTCATCTGCCACAATAAAATAATTAAAATAATTAACTATTATTTAAAATGATAAAATTGTATGAAAATTATAAAATTCTTCTTTACCATGTTGTTTCACGACTATTACAACTTTAATAGCAAATTTTATGAAAAATTCTCTCTGTGCAAGATCTCTGTTACAGATTATAAAAGTGGTAATTTCATAAATTGTAGAAATGGATTTTTGGATCACGGAGCTTTTTCTCGGACTTTAAAGAAAGCGGCGACGTGCGCGTTTGTACTGATTAGCGCGTCATTAAACTCGAGCCGATTAAACGAGAGAGTCCGACTTTGTTGTAATTGAGCGAAAGAATTGAAAAGAGGACACCATCATTCTTTCTGGGAAGAAAGCGGTGACAGATTTATGAAACTAGCAGCATTTAATGTCACACGTACACGCGCTTTAAAACCGTTTAGAAGAGAGAGCCCGAGTTTCTTACAGTTGAACTGAAAAAAAATCAAAACGAAGAAGAATAGGGAGGAGAGTAGTTCCTCTCAAAGAGGAAAGCGGTGTGCGCTTCATTCATAGCGATGATCAGCATCGTCAGTGAGTTCTGAATAAGCGAAAACCTAAATTCGTTAAAATGGAGCAAAGGTAAAATAAATACAAGTGAACTAAAAGCTTTTGAAATCGATGAATGCAACAAAGTTCTAGAATCTGTGTGGATTGAAAATCCGAAATAAATGTGGGAAGTTTGTAAATGGAATTTATAAATGTTAAGTCTCGGTACATATGTATATATACATATATATAAAACATAATCGAAAAACACAAGCATGAGAAGAAATATCCATTTTTCGATTATATAGTGTTTTTAATAATATTAATAATATTTATTATTAAATATATTTCGAAAAAATTTTCTCTTATTAAGCTTGCGTTATTTGTATCGGTCTAATATTTAACTTATTATTGTAACTGATAAAATAATCTATATCTGATAAGTGATAAAATTCTATCAGGAAAAAAATTGAGAGGTACATTGAACAAGCATTTTTTTATTTATTGACAATTTCCTGTACATCGGTGTCATAATCTTACGATTTAAAAAAGTATTCTGCCTGTTTGTAGATTTTAAAATGTAGTTTGACATTTGTGAATTCTAAAGCTTTTAGCTTTTAGCTTTTTATCTTTCTACGACTTAAGATGTAGAGGATAACCAGTAAAATATATAAAATCCATATAGTCCGACGTTGGATTTGAAAGAGATCCCGTAGGTGAAATAATAACAGAAGATAAAATTCTATCTGGGAGAAGAAATAGAAGGTGCAACAGGGAGGCATATTTTCTTCACTGACAATCTCTCCCGTAAGCCTGTGTCATGATTTATGGATTTTTAGATTTAAAGATATTCCGCCATGGACTTTAAAATGAAGTTTGACACTTGTAAATTCTAAAAAGCATACCTTTTTACTTTTCCACGTTTTAAGATATAGAGAATAGCCAGCAAAATATTTAGGAACCATATATTCCGACGACGTTAGACTTGAAAGAGGATTCTGTAGGCGAAATGACATCACAAGATAACTGATAGAATTCTATCAGGAAGAAGAAATAAGAGAATGTGGAGGCACACATTTCCTTCATTGACTCTTTCCCGTAAATCCGTGTCAATTTGTCATGAACTCTCGGAAAACAAGCAACAGCATATCCAAAATTGAAAATTTTACGACGTCTACCTACGGGGATCGAAAAAGGCGTGCGCGAGCCTTAAAGTAAGGAAAATAACACGATCTACCGGGATTTTATGATCTTATTTACGTCCGATCGGATCGGGAATGAACCGAAAAGATAAGAGGGAGAAAGAGAGACAGTTGTGATTCCTTCGCGAAGAGATCGAGAATGGAGAAGCTCCGGTGGCGAATACTTTTCAAACACACGCACCTACATCGTATTCTGATATTTATTCCCAATTATTATAATTTATATAATTTGCAGATTAAATTTATGTTTTCATCTGAGTTTCAAAATTCATGTCAATTTGCGGAAATTTAAATCAATTCCTTGAGTCAGATAACATAATTTAACACGAAACGTGTAATTTAAGAAACAACTGCATCGAATTAAATTCAAGGGAAGCAGTGATCATATTATCATAATAATATAATAATATCAGAAATAATAAACTAAAATTTCAAGTTCAATTTATTCCTTAAATTAAATTATGTAATTTTATTATACATAGATATAAACAATTAAGAATTCGAATTTAATAGCGCGGCATTGAAATAGAGCTGGGAAATTCTAATTCTAAAAGATCCATGTATCTCAACATTTTAGAATCTATTTTTGAGCGATCGAGCCTTTTTAACATTACCGGGATTTCCATTCTAGGATCAGCGCGTACGTGTGTATTTCTTACACGGGTGAACGCGGAATCCGACAAGTTTCCTATGGCGATTCTATTATCGGCTACCAGCTACTGCATGCTGTTATGCATCCGCGTTGTGCGCGCGGGATTATTATCGGAACGCCTTCTCTTGCACGCTGCCTAATGATCTCTCTCTCTCTCTCGCCATAGTTAGATTTCATCAAGCGTGACGCAGTTTCCTAATCGAGGCGGCGTAATCACGCGAAACGCGAACCGAACCGTTTTCGTTATTGCGCGAAATTTCTAATATACCGCGTAATTACTGAACGCACGGTACGAGAACCAGGCAGACCCGTTATTCCGACTCGATGTCGCTAATGCGAAAAGTGGAAGTTTTAAAACGAAACGTCCCATTGTGCTTCCGTCAATTTTAATTATTTAATACCCGATAATTATTTAACTATTTATTATCTGGCATTTTCGGCGAAGATATATTGATAAGTAGCGAAACTTCTAGGTGCAATAATTGCTTGTGAAATAAAGTTCACGCTTAACTTTCTCCATAATCAGCTAAATGCTGATAAATTACCAGACGATTTAATTTCCTCGAAAAGCGAGAAATATTGCGTATCAACTTCACAGATCGCGAGGCGTTTCCGAGAAATCCGACTTCGACTCTTTCCCTGTCTAGCTTTTGTTTTCCAATTAAAATCACGGTAGAAAACCCGATCGCGAGTTCCTCTTACTCCACGGGTTATCTGGATGTGCCAGATATTTTCCCGCGCAGGTCGAGGGGTACCGATGTCGTTCGCGCCGTGCTCCAGACGGTAAAATCTGCCGAACCGATCTGCCGAAAGAGGGAAACTGGACCTGGGCCCCGGTTCTCGCGCGGCTCGACAATTATCGCTCCGTGCGCTCGTCCTACTTCTCGAGGTACGCGCGAGCCACGCGTTTTGACGACGACGGCGATAATTCGCTCGCGATTTTCCGAGCCAAATGTCAGGATAAAGCCGGAACCGCGATTTACATCATCGCACGCGAGCGCGTAACGTCGGACGCGGAATGTCAATCGGCGCATTTTTTTAGCCCACGCACTTCCTCGTACGTAACACGCGGAGCGTTTTACGCGTCACGCGTGTTCTTCTGCGCACATATCGCGGGGTCTCGTTTTTTTTTTTTTTTTTTATTTAGGAAATGCTTGTAAATGTAAAAAATCTTCGCGCAATTACGGCGTTTTGCAATGCTATCGATAAATGTAAGTAATCACGAAGCAAAATATGTCTTTTAAATTATTCACACGTGCAGTGTTAGTAAGTGCAAAAAATTTGGAACGTCGAAGGACATGTTGGACATAAAAAAAAAGAGATTGATTAGGCAAGTATTTAGCATGTATTCAGAGTGTTTAGGAATATTTACAAATATTAAGTGCCTGCCATTTAGTGACACAAGTTGACGCAAGCGTTTCGTTCCAGCTTTTTTTATATTCGATGAGTAACAAGGTAATAGAATGACTCTTATGTTGACTACGTTACGTCACTAAGTGGAAAGCACCCGTTGTGTTTATCGCTTAGCTAATACCGAAATATTTTCGAGTAAGTGTACTTTAAAAGACTTTCCAAACTTGAACTCCAATAAATACCTGCTGAGTGCAGCAAACGATTGAGATTCAATAGCAATCTGCGATTGGGACCCGTGACTTCTGGACTATCGCGTAGTGAAGGATTAGCGAGCGATTGAGAGAATGACGCGTGAGAAGCGCTCGTACCTGCTTGCTGGTGCCTGCGCGACTGATTCAGGAATCGGACATGAAGCGTGTGGCGGCCAGGTTTACGTCTACCTGATCGAGAGAGTGAGTCAGCCTCGGGGAGGAAAGAGAAAGAGGAGGCGGGAGCGAGAACGACGGGCGAGGGAACCGACGGAAGAGGAAAAAGAGAGGGAGAACGAGAACAACAAATAAAAGTAGGGAGCCAAAGAGCAAGAGAAACTACGGCGAGCGTGAGTAAAAGAGGATCCAATGGAAGGTGAAAGAGAAGAGAGAAGGTAAAGAGAAAGAGAAAGAGAGAGAGAGAGGAGGGGGACGGGTAACAGGTGAGAGAAAATCAGGAGCGTAGACAACAGGACACACGGCAACGGCTGAGAGCAACAGGCTTTTCGGCCGAGAAGGCTCCCGATTTCCACATGTCTCAAGCGTATTTTCTTCCCGGAGGATGGAGGAGACTAGGATGGATGGACGAGCGCGAGAAAGGCACTTCGTCTCGACGGAAACTACGGTCTTCCGGGCCCGAAAATCGCAGCTAAGCCCGTAAGACCGGCTCCTACACAACGTTGCCAGATTAGTTCGGCCGCGTCGCGGATGCAGGTTACATGTGCAGTCCGCCCAGGTGGAGCGCGCGCGCTCTCTTCGCCGCTATCGGGATCCTGATAACAGGGCCGTGTTGGCGCGGCGTGGCGCGGCGGATCGTATCGTCGGCTCGATCGCGATTACGCGCGACTTGAAAAGGGGAGGGAGGGTGGGAAGGGAAGAGAAAAAATCCCGGGGTGCCCATTGTGCGCGGCAACGAGAAAGGGAAGATGCGGCGCGCGATACCGGAGGGGAAACATTGTATTCGCGATGTATGCACGCGCATCGCGACTGACGATATAACGAGGTGGCTCGCGTGACGCGACGTTTTTTAATGTTCCGATGAGCCGCGGGGTGTGCCGGGATGCGGACAGCAATAATTACGAGTAAGCGGCAGGAATTGCATTCTCCGGTTCCAGTGCGATACGCTCTGGTCTTTGGAATTCTGCGCGAAAGTATTAGCTATTAATAGTACAAGGCTAGTGTAACATACACGATTCAAATTCTTTTTTACGGAGTATAAAAATTTTCTCTTCCTCTGCATGTGTGTGTGTGTGTGAGTGTGTGTGTGTCTTGTGTTTCGATTTTTAGAGTCAATTTGAGTGGACGTCGCGTGTTGGTGGCGCGTAGGATTCAACCGCGATGCATGAATACGAAAAATTATAACGCATACAAGAATGTAATACGAGTGCGTTCGTAGGAGTTCGTCGAACCCGCGCGCGCGCGTATTGCGCCACTCTTCAAACCAGTTCGTGAGTGACACCTACGCATGGAGATCTACGTGATCCATGCGTTGTGTGTGCGTGAGTGCGCACTCGATAGTTGATACGATCTGCAAACGGCGGGCTAGGCACGGTCGCAATGCAAAAGTAATAACCTGTAGAGGAAGATCACTAATATGACGTACCACTTTGTTCTTGTGGCATTTCTTCTTTTTTATTTCCTTAATTATCTAAGCAGATCAACGTTGATCAAGCCTAACGCCAGTATTGGAATTATTCTCTATTTACTATAGTCTGGAGCGCGAAAAGTAATCCTTTTTGCGATTTTTAAAATACTTTTTTAAAGTCTTTAAGAAAATCAAAGAAAAGGGGGAACTGGTGAATTGAATGAAATTACTGATTTTCAATTATCTCTGTGTCTTACTTATACCGAGTCTTGTCCGTTAAATTGAGATCAGCGAAAATGTAAAAAATTAAAACATAAATAAATAAATATTTAACTATCTTGAAAACGAAAATTATATATATGAGAAAATTCCAAGTTTTCCAAATTAAAATCAGTAGAAATTAAAAATATCTAATAAAATGGATAAACTTATTTCGAACGCAATTATCACCACCCACGCAATGATCCTCGCTTTCAAAATAATTGCGTTAGCAAGCACAAGGTGTTACTGATTGCTGTTATTTTTTTTTTTTAATACATTTTCTCTAATTGTATGTTTTATTTATAATATTTATATCATCAAATTGTAAATCTTGTCCATGGAATCGAGGCCGGTAGAACGGCATTGAGGAAAAGTTCAACGGAGGAAACAAATTGACACTGAGAGCGTATCAATTTTAACCAGCGTGCAATCTTATTAGCATCTTACAATACACGCCTCTTGCCGGTGCATGCTAGCAAATTAAGATGCTATTAAACCGGCGAGCGACAATGCTTTTTGCGACGATCGTCGCGGCGGCGTCTTCGATAAATGTCACGGCTAACAGAGGAATATTCGTGTTCCGTGCGATTCCCGGACCCAGAAGAAACAGGAACGACCGGTTGCTCGGCCGTCGCTGACTTTTCCAGGAACGAAACCTCTCTTCGACGGCGCGGCGGCGAATCTCCGCGATCGACCGGCGGAATCATTGAACGCCGCGACAATTGACCCACATCGTAAAATCGTAAAACACCGGTCTCCCTCGTTCCCGAGGGGGAGGGGGGGGGAGAGGAGGTAGTTCGACGGGAACCACCCGAGACCGCCGCGTTTGTTCTACGTGATCCTCCGTACCGAGTACATAACGGAACGTCGTCCCGAAACTTTCTCCGGCACGGCGCGGCGACGACGGCGGTCCCATTAATAACCGGCGATGATTATTATTATTTCCTGCCGCCGACTAAGGTTACTGGGTGACCACGAGGTTCGCGATTTGAATTTAGAGCGTAGTCGCCGAAGGCTGAAGCCGGCGAAGGTTCGACGGCGCGACACTAATTCTCGAAATACTGTACTACTTTTGCACGGTAACGCTGACGGTTTCGTGTCTTACCGTTTTAATAATCAAATTAAAAGGTAATGATACCGTATAACTAAATATGACGTGAGACTCAAGAAGCAGATTTATCTCTGTTAGCAAAGTATTTGTATATGTAAGTGTGCACCTTCCTCTTAATTTTAAATTAGTTTAATATAAAATTACTGAGACAATTATTTTAATGATTAAATTAATAACTAAAACAATTAAATAAATTAAATAAATTAAAATAATTAAAATAATTATAGGTAAATAATTATTAAGAAATTATACATAACATAATTATTTAAATAATTATTAAAATTATACACTCTATTCAAAGTAAGATTTATAAAATGCAATTTCTGAACCGCGACACGTCCAAACAAAAAATTTTGTTGATCTTCGGAATGCAGATCTTAAAGAATCTTACTTTCTTTCCCTGCCCTAATCTCTTTGTCGGAGAACCGTAGCTTTTTGTTAGAAAATTACAGTCTGGTGTAAGACACTATGAAACGATTCCTTCAACAATTTATATAACTGGTTTCATGCGATCCCTCGTAGCTAGGGGGACGTGCTCCAGTTAAGACGGCAACAATCAGGCCCACCTGCGCGCCGTTACGCGTCCCCGCGCAAAACGATCATAAACGCGAGCGTGTCGATCATGTAGGTCCCACGATCGCTTTACAAAGAGACCGTCCGGTTACTCTATACCGCCGCTTTCTAAGTATCGCCTTTAAGTATCGTTTTTCTCGCATGATCGTGATTCCGCCGACAGACCGATATTCCGACGTTAGAAGCTCGTCTCATTTAATGCGCCGAGGTTAACTAAAACGAGTGCATTGTTCCAAATATCATCTTGTGTCGTGCAAATAAGTGGAATAAAAATATAAAGATATAATATAAGATAGAGATATTGAAGAACGTTGTGCGAAATTGTTGTGAGAAATTGCGCATTTGCGAAGAATTACTGTGGCTGCCCGAGAAGGATGAAAGAAACGAGAGGAGGAAACTGGAGATTGGTTTTCGGACAGGAAATTAGCTCAACAGTCAGGCGCAAGGGTAAAGCAAATAAAGCTAACTACGTACACGAGGCGGGCGTGTACAGTTCCTTTGTATTACCTTGATGAGTTTGATTGAGTTCATTACTCGTAATTTCGGCGGAGAGAATACAATACGATTAATCTCATTAAAGAGTCACAAAGGTACGGATGATTCAAAAGAGAAGTGATTTCTATCTTACGTCTATTTCGATCAGTACAATGTTCAAATTGTGCTGATAAACAAAAGAGACTCAAGTAGTAAAAAAAAGATAAAGTTTATTTTGATTTATGAATATATTATAGAAGAAACCGGATAAAATAAATGATATACACTGAAAAAAAAAGAGTTTGATAATAATGATCAAGAAATAGTTTTAATTGTTTGATTAACATACAAGTGCTATTTAGTAACGGTCTGGTATAACCGATTGGTTAGTATCATATACAGTTACTATCAATATAATTACTAAATATTTGATTATATTAATTAAACATTTTATTGAAATTACAACACCAAAGCTTGATCATTATTAAATTTATCAAATTAATTTACTAAACTAACGCTCTTCTCAATGTACATTAGCAAGGAAATTAATGTCACCAAAAACTGTTTAATTAAGGACTTTTTAACAGCAACTAAATATTTTGTTTCATATAACAAAAAATTTAGTTATTTCCTACGAAATATAATAAATTATTAAATATATAAATCAAGTATAACACATATAAATTTAAAAAATTGTAAATAACAAATTTATAAAAAACAATGCAGAAACAAAAAAACTAAAATTTTTGTTATAGAAATAATTGAAGGCTAAATTTCTTTGTTAGTATGTGCTATTTGAAAAGAAGGAAAGAGACGAAATGATAGAGTACTTTTACAATAAGACGTATGATAAACATATATAGACGAATCATAGAACAGATTTTATTAGATTTTGTTAATAACGATTATTCCTTAAATAAAAAAACATTGTGCTAACATTAAGACAAAAATATTAAAACTTTTCTTCTACGTGGGGTTGATCTCGACCTGAGGACTACACACCTTTCTCATACATTCATACTCACACATTTTAATTCGACGTAATTGCCGAATCATATAATCACATCGATTCACATCGTCCGCAACATTCACGTGCATAAATTAGTATAAGGGGCGGAACGGGCGCTAACATGAGGCATTTCCGGTTGTGTTGTACATCGCGAAAGCAGGAGAGCGATGGGGGTTGCGAGGGTAGCGACGCCGAGATGATCGGTAACGGGAGACGGGGCGCCGGCGACAGGAATCGCGATTTGGAGGAAGATGACGAGCTCGAGAGCAGGGAGGAGAGGGGCTCGGAGAGTGAAGGAGGTGGTGGAGGTTTCGGTGGTTGGAGGTCCCACCTGCTCGGTGGACTAACGCAACGCGTCAAATCCTGGTACTGGGGCGCCAGGCCCCTCGTAAGTTTTCCCATCCAGCGAAAAACGCAAATCTCTTTTCTCTCTTTTTCTCTTAATACGCACGGTTTCTTTTTTTTGTCTCTTCCTTTCTTTTCTCCCCCTCCCCTCCACCCTTTCTTCCTTCATTTCATTTTACTTCTCTCTCTTTCTCCGGTGTCATTCGACACTTTGCACTGACTCGCGAAAGGACAGGGGCGTCCGTGGAAGATGAGAAAAGTGGACGTTGGAAAGGATCTTCTGAGAAGTTTTAATTCGAAAATCAAGTTTGGAAAATACTTCATTCCCTCTTATGTACAAATGTATACATTTTCATACAGTTTACAATATATAAAATTTTTATCGCTTAGTTTTTATAAATATGAAAGTAATATTGGTTCGTTTCTTTTATGTCTCAAATTTCATTTATTTAACAAAAAGATAAAAATTGTTAGTTTTCGAATCTCTAATTTATTTCTCCTAATCTTCAAATTAAGAATCTTTGTTTCGCTCTCCTTTTTGTTCGATTCAATATTATTGAAATTTTTAATCTCAATTTTAATAGTCAGACTTTTATTTTACGATTCTTTGAGAATTAGTTTATACGATCTATCTTTTATGGACGCCCTTGTAGAAAAATTGGAACGCGAATCGTGCGGTAACCGACTACGTTTCCTATCGAAAAGGAATAGGTGCAATGAGCAACGATTTTCATGTCTTGAGAACTTTAGATTTCGCCGGAAATCTCGATAGCATCTGCGCGAAAAATTACAATGCAACGCGAAATCGTAATCGAGTTCATCTCAGTTGCTAAACGCATTCAGCGTCGTGTGACATCATAACGGATAGGGAAGGTGATAATTAGCATTGCAGATTATTTCTGATTAATTTGCTTCTTTGTCAAAAAATAATCACAATTACATCTTGTTAAATAAAAGACAACATAAATGAAAGACTGATATCTATTTTCTTGCTTGCCAGTTTTAACATTCTATTTTTATATACGCAATAATTTATAAACTTCCTCTCGATGTTTCTAAAAATTTACCTTTACTGTTAATCCGTAAGTTTATCTGGGCAATAATTTAATTCAATACTAATACTTCTAAAAATCTACCTCTGCCGTTACTTACTCCTACGTATTTAAACGGAACAAATTTGCAATACTTCGCGTAAAATTATCAAGCTGCAACTCTCAACGAGGTTACAGGCTTCCCTTTCCGCACGAATAGTTGTACTACAATCAAATTGTGAGTTACAGCGAAATATAATTGGCAAGGCGAAGGAGAAAATAACTGGGAAAAGAGGACTGCGCTGCGGCAATAAAGTCTCGTAATAAAAATCGTATTATACTGAAAACAACGAGAGACATCGTAAACTTCCGGCGAGGTGCGCGGTTACGTCGATTGCGCTTGAAATATCCGGGTCACGTTTACATTAAAAAAAAAAAGAGAAAAAAATCGTAGAAAAATTCATGACAAATTCCGGTAAGAGTTTAACGGATAACACACGACTAATTAATGATTAATCAAAAAAATTATTTAGACAATTGATTTAATTTCCCATACATGCAATAAGATGTTCGAGAGAAAGATTAAAATTAATTAAAATATATAATTTTCTTTACGAACGATTGTCACAACGAAACGCGACGAAATGTCGGCGATCGGAAGCGATTAGGATAGTAAAAAACGGTAAAAAAACGGTAAACACAGCATATAAACGCGGCCGGGCGGAAATTGCGCGGCGGTGTGACTCGCGAGCCACCGGAAACGTCTCCCTTCGGCATGAGTTTCTCATCCTAATTAGATTTCTTTCTCTCTCTCTCTCTCTCTCTTTCTCTTTTTTTCCTTTTTCTCTCTCACAACCATACGATCAAGTATCCTTGTGCTCCTAGAGCTAGCGAGTTTAGTCGACATAGCGTTAGGTGTTGTACATACTTACGTGTTTTTTATCTTAGATGTCTTGCACATGCTACTTTTTTACGATTTGTCCTTACATTCTTAGCACGATCACCACTTTGTAATTATACGTATATATACGCACAGAGAGCGTCTCATCTTCCCCGGATTTTGATCGCGGGAAACGGCGACGAAGTCGCGGCGTTTCTCGCTCGTGAAAAAAGTTCAAGCGGCGAATTAAATGTTTCGGAAGAGAAACAAATCGGTAAAGCAAAAGGCGTTACATCGCGAATTTGATCACCTCAGGAGATCAAAAGGAAATGATACAACGTCTCCTTTTCAAAGGAGACGTTTGGACTTACACGTCCCGTTCCTTCTGTTCCGTTTTAACGTGAAAGTTTTACGAAACTGTTGGTTAATTGCGAAACGGCGAGGAATACGATGTGGAATAATCTCTCGTTGCGAAATCTTCGCCGAACGAACGAACGAACGGACGGACGACGGTTGCCTTTAACTTTGTCGCGTAGTCGCATTTATAATTCCTAATTGAAATTCGATTAGGTGAGACATTCTGTATATACACGTATATATACGGGCACGGGGATGTATATGCGCTAAGTATATTCACATAGATGTGTCTTGGCATGCACCATCACTTTGCTCGCATAAGAACCCGAATTAACTTAGCAAAGCAGGAACCTCACGAGATACGGATCTTTCGGTTCAACCGTTTTGATTAAACTTAAATGTTGCAGCGGATGGAGACGCTAAATCATTAATAAACGCGGTTATTGCGAAATATATATCCGCGAGAGAAATCGGTTTGAATTTGAGAAAGAAAAAACACGCTGTTAAAGCTCGGGAGAAAGTCCCTTTTTATACAAAAGCTGCATCCGATGAGAAATCTCATTTCCGATTCAAGATTACTCTATTTTTACGCGCGCGTAAAATGAGAGGCATAAACTTTTACGAGAAATGAGTTTTTTTTTGTAGAACCGAAAATCGTAAGTGGATATACGTCACGAAGAAAGAGAAACCTTCAGACCGAAAAGTCGAGTAGGTCGTCGTAAGATTAAGGCTCATTGTCCCGTGCGTGCGTGAGTGCGTGGGCACGCGCGCGTGCATCCACGTATCTCGCCGCGCATCGCGCGCGCGGACGCACTTTCACTGTTCCCGCTTTACGTTTCTCTCGTGAAAACAAGCCGGTCTAATTAACTCGGTCTTCGCGCCTTCCGGCCGTGAACTTTTAAGACAATTTAAGAATGACCGATAAGAAACGCTGAAAGTTAATTACTCTCGTAGAGATCGATTAACCAGGTAGAACAGTCCCATTAATCTGGATATCAAACTTGTAAATCTGTACATACAATCCAGAATATATACAGTGTTTGTCATTATCTATATAAAATTATCTGTATAAATGAGAAATGGATTTATGTTATCTTTATCTAAATTATTTAAAATACATATATATATTCGTCTTGTTTTATTTCTTTCAAATTATTCATGTTAATGTAAACGAAAACAAGTATAAAGTTCTAGTATTCTAACTTCAACCTCCACATTACAATTTACTTTAAAGAATTTTTTTAAGTGGCAAATTGCACAGATCAGAAAATAATACATGCAATGTAAAAATTACTTCAAAACTATAAACAATTAATTTTACAAAAAACTTCGTCAGTCATTGTGATATGTTATAAGTTCTCTCTATATTTTCCAACTTTGATTTTTATTTACGTATTAATCGAAATCAAGAGAAAGCTATCTGTTTAGATTAAATTATTTGAAGAATTCTTGTTTTTAATAAATTAAGAATTGCAAATAAACATATGTAAATATATTCTAAATTATTTTGCTTGATAATATTATCTTAAAATGATCTAAATAAAACATACAATATCCTTCATCTAGATAAATTTAAACTTAAATTATCTTCATCCTATGTAAGATACGTTTACATGTAATTTATCTTGTGTTTATCTATAATAATTTTATATATCTAAGTGCAACATTGTATATATATATATATATATATTTTTATCCCCAATAAAATTTATGGTGTAGTCCTAATTTAGCATAATTGATTTAATTAATTGCAGATCGATAAATGATCTTCCTACAGTACTAGTTCGAGTTTAATTTAGTAGATAAACAATGTGTATATAATTTGCCCTATATGTAATTTGTTGTGAGGACCTTATCTAAACATTATATCAAAGTACACACTAGAGGCAGAAATTCATATGAGCAGCGATTATGTATTTAGCACAGTAACTTTTGAAACGAGTATCACGATCATTGTTTTCCCAGCTGCATGAGTGTCAAATGTTAGTTGAAACAAGTCTCGTAAATAGCTCAAGAAAGAAAACTGGGGTCTTTTCTATTACATCCTAGCATGTAGTCAAAATACTTTTCTATCGTTCCAACAACCTGTAGTTTAATTTTACATATTTTGCGCTTTGTTAGCCTCTTTACGTCTCAATAATAATCTTTCCTATTATTAGGTACATTTTTCTCTCCTGTCAATTTGCTCTCTTTTTCTCTTTTTCTCTCTCGTGCTTCTGACGGGACCAATTTTTAAGCCGGTGACGCGATAGAAAAGACCCGATAGCTGTCCCCCTAGCGGCGTCGTTAGTATTGTCAGAAATTAGTCGTACAAGTAAAACTGCACAATTTGTTAGTTGGCCGCCGATATCGTCGTTGTGACGATGTAGCATATAGCCTTCGCGACTGGAGAACGTTTCTGCTGTCGTTGTGCCGATCTTTTTTGCTGCGCACTCGAAACAACGGTAAGCCGATCGCACTGAGAAATCGGCGCCGACGGCTACAACAAGTATATATATAGCGGCAATTAGTTGTGTTAACGACAACACCACCGCCACCACACCACAACTTACCACTCTCTCTTTCTCTATCTCTCTCCGAGCACCACCAACACTCGACTGCTACCAGCCTGCCATCAGCAAGCATGTTGACTCAATTTTTCGATATATATTCTTGTGATCTATACGTATACATTACATACATGTATCAACTATTGTATAGCCGTATACTTTCACGTATGTGTACATTATATGCTCGCACATATAATTCACATACATTTGCACACACGGTGACGTAATATTGCACGCAAGGAAAAGCGGAACGACGGGAGTTGCGAATCGAATTCGAGGAAAAACTGGAAAGCTGAAGAGCTATATTATTTCATTACCGGCATTACCTTTCCATTTCTCTGATTAAAAATCTCTTCTAATGAAATTGAAATAAAAAGGAGATACAAATTTTCTTAAATGATTGAAATGTGTTTCCCTCGGAACACATCCTTTGTTTTTACCAAAGGTTTGCCATCCAAGTTGGAATGAATAAGAATAAATATTTTCTTTTCATGAGATACAATTTCTTTTTATTTTTTAAAAACTCTCTTCAATAGATGTTGAAAGAATGAAATAAATTAAGGGGGTCGTGTTCGATCCAAGTGCCTTAATTAAGATATATCTTTTCCACTTCTATGCTATTATTCCCGTTTGATTTTTAGCACGCTAGATAAGGCATGCGAAATGAGAAAGCATCCAGAGAGGGCTAGACAGAATGCATTTCGAAAGAAAAGATATATATACATGCATCCGTTTCCAACACACTTTTCTCTATCAGCTTTCGAGCAGTACTACTTTTGCACTTTACGTCGAAATTAATGTCCCGCGGAGTAATGCGTTTTAATGTTACAAGAGCTCGAAAATTACTATCAAATCGTTTGTCGATATCTCACGGTACTTTATGTACCTCGGAAGCTGCGTGAAGGTTACCAGAACGCTCTTCCATTGCAGCGTGCACGCGATTGATGCCTAAGCCTTTTTAGCTCTAATGTGCTGTCGTCCGTGTGAATGCGTGGGTGTGTGTATGTGTGTGTGTGTGTGCACATCGAGTTGTTACTTCGGATACGTGGCAGCAACTACGTTTAATTCATTTTTATCGAAAAATAAAGAAACGCGAATCGCATCGCACGATTTTTTATTACGATAATAATATTAAACACAAATAATATAATAAATATAATTCTTTATACAATTATATTAATATAATTATTTTTAAATTTTAAAATTTACGCAAACTTTTGAAATCTTACTGCGGTCACAATTTTATTTAAATATACGATTTAAAGTAATTCAGTAATTTTTACAATTCGAGATTTGCATCGCCAAATGCAATTTAGCTGTAATAATATTATTTCTCATATTTGTTTAAAATTCGTGTAAAGTGTAAAAATTGAGAATCTAATTCATATATACGCGATTATAGAATTTGCATGCTTCACTTATAACAGATATAAAATCTTTACTGATACATTTACCAGATTTTACTTTAAAACGCGATGATGCAAATTTGCTCGAAGCGCGATCGAGTGATTTTTCGGTGATGCTGACGCGTATCCGACGAGATGGCTGGTGAGGGGATTTGATGCTCGATTACCGCCGTTCAAATGCAAGATGTGCCCGTTCCAGGAGCTCGCGCACAAGCTCTCGCGGAGCTTCGACATGCAGGAGGCGCAGCTGCTGGAGGAGGGTAGCTCCGGCAGCGGGTCCGCCGTGGGTGGGACCGCGGGGGGTCCCCCGCGGCGGCATCACAGCGTACAGCGGCTAACCCGCAGCGAGATGTCGGAGCGACGGGAGGAGGACGGCGCCCTGGTCGTGCCCGATCATCAGGGCAACCTGCGGATCACCGTAAAGAAGACCAAGTCGACTTTGGGCATCGCCATCGAGGGCGGCGCCAACACCAAGCACCCACTGCCCCGGATCATCAACATACACGTGAGTTTCACCGAAGCTACTGGCGTGTAAAAATGGCTGGATTAAAGGGAAGAAATTAAGAAGAGAGGACTAGAGATGCAAGAGAGCAAAGCTGAAAAACGTTAATTTAGAGCAAGAGTAAAAGTATTTATCAAACGGAGATTAGAGTAAGGATACAAATTGTTGAGTTAGAAAAAAAAATTTTAAGTGAGGCTAAGAAAAGTCCAGTTAGAGGAAAGTTAGATTAAAGCTACAGTTTTAGAAGGAAATTAGAGCCACACAGAGCGCAGAGTTAACAATATTCCGGTCATAATTGTCTGTGCTAAGATGCAAAAATACTTATTTTTTTTAGTTTCTTTTAAGTATTTATTAAATCGAGCTGTAATACAATATTATCCGGCTATATTAAAAAAAATTTTTTAATGCTTTCTTGAGCGTGCAAATATTTTTCCGTTCTACGTAATTGTGCTCAGAATGGGGAGCGCTAATAACACCAATCTTAATCTCTTCCTAATGGAACATATTACAAAATGTATGTTTTATATTACTTGTGATGCATCAGGCACTTGACTCGAACGAAGCTTGTGCCACTGAAACGCCGCGATTAATATGCGTCGGGCGAATTTATCGTCCGACGCCATTTATGGTGGCATAAACAATATTGTGCTATAAACGTGACTAACGCATGCGGTAATTCGTTACAGGACAACGGAGCAGCTTACGAAGCTGGCGGCCTCGAAGTCGGACAGCTCATCCTCGAGGTCGATGGTCAAAAAGTTGAAGGTAACGCCAACAAAGTCAAAATGTAATGGATCTATGTAAAATATCTGATATGTATGTAGGGTGTATGTAAATAAGCTAGTCAAATAATCTAGGGATCCATCCTCAAACATTAAAAAAAAAGTTCGTATCAAACGTGATTCTAGAACGTTTACCTAATTTCTTAAAAAGAATTTTATTGTGAAGAATATTTAAAAAAATGAAACAATTGACAGAAAAGTGTTTCAAATAAAAATTCTACGATCTGAAGGAAAATAATGATAAAATTAATTTTCGAAACAACTGACTTTTCAAAGTTATTTTTACACTCTGTATATTTTTTGTTATCACAATAATTGTATTATTGCAACTATTGCTTTTCAAGAGCTACAGATAAGATATTGCAAATTGAATTTCTTCTGCATAAAAGAAGTTAAACAATGATAAATTTGATTGCGATAACAATCCGTAGCTTTAAGCAATAATAACAGTTTAAGTAAACTGAATAAAATTTTCTGAGCAATGGATTGATTCTACACGCTACTTGCAGGACTTCACCATCAAGAGGTCGCGCGACTGATCGCGGAGTCATTCGCGCGCCGCGACCGAAACGAGATCGAGTTCCTGGTGGTGGAGGCGAAGAAGAGCAACCTGGAGCCGAAGCCGACGGCGCTCATTTTCCTGGAGGCGTAGCAGGAATCTCCCACCTCCGAGCCGGAACCACCATAGCCCAACCTGACCAAGGCTCGGCCGGCGGCGACTCAACCCGAACGTCGCCGCCGTTGAATCCGATCGAGACTGAACCACCAATGTCGGACGTCCCTACGACAATCTCTCGAAGGGATCCGACCTTTGGAGAACCAGCCTTGAGGGGGGGGCTAACAACTAGTCTTCCCCCTCGAGTTCTCTCGACTCGGATGGCCGAGCTGTAGGTCAGCCGCTAATTGATTAACCTGGCCCTGGCGGTGGGAACTTCACTTCGCCCGCTGATGAAACAACAACAACAACAACCCTTCGAAGAAGCACTTCGTCGGAAGGGAGAAGAGCGAGAACGCCGGCGAGAGATTTCGCGGATCGGCGTTGCCAGATCCTCCCTCGATATTTGAGCCCGAGTCGTCCCGTGAATAACCGCGTTATTCCACGTACACACAGGGGACAAGGATCCTAGAAAGTTCCTGGATGCTCGTGCTGAAGTGGTAGCTGGAGTCGCAACTCGCCCTCCCCTCGCGCGCGAAACCCGCAAATCGGCACGAGACTGCCACTGGGGAAGAGTTACTTTTACTGTATATATACATACAAAACACATACCGCTGTACATACCTTCTCGTAACAGACGCAGTTCGATAAGAAGCAGGAAGCTGTAGTCGATACTCTCCGAGAGCATTCGGGACAGACACATCTTCGGCTTTCGGGTTTCTGGCAACGCCGTTCCCGAACCTCGAGAGAAAGAGAAAGAGAGAGAGAGAGAGAGAGAGAGAGAGAGAGAGTTGCAGAACTCTGTTCATCAATTAATAATTGCGCGATCGTAACCAGGTGAACGCGAGAGCTATACGTCGGCCCTCGGAGGACCCCAAACATAGAGCGCGAATATAAAGAATCGTATATTTTATTTTTCAACGTTGCTTCAAGGTGGTTCGATGGAGAAAACGGAAGGATCGCGCAATGTGCCAAACTAACGCAAGCCGTTTGCGTATTACTAATAAAGCTACTAATCGCTAAGGGATCGATTCGAGACGAGAGGGAGGAGGGAAGGGGGAAGGGAGACAAATTCGGCGGAACGCGCGAGAAAGGGGTGGGTAGACGAGGGACGGGCGGACCTACATGCTCACACGGCGTAGTTGCGTGAACGATTACCTCACAGACACAATTTCACCAGACCTTACACCCACGTTCGACACGGAATATTATATTTCGGGCGCGAATCTCCGTATTTCGACGGCGCGGAGGTCACGTCGGCCCGAGTCGAGATTAATCGCGCCGTTGATTAATTATGAGAGTTACGGATGGCGTTTGTGTGTCCGAAAGGTAGGAGGACGTGATCGAAGGCTCGTCGTGTTTCGGGAGGAGCTTTAAGAACTTTTAGGAATTTAATTGAATGGGAATTAAATAAAATATGGGAAGACAGATGCCGAGCGCAAATTAAATTGAATCAAATAACGTGGATTGAAGAGATACGAAAGAAGGATCGGTAAAATGGGCCGATTTTTGCTCTCGAAGTGGCAAGTAAAAACTGTATGTTTTTTTAAATATTTTTTGAACCGTTGAATCTGATTCTGACCTATGAAGGGAAAATATTACGAAGATATTGAATAAAAATTATTAAGAGAATAATGTTAATAAAAATGAAAGATGATAGTAAAATTATAGCAAAATAAACAGCATTAAGTGAAAATGGACTAATATGTGAGTAACACGAGTTAATAAATGACCGAAGCAGATTGATGCTTAATACTTTTTGCTCAAGTCTTACAATTTCTTAGTAGAGTAAAATACTACAATAGAATATAAGAAAAGGTCCTTGAAAGATTTAATAAAAAATTTCAAATAGTTTCCGTCGACAATGCCTCTGCTTTTAGATAGAATTTTTTTTTAGCAGAATAAACTATTAAAAATAAGAGCATCATCATGTTTTAAGGGAGAAAAATACGAATTAATACGTAAAGCTCAACCATAACAATTTACACTAGATCTTTAATAGCTTTATATGCAATTTAATATTTTCCAAAACATTTTTTTAAAGGTCAGATTTAAATTCAACAATGCAAAAACTACAAAAAGAACTGATTTACTTGTATCACTGCGGAAGCAAAAATCAGTATATTTTATCTTTATATTGAAAAACAATGTAAAAACTATTCTATTGAATAAAATATTTTTGAAAAAAAAAACAGACATTCTAAATTTCTGATGGCAATATTTTCTACAATGCGGGTCTGAGTTTCTCTAATTATTATTATATTATAACCTTTGTAGACATCTGACTACCGAGATAGTTCAACCCCCTTCTACTTTTCGGATACAGTTCTGTTGATCAAGATTCTCGTTAATTCGAGTGATTAGGTGTCGTTCGGCTGGTCCTCGAAATCGCGCCTAATACCGCTTAATAGTCTGTTAAATGTTATACTGTTTAGATTTAACGTTGACGTAGTTGATAGTCGTTGATCGGACGTCGCTAGGACGTTGTTCGTCGCGTTGTTCGTTTATTGCGTTGTCAGTTGTATGTTAGAAGATTTTAACCCCTCGGGGACGCGCGATATATTCGCAAACGCTCGCGTGCTTATTACTAACGTAACCATATTTCACGCTGAAATTTTTAATAGAATTGAATGAGAATTAAGCAACGTTCCGTTGTCTCTCACCGCAGAGATCAATTCGCCAAAGATTACCGAACTTTTTTACCGATGTTTATAAAGTCACTATTCTTTTTCGTTTATCCCGCAACGTCTGTGATAAAGATAAAAATCTAGAACGAATCGATATTCAACAAATAAAAAGTTACATTATTTTGGAGACACCTCGTGCGCGCAGATATATCGCGACCCCAAGGTAGGGTTAATGATAATAAATATTTTTTTGACTATCGAGTAATGGCCGAAGTGCGTCGATGATCCGTCATCGGGGCGGAATTAACGACGATCTTGACCCGAGATCGAGACGATCGGGCGTCGAACTTGTTACGTTGCGTACCGTTGTTGAGGCTTAAAAGAAGTATATTACTCACGTACATACTATGGTACACATATTTATACATGTACATATAAGTATTATGGTATGAGAAACTACCGTAGTGGAATTGCAAACATCGTACCTAACTACTCTGGGCGTCAAGCGTCTCGCCGAACGGGGGGGAGGGGGGGGGGCAGGGTGGGGAGTAATTTAAAGATAAAACAGAAAATATTTGAAAAAAATAATAAGAAGGCAGTATTTTCGAAAGAGAACCTATTAAGCTTAGAGTGAGTGCGTACGCATAGTAAGGGCCTGATCGAATTCGAGTTCGAGCGACGCGAAATCGCGGAGGATCCTGCGCGAACGAGAGGACCTCGGCAAGATCTCTCGAAATCTCTGGCTCTAGGAAAAAGACGAACAGGTGTGTCGAATAAGACGAATCTTTATATTTTCTAATTCGCAGAGCCGGGGCTCGGGTGCGGCGAATGTGGCGCTTGCCATCGTGTAAAACGTTTAAAGCCCAAATGTGACAATATAAATTTCCGTATATTTTTATTAATACAATGAAAATTATTTAACATTATGTAAGTCAAGAAAAGTTTGTCGAATATGGGAATCCTTTGACAATGAAATGTAAGGCAAGGATATAAATTTTTATAAAATAATTAACGATCTTGCGGTTATCGAAGCACAAAAAGTATCAAACTCTAAACGAAAAAATATTTTTTTCTGTGAATTACAAGAATTAATATTATCTATGTAAAGGTGAAATACACGTTATATGTATACACACATTCTGATTTTATTTTTCATTCGTTTGTAATATACATGTACCGTATTCAAAATGTGCTTAAAAGATCTTAACACTCTTTTCTTTTCATTCCATTTTATCGTCGTTAGACATAAAACAAGGATAGAATGATAAAAAAAACGCCAACGTTTGTATAAACGCGTTCTAAATACGAATCTTTATTTGTATGTATATACGTGATTATAATATGTTACTAAATTAATGTTAATATATTAAATATCATAATTATAATTTCTTATTATATATATATCACATATGGTAAAAAGAGGAATGTACTTTTTTGTTTTTACTAAAAAGCGCATTTTTATTTTTTGCCTCGAATGCCGAAACACCTGGTCCCGGCTCAGCTAATTCAAATCACAAACCGTACGTTATTTCATATACCTCCCACATTTTCACAGATTTTTACGCAAATTTAATTTAACTGTGTACCTTTAGAGTCAAAGAAAATTAGTTGCTGCGATATTCGTTTTACTTTTTGCTATTATGAATATATTGCATACAATTTATAATTAAATATAATGCGCAGAAAACCGTGATATATGTTCTTTTTCCTCGAGTCAGGAAAGTTTTCTGGAAAGTTCTCTGGAAATTTCTGCGAGAGTAGCAAGTCACTAGTCAATAAGCGCATCCCATTCTTGCGTATATGCATAATTTTGACGAATAGATGCGTTTTGCGCGAATAAACACAAAGTCCTTGAAGAGATATAGAAATTATTATATATATATATTAAGTGTTATCTTCGTATATGTAAGCGATAAATAGAGCAGGAATTGAGTAGTGCGTAATGACAAGCATACCGCGAGTATTTTAATACGCTAATCACGCATCCGCCGGAGAGGAGAAACGATTCGATCGTCCGCGATTTTGCCGAAACTAAAGCAAAAGAGAAAAAAATATATATTAAAACCGTAGGGTATAATACGCGTGCGAACCATTGTACAGTTGTATGAATGCCAAATCGAGCCACAGGCGAGCGAAGAAAGACACTTAATCACATTATCCAGACGATTAACCCCTCATCGATATGATACACAAATATTATTCATAAATAGATAGAATATTTCATATTTATTCTTTTATTCAAATTGATATTTTGGTGTTTCCAAATTTTTACTTTGATATCTCTTAAAGAAAACTTCTGAGAATTCTTCAAACATAATCTTTCAGAATTTATATAAATTTTAGAATTATATAACTTCTTTTAGAAATTTTTTTCAGATTTTTTAATGCAAATATTCAAACATTTTACAAAAAAGTACTGAAAAAATGTAAATATTTTCTAAAATTCTTTGTATGATAAATTCCGAAATATTGTAACAATTGTATACTTTTCGGGAAAAGCTTATAAAATATGAAGAAGTTAAAATTATATTTCTATAATTCTTTGGTTCTATAATTTTCTCTAATTCTTTATATATCTAATTTAAAATATTTTTTCAAGAAATCTTCATAAATTTAAAATATAAAAAATTCTGAAAAATATTATGAGATATAAGAATTTTTTTCATCGGGATAGATTTGCGTAAAAATGTTTAATATTCCACATTGCTAAATACCTAATAATAAAGCCTTGGAATAAAATTTAAATTAATTAAAGTCAATTGCTTAATATTAATTTCAAAACAGAGATTTTTAATTACGCAGAAAAGTAATGTTTTCTCTCGCATATATTATTAAAAAAGACTCTATCTTTTAAAAGCTATCACGTTACGAGGGTTTAATCGTCTGAGATTTCAGCAAATGTGCCAAAAAGTTTGCGCTTAATCATATCCATCAATCGACATGGACGGCTTCAATCGACAACGTCATGTCGAAGGAGAGGAAGGTGGAACAAGAGGGAGAGGGAGGGAGAGACATCAGCAAATTGAGAAAAATTTCCCGGAGCACATTTGAATCTTTTCTTCGCTATTATTTTGTAGCATGTACGGGAGCATGAGAAGTCGCTTTAATCACTACGTCGCAGACGAGGGGAAAGAGGAACAATATTAAGGAAGGAGAGCTAAAAGAGCGCGCTGACGGGACAAACGAGAGAGAGAGAGAGAGAGAGAGAGAGAGAGAGAGAGAGAGAGAGATCGTCGAACGAATCAGTGCGCCGGGCTCGAAAGACGAGAAAGGACGAGGGGAATTTTGAAAAAAGCGACGGGAGGAAAGTACAAGGGACTTGAAACAAAGAAAAAGAAAGAGAGAGAAAGAGAGGAAGAAAGAGACATAAAATAAGATGAGATATTTTTGTAAAGCTTTCGATGTTTAACCGCGCAATCCCAGAAACGTTTCGAAGATCTCAGCTGACATATCCGACAATGCCTTATCGCTTTTAAAAAAGAAAAATCGAAAACTATCGGGGAACGTTATGCGAGAGGGAAACACGAAAACACCGGGATACGCGTGAGACACCTGACACACAACCCCAATCCATTTCCCGCCTTCCGAGAGAAATAAGTCGCAGGACACTCGGTAGCACGCTTAAAAGTTGCTTAAAAACTGCAATTTTAAACTGCAGTCTTAATAATCATGCAAATCTATTCATTTCTGTTTTCTTATATTTGAAAAATGCAGGAAGATGAAAGGAGTTAAATAGAAGATTTTATCTTAAAAGATAATTCAATTCAGCGCGACGTGGAAAAGGAAAGATCGAGGAGATATTAGCGTCGAATCGAGTCTTAACCCTAGAATGTTATTATAATAATTTATTTATAATATAACTTAATTTAATATTAATTTAATGATATTTATTTATAGAATATCTATAATTTAGTTTTTATAAAAACATATAACTGAATTAATTAACTCAAGAGAAAAGAAAGAAGAGGCACGCTAATAAATTCAATCTGCGAGCTGCATGTCAAATTTACGATGGTACTCTAGGGTTAATTGATCAATGAGCGTCGTAATTCTTTACTTGACTGACGTAATTTATTATTTTCGCACGCGTGTTGCGCACGATATTTTTTCTCAGCTCGCAAAAACGTACGATTTCGGTCGCGCGCTGTTTAAGCCGCGCTCCAAATCGAGAGAGTCCCGAGAGTGAGCTCTTAATCTTTCTTAACCGACACTTTTCTCCGACGAGATTGAGCGGCACGATTATCCGGAATTTTCCCTCAAACGATCTCGTTTTCGACGAAAAAAAAAAAAAGTACAATTATATTTAGATTTAAAATCGCGCGAGCCAGTTTCGAGAAGGAAAAAGGAAGATTTACATATATAACGAATTTTATAATCTCATTAGTTTCCATCCCTTTTACAAAATAATCTTTTTCCGACCGGAACAAATCCCGATCCCGGCTTTAACGCGTAATCTCATATCCCTCGTACGAAGAATGGAAAAAGGTATCTCACGTGGCACGATGACGGAAAGGAAATCGAAATTTAATTAAGTAATAACAACAATTAATGCAAAGTCTCGCGTAACTCCTAACTCCTATTTACTGATCAATTGGAAGAGAATGTGAGGGAGAAAAATAAGCGAAAAATTAAAATAGGAACACATTATTATCACGTTGCGTGCTTGTTTTCACTTGTCACATTTTGTTATTGGATTTGGTATTCAGTCGTTGCACCACTTTTTTTGCAATTAACATAAAAAAGAGAGACATTTCATCAAAGGCGTCTGTAATTATGACTCATCTGCAATTTAAATTGATGGAAATTTAAATGGTACATTATTCCGGAAAAGCTGTATTATTTTTCTAATTCTGTTTTCTTTTTTTAGCCGTTTTGAATAACAATGTAACCAGTATCGGAAAAAATGGTTAGTTGAAATAGAAAAAGTAATAGAAATATTTAATTAAAATATGTACTTATAAAAACATTATTTGAATTAATTGTTGTACATTTAAACATAAAAAAGCAAATAATATTTAATATTTACTTGAAATAACTTATTTATTTTACATTATGATATATTAAATAAGTTTTCTGCAGTTTCTATTGTTTACTCATGTTAAAATATTTTCTATTTATTAAAAGAACAAAATAGAAAATAATAAATAGAAAAGCAACAGGAAATAGAGAAAATTTACATATCTATCTATATACATCAAAATGTATAAAATAAATATCTTACTTTAGTAAATGTGTACATAAATGAATACTATTTTTTTATATTTGCTTCACAAAATACGTACTTCAGAAATACGTATTTTTTTTCTATATAGATTCTTTTACAAAATATATTTCTATTATATCTATTTCAATTTTTCTCTAGGATCAATTACAACTAGATAGACAATTCTTGCTTGAAATTAGATAACAATTAATGCAGTAATCGACAAAAGAATTTGCAGACCAAGAAAAGCTAAGTATTTATCGATGAACAAAACAGTGGAAATAAATTGAAAATCTACACTGTGGATTCATTAATATTATTATCTATACGACGTGACGTGATAATGGTGTATCCACACCGTTAATACTGACACATAAAAAACAGTATGTAATTATAATTGTAATTTACTATTTATACATACGCAAGAGCTCGTTCATTCGCGTTTCGTAGATCATCTCTTTTGCAATCGAAACTTATATATCTCTAACACATGCGTACACACGTACATGCATATACACACACATACACAAATAAACAATACATCTACATCCCAATACAAAAGCATACGTGACAGTCACACGATGCATGGATCAAAAAACAAAATCAGCGCGCTAGGTTGCATTAATTAAGTAACTCGTCAGTTTATTGTATCGCCTCGAGGAAACAACGTTGTTGCGTAAAGGAAAGAATAATAAGATGAATCGATTCACACGTACATGACCACGTAGAGCCATGTTAAGAAGGCGATTGCGAAGGCGTAGCTCACAGCACGGCATGGCACGTGCGAGCGCGCGCTGCCATTTTATCATTATTGTTCTTATCATTATGATGATTATGGTGATTATTATTACTACGATGATGACGATTATTATTACTATAATTGAATAAAACGTTCACCACGGAGAGCAGACTCGTTTCTCTTTCGCTTTCTAACCTATTTCTCTTAAAAGTTTCCTTTTACTTATTATTCTTGTATAAATATAATAATAAAAATAAATAAAAAAATAAAATACCATTAAAATAATTATTGAATACTTATAAATTACACAGAAATAATATATAATGAATAAATTAAAAATCAATCGTTTCTATTCATATTTATTCATACTTTTTAAATTCAGAATATAAATATTAATGTAAATAAATTTGTATTAATTAATTCTCAAGTATTATATTTTAATGCTGTGTATTTTTCAATTATTAATTTTTAAGTAAATTGAAATAATTAGATAAAAACCTTGAATTCTACTTATATTACATTCGCTCCATTATCATTCGAGCCTCTTCGGAAAAATACAAACAGCATCAAACTAATTATTGAAAAAATTCAGGATAATTACTTACAAATTGAAAAATCGAAAACTATATAACCGCCGTAGCTTCCTGACTGGCTGCTCGCGCGATGTGCCTCGATCGAATAAACCTCGTGAAATTTGCATTTCCATGAATCGTCGACACACAAACGAGTTTACGTTACGTGATGTTGAATATTTAATGACACAGCTAATTATTGTTTACCGACTAAATGCGTCGCGATGGCGCTTTGCTCGAGTTACATTCTTTATCGATCGATAAATTTGAAAGTAGCTCCAGCAGTTTCATTCTGATGGCGCATTTCTGATAGCTAACTTTATTAAAGGATAGTTTTTTATTTCGAGAAGCTTTAAATTTATTTATTTAAAAAAATTATCTCAATTATGCTTCCTTTTTTTAGCGATAGTACAAGAAATTATTTTCTAATTAGAGTTTCAAACTCTAATGTTATACTAATTAACGGAAACAATCGACGAATTTAGTTTCTTGTACTATAATTTGTTTTGTCTTTATTTAAACTGTAAATAAGTATGTTTCCTAAATAGATAATATTAACTTTTAAATCATCTCTAATATGATTATAATTGATTCATTTTTACAATTAAAAAGTTATTTCAAGATATCTGTTGCTCTCTGAGAGACAAACATTTTGAATCAACTTTACTGGTTTATTTGCTATAAATCTTTCGGTGCCTCGTTCCTCATTTTCTTAAAGAAAAAGCAAATAAAACGGAGTTCTGCTTTACATTGAAATTGTTCTTTACGTAAGCTTCGCGAATACGAAGCGTTTGCTTTGCCTCGCAGACGAGAGCCGTGAAGCTTGTTTTCATTTGCGTGGGATTCGTCCGGCGCGGCGTGGGATTTAGGCGTAGCATTTGACGTAAGAAATGCCGAAGAGCGCTCCCGCACCCTGCTATATTTTGCTATGCGCCATCAAACATCGTCCAGTAGTATTCATCGATCGCACTAAAATTATATCAAGCGCCGTTCTGTCCGAATTACCCTGCCGACATCCTCAACAAGTGGCGATGTGTTGAAGAAGCAAGATAAAGAGAAAAATTTATTTTCAGCTGGCGCTTTCGTCATGAATTTTATGTCATTCGAGACTGCGATAAAAGCTAACGAAGGAGAAGAAAGAAATATAGCTTGAACATGGAAATAAATAATGAATATGATCCTATAAAAATCATTCCAACATATTTTCTCATATTATTTTAGAAAATTTTTCAAAACTTTATTCAATTATTTAATAATTGATACTCAAAGATATAATAAATCTGCATATATAGTAAAAATACGAACCTACACGTGATAAATATCTTACATTAAAATAAGATTTAAAAAAAATATGTTTATATCATCAATATATACTATGTATTTTTTAAAACTTTAAAATATAATATATTTTTAAGAATGTAAATATTTTAAAATAAAAAAAGGAATCGATTCTTGTTGGAAATGAGAAAAGCATGAGGCTTACGGAAATACCAAAAATAGAAGTGCATGAACAAAGGAATCTCTCTCTTCGCTGTTTACGTGAACACGATACGTAAATCAGCTGATCAATCAGAAGAGACAGCCCCTTTTATAAAATGAATGTGCACATAGTGCATAATCCTGTTAAAAGTCGCGTGGCAAGGGTTGTAAATTACGTAATTCGTTTCAATTCAAAAGTGCAAACATACGCTTCGGTAAAAAAATTTTCTCCAATTGCAAATTAATTTCATACACATTTTAAACGAAATTAAGTTAAATTAAAAGTAAATGTAATTGCGAACTAAAGTCGTTGTGAATTAAAGTCGTGCATAAACAAAATTGTATTATAAATTAATTTTGATATTTTGTTTCAACGGTTGCGTATAATTTTAAATTTTGTAGATAATTTTAGAATTTTGATCGACTCTCTTGCGAAAATCATTATTATTAATTTTTTGAGCGGAGAACGAAACTCGATCGCGTTTGATCGATAAGATCCTTTTGGGGCGAAACGGATAGAATTGTCAGCGCGCTTCTTCAAGCGTGCAGTGAAAAATAAAACGAGGGAATTAGAAATGCAATTTGACTACGCTTCCATTGAGTTTGTTAAGGATTAAACGAGCCGTAACCAGCCGCACATGTCGATCTAACTTTCAACAACACGGCTTCGATCTGAGGGTGGATCGATTTGCACGTTATTTTGCGGTTTGACATCTATTGAAATGGCTACAAAAAGAGCACAGTTATATAATTCGCTAGTATTGTAATAAAAAGTTATTATACTCTGCGGCTATTATGAAAACCATTTTAATAAATTTCTTACAATTCAAATTTTACCAAATAAAATATAATAAAAAGTGATTACTCATTTTCTAATATGTTTTCTACTTTTAAGTAATAAGTAATAATCATCTTTGCAAAGAATATTTTCTTGATAATCTTTAATATTTAATATTTAATTTCACGTTTAATATTATACAATTTACATTAATAAATTTAATGCATTAAATACATTATACATTATAATACATTAAAATTTAATGCATATTTAATTATTTTACGTTCATTTATACTAAATAATACGTTTTATTTATTGCATTTTTAGTAAATTAAACTCTTGAATAAAATCCTCTTTGGAAATAAGCTTTTAATTTATTTAACATTCGACAATTTTTATAATTCCATGATTCCTAAATTAAACTTAACGTTAGCCTATTCAAAACATATATATAAAACGTTACTAATTTTTAATTGATGATCTATCAATTATAAAACACCTAGGTCTTTCTTTTTTTCCCCCTTTTAAAAGGATGACGAACGACCACAGCACGTGTTTGCTAGCAGCAGATGTAATTTCTCGCGTGTCACGATACTCAATTCTGTACCTTCTTTTCCTCCGAGGAAAACGATCTCGAGATACTCCGGAGCGCCTTTCTCAATTCAGGGACAATGAGGATCGATGACAACCGGTGTACGTTCGAAGCAAGACGGAGCCCGACAGTTTCCGTCACGCGGGGTTGCAGATGCGCGTCTACGAGCGCGCACGTGCCGATCACAATGAATCGATGACGGCCAGATCTCTGGATCGGACAATAGATCCCACAGCTTGCAGGATGGAGGAAGACACTAACCAACCAGAGGAGAAAGAATGACTAATCTCCCGGGAAATGAACGATTTCTTTTGATAATTGTGGATATTTAGAGATCTGAAAGAGGTTCCCCATGAAAATTGCTGGGAGTATAATAGATTTATAAAGGGTAACCGGTTTTCTCTCGAGCTTTGAGTAATCAAGTTAAGAAACTTTTCCTATCGTGAATGAAGTTAAATCAGATTCGGCTTTCGCTGCTTTACGTCGAAATCAATTTTTAAGTTTTAATTTAAGTTTCGATAGAATAAATTGTTTAAAAAAGAGTATCTTTACATGTAAAAACAATATATTCTTCAACAGAGTCAACGGAGATCTGAACAGCAATTAAATTATCAAGTGTAAAATTAATTTAAAATCAATGTCAAATATTTAATTTAAATTGCAGGCAAATTAGCTTATCATTTAAAAGAGTCTCTTTAATTGGGCTACGATGTTTCAATCTTCAAACGTTGAAACTTTGAAACCCGAAGCTAAATCTTTATCTCAACCAGAGCATATTAAAAATCAGCGATAAAAAAGTTGCTCTTCAAACTTCGAAAACAGCGTAATTCTTGAAATAACAGTCACTGCAGCGACTAAATATCACGCGGAATCGCATCATTGTGTCCGTATAAATACATTTCTCGATTCCTTATTGATCCCGCGTGACACCTTATCCTCGCGAAAGCCCGAAAATCTTCAGCTGCCGGCTTCAGCTGCCGGGATCAACGATGAAGAAGAAAGGGAACCGGCGCGACGACGGAAGGGAAGGGAAGGGAAGGGGGACGAGAGACGGGGATCGAGCTAGGGGGGCAGAGCGCGAAAACCGGCGCCCGTACGGCACGGGGGTACGAATCTATGAGGGCACACGAGGGGTACGCGGGACCCCGCCACGCGTGCAATAGGGTAGCTTCTGCCCCCCTCCGAAACTACCACCGACCGCTTCCGGGCTGTTTGCTCGCTTGCTCGCTCGCTGGCTGGCTGGCGCGGAATTCACAGCTTGGACTGTCTATCAATGCCGGTGGAGTAGCAGCAGCAGCAGCAGCAGCAGCAGCAGGTCGGCATCTCATCAGGCCTGGCCCGGCACCAGGCGACTTGATACGGCAACACACGCCAGCGAATCGTCGGCGCGAGCGGGTGTCCGCCGCGATTTACAAACTCGCGCCGGTGGATATTAAAGCGGAGAGCACCAGCAAACGTGCCCAGTGCGTTCGGCGTCGAAAGGAATACTCGTCTAGCCGCCAGGAACCAATAATATCGAGCGGCGTCGGGATAAAGCAAACCCGATCGAACTGTGTAGCGTGTGTCAGTGCTAATGATCTTGCACTTTTATCATTTTCGAGTCAATTGCATCAATTGAGCCAAGTGATTGTAGGAGTGGAATGTATTCTACATCATCAAATTGTGATTAAAAGTATTAAAACTCTTCTTGTGCCCGCGAAGTGTACCGCCCATTGTAACGTCCAGGAAAATAATGTTATTTTTTTCCAAAACATTTTTCAATATAGGGTTTTCTATAAGAGTATGACTTAAAGATCCCTTTAACCAGTTCTTGAAACAAAGTTAATCAGGATAGCTGTTTAAAATTACGTGGCCTTTTTGTGCTGTTAAAATTACTGACAATAAAAGTGAATATTATTTTCTTATAAATCGTATAAATTTTATATAAATTGTCACAGAAAAAAAAAAATAATCCAGTGACGTTGCGTCACATATATTTTTCGAAACGCATTTTTTCGCGTCCATTTTTTTGGCAGCGCCAATTTAAATAAAAAATCTCGGCCTAGCGGAAAAATAATTGTTAATAAAAAAGAGATATCGCAGGAGAATGAAACTAAAAAATCTCGGTATTAACGGCTGATAAAGTTTGTACATAAACTTTCCTAACCCAGTACTTCATTTCAAAAATATACTATCAATAGCGACCTATTTAACTAATTAGAATTCATGCAAATTCAAATTGATTAACCAGCACCGTAATGCATTTGATCACAGTCAATTAAGTAACAAACTGACTCGATATTCAATTAACCAGAATTAACATGGCTGTGAATATAATAAGTGCTAATTGTGAAATCAATCGATTGACGCACTTAGTATCCATTGGACGAAATTAATTTCTCAGCATCTAAACGCCCATTAATCAAACGCTCGACGAACGAAATAAAGGAATTAACGAAACATCCATTAATCCAGTGGATAGTAGGTGATCAGTGAGTGCATCAATCATTCGACACGCGTTGGGCAGCAACTCTCCTTCATGGCGAATTGAGAGCGCGCGTTTCGTCATCCGCGAGTGCCTAAATACGAAATCGTTTATCCGTACTATTCTAATCCTCGTCCTTGAAGCGCCATGCTGTTGTCTTCTCGGTGGCTACGCCTGGAACTTGGCCGTGGCCGATTGATCGCGACGGGGCCACTTGCTTCTACGGCAAACATGCCATCGCGCCGGAAGAGTTAAGAGATCGGTCGGCGGCCAAAAATAAGAGGGGCGATCGAAAGAATCGTTAGAAAGAAGAAGTATCGTTTACAGAGCGATCTCGAGACGCACCACGAACGGGACGGCGATCTTTGAACAGTCTCGAGAGTCTCGAGGGTAAGTTTCGATTTGCGTTTACTTCCAAATCGAATTTTAAAATCAATACGAAATTATATTAATATTAATATTGTAGCATTAATATAATTTTAATTTTAATTGAAAGATTTTTCCTATATATAAGGATAAAGTTTTAATTAATATTTTAAAGACAGATTCCAAAGAAAAAAAAAATAAAAAGCATTTCGACTTATTTGCTTCTTGCTGGAATTTTATATTTATTATGTATTTATTTTATATTTTTTACATTTATTTTTTATAACATTAATAATAATAAAAAATAAAGATAAAATTATTTAAATGTAAAGCAAATAATTTTTTATATACAAAATTTTACAAATTGCTTTTGACAAAATACATACTTTTATATTTTTTAATATAATATATAATATTATTTTTATAGGTAAATATGGTAATTTTTCTCTAGACATGTAAAAAGTATTCAAAAAAGATTTACGCTTTAGGATTAATATTTTGAGAAATCATCAAAATAATAAAATTAATCATTTTTTAATTAAAACTTTCTTTTAGGAAATATCTTTATATTTGTTTCTATATTACAAAGACTTCATTCAAAAGCTTGTTATTAGTATTGTTATTAATAATGTTTTATTTAATTTTGATCATTAATATTTTAATGTAATTCTAATAAAATTGTTGATATTTATAAAATGACATATATTATAAAATTCAAAGAATTATATGAAACTGACGAGAGTTGACAGAACAAACATAGAATAACAGCCGTGGCCAGTATTTAAAAATTCTCTGTATTCGACACTGCTACGCGATATAAATATAATTCGTGTACAGTATGATAAAAGTTATTACTCGTAGCAAAGCACACTCGACATTTTTCTCGCGCTTATGGCACGGTTCCAGAGAAGTTCCTTTTTTATTCCTTTTATTTTTCACCGTCGCAATTTTTCGCGCGATTCTTAGTTTGTGTTCCCTCATTTCACCGTCTTCTATTCGTCCACCTTCAGTTCTTGACCTCGTTCTATCTTAAAGATTCAACGCGTTCAACGGGAAGTCTCGCAAAGTGATCTAGCTCTAATAATGCCGATGACACTTTCCCCCCCCTTTCCGTACGTATTTTATCTTTCGAACAATCGGGACCATTTCGCATTTAGATGAATTTTCACACTCGGACTATTCCAAAAATACAAAGTCGCAATTAAATTATTTTCGCTCCTAATTAAAGAAGTGAATGTCAATTAACTTCGCAAAGCGCAATTATCCCTTGTTTACAAGAAAGTTTAACTTTAGGGCATCGACAGTACTATAAAAAGTATTTTATTTTCAGGTATGAGCATTCGCGAAAATAATCGTAGGTGCATAAAAAGCATTCGTAATTTCCCCTTACTTGCGGCTGTTCGAGGGCCTGAATTAGGGTAATTCTCGGAAGGGGGCAAGAGGTCGTCGACCTCGATCGGGTGGCAGAGCTGCGATTCAAGTGGCCGTGGAAGAACCTAAAGTGGCGAAAGAAAAGTGCTACCTTCTGAAGAGAGAGAGAGAGAACGAGATAGATTTCGCTTATCAGAACGCGCGGAAGTACTCGACTAATTTTAGGCTCTTTTCGGAGACGAGAGGCTCGCGAGGAGACATTCCAGGTCACTGTAATGATCAACCATCATGGCGCGGCCGGCAGCGACGACCCTGACGAGTCTCCTGATGTTGCTGCTTATGACGATCGCGGCCAGTCTCTCGCCCAGGATCATTGCCACTACACAGGCGCCTTTTGGCAGGATTCTGAAAGCTGTGAAACTGCACGGAGGCTACATGGAGGTGATCCAAGAGGAGAGATGTTCCCACAGTCTGCTCAGACTGACGTGCAGGTTCGTCAGCAAGTTTTATCACGCGCCACGAGAAAAGCTTCTAAGAAAGTATTTGTATTTCTAGCCCGTTACAAAGACACCTTCTATAGGTCGTAAGGAGATTAAATATAAATTATTAGCGAATAGAAATTTGTAATATTTCTTAAAAATAAATATTAATTTCATGCTTATTTATATTTGTAAATTTTTCCGGGCAGTAAAAACTATATGCAAAACATATATTAAGCGATGGATAAATAGAATTATTTTTTCCCTCGCCGTTTGAAAATAGACAATATTAATTTATACTTATATTTACATAGATGCACGATAAATTTATTAACAAATAAAATGTATAGTTAGACATATTTGCTTATAATATTCCCGCTACCAAAATACTCGAAATTAACCCAATTGAGAAACTAAAGCAGGTTATTTAACTTACATTTCAAAAATTTGACTTTTTATTTTAGTAATATATTATCAAATATTCCACACATGTTACATATGTTATTAGATACCGAGAATGTTTAAAGCGACAGTTAAAAATATTTGAAATCGCAGTTGCACTACTTCTCGTTAATTAAATTTACTTATTATTAAAAACTTATGAATAAATTTGATTTATAAAGCGCAAAAATTCTGGAAACTGAGCCAACTCGAGGAATCACATCAGGTTATTTAAATTTCGAATTTCTTCGTTTCGATTTCTCATTTTAATAATATATTATATAAAATATTCTCGCCTGCGCATTATTAGTCAACCGATAATTCTGAGACTAATAATCAATACAACGATCAAAATTACATTCATTCGTGTTAAATAAATTCCCTTCAATTACTCATTTGTTTACATACAAAGTTACACTGGTTGATTATTGGGGTCCGCAGGTCGTTGAGAGCGTTTATCTTTATTCTGGAAGCGGAATACCACGCGAATCACACGGAGCTCTGTCGGAAAGAGTCGAAAAGCTTGGAGGAGCTCAAAATGTGGAAGAACAAAGGTAGCACGCGACGATGGGCGAACATGAAAGAGCTTAAAGGAAACTACATTTTCGATGACGAGGACGTGGAGGCAGACATCGTCGATATTCGGTCATCCTTGAATAGAAGGTAGACTTCATTTTGCTCACTCAAATACAACGATAAATTAATACGTTCGATGCACCGGTGATCTAAACGGTAATACTTTTTTTTCTCCCAATTATTAGACAATTCATCTTAAAAGATGTAAACTCTTTAATTTAATCTCATGAGAAAATTATATTTGCGTGAATTAGTTTTCTTGGATCTTTGAAAAACGATCTATGTCAGAATTGCATCACGGAGTTTCCAATTGCAGTCACGGTGTAGACTTAAAAATAATTTTATTGACAATTCGTCGGGTGGATAGAATTTTTATGGTCCTCGCTGACGATATCGAACGACTTCTGTTCCTGACACAAGTATTTGATTACACAAGACAGTGTTCGGTTACGGTCGAAATTGGAGATAGACCGCAACTCTGGAGAACAACTCTTATTCCAAGTGTTTACTATCGACAACCTACATTGTAATAGACTCTTACCAAAGCCGTAACTAACTGTAATTAATAGGATTCAACAGAATAAGTCAGAAACCACACGGCTGAATTCTCCTTGCTAGCTGAAGATTTCTTCTAAAAGTAATATTTCTTATATAAATAGAATATTACTTATATGGAGTAGAATAAATATTTAAATAATGTAATTTTGATAAAATTTTAGAAAAAAATATACGGAATGTTTTATATTAATTGTTACTAAATTAAATATTTTCACACATATATAGGAAATCGACATAAATATAGTTGAGGTAATTCAAATAATTAAAATTATTAATTAATAATAACGACTAAATTAAAATAATTAATGACAATAAAATTAATTCGCTAAAATAAAATAATTAAAATAATTAATTAACTATAATAACTGTAAAATAATTAATCAAATACGAGAGAGAAACACAACTGTCAAATAATATCGAGGCTCCAATGTTTTAGAAATATAATCTCCGAAAAGTCATTATCGCGAAAAGCAGTTAAGCCACTCGATCGACCCCACCGCTGCCGATACATCCGCCGTTTTTATTCGCCGCTCGAGCCACTCGAGATCAGCCGAGGGTCGAGAGTGAAATCTCGACGTTTGATGTGCAAGGGTAAAAGCATTCCTAAAGCAATAATTGCCCGCCCACTCTCTCTCTCTCTCTCTCTCTCTCTCTCACTCTCTCTTTTTCCCTCGAAACGAGTGCGTCAAATGATCACCGAAGGAGAAACGATCTCCACTAAATGGTTTCCCCCTGCGTTTACACAGCATCACGCTCCGGGAATTCCGCAAATAAGGGATGCGAGAGATGCGAATTTTGCATCGCTGAAATTGCACCGAGCTCCTCGCGGAAAAGTGGAACGTCTCATTTATATTTAAAAAAAAAAAGAAAAGTTTCAGGATTTTATTTTTCTCTACTTCTTTGTCTCTCGCGCGCAAAAGGATAGAACATACAAAGACGTCTGAATTGTTATTGAATTAAAAACGGAAAGGGTAACGAGTGATAAAATTATAACTTAATAATAACGTTGAAGAAATAATGTAATTACGTTAATACGAATAGCGCATCTTCCTCGTAATTAAAACTATAATAATCTTATACATTCGTATTCACTTCTTTTATAATTATTTTCAGAGCAAAATTGATCACTGCTTATTTCACGTTTTTCTTTTTCATTTAAAGCGACTACTTTTCCCGTGGAGTTGCAATTTTCCAGAGGCTTTCCATAAACTTTACAAATTTTATCGCCAAACAAAAAAAAAACACCTTACTGTCACCTAAAAGATACAATCAGGCACAGAACCGCGAGTTTCAATTTGAGAATTCGCGGGTCTAAAAAATTCAAAGAGAGAAAGAGAAATTTCTCGCAAGGGCGAGCGTGGGTGAAATGTTATTTCCCTTTTATTTCCGTCCGGGGACCGATAAAATCGACGCGAAGAGGTTGACGCAGCGGGGGCGAGGCCCTGTTGAAAGGGGTGAAAATCCACCCTCGTCCATTATTCACTCCCGCTTTCAAGCATGAGCAACAAAGATCGCGCAGCAACAATCCCGGTCCCACCCCTAAATTCCTCCCTGTAGAAGAAGCCCCGGGGCTGCTTTTGTCAGAGTCGTTCACAGCCCCTAATGACCGACGTCGCTTATTTAATTGGCGCGGCCGTCGGACAATCGATAGTATCCGAAAGCGAAACCTCGCATAAATTGCAATTTTGTTCATGCGAAGATAAAAAGAATATCTGTATATGTGAATACGCAATGCAATTTAATATTTTACGACGGATAAAATAATGAGAGAATTTTTAGAATTAATTTCAAAAGAATTAATTCCCGTTTAATTATTTTATCGTTTCTCGTCAATCTACTTTATTATTCATTTAATGACGCTTTAGTTCAACAATACAAATTAAATATTATCGGAGTTCAAGAATTGCAGGTTTCTTAAATGTATTCTTTTATTCAATGACAAAAATTTTTTATTGTGAATTGTGATCTTGAAATCAGTTTAAAAACAAAAAAGAAAATAATAAGAAAGTTAACTTATGCAGCATAAATGATCAGATTTGTTATTTTACGTAAATATTTTATGTAAATAGCTTTTAAACGAGTAAGTATATCTAAATAAATTTTTGTGTTTATTACAGCTTAATTAGTGTATATTAAAAAACTGATTTTTTAAATTAATATGTGAATGTAATGGTACCTTCTCACTAAATTTGCAAATGATTACTACAAAACGCAATCTAGCGTAAAAATCCAGAACAAAAAATTAAATAACTTTTAAAGCAATAATATAACTACTCGAACTTTACACAGCGCTCAAACTTAATAATACAACAATCTAATAATGCTTAATAATATTTTTGATAATTTAAGATGTGGCGTTTACATCCTTAATGTGCATAACGATATGATTCAGGTGCTCTGGACAAAAACACTGTCGCTACAACGTGACCATCGAGCATCCAGGAGCGCACTCTTGGAGTCCAGGTGGAATTCTATTAAAATACGCTTGCATACCAGGTGAGTATTCAATGTTAAATACTTTACGATATTAAAACCTGATTAATTATTGCCTCAAGCTTCGGGAAAGAGAATTAAAATGTCTAAAGGCACTCCATTTATATCAAAAAGTCCATTAATATACATACAGAAATATGCGATATAATGTATAAACTGAAATATTAACAGGTAATCAATTATATTTCTATCAGCGTTTCTCAACGAATGTTTCCAATTTTCTTCTAATGGTCTCGAATTTTCTCTAAACCGTTTCGCATCTTTTTCCCTTAATTCTTCTTCAAATTTCCAGTTCCGAGCTCCCCTTATTTGTTATCGATTCCGACAGTAACAACGGCGTCCTCGACACTTTCGTGTAAAACCGACAGCTCATCCCCGACTCGCGCTAGATATTTACAAGATATTACGAACCTGGCTTTATTTATCGAGCGAAAAGCCCGGGACTATATTTCCCTCCGTGCTGTGCGATCGATATTCGGGCGTGCGCAATCGATGATCGACGAGCTCGATAAAGCGAGCGAGCGCCCCGGGGGCGAGAACAGGTCGCACGCGGGGTGACGGCGGGGGCGGTGAAATGCACGTCACGTGCCACACACGTCCTCGGGAATCGGCCTCAGATTTCTATCTCGTTGCGTGCCAGCTGTCGATGATGCAACGATCCTTAGTGACCGTGGGATCGCCGGCATATGCGCGGAAATTCTCCGCGAGGTGACAAGAAACGCTGTTGTAGCTGATCGCGCGCGCACAATGCCGCATCGCGGTAAGGGCATGTAATCCCGCCGTTCCATGGAATCCGCACGTACCTCCTTCGATAGGAAGGGGAAGGTTCGTGACGTTTCCCGGATTCGATCGTTCATTGTGCGACACGGCTCCATTTGTCGAAATGAATGGAAACTTATGTCGTCGTAGGAAACGAGAAATTACGTTTATAGGCACACGAGGGATGTTACGAGTTATAGCTCATCGCGTAACAGGAATAACATCCTGTGTTTGTATGCTTAGATGTTGCCATTCGTCAGATTGATAGATTTCATATTGTCCCCTCCGTCAATTCTGTCGAGATAAATAATGCTTCCTTAGCGTAATAAATTTTTATGAATATATATTTATACGAGAATTCAGAAAGTATTTACACTTTAGTGAAAGAGTTTTTATGTAAAAATATATACGAATATATATGATTATATACGAAAAGTGTCTATATATGTTTATACTAATTTCTCTTTTTTAGTAAAATTTCTGTTTGATATAAAAAAATATTACTCAAACTGAAAAGAGAAAAATTAAAAAGATAATTATCGAATTGTTCCTTTAAAGAAAAGGGTATATATTTATAGTTCAGGGAATATCTATTTAAAAACACATATTCATATGTTTTTATATGAAAACATTTTTATCAGAATTTTGGTTCATATTTCACTTATTTTATTAGCCAAACTCCACATCGTTCTTGGAAAGACAAAGTATATTAATTTACATAAAAAATAGAGATTGATTTATTTTATTATTTATTTTATTTAGTTATTAAGAATTAATATAATAATAAAATTGTTATCTACTAGGCAATGTGTATTAAAATTATATTTTTATATACAAGCTTTAAACCAAAAAGTGCACTTTTATAGCTTGAGCTTTCTAATTTTTTATTATCTCTTTAATTATCTCTCAACGAAGTGTCGGCATCAGAAATAACTCGAGACATTCGACGTCTCGTCTGAATGCAAAGAGTTTCATTAAACAGGCGTTCGGGTCGATAGATCGAATGAAAACCGTTCGCTGTTTAGCAGGACAAAACGTTCCTAGGCCGTCACACTTGGCGGAATATTGGAAACGGTGCACACAGGCACGTCGCGACGGGACGAAGGGGAAGGAGGGCGGAAGATGGAGGACCAAATTTCCCCTCCGTCGCCCTTATTACCGCCGCCAGCGGTATCTGAGCCCCCACCCAGAAATGGCACCCCCTATCCTCGAAACTGGGGCAAGGACACCCTCGCCTCCTGGCCCGCGATACGCGGCCATAAAGGGATCCTTGCAATCGTGTCGCGCCGCGCGTATCGCACGGCGACAAATAGACCGCAACGGGATGCAGATGTTAATGGTAGCCTTGTGCCCAGTAGAAACGCGGCCCAGTCCCTCTCGCCATCCCCTAGCTCGACAATAATTCTTTTCACGACGATAGAATTGTGTTTGTGTCAGTAATGATTTGTTACTAAGATTTAATTAGAAAGAACATCTGGAGGGTGGCGCGATTTATGCAAACGCACGTGGTAGATCGAAATTTATTCAGAGAACATCTAAACATACGTAATTTCAGCTATATACATATATAGTAAAATTGTACATAAATGCAAAGGACATGTAGTACAAAAACCAAGCAAGTCCACAAAGTTAAATTTTCAGGAAACAAAACTTCTCATCTTCAAATGCAATACAATCATTTCTCTCCGCATATATAATAAGTATAAAAACAATGTAGATTTTAATTAATATTTTGAAACTTTACTTAAGTTGAACCTCTTTTTTTATTTAAACCTCAAATTATCTTTATTGCAAAAGAACTGATGTCAAATTCAATTACTACAAACGAAGCTAAATCTGCTTTTGCAGATTTTGAAGACCCATTTAAAAGGCAAAGAAATAATTTAAAAAATTTTTTAACTTATCAGGTTTTCGAAGAAATTTTTATATTTGCTTATTTATCTAATATTTTACATGTATTATTATTTTCTATCAATACGATGGACAATCACATCGTGGATAATTCTATTTCAGCAAAAATAACAAATAAGATCCAGACTTTTAAAAATTTGAACATCCTTCTTCTCTACATTTCTCTTTATAAATATGATAATTTTGGTCCCCAAACACGACAGATATAAATAATACTCTGATTACTATTTTGAAAATTTACATTTTAAAAGAAGTTAAAAAACGTCTGGTACTTGTTTGAACAAAATTGTCCACAATGTGATTGTCGCTACCGATAGAAAATGATTTGACGTCAAATTTAAATTAAAAAAAAAATGGACTTGTTTGATTTTTGCAGAAAACTCTTCAATTAATACTATATAATAAATAAATACATACATTATCTTAATTACAATGTTAGACACGTATTTAAAATTACAATTAAATTTATGATACTTAATTATATGCCAAATCTGTATTATATAAAAAAATCATTTCATTTTGCGACAGGTATATAAATCTCCATTTTCAAGATGTCCTTTCTAAGACGCTAGAACGCAGTTTCGTGAAACAAGGTTACGCTGTATATCGCCACACCGCATGGAGGATTAATATGTTACTGATTGCAGAAGCTGCGGTTAAACGATACTGCAATCAGGAGGTGAAGGTGATTGGCGGAGAAGGTGGTTACATCAACACCCCGGGTTATCCACTGTATTACGTCGGGGAAACGTGCGGGTGGACCTTCAGGACGTTTCCGGGTCAGAGGATAGCTCTGACCTTTCACGACTTGAATATCCGCGGTAAGATCTCACATTTTAGCCTCTCGACCTTCCCCTCGCCGGAGCGCGACAAGTAAAATAAAAATTGAATCACTCGCGTCGAGATCAAAAGCAGATTTAGCCTCATTTAACGGTAATCGAATCTGGCACGTCAGTACTTTCTCTCACCGCAATGAAGATAACTCGTGTGTGCGGTTGAGACACTTTAAATAAAGACAGAGGTTCTCGAGAACTCAAAACAGACATAACGTTGCTCGGCGCCATTAGACACCGCAGCGTGTATTTTCATTTCGGAATTTACGGCCTCTATTCAAACCGCGGGTGTTTCGACGATCCACTTTGGCTCTTACCAGGCCGCGGAAATGAATAACGATTCAGTGACGCGAGTAACTATACAGTTTGCTAACGCAAACATTGGCGATCATCCCGAGAGCGCCACATGCGCTACATATGACATCGATCGGGTTGAGGGATTTTCGGCGTCGATCGTCGTCGAAAAAACAAACATCCCGGATATTTGACTTTACACGCGCGTTCCGCAAGCAAACAAAACGAACTCCGCGCAGGCAGAAACCGCGAACGAATTGCTCGGCAGGTCCAGACGCGAACGGCGACTGCATGGACATCGTGAGAGTGCGGGAGAGCGGCAGCACTCTCTTCGAGTTCTGCGGCACCGCCGCGGGCGCGCGGATCATCTCCGACACGAACGTGCTGACCCTCGACTTCGTCGCTACGAGGAGGTTTTACAACGCCCGGGGCTTCTTGCTGCATTACCAAGGTAAAGAGATCAAAAAAGCATATCGCACGGAGAGAAGTGTCGCGGGCACGGCGCGCGTTGCTACGGTCAACTCGGAAATTTACTCTCAGCAAGGATACGTAGAGGAGAGAAGAGAAGAGAATTATAATATATAACAAATATATATATCGGATATATATATATAACATAATTAACAATTTACTGGAACCTGTAGGGGATATGAGTATTCTCAAAATTATTTTATTTTTAAAAGATAACAAATTAACGCTCTTTGGTAAATTTTGCACGTTAGTATCAGAAAAGTGCCCGTATCTTGTACATAGTATCACAGAAAAGTATCAGAAATGTAGGTAGATATAAAATCGTTGGCTCTTGCGACTTTGCGCGTTGTAGAAATATCATAAAAGTATTATAAAAAACAATATGTTAACAGCTAATATAGCCAACGATTTTATATCTATATTTTTGATACTTAAAATATTTTTAAAACTATTAGCTAATAATTAGCTAATAAGTAAAATAAAAATATAATCAAATTACATTTAAAAAGATTATGGGATTCAGAAGCGCAACATTTTCCATAGCCCTGAACGCAGGCTTTACACACAAATGCACGTACGCATTACGTCAAACATTAAATTCAATTACGTCATTTGAAAGCTATATTCAAGTTGCACTAAAGTTAAAAAATTAATATCCAATAAATTTTTCAAAATGACATAAAGAATACACGTTTAAAAACTTTCGACTATCCGCAGTACAGAAATGCAGCTTTTATGAAAACGCAATAAACATTCATGACCATGTTATAACGTCTAAAGAGTATGTAAAGAAACAATTTAAATTATCCCCAAAATTCAATGCAAAATATACGAATCATAATATGAATTTCATAACCTCACATCTATTTTATTATAATCGCCTTCTCTCCTCTACATGTACTTTGGTTTATGCGAAATTCGAAGTCGACTCGTTATTCGCGTAAAATTAGCATTCTCACTAATTAATAGAGTGCCAGCGATTATTTATCCAAAAAGTTCAGAAGTTTAAAACAAACTGCGTTTGTTTTAAAGATATAATTTTTCGCGACGTCGTAAATATCTGAGAAAGCAATATTACGTTTTAATGAGTGCTCTCTTGCACACGATATAACAGATTATAAAAGGTTTGACCTTTAAGAAATATTTGGACAGCAGAATTTATTAATCTGTTCGCACCCTGACGTTATTCCCGAGCATTATTAATAAGCTAATCTTCGTCTCTCGTTCCCGGTGCGGCGATTTTGGGGAAAATCGTAGATAACGTCAACGAGATATAAGGTTTAATTTTAAACGCGTTTTTCAAGTTTTCGCCAATTCCAAAGTTCCGCGAAATGCCATTAGCTACTTTCTTCCTAACTATTTTAGCGATTAAAAACTTTTAATAACTCGGCAGTGTTTGCCGTTAGAAAAGCGCTCGGGAATTGCGTGCGGGGAGTCTCGGGGAAATAATGGGAATTCTAAAGGGCGAGACGCGCGCGATATTGTATCTCGCAACTTTAAATTGGAGCAAGGTGTTAACTTAAGGAAGGCGCAAAGTGGAAATGAACCTCGCTGCATTTGTGCAGTGCTCGGCTGTCCGGAGGTCTCGGCGCCGAACGGAAGTTACGTGTCGAACGGTACATTGACTTCGCGGACATTCCTATGCAAGTCGGGCAGCGTGTTCCCGGACATCAGGGAGAGGAAGAGGACGCTCGAGTGTAGAAACGGCAAATGGAACGAGACCGCTACCAAGTTACCCGGCTGCATAGGTAAGAAACTTACTGTAAGCCTCATTACGTTACGTTTTGTTCCGTCATTTCTCTCCGCGTGTCTTGTTTTATTTTACTTATCGATCGTTCCGTTTGACTCGCCCACGAGCGGCTACTATATTTTGTTTCATATTTATTTAATTATATTATACAATTACACACGCACACACGCGCATTTATCACGCACGGTGTGTGGATCAATTTCATTCTTTATCAGAGATTTTATTTAAACCTTTAAACCTATGAAAGCATCAAAGCAACGTCTAACGCTTGTAACCCGGGAATAATGCGCTTTATTGCGTACAGTAATATACATGATAAATCTATCTCGTCACATTTAAATTATGTTTCCTTTTGTCTGTTTATCCCGCACAGAGAATGATTCGTTAGTACCATTAAACATTCGGGTGCTTTGTGAATACGAATCGTTGGATTTTAAGAATTAAAGAGCACTACGCTCAAAAAGTACGGGAAACGCTGTTACGTTATCGCTAATGAATGTATTTATTTTAAATGCTTTTAATACCTGCATTATATTTACGACATGTAATAATCAAAATGATTCTCATTTATACTGTACATACAAACATATATAATAGTTTCACGTGACAATATCGTTATCATGTTATTTAATAATGCCAAATCCGTAGATAATGAATATTATTAAAAGCAAATTTCGATATGATTGATAATGGAAATTTGACTCGTGCGAGCTCAATGGCACGTGTAAAACGTCAAGAATGTATTTACATTCATTTCTACAAATGTGTTAATATTTACACTTTAAATAAATTTTAAATATATGTATATAAAAATTTTGTTTTTAATATTATATTTTCGTTAAACAACTTTTCCACAATTTGTATTATTTTTTTATTCTTATAATACCACAAAATTTAAAAACTGATGATAAAAATCTCAATTTTTTTTATATACAATTTATTTGATAAGAATATATCCGGCAAAAAATATTTATTGTAACGAATTAAAAGAAATACTACTTCATGAGTATAAAGACTTACTTCCGTTGGAACTTCCTGTCTAAAAGTTTCGTCGGACGCACTCTTATCAAGCAGACTGTAAGCACTTAAAATATTCAAGATAATTTATACAAAATTTCGTTGTTATTCTAAGTTTAATTGTTCTGTAAATAAATAAATAAATTTTATTTATTTATAGAATAATTAATCACTGCGTTGCAATGAACTTTACATAAATTATGTTAAATACTTAAGTACTTAAAACTTAAGTACATTTTAAAATATAAGTAGTTAAATTAAAAAAAAATGAAACTTATCGTTATTTCTCAATACATTTCCACTAAAGCATATTTCCACTTCATATAATATTAAAACAATATTTAATTCAAGTAAAAAATTGCCACTAAATATTTTAAATTACTTTCGAATGCAATACAAACTCAACAATCTACATTACTTTTTATTATTTTGAGAACAAATGTAATACACCCTTAGCCGTAGATCCGAAATTTATAATCCGTTCCCCCTTTCGAATTTTTCGAATGCTTCCCCTCTTTTCGCGATATTATCTGCACTCTACAACCGCCAGTTAGATGGCGAAACGTGTTTTTTCCTGCGATTAATTTGAAACCTGCCCGCGCGCGTCGGTCGCGCACGTGAATTCACGCGCAATATTCAACGCGGATTACGTAGCGAGGCGCGCGAGATAATCGATACGGCCCTTCCGTGTCGGAAATCCCCCAGTTGGCTAGTGATGACATCGAAACCCTGTAAAAATATATATTATTCCAGTTTTTCTTATCGTCCAATCAGTTAGCGTGCAATATCGCCCTTTAAATTTTTCGCGAAATTTATTTTTTATTTAATAAAACGGTTACAAGCTCAACATCATCGATTGAAAATTTGAGAATATAAAAAAATTGAAAACACAAATCTATATAAATAATCCTTACGAAATAATATTTCTGGACTCGCGAAAAAAACTATTAGAATTATAAGTGATGTTATTAAATTCGAATAATTTTCCAATAATTTCCATTAGTTTTTTCACGCGTTCAACGGTATTTTTCCATAAAGAAAATCCTTGTGTTACATTTAATTTTATTAATCACTTGCAAAAGGAAAACAAGTGCAGATAAGCACAGAAGAATAAAAGGTGTGAAAGAATCTAATCTTATCAACAGCTCTTTGGATCACTCGGGTTTCTCATTAAAAGTTCGTTCGCCTTACGTGTTTACTTTCTTATCAGAATGAGATTTAAAACTACAAATTACAAGTGAATAAAGTGAAATAAAACGATAACGTGCCGAATGCAATGCATTCGATTCTAATTTGTAGGACTTGATCGAGACTTTAGAAAAATGAAAGGCACGCGAGTGTGTTGTTCGCCGGTATCCGAATAGGTTGAAGTGCCATCACTACCCGTCGTGACTGCTCATCGAGGGGTCTTCATTCCCCCTCGGAGAAAATGGTGGGGGACCCTTTCCTCGGGGAAGGGAGGAAGCGAGACGCCGCTCTCGCGGTAGTGGAACGAAAGACGAGGACGAACCGAATGGAGAGTCTTAGGGCAGAGGGGGTCCCCCAAAGGCAACCATACCATGCGTCGTCGTCGTCGTCGTCATCGTCGACGTCTTCGCCGTTGTTGCGCGAAGTCAGTCGTGTGAACGTCACGTGCCTCTTAGGACGCGAAAAATACCTGTTATAAACTGGCCTTGAAATTCGCGAAGGTACATGTCGTTCTATATAAAATATATTTCGAGAGAGAATTGAATTGCTACTTGAATTCGGGATCTTGAAGAAGTTCCCAGCAACATCCAACAGGTAATTGATCTCTGTATATAAAATTCTTTACAGACTTGCTTGTCTCTGTCGATTGAGATTATAATGGGTAGCATGATTTATTCATACCTCAAAGTTACTTGATCTTCAGGGTAAGATTCCTAATTAGAGTGCTCATTAATGTGACGGAACATTCCACTGAGTTAAGGAATTAAGAGTTCTACGTGATAGACACATACACGTACATACGCGCGCGCTCTTGCGTGTGTATGTACGTATGATTCATAAAAATCATTTCAAATGCCCTAGATGGGGATTAATTATTGAGCCACTGTGTAAGTCCGCTTGTTAAATGTGAGATAAAATAATTAATTGAAGCAAATCTTACTTTTTTTAATACATAAATTTTTGTAAATTAGAAATTAATTTGTGAATTAACAATTATTTCGAAAATGAAAAGGAAAATAACTTGAGCTGGAAAATTTAATTGCCGTTTAATTGATAAATAAGGTTGACCTGAATTCTCAAGGTAGATCTCATTATCTGGTAAATGTCGGTGAATAGTTTCTTAAAACCGACGGCTTGGGAGCAAAGTGCGCGCGGCGATTCGGAATAAATTGCGATTTATATACAAAGGACTCCTTCTAACCGGATCGAAGCGGCCGACATCGAACGCGAGGTCAACGTAATGATCTTCCTATTGAACCTTTGCACCCGTTGCGATTTCTGTGCTAATTAATCTCGTATTATGTTTCTCTCTCTTTAATCTATTCAGAAAAATCGCTCCAAATGCCCCGATGGAAATTAATTATTGAATTATGAACGAGTGTGGCTGCACGATTAAATTGTTAATACAGTAACAGCAGACATTTCATTCAATTCTTGAAATAAATGTGCTCTTTCTGTATATTGTGACGTTTCTAAAATAAATTAACTTAAAACTACTTTTATTAATTCTATCTTAAAAAATTATATTTTCCTCAAAATTTTTTCATAAAACTTACTGAAGATGTAGCTTAATCAATTTAACTAAATTATAAAAAATTTTAAGTTAATTTCATTTAATTATGTGTCATTCATGTATCAGTTCTAAAAAATATTTTTGTTATTGGTTTTCATTAAAAAATATTTTCCTTTCGTCCCATGCATTTTCGCAAGAGATTCTCGTTGAAAACTACGACTACTATTTCTTGTCATCTATGCCAGAAGTTATTACATTTTTTTTTCTATATTTGCAGAAGAATATTTGTTTACGTTACTTCTTGTTTACATCACATATCCTCGCTACCGTATTTATTCGGTCGATTCTAAATGCATTCGCGCGAATCTCGCACTCTATATTACGCTTTCAAACGCGCTGCAGCATTGACAGTGGAAAGAGATACTGCTAGGCAGCTGTGGCCCAAATTAAAGCTTGTAAAATATCATCCCACGGCGCCTGAAACCGGCACGGACGAAGAAAAAGACTAGAAAAATCGAGAGACCGAGATAGAAAGAGAAAAAGAGAAAGAGAGAAAGAAGATGCTTTGAACGAGGCTATCTATTCTTTTTGCCGTTTTCCGCCAACGAATTGCCTCGTTTCCAAGAAACAATCATTCGGCTACGGTAGCTATAGATCCTTTGCGAAAGAGATTAAGAGAGAGAGAGAGAGAGAGAGACGCGCACTTTTTCTTCATACCCCTTAAAATGACACAGGATTAAACTTAAACTTCTCAAAACATCAATTTAATTTTGCTTTATATAAGTAAAACGTTTTTTTACCAAAAATGCGTTATATTTACCGTTTAAATTTCATACAAATGAAATATTTAATATGAAGAGAGAGACAGAGGGACGGAAATATAAATAAATTAAGCAAAATACTTGCAACAAATTAATAAGATAACACATGAAGAAAGGTCATTAATATTAACATAAGCCTCTTAGTGATACGCCTTGATTTTTTCGGAAATTAAATATTATACTGTGTTAATACTGCTAAAAGCTACTACTAATCTGCTTAATTAAAGAAATAAAAAACTTATAATTTACACATTTAGAGCTTTTTTCTGTACAAAATTTTTATTATAATATTTTATTATTATAACAACTGCTACATCATCTGATAAATATTTTCTAAACTACATGTATAATTTCAAAGTTTTATTTTTTTAGCTTTGTTTAAGAAATACTACTCAAAAACAAAGTAATACTATAGAATTGATGACTTTTTTCTGTACAAAATAACTTAAAGTTCACCAAGATACATATTGTTAAACTATTTCCTAGTAGTAAAGAGAGATCCTATATAAATTTTTATTATTTTCCAACGTTAAAAATATTTGCGATTTTTACAAATGTTTCCATCAAATATAAATCATGGTGTTTAAATAACTAACGAACCGAGCTACAGCTTCCTTTTTTCAATGTTTTTTTACGTGTATTTTATTTCTTGTGCTGCGGGATAGTTACATTATTACATTTTTTCTCTTTTATAACATCAATCTAAGTGGAACAAAAAATATAGCTGCACCCTCCTCTAACGGGAGAAAAAAATAAAATAAAACGGGATAATCTTCAATACAATGCGCTTTTCCATTTCAATCGTTCTCGAAACAAAACCAATTTTGCACGCTTCGAGGAAATCCATTTCAACGCGAAACGGCGGACGGGCCCCCAATTTCCGGATAAATAAAATCGGATTTTCCATTCATCATTTCGGGAAAAGAGTATTTCAGATCCGCGCGATGCATCCGCGCGTGCATAGCCGGGGCAGATGCATACGTAATTCGAAAATCGCGCAGCTGCGACGTCGTCCCTGTGCCTCGTTGCAGCGTTAAGGAACGAGCGAAAGGAAGAGGAGGGGAGAGACGAACAGATTTGGTTCTGAGGGGAGTAAAAGGCGACAGGGGATGGTGGGGATATTTCTGTCCCCTCCTTCAAGTTATCCTCTCTCTCTCTCTCTCTCTCTCTCTCTCTCTCTCTCTCTCTCTCTCTCTCTCTCTCTCTCTCTCTCTCTCTCTCTCTCTCTCTCTCTCTCTCTCCTCCCTCTTTCTCTTTCTCTTTCTCTCTTTCTCGATGATAAATTTAGAGTTAGTGGAATAAAACAACAAAGTGCACAGCTGCACCGCTCGAGGTGACTTCGTGAAAGTGCAGCCTCGATCTGTTGCTGAAAACGAGAACTTTAGTTAAATGTTCTAGCGAAATTAACCAAAGTCAATCATGCTTGCTAAAGATTATTTCCAGTTATTTGTGGAAATATTTTAATTCCTCTCAATAAATATAGCAAATCCTTAAAATATACTAGAAGTATATAATTAAAATTTCAAGTAAAACAGAAAATTGTAGGATACTCCTTTGTATTTCAGCTAGACATTCAATGCATAATAATGAAGAGCAAAACATACATTAACCGAAGATTTTATAATCGATTTACTGTTAGCTTTCGATATTGAAATGTGACTTGAAATGAAAAAAAAATTAAATGATTTTCCTTTAGTTCAGAATAATAAAGAATACAAAACTCTTCCTCCCGTAGGTAGCTTTAATGTTATTACACTTTAACTAAGTGTTCTTTATTAAAATTTACGGTGCAAATTTAGTATTAAACTCCGACGAAGAATTACGGTAACCTGGTGCAAAACCTATAACTGTTTGACGCGAGGTTATTAAATTTTGGTGGAAAATTATAAAATTTCATCGCACCCCGTGCTCTCTGACGTCGCGGGAGGTCATTATTAATGCCTGACGTTGGAAACTCGTTACGCTTCGACATCGGAATTTTACGGTATTCTGTGTTATGCAGAATTAACGCGGTTCCGCGCGGCCGTTTCAGCTGTTGGTGCCCACACCACCAAAATCGATTCTACTCCCTATATACGCTCTCTTCGCGAAACCGAAACACGTTCGTGTCTAGTTCGACCTATCGCGCGCCAAGAGAGCGGCCAACTTGTTTTCGACATGGAGAGAACGAGAGGGAGGGAGAGAGAGAGAGAGAGAGAGAAAAAGAGAAAGAGAGAGCGGGGATGGATCACACCGATGTATGCGGTAGAAGGGATACACAAGGCTTGTGGCCCTGTTTACTCCCTCCCTTTGCCACGGCATACGTTTTCCCTCCCTTCCTCGCGCGCGCCTTGTTGCCCTCACCACCGCGACACCGAGGTCTCTCCCTCACCAAGGTGGAGGAACAACGTGAACCGCCGCCGATGCCAGCCAGCACCGGGGACCTCCTCCAGTCGCCATCGGCGTTTCTGATATATACCGAGTGGCTCCTCACACATCACGCGTCCTCCTCGTCCACCGACCGCCCTTTGTTTATCAATGGAGAGCTCGCGTTCACGTTTATCACGCACGCACGCTTACCCGCGATCACGCATCACCGCCACGCACGCGCGGGGGTATCGCGAGACACGCGAACACCAAGAGGAACCGCTGCCCTGCCCGCTGCACCTCCGGTCGTCCCGTGTTGAGCGTCCCGTCAAGGTCACCGCTCGAGGATCCAGTCGAAAGATCGCCACCGAGTAGATTCGCGCGACGGGGAAAGTCGATCCACTTCTTCGTGGAGGAAGAATCGTCGCGGGCAGAGAGAGAGAGAGAGAGAGAGAGAGACAGAGAAGTCGAAGGAGCTCGACGCGGGTCTCTCGAAAGGAAACAGACCGTACTGAAGAGCACATCATGTTACCCCGAACGCTCTATAAGAGTCTGATTCTATAAGGGGGGAGTCCTACGAGGGATCCCTTAAGAGAGGGATTGCCCCGGTTAAGATAAGGGGAGACGCGCTTTGAGAGGACAGAGAACCGAAGATTTTCCTCTTAAAGTCCCTACACAGTAGCAGCAACAGCAGCAGCGGGTATTCTCGGAGGGAGCGTGGCCGCTGAGAGTGTCCTTTCGAAAAAGAAACTACAAAAGAGTCATCTGATAAGGAAACGCTTCGGTCTCGAACAAAGAAGTCTGTCCACGAGAGATTTCCATTTCCATGTTCTACAAGATTTATTCCGAACTCGTGATCCCATCGAAAAGTCACAATCCTTAAAAGAGAGACTCTCTTGAAAGAAGACGTTTGAAAATGTACTGACGCTAAAGAATCCGCGGTTCTCTCTCGTACAAATTCAGACGGGATTCTAAAACAGATAGGAAATCAAATAGACCTCTTGTAAAAGTCGTTCGAAAAAAAAAAAAGAAAAACAGATTTGAATAGAAGAAGCAATTTCCGAAAAAAAGAAAAAAAAATGTTAATCTGGACGTAGAAAAGAACTGCAGCGGCGAGTCTCGGGTGCGAGATCGGAACAGGGGCGCTAGAGGAATGCGCCGGTGGTTCCAGGAGGGCGTCTAGAAGGAGCGGAACTGCCGCGGGCGAACCGCCAAGGTCGGTGGCGGCGAAATCGCGATTCCTGGTGAACACGCGCGTTCCGCGTGGCGGACAAAGTTCAGCCAGTCAACATCAGCTGAAGCCGGGAGAGAGCGGGCAATTGAGCTTCGTTAATTATGCCTTGACGAGCCGCAACTACACACGGCGCAAAGTGTACACACGAAATTGCGAGCAGCGGGAGAGGAGGGGGGGAGGAGAAACGAAAACAAATAAATCTATCGAGATATAAAAGGGAAATGTTGGCGGTGACGCGAGGAATCTCTTAGGTAACCGAATTGGCGAGTCGTGCGCGGGAAGCGTGTGCGGGAAGAATAGCACGAGGAGAGGAGGGGAGAGGGGCGAGGAGAGAGCCGATGGACTTTGTACCCAGCTGTAATGACTCATCGGCGAAGTTAAGGAAGAAGGAAAGAGAAGGGTATGTGTGTGTATGTGTACGTGTGTGTAAGACGAAGACGAGGCACACGAGGGAATGCGTTTGCGAAGGAAACGCAGGCGGCAATTAGGTATCTCCGTTCGAGCGGTTTTCCATGTACATGCAGAAATCTTTATTGTTGGATCAAAAGAAAAACGTGTGAAACGTGGGCAGCATAAATTAAACTTTTGTATAACACGCCGTATCGGCCGTATTTGCTTTGAATACTCTTAGAAAATATGTAATACTGGGCTGCATTAAATTGGCCAGTAATTATTACTTATTTTGAGTATTGGAAGTACTAACAACAGTGCTTTCAATACTTAAAATAAGTATCATCTACTGGCCGATTTAATAGCGCTCAGTATTACGTTTGCATAAGGGTATCGAGTTTATGTAAACGCGATATTTTTTTTCCGAGTTTCGATCTAATATGAATCAAATAACAATCCAGCTCATGCGTGACACACGTTATGAATTTTATTAAAATTTGATTGATATTTGGATTACAATTGTGAGTGTCACAAACGTGTGTTTATGCAACATGCAATATGCGTAGCAATGTGCAGTATGTGTATTAATACATATTTCAGGTTTTAAACATGATACGAATTCGTCACTTTTATTATATATACAATTAGAAATACTATTGTTTTCGTTAAAAGCAGCATGAAATTCTACATTTTCGAAATCAAACATAATTGTTGCATAAGGTATTTTGATTTTTAAATTATTTTCAGCTTTTTAATTTTAATTACAAAATAAACTTTTAATTGAGATAAGCCTTCAAAAAAGTTGTCAGCAAGAGGTTTTTTAATAATTTTTTTATGACTTTCTGTTTAAAAATTGAAATATTTTTATATATTCTCGTCTCAGAGCTTTTTAGATCATTAATGCGTGAGCTGACGGAAAAGTTTTATAAAGTTTTTTTCCTACACCCACTCCACAGGAAACCACAATTAAAGCAAAAAAAAAAGGAGATATCTAGTTCTCGTTCTGCGTTTTTTGCTTCTACAGTGGAACAAACTTTCGTTTGTAATCTCTCTTTCTCTCTCTCTCTCTCTCTCTTGTTCACACCCATCTCTTTCCTTTTTTTCTTATTGAGAGAAATTATTCTTATCTCTCTTTCTCTGCCTTTCCTTCTCTCTCGTTCTCTTCTGAAAAGACCTGAGTAAACCCCACCCAAAGCACATGTTTGTCGCGCAACAAGGCCACCATGACAAATCGTCACTTCGCTGAGTTTCATTACGGCGAACTTCAAATGGACTTAAGCGAGATGTTTTGGTCCGACGAGAATGCAAACTAAATATCATATCGGAGTGCATCGTGATCAACAAAGAAGATAAACAAGATTACTGAATCTTTTATATTAAAATGTAAAACAGTAAATAATTTAGAATTAAGGAAAATACTTGGAACGGAAAATTGTATTATTTTTCGAAATTTACTTTTAGATTTTTTACATATAATTATAGAAGGATTAACGTGTTTCTTTAATGTATATTAATATAAATTTCTCTAATATAAATATTGCATTTGACTGAAGAAGCTATTTAAAAAATCTAAAAAAGAACTGACAATTATTTTTTTTACTGAAAAATATCTAAGCCTAAGGACACAAATATATCTTCGGACTGTATCAATTGACAAAGAAGACAAACAAGATTATTCTCTCAACAAGATTATAAGAATCTCTCGTATAAAAAAAAATAAAACAGCAAATAATTCAGAATTCAAGAGAGACGAAAATAACAAAGAATACTTTTGCAACGGAAAATCGTATTACTCTTCGAAGTTAACTTTCAGCTTTTTATTGTGCAATTAAAAGAAAGATTAATGTATTTTTCTGTAATATAGATTTGATTTAAAAAGCCATTCAAAAGATCTGATGAAGAAGTGTCGATTACACTTTATTTGATTTTTATCTTAACCTTCGTACTAATGGAAAATTTTTAAAGTGAAACAAAAAACGTACGATTCTATTAGATTTTTTAACATGAAGATTATCTTGCGGCGAAGTTGAAAAAGTTCGCCGATCAACAAAGTTGCACAATCCGATCACGTGCGGCGATTGCATGCATACATGTAATACATGTATGCCTTAGAGAAGTATCTTTTTCTGGAATATTAACCATTTTATTCACATGAGTCAATTAACCGACTCCCTAGCGCAACAACAAGGGACTCGTTTAACGTGTTTCAAATCCCCACGGGAGGAATGTCGATCCGCAAGGAAGGAATCCCTCCGTCGGTCCCTTATCTCGACGAATAAAAATCTCATCGGAAAGAGGAGCGGGGAGGGGAAGTGCGGGGGAAGGGGGCGCGAATCTCGCATCATCCGCGAGGGAACTGATAAAAGATAAAGACGCGCGGGCTCCTTCCGTTTTGCCACCTCCTCCTCGCGGGGTCAAAGGGCACGCACGGCGGCGGATCGGCGAAGGCGTTGCGCGCTGGACAATAAAGCCGACGGAAGAGCGTCGGGCACGCTCAGTCGGTGCCGCAACGACGACGTCGCGACGTCGGGTGTCAAAGTACAGTTCGGCCCGAAGTGAGGGAGGTGGTGCGGGAGGCGAGAGGCGAGAGGCGCGCTTACGACCGATGACGATGACGCGAGCGGCAGAGCGTTCCCGGCGGTGACGGCGTGCGCGCGCGTGTGTGTTTCCCCTCGAACGACGTTGATCCAATTCTCCACGAGAATCTCCAGGAAGAATCTCAGACTCGTGGAAGGGACATCCCCGTAACTGGACTTTTTTCCCCTTGAGGTTTTTGTTATCGAGAAGGACGAGGGGAGAAAATTTTTCGAGGCTACGCGAGGAAAGTTTGGCGACTTTTCCTCGAGTCCGGAATAAGCGAAGGACTCTCTGTTTCCAAAGTGGCAGTCTTCCGTACTGAGGCAGGGAAGTTACTTTCGGATGAGGGATAAGCGAGAGACGGCTTCGAAGGCTCTCGCACCACTTACGCGTAAGAAACGCTTTTCCAAGAGACGCCGCGGAAATTGAAACAGGAGGATCGGTAACTGATTCCTCCTCTACAAAGGACCCGATCCTTTCCCGTATCGATGACGTAGCGGTGATTTGGATCGTTCGACAGGTGGCCCCGTGCCGGCGACGAGAGCACACTTGCCTTTGCGAAGCTACTTAGACGGTCGTGTCCGTGTGACTGCAAGTCCCGTCGAATTTATACGTTTCCCTTCTACTTGTGTCAAAATATATCTACTTAAATTCCGTGTTCAATTAAAGCTTATTGTTCAAAACCCTCGAGGTACAATTATTAGTATTGTCGTCCTGATAGAACCATCAGTATCGACATTAGTCGCGTCGGTTAAACATACATGTCGGACTTATTGATCGAGTTGATAAATCAGAGCGAATCTTTCAGTATTGTGTTCAGCGCGAGAAGAAGCACTTTTGAAGACTGAGACGTCATTTTCAACGTTGAAGACCCGGGAGAGAAATCTTCCAGCGGGCCTCCAATTTCCGGCTGCATCAAGAAAATTACACATTTCAGAGATATTGGATTGTCCGCGACGCGCGGCGTGACGGCGGACTCTGAATTTCATCATCCCGTGATTGCCAGAGATTGGGAGAGAAGAAGGAGAGGGAGGAGGAGGAGGAGGACAAAACCCCCGCGGACGATCTTCGGTCTAGGCGGGATCACGAATTGCAAATTACCTGTGGCTTCTCAGTTGCATTTTTCATCTCATCGCGAGTTTTTCTCCGCCGAGACGATCTCCGAACTTTTCCCTCGCGGGAGGAATCGCGATCGCTTCTCCTTTTTCCTTCGTGAATGAACCACGCGGCAGCCTCGTACGAGTAAAAAAGAGAGAGAAAGAGAGAGAGAGAGAGAGAGAGAGAGAGAGAGGAGGGGGCGAGATAGAGAGGAGAGGGAGAACAGAGTGGGAGTTCTCGAGAGATTTAACGCGAATCCCTCGGACCTTTGGTAGGATCTAGTGGAGGCGGCACAAGTGCGAGAGAGAATCGAACTGTTGCAACGTGCGGCAGGGATCGTGTAATGGTGGTGGTGGTAGTGCCCAGCAGCAGCAGCAGCAGCAGCTGACAGACGGCCGGGCCACGAGATAATAGATATTTAGTCTCGGAACTCGAGGTAGACAGAACTCATCACGATGATTCGAATATTCACCGATACCTTCAGGAACCTGATCAGTGAGTGTCACGCACGCTTTTTACGCGTTTATTTCGTTGAACGGCCGAAATGTTTTAAGCATGTACCTGGAACGAAAGTGTGTGACTATATCGAGGACACGTGGCTCGTTCCTTTTAGCTGCACTGCCGCACTGGGGCGATAAGTTAAAATAAGACAAGTACATTTTTCTCATTCTGACTTATAGCACGAGTGCAGGCAGTGCAGCTGAAAGGAACAGACGTGGAAGACGTGTTGTTCGAGCTTAGAAACGGCTTTCTGTCTTACACGATAATTACACGTATTAGGGAAATTGTTTTGTCGACTTAAATACGGAATCGTAACTTTCTGATCTCCGTCGAAATTCCGTTGAATTTTATTACTGTTATCGCAAATCGATGAGAGATAATTGCAATCGAGTTGTGATGAGTAACAACAATATAAATTATTTGCAGGTAATGAAATCTGTTAAATAATTAATAGGCATCGATTTTCAATAAGAACAGATTAAAACGTTAATGAAAATTCTTACTTCATGCGAAATATTTGATTTTATTTAATTAAATTACAATATTCTGAACGTGACATTTTCTTCATAAAATTTTAGATTTTAATATTTATTATATTTTTTTATTTATTCATCCGTCACTACGAACTTTACATCGTATTTTTATATTTTTATCGTTTCCCATGTGTCTTTAAGTCTTTTGCATCAAAAGATAAAATATTTGATTATTACAATGTTCTGAACGTGGCGTCTTATTTTAGCGTCACAAAGCTTTGAATCTTATTCATATTTTGCTTCATTCTGTCATTATGAGGTTCGTAGTTTTTCTAAGCCTTTCGTCAAAGGATAACAATGATGGTCGTTTCCAACGGCATGTAAAATCGCGTGAATTGGGACGAAATCGATCGAAACGCAGTCTCCCACTCGTGAAAAAAGAGTTGCACAAAGGGAATTAGTTTCGTTTGCGCTACAGTGGCGGAATTAAATTTCGCCGTCACGAAGACGTTTGTTCGTTTGTTTGCGCGGCAGACATTAAATTATATGTTGATTCAGCGTGGCCCCGTCCACCGCGAAAGCATCCGACCGCTCGAGAAACGAGGCTTTTCGTGAAAAAAAGTCCGTAGCCCCCAGAGATTATATTTCCGACATTAGAACCGGCATTAGTTAGTTTAAATCGACTTTAATACATTTCAATAAATTATGTCTGAGCAGTTTCGTCCGGAAAACTCCCTTCGCGTCCCAACTAAAGCAACAAAATCTAAGATTAAATCTAATTAGGTCTAATAAATTTCCGCAGGATTTTCATCCAGGAGGATATCGGGTTTCCGCGCGTGATGCGCGAGTTTCGCACGCAAAACTCGATATACAATTCACCATCGCGATTTCCAAGAATAATTGCGTTTAAGATAACCGTTATAAATAATTATTTCTCCTGACTGGACGCTTTTTCCGATAACCTCGCACGTAGCCGGCCTTGTGTTCCAAGTCGTTTCACTCTTACCGCACGTGGGGTGTACGTGACTGACGTAACGTACGTACGCATCCCGTATGGGCCATATATCCCGCTCCGGATTCCCTCTCCCTTCCTTTCCACCGTGTAATCCAATAATGCAAAGCCCGACACATTGTGATTACGCTATAATTTCGCGATTCCGTGAAATTGTATGAAAACTGCGAATTGTCCATCTCGATTTGTCACTCAATCCTACCGGCGAGGGCTACTCTTCCATGAGAGAAGATACATCTCGTACGGTCAATTAGCTTGTAAATTATTTATCTTGCTCCTGTTTTTTTGTTGTTTCAACATCGACAATGATAAAGTAGTCGTTATCTCTATACAACTGCACCTTATCAAGACCTTTGGAGAGGCTGTTTCCATCACAAATCGACATGTCTTATTTATAGTTTCGTATGCTCCACTGCATGTTTAAATAATTTTATCCGTATCGATCGAACAGATTTCCGTTTTGAAAAGTTCGTGGCGCTCGCGCTCTAAAATTGATTCCTTCCGAGAAAGGATGACGCAATTCCGAACACAGCGCTCGCATTGAAATTGCCCGGCTTGTCCAACTATGCCAAAGCACTTGGACTTTGGACTGTCACAGAATTATTGCAACAAACACGAGTACAATAACCCACGAATTTATGCTGATTCGAGGAAAAAAACCGCTTTATATGCCACATATGACAAATATTCTATTTGGACGTTTCAAATCCGTGTTTTTCGCATATATTCGGCACGGAGCTTGATGGGCTCAGAAATTTGCATAAATTAACCTTTTCATGAATCATGCACCACGTTTGTTTGAAATTTCGGTTTTGCTCTTATTGATCGCGTTAAAATTCAGCGTACTTTAAATTTGCACGCGTTTATATTTGTATACGTTAAATACATTCGTATCTTTAAATAAATTTACTATAAATAAAATGGTGATTCTTTAAAATATATACGTATTTATATTCACGGATTGCGCTAGAAATTTTATAAAGTTTCTCCTGCATCTCGTTAAATAATATTTGTACTAATTTTGTCTCTAATTGCTGCAAAAACCCAACGTTGAAGAGATATACTCTCTTTACTTCCACACTGTAAAAAAATTATGTAAAATTACATAAATAATATTTGTACAATTACACAATTTATAGTGAAAATATGTAAAAGTTTTTATTTTTATTTATAATTGTACGAATATAATTCTTCGTTTAACATAAAGATATATTTGCGAAATTAAAGTTAATATTACGAATTTTATATTTTTATATTTTACTATCAATTGTGTAAGTTTTACACATATTATTCATGTAATTTTATATGCTCTTTCACATTGCAGATAACAACGTAATTTATATTTAACTAATATAATGAACGATATTCAGAGATAAATATACATCAGATATATTTGTCAAATATCTGTGTCACATCTATAAATATAAAAAATTATACACACACACACACACACATTATATTTGAGAGCTTGCGAGATATGGTGCAGCTTAAGCCGCGCAAATCCTTACTGAAAATTTCAGACGCGTAGGTTCCCGCGTAATCGTTCCACGAAACAATTCTGGATCGCATTAAAAGCAAGGCTGACCGATCCCTCCCCATTTTGTCCGGCTATTCGCGGGGATTAACTGCATTACAGGGCGGCCGACAATTGGAGGCGATTGAACGGTAGACAAGGATAGCGTTAAACTGCGTTTCAATATATACGTTCCGTCTTTCCCATGCAACCGATACCTTTGACAAGAAAAAAGGAATCTTTATTTCGGTGGAACTCTTATCTCTTTGGCCGATTGAAATACATCGTTGTCACTATTCCCTTTTACGAATTTTATAAAATTTGGGAAGAATTTTATTTTAAAAAGTATATATAAATCTGGAATTATGATACGTTTATCAATCGCCGTCCGTGTAAACGCACGAGTGTACGGAATAAAATTTGTGTTAAAAAAAAATGGAGATGATAAAATAATACGCTGTACCTTTGTCGAAGCAATTTTTTTAAATTTACGCTCGGGTTTATTATACATTTATTTTAGAGGGGAAAATTTCTGCTTCTACGCAACCACCTCTTTATAATTTATACCGCAATTTATCAGTTTCTCGTTCGGAATTCGCCATCGCTCATCCCGACACTTCATCTCGCGAGCGACGTGTCGCCGAAACGTAATCCATTTTGGTCATTATTGATGTAGCGTGCCGTTTGCTCTGTTCACATCGCTCCATTTGATTTTAATGATCAGCGTGATAAGCTCTCTTATCTTCCACGTGCAATCGATTCTTCATAGAATCGATTCTTCGCCCGTTTCAGCAGCGTGACCGACGCGTGCTTCGCACATGCAACGGAGAGGAGGAGGGGGGGGGGGAGAAAAGAAAATTATATGTGAGAACGGCGAATACAGCGATTTTACATTGCATGGGGTCGCCGATATCCCGATGACCCGTGGCGAATCAGCGAGCCCCATCGAAATCTTCCTACATTGAGTCGTACGATAACGCGTCATAATACGATAATTCCCTCCCTTCGCGCGGGCCTTCGCTGAGCGGTGCTGTTTTATTGTTGACATACCCCTCGTGGCCCGTTTAATCTCTTCTCTCGCTGGATTCTTTTTTTTTTCTCGTCCGCGATCGTACGACGGAAATTACTCCGACTACGTCGGAGATCATACGACTATCGCGTGCGCGCTTCGCGTATTCACGTGCCACAAGCTCGATGAATGAAAGAATAATAAACATATCCGAGGGACAGCTCTAACATTGATTATGTTAATTACTCGAGAAGTAATCCACTTGACCTAAGTAACATATGACCGGCAAAAAAGCGGAAAGAAGAAAAACACGGGGTTAAGTTTCATCGCGATACCCCGCGATGCGTGTTTAATGCGAATGAATGTATCTAAATATAGTTGAACTAAAATACAAATTTGAATGTGTGCTGCATCGTATGGATAACTCTGATTTTATGGAAAATATTAACTTATACGTGAAGTATACAGGCGACGAAATAATCGCGTGAATTGAATTTTAAGTACGCTTCTTTGAAACGAGGGAAGAACGTTAAAGAGCGTTTTCAGCTTTTAACGGAAAAGTTCATTCGCAATCCTTCATCGCGGGATATCGATAACCGACGATTGAATAATTCAGTTTCATTGGAAGTTCAACTTCCCGTTTTTTGCTCCGTCACATTGGACGAATTTGGAATTGCTGCAAATTAATTTAAGTCACAGACGCAAGTTGCGGAGACGATCAACTACGTCTGCTGCAAATTTAATTTAAGGTTGATCGCGAAGAAACTTTGGGATCACATTGAAAACCGGAACAATACGTGTGCGTAATTTAAATACGATGCAATCTGTATCATTCAATTTTAAAAACTTTTTTAAAACTTTACTGTGATACGCTTTTTGCTTTCTTGCTTTTGGTCTCTTTTTTGCCTTTTCGCAAACTTTTATCGTATTTCTTGTTTTTTTTTTCGGAGTTTGTTAACTTTTATCTCGCCAATTTTGATAAAACAATATGCGAAGAGGTAAAAAATTAAGAAACAGGAAGCAAAAAGCATGTTTTAGATTAGTCCTTAAACTTATACGATTTTGCTTGAGTAAGTTTGCTTTGAGTCAGTTATTTTTAAAGATGTAAAAACCAACTAATTTGTGTTCTGTGACCAACTGGAATTTACTGTATAACTAATGTTATGTAGCTAATAGGCATGCAATTTTATACTGAATTTTTACATGTTTATAAAATTTGTTGCAGAATATTTTACATACATTGCATATACATATTTGAAATTACAAAGATTAAATTGATATTTTCACATTTATCAAATTCCCTAAATTATACCACAACAATTTTTATTACAATAAACGATATATAATAAAATTTTAAACATTCTCTGACTATATAATGAGAAATAATTATGTAATAATGTAAACGGAAAGTAAAAATATATTCAAGATGTAAAGATTTTAAGATGGACATTTAGGGAAAAATATCTCAAGTTTCTACATTTGGTATTTTACCAAAAAATATAAAAATGCGATAAAATTTTTGCTAATATTAGCTTTTATGAATGTTTTGCGTTTCCTCTTCTCTTATCGAGGCGCATTAATAATTCGCACACAACGTTCGTAATTCAACATTTTATTTACGCTTGGATAAACACACTCCGTGCGAATATAAGGTGTCCTCAAACGACCTGTGTGTCTTTCTTTCATCTTATAAAATCTTATAAAATTGTTTGACCGAATCGAAAGATTATATTGGGACAAGCTAATTTTCGCGCAATTAAGATCGAAAATAGGTGAAGTTATTGTTAACATAAGATACGAGCGCTTCGTGGTAGAAGCTAGATAATGAAATTTTTCAATTAATGTAAAATAGATTTTATTTTAATAGGGAAAACTTTGCACTCTGCAATTTAATTATAACGCCACGGTATTCGAGGTACGGAAAAGGGTACGCGATCGATAAATTGGATCCCTCTCGACCTACCTCTCCTCTCTGTTTGCCGAAAAATTATCCCTGAATTGATCATAACGCAGTTTCATTATCTAACTCGGTGATTCTGGGGCACTCTGTGTAAACGGCCGTATTTATAGTCATCGCGCCGGGGCGTTTGCTCGCGAGTAGCGCGGCGGCCGAAGAAAGCGTCGTTTCTTCGTCGAGTGAAAATTAGTTTCAAAGGAGAAGTGGGGGAGCAAGGGATTTCCCAGGGAAACGTCTGCCGGTAAACCCAATCGCGCCCCGGTAAATATTAGCATGATTCGGTAGTAGAATCGTCGGCATTAGCAGTTTCGACCAACTGCGTGCGTGTATACTCGGAAAACTTGGGACGGGAAGTTGAAATTTGGTTCGCGGGAGAATAATACGCCTCATAAATTTTGCATGGGGAAAGTGGGATAAAATAAGAAGGGAATAAAGTTGCGAAACTCTGCATTTCTCGCGCGAATTAACGGAGCGCGGGAGAAGATGGAGAATATATCGAGCACGACGGGAAATAAATTAAATATTTGATTCTAACAGACTAATTAGATATTCTTCCATTTTTATCTTTCTTCCCTTCGCAAGTTGCTCCAGTTTAATCGAGATGTCTAACGCTATAATAAGTTCGCTTAATTTATCTCATTTTTTAAAAGCTGTTTTAACGGAGAAGACGGGTAACTCCGGTGGGATTACTGATAGGGTGAGTTACCGAAAATCGACGTGAAGTAATCGTGAAATTTTTTTTTTTAAGCAGCAACAAATACGCGGGTAAAAACAAGTTGTTATTCTGTGCCTCGTTGACGAAATTGCTGCCGCCGTTGTCAAAATTTGATATTTCTCAGGTCGTAATAAGCTGCAACAAAAGATAAAATTCTATTTATATCCTTTTACAGCATCGCCGCCTTATCGCCTTTAAGATTACTCTTATCTTATGGCTTGGGCGAGCGCTTTGTTCGCAATTCCGCTACTTGCCGGGAGGAAAGCGCGCGGCGATTTCGCGCGGCGGCTGAAATTTCGCGCGCAATTTTGCAATTTTCCGGAGAAAGGAGAATAACTCACGGAATATGTTTCGCGCAATAACGGTAGCATGACGTGTTAACATTGGGGAGGGGGGGGAGGAGGAGAGAGGAAAAAGCGTTCTGCCCCCGAGGGTGTTCTTTTTTTGCGGGATAACGACGTACGCGTGTTGCCGTAAACGTGTTTTATGGTCGGCCGCGCCGGATGTGGGTCGGTCGGCCTCTCCTCGCGAGAGCCGCGTCTCTCCCTCGAGAGATCGGCGGAAAAAAAACCGGCGCGCGGAATCAGGAGCCGCGCCGCGCGTAACGGTACGTTAGTAGCAAAGTCGGCGCAAGTTAAGTCGACACGCCACCGATCCGCGGATTCCCATGTACGGAAATCGCGCGATATCCCGTTTAATTCGCCGGCGAAGTCGGGGAAACCGCCGGGGCTTTCGGTTTAATAATATTTGGTTTGGCCGACACTGCTCTAAGCTTCGGCAAACGCGTGTCAGATAAGGTACCGGGTACACCGGGGTATTGTATGTACTACGAGAAGAAATACAGATGTGTTTTAGAGTGCGTTTCCTTCAGGAAATCTGATACAAATGTTATATATTGTTTTATGTTAAAAATTTGTATCTCTTGGTAATTTTGTTGAATATTGATTTTTGAAATTAGAATCTGTTTAATAAACAAGCACGCCGGTTGAAAATGATTACAGAGTCAAATAAAGGTGGCAGAAAAATTTAATAACTTTAAAATAATTTTGGCAGAATATAAAATTTAATCTATGACAAGTCTGAATAATCTATGAATATTCTGATTACTTTATGACAATTCGGTTAATGACGGACGTTCACAACAAATATAGTAAATAACACATATGGAATTACACACATATAGAATAGAATACATATAAGAATACACAACAATCAGAAATTACTAGGGTTAATAAATTATAAAATTATTCATACAATAACGTCAAACGGTTATTCAAATTAATAATCATGCATTCCATACCATAAGCTTTATGCAATCATATTATAATCGTAATATTTACAAATGAATCATAAAATTAGTTGAGAATGATAAGCGTAATGAGAATTACGGAACATTACAGTGATTCTAGATTTTTACATCAATAGTATTTCAAATGAATTTACAATATTTCAAGTAATTAACGCATATGCAGAAGAAGGTTACACTGAAACTTTTGATTCATACATGTTTAACATTTATCAAAAAATGTCTCTAAACAGTTGATTGAATACGTCTGATAGTGACGCCAACATGTGAACGCATCTAAATAGATTACGTTCGAAAGTACGACGGTATGAAAATGTCTCTGAATAATTGCTGAATAGTACAGCTGAATGGGAACCTCTGAATTGAGTTCTGTCCTGTCGGTTCGCCGTCGTGCTAATCCGAAACAGGATGAAAACTTTCTCAAGAACTCAATTGAAAACTCTCTACAGAGGTTCCGTGTACCTGGAGCTCGATCTCCTGGTCTCTCTCTCTCAGCAGGCCGTAGAATTTAGAGTCGAATGTCCCTCTCTCTCACTCTCTCGATAGGCCGTAGAATTTAGGGTCGAATGTCCCTCTCTCTCACTCTTTCTGCTCGTCGTGGTGACTGCAGGAATTGAACTCGAACTCTATCTTTCAGCAACCCGTAGGGTCTGCAGAAACTGATTATGCAGTGTACTTGGCCGTGGTAAGTCTCTACTTTGAATGTGCAACCAATTTGCACGAGATACGTGGCACGTAACGAAAACCTTTACAATACGTGTGTATTGTAATCTGAATGAACGTCTTACTCTGACGCTCGTCTCAGAAAGAATGAATGAAAATCTGACTGTCTGTTTGTAGCGTCGTCAAGAGAAATTGGGTCAAACAAAGCAAGATCAGACGTGAGTCGCGTCGAGGAGTCGGTCAACGTCCTCGGTATCAATCATGTACGAATGTACACAACTACATAGAAACCTTCTCATGCATATGCGTCCTTTAATTTTCTGAACATTACCGCCCGCCTTCATTAACCTCCGTTAATGAACAAATTAGAGACTATCATTGTTGATAGGTAATGGGCAGAGTTTTGCAATTGGTCGTTTTAGAATTGATTTTTGTGTCCGAATGGACACGACTCGTACAAGACCATCAGGGCCCGGGTGAGTTTGAATTATGCGCCCTAGAGGCCATTTAGACGGAGGGTAGCGCTCGTCAATGACTAGCACAAGGGAGCCATTTGACAGAGATGGAGATGGTTGATTCCACTTATGAATAGAATAGTAGCGCTGCAGACATTCCCTGGACCATCGCGACCAGAAACTATCCAACATTTGACGGGTCAATTGCCATCGAGAAAGTCGTGAAGACTTTACTGTCTCCAACGATGGTTCGGGAATGACTGAAGGTGCATTTCCCACGAGAAAGTGCCCAGGAGTCAAGGCCTGAAGGTCATCAGGATCATCCGTAAGAGGACTCAAGGGCCGTGAATTGAGTACTGCCTCAATTTGAGTTAGCAACGTATTCATCTCCTCAAACGTGAGCAATGTATCTCCCACTACGCGTTTTAAATGATATTTGACGGACTTAACTCCAGCCTCCCATTTTCCTCCAAAGTGAGGAGCAGCCGGAGGATGAAACTTCCATTGAGTGCCGTCGTTCGCTAGGACGGATGCCAACTCGCCTAGTTCCTTTGTTGAGGAAGAAAATAATCTTTTCAATTCGCAATCTGCTCCTGTGAAATTTGTTCCGCAATCGCTAGTCAACGTCGCACATATTCCTCTTCGAGAGGTGAAACGTTTATATGCTCCAATAAATGCCTCGGTGGTATAATCAGTGACCAATTCTAGATGAATTGCCGAAGTCGAAAAACAAACGAACAAAACCATATATGCCTTATACGTTTTGGCATTTTTTCCTTTCCAGGTTTTTATAGTGAAAGGGCCAGCATAGTCAACGCCTGAGTGCAAGAAAGGACGCGAAGGTGTGATTCGTTCAGATGGAAGTTGTCCCATTAGTTGTTGAGCTCGACTTTGTCGATATCGAGTGCATTTTACACACTTCAAAATAAAAGAGCGTATAGGAGCCCGCCCTCCAACGATCCAATAGTTGTTTCTGATATAATTAAGCGTGAGTTGTGTTCCTCCATGCATTGTTCGTAAATGGGAGTCTAAAATAATCAACGAGGTTAACGGTGACTTTCTCGGAAGAATCAGAGGATGTTTTGCGTTCGGAGGTAATAATGAGGCCTGAAGGCGACCTCCTATTCGTAGTAATCCGGTAGCGTCAAGAAAGGGAGTTAGTCTAGCAAGTGAATGAGATTTAGGCAATGATTGTCCGCTCGAAAGGAGTCTTTTTTCTTGACCAAATGAAGAATTTTGAATATGTTTTATCCAGAAAAATCGTGCATTGTCTATTTCTTGTGTGGTTAGTGGGATTGTTAATGATGATTGTGGATGCTTGCGCATTCGAGCAAGTACACGCTGACAAATGGCAGTAATGCGGAACAATTTCATTACTGTGGAATATTTATGAACAAGATCCCAAAGTGGTGGAGGCGTGAGATTAGTTGTGAAAATCTTAACTGGACGTTCTTCAAGGTTTTCGTTAACAGAAAGTGCCTTGGGTGGCTGTGGCCACTTTGAGGAATTTTGTGACAGCCATGGGGGTCCGGTCCACCATGTTGGGTGTTCCGATAATTGAATGGGAGTCAATCCTCGGGTAGCAAGATCAGCCGGATTCTCATTACCCGGAACAAATTTCCAACGTGCGGAAGGTAAGGTTTCCTGAATGTAACACACTCGGTTGTGAACGAATTCTTTCCATCGAGATGGATGATTATTAATCCACGTGTATGTAATGGCAGAATCCGTCCACAGATAAATAGGAATATTTCCAATTTCAAGTACCTTCAATATGTGTGAACTTAACTTTACTAACAGAACAGCTCCGGAAAGTTCGAGTCTGGGTATCGTAAGTTTCTTTAATGGAGCGACTTTTGTCTTTGAAGCCACAAGATTTATTGAAATGATGCCATTTGAATCTGTAGATCTAAGATATACAGCGGCAGCAGCTGCTTGTTGGGAAGCATCACAGAAACCATGAATTTCGATTTTATCCGTTGACTTGCATCCAAGCCAACGAGGAAACGTGAGATGAGTCATTTCTTGAAGAGTATTGAGAAACGTGGTCCACTTGTTGGTTACCATCATAGGAAGATGGTCATCCCAATCGAGTTTAATGGCCCACAATTCTTGAATGAGTATTTTTGCTTTAATAGTGATTGGAGATAGCAAACCTAGGGGATCGAACAATGTTGAAATGGTGGACAAGATAGATCGTTTCGTAATGTGTTTTGTAGAAGGAAGTTTTAAGGTAAATTGAAAGGCATCAATTGCTGGTTGCCAGCATAATCCTAATGCGTTAAAAACTGTACTATCTTTGAATTCTAGCGATGTAAGGTTCGTTTGATGTTCAGTTGGAATGTCTTTAAGAATGGAAGGATAATTACTTATCCACTTTCGGAGAGTGAAACCGCCCGCCATGCAGAGTTGATTTAATTGAGTAATGATCGGTTGAACTTCGTCGATGGAATCTGCGCCTCCAAATACATCATCGACATATCGCCCTTTTGTCAACGATGGAATGGCACGAGGAAAGTTTTGACCTTCGTCTTCAATAAGTTGAAGTAAAGTACGAAGTGCCAAAAAAGGAGCACAAGCTAGTCCATATGTGACGGTAGTTAGTTCATATGTACGAAGACAGTTGCTCTGATTGAACCACAGAATACGTTGGAATTTCCAATCTTCTGGATGAACCTTGATTTGCCTGTACATCTTCTCCATATCAGAGACAAAGACACAATGAAATTTCCTGAACCACACGAGAACATCAAATAGATTTGTTTGGAGTTTTGCTCCTGTGTGAAGAAGATCATTTAACGATACGCCGGAGGTAGTTCGACTGGAACCATTGAAAACAACCCGGAGTTTGGTGGTGAGACTGTGCTCTCTCATAACTCCATGATGGGGAAGGTAATACACAGGTTGAGGTTCAGGTTGAGATTCAGGGACTATTTGCATGTGTTCTAAGCTTTCATATTCGGACATGAATTTTGAATATAACTGGGCGTAAACAGAATTAGTTGAAAACTTGTTGGATAAGTTTGTACTTAATCGAACGGCCTTATTTCGTGAGTTGCCTAACTGATCAGGAGACCGTTTGAACGGTAGTTTAACGATGTATCGACCATGAGCGTCTCGACTGTGTGTAGATACGAAATGATTTTCGCACTCTTGATCAGCGGAAGATAAAGATGAAGTGTTTACGGAAGGAATCTCATCTATTTCCCAAAAACGATGTAATAATCTGTAAAGTTCATCATCGACAGATACATGGTAGCTGTGCGAGGTATTACTAGAAACGTTAGTGTCTGTTGGACCGGACACAATCCATCCAAGTTTTGTGAATTGAGCAGTGGGTGAATGTGGGGGTCCCTTGATAACTTTATTTTCAATAATATGTCCATATATATCGGCGCCTAAAATTAAATCGATGGACCGAGGGGAAAGAAAATTCGGATCTGCCAATTGCAGTCCTTTTAGGTGCGGCCATATTGGTTTGTTAATTTGAGTAGAAGGAATTGATGTAGTAAGTTTACGTAAAATGTGTGCTTGAATTGAAAAATCAAACTTATTAAAACGATCTCTTAATTTAATAGTTGTGACACCCTTAGTTTTATTGGAATGTTGTGCACCGATTCCTACCAAAGAAATTGATGAGTGATTTCGAGGAAGTCGAAGTTGCTGAACGATACGTTCTGAAATCAAAGAGATTTCCGATCCTTGATCAAGTAAGGCTCGGATTTCGAAGGTTTCTTTGGTAGGTGATATAACCAGCACCCTCGCCGTAGCAAGAAGAACACACGGAATGTTATTATTTAGTCAACTGGAATGAAGAGTCTGAGCTTCAGAGGAAATTGAAGGTGTCGAACTATCCGATGATTCGACGGATTTTTTAGTAGTGTCGTGTTTAGATGAATTAAACTTATTATATTCTTTATGAATTGATGTATGATGACGCCGTCCGCATTTCTGACAGCGCTTTGTTATTTGACAGGCCGAGACTCGATGCGTTCCTAAGCAATTGAAGCATAATTTGTGCTTGTTGATAAGCGCGACTTTTTGCGGAACAGATTTCGAAGTGTACTGTAAACATTTAGATACATAATGATTTGATGAGCAGATAGGGCAGATGAATGAACTATTTACTTTATTTTCGGTTGACTTTCCTTGATAATGAGATTTGACTGCTTTTGAATTTGGCTGTAGTGGGAGTAAACCAGATCGAGAATTTTCAAATGCTTGAAGAGTTAACAATTGAGAAATGAGAAATTCACTAAATTGTTGCCAAGTAGGCGGCTCCTTGGATGATCCTAATTGTTTCTCCCAAGCCTTAACAGATTCGGAATCGAGACGTTGCACCACGACAAAAATAAGAAAATCATCCCATGTCGAGACAGGGCGTTCTAAACTTTCGAAATTTCGGTAAATTTGCATAACTTGTGTATATAATTTCTTTAGTTCCACGGCAGATTCTTTCGTCATGCGCTTGATTGAAAACAATGAATTCATTGCTGCGTGAACGAGAAGACGTTTATTTTCATAAAATGAATTTAGTGCATCCCATGATCTCTGAAAATTTTCAGCTGATAACGTTGTATTTTTTAATATTGAGGCGGCGGAGCCAGTGAGACTGATTATCAAATACTGAAGCTTTTCTACGGATGACAATGTCGGATTTGAAATAACAAGCGATTGAAATAAATCTTTAAATGAAAGCCAATCCGACGGAGTTCCGTTAAATTTTGGGAGATCAAGTCGTGGGAGACGCGCATGATGAAAGAATGCCGGAATTTCAGGAGAGGAGAATGATGCGACCTGAGTAGACGGTGTACTAGGAACGCCTTCCTGCTCAGACTCGAGTAAAGAATTTATTTTGTCAACTACATTAACGTAATATTCATGAGTTTGAGAATAAAGATTTGTAGTAAAATATACGTGACTTTGAATAACAAGACGATCATCGTCATTTAATTCGTGCATTGCTACTAATATTGCCTTGTGTTCCAAGCAGAAACGCTCCCAGTCATCTTTCAAGGTCGACAAGCGAGACTTTACTCTATTCGTAGTAACATCTGACAATCCGTCACCAACAAAACTATCATATGCCTTCGTTATGAATTTAGATAAAATAAACTGTTGCTCAATGTGAGCTTGCACGTGGCTGAGCCTCATCTTCAATAATTCTCCGTTCTCTTCTCTTTTTTTTTTTTTTTATATATATCCGGCTCGAAGGACCAAAAAATGTTTAATAAACAAGCACGCCGGTTGAAAATGATTACAGAGTCAAATAAAGGTGGCAGAAAAATTTAATAACTTTAAAATAATTTTGGCAGAATATAAAATTTAATCTATGACAAGTCTGAATAATCTATGAATATTCTGATTACTTTATGACAATTCGGTTAATGACGGACGTTCACAACAAATATAGTAAATAACACATATGGAATTACACACATATAGAATAGAATACATATAAGAATACACAACAATCAGAAATTACTAGGGTTAATAAATTATAAAATTATTCATACAATAACGTCAAACGGTTATTCAAATTAATAATCATGCATTCCATACCATAAGCTTTATGCAATCATATTATAATCGTAATATTTACAAATGAATCATAAAATTAGTTGAGAATGATAAGCGTAATGAGAATTACGGAACATTACAGTGATTCTAGATTTTTACATCAATAGTATTTCAAATGAATTTACAATATTTCAAGTAATTAACGCATATGCAGAAGAAGGTTACACTGAAACTTTTGATTCATACATGTTTAACATTTATCAAAAAATGTCTCTAAACAGTTGATTGAATACGTCTGATAGTGACGCCAACATGTGAACGCATCTAAATAGATTACGTTCGAAAGTACGACGGTATGAAAATGTCTCTGAATAATTGCTGAATAGTACAGCTGAATGGGAACCTCTGAATTGAGTTCTGTCCTGTCGGTTCGCCGTCGTGCTAATCCGAAACAGGATGAAAACTTTCTCAAGAACTCAATTGAAAACTCTCTACAGAGGTTCCGTGTACCTGGAGCTCGATCTCCTGGTCTCTCTCTCTCAGCAGGCCGTAGAATTTAGAGTCGAATGTCCCTCTCTCTCACTCTCTCGATAGGCCGTAGAATTTAGGGTCGAATGTCCCTCTCTCTCACTCTTTCTGCTCGTCGTGGTGACTGCAGGAATTGAACTCGAACTCTATCTTTCAGCAACCCGTAGGGTCTGCAGAAACTGATTATGCAGTGTACTTGGCCGTGGTAAGTCTCTACTTTGAATGTGCAACCAATTTGCACGAGATACGTGGCACGTAACGAAAACCTTTACAATACGTGTGTATTGTAATCTGAATGAACGTCTTACTCTGACGCTCGTCTCAGAAAGAATGAATGAAAATCTGACTGTCTGTTTGTAGCGTCGTCAAGAGAAATTGGGTCAAACAAAGCAAGATCAGACGTGAGTCGCGTCGAGGAGTCGGTCAACGTCCTCGGTATCAATCATGTACGAATGTACACAACTACATAGAAACCTTCTCATGCATATGCGTCCTTTAATTTTCTGAACAGAATCGAACGAGTCCTTTACATCCAGATAATTTAATGTATTGTTTTAACGCGCGTACAAATACTCATATGTGACTATTTTGAAGATTATCAATTAAAATTGATACAAATAATTTTTGTTGTATATCATTCGCTTATCTTTTACTTTCGTAAGTCAAAATATTTTTTCAAGTTATCTGAAGCAAACAGGAATATCAGGCATAAGTCACGTATAATTTTTAAATGAGATTTACAATATTTGTTATTTTCATCGAATTATCTTTCTCTAATTTATTAGAAGGGAATAGGAATCGAAAATAAATGATATTGATAAAAAATTTATATATATTTTAATTATCTATATACTATATTACGTTATCTTTGTGACATTTTGATATCATTTTGTAATTAGGATAAACGTAGATTGCAAATACTGGAGCATTCATATTTTAATTTAACAAACGTAAAAGCATCAACGTTTTACTTTTAATGCACGCTATTGCGTGTCGCATGTATATACAATATATCAATCCATTTATGTAACAAATCATTCATAATTAGATATAATTATATTATAAATAAATAGCTATTATAACAATGCATTACATTTTTTAAATATTCGCATGTATATATATTTCAATAATAATTACATTTAAATTTTAATTGTATTTAAATATTTTTTAAATATACGTCTGTTTAAAAAAATACAACTGCTTCGATATTTTTAGCGTATCAGGAAATAATTTATTCGAATAAGAAAAAGGAATTATAGACTAATTTTTATAAAGAGGAAACTTCATTTGCTACGTCTTTTCTCACTGAAAGACACGATTGTTACATGAGTGTCTAATGAGAATAGAATGAAGTTAAATGCCTATCGGGTAGACCAACGTACGCTTATACAGCAATTGTCATTGTAAAAAGCAGAACACGGAATATCAAGATGCTGCTCCGATGCGATTCGAGAGTGACAACGTGCGATTTCCCCCGTAGAAACTGTAGCCCTATCGATCCGTTAATAAAACACTCCTACGCAGACCAATTGCTTATTCCTCCCCTTGACCGCAGGGTGAATCGTCGAGATCGATACGTGAGGTTACCGAGGCCCTTTTCAGCGACTCTTTCGATTAGTTTTTTTTTATCGGCTACTCTTTCGAGAGATATCAGTGTCAGAATTTGCTGTCCTGCAACGCTAATCCGGATTACATCGCGCATATATTATCCCCAAAGTTATCGTCAATATCGATCGCGCGACTGCAGTCGGAATTTATATTACCATTGCGTTGGAAGAGCTCAATACAATGTAAAACCTTTTTATTCATTTTTGCATTCGTTGTCTCTATTGCATATTAAATATAGTATTTGTAGGATAAAAAAAGCTGTATATAATATAATATTTTCATAAACTAATAAAAGAATTTTTTACCTACGTAATTAAAAGTATCGTGGAAATAATATAGATTATATATTATGTGCATTAGTTTACAAAAATTTTTTTTTCATTATATTTGTTTAAATTATATTGACAGGGTATTTCTTATAGATTTTTAGATACTGAAAACGATGCCGCAACCGATTTTCACAAACACATCAGGTTTCTTCAAATAAGAATTGAGATTCAATATGGAAAAAATTATTTGTTTGTCATGTGAAGTCTTTTTGTAAAAAAGATTACGTTATTGAAATTCTAATTAGAAAATTATATTGTTATAAATGTTATTGTTGACCACTTGTAAAAGGCACTTCTTTTTATTTCGTAATCTTACTTTTTAACATGCTAGAATTTAAATATTATTAGTTTAAATAGAGTTTTGTTAAAATAGCAAAAAAATTTAGATAAAATGTTATATAAAAAAAGATTAAATCGTACGGTTTGCCTTTTTTAACGTGCGATTTTTTGCACATTTCCTCATTTTGGAAACTTGATATGCTGGTGAAATTTGATTTGTAACATCGTTTCCAAAAATTGATAAAAAATAGCTTGTTTTAAAGTTTCAAAATTTTGAGCCATAAAGCAGTTCAATTATTTTTGTTCCTATTTCAATTTTGGAATAAATAAATGATTATCTAATATTTAATACAACTCGGAATTTATATTAATTATAACAGGCTTTAGCCGCTAGAATATAACTCTTGATTAAAAATAGGAATTTACATTTAATTACGTTAATCCAAAACGTAACGGAAGTTCAAATCTTATCGTGATAAAATTTGCAGAAAATAAATCTACGTAGAAAAATTATCCCACGAAATTTCAAAACTCTATCGTGAATGTAAAAAGTTTCGGAGAAACGTACAGATACTTTTTGCACCCGCTGTATATTTTCTGAACGCGAAAGAACTTTCGGCGAGTCTTACATCGTCGATTTTACGAACGAATGCTACATCATCGGAACTTTAATTCTGTTCACAGCCACATCAGCGGTGATCGTGAAGTCGGAGACCGAGCACCATCATCTAGCGAGTCTCTCCGGGGATAACATCCTCGGGACGGGGGTGAGAATAGGACGTGGCGAGGACGCAGTCGCGAGTGGTGGCATCAGCCCCGTTATGGATTCGACGCAATCGGCCATGATGAAGCAAGCGGACTACGTCGTAGGTCAGTGAACTGAATTCTCGCGAATTTTTTTTTCCTCCCCGCTAATACGAAGATAATTTCTCCGATTCGACAGTAAAATAATCTCCGATCTTTATCGATGGAGATCCGATAATCGCAGATCGCTATCGTGTTATCTGTTCCTGTATCAAAACAACGTGAGTGAGTTTGTGATATGCACGTGAAATGGAGACGCTTCGCCGGTTTTACATAATTTTTGGTGATGTAATTGGGGGGAAAACTTTTCGAGGTTACTTTCGTAGAAAAACATACTTTTTTAACTATAATTGTTATAACTCTTGTGTTTAAAGAAACAGAAACGAGTGAGGTAATATTAAAATACACAAACTTGAAAAAGAATTTATAACAATTGATATGTGACACTTGCAAGAAATAAAAATTTTTGAGCATTATATAAATAATAACAAAAGATAATTTCTAATAAACTATTTTCAATACCTTTATATATTTTTTACTTAATTTTAATTTCACCCAATAATAATTAACTCATTTTCGTCAAAATTATTTTTCAAAATGTAAAATTAACGTTTACAAATTTTGCAATATAAGTTTTAATTAGATGTTAATATATCACTTAATATGCGCGAATCAATTTTCGAAGATCATTGCATTTTATTGAGCTTATTACATTTTATTCATTATTAAGTTTAAAAAATTCTGGATCAAATTTTTACTATATTTGATCTCGATCTTACACCATGTGTAGATTTCATGGATAATAAACCAATGACCTGAATTATGATCACACCGTCATAATCATTGTTAACACCTTGTAGGAAGCGATTAAAATCAAGGATAATAAGATAAAACGAGGCAAAAAATTATCTAATCGCGAGTAAAGATTTCTTTTTCAATGTAAAGATTTATCAATGCAAGGCTCAAATTCGAAGGCTATTAATTTAGAGCAATTAGCTTTGTGAAATTCAGTGGCCGATGTCGATGACAAGATAAGAGATGTGCTTTCAAACACGATTGCGAAACAGCCAGCCTCGATCTGCCGTTCGCACGGTTTTATCAATAGAAATTGCCCAGCTATATTTGAATTTAAATCGAAGTCCAATTGCAGTTCAATCTGAAGCTGATATCATTATTTATTACATATGTGTGTCGTATTTTCGAGGGCAGAAAAATTAAAGAAGTGAATGGAAACAATTTTATATTTTATATATATAGTATATATATATTTTTTTGCAACTTTGAGTTAAAGACTTCTGTTTAAAAAACTGGAATTGTTAAAGCTTTTAAGGTTAATGCAAAAGTATAATAAATTATAAATGTTAATAATTTTTATGAAGATGACAAATTCTCTTTGTTACAATTTTATGCATATATGTAAATATCGTGCAGAAAAAATACATATCTTTCAATTAGCATATATGACGTATTATGTTAAATTTATATTAATAAATATATTTTCTTTATCACTAAAATATAAAAGAATAATTTATATTAGTCAACAGAGAACTCGTCTTTGTTTTTGTTTATAATGTCGGCTTATTCATAATTATTGTTTTTATAAATCATTTATGATTAATTTTATAATAAAAAATGATTTTTATAAATGTCATATTCTTCAGTTAAAATAATTTTATCAAAAACGACATTTACGTAAATTTTGCTTTATCTATAATTTTTTTATTTATATGATATAATATTTCAATTTTTGCGTATTTCTTGCATATTAGATTGCCCTTAAATATAAAATATTAATTGATATTAATTGTAGAATTAGATCCTCTGAACAACATAATCTCTCAAATACATATCATGATGTTTATATATTAGATAAAGACGCTCTGTCAAATACTGCATCATATAGATACAATCAAAGTAATGTAAAACAGATATAATTTATTTATTATAATTTAACATATTTCAAGAATGATCAAATATCTAATACCATTTTTCCTCAAAATTTATCATAACTTTTAATTTAAGCCAAAATATATTCGGTATTAAAAATGCTAAATGATAACTTTTTGCAACACGGATATTGATTTACAGCCGAGTCGCTTGATATATCATTTGTCGTAAGCGCTCAACGGTAACGACGACGCGATAAAAAGTCGAATTACAAATGAACGAAAGCAGGAACTGCTCGTACAAAGAAACTTCAGTCACTCGCCGTAGCGTCCAAAGTTCAGTATGCCACGGTTGATGACGCTCGGGGAGAAATGACGTGAGATCCGACGCGAATGATGGGCCTGCCATACAAGAATTGCTATCAGTATAAATTTTTCATGCGATACGTGATTTTTATTATCACGTTTTCGTCAATCGAATACATCAGATAGTTTTTATTCAGATTTATTCAAATTATTTAGACAGTAAGATTTATTTTTGTATATTATTTTCCCAAACAGTCAGATATATTTTTTAACGCACTTGATGCAATAAATATTATTTTAATATTGAAAATTCATTCAAATATTATTATGTTGTGTATAGTGATAGGATCAATTTTTTTCTTAAATTAATTTTTTCTTAATTTTTAAAATAACATTTCTCATTAATGTTGCATTGTCAAGGTAATTAACCTATACGTATGTATTCAAGAAGCATTAATTTAATATTAATAATTAATTTAAATGTGATCTTTTATTATATCATAGCAGAATTTTTTCTTGAATAAAGAGTTTTCTTTTACAATTAAGATAATTAATCCGTTTGATATCAGAATATAAATGTGCACTATATTCGTCACCAATTAACTGTTCCTGAATTTAAAAAATTGTAATTCGTTATAAAATTTTCCTGATATGATTGATTTAATTATACTATTAATTGATCCTATCGTATGACAAAAGAACTTATTTTAAATATCAATTTTTCCCATATTTGATTTATTTATAGTCGATCGGCAGGGACAATCAATAATTTTATTAGCGTGCAGAATACTGACAGCAATTCGTGATGTGAGAGGTTCTGAACGCGTGCGATCAAAGTGTATTGCTAAATCGAATCAGCATGATGACACAGCACGTTAGCCAATCGATACTAATCAAATCTGTATTATGTTACAGATGTTGTGCTACCAACGGTCCTAATTGCTTTGCTATTCGTCGGCAATGCGATCATCGTTTATATCATCTTCCAGTTTAGAAAGAGGTAAGTGAACTCATTCATTGTATTTCATTGAAGTATTTGCTAAATATAGAGAATAGTAAGACAGAGTGTGTTATAAAGATTCTTCGGCGCCGCTTAATCGCTTTTGTACGAAACTTTTGATCAGTGATATAATTAACGTGATAAAACCTTTCTAGATCTTTCGCTTAATCTGAAAATGTCTGATTTTAAATGTGATAAAAATTATCGGAGAAAAATTATGAATCTAGAGAGAGATATCAAGTAGTATATAAAAATAAATAATGACAGAGAAAATTTTACTGCTGCATTCGTCGTCACGAATCTAAATTTTGATTTTACCTTTATAATGCCAATTTTTACCTTATCTTTACTTTTACTAAAAATTATTTTGGTTTTTTAATCTTCCGTTCTTTGGGTGTGATATTTTTTATATATTTGACAAATAAATATTAGTATATATTTGATATGATGAAATTGATCAATTTCCATTATCGAAAATAAAAAAAAAATAATTTAAAACTCACTCGTACGATGCGCAGCAGCGGAGTTATAATAATCTGTAAAATAAAATGCATTTATTATATATAAATTATGATAACTCTTCAAAAAATAATTAATATCTAAAGAAATTATCGTTTTCATTTTCGATTCTTTAAAAAACATATTTAGCAAAACAATTACATAATTACAACTCCCCCAAACTTTTTTACATTTATAGAAATTTAAAAAATATATATTTGACAAATAATTTAATAGTTAAATAACTAAATAAATATCTATCAATAAATATACATCTTAAAAATACTGACAATAGCAAATATTAAATTTCACATATATAATTTATTAGGTAAATTTTCGATTAACATCTCAGACTGATCTAAAATATTTTCTAAAAAAAAAACTGATGCTGTATCACTCAACAAACCGAACAACAAACGCGAGTAGGAAATGATAACGAGAATATGAAATAACTAATTAACTAAATCAGGAAAAGCTACTTACTCCGAGGTTGCTCCGCCGTTGCCCGATGCCCCCCAGGCATCTCCTCCTTCTCCTCCTCCTCCTCCTCTTCCACATTCTCGTCACTCTCTTCTCTCGTACACACTCCTACACACTAATGTAAAACAGACATTTGCGAAAATATCGACTACTACTTGCCACAAACTTTTCGTACTTGAGAAAAACCGATACACTTAGGTCTCAACGAAATACTTCGTACAACACGAACGAATAAATACTTACCAAAACAGAAGCGAGGATAGATGTCCCCCTCCGCCCCCGCGCGAAAGAAACACTGCAGACATGGCCACCGTTGCTCGACCTAACCCCCCAGCGGGTGACGAACATCTCAGCCTCTCGCCAAATTCGCATCCCGACTGTAATCGCCGTGAACTCATCCTACACTGACCTACACCATCACGCGAACGACGAACGGCAGCTCATACACGGCCGATTATAGCTCTTTACTTACGAACAAGTGCGTAACGACGCCTGCCCACCCGACTCGTGATCCAATGCGTCTCGCGCGTTCGGTCGCGTTCCGTTACCGGTCGAAAAATTTGAACGCGGGACAACTTCACGCGAGACGACGCGAGACGACGCGAGACGAAGCGGGACGATTGAAAGCGGGAACCGATTCGTAATAAAGAATCGATCGAAACTGGGAATGTCATTATATTCTTCTGAAAGAATATCTTTTAATTGATCATGCAAATGATGTTGCAGGGAGGAATTTGTGTCTCGCATTATTTTCTAAAATTGGTTCTTCGAAATTTCCATGTTTTTCCCAACCAGCGTAACTGTCAATCGAGTCGCCGTGAGCAGCTTGAAAGGATGAAAAAATACTTTCTCCTTCAGTATCTCTCCAGCATTTTCTCTTCGATTTTGCTATAAGAGCCGATCTCTAAAATAAAGTGATCGTTGTACAAACGAGTTTTTTAATTCATCGATTTATCAATCACAGTTGCATTTACGTATAAATTTGACTTGCGAAACTCGCAATTTCAGTAGCCATCGTTTTAATTTGGGTACTCGACACGTAAAGTGACCCGATGACACGGCAACACTGATGTGTTTACCTGTTCGAGCACTTCCTATTATAAATGATTAGGGTCAAAGTGCACGTGGATAATGATTCACTGTACGCCGCAAAAAGAGATAAACACTCGCCTCGTGCCAGGCAACGTCGTCTGAACGTAAACATTGCGTTATCACCTGATGTTGTTTGCTGTCGGGAAAACCTGGAGTTTTTAGGGAGTTTGTTTTATTTTATCCTTGAAAATCACGGATTTTCATGAGATTTGGATTTATCTTTGGAATTTATTTTTAAACGTGTGTAAAAAGTAAACAAAAATGTTAAATCGTTTTTTCTCTTCGTTGCTGTAAATTCCTTGTCGAGCTGCAAAATAAACGAAGCCGTGAATTGTGTTTGACTTTAAGTTTAAGGGATTAAAATTTTACATTCTTATGCGTGCGTATGTTTATTTTAACATATATTTTACGTCCGTACTACGTTCTTATTCTTCCTCAAACATTTTTTGCATTGCGCGACAGATATAACCAAAATTGCATTTTTAAAAATCCTGAATTGTAAATCGTTTAAAATAAAGAAGTCTTTGAAGATCTATTATATTTATCCAAACGAAGATAAATCGATTATTTAAAAAACAGCACGAGTAAAAAAGAAACAAAACTTAAAAGTAAAATTTAAAAGTAAAATTTTTCTGAATATTAAGTCTCATGAAAAAATTCATCTTTTTTAAGGATAAAATAAATTTAAAAATAAAATTTATTTTTTTTGCCTCTTTTATACATAGATTGCATAAAAAAATAATTAAAGCAGTGTGTAAAGTCAGACCTAACAATACAAAGTCCAAGATTAGATCACATAACATGTTTAAGACTTTTTTTTTGCAAAGTGTTATGTCCGAATTTGGGCTTTGGACTTTGTGTTGACGAGTTTCATAAATATTAAAACTCTACTTTTGCCATTGGAGGGTTAACTAAATCGACATATAAAACAAAAAAATTTGTGCCATGAATTTCAACATCTTACGTCTACATGAATTATTTAAATATTGTTTACGTCATATTACATATTGTTTATACAAATCTTTATGTAGACAATACATAACGGGCAACAAATGATTCTAAATTGGAAAGTATGTAGTATTACAAATAAAAAATGGAATACAATTTTTACTTTTTCTAATAGAATCTGAATTTTATAATCCATGATAATGGATTATCGTTCACATAGGTGACACGTTATAGTCTACATAGTTTACATTGTACACACGTAATGTAGATCATTTTTCACGTGTAAATGTTCAACTCTTACTATAAATAGAGCCTTCGATCCTGCATTCTGATGTAAATTAGACGAAATCGCGACGGCTCGCCGAGTGAATGACAAAGTCTATCAATTGCCATACGCTGCAAAAAAAAGGGAAAAAAAATAAACACGCGTCGCGTGCCAGGCACCACGCTGCCTTCGTAAACGCGATGTAAACACTCGACGCGCCACGCCGCAGGATTAACCCATGTACAAATTATCTGTCTCCGCAATATATTTGTACGACTATACGCACGTTTCGAATTAATTTCGACGAGCAGGCGGCGTCGCCGTACGACATTCTCACGGGCACATCGAATTAATTTGTATTAATGCGATGCGTTCCGCAGGGAGTTTAGCAGAGAAACGCGTTGCCGGAACGATAATTCGACGGTGCGGTCTGATTGATTACACATGTAGTTACGCGGATTGCCCTACGTATAACTATTACACGTGCTTTATTAACTGTACGAGAAGTAATGTAACGCACGCAAAATCTACCTTCCGTTTGTTGGGTATTACACGGAATCTTTTCAAATTATCAATACGATAATGCACGTTTGTCAATGCTATATATTACGTTTGTATAATACAATTAAAAAAAAATTGCAATTAGGAAAGTTATCACTGGCATGTCACTTTACTTTTAAATAATATTTCTTAAAGCAAAATTAAAACTAAAACTTTGGAAACATAAATAAATGTAAACTAGAACGTACATTTTATCAAAATGGTAAAATAATTTTTATAATACTGTTTTATATTTTTCCACGACTCAAAATTCTCGAACCTTTCAAGTTCTATTTGAATTCGAATTATTCGCACACTAAGAATCACGTAAACAAATAAAAATATTACATTTTCGTTATTAACTATGAATCTTGCAAAACATTAAAAAAGCTTTCCGAGGATTTGTTGAAGATATCATAAAACATTTAAAATTATTAAAAAAAGATTGTAAGACCTCTATCATTTTTAATATTGTTGCTTTAATTCTTGTAGAAAATATATCTTACAATTTATTGAAAGAATTTAATTGAACGAAATACAGCGGCACGGATGGCAATGCATAAAAAAGTTTCTTTTTTTTTCGTTTCAGAAAACTCTCGACCACGACGCAGGGCGAAGAGATGGCCCTTCGGGGACCGCCTGACGTACCGAATGTATGATTCGAGGAGCCCAGGCTAGTCGCACACGTGGCCACCAGGAACGACGAAAAGTCACCGATGTCCACGTTGAGGTCGGGGATCGTCGCGACGACGCCGCAGGACCGATCCCCGAAGGACTCCGAAATTCTCACAATGATCCCGTGCAATTAGCTAGAAAAGCTATGCTCGAAGAAGCGAGTACAGAGAGAGAGACAAAGAGAGAGAAAGAGAAAGAGCGCGTCTTCTTGCAGCATTCGAACTCGTGTGTGTGCTTATCGTGGACTCGTAGCGCGGAACGTGACTGCTCGAATGTCGCTTCAGAGATCATTCTCTCGTTTCATTTCCCTTGAAATTTGGAGAAATGAAATTCGGAGTCGGACGACGCTACGCTTGGACACTAAAAAGTGCGCGAAGAATACGGTCAAAATACCGAGTATTTTTCTCGCACGTTTTACTGCTAAGTGTATCCGATTGATTATCACTTTACGTCTATGTTAAATACATTTTTTTAATACACCGTATTTATCATGATTTATTTCGCGATATGTTCGAAGAATAGTTGCGTTTAGAACGAAATATATGTTGCCAAAAATATGAGGCCCAGTGTCTGATAAGAGCGTTTTAAATATAAATGGAGGACTATATTGATCCGATGCCATGTAACTCGCGAATCTATATTACATACGCATATTTACGTTATTCTGTATTATAATGTAAGGAAATAATATATTCTATACTTCGTCCGAGATTGTAGATAAGTTAAAAATAAATCACCGTTTTCGTAATAGTCGAAGCTTTCATTTCAGAACCTGATTTCCAATCTTTACTTATCGATCTTAAATCTTTAAAGGACTAAGAAAGAAGAAAAGCTTTATTAAATTATTATTTATTCAAGTTCATTATTTTTCTATTTTTTCGCCGCCAATCATGCTATACTTGAATGAGAAGAGAGGAAGAGATGTACAGTGAACCAGTGCATGAAATTCTCGAATTGGTTGGTTCTGCCTTATAAAATTATGCAAATTTGAATACATAGCGAAGCGATAGTATTGACATACGTTGTCCCATAAATCAAATAAAATTGTTCCGGCTTAATTCTGTTTGATTTATCGAGAAATGTCAATTCCTGTGAAGTATCTGTTACGAACATGTTTTGCTACTCAGCAATGACGCATGTTAAAAAAAAAGCATCAGCGAATAAAATGAATGGAGACTTTAAGCATTCCGTTATATTTCGCTGACAGTTAAAACAAATTGTAAGTTGCGCCATTTACAAGGAACACAAGATATATAATTTAGTTTGCTATTCTAATAAAAAAATTTTTATATTTATATATCGTATTAAAAAATACATTTTTGAATTTTTTGAAACTACTTATAATTGATCAATATAAAAAGTTAAAATTTTATTAGTATTTCTTTTAATTATTTAATACCTAATTATTTAAATTTATTATTATTGCTTAAAATAATATACGAGTAATATAATTATTAATCTTCCAATTAATGTATGTGGGCCTGAGTATATGTGCTGCAACAAAATGTTATCCACTCGTAATTGTAAAACAAGCAAATCTTGTTTGGCTCCCATCTATAAAAAAGAAAGTGTAACTTTTCTATGTACCTAAGTATTATTGCATTAATAATATGAAAAAAATATGAAAAAAAATGTTTATATATATATATATATATATATATATATATATAATTAAAATGTTTTAAAAGATTTTGATGAATTGTTGCTTCTCTATTCAGTTATTGTTAAAAAATGGAATACCAGACAAACAAAATTTATTACTCATGTCAAAGTGCAGTAAAAATAAAATATTCAATAAAAATATTTATCAATATAAATATAGGTATATATAAATAACTATTTTCAATTACAGTGTGTTGACAAATGTTTTATGAATTATTTCAGTTTTCTTTAACACTTTAGGGCGAGAAAATAGTCTAAATATAGTCTAGTAATCTAATATAATCTAATAGTGTAAAAATAGTCTAGCTATGCAAGATACCATAAGTCGGCTAACTCAATTATCACATTCTTCCCTCGTTTGCATGATTCTTCGCCAGATTCACTATCGGTTGTATGAGAACTTTAAATTTGCTTTGACTGACGAAATTATACACGAAATCATAGCCAAATACTTGATGAAACGTCAGCATAATTTGCCTCCACCAATTCAATTCTATTTGATTCGTCCACAGAAGTGTTAATTTCTGCAAAGTGTCCGTTACGAACGTATTGTTATTACTCAGCAACGACGTTGCATGCTTCAAAAAGAATCCAGAAGACTTCGGGTGCTTTGTTATATTCGACGAAATCTAAAAAATAATTTTAATAATTATCTAAAAAAATTACATTAAAAGATGCGCTTTTGAAAGAATTGACAAATAAAAGATATTTTACCTTAAATTGTTATTAATACATTATCCTTTTTTTATTTATCTAGAAATCTTTTACTTGTAATATTTTATATTGATCACTGGCATTATATATATAAATTTGAAGAGTTCTTGAAACAAAAGGAATAATTATCCAATAAGAAGTACCACGTAATAAAAAATTATATTTGCTTGAAGAAACGAAGAGAGCGCGTTTTTTCACAGCATTTGTATGCACGCATTTTGCCATAGAATATAGTACAGAAAGTGATTGCTTGAATGTTGCTTCCGAAGTTCATTTGTATTAATTTAAAAAAGTAAAATTTGAAGCCGGATGACGCTATAATTGCATAAAGAATACAGTAAAAATCTTGCTTTTTTTCGCACGTTTACTGCGAAGTTGTATCCGATTAATTGCTATTTTATGTTAACAGTAAATAGGTATGTACATCTTTAAATATTATGTGTACTGCATTTGCAAAAATTTATTTTTTAAAATATTACTCGAAGTAGCTACGTTCAGAGCAAAATAAGTTGTTAAAACAAGATGTGGTGTGTCTGTGTGTGTGTTTTGTACAGTATCACAACAGTTTTACAAAAAAAAATTTAAATACTTAAATTTCATCGAAAATGTACTCTTTTTTAATCACACATTACATATGTATAGAAACGCGTTTTACTGTAATTTTATTATAAAACCTAATTATTTACATATTTACAACTTTACACATTTGGAAAGGTTTAAAAATATTTTTGTAAAGGCTCTCCTAAAATCTCTTCTAGTGTGCGAACAGCATTCTGCGCACTTTTCTCTGTAGCTTCGTCTTCATCTTCCAACATTTCTGCCAGGAATGGCACAGTTTCTGGCAATAATGGCATAAAATCTTCACCAAGTTTCCTCGCGATTTCAACCTAAAATGTAATAAAGTATAATTGTCAAAAATATAAACAATTAAAAGCCTATTTAAAAAATATTGAAATACAGAAAACACGATAATTACGATAATTAAGTACCAAAAATAGCAGCAATTATTAATTATTAATAATCACAATTAAACATATGTATATATATATATAAGCTGTATAAACAGTTTTAGCATAAAATTAATTTTTTATAAAATTTTACTGTGTCACTAAACAAAATAATAGTAGATTAATCATTAAAACATTTGATCTTACCAATGCATTTAAAGCAGTGCTCCTAACATAAGGCTTTGCGTGTCTCGTTTTCAACAACGTTTGATAGACTAGTTGTTTGTGTAATGAATCATCTGCAATGGCGCTAGCAAAGGAAGCTATGCAAGGCACAATAAGTCGGTTAGCTCGACTTTCGTATTCTTCCTTCGTGCCCATTGTATTTTCCACCTGGTCCACTATTGGTTGCATAAGAACTTCAAATTGATTCTGACTAACAAAGTTGTGTACATCATAACCGAATACTCGATGAAGCGTCAATAAAATCGCCTCCACCAGCTCAATTCTGTTCGATTCGTCGAGAAGTGTCAATTCTTGTGGAGTATCGGTTATGAACATGTTGTTGTTGCTCAACAACGACGCCGCATGCTTCAAAAAGAGTCCGGCGAATAAAACAAAGAGAGACTTCAGACATTCTGCTATATTCGCCGATAATCTACAAAAATAAATAGAAATTTTTGCACTTTTAAAAAAATTTATAGCACAAGATACATTATTTTTTATTAATTTGTTAACGAGTTAAAATAATATTTCATGTTTATATTATATTAAAAAATAATTATAATTTTGAAATTTTTTGTGACTAATCTAAAATTTTGTGACAAAACTAAAACAAATATTTATTTCAATTATTTTATAATAAGAAATATCTATTCATATTGTTATTATTATCTCTTAATCAGTAATATAGTAATTAAGTAATTTAAATGTTAATTTAATCATTGCACGATTAGCAAGAATCATAAATACTTGAAACAGATTTACAACTGTAATTTAGAATTAAATTGTTCGTACCTATAGAATGTTATATTTCGCTGCTTGTACTGTGTATCGTTCGTTGCCCATCCATAGAGCTTATCATATAACGGTCTAAATGTTACTTCGCTCAACTTTAAGAGCAATGCCTCTAGTGCTTTACTAACGCTGTCCTCGATCGCAATGATATCTTTTAATGTAATTTGCGCGTCTTCATCCGTTTTTATATTATCTTCGCTTCTTTCGCGGAATTGAAGAACCTCGAGGAAAAAGTCGCCAAGATTGTCGACATCAAGCTTCAGTTCTGCTGGACGCTCGCTGTTGAAAGATTCGGCTAGCACATTCATCAATGATGGTATACATTTGTAAGACTTCTTTCTTAATAACATCTGATAAGTTCCATTGATAGCTGGTAGCAACACTCGTAGAGATATGCAACTGGATAATTTCTGCGTCGTTGCCTTCAAACGCGAAAGGACGATAACGGCCTGTAAAATATAAAGAACAATTAAGCTACAAGAGGAACTAACGAAATTTTTGTAATAGAATTACAGCTGGAAAGATATCACAAATACCTTAGGATGCTCCGTGTTAGTATATTCAGAACTCAGTATTGTCAATTCAGACAAGAGTTGATCCAAGTAGAGCGACAGGAAATTTCCCAGAGACTCAACTATCTTCTGTAAAGCACTTACGATGCTAATGACTATTACATCCGGTACATTCTGATGGCAATGGGTTTCTAACAACTTTAAAATTGCTGGCACAAACTTATTCAACGAGTATAGAGCATGCGTTCGCATTGAACTGCATAATTCTGCTACACACAACGCTGCATTGGCTAATACTGGACCATTTTTAGAGTGCAACAATTGGGTCGTTATGTCCAAAATCTGTAAACAATTATTAATATATACATAATATTAAATAATAGTAATTATATACTAAACTATATATAGTATTATTACAATAAGATAATTTTTTTTAAGAATTGCTTAATAAATTATCAAATTTTTATTAATAAATATCAATGTAAAATAAAATTTTGCTTAAATGAGTATAGGTACCGGTCTAAAAACAGCTGGATGATCAACAGCTAGTAATTTTCCCAACAGCTTCAAAGATATTAACACTGTCTGTTGGATTATTTCTTGTTCCTGGTTTTCAACCTTTACATCGACATCGAAGAAGTCTGCCAATGGCTTGATCAAACTTAAAAGATCTACATGAATTTCCTCGTTAAATTTCTTTTGAAGCAATCTTGCATTTAGTAATTCCAAAGCTTTCTTCTTCACCGACAGCAATTCATGCTTTAATAGGTTTTTGACGCTCTGCAGGAACAGAGAATTCGGCAATAAATTGTTCACCAAATCCAACACATCATACAAATGATGTAGCAACACTTTCCAGTACTTGGCGCTCGGTTTGTTCTGATGTTGATCAGCAGTTTTCGAAATAGTCTCAATCAACAGAATCAGCTCGATCGCCAGGCGATCGCAGTACTTGTTCATATTGTTTGCCTCATTCTGGCTTAACACGGCCACACGATTGATAAAGTCCTCATGCGACAGGAGGTTACTGAGAAACTGCACAGCTGTTATCTTGTAGTGCCGAAGATTTTTCGGCGTAGATTTGGTCACATCATAAATATTCTTGTACTGGAATTTCATTGCTTCCCTTCTGCCCTGTTCGTCATCGATGTCCATCGGTAATATCTTGACAAACTCTATTACCTTCGTGCAAATCTAAAATAAAAATCGGAAAATTCTTTCGTTATATATCTCTAAATAATTAAAATAATCAAACAATTGTTTACAGAATCAATTACGTAAATTCCTATTACTAAAATGTTATCAAAAATTATTATTTTGTGAAATTCTAATAGAAATGATTTTCGAGAACTAACCTGAAGTAATCTATGTGGCGAAAATTGTTGAGACACCTGAATAGCAAAATCCAACCATTGCGTGGGATGTTCGGTCCGGGTTGCACTCTTCATTACGTGACTCTCAAAAGTCAACAAATAAAACAAATGGAGATGGTTGTCGAGGAGTTGTAGCAGTTTTACAAAGAGCGGCATTCGTCTGTGCTCGGGAATGTGAGGCAGCGAGACAATAAATGTTCTTAGTAACTCGCAGGCATGTGTTGCATCGTCAGCCGCGTTTATAATCGGCACCACCGTTTCCAGGGTCTTGGAGATAATCTGTATGGAGTAAGCGTCATCCTGCCGCACCATCGTGTTGCCCATAAACGTGAAAATCGGCATGAGATTAAAAAGAGCGTGATGCATGTCCACATTCCTTAAGAATTCGACTAACACCAACAACGCATGATGATGCGTCTGTGGATTGCGCGACGTTCTAATGCACTTGACGATTAGCGTGATCTGCAAATTAGCGTCGCGCATTGGCACCTTCTTATTCATCATTCGAAAAATCGTCGAGAGAAGCAGCTGGTTCGTGTACTCGACTGGACTCTGTTCCTCTAGGCTCAGACAAACATTCAGCAGATCGAATAATACGCTGTACAGCAAATGCTCACATTGAATGTTATCAGCGCGCTCGGCAAACTCCAACAGAACGACACCACGTCTCCAGGCTCGACTGTGGATCATCGCTGGATGCGCTAGGTGAATTTGGCTCTGTCGCTTCTTTCTCTTTTTCGCGCTCGACGTCACATCCGAGTTCTCCACTGACTCTTCTTGAATTTGTCCGCTCCGCTTCATGGCCTCCAATTCCGAGATTAGGAGTGTTGCATCCATGCGTAGCTGATGAATAGTCTTGCCCGCGACGGAGACGACGTCATTAATCTCACAGTCAATCATCACGTCCAACATTTTGGATAGAATGCTCATCTGGAGATCGCGAGACATCTCATCAAAGAGCACATTGATCCGTTTTAACACTATAATGCTTGGCGACGTTCGGTCGCCGCAATCTAAAACCGCGCAGGATTCGTGCATCAGAATGCACTTTGTAAACAACAGCCATACTTGCTCATCCTTTAGAGCATCAACTGTGTTTATGGTAAAACGTTCCAATATATTTCGTAAGGCGGAACCGGCTGACTGATTTTTTGGATCATCCTCCAACTTTTGCAGAAGCTGAAGGCCCATTGGAGCCAATTGTTGAAGAATCTCGGAGCTATTGACGTTCACTAGAATATCAAGAAGCTGTGATCTTCGATTTAGAGAAATCTTTAATGCCTCGTTCTGCTGCATCACCATGTCGAACAACAGTTTCTGAGCCTGTTGCAACTTTTTATGTTCTTTCATTTGATGAGAGACATGTGGATCTGGAGAGAGAAAGAAGTACAGGTTAACTGCAAGATCGTCAGGATCTTGGCAGATCTCCGCGCACTTTGTCGCTAGTTTCTGCAGCAACACGAAAAACGGTTCCGCATTGAGGCTGAAAGTCTGCGTCAGTTTCTTTACAATATCCATCGCCACTCTCCTGCATTCATTGTTACGTCTCGTCAATGAAAGTAGCACATTAGTTATAAATTCTTGATCTTGGAACGCCCATTGAAAAGATTTACACTTATTTAGCAATTGCAAGGAAATCTGTAAACAATGATAGGACAACTGCGTCTTGACAGGTTCCGCGTAGAATTGTGCAAGGAAACAAATGAGGTTCTCCACTGTGGAAAAATATAGTTGGAAAAAGATTTGTAGACATCTAGCGTAATGTTTCCGCCAGTGTCGGTTGTTCATGCCTTCAATATACATCTCCAGAAGTCGCAAAATGAGATTACTTCGCTCTGCATTATTGTCGAAGTCGAGTTTCGACTCGGACTTGATGTTCAGTCGCCTGTGTACCATTTCAAGGACGTAAGTGCCCACCTGAAGGGGCAAGATTCCTTCGGACGTGAGTTTCAAAGCCATTTGAATGTTATTACCGTTGATGTTGTTGCAATCGCGCAGTACTTTAACGTGTGCATATGTCTTAATCATTTTTGTGGCTATTTCAATAACATCACGCGCGGTTTTGGCTGGCATCGAACCCACGGGTACCCTGCATACCGATCCCAGTAGAATCATATTGAAAAACAGAGATGCCGCATCACCATGCGGCATTTGTTGCCGCATGGAATTCAATATACTCTCTGTGGGCGGTAATAGCTCATATTTTAAGATATTATGAAAAGCGGCAGAAGATACTGCTTCAGCGTTCAGTTTGGATTTGTCAATGTCATTAATCACTTGCTGCATATATATATTATTCTTAGCAAAATTCGATCGAAGTACCTCCAAAGCAACTGCCACGTCCTCGTCTGTGGCTGGAAATAAGTATGGTAAAGCCGTGATGAAGACATTAGTATTGTCACTCTCTTCACATAGATCTAAGAGCATTTTTAGAGCTGGCTTAGCTAAGGCTTTCCTCGATGCTGTGTGACAAGTTATTAACAAAACCAATAACTCTTCCACCACAGTATCCGAGGGTAATAAACTGATCAATTTCTTTGTAGGGAAAGACAGCAGTGTCTTCACAACATTCACGTCACTATCATAGAATCTCTCTTGAAGAGTACTCGTTATTATACCATGAAAGCTCTCGGATATATTTACGTTGTTCTTGGCAAGAATTTCAAGAGCGGTCACTCGTTGCGCGGCGCTGATATGAGTTAGCTTATTTAGAATCTCGACAAATCCCTGCGTGCCCTCGGTGCCAAAGGGCCAAGAAGTAAGAAAATGTAACGCTTGTTTAGAACTTTCGTCATTCTCACCTTGCTTCATCAATTTTTTCAGATACCTATCAAAATTGTCTGGGTAGCTGCACTCAAAACGCTTATAGAACTCTGCTAGAAAGTCTCTCGCGTTTTCATTCTTGAAAAATTCACATGTTAATACATTAGATAGAATGGCGTCTACCGCCTCGCTATCAAGTCTAATATGATCCAGAATATTGTTGATCATATTCTGAACATCATTAGTGCTTTGGGGATCCCTGGCGACAACTTGACAAGCTGCTTGAAAAAAAGACACGAGAAATCGTGACGCGTTAGTGTCTGTCTTCGAATGAATCTTGGCAACTGTTTCAACAAACCAAGATAATTCAGAAAGTTGATGGACCAAACTTTGCGGTACGACAGTGAGCCGATTAACCGGAGATTGATAGAGGTAGAGTAGAAAAGTGACAGCTTCCTGTTTCAAGTGCGGCATTTTGAACGTCTTGAGCAACAATTTTTCTATGGTGTCTTCATTCAATTTTACCTATAAATTTACCATATTATTAAAAATGTATGATAGTTACATTTTTACAATATATTACAAAATCAAATTTATTTATTTAATATTTAGAACAAAAATATTCGACAAACAGGCGATTATGGTTAAAACAGATGACACTTACCTTCGTCATCAATTTCGCAATAATCATATAGCTGCTGGCGGCAAAATCGAGAATGGGACTTTTTAATCCATGAAGAAGAGTTGGCAATAGGTAATTCACTTGAACCTCGGTGACAGACATAAATTCGATCATGCCTAATATCGCAGTAGTGTAAAAAGCATACAAGGTGGTTAGGCATGATGCTTGATCTGAGTAAGTCTTCGTGGCAGATGTCACATGAGTACATAATGTCTTCAAAAATCCTTTGTCCGAAGTCAAACGCTTAACGAGAATTCCAGAAGGCAACGTCAAACCGCTTTTCTGTACAGGTGTTAACCAATGCCATTTATCGCTCTCGTCTGACAAATCTACCAGTTGCAGAGCTCTTAAACAGTCATAAATTTTTAATTAATCGCTTTAAAGATATGTACTAAATAAATATTAGATGTAAAAAAAATATTATCGATAAAAGAAAAATATTTTATAAAGATATTACAAAAATTAAAATATTTTCAGTTTCTAATTTAATATTTCATAAAATTTCTAATATATTTTAGAAATTTTAACTTTATGTGTTATCAAAATGTAATAAAAATTTTAAAATTCTTGTCATATGTTCGTTATTAATACATAGCAAATATTTGCTTTCTAAAAATAAGGTTTAAAAAAATATCCTCTGTACAAATATACTATTTACACTCACTGTATATAATATTGATGTTTAAATTAAAAACTTTAATAAAATGGTATTAATAAAAAATATAATTTCAGTAGTATACATACCTAACGAATATACGAGTCTCATGATATGGCAAGATAAGAAGAATAAACTGTTCCCGATTATACTGATGAATGTGATACCTAAATACAAGCCACTCCAATGCTTTATGACAAGCATTCAGTAAAAAATACGGAGTTGCAAATAATAAAAATTTTGCGATGTTTGCATCTAGTTGTTTATTTACTGTCGCATCTTGCACAGCTCTTTCAAAATGTACAGAACTTTGGGCAAATAATGTGTTATAAAATTCATCAAATACTCTTGAAAGTTTTTGTAGTTCTTGCAAACCACTCTGCCCTGAAAATAAATAAAAAAGTATGATTATAAAATAAAATAAAAACATTTCTTTAGTGTTTTTCTTTTGTATTACAGAAACATATTTCTTTTAAAGATTAATTTAATAAATTAATGCATAAAACAAAACTAGCTAAAAAGAAATTAATAAAAAAAACATTTACTATATAAATTATATTAAAAACGAGTGAGATTTTATTAGATACTTGTTATTAGATACAATAGGAGAAAGCTAACCTATACTTAGGACAGTGTCTCTGTCCAAATTCGCAGCCTCCTTTGGATCAAACAGTAAGCTAGCACGTTTTTTATCCTGCAGCAGTAAATTCGTCTGCGGAGTTCTCAATTTTTTAAGTTGTGCTGCCAACGACGTTGCCATTGCCAAATCTATAAACGCACCGCAAAAATAGAGATAACCTCAAAACACATCCTTTAAAAAAGCGAATATTTCTGATTTTTCGACACAAAGAAGTTATGAACTTACGAAATTATTTTCTTGATGTCACAACAAAGTTAATACATAAAAAATTAATGCCAACTTAATATAATTAATAAAATTTAAGAGATATATCACGTGTGCATAAACGGAACACGTGCAGAAACATCGAGAGACGTCGCAAGTCGCAATCTCAATTCAATACTTGCACGCGCAAAGGACAAGTCTAGGGACTCTAGAAACTCTAGGGGCTAGAGGGTGCTACGCCACCTACGTATAAACGCAAGAGTTTCTTCGAGTGGATCGGGACAAAATTGGCGAACTTTTAAATGACAGGATGAAGGTGATACCGTGGAGGACATTGTATATAATCTTATTAAAACGTTTTACAACGATGTCAAGTCCCACGGTCCAGAAACCTCCTTGAACATTATTTTTCACGTTCTGTATCACTGGATCAGATTTCAAAATAAGATTGTACAATATGTAGGAATCTAAACGATATCAATGTATATGAGGTAAGAATATCTGGAAAATTATGTAAATTTATAATGTTACTTAAATTCAGTGCTATATGATGTCTTACAGATTTTGGAAGGTTAGAAAAATCATACGAACGCGATCTTTCATGAGCCAGAGGGTGAGCTGTTAGCGTCAGTTTCTGACGATTATATGTATAAGCTTAGAGCGATTAAAGAGAATCAAAAGTGTATGTCTGCATTGTATTTGACGTCACTTGATACTAATGTGGCACTCTGGAAAAGTCTGGAAAACTCTTGGTCGCGGAGAAGAATGGTTTAATACATATGTACAACATCAGAAGCCAACAAGCAATTGTCCATTGACTCTGGAGCTGTTCTCTTGACTGCAGCTGACTGGGGACCTAATCCTTTGAAAATCGTATCAATGGCTGCCAGAGATGTATCAAGGTTAAGGTAATAAGAAATATGATTCTAAATCTTTCCATTATGTTATCCTATCCTGTCTATATTTTATTAAATTTTTTTAAATAAATTAATAATTTATTAAATTTATTAATTTTTAATAAATTAAATTTTATTAATTTTATTAAATTAAATTTATGTCTAGTTGTTTTCTGATGAGTGGATACATGGTAGATTTTAAAAACACACAAAAAAAGTGAACAGTAAGAGTCAGACACAAATGAAAATTTTGTATCGAGTATCAGATGGCTGGATAACTAATTGAAAGTTTTCAATTTAAGATTGAAAGTATATTATATGGAAAAGTAAAGTTAAATGTGTTGGTATGACATGGCACTATGTTTGTGCTGGAAATGATAGAGTTTCTGGAGAGTAAATATAAATTAGGTTACATTAAAATAATTGATTTTGTCCATGAAGGAACTTAATCTCTGATTTAAACTTGGGATGTTATATAGCAGTTAAATAACAATTTCTTTTATTCTTGTTTTTCTTTTATTAATGTTTCTTCACAAATTGAAAATCACTTAATAATCAACAAATCAATAATACATTGAAATAAAGTTTTGATTCAAAATATTTCCATAATGTGGTAAATTAAATGTTTTTACACACATGCGCACCAGGATATATATGTATAAATCCTTTTAGAAATAAAATTTTACTAGCATAGTAAAAAAATATATTTTTATAATGTACTATATAATTGCATGTTTTATATAGACAATATATAAAAGTAACTTAGGATGCAAAGCTTATCATTTACAATGATATAAAAAATCTGCATATAGTGTTATTTTTTTATACTTCTTTATATTTTAAATTTTTAACTTTCATCTATTTTAGGTATTCACAGTGTATTATCAAAAGAAGATAGTTAATCGGTATCTTTGTTTTCTTCAAATGGATCTGTCTCTTTATTTATCATAAATTGTAAAAGTTAAAGAGATACTAAATTTTCGCTTTCTTTCATCATGATAGTGTCAACTGTCATTCTTTAATGAGATTGTTGCAAAATTCTAAAAGTTGAAATTTGTTATTACCTCTCAATTTGTAAGCAACTGAATGTGCTATTTTTAAAATGGTGATAAGATTTGGTGTGTAATCTCGTTTCTCATTGAATTTATTTATATGGAATTTGGGTTTCTGTGTTTCTTGTTCGAGATCTCTATAATTATCATCATTTTTTGTCTTATTCATCGCTCTCACTGCAAAACATAATTTAAAATATATTGTATGTATAAGACAATAACCTTATTATTTAAATTGATTTGTATACTATACATAATCATATATTGAAATCTACAAATCTAACAAAAACTTAATAGATTATAAAAAAGCACTAACCTAGAATGTTAATTTTTTTCTTCAATTCGTTATGTTTATCAATTTTTTTCTGATGAGATATGTTTGTTTCATTCATGATACTGTTTAACAAGTTTAATACCAACTGCATAAACTGCGTTTCTTCTTCGTCCGATAACGTTTTTGAATATTTCGATAACCAGTTCAGGAGACCGATGCTTAAATAAGCGCGTATACTCTGCGATACGGGATAACTGTTTTCTGCGTAAATGCTACTTTCGTCCGTTGGTTTCTTGGTATCCAATATCGTGAGAACATGCGTAAAGAATCCTTCCTTCTTTGATTTGGCTAGATTTTCGAATTCGAATACGTTGCTTATTGCTGTTATTAAGTGCTTTAATTGGGTTTCTTTTGCATCGCACGTGGCCGCCAAAGCAATTTGATAACTAATGTATATGTCCATCTGAAGATTAATACAAAGTATTATTATACACGGATAGTATTAAGTATTGTTATTAAATATATCTAAAAGGATCAATAGTCATTCTTATTTCTGTATTTCACATCTTACCATTTTAGCGCACGATATATTTTCCAAATTAATGTTTATATCATCATTTTTACGTAAAACATCGTACATGAAGGTGTTATATTTTTCCTTAAGAGTTTGTAACACACTTTTATTTTCCTTTCCTTCCAACCATTTTTTCATTATATCTAATTCAGTCTCTTTCGAGTATGTGCTCACGATTGCCTCATGGGCATCTATATGTACCTTCAAATACTGCACACAAAGTTTTTAGTTGCATTTGGATAAAAAAAGTATGTACGTGTAAAATATATGTGTAAAAATATACCTGAGCTTGTCCGATGTCCTTGATAAGGGAACGTGCTTTGGACCAATCTAACTTTATTAGAGCAAGCGTCACCGCGTTCACAATTAAAGACGTACCGAATTCCTCGTCACCACTTAAAAACGCTAGTTCTGATGCTAGTCCTAAATTGTCTATGTCTTTTTGACGAGAAAGAATCATTGCTGCCTTATCAAACTTGTTCAGTTTTACGTAGCTAATACATGTAATATTACAAAAGTCACGTTAATAAAAATTTTTTATAACTATTATTTACATTTATATATATTTAAATTATTATTATTCATATACATATATATGAAAAATACATTTTCCATTATATGTAGTATATTATACTTACAAAAAATGTTTAATAGGAAATATTTATTAAAAAATAATTGCCTTACCACTTAGCTGCTTCTTTTAGATGACCTTCAAAACTAGCCCATGTCGCCCAGGACTCTAATATTCGATTTAGAAACGAATCATCAGCATCTAATTTCAATCTTCCGAGTGTATATGCCTCCTCATACATGAAAGCATCTAAAAGCACTTCTAAGGCTTTGTCAATTTTGTTTATCCTTAGTAAATATGTTACTGCTTTTCCTGGATTATGGTTCGTTATTAATTGTTGCGCATACTCTTCGCAAATTCTTTCCCACATTCTGCAATATCAGAGTTTATTGTATATAAACAATATACACAAAATTTGTCTTATATTTGTACAAATATTTATACATACAACATAGAAATACTAGGTGCAAGCGATACTAAATAGTCATTTAATTCACCAACTAAAGCCGCCCTGTTTAAGTGATCTTTTAATTCACTATGACTACACCATAGATTTGTCTCGGGTTTTAATTCATCACGCCATAGATTTATCTCGGGAACGAGATCATTTAAATTGTTCTGTGTCTCTGAGAATCAATAACATATCATTAATAATAAATATCAACGATGTTATTACCATGTATCATGTCAATTGTATAAAAAAATTATTTACTTGAATTAGATTGAGTTTCTTCAAGAACTTCATTAACAGGATTTGGTACAGTCTCATTATTCTCATTATTGGCCGTCTTTGAATTCTTTTTCTTCTTCTTACCCTTTTTCTTCTTACCCTTAATGTCGGAAAGTTGCTTTGGCGATTGCTCCGGTAAAGTATAATTCCATACATGTAGCGTAAAATCCGACGAACCAGTCATTATTAATTGTGGTTTGAGAGGACTCCACATACAGGACAATACAGGTCCGATATGACCCATGTACGTGCCCATCAATTCCTCTTTTTCAACGTTCCACACCTAGAGAACGATATATTCGAAAAAAAATTACGTAACGATATATAAAAATGATTAAATTATATTTAAATAAGATTTAATATCTGTATCCTAATATAACACAATGCTGTACATCGAATAATAAATAATTAAATGCAAGTTTAATTTAGATGACACATAGAAAACTGTATAAAAACTATCGATTTGTAGTCGGTGAGTCCCTGATTCTCATCCCATGTATACTCAATTTTGTTGTAAAAATACCGATTGGAGAATAACCCGTGTGACTCCATATGAAAGCGACAAGTTAGTAACCAACAGATTGCAAGTTTGAGTTCTACATTCCATATATACGAATAAAAATAATAAAATAATGTAGTAATTCATTAATCTAATAAAATTTGCTAATAGACTAAAAAGAATTTTATCTGTATTGATTGAAAATTACGAATAAAAGAGTAAAATTTCAGGGGATCATATTTCATTCTACAAACTTAATAGACATAAATGAGCCATGATGCGTATAATTTAATTGAACAATACTGTGTATAGTGCATGTATATCTCACCTGTGCAATATTGTCGTAGCTACCAGACACTAAGTATCCATTGAAATGTGGACTCCAAGCTAGAGACACCACTTTATCCGAGTGTCCGTTTAATGTCGCTACTAACTTGTGCATTACGTCTTCGTCATTTCTGTTTTCTGTAACATCTCCATTGTCTTTTAATTCTTTTAATAGTATTGAAATATCATAAATTAATATGCTACACGAATCGGAGGCAATTGCCAAGTAATTGGCAAGCGGCGAGCATTCATCTGCCATTGTACGGTCGGGATGCCACGTCAGACAATTCACCATAGTTTTGGAAATTTGTATCGTGTCGCCGCGTTTATTCAGCATTTGATCATAAAATATAATTGACCTAAGAGAACAAAATTCATTTAAAACATTTCTTCAATTAATTTTTTTAAGAAATTTTTTTTAATATGTACATACCCATCTTCTAACCCAATTGCTAAGCACAAATTGGATTTCCAAGAAAACTCTGAACATTTTTCTTTAATTATAGACATAGGTTCTGAAATAAAAGTTACGATAATAAAAAAGTATAGCAATAAATATTAACAACACCTACCATCTTCCGGTGAAGATTTTTTATGGGCTATTAGTTCTCCATCTGCACAAGAGAACAAAAAATATTCTGAGTTAAGTTGAGCCCATTCAAGCTTATAAATTATATTTCCGTGATACGGTCGGTATAATATAGGTGGTTTGTTAGTTCCAATTGCATCAAATACACCAACACGGCCCTCTCCAGTACCAAAAGCAATAGTAGATTTATCTTCGGGAAACCATGATATCTAATGCAATATATATATATATATATATATATGATATTAATATTCATAACACATGTCAAGAAACAATTCTTACAGGTTGTGCGAATGTTTCTTACCGCTCTTATTTTTGCTTTTATCATCTGCCACTGCATAGTCATGTCAAAAGTCGTTGTGTGAGGTTCAGATAAATTCCACACACGCAGCGTCATGTCTCCTACGCCAAGTGCAACGCGCGAGGTATCAAGAGGACAAGAATCTATGCAATATACGTACCCTCCTTGTGTAGGAATTTTATGTTCCAAGATCGCTGGTTTTGTAGGATCGCTATTACGTTTACAACCTATAACCCAGCGATCTTGCGCCAAAGACCAGACCTTGAGCCTAAAATATATTAATAATACTGAAAAATTGTCAACATTTATATATTCGTAATTTGTGTACAATGTTAACTCACTCGGAATCTGTCTTTAAGTTATCAGGCGTTGCGTTGTAGTTAGGTACAGCAGCAATGGAAAATAATCCTCTATTATGAAACGTATGGAACACTTTACATTCAGGCTTGGTTTTGTTTGAAAGATCCCAAGAAAGAAGTTCACCCCAAAGGGAATTAGTCAAAAGCACATTAGACTCTATCCAACATACCGTAATCCACTGTATGTTTATATTAAGCTTACTTTTATGTGAAGAAGCCATGATTGGTAGATTTGGTAAGTGTATTATAGTTTTCTCATACTTGCCATCTCTACCAAGTCTCCAAATGTATACAGATCTGAACAGAAATAAAATAATCGTAATAGTTTGTATAAGTTATTTGTTTCTTTTTACAGTATAACAATATAGCGCTCATTTGTTACAATTGCATAACTAAATACATTTTTTTTTTAAGTTAATTATATTCATTTTTTAGTTGGTTGGAAAGGAAAGAGAATTTTTATAAGAATTAAATACTTAAAGAGCGAAAATAATAATACTTTCAAACTTCTACAATCAGTTAATCACATTTTTGTATCACATTGCATTAAAAGATTATTTACATGTACATTTTATGTGTACATGTGTACATGTGTTTATGTGTACAATAAATTTTTAAAAGACAAAAAATATATATGTATTATGAAAGTTTTATCTCACCTATTCTGTGCACCACAAGCTAGAAGTAAATTTTTCTCTTCTTCTTCACTAAACACATTCATCTGCGAGGGGCACCAAGACAAACTAACTATGTCGTTATGGCTTTTCAGTTTATATAATATCGTTTCTGTTTGGATAATAGAAGCATATTGGATAATATAAACTAAACCGTTTTTAGTACCTAGCGCTATAAGACTGGAATCATGAGGACAGCAAGCTAAACATGTAGCCCTTAGCTTGCCTAGATATACTATGTTTGAAGTCTTGTCTCGTACATTACAGTACATTAGAAAACCGTCTGAATTCACTGCGCATACAAGATTATTATCTCGAGCTGACCAATCAACCCCTGCAGTCAATTTGCTTTCCTAGAATAATAAAAATTTATCAAAGAGTCATATAAATAATGAAAAGATTAATTTTTTTCTATGATAACTTTTCAACGTTTATACAATTATTATATTTAACTAAGCTATATTTAACTTCATTTTATCACATTTTGCCACTTACATCGGCAAAAGAGAATTCTGCTACCAATTCTAATGTATCCACATTTAAAATTCTGACTTTAGGATCATCACCACCACAGATCAGTAAATCTGGACTGTCCGGGCTGTCGAGCTTAGGGCAAAATGCCAATGTAATTACTTTGTCTTTAAAGTAATCTTTGACTATGGAATACTGCATTATATTGTTCTCCTTCGGCCGGCCGATGACGACAAAATTCCTTGCACCCCATGCCACAGTTCCGCGTCGCGAACATGCAAGGATATTGCTCAAATACCAATTTGGTGCGGGAGGCAATGTCACTTCATTCATCCTGTCGTGTTATATTCCCTATTAAGGGGCTGCTGGAGTTGTCTGTTTTACCAACAAAAAGATAGTAATTTTTGTTTAACAATATCTTTTTATTTCTTTTATAGATTTGGAAATCCTTCTCCAGAATAAAAGAATACGCATTGCTATCAGTCTGTGGAGTGGAATTTCCTCCAAAAACGTGAAAAAATTGTTAATTTGCTGTCACATCATAACAATGTTTGCTTAATATAAAAGATCTACAGTTTGTACCTACGAAATTCGTATTCACAGACTAGTAGACGACGAGAACAAACAGTGTCGAGTTTCGAAAATTAGATTTTAGTGCCTAATTGAGACGAATTTATGAAACAAAAATTTAGGTTATATACGCGTAAAAAGTCGATAAATAGAGCAATAAAAAAAAAATTTTTTTTGTCCTTAATATAAAGTCCAATTCACAGATGGATATTAATATGTGTACTTTAATTCTGGAAAAGAATTTCCAAATTTATAAAAGAGATATATACGAAATCTCATTAATGATGTGCATGAATGACTCTACATTATCGACCTCGATCAAGTTTGAGAGGCAGTCCAGCATCGCCTTAACAAAAGAGAGAATAGATTTTACAAAATTATCTCGGCCATACATATATTAAAAACATATTCTGTAAAGTATTTGTTATAAACGAGCATAATGCCAGCAAAAAATACAGAATTTGCTAACGCAATCTAAAGGCAGCACATTAGTTTAAATACAAGTTGCAAATATGATCAATCTGATATAATAATCTGCTAGAATCTTTTAGTTACAAAGAGAATTTTTTGTTAACATTTTGGAAGTTAAACATATACTAGCAAAAGTTATCCTTTTTCCTAGCAATACAAGATTATAGACTACACAAATAAGTATAAATATATAAACAATTAGTTGAGTATTAGCAAAATATGTAAATAATAAAATCATAAAAAAATCAGATCATAATGTCAAGGAGTCTCCTTAGTTTGAGTGATTGAAAATAAACGTTATACTCGGAAATTTTTTAAACAAACTTGATCAAACTAAAAAATGTTATAAAACTTTGTAGATATATTTATTAATATTATAAAAATATACACAAACTTTTTTTTAATAGATACAATCAATTTTTAAGAGTTACAACTGGACTTTAAAAACACGAGACTTAAAAAAAAAGTTGGCCAACTGCTCTGCTATTATATTTTATGTTCAAATTCCTGTAAACAAAAAAGACAAAAAGCACATTAATCTACATGACTTCCTCCATACAGTAATCAAGTAAGTAGTATTCAAATCGTAGTAAATATGTTTTGGCACAAAGTGCCAGAGCAGGCCGTTATAATTTTTGACCGAGGAAGAAGTTGTAATAGTATCTCTAGCTGTAGTAAAACCTGTAGTAACCTGTAGTAAAATCTGTAGTAACCCGTAGTAAAACCTGTAGTAAAACCTCTTCTACTATACGCTGATCCCAATTCTTAGAAAATAACGGTTATTCATTTAAAATGCGGACCTTTTTGCCCACCCGGTGAGCGCTCGGATTTATACCTGCGTGCTACAAGCCGCGTGCTTTCAAGGCCTGCAGTTTTACAACCACCTACAATTTGGCTAAAATACTCTAGGATATTATTATTATTAAGATATTAAACTTTCAAAAATGCAAAAAACTGATTTTTTTAAATTTGTAAATTAGGAAACTTATCCCTTAATAATTCAATTATTAAATATATTTTTTTCAATTCTATACAATTGCGTGCCAACAAATTATCAAAATTAAAAAGCAAACCTAAAGCTAGAATATCTTACTTTTTTAAATTCATTAATATCTCAGTTAAATTACATTTATATCTCAGTTAAATTAATCGTCAATTTGATTGCAATAAGCATCTTTAAAAAATTGTGTTTAACAGAAAATTATTTTACTATTTATAAATATATAAATGAAATGTCTTATTTTTAAATATGTAATATATAAAATGTGTAGATAAAATGTACAGAGAAAGTATGTGAGCAATAAAATGTAAAACGCAAATTTCATATAAACTTTTGAATTAATTTTCTGGATTCCAAAAGTTGATTCAAATCATAATAAGCAACCGATCGACTGGAGATTAACCGGTGTCCGGTTACTCGACATTTGATTGACGGATTTAATATTGCATGATGTTCATCGGCAACAATAGAACGTGCAATTGGAAATATTGTAAACTTAAAAATACCTTGCTCTAATTGCAATCGTAATCGACGCAATTACGCTATTAGAGTTTTACTATTACTTCTTCTTCGTCATTACGGCACTCGGTCGTCCCTCATTCAGGAAACTGGGACGGCCCAGGGTAAAAAGAATGTTAGGACGATACGTCCAAGAGATGTATGTAAGATAAAAGTGAAATAGAAAAAATTAAGAAATGAGAGAATGCAAAAAATTGATTATTGCGTTAGCCGCGTTTAAAAATTTCGGTTGGATGCGTCCGCACATATTCGCGTCCGTCCAAAGAGTTAGTTTTACTACTTATCGACCGTCTCAGTCTAAATTACTATACCCTTTTGCTATATATGTGAGTTTTACTACTTATCGACCGTTTCAGTCTAAATTACTATACACTTTTGCTATGTGTGTGTGTGTGTGTGTGTGTGTGTGTGTGTGTGTGTGTGTGTGTGTGCGTGTGCGTGTGCGTGTGTGTACAATATAAAGCAGAAATGTAGTAATGTTTAAATGTAAATAAAAACGTTAATAAATATTAAATAAAATTAACAAAATATATTAAATATGCAATTACTTATTAAAGTTTTATACTTACCGTTAAAGGTCGAAGACAAAGAAGTGTCCTCCCTTGAGGTCGATGGGGTCGCTTCTACAGCAGCTTCTGATGCCAACGTTGATTTGGGACCGATCGTGAGAGCTATGTGAAATCTGTGAGCTCCCACCATTTGGGCTTGGAAAACTACTATGCGACATGCGTAATCGATCTAGTCAATCCAGTGCTCGGCCCTTTGCAGGTCATTTTCTAAGGTGACGCCTACTACTCTCACTGGCCACTTCACTGCCGAGTTGCCGAACAAGTATGTGTGAGTCTGTATCTTAGAAGCGTTTTACATTATTTTACGTAAAAATATATTGAAATCGTATTTTCAGTACTTTTGTTACCTTTCAAACTAAATCTTCTAAGTCACTAAAAGTTTCCATAACTTTTTCCAGAAAAATACTAAAGTTCATATTAACATATTAAGATGCATCGTTTGTATTTTTACAGATTACAATATTTTCTATTATCGCAGGTTGTATGATAAATAATGTTTAGAGAGCTTTAAATTATCGGCAAACTGCCGATTCTTTCTAAAAATTATTGTATCTTAATATTATATTTAATTTTATTTTAATTTCGGTCGTTATTTTACGAATTTTAAGTTTTTAATATTGATTGTAATTTAATTGATATACAAACTTAAATTTTAAAATTTTTGTTTGTTTTTATATTTTAAGTTAATTGCTGAGAAAATCTATAATTCCCAAATTCTTGTGTATCTATACATTACCTATTAGATATGCAGGATTGGGTAAGTTAAGATATTTTTTAAATTAAATTAAATTAAAGTTAATGAATTATAAAATTAATTTAGTTAAGTTAAAACATACATTACATAATAACTTACATAAATAAAAAAACTAACTCAGTTAAAGTTACGTTAACATTAATTTAACTCAAGTTAAAATAAAAGTTAATTTTGAAAAGCTCTTTTATATGGAATTAAAAACTCATGTAATTTATTTAAATCAGATTACCAATATAATTACAGTATTGATCATCAAATATATTTAATATTTTATTTGTAAATTAAGTTATAATATTAGTTATATGAAATAACAGAGAAATATTGTTTTCATGCGGAAATGTATTTTTATTTTTTAATTTTTTCTTTTGCCCAGATAAAATTTTTAATTTAAGAAAATAGTTAATAAGTTAAAATTTATACGTTTCAACAACAATTAGTTAAAAATTAAATTATTTAAAATTAACTAAATTAAAAGCTATTAACTTCTTAACTTTATTATTAACTTTCAACCTTTTAAGTAGTTACTACCCAATCTTCGATATGTGATAAAAAGTAAAACCTATAAAAATCAATAATTATTTTTACAACTAACTGATATACGAGTTTCTTGTAAAAACCGTAAGAATCAACTGAACTGTACAGACTACACTATGATCAAAATAATACAGGAGTGAACGTACTACAGCCAAAAGTGTTAAATATCCCCAAACGAATGTGACATCCTAAACTTAAAAAAGAATTTTACAAAAGCCGCATTTTAATCTTTGTTTTTAATACTTTTTGCTTGAAAAATTATTGAAAACAAGCTCTTTTTTAAACTCAATAAAGTAGAGAATATCCTCTTATTTCATTAACAAGAGTTTTTAACGTTACATAACTCGTACCTGCTAATTGTTATGTTATATGAATCATGTCATTTAGTTTTGCCTGAAAGTATGTCAGTCTTTATAATAATAATAAGTAGAAAATCTGATAACGGAATTTGCAGATTATTTATCACAAGTGTACGATCGAAAATTCGGGAATCATACCCGAATTGTATGTGCATATGTACGAATATGCGTTAACATAACTCAAGACCGTTGTGCCTAGGCGATGTTGTGTATCGGTTCGGGATGGCACTAGCCTAGCCGCTTAACAAAAGGGCATTCGTTACAAAAATTCGACCATCGTCCGTCACGCGCGCATACGAATCTCCACGACATGGTCTAGAAGTAACTCTGTGAGAATCCTCGAGAAAATACAAGAAACCGGCCAGAATCATATACAATAACGAGCCTGACTCATCAAGGGACGCATTCAAAAATCGAGAGTCCTCGGGGCAAGTTCTGTGAAAACAACGTGTTGATCCGTAAGACGACACAGGGCACTTAGGGTCCTAGGCATTGTCATCTACGTGCGCGACGCGGGCTAAAACAGTGCGACTCTGCATGTTACCACCCCTAAGCGTGATTGAAAAACTATAATCAAATCGATTGACAAGGACTGTCGTAAGACTTGTAATAAACTAAAATAAATCGGACGATATATTTGTGAGAAATAAAAATAAACATTGGTGAAATTGAAGCACAATGCGAATATTAAAAAATTTTTTAATATTTTAATATTATCAGTAATACAACACACAAGACTACAAATATTATGAGTATGAATTCTAGTATGGTAAGTTCATCATCAGGTTCAGGTTTACGGCATACGTTACATTTTTTCATATTTTTCGCACATTGTTCACATGCTACTAAATGTCCACATGGGATAAATGCAGTTCGTATTTTTCTCCTGCAGCAAATTTTGCATAATTTTGCGTCCTTGTCGCAAAAATTTTGCATAATTTTGCGTCCTTGTCGAACAGATTGTTCATCAACTTTTTTAAATTTCTCATCTAATTCAATAGTTGCTACGTTCGATAAGTTTTCCTGGAAAAAAAATATTTTTAATTGTTTTAAATAATAAAATTTTTTAATAAAAAATTATTTTAAATTGATATTGCATTCAGCGAACAATTGTTTTACTATCTTTTAAATAAATTTAAATATTTATTAGAAATACAGTTCTATATCAAAAGAATTTTCTTTTAAGATTTATCTTCCACATTATGATAGCACAATATGAGTTCGAAGAATTTTACTACATTTTACTAAAGTTATAATAACAATTTTCGAAGTCAATGTTATCCCAAGATAACTATGATTGTGAGAGTAAATTTTTTCTATGTAATAACAATAAATATTTATTAAATAACTTTAAAAAACTTACTGTTCCAATATACGTTCTTCCAGTAATGTTGTTTATAAATTTCGTCCCTTTGGCTAAGATCAAATAGCGACAATACTTAAACCACTTAGCATGCTGTACCCAAGGATCATCTTGTGGCTCCCAATCTTTCAATCCTAGACCACAGTGATAACACAATGTCTCATCGCTACTTCCTGTGTAATAAAAACCAGCGGCCACCAGTTTTTCCGTAGTTTGCGACATTGCTTTAGGCCAGCTGTCGAATGACGCTAATCTGGCAGGATAACTGGCATATTCGGGATGTTTCGATTCTGACGCAAGTTCTCGCAATATATGATTCACTTTTTCTTCGATCTCTTGATTTTCATAGTCTGGACCAGAATAAGGCATGTAGATGTCTTCGTAAGCTCTACGTACATCCACTCTTTTAGGCACCGGTGCTGGATTTACTTTAGGATTTGTGCTGATCGGCACATTGCCGCATGGAATATTGCGTACAAATCTACATCTGCCGGACCACCGTTGATGCTCGACCATTGGATTGTCGTCTGCCTGCCATTTATATAGTTCTATCAGACAATCGAAACATTTCACCTTGTCACCATCGCCTGTATAATAAAATCCGGCTGCCGCAAGTATTTCTGGGTTCATCCACAACGTCCAGTCCTTGAAACTTTTCAAACGGGCGGACTCAAATCGGAATTCTAAATAGACTTCATGTGGTTCTTTAAATTGTATGTGGGATGAATTTGTAGGAAATTCGCATTTTGTCATTTCTATAGTCATTTCTATGTTGTGTCTATGAGGTCTCTATGAACCTGCAAAGAAACAAATATAAATACTAATTAATACTTGAATTTTATGTAATAAGGATTCGTCAATAATTTTATTGCTTAACAAGTACGATGGAAGCAACATATACATTTTTCTTTAAAGATATTTAAAGAAATTTTTCACTTTTACTACAAGGATGGTTGAATCCGTACAATCATTTGGGTTTATAATTATAAATTAATTTTTTTCATAAAAATAGGCTCGGCAACCAATTTTCAATTTAAAAAAATAAATATCAGTTATATAAAAAATTAGAATTTATTTAGAATTTTTTATTTGACAATAGAACTAGCTTCCATTTTTCGCACAAAAATAGTCGGCAACTAATTTTCAGTAAAAAAATCTAAAAGTACTTCGGACAAAATTATATTAAAATTGGAATTTATTTCAGATGATAGAAATGTTTCAATATTCGGCAAACCACACAATAAACAAATATATAACTCACATATATACAAAAGTTAAAGTCTATAGCTTTGTTTGAAATATCAAGTCTATAACTTGTTTGAAAAGTATCAGCTCACTTGAAAAATGCGTTTCATTTTTACACAACATAAAAATTAACAATTAGCCTAATTAATATTTATAGATATTTACTAAATATGTAGATGTAAACTTAATGTAGATATAAAAGAATATGTGTAATAGATTTCTTTTTAAAAATATTTAAAAATTAATTAATACTCTTTTGCACTAAAAACTGAAATGCTTCTAATTACTTTTACTATTATATGTATAAATTATTTACTGGGAATCATCCAAAATCAAACCATTTTTATAATCGTATTTGAAGTTATAATAATACATTTTCATTCACATCGTTTAATGCAAATATATTTGGGATTTTGACACACAAGGACGCGGACCTTATTGTTTTAAAATTCAAGAACAAATTTATTATCAATTTAATACTGCGTTATATCCCTCACCAAATGAAATGCCAAGGTATGGTCAACTTTTTATCGTAGATAATAATAAAGCGACAGAATATTGACTACATCAAAATTCCAATCTCGATAAAGAAATTTTACATTTAATAAATAACACGATGTAAACAAATAATATTTTTGCCCAGTTTTATCGAATGATACACGAAGAAATTCAAGCACAGCAGTAAATGAGTGAAAATTACATTATACGGGAATTATAATTAGAATTTTTAACAAAACAAGGCATCGATCGCAGTCGATACAATGTTCAAAGGGTAAATGAAGTTCCAGCTGTTTTTTCTACCACAGCAAATAAAGAAATTCCAGAAACTTATGTAACAATTTATAATAAAAATAACAAAACGTTACAACAAATCAGTACAATGAATCCAAACGTGGAATCGTGAACCATTTATCCGTTGCATTATCCATATGGTAATCAAGATATTGGCATGATAATTTACGACGGAAAAATAATAAACGAATAAGTAGAGCTGCTTACGTAAAATATCGAATAGCTATACGTGATAATTTTAATATTTTTATCGTGGGGAGACGAAAAAAAGTTTAAGATGACTACAAGGATTTGAACATTTTAAGCGTTTTAAAATAAAATACTTTTGCAGTGTAGAGAACCGTCCGGCAACCGATGTTACCGGAGGAGGACAAACAAGGTTTTATCTTGGTCAGGTGAATATTGCGTAGCTTAACCTCCATCGTCATTTGGCTAGCCTGGATCCTCGCAACGGCGAGCGTCGCGGCAAATAGAAATGTTGCTAACATTGCACACGAGACAATTTTACCGAGTTTCACTTGAGAACGTTTATCACGTGATCACAGTTTGTGGAGTATCATAATAACCTCCGTGTTAACGACACGGAGGTCATTGTGACACTGCGGCATTGCGTTCATGATCCACGAGGAGAGCTATGCCTAGTCCATGGTTCCTGGACCGGCTAGACCCCTCTTACACCCCACCAACCACAGCCGAATTTCCCCCTCCAGTTATGCATCCCTCTCACGTGCATGCGACCGGCGAGAATAAGTGACCTCAACCCTTTTCCTATGCCATAATCGCGACACGCTAATGAATCATGACGTTTTAATTTGACTTGACACAGCTGGTTTGATTTTCGTGGATATAAAATTCCAGACAGAAATTGAATATTAAACAGATTGTATTTGATAATGGCCGCACATTTAGCGTGAGTGATAATGGCGCGTGTCCGAAAACCGTCATATGATCTCTCCTTGTCAAAACCTAAAATGGTATTGCATTAAGGGGCTAGTGGCAGTCAGTAAATTTACAAAAATCGATTTTTCAATTTTGCTATTTCCTAAAAGTAAGACAATTCAAAAATATTCCCTGAAAGTTTCAAGCTAATCTGATTGAAAGGAACGGAGTTATAGAGCTGTAACGATTGCTCCGTTCGGAGCAGGCAGCCCGGGGCAACGGCAGCAGCTGCTCTCTGGTTTTGTTAATTGTTAGGAATACTGGTATGTGTGTATATCTGCAGAGGGGTCACATACTATTGTTACGCGCCGCGTGTCGCCCGGTATCCTCCGCGCCGCCAGTCAGCTGTAGGACCGATCGATATCGGTTGCTGGAGAATATTTATAAACAAATGTATCTATGTAAGTCAGTTTTGTGCCGAACTCCTGCCGCGGAGGACTCTTTGTAAATCCGTTTCCGTTCCGATTAATAAAGTTGGTGTTCTTACGAGATCTCGCCTAGTTTCCTTTCCGTGAGAAAGTGTGTGTGTGTGTGTGTGTGTGTGTGTGTGTGAAAGCGTCTCGACGCAACACTACCCGGGAAAAAATACCTCCTATTTGTTCATATTAATAAATATATTTATATATGTTTATATATCGTCATATAAGAAATAAAAGTGCAATCATAAATGATCTTACATGGCCATATATGAGAATATGTAATTATACCATTCTTGTAAATCCTATTTAAGTATAGTCTTATATAGCCATATGTATATGGTCTATCCTTACGGAAAAAAAAACACTTTAATTTTGAGGGTTTACACTCAAAATTGAGTGTTCATACTCGATTTTAGGAGTTTTAGATGTATACGCTCAAATCTTGAGTATTTACACCAAAGATTTGAGTGTTTATACTCGAACATTGAGTGTGTACACCCAATGATTGGGAAGCTCTTTTTGTATAAAATTTTTTATAAAAATGTTTTATGATACAAAAATCGACTTTTCGATTTGAAACCAAATTTGGTAAATTCGAAACCAGGCCTGTCTTTTTAAATATTATATAATGTATATGAAACAATTTTGAGGTATGATTAAAAATTTACCATTTTCAGATTATGCAACAGAAGTTTTTAAAGAAAAAGAAAAAGATAATATTAAAGCATTAATGAACAAAATAATGGCAAATAAATGTAAAAATCCTGATAAAAGCCAAAAGACGATTTCTGGCCCTTATCAAGTGTAATTCGAAATTACCAAGAAATTAATAAGTAACCCATTTTTACACCTCTCCGATTACATAATGAATAATTAGATTGATTAAAAATATATAAAAATACCTTGTATAAGTTACTTTGAGTACATTAGATGTCTATGAGTATTAATGCGTGAACGTGAAGTATTGTTTTGGGAGACGTGTTAGAAAGCACGTCCGCCCTCCGCAACCTTTGTCAGTAGAAAGAGGAGATTGTTGAAAATATATACAAGTCATGTTTAAAAAGCATCAAATAAGATTGGTTCAAAAAATACCTAGTCAGAAGTAACTAAACTATATTAATAATTATATCATATAGAGCCAGAGTTAGATAGTAACTGGTTAAAAAGTTGAAAGTTAATAATAAAGTTAAAAAGTTAATAACTTTTAATTTAAATTAGTTAATTTTAAATGATTTAATTTTTAATTTTAACTAGTTATTTTTGGAACGTATAAACTTTAACTTATTAACTTTTTTCTAAATTAAAAATTTTATCTGGGCAAAAGAAAAAATTATAAAATAAAAATACATTTCTGCATAAAAACAATATTTCTCTGTTATTTCATATAATTAATATTATAATTTAATTTATAAATAAAATTTAATATATTTGATAATCGATATTGTAATTATGTTGGTAATCTGACGTAAATAAATTATATAGTTTTTTAATTTAATATGAATAAAGCTTCTTAAAATTAACTTTTACTGTAACTTGAGTTAAATTAATTTTAACGTAACTTTAACTAAATTAGTTTATTTATGTAATTTTTAACTTAACTAAATTAATTTTATAATCCATTAATTTTAATTTAATTTAGTTAAAAAAATATATTAACCTACTCAACTCTGTATAGAACGTTTAGATTTTCCGTGTCTTTTTGTGAATTAATATTATTATTGAATTTTTTGATAAAAAACATTTCTGCAATCCCTCTCTTTCTTTTTCCTTGTGTAAAATATTAGGTTTAACGAATCATAATGAATTAAGAGTCGATTGTTGCAACTTCTTGGTAACTTATCTACCAGGTAGGCATGTGTCTATCTTCATTTCTTTTCTTAAATAAATGAAGACAAACATATATTTACTTGATAGGTAAATTTACCAAGAAGTTGGAACAATCTACTCTAAACAGAGTAAATCTTCATAGTAAATTATCAGTAGAAATTTTTCTGTACAAATTTTGCAATGCATATATAGAAATATTCTGTTACATTGCATACACAAGATGTACATATCTTCAATATGAGAACGTATCCTTTCACTCGTGAAATTTTACTTATTCCCGAATTAATTTAACATAATTTTTTTCTCTCAAGTAATTTATTTTCCACATATCTTTTTCCGCCAACTTTCCACGTCGTGAAATAAAAGGGAATGTACATAACTTACATAATTAATCATGTATGTGTGAAAAATTACGCAGCTCTAAATTTCAACGGCGTTAATCTTTTTTTTTCGCATGCAAAACTAACGGCTTCCATAGATAAAAAAGATGAAATAAATGAACGAGCATGCGAGAAATTATCGGTATATTAAAGCAGTAATTGTTGCGTGGATAATCGCGCACGTTTAATAAATTCAATGATATTACAATATAACAAATCACAACGCGTCGGTAATACAGAACGTTCGAGAGTTGAGTACATGCGTAGGCACGCCGTTTACGTTTGTACGAGAGTCCGAGTCTTCGTCACGACAGTACCTGACCGTTGCTTGATTCGAGTAGAATGCCGGTCACCCTTTATATATCTCCCACGCCGTGCCGTTTTTCTCGAATTTTCTCGCATGCTCTCATGGCGTTGTCATATATGCGCAATTCAAATTCAGTGCAAGTGATCGCGTCATCGACATAATGGAGAAACACAAAACTATACGAGAAAGATACTCACAAAACCAAGCTGTGTCCTCTCTGTTTCCACATCCACGTCGCCCCAAATTTTATTCTACTTCCAGCGTACAGCGAGACAAGTCCGAAATGGCCCCAAACGCACTCGTGATACGCAGTTCAATTGAGTTCAATGCACCCGGACGTGCGCTTCAACACGTTCCAACACGCTTCAGTTTCGGCAAAGATAATAGTAAGCGGTGACGAGTGTACTTTTATATTTTACCGAGCCGGCTTGTCGCTATTCTCCTTTCCTTCGTTGCCGCTCTGTACTGCTGCTCTGACGCAAATGATGCAAATGACGAAGCCTTCAGCCTTCAGCACACGATTTCATGCTAACTACGCATACGAGGTGTCTTACGATTGGCTTACGATTGGTAATATAATCATCCGAGCCAATCGGGACACGTAATAAGACGTCTCGTATATGCGATATAGCATGGAAAAATCGTATCGTGTAAGTTAGAATGAGACAAATATCTTTTTTCTCATTCCAACTTATTGCAGCAGTGCAGCGACAAAGAACAGAGGCTCGATTCTTAGAAACCGTTCGCAAGAAAAACGTATACGCAAATACTTGCTCTAACAGAAAAGTTGCAAGTTTATTGGTTAACAGCCAATACGATAGCCAATAAATTTCCAACTTTTCTGTAAGAACGGAATTTGCGAATACGTTTCTCTTCCGAATGAATTCAAGAATCGAGCCCCAAGCCTTTCGATTTCACCCGCTCCTCGGGCGGTGTGCGAGACTAGCGAACATGTTTTAAATGTGCGACAGTTTCCATCAAGCGAGATCCGCGCGATCGTACCGTTGCACGCGCGCGCGTGTAGGTAAGTTCATTTTCGTGTGACCATTACTCTTCCATTTCTTCCTCCGCGACATCCCTCGAGATGGCGGTAGTATCCGAATTTTCGTCGACGTGCAACTACCCTCCCCATGACCCTGCACACGCACACACACACACCATACACACTGCAATCGCGCGGCGCGGCATTCAAACTTTGCCGCGCGCCGGCCCTTTCCCCCCTCCTTCCAGCAGCGCACTCACGCGGTTACGCCGCAGCGGCGGCGGCGGCGCGCGGATAGGGAGTGGGGGAAGTGTTTGGCGGCGCGTTTGTTTAGTTGCGCGCTGACAGCGGCCGCGTTCGAACGTGATTGGCGCATTCGCGTTTCCCGGAAGCGCCGCGCTGCCGGCACCGTCGCGCCGTTTAACCGTCACTTGTACGCACGCACGCACCCACGTCGTCGTTACTTGGCGAAATTACCATCGCGCTACGGACGGGAAAATCCGTGGCTGCCTTCACGCCGTCGTCGCCGGGAAGTGCGTCTCTCTCTTTCTCTCTTTCTTTTTCTGTTGTCGCGTCCCGCGCTGATCGTCCGTCGGCTTCTCTCGCTGCTTCTTTTCCTCCTTCGTCGCCTTCCCGCTTCCCTCCTCCTCCGCACGCTGCTGTCGCACGTGTGCTGTGTCCGCGATTCTGTTTGACCGTCCGTCTCGTCGCCTGTGTGATCGTCATCGCTGATCAACCGCACGCCGCCCCATCGTCGCACTCCACGCCGCCTGGCACCAACCAACGAGACATGTCCACGCTGAGCGGGTGATGGCAGAGCGCAGAGGATGTCACGTCGCAAGCAGAGCAACCCCAAGCCGCTGAAACGTGAGTTTACGTCCCCCGAATTAATGCTTCGCTTTATGTTTTTCTTGGGCCGCCGGCTCGGTGTGACGACACGTGCCTGGCGCGGTATGTCCGTTTCGTTCCGCTCGTGTCCGCCCTGCGTACGTGCGTGTGTAATGGTATGTCGCTTATTTCTTTTCTTCGCGAGATACCTCTTGACGCCGCCATCATGCTTGTCATCGTAAATTTGAATCCGTTCGCCGCGCGCGAGGAGTCCAATCTCCGGTTCAATTTACTCCCCTCTTTTTTTTTTTTACATAATTCTAAGACTCGTTTGTACCAAAGTAAATTAACTTTGATCCTAATTCACACATATACAACGTGTCTGTCGCCTTTTCCTAATTCTTAGAACTAGAAAAAAAGGTAGAGAGTAATGACCATCACACATACCTTTCGTAAGACGTAACAGTAAGGTTTCGACCAATCACGTATTCTCAATTCGATCGATTGCGATTACGGTCGTCCAATCCAGTGTGTCGAAAATCTCACTGTGTTACGTCTTACGGAAAGTGTGTGTGCCACAGGTCTAAATTGGCTTTCGGAGTCGACGTACACCGGTGGACATGGACTCGAGACGAATATCTCGACGATAATCGCGTCCGAATCGCGGATTGGCTTGAATTTCGCCTGCCCGAGATTCGAATTCTGCGAGACGACGAAGGATTAGGCCTGATTTACAATAACTGGAGTAAGAAGTAAGACTAGGCGTAAAAGGGTTAATCCAGTGTAAGAAAGCGGGCATAAGCGAAATAAATTATTTTTATTTCGTCTTACTCCTACTCCTGCTTTTCTTAACGCTTGGTCAATCACAGCGCAGAAGAAAATTATTTTACTCTTCTTACTCCATGCTTACTCCGGCTATTGTAGACCAGGCCTTACGGTTAGGAGTGCAGTTCGGAGTATCGCGCGGCCGGCGCGAATTTTCGAAAACGGCGACGGCGCCTCGGGAATTGGTGTTTCGAGTTTTGAAGTTCGAGAGTCAATTACGCGTGAATTATTCGGGCGATTGTAGTATCGGGCAATCGCTACAAGCGTTTAAATTATAACTTTTAGTCATATGCGGTGCAAACATTGCAATATATTTTAATAATAATAATTGCAATGTAAGATCGGAGCTAAATGACGAAATAATATTCTTGACGTTTTGCAGATTAGATTTTTCAAATATAAACGTTAGTGTCTTTTACTAATTATGTTGTTTGAAATGTTAACGTATAGGTTAATTATCGAACCTTACGACGTTAGAAAGAGATTGGTTAACAAATTATTTGCAAGGTTTGTTACTTTTCAAAAACAGAATTGCTTAAAATTCTCAAGTTTGTTTAAATAATTTGCGAAAATCGTGATACTGTTATCGATGTCGAGGAAACGTGCTTAGAAATTCGTTGCCGACCTAAAAAAAAATTCGCTATTTCTCTCTTTCCTCTTTTCTTCTCTCTCTTTCTCTCTGCCGATGGAAGCAATAAATTCCATCGAGAATAAATCAACGACCGAATAAATTAATTCGCGACGCCGAAGGAGAACGAGTTTCTCGCGACAAAACGATCCATTCTGTCTTTCGGAGAGGCAAAAGATTAAGTATAAAGGACATAATTGTCTCAGGGATGGAACAAAAATGAGATATATAGTGTTTAGTTAATCTTTATTCCTTTATTAATACTTTATTGTTGTGTTTGTTATTTTTTCCCGACAGTATGTTGAATTTTGAACTAAATTTATATGTATATTTTGTAACTTTATCATACTTGAAACGATTTTCTCATTTTAATCTTAAAAAATTTGATAAAGCCAGGTTAAAAAAATTGTATTGTAAAGAAAATCTTGTTGAAAATTCAATTTACAATAAAATCCATTGTAATTATAAATTAATTCTCCAGAGGAAGAAGATAAGTTAATTGAAAATTTTATTTCGAAATGAGATTTAAATTTAATTTGATATTTATCAAGTACATTATTGCTTTGTAATGATGAAGCTAAATAAATAAATAGCAGTAGATAACAAGATATTGATATCAATCTATCGAATCTGTTATGTGACATCTACATGTATAGATAAGCAATCGATAAAACTATATTGGTAATATTAAAATACGCACAACAGATTTAATACAATTATACGTATATACGTTAACGTTATTGTTATCTTTACTGCATTTAGGGATGGAGTTTCTACTAATCAAGAATTTTGCTGGCGTAAAAAAATTCGGCATTAAATTCTCAGGGATTAATTATATTATCAGGATATCAGAATTAATATCTACGTGCAGAATAATTATTGGCTTAATGTGACGGAATTTATTAAACTGCCAAGAAAAATCTTTGCGGTTTTGTATCTATTAAGAAAATGTAAAATAAGAATTGCGAGAGTAAAAAAAGTAAAAAAAAGGTAAGTTTGTTCCATTCCGAGAAATGCACGTTGAATTTCTCGGTCGATTGGCGCACTCTGAATTCTTCTCCTTTTCCTGTCGAAAGCATCGCGAATTTTTTGCTTACCTGATAACGCGAAGCGTTCGGTTACCGCAGCCGACTGTCAGCTGACCTTTCGATTCTAGTGGGACTCCATAGTACGAGTACGCACGCACGCATGCACGCACGTATGCAAGCACGCACGCACGCACGCACATGGCTGACATGATAGATGTGACTGTCGCGCGATTACGCGGATTTCGCGCGTTTGTATAATTAGCCCTCGGCAATCGGCCCTCTCGCCCTTTGACGAGGTGTCCGATTTTCGATCGCCCATTTCGTTGCCCATCTCAGCTTCCGGCTCGCACGCACATTTGTCTGCCTGTGATGTACACGAAACCTAGGACCTTTTTTAAATGAATGAATTAATTGAAAATTGGATGAATTAATCTTCGAGATTAAATGACAATTAAATCAAACGAGCAATCAAATAAGTCAATTTAATTTATTCAATATTATAAAGACTGTGTTAATTCATTAATTTATTTATGTAACAATTCTGCAACATTGCAATTAAAATACATTAGCCTAATTTGATAATTTTGCTAGGTCAACAACATCAGCGATATTCGAGTCTCATTTAAATTGCGATTTGAAGAAACGACGTCGCGCTAGCGATCGACACTCGAATGAAGAAGGTTCCCATGAGGCGAATCGTCGCAAATATCCTCTGAATTCGTGCCGATTCTTTTTTTTGTTCGAGCAGAAGAAAAATCGCGAACGGAAAGTATAAGTCGATGCTCGCGGTTCAGTTTCGCCGTCGCAGTTTTTCGCGAATCTCTCGCGTCTTCGCGCTCGCTTCTCCGTTCCTCTTTTCTCGCGCCGCGATCGCGAAACGATCGAGGCCAGACGAGATCCCGGGCCCAGATCCAGTGTGTCTGGATCCTTTTCGTCGCCCCCTTCGCCCTTGTCGCGACGCGGGCATGCGATCTCGCGATCACGTGGCTCGATCACGAAAGTTGGAACCCACTTTCACGTGGCGAGCGACTCGTCGGACCGGGTATACCTTTTTCTCCTTCTGTCTCGCCCCCTTCCTCCTCCCTTCTCCTTATCCTCTCTTTCTCTCTTTCTCTCTCCCCGGTACCCTGTTTCACGATGTTCTTGCCTCGCGAACCTATTGATTTCATTTTGAGGAAATCGCTCATGTTCGCAACAATTCTAGCTCGATCCTCGCAATCTTTTTTTTTTTTTTAATCGTCGAAATTATCTCTAGAAAAGATCTATCGAAAAGTCCCGATACATTTGTCTTAAATTAATTGCAGTATTGAGAAAAATAACAATATTTTTTTTTAAAGCGTAACATTGCAACTTTGTGAAAAAGTTGCCAATCCCGTTTTATTGTAGAAAAGGTGAAACAAATTTATATTATGAAGTATTGTTGTTAATTAGAAAATTGGCGCGAATTTTCAGCATCCTGGAAATTTCTAGGACTGTTTCCGGAGGTCCCCCATAGTGGGACAGGAAAATCGTGCGTTTGCGACGTGCATTGGGGCCCTCTCGTGGGACACCGACGTTAATGGCCGAGTAATTATTGCGAAGCCGGCTCGTGCGCGTGACTGCTAATTGGGAGCGACCGTAATTGAGTTAATAACGCCGTGTTAAAATAGCGGGCCCGTCCCCTCTTCCACCCGCTAATACGTCGTTCCTTCCCTCCTCCCCTCCCCCCTTTCACTTCGTCGCCTGTACATTTTTTTCGCGTATCTACGTTGTCTTGGTACTCACGATTAAAATAAATTCGAGATACTATCGCACCATAAATAATAATTCTACTTGATCAATCTTATTATAATTTCCATTTTCTATTAATTTGATTTTCTTATCTCTATTTTTAATATACTCCCGTCCGAATACGAGGAGCTGTTGTTCATTATTTTATATCAAACAGTATATTATTGAAGTAAAATTTCTTTTTCTTTTTTCAATTTATTTGTTTATTTGTATTTTTTAGAAAATTGTATTTGTGTGTCTCACAATTGTACGTTCTATACAAATCTTGACTTTTTTTTTTAAAGAAAGTCTAAATGGACGTTTTATATCACTTTTTGAAACTTTTTGCAATTCGGTATCTCGCAGATTATACTAAGATAAATTACCTGGCGACGTGTGTTACGCTTAGATGATTATAACTTATCAAGATAAAGATAAGATAAACTACATGTAAATGTAAACGTGTGTATAAGATAAAGATTCAATTTTAATTTATCTCTAGATAAAATTTTATATCGTTTTATCTAGATAATGTTGTTAAGCAAAAGAATTTAAGGTATAAAAACAGTATACTCATATTTTTACTTATAAATCTTTATTTTATAAGAATCTTTATTTCATGAAAGTTTTTTATATAGTTTTTGGCAAATAATTTCTACGTGATACATATGTTGGCTATAATTAAAAAGAATTCCATTATTAACGGTGTATATATAATGTTATATTTAAAAAAGTTTGTTTGATGTAGATAAAAAGTAAGAGTTTATTTTTCAGATTTAGATTTTAAATCAAATATGAAAGGACAGTTCAGCTGTCGATTCACAAATTGCAATTTTTTTTCTCCGTATCATGAAAAAAATTCTCATCTCCATTATTAGTGGAAGTTGATTTCCCTTGAGAGAGAGAGAGAGAGAGAGAGAGAGAGAGAGAGAGAGAGAGAGAGAGAGAGAGAGAGAGAGAGAGAGAGAGAGAGAGAGAGTTGTAAAATTTTAGAATAAGTTATTTGTTCCTTTAAAAAATTTTTTTAAGCATAATTTTACATATAACATTCTAGCTCTCAAAAAAAAGTAAATCGATAACAGACTTAATGAATGATTTATTATTTATAGGTGATTTGAAATAAAAGCGATTTAAATCGTATTTCTATAAAGCTCGTGTCACAACAATTACTAATGCATTACAAGTCCGTATCGGAACGAAAGTACATTCTAAACTCATCGCTACACATTAACTTACAATTAAATAATTTGAGAAAGCTAACACTTCTTTTAATCTTTCTAAGCTAAAGATGGAGATAATATATATTAATCTAGAATAAGGACAAGATAATTTCCTTTTCTTTATATATAAATAACGGGCTGACGTTGCCGGCGATTAATTAAGAATTAATTAAAAGTCCAAGTGTTCCGCCGTTAAAGTCACGTACGTTGAATCTCTGCAATTGAAAATCTGCATAATTAATTCTTCACCGGGGATTGCCAGTGAAGACCTATGCAACAAAGAGATTTTAGGAATATCAAGGGGACCCGCTGAGGCATTCTTTTCTCCTCCCTCCGTGTTATTGACCCGCGTGTTTCGTCGAACCCCGCTTCTTTGACTAACCTCTGCCACGTAGGAACGATTCCGCTGGAATCGGCGGCACTTTTATAAGGCACCGATACTCTTTTCGCCGCGCATCGCACATGTGACGGCGATAACGATCGCGATCCGTGACTCCCGGAGCGGCACGACCGTCACCGCTTCTCCTTCTCTTTCTCCCTCCTTTTTCTTTCTCTTTCTCTCTTCCACCCTCTCTGCTCCGGTCTTTCTGCCTTTTACGGCGAATTCCGACGGTGCCAACATTCGTACGACTCGGAAGCGGAGCGACGAAAAACGGCGCGGGTTTCGGCCCCGCGCGAGCGAAAAGCGCGCTAACCGATAAGGCTCCCTCCCTCCCTCTTCCCTGCCCCTTCCCTTTCTCTGACGTCGTCAATATTTTGTACTCAACCCGGTGCTCCCTTATCTCGTATCTCGCACGACGGCCGGTTGCGGCAACCGTGCCTCCTCTCTCGATCGCGGTATCTCTCTCCGTCAAGTTTATAAATACAGTCATGCGGAGCGCGACGGCGCGATTAGTCGTGGAATCTGGTCATCCTCGTTCGATTAAAATTTGTGCGCATTAATCGCGCGCCTCGTCACTCGTCTCGGAACGACGAGAGACCAGGGGAGAGACTACCCTCGCCCAGCCTTTCCCAACAGAAAAGAGAATTAGTTTTCTTTTCACTTTACACCGGGCACTCATCTCGCACTTTGTACGCGGCCACGTTGTAAACCGATAATAAAATCGTGAAAGAGAGAGAAAGAGAGAGAGAGAGAGAGAGAGAGAGAGAGAGAGAGAGAGAGAGAGAGAGAGAGAGAGAGAGGAGCTGCGTGTCTCCTCTCGAAGAACTCATGTCTCGAGAGAGGATTTTTCGCCAGTATTTTGTGTGCGGTGTGTAAATTTACTATATATCCCGGTCTCTCTATCTTTGTAAATATTAATTTAATTTAGTCCCGAGTAATCTGAATTAAAATAACGCGTAAGAGAGAGATGTTGATTGATTGAAGTTTATTTAGCTTTCTCAGCTATTATGTTTTACATAGATTTACATACATGCTTTTTTAACATTCGTTTAAATACATCAATTTTTTCACAAGTTCACAACTTCTAATTTCTGCTGGCAAGGTATTGTATAATTTCATGCCCTCGTAACACACGCTTTTTTGCGCACTTTTAGTTATAACGAATTTTATTGCGATAGTCCCTGTCTTGTTTTTCTTCTATTTTCATTACTAATTACTTCTAGTCTATTTCTTAAGTAATTTGGCACCAAGTTATGTAAAATCTTAAATATAAATATACGTACATTATAGTGTAGTCTCTCTTTTATAGACATAAATTGCAACGCTTGTAACATATGTTCTATTCTGGTGTATCTATTACATTGTAATATTACTCGCATAGCCCGACTCTGTGCTACTTGCAATTTATTCAATTGCGTTTCTCCCATATCTACCAGTAGAGACTAGGAGAAACCGGGAGAGACGGGGAGAGATGGGGAGAGACGGGGAGAGACGGGGAAAGACGGGTAGAGACCGGGAGAAATGGGGAGAGACCGGGAGAGATGAGGAGAGACGAGGAGAGACGAGTAGAGACGGGGAGAGACCGGGAGAGACCGGGAGAGACGGGGAGAGACTGGGAGAGACCGTGAGAGAGAGAGAGAGAGAGAAGGAGATGAGAAACGATGACGTTACATCACCGCGACATACCTTTCCGCGGAAATTGTTAAGGGATGAATTAAGTCGTGCGGGAGTTTACGCGATTCAATTTACCGCCGCGATGTAATTTGATCCCCGGACGAGAAAGCGTACGGAAATTAAAAAATGTCGGGTATCGAGCACCGATATGCCGATAGGCATCCATTAATATCTATTCTCTATTACATTACAAAGGCCAGTTCTCTCGTTCCTGTTATATCACGGGGAGGGATCATCGGCCTTATCCCTCCTTCTCTTCCTCCCTTTCGCCCCTCCCCACGCCCGTAAATAATATGGTAAATTCCTGCGCGCTAACGTTGCCGCAATTTCGAAACAAGGCGCCCGGGGTCCACCATCGCGCCACCTGAGGGTGCCCAGTGTTACGTAGGGCCCGTGGGAGGGCCCGTGCATTTCTCTCTCTCTCTCTCTCTCTCTCTCTCTCTCTCTTTCTTCCTCCCGGGGGCTCGGGTCGAGTATCGCGGCGGCGATCGGCGATGCAGAGCGGGATAAAGGAGAAGCGAGGCGCCCCGCGGGGGTCCCAGCGGCGACCCCCGCCGTGCGCGAGCGTCAAATTAATAAGCGATGATTTTATAGAATGCTTTATTGAATCGTGTTCGCCGTAAAGAATATCTCCCATCGCCCCGCTCGCCATCGATCTCGCGCAGAGGCGACGGTTCTCAGACGGCGGGGCCCGTTCGTAAAGGATGGAAACTCACGTTCCCCTTTCGAGATTCGTCGACTCTCAGCTGTTTTGCGATTACGTGTTGATCAAATACATTTTAATTAATGGCAGGTACGAGAGAACGGCAGGAAAAAAGGGGTGAGATGCGGGGAGTTCGGCGGGCTCGAGCGGGGCCTGAGAGACACTGGCCCGTGGGAGGCGCGTCTCCCCTTTCTTCCGCGCCTGTTGTTGTTGTTGCCGTTGTTGTATCGTTGCTAATATGACGAGCCGGCCGCGCCTCCCCTCGAGATATGTGATTCCTCTCTCTAGTAAGTTCTCGCGTATCATCGCGCCCAGTAGAGATCGCCCGATAGCGACACCTCCCCGGGGCTGGCTCTCTTTTTCGTCCGCTTAATCGAACGCTCTCCTCTCGATCGAACGATCTCCATCTCACCTCGTCTCTCCTCCCCCCGAGAGCGAGATGTAACGCGCGAGCGAGCCTCGTGTCGCCGATAGACGCGGTTCTTAATACATTGACGCGTATACGTACCCGGCCGTGGCGGATGCTGGGCTCGTCGATGGTTGCATTGTGGGGCGGCATTGAGTTTCGCCGAGATGTAAGGTACTCGTAATGGTCCAATATGGCTCACCTAAGCTTTGGGGATTTCTTATAATTTTTTGATGAAATTGAAGAATTAAGGTAAGATTTCATACATTAACATATTTAAGAAGAACATATTCGAAGAGTTTTATATATAACCTTAATTCTAAAAGTTTAATTTTAACTATAATTTAAACTTTAAATTACAAAAGATCGTAAAATTCATTAATTAATTTATTTAAAAAATTTTAAATAGCCACTAGCAAAAAAATTTTAAAGGCTCAACTTTGATTATTCTAATCAGTTAAACAATACCTGAATAATATTAATTGTTAAAAGGCATGAAAAGTTTAAAAATATTCGACATCCTGAATCTCAAATATTTCGGGGTTTTATCCATTTTGAAAACCAGCTGTTTCGAGTTTCTAGCGTCCAGTCGCTCCCGACTCGAATTCACCCTTCGCGCACAGGAGAGTTGCAACCTTCTCCCTCCCCCCAGAGGCTCAAAAGAGATCCCGCTTGCTTCACTTGCAGCGGAACAGGCGAGTTATCGGTGTAAAGACGCGTTTACACGCATGTAGGGGGGCCCCTCCCGTCTCGGTCCTTAGTCGGCCGGCAATCTCCGCGAGGAGAACGCACGATGGGGAACCGGTGGAGGAGGGGGAGGGGATAGGGAGACGCGAAGGAAGGAGAGGAGAACCGCGCGCGCGGACACCATTCCGGCGAGATGCCGGGTCCGTGTCGTAACAGGCCGGAGTGACACCACAATGCGCTGTAGCAATTTGTAGGCTCGCCCTTCCCTCTCCCTCTCGTACCCCCGTCGGTTTTCTCTCCTCCCGTCGCCCCCTACGCCTCCGTTCCTCGGCTATATTTATGAGGCGAGTCCCGCGTATCGGTTCCGCGCTCGCTGAAGGAAGGACGAGCTGCACCAACGAGAGGTACTACAGGTGAGGGCACGAAGGGCCGGGTAAAGGGGGGAGAGGACCGAGGGAGGAAAGGCTAACTAGGCGAGATCAGCGGCGCGATAGTTGTCTCCGGCGCGTTTCTTCGCGAAGGACCTTCCAGGGGAAGAAAGAAAGACAAAGAAAGAGAGAGAAAGAGAAGATAAGGGATGGACCTTCCTTCGTCTCCTTCTTCCTCTCCCTCGACGTTACATGCTATATTCGGAATCGCTTTATGTATGCGCTCCCCGAAAACGAATTAACAATTAAACCGTCGTGAAAGCTTTAACAGATTTTACCCAAGTTTTCGACAATCAAAAGCATGTTGCAGCGAATCATGATTACGCCCCATTAAAAGTTACACAAAAGTTGTACATTAAAAGCGCCTTTCTCCTGGCAAAGATTTCGCGTGACACCCATTTTCCTTAAGACCCCTTGACAAGCTTCGATTAATTTTTACCTGAATTTTTCGATAAATTTTTTTATCCTTACAAAGATTTGGTCTTTATTTAAAGAGCAAGGCCAAAAACATGCCAAAAAACATTCCAAAAATCCTGGCCGTCGTCTCTTTCGCCACCCTTGAATTCCGACTTGAATTTGGTGCTAAGCAATAATGGTCTGGTCCGTGATACAGATCAATTTTTTTTTTGGTGCGGTAATGCAGCACAGTCATCCACAAATAAAGGTCTGTATCACGGACCAAAGCATGATATCTTTATGTATTTTGAGCCGCTAAACACAAATCCGATGTCAGAATTGCCTCATCATCCACTTATTTTCCGCGAGTAAAATTATTACAATTTTCAAATTTTTTAGGCCGTTTTTTTTATTTAAAAAAAGGTAGGTGATGGAGCAGTTCTGACAGCGGATTCGTATTCAGCAGGTCAAAATACATAGAGATTGACTAGTGAGGTCCCAGAGACAGACCACTTTTCTTTTTTTTGTGCGCCTGTGTAGCGTTGCAGAATGCAAGCTTTGACCTCTCGTATCTTGAAGATAAAGAGTGGGCTCAATCTTCTAGGGGATTAATGTTTTATATATAACTATTCTTTAGCACCAAATTCACGTCGGAATTCAAGAATTGCGAAAGAGGCGATTTTTGGTCTCGCTCTTTCCGACTACTATCTTTACGACTGCTAGGCTGATTTGTGATTTAATGATCGGAATTCTTGAAGCAATCTTTCGAGGCAGATGGAACTCTGAATTGCTTTGCATGGTACAAAAGTTATCTTACAAACTGCTTGAAATTCCGTCATCGTCAGGCTCGGAACGATAATGCCGAACGATAGGCTCCGATTGATACCAGACAGCACACCTGGGAAGGTTCGCAGAGCCGCGAGAATCGCTTGTTTCCGCTAATCGGCTCGATACTGTTTACCCTAATCCCGATTAGCGAGTCTATCGCTCGCCGCGAGCGCGAGATTATCCACGCGCCGCGGCAGCTCGCGCGCGTCACAGATCGTTCGATCGGCGCTCGATGTCGCGATGTACGTGACGCTCGCGGCGGGCTGAAATCTACGGTATCGCCGGCTATCAGCTCATTACGCTAATATTCGGCTCACGGCATGTCGCGGTACCGCGATACCGCGGTATCGCGATCGTGCCTTTTTGCGCCGTCCATTCGTTGTGTGTGTGTGTGTCGTCGCGCGCACACGTGCGCGGAGGTCGCGCAACGCCGTTTTTGGTCGTCGTCCGCCTCTCCTCTTCTCGATCGATTGCCGATCTTCGGCGTGCAGAATCGCGGGAGAAATTCCGTTTCGAAGTTAGCGAGAACTTGCGGCGGGATTCAGTCCGACGAGGCTTAGTTTTTAATTGGTTGTAAATTAACAATTGCGGGATGAAGGCTTTTTTTAAATTGTTAAACTTGTTAATCTTTTTTTTTTGTATTTTTTTTGTATTATTTGAATTGCGATTTGTTGGTTTCTAAGAAAAATTAATTAGGGCCGAATTGAAATTAACGCATTTAATTTAACAGTCATTGTTTCATATGTAAGCAAGAAATTGTATTTTTTGTACAATTGTATATTTTTTAAAGAATTATTTGATACTTTTAAGTTTTATTGAAATATTATGTGTTTATTTCAACAACTCTTGAAAATTATTGAATAATAAGAATATATTTTCTTGATGAAACTATAAAATACATTTTTTCATGTAATTAAGTAATATCTGTACAGTATATAATATTGTTTCAGTATTTATACATTTCGAAAAAATTAACGTTCTCAAATTGAGTTCTTTTTTCGTTTAGCCAAGATTCCTTATCATAGATATCTCATAGATAGAAATATGAGGAAATATTTAGTGGAAAGAAGTAAATGGAAAAGATAGATAGCACATGTCTTTTTTTAGTCAAATTTTTTCTCAACAGATATAATATCAGATGAGATATTACTTTAGATTTATATCGTTATTCTTTTCCTCTTTAAATTTTAGTCCTTTACTATATTCATGCGCTATCTCTATTTCTAAGTTTTTGAAAATATCTCTTGCATCCTACTCATCTCCACTTTTTGTTCTCCGTCAGTAAAAAACAGATAACCTTTTCTAACCATTTTTATTGGCATGAGATATATCATTTTAGATTTAACATCTTTTTTTTATTATTTTGATATTTTTTAACTATCTACTTTGTTCGCTACATAAGTTTCTGAAAATAGAATGAATTCCTGCGCCACACACGTTCTCTCTTTCTCTTCCTCTCTTTTTCTCTGCTCCCCATCCTGTTAATGTTGGTTTTTGGGGATTCGATACCGCGTAGATTACTATGAAGCGTCTGCGTTTTCTCAAGTTTCAAGATAAAGCGACGAGGCACAGGGTGGTTGTACCGATTCCCTCGCACTCTTTCGATTTCGATATGTGCGCCCACGCCCGCCGATCTTTCTCTTCAGTCGATTATAAGCGATTCGAGATTCGAGATTAATTTTAGATTTCGAGATTTCACAATTTTGTAAAATCAATGCTCTAGAAATAGAAACGTCTTACATCTCGTTAGATCTCTCTTGAAAATTTTATAATCGCATGCGATTTGTTTATCAACCGTAGTGTTTATCATGTTTGCTTATTATCCTGTCTATTGTTATTTTCTATACCTTGAATTAGTGACGTAGCTAATACGAATAATTGATATCTTTTTTTCTTCTGCAGCATGAGTCATTCCAGGATATGAATCAACTAATATGAGTGTGCGTCGACGATAAATGAGTTTTTTTATTTGATTTTATCTCAATGTAATATGGTACATTAATTGATACAACGCATCTATCATTTTAGAAAATGCATGATCTATGATATTTCTAACGAATATGTTACAGAGAACTCTTGTTTGATCGTAATATGTTCCATTTCCAGTTCAAAGCTTGTACACAATTTTAAAGAATTGAAAGTAAAACTTACCTTTTACATATTATTAAATAAACTTTAATAATCCGAGAATAGTTAAATCTCTTTTTTTTGTATGATCGATCAATTAAAATGATCTTTCACTCCAATTAAATGTCATTGTTATCAACTACATATTATATATTATTCATTGTGCTTTAATTTATTACTATTTAATGCTATTGTGTATTTAAATAAAATATTTTCTGATGAAAGTAAAAAAACTAAGAAAATATCAAATGGTCAAAAAAGGACATTAATCAGTTTATTATTTCTAGTAGTATTTCTAAAAAATAAAAATATCAAACACTTAACAAAACACCTTTGTATTGCCAGTTTTTGTTAAAGTTGTATATTTAAAGGTTTATAAAGAATATTTCGAGAAAAAACGAAGTATATGTCGTATAATTATTTTATAGTAATTTAAAATAAGTTATCACATAAAGTTATTTATATTATATTTGCTCCTGTAGAATTAATAAAAATAATTTATTTTTATTATATTTGTTATATAAAAATGATACGTGAAATGTTTTTCAATAAAAATAAAAATATATATTTAAAGAAACATAATAAACTTTTTGTATTATATGACACAAAGATATTTAATAAGTTTTAAGTGTTTTCTATTCTTAACTATAGTTTCAATAGATCAATACTATGAATGTATGAGACTCATAGCTTGTTTCTGTTAGAACCAAATTGGAAATTTTCAAATGAAAAATAAATATGGATTTTAGAGTTTTACTACAAAAATTTGTTAGCGTCAACTTCATTTTTTCGATGCTACGATGTTGAAAACACACAAGCGTAATTTTATTTTTGTTTATTGCAAATTCAGGAAAAGATTAAAGGACTTTAAGATTGAAGCACAGAAGATGGAAAAAAATGACAAGCAGAGATTCAATGAATATTTATCAAAAAGCGCATCAGTTTTACAAAGCGCGAGTGCAAATTTAACCTCTGTCACATAGTCACACCGGTTTATGTAAAATTATTCTTGCTAGATGCGTTGTAGCATGCATGAATAAATTTAAGCAATTGCAAATTGTAATAGACGGAAATGATAAAAAATGCAAGTTACCCATGGTGTCGATATATAAGGTGTCCTGGCACAAAAGACGACAAAGTCTATCACATTAATCAAATTTGTATCACTGTTGTACTATTGTAAAAATATTTATGAAAAGGTAGATTAGCGTGTTTACTATTGGAATTAATTTTTTATCCTTGAAAATTATGGGTTTTCATGAAATTTCATTGGTACTTAGGAAAATTTGTGAAATTTTACTTTTACATTTAAATTCTACTTCTTTTTTCCGACAAAATTGTTTCTTTGATTATTTTTTTCTGGATAATACAAAATAATGTTAGTAAAGACTAATAAAAAATATAGCATTTGCCTACCATATAAGACTCAAATTTTTATTTAAAAATAGTAATATATGAAATAGAAGATAATGTATTGTTTTAAATTAGTGTTTAATTACCTTTCGAATTTTTTACTTGCGAAGAGCTAGATTTGCGTAGAGATCAAATCATTAAATGTCGTTTTAGTTAATCTTTTTTTTTTTCTCAAATTTATCTCAATATTCAAAACTCAAGTGGCTTTTTGTGATTGTATGGTGAAGGTATGAAGAAATTAAAGTATATAATGAAATAACCTTATATCAAAGTTGCATTAAGAAGAACTCCCTCCTAGAATTTTAAATAAAATTTCTGAAAAATTCGGCAATTCTCCAAAATTTGAGTAGACACTTCTAAAGATATGTGTAGATATATAAAGACGTGAAAAATATAAATATAAAAAAGTACGTAACACAAAATATCCGGAGACCGTCAAACCTCGATGACGCTTAAGAGTGTGACCCTTTACACTTTATGGGATTATTGTTCCTCCGACGAAGTTCTCATTTCTTCCCTTCGAAATTCAAGAAGTTCGTGCATCGTTAGCATATCCTCGTCCGGGTTTCACCGGACGGTTTTCAGGTGCCTGCCATTTCTTGCCGGTATCGGCGCGGGGATCGTCGTATACGCGTGTACCCCGATCGGGATGCTACATCCGCCCCCTCGCCACCGCCTGCCTTCCTCTTCTCTTTCGCCTCCTCTCTGCGTCTCCGCTCCCGCGAGCAGCGCCAGCATGTATCTCGAGAGTGCCCCTTTTCTCCTCAATCATCGGGCTTATCCGAACCTCTTCAGATAAGAGTGGCGCCTTGGTCATTTCGAGCCGGGATACCACCAACTGCCGATCGCGATAGCGTCGAAATTAAGCACGACCTCTCGGTGGCAATTAAAGCTTCCCACGTCGAAATGCGTCCCGAGAAAAAGTGCATCGTCCGCTCGTACCGATTTTTTAATCGGCCGCCGTGACGATTGATTCGTCCATTCGGAAATCGGTTCATCATCTTCTAAACTGTGATTAGTGTATTATTACCGATTTGTAGTGGTATACTTGTAGCTATAATAATTATTAAGTATTCCCTGTCTTTTAGTCATTTTTACTTCAGAATTAGTGTATTGTCACTGAAAAATTACTGTGAGTTATAAGCATATCACTAAAAATCAGTGCATTTCACTGATTTCATTGATTTTTTGCTGATTGCGATTTAGAATGCATCGGAATTGACCTGGAGTGACGTGATGATTTTTAGGCTATTTAATTTTGCGCATATTAATAAGATGTTTCATGTTGTCGCTTAGTTGTTAATGAATATATTAATAATGGTGTGGCATTAAACAGTAGGATTAATCAGTTGCTTAGATTAAATTATTACAATATCTAATACGTTTTATTAGTTACGTTATCACAATAAAATCTGTCGTTATTTTTCCTAAAAATTTCAAGCATAAAAGTTTTCTATTACACAATTTCTATTATTTAGACATTATTTACGGGAGATAAAAGCGTTTATATTTTTAAATATTGTTAATTTGATAATTTGATTAGATATGAGAATGTTTCACATAATTGTATAAAATCATCAGTATTTGTTATTACGACAGTGTCAGATTCGAGTACTCGAATACGTGATATAAGAGAAGCTACGCGAGAGACTCAAAGACGCCTGTTTCCGTTATCGGGTCGCTGCCGAGGGAGAAGGGAGAAGGTTAGAGGAGGGGAGGTGTATACACTGCAGAGGGTGTTTATCGAGCAAATACGAGCAAGCAATTAGATGTCTTCGGCGGCACGCGCGTGCCGTTGTTTGTCTGGCTAAACAAGATATTATTATTGTACGAACAAACCTCGCGCTCACGAGGAAAAGAAACGGACGAAGGAAAAGAAGAAAGACGGAGATTCTCGTTATCTAGTGGTGTCAAGTTGGGCGACTTTTCTCTAAATTTGAGATTTTTTATTATCACGGATTTTTTGAAAAGATAAAAAAGTAGAATTTGTAAGGCAAAAAGCCACTTCTTGTTTAAATGTATTTATATAATATAATAATTTTTTTTGTTATATTGGTTATAATGTTTACCAAGAATTTATATAAATGTGAGATAAATTAGCTAGTTTTTATATATTTTTAACATATAGTAATATATATAATAATATACAAATAATACAGGAAAATTATCCCAATTCTAGCATCGCATTTAATTTATTTTTAAAATTATAATATTTATATTTATATTTTTATCTTATTCTATTTTTATTTATTACTTACTAAATAATACCATTTTTTATGGTTCTTTTATATTAAAACAAAAATGAAATATAATTGCAATATTTGTCTTCAGAAGAATTGTATTGGGAGAAAGCATTTTTGGAAAAAAGGAGAAAATAAAAATTTATCTTGCTTGATCTATACAATGTACAGATAATTTTATTTACTATAATGTTTTAAGGACTAAATTGCGGAATCCGGTTCTTTAGAAAACTTCGCAGCTTCGTAAAACATAAGTTTTCATCAACAAAAAATTCGTGGAAAAACATCGTTTCTACGAGGCACAATATATTTGAACACGATTACTTTTGTACCGCGAGTAAGGAATATCACAGATAATATCATTTATTACAATATATTTGAAAGTGAAATTGTTAAATCTGGCTCTTTAGAAGCTTTTGTAGGTTCGCAAAAAATAAGCTAAAAAGAAGTGTTGATGAATTGATCCGTGATTCCTATCGACTGTTAACACGATTATGGTAAAATTTAATTCAAGATTAAAATCTTTGAAACAACGTAACAACATTATTACTATTTTTCTATATGTTTATCCATCTCAGGTATATATTCTTAAAAGACGTTCAAAAGCTTTTCAAGATCCACTTGTTCGTCGAAGACGCTCTATCTCATCTTTATATTTTGCATGGAAAAAAAAGAAACACAATGGAAGTGATACAAATCCGTTCCAATGTCGTACGTGAAAGCATAAGAATTATTTGCAAATCAAATCTGAGCGACTTTGCACCTGCGACAAAAATTAGAAATCCATGACTCGTACAATTAATATTAACATTAATCACGCGAGAAAAAATCACGGTTATTCTTTCGTAATTATCTAACTGTGCATTGTTTTAGAGTAGAAACTATGTTTTGTTAAATCAAGCAGTCTAATCTGTTGCAAAATCTTTTGACGAATTTCTGATCTTGAGCAAAGTCAGTCTTTTAAAATTAAATTAAAGTGGAAATTAAAAGAAAATTATATATACACTGAAAGGGAAAAATTACTTGATCCAAGTTAATATGTTGTTGAAACTCAAATAACTATTTTATATTACATATATAAACAAGTAACATTTATCCCAAGTAATATTCACTTGTTTTATGTAAATATATTATTTGAACAGTACTAATGACATATTTAAGGTAACGGTCCTAATTATAAATCAAATTTACAAAATTAAATATTTTACAATTATATACGTATTTAAAATTGCAGAATTTTCTTACATTTTTAATTTTTTATATTTGTTGTGATATAAAACTTACTTTTTTAATCACTTGGAATAAAAGGCGTAAAATTACCTTTAATAAAAATAAAAGTATATATAAAGGATATATATATATAAAGGAAATATTTCACTGAAAAATTTCTTCTCAATCCAGAAATACATATCGCACCTCTAGAAATTCGGGTTTCTATAAACGAGACATTTCGGAGACAGGCGTGACGTAGGCGACCGGGAATCCATTATTGCCGTAAGTTTTGCGAAATGTGTGTCGGGCAACGCACGATCGATCGACAGTTTATCTCGCTGTAATCGCCGCGGCGACATCGCGGAGCACTTTTCTGAGGACACACTGATAAGCGTGGGAGGACCGGTTTCGCGGATAAGACCTTGAGACGGTTCTCTCTGTCTCTCTCTCTCTCACTCTTTCTCTACACACACACATACACGGCGCGAGGAAATACGGCGGATAAAATCGCCGGGGTGCGCGGGGTGGTGCGGGGTAGGGGGCGGTAGGCGAGGCACGAGATTATCGCGAAAAGTCAGAAACAGTCGGGCGAGCGCTCTGCAGACGTTATCATTCGTAGTTTTATCAGCCCCTGCATCGTCTGGGGTTAGTTTCTCCTATACTCCGCCACGTCTCCCCGCTGCACTCTCTTTACCTCCCTCGAGAGGGGGCCGCGCGCACCCTCTTGCGGACTGACTCCCGCAATTCTCCTTCCCTCCCCCTCCCCCTTCCTCCCCCCCCCCGAGGGCAGCCTGGCTTCACCACATGGAGAAAGGCGCTCGCGCGTCTGTAATGTGTATATGTGCACGTGCATTTTATCAGGGACGGGCGTGATCTTTGACCCCCGTCATAGCGTCGGTTTGAAAAATTTATGGCGCCTGAAATTAAAAAGAATAACTACGTACAACAAGATCCTCCCCTCTCTCCTTTATTTCTCCGCAGGAATGATCCTTATCCTGTTTGTCTCTATTCTGTTAGCATTTTATCTGCGCGCGCACGTTCTCTCTTTCATTATTCTTTGCAATTCTTTTCTCGCCAAGGACGAGAAGAGAAATTTTGCTCTCTCTATTGAGAAGGATAAAATTGCATCTTTCTGTGTTTGCGTTGAAATTCGAGCGTTTTAATCAACATCTAACGTAAATAGAAACTCAATGAATAGAGATCGATTAATAAAATAAAGTTATTTAGAACATATAACTGTGAGATTGCATTGCGAGATAAATAAACGCGGTATTTTCGCACTCTATATTTTTGTAGCACGCGCGTACGCATACTGTATTATTCTAATACACGCACAATTGCATTCTTTATATAAAATTTATCATTTAAAAGATCATCTCTTTTCAATTTTTTTTTATCTGCATAGATCGCTATATAATAATTTTGCTTATGTAAGACACTCGCTCATTAATTCTTTTCTATTCCATTGTATAGGATAGTTCCTAAGTAAATACAAAAAGTTTAAAGGATTATTCTTTGACTTATTTTATGGAGAAAAGGTCCTATGAGTACACGTCCTACAGTGCTTTGATATCAAAATGCACGGTGTCAAAGTTGAGAGAAAATACGACAATTTCGAAAATTTAAAAAACGCTTGGAGATAGTTTATTCAATTTTTTTATATTTTGCTTAAGAATCCCGTATATCTGATAAATTAAAAATACGCGTGTCACTTCCCTCGATTGTGGAGTTTCGTCCGGCGCATTGTTTCCTATTTATCATGCGATTAATCCCGACAAAAACTTAACGTTTTAAAGTCTAAGGTCGATAACAGGCGACTCAGAAAAAGAGAGAGAGAGAGAGAGAGAGAGAGAACCCAACCTACGCACCGAATCCGCTCTCGCCTCTTCCTCTCCGCATCCGCGTTTTATGCGGCTCGCGAACCGCGTGTATTTGTGGGAGCGTCTGAAAGAGCGTGCGGCGTGGTGTGCGGCGGAATCCTATCTGCTTAAAAATCGTCTGCGTGCCGCTCACTTGGTTCCATTCGCGAGGAGAGGACGACGACGTCCGGCTTAATGCATTCCGCGCGAGATGGAAACGACGACGACGAGGAGGAGGGAGGAGGGAGGAGGACAGGAGCGATCGATCGATCTGACGAATGTTACCGTTCGTCCTCGTCCTCCGTCGATTCTCGCACGGTTCGATCCGATCTTTATCGCCGAATGCGGGGGGGAGATGTACAAAGGTGCGCGCAGGTGTGCCGCGTGATAAGCCTGCTGCTGCATGAAGAAGAATTAAGAAAACTTGAGACAGTCACCGTAGTTTCTGAGGCGCAAGGGGCATGCGAGTTTATTTGCCACAGCGTCTTCTTGACTTTATTTCATGGTCGCTATTTTTTCTGTTGAAATTGCTGGCGCAAAACTCAAAGATCCAATGTTCCCGCAGACCATTTGAATACCGAGAAGGGACTTAAACTAAGGTCGAAGCGTTCACTAAATTCATCATCAACTTTGCCAGTTGTGTCGACCATGAGGAGAGACTTCGTTATTCTTAAAACGTACTAATTTGTTCCATTACTGCGTTCCAATCTTTTGATATTTCGCTAATAACTAAAAAATCAAGTAAAAAAAGTTACATGGAAGGGAATAAGAGTTAATCTCTCGCCGTGTTGGTGCAACTTTGGAGTCGTCGTTTTTTCCCACGTTTTCGATACGCTGAGATTTACTCCGGATTGATCGGGAAGGGAGGGTCCATTCTCGAAGAGGTGTCCCACCCCCTCGGCCGCGGTGCATCCAACGTACGCAGACAGATCCGTGGACAGATCCTACGACGACGATGCGGTACGTCGTCGTCCTTATGCCGGTACGTCGCGTCCGGTACTGGCCCGATGCAATATGCACGCGATCCGAGGCTCGATAATAAAGGGAGCCTTATGCAGGCGAGTGTGTGTTTATGCGGGGCGCGCAAGAGGTTGGGAGCGAGAGAGAGAGAGCGACATAGAGGGGAGAAGAGAAGGGGGAGGAACGTTATCGGTATGCGCAACGCTGAAGAAGAAGAGAAGGAAGAAAAAGAAGAAGAAGAAGAGGAGGCCCGGCGAGAGGAATGCTCACAATGCTGTAATTTCAGTGTTTGATCTTCCCATCTCTCTATGGGGATATTATGTGGGTACTCTCGCTCTTTCGCCCTTCGACGTACGCGCGCGCATTTACGTGTGTGCCGCGTCGGGCGGCGGGGAGGCCGGTTTTATTTCACCCGCATTATTATTCCGTTGGAAGATCGCGCGCCGATTCCTTCTTCCTCTCCGTTCGGGCCGCTCGAGAGAGAGAGAGAGAGAGAGAAAAAGAGAAAGAATCTCGCGAGGAGCGAAGCCGGTGCGCGCTTATTTATGGATGGATTCTCTTTCAACTTTCGGCAAGGGTATCTCGTCCTTCGGCGGCGCTCGCTCGTCGTCCTGGCCGAAGTGTCCTTACGCGCCGCCGGCGCGTAAGCGCGCGCGCGCGCGCGCTTTACCGCGATGCGTTTGGCCGTTTAAAAAGGCATGAAGGGAAACAAGGGCCGGGTTTATCTGGGCATTTTAAATGCGAGATGCTTTTTTAACGGCGCTACCGGCGGCGCGTACCGATGCGGCTAATCGCGCGGGAAGCATCACGTATTTTTAGAATGCAGATAAACTACCGCCAGCACAGTAAAGTTAAGGCGCGGTAGTAAATTAAGACGCTGTTTTACAACGGGGAGTTTCTTTCCCTCTTTGAAAGCTGGACGTTTGAACGAAATGTTGAAACTTGGAAAAATCTGAAATCACACTTTCGCTGATCAATCTATATTCTTGTATATACTTGCCGTTTATTTTATTGCTTGAGGGGACGCTGGCGACAGTCTATTTTACCGATTAACCAACAACTTTTATAACAAGATTTCGTATATATTCTTTTGATTAATTTGGAATTTTTTTTTGTCCTTGGTAAAAAGAAATACGAAATCTCGTCACAAAATTTTCGTAATGAAATTTCGTTTGCGTTTCTTTTGTAGATTTGGAAATTCTTTTGCGGAATTAAAGTATACGTATTAATACGAGTCTGTATGACTGGACTTTATGCCGAGAATGAAAAGAAATGCATAAGAAATCTTGTTGATGATGCGCACTAATGATTCCACATTATCGATCAAGCTTGACGCTTCAGCATCCTTTTAACGTTAAATATTCGAAGGCGTGTCAAACTGCATAATGACGAATACTTAAGTATCCACAGCATCTAGATCATTGATGAAGAGTGACTGAAACAGAAGCGGAAAATTCGAAGATTATTAACCACTGACACTATGAAACAAAATTCGATTTTTTTTTGCACGAGTACGAACAATATTACAGAAGCTATCAAGGCTTTGATAGACTTGATGTTGGCGTTATTAATTTTTATTTCGATTGAGAAAAAATTGATTGGACGCCTATCTTTTTTTTTTGGCAACAGAAATATTAAACGACGCGGCGGCTGACGATGATCCGTGCTTTTTGCATTACGATGTAAATACGATTCGGCCGAGGAAAGAATAAGGCTTCTTGGGTTTATCTGACGTACAACGTGACGACAGACATTTGGAATTCTTAGAAGTTCGCCTCAGTATCGGGCGACTATCTCGGCACCAGAAACCGTAATCAGTCCATCATCCGGTTGCCCTCTTGCTCCTCTCCTTCTCTCTTTCTCCCTCTTTTCGTCCTCTCTTTCTCTCCTCCGCTCGGGGAGCCCCTTTTACTGGTTATTCGCTCGATGGAAACTTTTCTCCCATTGCACTCATTACCGCTATCTTCGTCCGGCTGACCATCATCATCAGCTGATATCCTATCGACGGTCCTCGCCGGCGCGCGCGGCCGTTCCTTCTTTTTCCCTTCTCTTTTTTCCCCCCTTTAAAAAGCAACGGCGTCATTCGTCTCTCTCTCTCTCTCTCTCTCTCTCTCTCTCTCGGCCGCTCTTATACAATTGTATCGACCGCGGCGATGAATAATCGTTGAATCCGCTGAGACAATCGCGAGGAATAATGGAGACTTTGGACGTATTAGCGATAAACGCGCGATAAGTCGCGCGTCCGGGCGATTCGCGCATATTTCTCACTCGCGGGAGAATTGTTTTATTTTTAATTCAGTTCGATTCGATAGTAATTTGCGCGGGTTCGATTTGAAGCGCGAAAACGGACAGTTTGAATCGCGCGCTCGTAATATCGCGACGCGAAATGAGGCGACCTGCACATTTTTTTTTTTTAAACGCTCGACCTTGAGGCGCGCAAAACCGAGCGAGTGACTAATAAAAAACGTTTGTAACGAGAAACGTGTTGCGCACCTGAGATAATAAGGCTGCAACTGAAATGATGCGCGCCGCAACACACGCACATACACGACGAATTAATCATCCTGCACGGGCGGCTCGCGATAACGGTCCTGTCCTTGTAAATTGTATTTCGGTGCATGCACCCTCGAAGAGGACGGCATGCCTCTTCTCGAGAGGGCGAGGTCCTCTCGTTTTGTTAAGATTTTTGCACGAGCGAATCCTCGATCGGACGGCAGCAGGCAGATCGGATTCATTCCGCGGACGGATATAACACGTTTATATATTAGCAATATTTCGCCATTACGTCGGTGGTTCGAGTATCGGCGGCGAATAGCGCGAGTTGCTTGAAAAACATAATCGTTATCGCGGTAGATAACGATTATGAATCATGGAAATTACCTATTTACCTCGGTCTCATGTCAGCCGCGCGTTGCTTCACGCGTCTCATGCACGATGCACCGTTAAAGGTGCCTTATCGCTTTCAGATCGCCGCGTGATCCCCCTTTATCGAGTCGCGAGACAAGGAGCCACGCGCACTATTTGTGCCGCCGCCGTTAATTTGCATATTTATTTCGATAAGCGTAGAGACTTATCCTCCTTATCTGTGGGTCGTACCGTACAGAAAAAGAAAAGATATTTTGATATTTTTGCTCTTATGGTTTTTTATATTTCTGATCATATTTTATATCGTATTAATTAACGAAGGGATTTATCGGAATTATATTGTCGTTAATTACTGAAATATTCGTGAGAGCCTATCAGTAATAATGCATATACCAATCGCCCCCGAAAAGATATATTTTTATATTTTAATAACTGCTTACGATTCATATTTTTATAATATTCGTATCTTATTAATAACGAAAGGGCATATCGAAATCATATTGTTGTTCTATAATTGCGTTAAATAATTACAGAGACATATTACAATGATAATATATGCACGTCAATAAAGTAACAATAATTGTGCTATATGCTAATAATATGCTAATTAAGTAATACGCTAATAATATGCTAATTAAGTAATACGCCATTCAGGGGAAACCTCTATTAATTCCCATTAATGCCGCCCAAAAAGATTTTTTTTCACTTTTTTACAATTTATATTTATATTTATCTTTACGTATTTATATCTTATTAATTAACGAACATCGAAATTATATCGCCGTTCGATAATTGCGGTAAATAATTGCCGGGAAATATCACAGTGAGATGATACGTTACACGTCAGTAAAGTAACAACGGTGTAACAATAATAGTTTGCGCTAATTAAGTAATACGCGTCATTCAAGCGAAAACCTATTAATTCCCATTAATGCGTTCGGGGGCTGGTAACACCAAAATTTCGCGGCGGTTCACCGCGCGAGCCGGAGTTAAAATCGATACACGTACACACACGCGCGGCTCATTGAAATTCATAATGTTGCAAAACTGGGCTTACACCGCTTTCGGGACGATGTAAGCGGTGCTCGCGTGCCTGTAACAAAGGCTGTATCTGTAACATACGCTGCAGATTAAACGTGCGATACGTCGACTTTGTAAAAATGACGGGGGCCGCGGTAAATAAATATAAGGGACGTCTTAAAATAATTTACGCCGCGCGACGGTGGAGGGTATAACGTTCGCGATGGCGAACGTGCAACACGTTTTCGGCGAATTGGACGCGGATGTACGGACAAGGGAAAAACGCGCGATTAAAGTCTGGAAAAGAGAGGGGGAAAAGGGATTTTTCGGGTGCTCGTGCACCCGAAGAAACGAGTTTGATAATAATCAAGCCTGGGTAAAATTTCAATTTTAAATATTCAGTTACTAAATATTTAGAGTAAACGATCGATTGTTATGTTTTAGCTATTATGAAATAATTATGAAACATTTGGTTATATTAACATTTAATTAAAATCATTTCACAAAGCTCAATTATTATTACCGAACCTTTTTTTTTAGCGTGAAATAAAGATGGCGGGAGGGGGAGGCGAGAAGGGAAAGGGACGGTTGTGCGATGTTACCGTGTTCGGTGCGAGACGCCCAGCATTGTCGACAACGCGTGATGTATATGTTTTCTGCCCTGATCTCGGCCGTCTTTATCCCGCGGGAGTCATCTCTCCACCGTATCGCGCGGTTCTCCGGTCCGATATCGCGGCGGGCTAAGGCCGATACCCTCGCGGTGATCTCTGGGACAAGACAACAATGCAATCTGCAAGTGCATACAGCGGGAGCCCGCGATCATTGGAAAACACCGACCGCTTTATCGGTCGGCCCCGCCGATGGGAGAATGAACGAAAATCGCGACGGCGAAAGTCCAGAAAAAAAAAAAGAAAACGATGGCAACGAATGACCGATCAACCTGCGCGATGCACCTACGCGAGGTCGTTGACGTTTCAGCGACACGTTTCCGACAACGAACGTATAATAGGGTGACCAACCGAATTTTGCGGGATATCTTGATTTTTTTATATAGAAGCATCCCAGAAGAATCATAAGTGGGGACGCTACTAGTTGTCTTTACTAATTAAAAGAACTTGAGGATAATAACCAGGCTTTGTGAAATAATTTTAATCGTGTTTGATTAATCAAATATTTAATAATATTTAGTAATTATCAATAACGAAATGTACGATTACTAATTATTTGGTTATATGAACTGAATATTTAATTGAAATTATTTCATCTTCATTATTTATTATCATCTATGCTTAATTATTATCCATTTTTTTTCAATCAGTATAAAATGTAATAATAGATCGTATATTAAAATTCATCAGCTCTTTATTATTCGCGTATCCAAGACACACCTTGCTTTATAAACTCGTTACAGACACTCGTTATCCAAATTATTAATTTATAATTATGTTTAGGACAAATTATTTATGATTTAAAAAATTTGCACTTTATCCAAAAGATGTGTATATAGAATATTGTCAATCTTTATATAATAACAAATCGTTAGAAGGAAAAATTGAAAAAATATATAACAAAATAAGTATCAGAAACGTTAAAAAAAACTATATGCAAATGTGGGATTAACTGTACAAAAAAATGCCTTAAATAAATTAAGCCTCTATTTATATTTATAATATTTATCTAACATGAAAGTGTTAGTCAACCGAAACTGGTTGATAAAAAATTGATCACCCTGGTCGTGACCTTTACGGAAAAATCTTACGACAATTTAAAATGCGATTCTGCAACAGCGGATCATCGGAAGAATTGCAGCGATTTCGGGATATCGCACGAACGCAATGCACGATGCATACAACTTATCTGCAGCAATGCAACGGGCAGAGGAGTCGCGTGAAAACATCCATAAGCGCTGATTTCTTCTGAAAAAACACGCTATCGCCGATGCAACGTGTCTTTCACTTCTCTCTCTCTCTCCGAAACTGATAAAAAAAATAATACTCGGAAAAATTGCATTCTTCGTCATCGAGGTTTCTTATATAAAACTATCGATTTATAATTTCATTGTAGTATTATTCAGAAATGTTTTATTTACAATAGTCATCCTTATAGTTAATAAGTTAACAATGAGTACATAATTATTAAGTCACTTGCTGAAATATAAAAATTGAGAATTTAATAACAATATCTTTATTATTTCTCATTATCTGACGTGAAAAAAAAAATACATTGATATAAGTGACTTATTTTTATAGTACCATTAATATATATGTATACACTGAAAAATGTAATATATTCAATAAGATATGTTGTTGCGGACTGCCAACTACAGATATACTCAATGCAATAATATATGCTATTGCAGTATTAACATTGTACTTGCATTAATAGCAAATATTATTGTATTGAGTATTTTATGTAGTTGGCAGCCCGCAATCACATATGTTATTGGCTATATTACTTTTTTTTCTGTGTACATTATTGGAAGTTTAAGAATAATAAAAATATTATTTCTTAAATTTTCAATTTTTTACAGAATAAAAAAATCAAGTTCTAACCATTGACAGATCAAAGAGACTAGGAAATAATTTTTTAAAGGGAGATAAGAAAAAATAATCATATTTAGCTGTTGAATAAAGTTAAAATACGCAGTAGGGAAATGTTATTCCCTGAATTTCCGAGTCGTTTGTAGGATTAGGCATTCGCGCATCTCTGTCGAAACGACGCCGATACTCGCGATTCGATAGGGCGAGCATAACGAGCGCGATGTCGAGGATCACGAGGATGACGAGGACGATCGACGTGTCCCAGGACGTGCCAGGTTGTGTCGGTGGCATCCGCGAGCGCCCACCTGTTGACATCGGGGGATGGGATACGGGGGTGGTGGCGGTACGTGGGACGCGGGCGGCGCGCGGGGGGGGGGGCATGGTAGGAAGTGTAACGGTTGTGGTGGTGCCCGGGCGCAAGGGTTGCCGTTCATTATCTGCCGCTCTGAAAGCAAACGGCTGAAAAGCCCGGACCGCCATATTCCGCCAACGTCGCCGTCGCCGCCGCGCTGCGAAAAAGCAGCGTCGTTTTTGCGCGTCTTCCCTCTTCTCGCAGAGAGAGAGAGAGAGAGAGAGAGAGAGAGAGAGAGAGGGGGGGGGGGATAATTAGCGCGTCCCGCAGAATTATGGGAATCGTTGGCGCTCTTTCGTAAATTGTTAACGACGTATTGTTGTATTTGTGGAAAATTTCTCTCCTTTTTCAATAAACTCAATTCCATATTTTCTAATTTGTATCTTATTCTCGCGTACTTATCTCCGATAATTAAAGCCGTTGGAATTGTTTGATTTTGTAATTACTATTTGTGGGTGAAAATTGATTGCTAAGTAAAATTAGACATTGAAAATAATACACAGTTTCTCGAATTTGGAGCATTAACTTTAGTTTGAATAGTTTATGCGTCTCTTTTTCTGTTTTTTTTTCTTTTTTACTTATTTTACAATTCTGAGATTATTTATTATGTATCTCTCTGGATTATTTTATATTTTGAAGAAAACGGAACCGGACTGATATATTTCTGAAAACATTTTAGTACATCTTTGTCGGTTCTTTTTGGTTTTAAATTTATTTTCAGAACAGGAAAAAACGCGACTCTATTATATTGTGATATTCATTATTCTTTATGTCAATTTACCATTGTCCTTTTATTCAACTTGCCCATATTGTTCTCTTACACTATAGCGTATACGTTTCGTATCACTGCACTTTTGCATACTGTACGTCTCATTTTGTTCGCTCGCTCATCGCAATCTGGTTTCCGCGCGCGAATCTGCTTTCTTGAATTCGAGCTTCGTCCCCGGCTTATCGGCGTCGCGACGCCCGAGGTTTTGCGGCTCCCGCGCCCGTGGACGCGGCCGCATAATGGCGTCGCTCTATTGACAGCTCGGCGCTGTAAAGATCCGAAATCGCGATAGCGGCCGCGAACGTGACCGAGGCGCGTTTTCACGACGAACGCTTACGTTACATCGTATCCCCGAAGAAACCCGACGTGGAGAGATATCGCCCGGGTCTCGCACTGGCTGCTGATAACGGCCGACGTTAAAAGCTCCATCGCGAGCAAGTATATCGCGATGTCGATATATCGCGCGCGCCCGCCCTTCCACGGTTCTCTCCCTCCCCTTCCCCCCTCTCTCCCTCCCTCACTCCGCGCATTAATCGAGGCTCGGCAATAATTGTTGCCGTGGTGCACACAGCTTAATAACGTGGAATGATAATGGCAAGGTATAAAACGGTGATTTTGCGATATAATTACACGGCAGCGATTGTAATGTATACGAAATACGATCGTGTGATGACAGCAGGGTTATGCATGTAAAAGTGCCCTAGAGACTGCAGAAAGAAGGTGCGCACGTTTTTTTCGACCAATGTCTTTGCGAAATGTTAAGTGTTGAAATGAGATCATAATAGCGGTAGACAGACATAATTTGCTCACACGAAGAAAAATCTATTTCAATTATTATTCAATAATGGTTGTCACGAGTTGAGAGGAGAAAGTGTCGGATAAATAACGATTATCTTCAAATCAAGAATGAGAATTTTTTAATATTATTAATGTTTTTAGCATTAAAACAATATTATATTGTGCCTTTTTAAAAAATAATTATTATAATATTGAAATAAAATTTTTTTTTACGTACATGTAATGTAGCTTGCGTTTATATTTGTTTATTTCTATGAATTAATTTTAAACTTGATTTAATTTTCTCTTCTTGTTCTGAGAATTAGAAATCGATAAAGAGTAAATTAAATTAAACCAAAATTAAAAGTAATCTCCAGACATTGATAAAAACGGGCATTAATTTCATCAGAAATTCACAAGGTGTTCCAGAAATTTTATAATAATTTTATTTGAAACGAGACCGCCGGTATTTTTACAACTCCTTTTAAAAGCAAACTTGCGAAAGTGCTTTGATCCACGGGTTTACGGATGAGTTTTAAAGATACATATTATGGTTTAGTCAATTATTTCCCGGGAGTGTATCGAGCGTCGTAAATAGCGCGATTAATCGCCAAAATATAATTGCCTCAGGTCCGATATGCGTCATTTCTGCCGAACGTGCACTCTTTATCGCAACGCTGTCCGCAGTTTAAATACGCGCGAGTCGCGTCCGAAATCGTGGCGTAATTCTCATCATCATCATCATCATCATCGTCGTTTCAACGCGGACGTGCCAAAATTGCGGAATGCGTAACGCACGTCCGTCCGGAATAAATTTGTTGACGATTCGCGTTATCGCCTCGTCTTCGCATTCCACGCCGGAATCTCTCCTTATCTGTCGCTACGAGAAATCAGTGGTTTCTTTTTCCTTAATCTTCATTCCTGTTTTACGCAGGCCGCAAAGAGCGCTTGTGTGTGTGTGTGTGTGTGTGTGTGTGTGTGTGTGTGTTTGTGTGCGTATAACACGTCTCGCACGTTCAGCCAAAACGTCTCTCGCCAACATCCACGTACAAATTATTCTTCTCCCACTTGCAAATTGTATATATAAAATAAATGAAGTCACGTGATTCGGAAATAAGGATTGGATAATAATTTAAGCACGTTATTCGTAATAAATGTGTCTAACACTGTGCGAAACTTTAATTATTATTCCGTTTGAAATAGATTAAAGACGTTTTTGTTTAATTTAACGCCTTTTCTGAAAATGCATCTCTCGCGAGTAAGCTCGTCGTGATGTCGACGTCGATGTCGTCGACGAGATCTCTCTCTTTCTCTCTCTCTCTCTCTCTCTCTCCCCCTTGCTCTCTCGCAATGAGCACGTCATTGGCGCGCGAACGGTGAAGGAGATGGAGGAGGAGAAGGAAACAGATGATGAAACGTCGTTGGAAACCGACGATCTCTCGCGTCCGTCTCGACGGGCCGTTCAAAGGATGAACGTTATCGAACTGATAACTCGCGTGCGCGCGCGCGCGCGCGCGCGCCTCTTGTCGTTGCAGCTTCCGAGCGAATCTTTCTTCTCCTCCCCCCATCCGAGCGTTCGACGAGAGGAGGAGGAAGTGTAGCTGCTGCCTTGCATGCGCACGTTTAATATTAAGCGTGATCCAAAATAACGCTACATCGAAGTGAATATCGAAAGATAAATTCTTGAGAAATGAAAGCTTCGCCTGAAACTTGATTTCGAAATTAGAGTTATGATTAATATACGAGCTTTCTTGAATTTTTTTGACAGCATAGTTCTCTTTAAATAGATTTCTGAAATAACAGTTTTTACAGGAGAAAAAGTTTCAAGTAATTTAATCGTAAACAAAGTATAAGAATTTTGAAAAATTAGATTCATAAAAAGGACTTAAAAAATATTTCGGAAAAAAGTAAAGTTTCAGCATATCATTTTCGTGTAAGAATAAGATGTATTCGTGAATTTTGCAATTCTGTTTAAATGTAATGACATATTAGTGAAAGTGTGGCTTGTTATAAATAATTGTTTCAATTTTTAAATATTTATCAATACCTTATAAAGAAAAAATTATTAAATAACAAATTTAATCGTTTTTATTGCTTAAATTTTGTGTATTATTTATAATTTTGAAAATGACAATGCCAACAGCTCTTACACTGTAAATAAATAATATTTTTAAAATTACACAATTTATAGTAGAAATATATAAATTTTTTTAGTATTTTTATTTCTAATAATAAATTTTTAATACATAAATCTAATTTTTCGTTTAATATAAAGATATATTTGCGCAATTAAAGATAAAAGTATTAAAAAATGTTATACATTTTACTATCAATTGTGCGATCTAAGTTTTACACATATTATTTATGTAATTTTACATACTTTTTTACAGTGTACGTTAAAAGTTACATATGAATAAGGAGTCACGTGACTCCTTTTCACTTTTTAAAATTGAAAAATCTTAAATCAAATCTAATTATTAAAAAAATTTAAGTTTTGGGGCAATTAAAAAAAAATGCATTGTATTATTTATGCGAAATTCACGTCTGGTAAAAGCCATACGTCTCTATTCTTAAGATACCTCCGAGAGTTAATAATCCTTCTGCGGCATTGCGAGTTTGCCGGAATCCGGGATGAATATTTATAAGCGATTGGTCGTGTTTTTATTATTTCGCCGAGCAGACGAACCGACCGGATGGACAACTAGCTGTTACAGTTCGCCTCGATCGTGGGGCCCGATAAAATCGTGGCGAACTCGTAGGGGGTCATGTGCGTTTTGCGCGGTTCGCGTAAAACATACCTTAGGAGGATGCATCAGGACTTATAGAGAGACGAGCGAGGTGCAGGAAGGTAACCACCTGCCGCGTTAGTCATTTGCGTTATCGAGAGATCGATTCCGCGAAAAACACGTTGCCCTTCCCCCCCGGGGGAGGGAGAGAGAGAGAGGGTGAAGAGCTGGGGTCGCTGGAACTGGAACCGTGCTCTCTTACCGCATAAACTAGTATTCCCTTTAATCACAGAATACCGAGAAGTAAAGTGTAAAGTGTGTGTGCTCTGTGGAAAGTAATGGAGTTGATTTAGTGTTGCTTATTCCGACTTTTTCTGACGTTTCACAATTACATTGATAACGGGTTGTATACGTGAAAGATAACATGAAGATCTTTATTTATCGTTGTTTGGTTATTTTATACAGTTTTATAATAATGCACTTTTAATGCATTTAAGATAATGTTACAGTATCCAGTAGATTATTCCGGCCTAAAGATACACTGAGAAAAAAGGATGTTCGATTTAAATAAATATTTCTTTGAATAGTACTAATAACATGTTTTATAGAAATTTAATAAGATTTATTTAAAACAAGTAGTATTTTCTATAATTTAGAAAATATTACTTGTTTGAAATAAATATTATTGATTTTCTGTAAAATATGTTATTAGTACTATTCAAAGAAATATTTATTTGAATTGAGCCTTTTTTTTTCTCAGTGTACGAGAGATAAAAATGATGATGAAACGATCACAATATCTCCAATAATATGCTACACATTTTCCTTTTCTTTTCCTTTAACATAAGCTGTAAAAAAATATTTTTAAGTTGATGTACCTGAGGATTCCTAGAAGCTTCCTGTCACTTCGTTGTGAAATGTTATAACTCGTCTTACAAAGACTTACAATAAATTAATTCGTTATTAGTGAAAGATTAAATATTAAACTTCAAGCTCTAATTAACAACATTTCTTTACGTGTAATAGAAATCATATTATTAAATATAATACAAAATAACTTGAATGCATTGAGCAATTCTTTGTATCAAAATTTAAAAACATGTTATTTTCTAAAAAGTCGACGAGCCCTAAGAATTTTATGGCGCATGGCTGAAAAGAAAATTGTTCTAACTTGAAAAAAATGTAACAACCAAATTAATTACAATTCTGAATTGAACGTAACTTGCAAGTGACATATGCAATGCGTGAAATGTTTCAAGTGAATCAAGACGAAAACTCGTTTCTTTATTTTTTTTTTATTTTTTAATGCACCTGGTCGTATGCCTACGTAACGTCCGCGCGTGTATGTAGGGTATCCCGATTCGCGTGCGTGGGTCGTCGGCGTCGCGATGACTTTCTCCGACGCCGTCAAAAACCGACATCGCGGGGCGAGCGGCGCGCAACGCTCGCTCGGTTCGGCGCTTATCGGCGGCGCGCGCTATCGCATACGGGTCGCGCTAATGTCTCCTTATCGGAGAGGTGGTACCTACCTATTCGCCGGCGTGCTCTTTCTCTGCCCACACGAGCGGGCCGGATTTCCAGAGAGCCACCAGCACGCTCTTTCTCTCCCCCTCCTCTCACTCTCACCACCTTCTCCCCCTTTTTCACCTATACTAACCCGCCTGACCTAACTCTCTACGTGTCACCCGGACCTCGTGCTATCATCGCCGTCGCCGCCGCCGCCGCCGTCGTCGACGTCGTCGTGGGACGACGAGGACTTTCCAGTTCCTCGTTTCTGTTTCCGCGCGGTTTCCTGATAGCGTCGCGCAAGCGGCCCGCAAAGCGATAGTTAAAAGCGACGATGGTGTGCGCTGTGTGCTGTGTGCACCTGCCCTTTCTTTTGCCATCGCGTTATCAGCCGCCCGGTCGTTCGTAGGCCAGCGTGATATCGCTTCCGTCGGGACCGCGAAACGTCGTCCTCGTCGTCGTCGCGGAGCGCCGGACGATTAACCGCTTCCCGCATCTGGAGACGGTGTCGAATGAATGCGACCGAGCGATCGTGATCCACTACCGGAGTAATCTCGGATGGATTTGCTTCCGCGTGCAGGTACACAGAAAAAAAGAATATTGTTATTTTGACAATATCTTTAGTTTCAAAATGAAAATCTTGAAATAAGATTTAATTTTAAGATTTTATATACTTAATTTAATCAAGAAAATGATATTCTTGTTAATTCAGAATAATTTTCTTAAATGGAAAGGAAAAAATGTTGGATAGAAAATACTGTATGTTCACATCAAAGATGATAATTTTCTTAGAATAAAATTATTATATTATTGAAATAACAATTATTATAGTATTGAAGTAAAACTATAATATTGTTGAAATTCAAGATTTTCAAGTCTAAGAAGGTTATACATATAGTTATGTATATATGAAACAATGAACACCTTCATGTAAGTATATAAGAGTTAATTTGACACTTGCTTTTTTCTGTGTAGCTCTGAGAAAAAATACACTGAGAGAAAAGTCGAAGTATTGAGAACCAAATATTTCTTGATTAATCATATTTCTTATTCTTCGATATTTATTTGTTATAAAAAAATTGTTTGCGATGACAAAATATATTTTTATAAAATACTCATTATTCTTACTAATCGGTCTATTTCTTTTAGGAATATACATTATTTTGCAGACAAAAATTTCTCTAATAAATAATATACTTAAATATGACGAAATAAAAGTCTTACTTCTAGTAAATAAATTATTTATTTTTACGCATGCTGGATGTTATCTCTTTAAATAAGATATATTTTACAGAAATATATCTTGGAAGTATATTTCACAGAATATTTCATAGAAATGTATATTCCGTTTTTTATAAATAAATTTTTGTACAACAAAAGAAAATACTCCGACATTTCTCTCAGTGTTGTTATCACTTTTGCTTCTTTTATTACTTTGTTTTAGACTTGAGAATTTTTTTTTTGCAAAGCGAACTGATTTTGTTCTTTTCCTTACGTATCGCATTTTATTGTTCAAGGCTATATATATATATTTTTTTACTAAACATTAAATCAAGGCATGCAACATTTCACTTTAATTTATAAAGATTTGCAATTACGTCTTCCAATAATCGCTCATTTTATCATTGACAATATATGACGAAGAGTTGCGCAACATTACTAATCGCCTGACATTGGTGAAGCAGTTATGCTTCAGATCTGTCGATGATCCGAAAGTAATTGTGGCCTTCGCTCGCGGGGGGAAAAATTGCAGTCTCGCTGACGAATTTTCGAGAAGCGCAGCCGACATTCGCGATTCGCCCGCGATGGCGTAAATTACTATCGTTACGGCCCGGTGATAAGAGACCACCTTATCGAAAGGTCTTATCGTAGCGCAGCGGCAAATCGGAGCCCGTCGCGCACGAAGTGCCCGCGTTGATAACACGTTTAATCAACGTAACGTACGCCTATTTCGCGCGAGCGGGCCACGATTGGCCGCTTTGTCGTGCGATCTCCGGCGAATCGAGAGAGCCCGCAAGTTTCTTATCGGCACCGGCGATATCGTTGATATCACGTCCGCGCTATATTCGTGCCGCGGGCAATAAATCGGGGAATGCATCGTGAGAGTGCAGATAACTCGCTCGCGATAATCGCGCCACGTTATCGCGACACGGTCCGAGTGACTGCTTGTAAATTAATGAAGTCGCAGCCCGAGTTACTTCGAGTAGGCTTTGAAACGGATTTTATAAATCACATTCTTCTTTCTCTCTCTCTCTCTCTTTCCAGTTCAATATAACGTAGATTGTATTGAAATTGCTTTGCCAGAGCAGTTTATGTCGACGGTCGCAGACCCTTTCAGATTCAGTCTTCAAATTGTACTCGAGTGTGCTTCATAATAATTATTATAATTAAATCGTTGATATTATGTATTTGAAGTTGGCGCAAGTTATTCTCCTTTTCGAGTTTCGAGATGCCTCCTCTTCCCTGATTTCTTGCTTTCAATTTATATTTAATTAATCAATCCTTGTTTAACTAAACTAATTTTTTTATATTCTTTAAAAACTCTACACTGTTAAAAAAATATTCAAACTTATATAGAGTATGTTTAAATCGTGTTGTTTCAATCGTGTTTTGCAATAATTATGCAATTAAAATCTAAGGGTGCAAGTTATTCGAACGATGATTTTTATTTCCCTTTTCGATTTGTTAATGTTCTAATATTACATTTTTTAATCATTCCACTTATGCTTTGTAATAATTACTGCAATTAAATCACTGGCATTTAAGGATGCAATTTGTGCGAACTATAGCTTTTACTCTCTTTTTAGATTTTCTTTTGCTTCTTTCAATCTACATTCAAATTTTATTCTACTCATTTTTTAAAAATATTCTTTGAAAATGTATCGAGATTCTACATACATTGTCTTTTTCTGCAAGATTCTTAAAAAAATTATTATAGCACGTATAAAGACGCGCGCGCCTTTGACACCTGCATCCCGTTATCGATTATTTTTTTTCCTGCTCTCGAGTTTTTTTATGTCCTTGTCCCTTTCCCGCATTTCTCCGCGCGCGATCGGTCTTGGCGTGGCGGCGGAGAAGCAACACCTTCCCGGCTTCTTCCAGCGGGGGTTGGGGCGCTATCTGATGCCGCGGTGGAGGTGTTAATTCACGCTCTACTCCCCCCCACGCTCGCCTCTTCCGCCTTGTGCCTGCAGTTGCATCCCCTCCACCCGTTTCTCTCCCCCTCGGCTTCTCTCCCATGTACCTTGCATCCTCATCTCTCCCTCCCTTACGCCACGTTACGTCGCCCTTCTTCCTCCCACATGACACGCACACGCACGTGGCACGCAACACGATAGCGGCAATCACGTTCGGTGTGAATTTTAGAGAATGTATGTATTTATTATTTGTCGTCACATCGTCGTAGAAATTGGAAAATGTATTTTACTTGTCATCGCGCGTTATTTACTGAATTATTCCATGTACTTTAACCGTGACAAAAAGTACATAGTAATATATTTTTTTATTTTTTAAGTATTTTTTGTGACATTATTTTTAGCTTATGCAATAATGTGTAATCGAATGAATCACGAAGAGAAACGCAGGGGGCAAATTTTTGTGCAACAATCTTGTGCAAAGTGAGAATGCATTTTTCATTTTTGCTTTTTAAATTATAAGCATATAATAAAAATACTTTATACAATTATTATTATAAATTACAATCTGTGTTATGTTTTATTTGACATTTATTTTGCGTTGTAAGTACAGAGATCATTCTAACATTCTTCCAGATAGACAAGAAGAAATTTTTAAGGGTCTTGTAAGAGATATCCTAGACAGCGTTTTGATAACCTTTTCAGACATCTGAAGATATCTCGCAGACATCTTGTAAGATAAATAGTTTAAAATTATCTTTCAGGATGTCTTTCAGATGCCTATATAGATATCTTTCAGAAATCTCCACAAAGGTTTTAAGAAAATCTTTTAAGAGAAAGTTTTTAGATTTTATATTTTGTACAAGTATCTTAGAGATATTTTCAATGAGATACTTTTTAAATATATCGATGATGCGTAGGATTTTGATAACGATCTTGATCGTGTATTAAGAGCAAGATGCATATTTTCATTTAGACTTTGTTTTATTATTTTGAATATTAGAAACATTCTACATCATATTGCCAATGGCGAAAAGGATCGCCCACTATTTGTGTATTAAATTTTTTAACAATACAACTGACCAATGATGTAAAAATTAATATGTTATAATACTCGCGAAAATAAAAAGAAGATATCTATTACTCCCGTAACACATCGTCACATAAAGCGACCGCGCATGCGTTCGCGCCGCGTCGAACTAATTTTTTCTCGGAATCAAAAAACCGCACGTCACTGCAGCTAAAATCCCCGTCTCTTTACCGAGGTGGTGGTACATTCTTTTCCGCGAGAGGAGAGAGAACGTCGCGAGAAAGCGTGGAAGCCATTTATCCCTCTCGGTGGGCACGCGTGCGTGGACCCTCATACACACACATACACACACATACGCACACGTACGTAAAGAAGATGAGGCGACGAGGGAGGCAGAGAGTGGCAGTCCTCGTTGTCATGCAGGATGCGCGAAGGGGGATGAAGGCAGTGTGCCCGCCCCCTTCGTCGGAGCTATCCAGCCCATCCGACCGCCGCTGTTCTCCCCCTCGCCGCTCCTCCCTCATCCCTTTTCCCAGCTACCCAGATGGCAAGCCGGCGGGCGCACTTCATTTCCGCGTCTTACAGCCGGCCGGCGTGGCGAAGGAAATGAAAACAATGAGATACAGCGGTCATCCGTTACCGTATGCTCGTCGCGTCTCTTAACTCGCATTTGTATTACTTAAGCGCCTCTAAAAGCGCTCGAGCGAGCGCTCGCCTACTCGTGCGAGCAGCCCTCTCTCCTCCTATTCCTCCGCCTTCCCTCCCCCTCGTCATCCCCCGCGCGCGCGCGTCACCGGGTGCATATAAAGAAGTGGCGTCTCTTCCGGTTACAGAAGGAACGCGTCAGGAGACAATGCGGGTGGCGGTTCTCGCTTAATGAGGGTTCCTTGAACTGGAAATATATGCTTTTCGCAAAATTTTTTAGCTCGTAAAGAGATAAGAAACTTTTCTTACGCTTGAAATTATTCGCTGTCCGTTGTATTCATCAGCAGCGTGGAGGTGCAAGAAAAAATTAAAATGCCCGGAGTAAAGAATTATGTCGAAATACAATAAAACAATATCGTTTCAATAAAACAAAAGTTTCATCGTGACACTGAATTAACGAGATAATTTTCAATTTAGATTTAACGGTGTTAATGCATCATTTCTTTCCATAATTAATTAATAGAACCGTAAATATATATTTTGTTATTCGTTAAAAATTTGTTAATCGCAAAATTAAAAAATTTATGTTCGAAGCTTCAACACTCGGAACGATATGGCCTTCCGTGAAATTTCGAGAAAGTTATTTGGTAGTCGACATAAGTCGACGGCGCGAGAGTCCTTCAGTTAAAATCCTTCTGCGACGGATGTGACCCCGCTTAATTCATTAGCCTTCACCTCGGGCCTCCGAGGGTGACGTCTCTCAGAAGATGATCCGCGGGCCGCGCACGTCTCCCTCCGTTTTGCATTTTAACTGCGAGAAGTATGGAATCACATAGGAAGCGAAGTCACACGAAGAGGGACGATCGAGTTTCCTTCGCCCGGCTGTGGATCCTGGCGGCGGCCTCCTCTCCCGGTCCGAAACTTGGCCCGTCTTCTTGCGCACAAAAGGGGGTCGAAGGCTGAGCGGGGGAAGGGGCCCTGGTTATATTCTCCCGTTCTCGTTTACCCCGCGCCGGGATGCGCGGTATCCTCGTCGAATGCCGCCCCCTGTCTCACCCCCTCCTCCCGCATTAAATCCCTCTTCCGCGCGCTTTCGTCGGATAGCGCACGTTCCGCCGCACGGAAATTATGAAATCAGAGACACAGGGCACGTACTCTCGGTCTTCCCCGTCTCTCCCGACGCCTGTCCTCTTCTCCCTCCCTCTCTCTCTCTCTTTCTCTCTCTCTTGCCCCTAGTGTGCAGGATCACCTTCGTCCTGTGCCGTCCGGCCCCCGGGTGTCCTCGAGCGAGGAGATTGGCAAAAGTCCGGATGATGTATCGCGCCGCGACGATAATGGCGTCTCTCGCGCTGCGTTCTCTGTCTCTCCCGTGATTGTCCTCCTCCCGATTGTCTTCTATCATTTTTAACGCTGATAAATACCATTCCCCGAAATTACCCCAGGAAAACGCCTGAATAGCCTCGCGGGACATTCCGAACGCGATTAGGAGAGATCGTTTCCCCGGGACAACTTGAAGAAACTCGCTACTTGAGAATTGGGAAGGAGTAGTGTCCTCGTTTTTTTTTTCTCCATCCTCCGATTCTCCTCGATCGTGTGACGTCACCCCAGCATTTCCTGCTGTGATATCGGCACCTTGCAGCGGACAGAAGCGACGTTTTCTTCCAATGAGAATGGTTTTTTTTACACATTTAATTATTATAGATAAAATTATATATGTTTAAGACATTGTTGTGTCTTAATTTATAAAGACTATTTTACTACGTTTATTAATTAGTCGGTCGTTCGTTAATTTTGCTTTACGAAAGATATTGAATCGGGAATTTTATATACAATTATATACATAATATTCAAATTAAAATATGCAATTTCAATGATTTAATATTGGAATTCGTTTTCTTTCCTTGAAAGTTTATCGAGCAGAAATTGCAGTTTTACCGATAGTGCCGAACATCAAGCGAATATCATCTGTGACCGCATTTATTCCTAAAAATTGCCTAATATCTGTCTGCCTATCTACCCGCCTAAATATCTCTACGTGTTATTTTAGGAGAAGAATTGGCGCGAGGTTCCTATCGATTGTTCCAAGTGGCGAAACGTTTCGCGCGAGCGAGCGGGATATCGCGCGAAATAGTTTTCCATCGCCGCTTTCGGACGTCGTAAAATCGACAGGTAAATCACGCGGCGGCACTTTTACCTCGTAATTACGGCATCTAATTGCGAGCGCTAACTGGTTCGATGCCAAGACGGGATGTCGAACGATGGGGCAGCGGGGGTGGAAGGGAGGCCGGGAGGGGTGCGAGTTGCGGAACGTTATCGGAGAGGGTGCTTTCCTGTTATTTGTACGATAGGGGTTGGCAGGGAGGGGGGCGGGGAGGGAAAGAGTCGATCAGATAAAAGCCTCAAAAGCAGCGTTGTTCCCCAGGAGGCGAAGGTGGGAAGGGGGGAGGGGGTAAAAAAGAAGGAGACACGTGATTATATGCGCCAACCGAGCGCCAGGGGCGCAGCTATTACGCTATTATTTTACACTCGCTATTGAATCTCGCGTTCTGAATGCTCCTTTAATTCTATATTTTTCCGTATTTTTCTGGTTTGTTGACGTCAGATTTTTTGTCGCTCGATTAAAATAAACAAAGGAGCGGAAGAAAGAGCGCAAGTTAAAATGTCGAGGAGAGAAACTAAGAAAAATTAAGACTGAGGAAATTACATAAATGATCACATTCATATTGCAGAATTTTAAAGAAACAAATTTGTAAAAGAGAAGAATAATAATGATTTTATTTAATACATTAAGTTTTCTAGAGTTATTAGACAATCTTGGAGATATTTATTTAGGAATTTTTATGAAATCAAAGGATATATTTTTTTATATGTATAAATATTTATTTATTAGATTTTAAACATTTTCGACGCCACGTAATTAGCTACGTGATAATCATGAACTTAATATATACATTTATGCACATTGCATTTGACGTTACAATGAACATTACGTTGCAATCAATATGGCTGCATACAAATGTATTTTTATCCCTTGGCGAGGGAATTTCACGCCGTGGCAGGGTTAACAAAGTACCGCGAAAGGGAAAAAATTCGCGCACGCATGAGATTCGCAGTGAATATCTGCGGCGCGGGTGAGGCGCGGTTTCCGTCAGCGAAACGACGGAAACCGCGCTTTTTCAATCGGCGGCTTTGTCGCTTTTATTCCGACGCGAAGGCACAGGCTTGCGTCGCGACGCGTCGCGACGCGTCCGCCGCGACGCTCCATTGTCTCTCTTCGCGCGAGAGCGCCGCTACTTCCAACGGGCACGGCCGCGTCGCGACGCCCGCCGACGTCGCGGTGCCAATGGCCCTTTATCTGCACTTTTCACCGACGTCCATCGGGACGATTCCCAGGTTAATATTGTCCCCCAAGAGAGCGGCCATGAATTTTCCACGAATTTTCAGTTTGTCATTTCTCTTAATTTGCATCAATTAATAATAGTGCATCATGCATGTCAGATATATAAATTACGTAATTCTATTTTTAGCCCTTAACTCGGGAATAGTTATTTTTACACGATGATTTGTTTTTGCATCCCAGTTAAAAGTCACTGTTAATAATTACATGTTATATGTTATTGATTATTATGTTATAATTTATTAATATCTAAGGGCATATTGTGTACATACATTTAATCAATATTTTATGAAAGAAAATAAGGAGAATCAGAGAAGTTAGAAGAACCGCATAAAATAGCTTATTACATTATTTTTAAAAAATAAAAAAAAAACAGTTAATAAAATACGTTTATATTGCGAGCTTTCATTGAGATTGTACATTGAAATTTATAAAAAATATAGTTATTAAAAAAGAATATTTTATACACATAAAATAAAGCTAAGATGCTGTCACATAGAGTTTATATTATTTTTCTTTGCAGAATTATAAAGAACCAATTTATTTTTACTAAGTTTATTAATTTACTTTAATAAAAATAAAAGCAAACTTTTTAAACATAAACATATTAATACTTTTTAACTCAATTCATTCAAAACGCATATTTTGCTTATGTGAATCTCATTGTTAAGTTGATATTTGTTCACAATCTCTTTGATGGAAAATTAGATAAGATGTATTGAGAATGAGATGTGACTTTCTTCTTCTTTAGAAAGAGATGATTATCAAAGATAAACAGAGGACCGAATATTAAAGATAAAAATAGGTGAGTTACTTTATGGAGATCGAATATCTACAGGAATGTCTGAAACAAAGATGTTGGTCGCGATCTCTGTTATCCTGCTTATCCCGGAATAAGGGCGTGTTATCCTGTCGGTGAAAAGGATACGCTCCTCGCCGGACCGTAAAACAATTGGCGCGACTACGGTCTCGCGATACTTCCGATACCGACGATAAAGCACCCTGTAGACGGCGGGCGTGATCGAGGGGGAAGGGGCACCCTTGCTTGCTGATATTTACGGGCTGCAGCAACCCTTATCGGGGGCTGCCGTTGGAGTAGGTGCGGGCTATGGGTGCATCGCGCGCGCAACGCCTGCACTACCCCTCCGAATGCCACCCCTTTTCGACCGGAGAGAGAGAGAGAGAGAGAGAGAGAGAGAGAGAGAGAGAGAGGGGGGGGAAAGGGTGAGACGTGCCCGTATTTAGGATATCGATACTTTTACTTTAGCGTCAAGATGCAAATGAAGGAGCTTTCTCGAAAATTGAAGACTTTTTTTGCATATTTTTAAATGTAATTACAAGCCGAGTGTTTCGTTAGCCAATACTTCTATTTAGGAAAATTAGATTCAAATTGATTTAGCAAAGTATACATTAAAAATTGCCCCCTTAAGCTTTTCGAAACTATCGTTAAAATTTTCAACGCGGTAACTGAGGCCTATTTAATTTATATAAATTATATAGACACTAAAAGACACTGATTAACTTCAAGGAACCAAAATGACATAACTCATATAAAAAGAAGCAACTAAGTTATTTATTTTAACGACAAGATTTATAATTAATGATTCAATAGACACTGTTAGCTCTGGAAGGTTAGCGATGGTAACATAATTGTATTCAATTACAGAGGGAGTAGCGTGACTCGTAAACCCTTTCCGGAGATAATTTTCTACATTAGTAGAAATGTAATTTCGATAATTAACCAACACTAAAACTTGCTCCCCGTCGTTTGTTTCGCGCGGCAGAAATCATCCGGCGATACGGAATCGCCGCGCGATATCGAACGGGTAGTAGGAGGGGGGGAGGGGAGGAAAGGGGCGCGCAGAGTCGGAAAAGCGCACACTTTCCCGCCGCTATCTGGAGAACTATTTCTCCGGTGTCTGGAAAAGCATTGCCGGCGGCGATAACGACCACCGTGAGGGTGGCCGGCGCGGAGAAAGGGCGAATTTATCGGATCGCCGATGCCCACATTCGCACGCTCTCTCCTTCTCCCCCCCGTTCCTTCTCGCTTTCGACTGTATTTTTCCCTTTTCCCTTGTTTATTTATCCAACCGATACCGCGACAGCAAGCAGAAACGCGAGAGGAAGGAGAAACGCGCCGGCGAGTGTAATTAATCTTGTTCGCTAATATTCCTCGCTGACGTGATGTTCGTTATCGAACAGCAATATTAGGAGACTTATTTATATTGGGAAATTTAGATTTTTCTTTTAATTAAGGCGAAAATTGATGGGTGAATTATAACGAGACTGTATGAATTTATTTATTTATTAAGTGAATCGTCGTATCAATCAGAACTCGATTCCGAGGACATTAACGATTAATATCTAACTTGTACGACGTGAATGTTGCATAAATATTGCTGTAAAACAAATTGAAGGAATTTTCAATAATATTTAGTAAATGTTTAAATACTCAATAGTTAAATATATTTAACAATATTCTTTGATTTTTGAAAATATTTTATCAAGTGTCAAAGATCATAATACAAGTTTCTGCACACTGAAAAATTGTTTTTATTCTCACAATCCTATAACAGTTGTGAAGCAACATAATATAAAGAATTTTATATGGTTTTTTTTTTGATTTTTTAAATATCTATCATAATTAAAACATTTCGCTTAAATTTCACTAAAAATCATAATAAAATTCTTTAAAATATGATTTTGAGGGTAAATTTCAAGAAAAAAATTCTGTATAGGATTTTTGTACACTTGTGCTTCTTTAGCCTCCCTTTACTACTTCTCTAGAATTTACTTTTTTTTTTTTGTATCGCTACTTTACATCACAGTTTCGCCATATCACATGTCTGCTGACGATACTCCATTAAGTTACCCCGTATATCTTTCATTGTTCCCGTCAACTTTTTACTCTCCGCGTGTACGACTTGTGTTCGAGGCATTCGTAGCGTCATTTGTACCTGATCCCGGTTAGGCTCGACCGTGAGTGACGTCATTAATCATCGCGCTCGTCGTCGTCTCGAGGAGCGAGAGGGCGGACAGGTGTGTTGCACGCCTCTTGTGCGTGTATGCGGGGAGAAAAGGGAGGAAGGGGGGAAGAGGCGATCGGGAAGGCCGCCGCGTCGCGGCGAGATATCGATCTCGATAATTGAATCGCGGTCGATCGCGCGGGACACCCCGCGGTGCGAAACACGTACCTCTTCCCCCTTCCTCTCCCCTCTCCTTCCGTCGCCGATCGCGGGCACCCGGTTTTTTCCACCGCCTTTCGGGACTCTCATTGCCACTCTCCCGTACTCGCGCGCGGCCCGGATCAAGGATCCTCGATCCTCCGGCGCGATACATGCGCGCGTGTTACCGGTATATTTGATCCCGGGGCGCGATAATTGCGGGGCAATGGAATCAAGGAATCGGTATAATTGTGATTTTAATTGGAGGATCGTGTATTTGATACGTGATAATACGCCAGCTAATTGTATGTATAGAATTGTATAGAGCAGGATATGCAACAGTACGGAATACACCGTTACACGGCGGTGATTAATATTCAACAATAACGAATATTAAATAAATAAAAGAATTGAATGGGGGCCTGATAGTGATGGCTCGGTCTTTTGTAAAAGAAAAAATTTCAACAATGTTCTCTCTCTCTCTCCTTTTTTTTCTTTTTTTTTTTTTTTTTTTTTTTTTTGAGAAAAAAGAAAAGGAAATTATTTTCGACCAGCACTTTGTAATTCTGGTAACTAAATATTCATAAAATAAACAAAAATTTCGGAGCAATAATGTTTACAAAAGATTTCTTGTTAAGGATACAAATTTCACGACAGGATTAAATAAGAGAGTGCATCTAAATTACGCATATACTCGCTATTTGCCGCAATTTCGTATTTCGCGTCTCGCATCGAGAGTCTCGTCACGAAGAATCCTGCGTGCGTGCGTGCGTGCGTGTGTTATCCGTCCGTCCGTCCGTTTGTACGCGAGAGTGTCGTGCAAATCGTTCACGCGGCTGACCACGGCGACTTTCCCGATCATGGTAATGGACGAGCCGTGTCTGCCCTTTTCCTCTGTCCTCGGCAATTGCCGTCGATCGCAGCTGTCGATATCCTCCTCTGCACGCCTTCGCGTCTTCGGCCATGGCGCGCCGACCGGTGAAATCGACGGTGTCAACGCTAATAGCGCTCGGCAGAGGAATTCCCTATTTTATCGAGTCAGACGTAAATGAAGAAATTGAACGAATTTTGAATATGTATTGACCACGAGCTGTAACGTACAGAGAGAACTTTTTTTATAAAATTTATCCCAAAAATTATGATTTGTACTTCGAAGAATTTTATGTCATTTCCTCAAATTTATCTACATATTTTATTTGTTTTAACACAGTAAAATATAAAATTATGTTTTATTATTAACTTTTCTTTAATTAAATAATTTAATTTATTAAATTGTATAATAAAAAGTCGATGATTATAAAGTATTTTGAAAAGTTTATGGTTCTTTATTGCAGAGAATAAATAGCGATATAAACGTACAAGTAAGCGTGTTTTTCAAAGACGTATGTTAAATACATACAGTTATGTAAGAATAAATTTCATATATGATTATATTTCATTATATATGCTTTATAACGTTTTACAACATGTAATTCTCGTTAAGCAGTTTAAAATGCCTCTTGTATACTTTCAAAAAATTTCTATCATTAAACTTATCTTAGCTATTAATTTTATCGTTATACATGATAAAATTTGTAACAAATTTTGTGGTAAAATATAACGAAAAATTCTGCTTGTATAGAAATACCAAACAGATGAAAGAATGGTTTAATATTTTTAATCAAAGTCAGTTTGAATGATCCAAGGATTGATTAAAATTATTGATAACTTTGATAGTCTGATGAGATTTTTTATTGAAAATCTGTCCATATTCTTCTGCGTTACGCAAAGAAGATGAATAAAACCATTTTAAAGAATCGCGATGTAGCATACTTGGATCGATCATTCAATAATATGTCATGTGTACAACTTAATTAAACTTTTGCTTCCTTAAAATAAAGTATACGGTCAATCGATTAAAAAATTAATATTATATTGATATTTTACTTTAAATGCTGTATAATTTTTAAACGGATTGCAGCACTTTGATTTCTCCATCATATTTCCTTAATTTGCGCATCTCGATTCGTCACTCACTCGCATGCCGAAGGAAAAGATTCGCGCGTGCAGAAACCGCGCCGCGAAAATGGCGGCCGCGCGGCCCCCGGGCTTCCTCCCCCGTGGAACGAACGGCGAAAGCCGTTATTGGCAAGAAGCATGCGATAGTCACGAAACATGCATAAATGCATAGCCGTCTCCCAGATGCAGGCGGATATCAGCGCTCAGATCCCCCGGCCCGACAACGCGCGGCGGCCACCCCTTTTTGCCGCCCCCGCGTGCAACATTTTTCCCCTACCCTGCTTACCCCTCACCTCGCCTACCTGCCTGCCGTACCCCGTATGACTGTGTAGCCCGTTTCGAGCACCCGGAACCGATCGGCGATGAGGTGAAACCGTTCGAAGGGACTCCCTTCGAGAAGTCGTACGTTTACCTGATGACGCACCCCGAAGTGCAGATGTCGTCGTTTTGCTGCGGCGACTGTCTTCAGGGGGGGGGGGGGGAGTAACGGATGAACGCAAGAAGTTTTATATTGAATGTAACGAAATAAACAATTCGATCTTTGAAAGAAATTCAACTATTAACTCGAAGCCCCAGGAAACGTTTATGCGTTTTTTTTTTTTACTTTAAATCGCTTGTAACTGAATGTATAAATATTTGAATTGAAATTTAAGACTTGAATACATATAAGTAATTGAACTGAAAATTTTTTATAAAAGTTGGAAAATTTAGTCAAATTATCACTTTTCTTACTGTAGAATTCTTCTGAGACTTAATGAGTTGTTAATCAAAATAAATTGCATAATCTATGACTTTAGTCACCGTCAATCATCATAATCCGTATGCTGCGCGGCCGTTATGATAAGTCGTTTGAAGAAGCCGAGAATTCGTAACGGTTCTCATATCAGTCTCGTCACTTTTCCTCTTCCTCTTTTTTTTCCGCCGCGTGGATTTTCATACCTTCTGCATACGCTCGTAAATAGGTGCGAAGAGAGAGAGAGAGAGAAAGAGAGAGACGCGAATTTAATTCGATTCGCGGCTTAATCGCGCGGTGGCGAGAGGCATAATGAATTGCTATGAGAGGACGGGATGGTGAGGGAGGAGGGCATGCGGATTAGGGGGAAAGGGGAAGGGATTGGCAAGGCAATTAGCACACACTTGTTATGCCGACCGCGTGCCGATCGCGGCATCCATGGCGCCTCTCTTGATTGGCACCGAGCGCGGACGTCGCTTTTCTCAAGGCGGCCTCCGTCAAACGACCCCCTGAACTATTCTCGCGAGGTCGTCGTCGTCGTCGTCGCGTCGCGTCGTAGCGTTCACGTGAGGATACTCGCGATCGTGGCGGCGGCGCCCCCGTCGGCGAAATAAAAGGAACACTTTTCGCTCGCGTATCTAATTATAACAAATCACCGAACGGCAATAATGATGCGGTGATCGGCCATTTGCAGGTGTAGCGCGAGGTTTACGATGCGAATTTCTTGCGTGTTTTAAGAAAAATTGTAATTAAAAACGACTGTCATTCGGAAAAGATTTGACGAGACGTACGTTGCGATTTTTCAAACAAAATTCTAATCTCGAATTATTTGTATGAAGCTTCGTAGTGTGTAGAAAATTTTAAAAATATAAATTTATGAAATTATTTTAATGTCTCTTTATACCCTGGACAATGGTATAAGTGTTGTATCATTAATTATAGTTAAAATTTTTTTAATATATGAAAACCAAAAATAATGTCAACGTCAATTGGAAAGAATATTTTAAAATTGTTTTTGTATTTTTAAACCAAAGTGTACGTACTTTACAAAAATGTAAAATGTCAAAATTAATCGAATCATCGAATGTATAATTTTCTTCTATACATACGGAAACGCGTGCAACACAACAAAAGAGATTATCGCCGCGAATCTTATTTAGAATAATTCAAAGTGAGTTAATTAAGAACAATTCCTTTTCGCTCGAGCTCTTCTAGTGTTTTGTTTGTTTCAAGATCAATTTGTGCGAAACAACTCTTTGATGTTGAGTAGCTTCGTCTTAAGAAGCTGGCTTTCCCTCCGTATGTACGAGTGTCTGTCGTCAAGGTCCTCCTCGCGCATTGGCATATTTCTTGATGACGAGGGACACCCTGCACATTATACACGCTGCATACATATATAAACACCTCGCGACGTGTAAATACATGGCGCAGCCACCTTTAAGTGGGCCCAGCACGTTAATGGAGCGGCTGCGAGATAAAGAATTATTGATCGTAAATAATTTCGTGTAATGTGCGGCGATAATATTGCAATCGCCGCCATCGCGGACCGCTATCGTCTTCCCGCATTCCGTCGATCGCGCCGATGACGGATTTTTTCGGCTAGGGAAGGCGAAGGGGGGAGAGGAGATGTTACAATTTTACGGATATCGACTGTGTCATGAGGTAAACGCGAGTAGCAGGTCCCTCCTTCCTCTCTCTGCGTATGTTACACCTTCGGTTCAACTCGAATCTGCATTTGTTAAAGATGTAGTTCCGGGTTTTTTTTTTACACAGTTTTTTTACTACGCAAATTTCAATTTTTATTAATAAAGGTTTTAATGTTTGAGTTATACAGTTGTTTGGTAATGCAGCAGAGATGTTGAGAATTCTTTTTTAGATTTTTCGAAAGCCTAGAACAGTAAAAGAATCCGGGATAAAAAAAAAGTTGCCTCGGGGAGTTAATTTGGATGCTAATTTCGTTAATTCAGTTCATTCTATCTTTACATACTTTTATTTTTAAATATATATCTAGTTTTTATATTAAAGATCTTAGTTTCCCTATAAAACTGTTTGGTACACTTAGTCGAGTTCGTTATTATTTTTCGTTGCGATTTTATTTTCGTTCATTACGTGCCTCTTTTCTGTTAATTATCTGTGAACGACGAGACGTACTATTTTCTACTTCAGCTAAGTGTGGCTTGATGTTTCATTTGAATGTGAAGCAGGGATGGGACGTAACGCATTCGGGTACAGGGAGGGATGGGGGAGAGGGAGGAGACATACCTTTTAGTAGCTGTCAGGTTACTTTTCGTGGGTATTAACGCTTATCGGATCTATCCGGTGGCTATTCGGTGCCTGCATGTCGACACGCGAGTACGAATCGCTCGGTCGTCCGCTCACACTATATCGTAATTTTATGCACTTCGGGCCCGATGAATATGGATTTGTTGCCGTGGCACCTCGCCGGGTCGTCGTCGATTTATGCGGGCGCTTCGTCTCTCGCCGATCGACCCAGCCGTTCACCTGAGAATCGCGGAAAAATGCCCCATGGCGCAGAGAGAGAGAGAGAGAGAGAGAGAGAGAGAAGGGATAGAGGCAGAAGATCGTTATCTCTTCAGAAATCTGATTCGGCATCGAGGCATTCTGCTGCCGACAGGTATTTCGTCGGCGGATTCGAAGAACACGGCAGAAACGATACAGTGTCCCGGAATTTGCAAGCTTAATCAAGTAAAAAATAATAGTAACAATATTTAAAGAAATTAAATCAATACTGAAATAATTTAATTAATTAAATGTAAAATTAATTTTTTGATGTTACCTTGTGATTTTTAGAGTATTATTATTACAGTCTTATTTGTTTGCATTATTTAATGTAAAATTTTGATCCATATACTAATTATTAATTAATTATTGAATTTATTGAATATTTAAACAATTATTCTGCATTAAACGTTTGAATAAATATTAATATTAATATTAATATTAATATTAATTAATATTAAAAACATTGAACACGAGATTTGATAAAAATAAGAGTAAATATATCCTGACTCTCTTCGGGAACAAAATCCTCGAAAATTTCGAGATCGCTTGATAGAGGTGACAGAGGGGGAAGAAGCGGAGGGAGGGGGGAGGGTAAACGTGAATCCTGAATCCGCCGATGTGCATACGCGTCTATGTGTTACACTTGCGAGTGTATGCGCGTATATACGTACGTACAAATAACAACGTCCTACGAGCGGCGCAGAATCGTTTGATATCCATACAATGCTAAACGCGCCGAACACACTAACGCTCTCGCGAAGCAGATTCGCGACGATAAAGGCCTTCTCGCATGTGCGCCGTACACGCGCATGTACGCGCGCACACACACACACACATACACACACACACACACACACACACACACGCGCGCACGCACGCACACGACGACGCACGGGCCGAGCGCGCGGCAGCGGAGATAAGGCATGGCACACGTTGCTAGATATGTAGCAGATATCAAGCGACGGGACCGGGCTCGCTATACCGAGTGTGCACACGGGCGACGGTACAAGTAAAGTCGGTTACTACCTGCCTAACCACCTACCTATCTACCTACCAACCTACCTACCTACCGGTAGGGCTGCCGTTACACGTGTGCAAGCCGAGCGGAGCAGCGGCGGCTACAGGCAGGCGATCGAGACGTCCACGTGAGCGAAGCGCGACCCGCGGAATTCCACGTCGCTGTCCGACACGCGCGATAACAGCGCGATAATGTAATATGTAAAGCGCGCCTGTCTTTATGGTAGCGCATAATTGATCCCGCACAATCGAGCGCATTCTTCTATTGTTTCCGCGCTGGATTTCGCGGGAGCGTCATTCCGAGATCGATAATTGCATGCCAAGTCCGCATTCTGCTTCGATTATTCTTTATGGAGATTTTGCTGCGAGGTAATTTGATGATTTCTAATAGTCATCCTTTCCTCCGCAAACGACTTTTATAGCTTAAGGCCATTGTTGTTAACTGTCTGTTATATATTATTAATTATTTTATGATTTATTAATATCCAAGGATAATATTATGTACATAGATTTAATTAATATTTCTGAAAAAGAAGGATAAACGAAGAAGAGCATATTAAATGACTTGTTATGATTTTTTAAAAGTAAAGAAATTAATCAATGAGAAATGCTTTTATAAATGTGTAGTAAATATCCCTAAAACTTTAGATTTATAGTTTTTTACAATTTCATTTAAAAAGTTATTTGATTGTTGCTTAATATTTTTTTGCATGCTAGATATATTTTCGGCAGTCAAGTCTCTCATTTATTTTGCACGTAACTTTTGTGTGCGCGAATATTTCGTTGGACTTTCTGAAATTAAAATCACCACATCGTGTCATTTCTTTCAAAACGATCTCTAGCGGAAAAAGTAGCCGTATCTTATCTCTCGGTTATCTTTTTTTTTTTTTAAATCGCGAACGATGGTCATTTTTATCGTTTCCGCAGGGAGAAGGAGAAATTTTATCAACTCTTTTTATTCATATTGAGGCGTGATAATTATTTCCATAGTCCTTGCGTTCGTTTAATTAATAGACGGAGGGCACGTACCCCCGTTATCGAGAAACGATTATTCCGGAATATTTCGAATAGCCGCCGACGCCGTCGATATCTCATGCCAGAAAGATGTCGATGCGCCGTTCTAAGGCTCGATTAAAACAGGTTCCCGTCCGATTTCCGGTCATGCCATCCGTATGCAGACGATCGTAACGATAGCGTAATAACGTATGAAAAAGTAGATAAGATAATAATCGATGATGTAACGCGACGCAACACATATACGATGAGACGCGACGCGAGAGGAGTGTGTTACCTTGGAAACACTGGAAAAAAGATCTGCTTTTATTGTTTAGAATTCTGCAGTGTGCCGAGTTGAAAAATGAACGAGTTCAGAATTCTTGTAGGAATTATTAGATTATATGATTACGAGACACACACACATACACACGCATACACGATGTCTCGGCCGATTAGTGTGCCCCGTGTAAAATGGCGTCGTCGGCCTGAATTAAGATTTTTGCGCGGAGGGAAAACCCCGTACGGGTAATGTACCCGGCACGGTGTGTACGTGTGTACGTGTGTACTCGGTTGAGGACTATCTGCCGGGAAAATCAGCTTAATATCCATACAATGTCACGCACTTCTCGCACACACGACACGCCGTTAGCGTCGTCGTTTCGAAGTGCCGCGTCGATTCCGCGGAAACCCGCGCGCGATCTAAGATCCGCGCATTCCTACATACGTTTACGGCGATATTGCGCCGCGCGCCGGCGGAGAGGCGATTTTATAAACACGAGCGTTTCCAGGCGATCCGATCGATCATACGGAATGCCGACCGACTGTATTAAATCGACTCTAAGCACCGCGAAATACGCATTTCTCGCGGAAAAGCGTATATATCCTGACAAAAAGTGTTAGAAGGCGGAATATCGTAATGTATAAAACGACAGGATACTTTTGAGATAGAAAATATAACAAAACGATATTTAAATATTAAAATATAAAAAAATAAAGAAATAAGAAAATATCGTTTACTTACAAGAAAAATAATATAAATCAAAATTTTTTAAATTTTACGTACAGATTTTAAATATATTAATTTTCAGTTGAAAAAGGTTTGATTAAATTTTTAAAAATGAAAAAAATTAAAACAATATAGAATGACAAACAGAAAAAGATAGTTTTTCAGAAGTATGATAACTGTACAAAATTAATATCTATTCTTAGATATTCACAGTTAATTGAGTTACTTAACTTATGTTTAACATTGCTGCAAATCAATGCACTTTATAAGTAAAACACGCAATTTTCTTTCCTCTCCTCTGAACATTTTATATTTCAACATATTGTTTAATGTTGATTATAATTTGGATTTAATTAAGGCCGTTGTTTTGTGGTTAACTGAATCAATACTTACGTGAGATAATAATTCTTTTGCACTTGTAAAAAAAGCGAGGAAAATTAACGAACATACACGACTCATGCTGGCTAGTCCGGGAAAAAGGTATATTTAAAATGTTAATTTAAAATTTTTCTTTATTCTAGCAAGCGAATTTATGAATATATCAAGAAATGAGTGGAAAATTGTATTTCTTGATACAAATTTTATCTCCGACTCAATTAAGGCTCATAATTAATTTGTGGTCGATCTATAACTGAATTAAAAACATTAACTCATTCGCTCTTTAATTCTGACTGTTACAGCGCGGGAAAAAGCGAACTTTTCTTTTCGTTATACATTCGTCTCGCGCACGAACGGCGGGGTTAACGGAGTGTCAATGCGGGTAGGAGGAGGAGGAGGAAGAGGGCGAGACTCAGCGGGGAGGGCGACGATGTGTGTGCTAATGAACGCCATTAAAAGCAGCGTTAATTAGATTGCGCTAATCAGATCGCCCCGCGTCCCAACCGTATCTGCAACAACCCTTTTTTTCGTACGTGCCCGCCAACATTCGTACGCGATGGGGAGGAATGCGACTTGACTCGCACGAAACACCCTTCCCCCCCCCCCCCCCAGCCACCGCCGTGATTATTCAACCTTTTTCACGGGGGCCGCCCTTCGGCGTTCCAGGACTCACTTCCGAGCGGAACCGCGGGGGCAAACGGGACGTCGGCTCTTATTTATTAATCGTCCAGATTAGAATTAATTATGTTATCACTATCTTAATGTACTGCCTCTCTTTCTCTCTCTTTCTCTTTCTCTATCTATCCGTAATAATAACGGTGTTAGCTTCAATATTTCATACCTCTTTTTTTTTATTAATTACGTCCGTTGCAATCTCTCGCTCGGCTCATCTCACGCTCCAGAAATTCGAGATACGAATCGCTCTAGCGCCGAGTTCGATAAGCCGATCGCTTCCGTTATCGTCGCTCTTCCGTTCCGATTCCGCGGCGAGATCGGCGGCCGGAGCAGTCGGTTCGAGACGGCGGCGACGTCGCCGGCCGATACATCATCGAATCGAATCGAATCTTCGTCTTCCGCGATAGATAGATTCTCGTTTCGGGCGGGCGGAATTAAACGGGCTATGATCCATAGATCATGGATAGGATAGCGGAGGGGGGAGGTTCCGGCGAACGAGCAAGGGGGCGGAACAGGGAGTGGGGAGGGAGGGGGAGAACGGCGAGACGGGCTCCCGCGACCGGAACGATCCTGGCCAGATCCTGCTGCTGCTGCTGCTGCTGCTGCAGCAGTGTCTGGGGTAATGACGTGCGAACAGATATCGGATCCCTTGCCTCTTCTCTCCTCCGCCGCCGTCGTCCTGTCCTCGGGGCAGGGACCGCGGCGGGAGGAGGGGGAAGGGGAGAGACGGGGCTCACACCTATCTCCTGCTTAACGCGCTGCTTCGCACGCATGGTTTCACGCACGCACACACGCGCGCGCGCGCGCGCGCGGGTGGTTTGCCACACCGCGGGAGAGTAAACTCTCTCGTCGTCCCCCGAAACCCCTTTTCAATTTTCGCCGTTGCCGTAAAATCTCGGCGACGGGTGAGGATGACGATAAGCGCCGAATAGTTAAAGTCGTCTCCGCGGAGTATATCGAGTTTTAAGGCGTGCGCGATGCATCAGTACGTTTAATTAGAATATATGAAGCGTTTACGCCGCGCCGGGGGAGGCACGTGAGCCTTAAGAAGTGCAAGTTTTTGAATCGAATTAAGATTAGTAGGTTAAAGTTATTACGTACAGGCATGCTAATCTTGTCCTAATCTTACATGTTTGAATTTAAACAACGCGGTGATTAAAGGAAAAAGTTGGTTTATAATTTGCAAGAGATCTAAGATTCGGAGACTGTCCGCGACGGATGTGATGTTAATTTTTAGAGGGAGAAGAAGAAATAGCAATAAGAGTATAGTCTGTATATGTGTATATGTGAGAACGCAACTAATTAAAGATGAGTCTTATCGGTTGCCGGATCTTGATGCTGATATTCTTTGCGTGATTTATTTGCCTTAAACTGCGCGCAAAACATAAATCTGCGATCTTGAAAACACAACAGTTCCAAGTCGAGAATAGTAATGTCGCAATATTAATTGGTTGGCAATCAATTTAACAATAATGGTAGTAACAAGCATGATAGAAAAATGTGTTGTACTTGTCACTATAATTACATAGTAAAATAATTATAATCAGGAATAATACTATAATATTAATAATAATACGCTATATTTTAATAATAGAAAAATGAGAGGTTAAAGAGCAATACAAGTTCTCCGTGTAAATATGTATTTTGTTAATTAACAAAATTTGATATACGTTTTGGTCTGCCATCATACCATTTTCAATATTATTTAGCTGATTAACAATAAATTATAATTACAAAAACAGTCAAGATTACATGAAATACAAGGATGGAATATTGGAATTTTTTCGAGTTCATCAAATCGTAGTTTGTTAATAGTCGTGTGAATATCATGATTCGTTACTATGAAAAGTCCATTTCGTAAAAGGCACCTCTGACATTGTCATCTAGCGCGAATAACTAATTGTTTTACAAATATATTTATAATGTCGTATCTCCGTCGAAGATAATATGTACATATTTAGGCTAGTCTCCAACGGTATTGTAATGAAATGTCAAATGGGAGAGATAAAAATTGTCAAGTTAAACTGTCTTAGTTGGAAGTTCAAAAATGAGTGTCCTATATTTTAAAGCTGTATAATTTAAAACACAATTTTTTTTATAGTTAACGTCACTATAAGTGTGTGGTTATTGTTACCAATATTATTGCAATAATTACTATAAAAATGATGATATTCCCGGCCACAATGATTTTACTGTGCAATTACAGTCGTGAATGTCACACATAGTTTTCCATCAGCGTTTAATGTGGCAACGATAAGAACGTCTTCCTCCCAAGATATTCTGGATATTATTTCATCCGTGTTCGTTGCATGAAATATTTCTGTGGCTCAATCGCCCGCCTTTAATTAGAGAATCGGTTCGATCCCTTCTGTTTATTCTCCTCTCTATCTTAGAAAACATCTGCTATCAAATTAAACTTCTTTCCTTGCCTCTCTTCTCCTCTCCCCGCCAGCCTCCATTAATTAAGAATTACTCTTGAACGATCTGCGGGAGTAGATCTTCGGGCCCCAGTTCTCCGGGCCCAAGCGAAGACAAAGCCGGGCGGGAGCGATAAGAGAGATAGGAGGTGGAGGAAGGTCGGGGTGGGGAGGGGGAGCGATTTAACGAGAAAAAAAAGCGAGAGACGGAGATAAATAGGAGAGAGAGAGAGAGAGAGAGAGGCGGAGGCGGAATTTCGCGATGATCGTGCCGATGTCTGCTCGAGCAGCGAGACCCGGGCGACCATAATCGTCCCTCGTATCGGACCGTGCGCGAGTCGTTATCGCGCTTATCACCGCGTCCGGTCTCTATCGGCCATCTATGCAAATCGCGGCTAATTATATTTAATTAGATTCGACCGCGGCGCTGCTGGCGATCGGCGGCGCGATGCGATGCAACGCTATGCCTTCTATATGTATAGTTCTCCGGCTAGAGAGAGCGAGCAAGAGAGAGAGAGAGAGCTCCGCGCCAATAATTACGGTCTCTGCCATTATTCACGCCGGCAATACTCGCTTTTCGCGAATTGCGGATCCACGACAGTCTGTCTCGCGTGTAATGTTCGTATTCGCGCGCGTCGACGTTTCCTCCAACGCCTGAATTATTTAATTATCAATTTTCAATACGTATATCAAAGTGCAACACGTAAACATTATCTAACACTACGAGAGAGAGTTGCATGTATATCCAAAGTTGCAAAAAAGATTTTCAAACATTTTTTATTTTAGCTAACTGTTTGATTCTTTTTTTGTTGAGTAATTTAAATTGTCATAAACTCTCGGTTTTTTTTGTCGTTCGAAAGTGACTGCGATTTAATGAACAGAATATTGATTACAAAAGAGGAAAGAAAAGCTATTAGCAATTTTAATTTTAATTATTTAAATGTGGGAAACTTTAGTGTATTTTAACATTTTTTAATTGAAAAAAATTAAAATTCTTTTTTAACTTAAATATTTAAGGAATTGTAAATTTATATAGTATTTACAATATTGTAACTCTTATTATTATATTAAATCTTTGTTTGTATATTTATTACATGCTCGAAAAAGTTATTGAACGTTTACAAAAAGAAATACAAAATAATTTTTAAGAGCTATTTTTTAAATTTTGTAAATAAAATGAAAAAATATTTTAGGAAAGAAGTAAATGTAAAATATTATAAAATAAATAAGTGATAAATATAAAATTGCCGAAAAAATCAAATTCAAAAGGTTTTTATTGTTTTATATCAATCATGTGTTTGGAGAAAAACTCCCGTATTTTATGAACGGTTGGAAGATGAGTTTTCTTTTTTCAATTTTTTTTCTAAAAATTTAATTTCTTAGACTTGCTTTGTAGGAAACTCTTCAATTACATATGAATATATAACATTTTTATATAACATGTTATCTCTATGTCTTCTCTTCCTCAGCATTTGCTCCTGTCCATCTCGATTTTTCCTCCTCATTCTCTTCCTCTTGATGACTTTAATTATATGGCGAGCCAGAAATGTGAAGGTTAAAGGCTTAGAGTAAACCGCGTACGGTGGTGCTTCTCGTAAAGATAAGTGCGCCTCCCCTTCCCCCTCCGCCCAGGGTAGTACCCCGTTTCACAATCCGTGCCCCCCTTCTCCCTGCTCTCGCAGGTCTCGCTATCGGAACATTATATCGTACGCAACGCACGCACACACACTACTACATCGGCTCTGTTTCCAATTAAAATTAGGTCGGACACGGTTTAGAGCTCGTCGTCGCGAAACGCTTGTTGCTTGCGATTCGCATTTTTGCCTCGCTCGTCCTGCGAGCTTTAATTATTGACCGGTTAATCAATTAAATGGCCGGTTAAGAGAAGGAGGAGCAGATAACACGACGTCTCAATTCGCAAGCGTTTCCCGTTCCCTCTTAATCGAGACTTATAATATAAATATCAATTATTTATCTTGAGAGAATAAATCTTTAAACAAATTTATGTAAATAAATAAGTCTTGTGTAAAATGATAAAAATAAACTTGTATAAATTAGTTAACGAAATTAAAGATTACTTTAGATTACGGGTGAAGAAAATCGAGATTGAAGATCATCAATGTGAATCACACGAAGAAATGTAAGAATGACTTGGGGAAACAAAAAATCTTAACTAACAACGAAATCTTTTTTAGTAAATTCCCTCTTTAACAATTTATTACAGTTGTTGAGGAAACTAAAAGAAAAGTTTAATGCAGAAGGACTTAATGAAGACTGGATTCATGAATAATTAATTATTACTCTGAGGTTTCTGGAGCGTGTAATACATATTGTAAAGAAAGAAGACTAAAGAATAAGAAAGGCACGATGGAAACTGCACAGTTTATACGTATAATTCGTAACAATAAGAGTCCTAACGTCGTCATTGCGACTGTCCATCATCGAAAAATAATGCTCTCGTGGCGATTGGTCCTTTATCCGTGGACTGTCGTCGATATTGCGATACGGTCTCCGTGGATATTAATTTACGAAGATCCTCGCGTTACGAGCCGATTAAAATCTCTGTCATACGGGGGTGTCCCGAGCAGTCTTAGATGTTCTACGATTTTGTTGTCCTACTGTCTTTCCGTTGAGAATCGAATCGAGATTTAATTGAAAGCGTTTATTTGAAATTAACGGCAAGACGCGATCTCATTGTAGAATTGCAATGTTGCACGTGTAAAACTTTTAACTTCGAGTCGCTTTTGTAACGCAAGGTCAAACGTAGCAATAGTAATGAAAGAACGCATTGTTAAAACGTTTTATCAAAAACCTTTATAAATTATTCAGTAATTGCCGTAATATAAAAAAATACGAGTTCCACCGACGAATCACGTGCGACAAATTGAAATGGTAAGTTCTCGCAATGAATCCCTCGTGGTTTTTCAAGGCACCGCCGTGGCAACGACCATTGATGTCTCCAGTCATTGAGTTGACCGCCGTGCTCCTTGATTCCCGGTACCTGCGGCTGAAAGGGACACCCCGTTGTAAGAGTTGCATTAGTTATCTTCGCGACGCGGAGGTGATTGGGGGAAGGAGGAGGAGGGGGAGGACGATAGGGGAGGAATGCAACCGTTGCTTTATCGACGAAGCGCGTGGGTTTCGAAGTGCCGTCTTCTGGCCGAGAATGCAGGTGCTTTATCTGCTGCGGGCCCCGCGCAAGCCCCCGAGAAAAAGGCCGAACGATACCAAAGGGGACCGGTGGACTCGAGGAGGGGGAGGGGAGCGGGAAGGGAGCGACGGAGAGCAGATTACTCCAAATAAACTCGTGTCGGGATTCGTTTCAGTCGTATTTAACACTGATAAGGAGATCGAACGAATTTTATAACGTTCCCTGGACCACTTTGGCCCAAATAATTATCGGCCCCATCGAATCCTCGTCTCTGGAATGCCTGTGGACTCCATCGGGAAGGGAGGGGAGAGAGGGAAGGATTTCCTAAGTTACTTCTGAGAATGAGAAAAACACGAACGTTCATCCTCCTCGCGAAAAGAACGAGACAATTGTAATAATTTATAATACGTTCCCATTTTAATTTATTATGTAGATTTGTTATGTGTATTAATTGTGCTTTTTTGAAAATGCCTTTCTCTTATTTGTTTGTTTTTTTATATTTTAAAAAAATTTATTCATCGACGGTTTTTTGACATTTCGACGAAGAAAATTGCGAGGAAGGAAGGAGCTTAGGTGAGAAGAAAGGAAATTTAACGAGCGGACGCTCAGCCAATGGCACTAATGACGCTATAATTAATTGCACAAAAGACTGGCCATTACGTCCGTTTCGCACGCAAAACCTCGAGGAAGCCTCGCCGGCTGCATGCGCGACACGCTATTTATTAACTCGGTCAAATTGCACGACGGCATATCGGCAGTATACAACGCTGAGGTTGAAATCGAAATGGAGCAAAAATTTAAAAAAAATCGATTAAAAATCTTTTACGAAGATTTAAAAGAATCTATTTAAAATCAATTTAAAGGTGTATATGTTTTTTAATTGTAATTAAAATGGTACAAACATCAAATTGAAATTGCAATAAAAATATCTTAGGAAGCACATACGGAGTCTCCAGGAGCATTTCAAGTTTCAGTAGGAAGCGAATGTCCTGTCAGTCGTCCTTGCGGCCCCCTTGCGAGGAAGAACCCGGGTCGCCTTCGACTTGATTTTTAAGCGGCTCGCGCAGGCATATTACACGAGCGGCACGAACCGCACAAAGCCGGCGCAGACCAAAGTGTCGCCACGTTCGAATAATCCTTCCACGAAGAGACCTTTTCGGGATAGTGAAGTCGGCCGGTTTCGTTCGACCGACAGCGAGAAACATTTTTCATGATGGAATTTATAGTCGTACATGTGCGTAATCGAAAGTTCGAAATTAGATCCTTACAATTTGCAGTTGTTCTCGTAGAGAATCATTATTTTTTGCCGGATGAAGAAGCAATGCGCACCAAGAATGATTTACCTCTGTCTCTCTTTCTCTCTCTCTCTCTCTCTCTCTCTCTCTCTCTCTCTCTCTCTCTCTCTCTCTCTCTCTCTCTCTCTCTCTCTCTCTCTCTCTCTCTCTCTCTCTTTCTCTCTCTGTCTCTCTCTCCCTCTCGTCTGGTGTGCTTATCATCCCATGGCTGGTATTGGCCCGATATCGAATGAATGCCTGGCTTTATGATCCGATCGCGCGAGCGATAACGGACCACGTATGCACACTCGTTGATTATGCACTCGCTGTGCATGTGCATCGCCGAACGGATCGCTAAAAGCGTTACCGGTACGTTCCATTGTCGGGTAATCGAAATCCCGCTCTGTTCCTTAAGCGACAAAAATCTTTAAATGCACTTAAACTTGGAATCGGGACCATCAATTGGAATTAAAACCGAAAATAGAATTAAGATTTTTTAAAGATGATGCACAGTAAAAAATATTTTGTATTTGTGTTAAAATTTTTCCTTGTAAAAAGTTTTGTGTTAAATTTTTAACACAGTTGTGTGTTAATTTACCATATTACTGTTGTGTTATTTGGACTTTTGTATGTTAAATTAATATTAACTATTTTTAAAAGTTAAAATAACACAATTTATACGTAAATACATGAAATCTTGGTGACGTATTTTATATGTTAAAGTGAACAAATAAAATATGTTACTTTCCTCTTTGTAACAGTTACCATGTGTTAAATGAACATATTTCTCATGTTATTATAAAGAGATCGTTGTCTTATACCGTTTGATTCCCCCCAAACCCCACGCAACGCGACGTTCTTGTGTTTATAGCCGCTGCAACAGACCAACAAGTCCCTGCGTGTAGCGAACACGGATGGCGTAGCGTATGTACCTCACTTTTCTCACTTTAGTGATTATGTGTAAGTGTGAAGTTATCGCTTGAGACTACCGTGTTTTTTTCTGCATAAGAAGCATTTTTCTAATTCCCACTCAGTGATCTCAGTGTGTCGATTACGACCGTCGTAAGTATTATGCGAAATCTTGTAATTTAGTCTTTATAACCTCTTAAGTAAAATTAAGGACTATCACTAATACGGCTGTGTGACAACGATTTGCAGATAATTAGCTCGCCGGCTATTGAATTCCATTGAAAACGAAATTAATTGTATAAGCATCAACTACGTCGATAAAGAATTATAGTCGCAGAATAGCGCCAAACGAATTTGAAAAACAAGGGGATTGTTTTATTTTTCTACGCAAGAGTAAAATCGTGTGCGAATACGAAACTCTGGACAAAATTCTTATTCCGTATGTATAAATTTTTCATCGAAATTTTCATTGTTCTTCATTGTTATAATTTTATTGTAGACCTTGCTTGAATTTTATACTCTTAATTCATTAAAGAGATATTTTCATTTGTAATGTAAAAATAATGTTAGAGCTAATATCACAGAAGCATATTTATTTTATATGTTTATTTTTTGTTATATCTATTTATATCTATATTTATATGTTTTGTGTTATTCTTATATTATTATTTACAATTTAATTTTCTACATATATTTTAGTCTTTTCGTAATCTTTATTATTTTTCCAGTCTATATTTATCGTTAAACATGCAGGAAATTAATATAAATTATTTATTCTGCGTTTTGCAATATAAAGATGATAAAGTATGGGTAAAAATTGAAGAGCCATGTAATTTTCACCATTTTATTGTAAAAGGTTATTTTTAATATATTTTCTAAACATATACATTAATACATTAAAGCATTATTTATTTTATTTAATAGTAATATATGTATTGTCTATAGCCGAAGAAACTTTTCCCTCATTAAGAAATACAGATTTCATATTCACTGACATAAACAATGCTAAACTGGAATCAGATATTTTATTGGATTATGTTCGAATAAATCCACGAGGAGTTATAATTAAAATAAAAACTGTTACAAATATCATTGATATCTGTAAGATATAAAAGATTTTTATTTTATTATAATAAGTGTTATTAAATTGATTTTCTTTAATATGATTTTTTTTAGCATTTTCGCAAACTTCTGAAGAAATAAATATACCATCTACAAGTTCAGATAGAGATGCAGGTAGTTCTATTGTAGTATCAGATATTTCTGATATTAGATCGGATAGTGATCCTGAAGAATATGCATCATCCTCAAAAAAATGCAAATTAAATACTACCGCTTTGGAAAATGAAATTATATCAAAAAATGTATGATAAGTAAATTTCTTTTTGTTTTGCTTTATTACGTTTATTTCGTTTTATTATTTTATTAATACGTATTGTAATTTTTTTCTAGAAATTACGTAAAATAATAAAAGATTCGGCGTGCGGACAAGAAATACTTAACGATTATGAAAAAAATAAATATTTATCGGAAAGGAGTAGAAGGCTTGTAGTAAAAATTGTTGTGCAACATTTAATAAAATATAAAGAGAAAGTAAACAGACAAATTTTATCTCATGAAAAATGTAGTTATGCACAAGCTATTATTGACCTCTTTCCAAATTTAAAAAACACTGAAGGTGATCTTGGCTATGTAAGTTATATTTCATTATTATAATATTAATCTTTGTCCATACTGCGGTTTCTCAAATTAGTTATATCATCTTTTAAGTGATACAATAAATTTCTGGTTTCAAATATCTTTAGAACTGGACGTCCAACAATCTTTTGTTAGTTAAATTTGAATTTAGTCTTGAAAAAATTACAAAAATGAATTATTCTGATAATATGGAAAATTTCATATTATACGTAATTATATAATGTAATGTAATGTAATTTGTACAATCTGTATACTTCTGCATTGAATATTTCTTTATTAATATATTTTTATTTATAAATCTAATTTATGTCTTTTTATAGGAACATTTTTATAATCCTGAAACTGGTACTGGATATATTGCTTCACGTTTATCGAACGTACAACGAAAGAAAAGCGTTTCAAAAATTGTTTTTAATAAAAAACAAAAAGAAAATATCGAAAATATCAATATAAGAACTGAGTATGCTGATGAAACAGATACTATTAAAGACTCTATAGATTTTATGAAACATGCAACATTGGAACAGAAAGATAAAATTATAGAAAAAACTAAAGAAACTTTTAAAGTTAGACGATATTTATATATGAATGAAAATTTTTTTAATGTATTTCCGAGATTTTTGGACATCCCGGATTTGGTAACAATCATGATTAATTTCTAGTTTTTTTAAATTTTTTATTTTTATATGTAATTTTTTATATATTATATACATGTATATATAGTAATTTGGATTTTATATAATTTAATAACTGTGAATAAATATTTATAAAGTATCTAATAAAAAATATGGTTTTAGATTGATGTAGAATTTAATCTACTTTTTCCTGAAGTTGAACAAGACAAATTTTGCCAAATATATGTAGAATATGTTAATGCTATTTTATCAGTTTACGAGACTGAAAAGAATAACATTTCTCTTGGTGTGTTTATTTTTTTATTTAAATTGTTTTAACGTAAAATTACATTTAAATTAATGCTTTAATTAATTTTAATATGTTTCAATATGTTTTAATTTTATTTTTAAGAATGGAGTCGTGTTACTAACTCCTTTATTGCCTTGACACTATTGTTACCACCAACAGCAAGAGGAAAAAAATTAGCTGCAAGAGATAAAGCAAACAATATTGTCAAAAAATTGATTGTTTTTGTGCAGGTTCGTATAATTATATATTTTAAATGTTAAAATTTATTTTATTTTATTAATAATAATAACGCTATATAACATTAATAATTTTTTTATTTTTCAGAACGGAACACCGTTGCATTCAAATGAAAACGTTAATCAACCAAGACTTGTCGTTGTCGGTCCTAACAAAATAGCATTTGAACAATGTTTTCTTGAAATAGACAAGAAATTTATTTTACTACCAACGAATGATATAATTAAGTCAATTGATTATTTGTTCAAAGCTCACTATGTTTTTCATGTCGAATTTGAGAATGATCTTAAAAATTTTTGGATTTTTCTTCAACATTATTATTACAAAATTCCAAGTAAGTGTACAAGTAAACTAATTGAAGTACACACAAAACTTGAGGTTGCAAAAAACAAATTATTAACTAATTAAAAGAATTTATAACTTTTTTACTTATATTTTTAGTATTATTTTAAATTCTTTTATTTTCATTGAAAAATATATATATTATATATATTTATAATATATTTTTGTCTAATTATAATATCTTATAATAGTATTAAAGTTTAGTTCTTGCAAAAATTGATTATATTGCAATATCTTTGTTGATAAAAACGCCAAAGAAAATTATATTAACATATATGTATAATTTTTTTATTTTAGAAAATAAGAATATATAATAAAATAATATTAATTAAAATTAACATTCTTTTTTTGTAAATTCTACGCTTTTTCCAACGTAATAAAATTGTAATTAAAAATGTTTTTTCAGTGTTACTTATGCAAATATAAAACATTAAAGATTAAAGACATATCTCGTCACTTACGTGATGTACATATATTGTTTGAGAGCTCTAATCTTATTTTAAAATGTTGCGCAAATACAGATTGTCCTGCTGTTTTTAGAACATATTGTGGCTTTACAAAACATTTAAAAAAATGCATTCTTCTAAAAGAATCTGTACCTTCCACAAGTAACGATTATGCACAACCAAATATTAAAAGTTATGAGGATTTTGAAGATCTTGATATTACAATTGATAGTTGTAATTCAGCTAATAATGTAGATTTATTAAATAAATCATATATTGAAAAAAATCAACTAACAGAAACAAGTATAAAGAAAAATCAACTACAGAAAACTATTTCGAATTACGTAGCACATTTATATTCTTTACGTTTGCCTGATCTCGTTATAACAAATATTTTAGAAACAACATTAAACTTAATATTTCCACTTATTGATGATATATCATTGATTTCAAATTTGGATGAGCGTCAAAGTCTTACTAATGACTTTAAAGTTACATTTGAAAATCATTTGACCGTGTATAAACGAAATAAAAATTTGTCACCAAATTTTATTCAGCCTATTAAAAAAGCTCATGGTGTTGGAATAAAAAAAAAATATGATAGTAAAATACAATGCTATAAACAAGTTCCAGTAACACGTACGTTTACGTATGTACCTATATTAAAAACTCTTCAGTTTATATTAAACAATAAAGCTGTTCAACAATACTTTACTAATGATATTACGGTAAATAGTAATGCTTACACTCATTTCGTTGATGGTAAAGTTTATAAAACTAATAATTTTTTTCAATTAAATAAAAATGCAATTCAAATTCAACTTTATTTCGATGAATTTGAAGTATGTAATCCTTTAGGAAGCAAAACTGGAACTCATAAAATTGGAGCATTTTATTTTACAATTAATAACTTTCCTATTTATATTAATTCAAAATTAAAAAATATTTTTTTGGCAGCGTTATGTTATAATGCTAATATTAAACAATTTGGAATAAATCCTGTATTAGAAGTAATTGTCAATGATATTAAAATTCTCGAAAATCACGGAATATTTATTGAGTCTTTAAACACATACTTAAAAGGTACACTAATATCTACATCTTGCGATAATTTAGCAGCAGTTATGTTGTTGGGCATGAATGAATCATTTAATTCTCATTATTATTGTAAAATCTGTACAATGAATAAAAAAGAAGCCCAAAAAGCATGTATTGCAAACTCAAGTTTATTACGAAGTACGGAAAGTTTTGTTTATTTAGCAGAGCAACAAAAGTATGCAAACAACGATACAATAAATTTTTTTGGAATAAAACATAAAAGTGCACTGTTAAATTTAGCTTATTTTAAAATTTCAAAAAATCTCAATATTGATGTAATGCATGATTTCTTAGAAGGAATTTGCCAAAGAGATTTAAAATTATTTATAAATTTTTGTAAAGAATCTGGACTTATTACTTTAAATGATTTAAATGATAAAATACAAGCGTTTGATTATGGCTTATGTAATAAACAAAATCATCCAAGCATTATACTTCTCAATAAACATTCAAATTTAATAGGACAACGTGCAGCACAAACTCTTTGTTTAATAATTTTTTTGCCTTTAATTTTACAAGATGTAGTTCCAAAACTTTATGAGAATTTTAATAAATGGAAAGTAATTTTACTACTCTTAAAAATGTTAAAAATTGTTTTATCACCAAGGATTACACCTAGTATGTTAAATGATTTACAAACAACCATAAAAGAACATCATGAACTTATAATTAAAGAATATTCTGTTTTTTTAACACCAAAAGATCATTTTATCACTCATTATCCTATGATAATAGAAGAAATGGGTCCTCCTAGAGCTTACTGGACCATGCGATTTGAGAGCAAGAATGGCTATTTTAAAGATTTAGCTCATAAATTAAAAAATTTTATAGATGTTGCATTCACTCTATCAGTACGTCATCAAAAATATATTATCTTTGAGTGGGAAAACAGATTTAGTTTTTTAGATGAACCAATCCTCAAAAATTTTAAAAAAGAAAGTTTAAAATCTACTGATTATGCAACAATAATTGCAAAAAATTTAAATATTACATGTAATACTTTTATTTACGTTGGAAAAAGTGTACAATTTAGGGGTACAAATTTAATATTAAATAAGTTTATATGTACATCTTTTTCTGAAAAGTTTCCCAATTTTGGTAAAACAAAGTTATTTTTTGCTCTAAATTCTGTAGTGTATGTTTTATTTGAAAGTTGGAGTACTATTGATATATCTCCAATAAATTTAGGATATATTGTAAAAAATAATTCTTTATTATTTACAATAAAAATGGTAAATTTACCATTTACTAAAGCTTGGGAAGCGTACACTTCAGAAAATCATACGACAGTTATTACTGAATATTTTTTATAATATAATATATATAATGTAACAGTACACTGACAGAAAAGAATGCTTAATTTAAATAAATATGTATTTGAATCAAGCATCCTTTTCTGTTAGTGCAATGTATAATACTCTTGTATCTTATATAATACTTTTATATTGAATAAATATTGAATAAAACTAATTTGTGCAAAAAAGTGTGCTATTTTTTAAATAAATAATTTTACAACAATAATATTGAAGTAGTACTAATACCAATTAATATTTATATAACGTTAATATTTTTTGTATGTAAAATGTTGGATTTTCAACACATAGAATATGTTAACATTTTAAAAATAAACAACATTTTTTATATGTAAAAGTATAAGATTTTTAACACATACATTTAGTTAGATTAACGTTTTAAATACGTAACATCAACATTTTTTGTATGTAAAATGTTGAATCTTTAACACATAGAATATGTTAACAACATTTTAAATATAAACTATTAACATTTTTTAATGTAAAAGTATCGGGTTTTTAACACATACACTTAATTAATTTAACGTTTTAAATACGTAATATTAACATTTTTATATGTAAATGTGAAAGGTTTTTAATACATAAATTATGTGAATTTAACATTTTAATTTCTTCAAAAGTATAAATAGCTATTTCTTTAAAATGTTAAAATAACATTTTGTTTTAGTTCCATTTAACATTATACATCTGTTAATTTAACTAAAGTTTTCGTTCCTGATACTGTCAAAATGTTAAGTTTTTGTGTTAATTCATTACATATTATTTATGTTACTTTTTAACATATTTGCTTTATGTTACATTAACACAAAAATTTGAGTGGATGATTTGGGACATGTAAAATGTGTTAAATTTAACACAAAATTTTTAACTGTGTGCCAAGTATGAAAGTATAGTGATGCCAAGTATGAAAAAATTGTACTATAAGTTATACAGTTTTAAAACATAGCACATAGTTATCATTACTAAAATTATAGTAATAGTATAAAAAAAATATATTCATAATTATAATTATTTTACTATGCAATTATAGTCACAAATACAACACATTTTCTTATCAGTGTACTAGTCACTTTGTTTTTGGACAGTATTTCATGGCAATTTCATGCGAATCTTCGCTTTGCGGTGCAAAAGAACGTAAAGTAAGGAAGGGAAGCCGGAGTGAAGTGGGCCCCAAGGCCCGGCCGCGGGCTATATCGACGAATTATCGCGAAGGACGCCCGCGCCGCGTGCGTGACTTTGTTCTTGATAAAATTATCCTCGCGTCTGGTAACGAAGTGACTCGCGCGTTAACAACTCGCCGGCTGATTGCGAATTATGAGCCTGAGTCATCTCCGTCGTCTTTACCTTCTCGCACGCATATCGCAACGCGCTTCGTCAGATTTTTTTTTAAATAAACTTTGATGCTCGCCATAATTTTTAGCTCTACCAGCTATTAATTTAATTGGCCGTCGATTTAATGAGACTTAATAGCATTAATTGCATTAATTCTTAATATATTATGAAATTCACATTAATTAAATAAGATTTATGCAATTACTACTAGTAGTACTATATCGTTAGTACTATTAACAATTTTTGTTAAATTTACACTTTATTTTAATTTTATATAATTTTTGTAATTTACACAATTGAATAATACGATTTTATTTCTGCTACAAATTGGAAGTTTTTGCGTAAATCTTATTTAAAAAAAGGTAACTTTATGATGCGAGTTCACAAAAAAAAATATATCTTCACTCTTCAGCAATTTCTTTCGTTGCCACTTCTCATTTATTGCTCTCTCGAGTCGATTCTGCTCGGCTCGTTTCGGCTTCACTCCGCTCCGTTTTCCTCGGGAAATCATCCGTGTATCTCTTCCGCGTCAGTTAGGATAACGTGCGACGTCCTAGAAGTCGATAGATGCTGGATAAGGAGGCTGGTCCACGTCAGCGCGCAGAGCCCGCGACGCGAAATTAATATATTCTCAATTTGCGAACTTTAGCGTCGACGAGGAAAACTTTTATTCTTCAACTTAACTGAATCCCTTTGAAGCGAGTACCGTTAAACATTCAAGCGTCACCTGACAAGACGTTCGACTTTGAGCACCAAGTGTTAAAAATTCTATCTTTTTTTTTTTTTTTCAAAAATAATTTCTTTGGAGAAATTTTACCTCGCAATCAGACGCGAGCGGGAGAACCGTTCTCAACCGCTCACCCTGTACATTTACTCCGCTCGGAGCTGTAACGCGACGTCGCCGCATCGGCGATGTCCAGATAAGAGCGAGGCGGTCCAGCTGCCGATAGATCGACGGCGCACACATGCAGCATCCGCGCGCCAAACTGAATATCCCGCCGTCCATTTTTCCGCGCGCGTCGCGCCGCAACCCTCCCTCTCTCTCTCTCTCGTTGCTCCACCGCAAACGGGGCGACGGCGAAGAAAGAGGTGAAGCAAACCCGCGAGAGGGTCGACGAGAAGACCGGGGGAGGACGAGGGGGTGCAAGGGGGCACAGGCGGTGGCTATCGGAAACCCCACGGCCCCACGACCAATGCCACGGCGCCTTTATCGTTTTACAACAGAAAGGCGCACATCAGTCAACCGGTATCTCCTCACGCTTGATTTCCCGTGGCCACCCTCTCTCCCTCCCCTCCCCCTCGCACCTCGCTCGTCACCCCCTTCGCAGCCGCAATCCCTACGGCAGCCCTTCTTTCCCCCCTTTCCTTCCTTTCTCCCGCCGCGTCTCTTTCTCTCGCATTCTGCTTCGAGGCTCCGCTTCCTCCGCCTGCCTTCTTCCGACCTTCCATCTCGCCCTTCTCCGCGACCAGCGTTACCCTCCTTCGGGCGGTCGGCAGGCGAGGGGGTGCGGGCGGGCGGCCGACCGGGGGAGTGGGCGGCAGATAGCGGGACGACGTAGCGCGCGGTAGTTATGAAAACATATGAAATATATTCAATCTGGGCCGACGCGATAACACCGTCGGCCGACCGCGGCGGCGGACAACCCCTGACCAGTCATCCCCCATGGATACACGGGCAGGTGTGTGTGCGCTCGCGTGCGCATATATATATGTGTGTGTGTGTGTGTGTGTGTGTGTACGAGGTGTGGCACGTCGTCGTCCTGAAGATTGCGCGCTCGCTCTTTTGGATGCTGCCGCCGAGGGGGTTATCAAGATGGCGGAAGGATCGGGAGGGATGAATGCGCCGCTCGGACCCGGGGAATAGGACATTCCTACAATTTCACTTGGACGCTCGTTGGTCACTCGCCACTGTGAGTTCTGCAAATTATTGGGATAATAGAAACAGGAATACTTTACGGAGTAATTTGAGGGAGAACATTTTTTTGGATGGGGTGGGGGGAAAGTTGTTGTTTGGTCCACTCGAGCGAGCGAAAAGTTCTGGTTTGTAGGAAGTAAAACAGCTAACTTCTTTCTTATTTCATAAGGTAGAGATATCTTTTGTTCGCCAAACTTTCAACCTTATCAATCGATGTCTGACAATTACTCGCTTGATCTACTTCCGTGTTTTACTTTAGTTGATTCATCTGAATGAATCACTTGCCATACATGGATTACTCGTAAACGTGCAGTCATCATTTCTTTTCTGCATAACATACAAAGAGACGGTGCGTGTAAAATAAATTTTAATCTAAATATTGAAACGATCAATTTTTCTTTGAGATTTTAATTCTTCAAAATTGACATCAAAATCTGTTTAAGATCTATTTATAGTTGGTTTTTACAATATGTGATTAATAAAAAAATTATAATACGTACTTTTATAAACTTATGGTTTAATAAATTAAAGGTTACGCGTGTACATAGATATACTCTTTAGTTTATTTAATTATGATTGTATTAATTAATTTTTAAGTAACAGTTAATTTTTTTACTACGGTATATTACGTGTACGTATATTACGTGTAATACGAAATCGGACCTTGGGTAGAAAAGTTTGAAACAGTTGAAAGAATGATAGATTTGGTTCGTTGATATAGGCGTTGAAATAAATTGAATAAAAAATTATTTCATGACATTTATTATATGTATATTAACAATAAAAAATTATTTACCAAGTTATAAGATATTAATATATGAAGCGTAGCACTCTGATTCTCATCGTGGTGTAAATTGTGATTTTACAGAGATTACAGAGATTACGGATGATTTAGTTGATATATTTAATTGAACCAAATTATGCAAAATCCAATAAAAAAATAACAAAATAACGATAAAAAATACAAACAGGTCAAATAAGCGGAGTGCTTTTTTGTATAAAATGTAAGTAAATAACATTACAAAGTTAACTGTAATTAGTTTTGTAGAAAATTTCATGTTCTTTAATTTAAAAAAAAAACTATTTCGATATTTTTGTTTATTCTTGACTTATCCTTGCAAAACCACAGATTTACATTAGTTTTTTTTAATAATTAATATACAACATAAATAGCCCACACAAAAGGACTATGTATTTAATTTATTCCTAAACCTAACGGGTCGAAGTATGTTGAGTTTGCGCCATTTTTAACTTTTTTATAATTAGTTTTAAGAAATTAAAGAGACATGAAAACAAAAGAACAATTGAATACTAAGTTTATTTTAATAGCAACCATTCTAGACACAATTTACTTATTATAGTGATTCATAATTGACGGTAGGTCCAATAGATTCATCATGCTGCAAAGGTTAATCGGAGGTTGATCAAGATAAACGTATAAATCTTGTTCTGTAAAAACGACAAGATACAGAAAGCGGTTAGGAAAGCTCCGTACACAATCGTCTCTCTCTCTCTCTCTCTCTCTCTCTCTCGTTTCATTCATCATCTCGGCCGATCATGGCAACTATCGCGAATTCGGCGACTTCGGCTTCGCCTTCGAGTCGGCGACGAACAACGGGAATCACCTCTCGCCCTCTCGCCGCTCTCGTACAAACACATACACACACCCCGCACACGCCGACAAGCGCACGCCGGGGGAACACGCTCCGCCGAACGGGGGTGGGCGGCGATGGCGGGGGTGCAGTGAAGGGGAGGGGGGAGTTTGTTATCGTTATCGCGCGACGTGGCCGCGCGGCGATCGCGATAACGCCTCGCCGCCGCTCTTATCGGCGCGCCGGTTTGCTTGCTTCGACCCCGTACCTACCTACCTACCTACCTACCTACGTAACCCACGTATTCGTATTCGCCGACGCCACCGACACCGACACGACCGCGTCCCGTCCATTCCGGCACGTTCCACTTCGCCTCGTTATATTTTTGCGCCGATCTTCGCGAATAACCGTGGACGCGATGCGTAAACGACAGATCACGATGATAACCGCGCGGCCAATAATAATAACGGTAACGGCGACGATTGCATTAATACGGCGATCTGTCGTAGTGGCCGAAGTGCTTGTGCATTTTCATTTTCTGTAAAGTTAATCCTCGGGGAACATGCATATATGAATTTGAATTTGATTTTTATATTTTAAATTATCGTTACTATCTAAAATAGTGTATTTTTGACTGTTCTATAATTTATTAATGTCTGAGAATGTATATTTAATGTAGATTAATCAGTATTTTTTAAAAACCCGAGGAGAAACCAAGAAAATATTAAATAAAAAAGAAAGAACACGTTAAACAGCTATTTCATTTTATGAGTTTTCGTTGTGATTGTGGAGAAATAAATTACATAATATTTATTTTATAGCAATAGAAATAAGACTAGGCTGCTATTACATACAGTCATACATTTATATTGTATTTGCTTTCGTACAAAATTGTTGAAAGTTATTATATTGTATAAATAACGCCGGGATGTATCGAAAACATCCCTCGGGTGATTATTGTCAGGGGTTAAAGAATATTTGACAGCCATAACAGCGCTCATTGATAATGCAAACGGGAATAGCGTGATAGAATAAACATGCGAAATGAATATCATACATATACATTAAAAATAATTTATTCAGTAACACGGTCTACATAATTAAATTGTATATGATATAATATCGAATGTATAATTAAAGCATTGGTAAATTAATGTAAGCCGTTACCGATACGTACGCAATTTAATTATATAAATATGCACTCGATTCCGAGTTTACATTTCGGAAAGCGGAAATTCGAGCCTCGCTTTTTGCAAACGACGAAAACTTAAATAGATGCGCGGGGGACGTGGAGGAGGGGATGAGTTGATCAGGAGGGGAAGCCCACTGACGAATGAGGTGGTAGAATCTCATGAACTGCGGCCGCTAGAGGATGCGGGGCACGCGACTGTCGCTTCATTGACCCGCGTTAGTTTTCCAACCCCTACCTCTGCCGCTCGTTTCGGAATGCCCCTTTAGTCTCCCCTCGTCATCCCGATAGGTCGGCCCCTCCGTTGGCGATTCGCCACCGGGTACAAGGAGCCACCAGGATCGCTTTTATATGCCTTTCTCCCTTCCCCCTTTCTGTGTGTCTTGGCACGTAACACGCTATTTTCTACCTGACACCCTGCTACGGAGGGTGGTTGGCAACTTTATTCACCGAAATTAACCCTTCGCGTCCTCGGCAGTGAATTGCAACTGTATTACGAAGAGTTTTCGTCGCGAATCCATCACATTTAATTTGCGATTTTTCTGAACCGAAAATTGTTTTACCCAGTAATTTGATACATTTCTTAAAATAAATGTCGCGCATTTTATTAATTTATTTGATTAAAAAAAGTATTTTAATATTGCTAAAGTGAATAAAATAAAAATGTTTCATTAACGATAAAATATAAAGAAGGGAATGAAGATTTAGCAAAGTATTAATTTATTTAATTTGATTTCAAAGCAGAATTTTGTTTTTATCAAATTTAATTATATAGTACTTTATACGAGAACAAATATTAATTATTTGAATGCTAGGGGTAAAAAATCTTATCTTGGTAGTGGCATACGGTTAAGTATTCTTAAAAATGTGTTTGCCAACATCCTCGACTGTACAACGTAATGATTTGACGTGATACAATATATATTTACAATTACTTTCTGTCCTTTCGTAATGCAGTTATATATATTTTATATAAAATATAATTTTCAAATATATATGTTTCTTTAAGTGTGTGTGTGTTTTATTTGAATAGCGGGTTTTAACATTTTGGTATCAAGAGAGTATCTACATAGCAAAACATTTTTACAATTTGTGCAGTGTAGTATAATGCTATTGAAACAATGTGAATGCTGTCAACTTTTTATTATATAACAATGGAATTTTTTAATTGAGCGCGATCGCGTAATTTCCTGATTGAGATGCTCGCGAGGATCGATAACGCGAAAAAAAAGAGAAAGAGCGAGAGAGAGAGAGAGAGAGAAAGAGGGAGAGACTGTGGGTGCAGCGTGTCACGTCGCGTTGCATGCATGCACTTCCGTTCATCGATCGCGACGATAACAACGACGTGTGATAACGCTTCGGGCCCAGGCCGCGCGAGATATCGATCTTGCGATCGATGGCGCGCGATAACGCTGCGCTCGCGCGGGATAATCGCGCGGAATGTCGCGATAATAAACGCGAGTATCGCGTTACCGTTGTCCCTCTGTCATTTTTCTTCCCGCTCGCCCTCTCCGCCGCCATTCCTTTTGTTCTTTCGTCCTTTTTGTATCTTTTGCTCGGTTATTTTTCTCCGCGCTCTTATGGTTCTTCTTTTTTTTTGTTTTTTATTTATTTCATTTTCGTACCATTTCCCTCGTTCTACATGTGATTCTTTGCGCTTTCTTTTCCTCTTCCCTTCTCTCTTACCGTTATGATTAATTTTATTATATCCGTCATGCTACGATTTTTATTTTTCTATCCGAATTTTTAATATAATTTTATTCAATTATTTTAAGCTGGATACCAAAATATTTCGCGATTGTTCTTAACGTTTCACTTAAACCAGGCTCTTGCAGTTTATGTTATTGTTACATATTTGTGTAAGTTATTATTTACAGTTATTTATTGGATGTCCTCGCGGATCATTTCAGGAATGCAATAAACGTTTTTTTCTTTCGTCTCCCTTCATTCTCTTTCTCTCTTTCTCACTCGTTCGACCGGGGTATGGGAAGCTCTCCGCTCCACGTGACGATACGATCTCGGTAGCGCGCGCTTGGTCATCGAAGCAGATCGATTAATTGGGAACGAGCGCGATCGCGGCACGCTTCGTCGTCTACAAAACGCGATCCGAGCGCGCGAAATGGCGAAGCGCGCTAACGGGATACGTCGAATTTCCGGCAATGTACAAACTCGCGTATGATACGCAGCCGGGACTGTAATAAATAATATCTGTTTAATTATTCAGCGTTCTCTCCGTTTAATCGCACACGTGAAATCGCGTTTCAGCGCATCGATCTACTCCTTTTGTGTTATTTTTTTTTTCCTGACGTCTCGCGTGTCGTCTCACGCGGGGAGGAGGGGGGAGAAAGAAACATGTCTCTCGACTGCCATCGGGCGTAAATTATAAAGCCATGCGGGCGTTGTTCGCAGTCGCGCGGGTCCACACGCGCGATAACGATCGCGCGAGATCGGCCGTGCGACGCGCGTCGCGATCGAGAGAAAGAGACGCGGGACGCGCGAAATTCCGTCGGCGAGATATACATACCGTGGAGGATCGAGGGTGGTCGGCGATGAGAGGAGAGCGCGCGGTTTCAGCTTGGGGAACCGGGAACTCGATCCTCGTCCTTGCTGGCGCCAGTCGCGATCGGATTTCATCGCAATCTCGCCCCAGCGAAAATTCCGCGCCGGTGTCGATATATCGTTGCGTTGCGATTTTTATTTATCAAAATTTTTTCATATAATCTCGTTTAATTAATTCGAGCTTGATACTAAAATATCCGCTGAAATGTTTACTAAAGCATTCTGTGACTGTTCTTAATAATTTTATTTAAACTAAGCCTTGTAGTTTATTTTATTTCAGAGTCGCATTTTATCCAGATCGAAATTTGATATACAGATATGTGTTATACAAATTGCCGTTTGTGTTTGTCGAGGAAGAATTGAGCGCAAATCAGTCATAGAAATCGTTAAAATTAAGATTGCAGGCCGCTTTGTAAGATCTAAATTCTAAATTATTCACATTATTATTACTTTATTGTATTTTTTATAATATGATTATAATATAATTAACCCTAAAAGATAAATGCGGGGTGCTTCATGTTGCTCCAAATAAAATTTAAAATACACTTTTTTTGCTTTAAGTGAATTGTTCAATACTTTTCTGACAAAAACACTATGTTTGTATACATTATTGTCTTTTATAAAAAGAAAACAAGAAAATGCATTACTTAATTATTAATTTACTACTTATAGAAAGGATTTAAACCATCCGAGAAGTTTGGCAAATTTATTGCTGTCTTTTATTAATTATATTATTATTGATTTATTGCATAGAGAAAATGAAATAGACACAATAATACGCGAGACGATTATGAGATCGAAAGGAAAGAGAATAAATGGCTATTACATCATTATTTATATAATATAATTGCATGTGGATTATGGATTGTTCTATCTCGAATTTTTGTTAACGATACGCTTGATAAGCGCAAATTATCAGAAATGGACGTTGGTCAATTGAGAAACAGCAAGTCACAGATTTTAGGTGATCTGAGAATTTAAATCCAATCTCTCTCCTTTCTCAATCTTATATCATTTTCCTTCCTTCTCTTCTCCGTTTTTTTATTTCTCTTGTGTGACGCGGAGAGTTTATCGCGTCGAAAAACCGAAGTTCACGTAGAGCGCGATGCCTCGATCGATAGCAGGATATCGAATGATTTTTTTTTTTTTCTCCTACTCGGTCCCTTATCTTGGCTAATGCAGCTCCAGTCGGTCGGTCCAGAGTCTCGAAAACACGTCGCCGCGATTAAACGCGGAAACGAGACGATAAGCGGCTGCACCGTGGTGCACTCGCGCCGACGAAGATGCGGCTAATCGGTAGAAATTATCAATTATTAATTGGCGAGGGCCGCGACAATAGAGCAATTAATTCAGAGGACAAATTGAAATCGCACGCGGTTACGTAAAATTTAAAAAGAAAGAAACACCCAAGGTTAAAGAGTTCATTGCGCGCAAACAGAATTAAGAAATTGCGATTGATAAAATAAAATGCGGGAGATCGGTATTAGAAAATCGATATTCGAGATCGAACGAGAGGAAGGGGCCTCCTTGCGGAGATCGTTCCGATTTCGTCAATCTCTCCTTCTACGAGCGTGTCACGCGAGAGATGCTTCCTCGAGATCGCGATTCTCGATCGCGGTGATTTTCCTGTTAGCGGCCGCCGGAGCCGCCCGCAAGGAGAATAAATAATGAATAGCCACGTTCTTCGGGGAACGCTGGCCGCGGAGCGGACAGATAAACACACCCGAGATGTGGAAGAGAGGGCCCTGGGTCAGATGAGATTACTGGCGTATCACTCGCGGCGGCTGCGGCTTATCGCCGTCGCGATAACACTTGGACGCCCCCAGATCACTCGATAACCACACTGCAAAGCATATCCTCTTTATATATAAAGGACATGTATATTTTATAACGGAATATACAATATTAGAACGGATTTCTTACGTGTCCATTTTACTTAAGCGTGACTGGCGCAATTCTTAATGTGACATTTTATCTATGTATGACAATGTCTTTTATATAAATAGGACTGAAAATAATTATTATAGAATAGACGTTAAACCGGACATTATAAAGGATGTGGTCCGGACATTATAAAGGATGTGGTCCGTCATGTATATTAAAGCGGACGAAATAAACAAAACTATGCTGGCAACGCAATATGGCGCGAGCGGTAGCGATAGCTTTGTCGTTCACTGTTACAACAGTCTGTTAGCTTGTCTGCTTTGACGGCCGTTCTCTTCGCAGTTGTGATGAGTGTTTTTGTTGTTAATTGTTGGTGCTAGTTGTGGGTGTCGATCGGCGCGGTGGTCGTCGCGGTGGGTATGCGGCATGTGATTGCGAATTTGGGTTGCTTCCCGAGGATGGTGACGCGGGTGTGTGCTCCTCTTGCGGGCATTATTCGCCTTTACATGAGCGTGTGAGAAAAGAAGCACACGTTTGCGTTGTCATCCGCGGGAGACAACTCAAATTCGTCGCGGTCGCATGCCGTGCATTTGCCGCGGTGGTTGCCTCGTCGATCAGTGCCCGTGTTGGCACCAACGGTTAGCAATAGAGATGTTTATTGCAACTGAGGGGAGGGCAGCCGTTAGGGCGGACATTAGTCCGTTCTATTTATGAAGGACATTAAAGACAATGTCCTGCATATATAATTCCGTTTTAATTTCACACTTATCTAAAGTGGAAAAAAAGTCATTTTTTTCCATTATAGTTTCGCGGAATTTAGAGCGGATGTGTTTTGCAGTGCACGTTATCGACATCGGCCTCGTCCATCGGTCATCACAGCCGCGTAGCCTGATGGAAAAAGACCGGGTCCAGGGCCTCCTATACCTCGGTCGACTCTAATACGCGTTTCTCGTCGAACTCCAGATAAGAAGTCCGTCCGGGATAATGAGGGAGAGAGATCGCGGGAGATAAATCGAATTGAGACAAGGGAAACCGGTAAAATTAAACGAAATCACGGAACGCTCGACGCGAAAGTTGATCGTTGGTGGTAGGACGGTTGAAATCGAAGATAATTAATCGGAATAAAATTGATTCGAAGTCCGTCGTCGGACTGGACCGTGCGGGAATATGGGACTGTCTGGTCTATCGGCGCGATTTTTTCTCAATAAGGGATACGTGTATCTAGCAATTCCTCGACTTTCGATCGAGAAACGTGCACACGATTCGCTTTCTACTGGCGACCGACCGATAAATCGATCGATCGATCGGCCGCGCCGATCCGTGGGTATTTTCTGCGCTCTCAGAGCAAACAAGGAAGCAAGAAGGGGTGGCTGCAGACAGAGACAGATGGCTGTGTACAGTTAGGAGAAACTAATTTCCTTTTTTTTTTCGATCTTTTAACTTTATTGTTCGGTTCTCGAATGTTTTCTGTACCGTCACATTGTTTGAATCGGTGCGATCAGAAAGCCGAAGAAATAAATAAATTTGCACAGCAAAGAGACCTCGTGAAACAGACGAAATCATCGAAGAAAGAGATTTTTTAAATAAAATATTAATCCTTGAAGAGAGCAGCAAAGAGTTGTTTAAAAAAGTAGACACGCGATATACGTAAAATATAATACGTTGTTAATTTAACTAAATTTTTCAACTAGATTAAATTCCTTCAGTTCAAGTATTTATGCAATTAACTTAAATACATAAAATACTTGGAACTCTAATTCAAGTATTAATATATTTGACTGAAACACACAAATAGTTGGATTCAAGAAATTTAATCGAGTTGAAAAATTTAGTCAAATCAACAACTTTTTTCTTCTCGGTGTACATAAAGGGACGCCGAGAGATCGGGGGAGAGGGAATAAGTTAAGATTACTTCAGGTTAACGTGCCAAAAGTGATACGAGACGCGTGGGGAAAGACGGAGGAAGAGGGGGGGGGAGGGGAAAAGGCGCACAGAGTCAGTTTTCTCGGCCGGATCTCCTCCTGGCAGGAAGATCCGGTCCCGCGCATCGAAAACTGGTTCGTGCGGCATCAGATTGCGAAGATAGCCGCGTGTAGTTTTATACGCTCGGGCCCGGGCGCGCGGATGGTATCGGATGGTCCCATCGGACACCGCCGGATGACTTTCCTGCGGATTCTTTCTTTCCCATGGGTTTCCGATACACCCCGTGGCCGCCGCCGTCGGCGCGGGATTCAGGGCCGCACCAACTCGGTCGGAGGAAAAAGGGATCCGCTGCGACTCTCGAGCTTTCCTCCCCGAGAGGCGAGCGATCGGCGATCGATCGGCCGCCGATTATGAATTAGCATTAGAGAAGTATCAAATATTTCTTATTAAGAGAAACCAATAAGTAAAATATTCCAAAAATAAACTATCCGATTACAAATGTTTTGTCAGCATAAAGAAAATGAGTATTGAAAAGTCAAAAAACTTCAAAAAATCATATCTCTTTAATATAATATTAAAATTGAAAACATTCAAAACGTGTTAAATATACACTGTAAGAACATTTTGTAAAATTACAACTACAATAGTGGGTAATTTTGAGACCAACTATAATAGTTGTAAATTTTCTCGTGTCTATAATTTTGCAGTACACAAGTAAAAATAATTTAATATGTTATAAATTTGTTTACGGTGTATACACAAATGTACACACAAGTGTAAAATACAAATTAAGAAATTATTGCAAAATTTATATACAAAATTACATACACGTAAAAATTTACAACTATTATAATTGGTCTCGAAATTACCCACTATTATAATTGTAATTTTACAAAAATTGTTTACAGTGTAAAGACAAAATTCTATGATTATATATCGTTATATAAAAAATTCCGTTTCAGAACACATTTTACAATGTAATGATTTTTATTAATCACTTTATAAAATGTCTTCGGTGTATATTTAAAAAATTCTATCGTTACGTAATATTTGCTTATCGCTACAAATAGTAAAACTTGCAGCAAATTTTGTAAAATGTAACGAAAGAAATCTCTCCGTTTAAGAATATTAATTTATAAAATTTGCTAAAAATTTTTTGTCAATCTTTAATTTATAAAATTGTAATATCGAAAGAAAAATATTGTTCCGATAGCTGTTAAAATGCATTACTGTGTCCGTCCTGATATCTTCTTTCTCTCGGCACGCCGAAAAGTACAGCGTCTTGCGTCTCGTGGCGCAAACGGTGCGAAGGGTGCGTGTCTCTCGCGAGGGTGGGAAAACGGCCGGTGGGAAGGGGCACAAAATTATCGCGGACGAGCGTAAACAAGCGGGCGAAATTAACCTTCCAATTTCTGCGGCTTGTTGCTAAATAATCGATCGCCGAACTCCCCGGCCGCCTCTCGCTCTCTGCAACAGGTGCGACTCGTCCAGTCGCGGTTACACGTTGCGAATGTCCCCGAAAGCTTCCCGTCGCATGTTTTTATTCAGCGTGTTTTTCGCAAATTTGTAAACTAAGGAAACACGGGACGTTTTATTTCTCGAGAAGACGAATTGCTGTCCTTTTTTATATCTTAATTAACATTCTTCTTTTTGTTACTTTTCATTATAAATCGTGAACTTTTATTCTTCTATTATTCCATTTTATTGAAAATTTTACTTGAAGGTTCGTCACGTTACAAAGTTTGTTATATTAATACATTTAGTAGCGTGGTTCTCAGTGGTAATATTTATTTAATTTCGTGCACTTTATAATGTCGATAAAATATTTTTCGTGCTGGCAAAACAAACGGGGAGCTTCGATGATTCGAATTTCACGCCGTGTTCTAACGAAATTAATATTAGTTTGCGATGTTTGACCGTGCGATTGTTCTCAGCGTCGCGGCGCAACGTGTAACGACGGCCGATCGGCGTCGGATAAGCCACGCCAACTATTTCGAGTTATAGCCCGGCGAGTGAGTTACGAGTCAGTCGCTCACGGGATTTATTAACCCTTTCTCCACTAAAGACGCGTATCTGCGCGCGCTCGCTTTGAGAACCACGCGCGACATCACTTATAATATAAAAAAAAAAAAAGAATTGTACGCGAAGGAGATGGAAAAAATAAATGTCGTTAATAACGAGTAGAGAGATGCTTTAGGTCTTTTCAGAAGTAAGCCTTAATTTCCATGCACGCGAGTTAATATTATTATTGCTAGACTCACAATCAGATAAAAGATTTGCATATTCGATCCGCTTGAATAGTTCAAAATAAAAAATAATGTCAATAATTCGGAATAAAGTTTGGATAATAAAAAAATTGGAAACTCAGTGTGCATTGGAAAAAAAATTTCTTACAACGCTTTTTAAAACTTTTAGAAAAATTGAGATTACTTTAATAAGTCGCATAATAATAATTTTCATTACAATGTTTCTCTTCGGAAACGCAATCTTTGTATAAAAAAGAATATTATTTTTCTATTAATTATTTATAAACGACTTTTATATCCCAATTGTTCAATGATCTGAAATATAAACTGCTACTACTATTTCATAAAATTTGAACTCTAATAATTTCGAACTTTCGAATCCAAAGTAAATTCAAACAGCTCGAACACATCTTTAGTTCAAAGGTTCGAACCGTTTCACTGTTTGAACCTGAAACTGATGTCTAAACTCTTTAATCTTCTTAACGTTTCCGAGCTAATCGTTCCTTTCTTCTTAATGAAACAAAATAAGGCTTTCTTACGTCGGAATTTTTTTTAAAGAGCTACCAACGCGAAAGGAATTGGCACAGGACGGTCGAGCGATCCATCGTCACTTCTCGACTCGACACGCGTTACGTTACGAGATCCCCGGGAGTCTCCGGCTCTCCTCGGGAGCATCGTCGTCGACGGCGGAATCGATATCGATAACGAGAGCGCGGGTGCCCGCATGCACCGCCGCGACTTCCGATCGGCGGAATAAACAGGCGTAACGCCGCGCGGTTAAAAATACCCCGCGATACGGTAAATGCGTCGCCACCGTCGATGGTTATCGATGCTCGCCGAGTGATAATTAACGATCCTCTGGGTCAGCATGTATATCAGCACCGCGGCGGTGGTGCTTTATCGCTTCAGACTTCGCCACGTTCCGCGTACAGCGCGCTGTAAACTTGATAATCGAGTCCAAAATAACGATAAAAACATATAAAGTCATGCGTAGCAGATGATACTGGTGATATCGAATTTTCGATTCCCCTTTCTCCCTACCTATTTCCCTGTAATTCTGTGAACCGCTTTTTGAGTTTTGTAGCTTTGCGAGAAACGTCACGAAAGGTTTAATCCTTTGACGCACGGTGTCACACCTTTATACTTTGTGACACTTTAAGAGAAAATTATTTCTCTTATTTTAGGATTTCTTTGCAACTTTATACCCGACGGGATTTTGAATTGCTGAATTTAAATCTAAAGTCAATACTGGAAGGTATACTGCACTTGACTTAAATACAGCGACTCAAAATCAAGACAAATTATTGTTTGGTGTAAAATGTAAAATTATAAACAAATTTCTTGTAAGCGTAACATTAAACTTGATATTCGAAGAAATTTGGAGTCATTGATTTTTAATTTAAAGTTAAAATTCACAAATTTAAAAAGAAATCTAAGAACCTGAAATACCAAAATTGTATATTTATTGATATCGTATATTTTATTAATCTTTAACAGTTTTTTTATATTTTTACAATAACGCTATACGCATTTGCAAGTTAATTTCTTCATATTTGTAATCGACGGTTTTAAAAATATTTGTATACAAAGTTTTAATTAAAGGCCTATTTTTTGGATTTTCAATATGCCACGTCGGATCTGTCATTTTGAAATTGGCAAATTTTCGAAATCTGACCCCACATTCATAATTAGCAATCCTCAAAACTTCCTGCCAAGTTAAAAAAAAATTTATATAAGAAAAAAAATGCGTTTCGAAAGATTAAAGTTACACGCAAAAATGCGACCTGATTTCGGTCAAATTTATACTCATATCATTAGAGATAATTATGAAAAACGTGCTATCGACTTGTGCTAATTAAACTTGCATTTTTGTTACAGGTAAGTCTGAAATCAAGTACATCATAGGGGACATAGATTATGTCGATAAGGAGACGAGGAATCTCGCAATTTACACTAGTAAGTATAATTTTTTTTTGAAATGTCGATTATCAACGGCTAAACTTCATTATGTCACGACTAGACGACGTCCGCTTTCGATCACCGGAAAGTAATTGCTATTCATTATGCAAGTGGCATAGATAAAAGTGCTAAACAACCGACCGACGGCAACTCTAACGAGCCATCCGTAAACGCGTCGGAAAGGATTAAAGTTATCGCTTAAACGCGAACTTTTCAGGGGAATCCTTATCCGAGCCTTTTTAAAAAAAATTAGAGCGAATACATATATGGACATTCTGATTAAATTAAGAACCGATAATCAACAAAGTTGTGAGATATTAATTTAGTGAATTTGCGAATTTAGGTCGTCGAGATGCAAACTTGTTTAATTTCTTCGAAAAGTCCGAAACTATTTTAAGTATAGAGAAAGTTTATCAATACTGGCATATCGCTTTGTTTTTTGGATATTTCTTAATATTTCTTAAGCAAGAGCTGAAAATAAACTTCGAAAACATACATGTATGTTTTCGTCGATACAATTTCAGTAAAAAGTGACTTATGTTAATTATTAAGAGCGTAACAATTTTTGTAATTTTTAGCATGCATGTATTTGAATTCCATGAGATTACTATTGGTTTTTAACTGCGTAAAATTAAACTAATGAAATCTTTTTGACAACCGTTAATAAGATTTTACATATTGTTTATGCATGTTCTTAATTTTACTGTTAAAAATGTCAGACGTAATTGTTAAATTAAACGGCTAACCTGCAATGTTTCAATTATCACACATCATCACCGCATATTTCAACGCTTACTTACGCTTGCTGACTATTCAACCTCACAACAGATCAGTTTTTAATTAATATTTTTTATAACAACGTTTGAAATCGTTGCCACTTTTTCAAGCGTTGCTACATTTTCCGCGTTAAATTTTTATTTCATCAAAAATTATCTTTAGTTCATAAACATATTTTTATCGACTTCTTACTCGTACACGAGAAAACTACGTATTGAATAAAGTTGATTTTTACATCACCTACAAATAGAATTGCTCTATTTATATAATTTTTACGTATGTCGAAGCATTTTAAAAAGTAGTATAATGCGATGTATATCGGTCGTTCCATGCGTCTGTCGTAAAATGCCATGTATAAAACTAACTTTTATTTTCTTAGATACCAAACTTAGAAACCAAATCTCAATTGGTTTGAAATTCGTATCTTAGTTTTGCTTTAAATAATCCTAATATTTTATATAATATTATTTAAATATTTTATATAATTTTTAAACAAAGTGAAGCATTTTAATTTTTTGAATATTTTTTTTTACTAAGTTGAAATTTATAGGACACAAGAACATTTTTTCCTAATTTCTTTGAACGAGTCTGAAATTATTTTGAATACAACATAATTATTTTAGAAGATGATTTTTAGCTTTCATAAAAGTTACGAAAAATATAATAAATAATGCCTTTTAAAATTAGCTATAATTTTAACTTCAGTTAATTTCAATGCAACTTTTAACTCAACTTTTTCTTTACTTTCAACATAATTAAAATAATTGTATAAGCCATTAACTTTATGTTAATTAAAAAAAAAATGTTAACTTATCCAACCTTGATTTTTGAAAATTAACACATTTTGTATATATTTCTTAAATTTACATACTTTTTAGAATTTTGATAACTCAAGACAAGAGAGACCATTAATTGCATAATTTTCTTCCATGTTTCTTGATATTTTCGCATCTCCCGATTTTTTTCTCTATTCTTCTCAATCTCTCTTGGTCATATTTGTTTATCGTGCAGCGCCTTGTATATCGCTTGCATTTTGCTTTTATCTCTGTAATGTGTTCCAACGGGGCTTGCCCCAGAACAATAAACCGATCTCTCCCTCCCTCCCTCCTTTCTTCTTCTCTCTCTCTCTCTCTCTATCTCTCTTTCTCTCTTTTTTCCTTCTTCTCTCTTTTGCGTCTCTCTATCGGCGATAGCAAGTCGGTATGCGGTGTAGATTACGATTTGTCGTTAGCCTTGCGATAAACTTTATGTCGCCGATGGTGATATCTGTCGATTTGCAACGCATTAAAACATCCGCGCGCGCGGGCACCCGCCGATAGCACGCCACGACTTTTCCAGACTCGCCCGCCGCCGTCGCCGCCGCCGCCGCCGCCGCACCACGTCGTTGCGATTTTCATACGATAGCGTCCAGTGCCATTGATAGACACGTTAATGCTCTCTCGCTGGGTGGTGCTCGGATAACAATTCAGTTGATGTAGATTATTCGGAAAGATGACGGGTGCTTTTCGCGACGAAACGTTGGTGAATCTCTTTGTCGAATAAATAATAATAAAAAGCAATGTGGCGCGAATGTCGAGGGATCACTGTACGATATGGCATAAGGTGTTTATGTAAATCGTTGAGAAATACATGTTACAAGATATGCTTATTTGGAAATATGTATAGATTTTTCTCTAATTGAAACGATTTTTAATTGCGTAAATTAAAACGTGTTCAAAAATAAGTATATTCTTTTATAAATTATTACTATGATAATAATTTATTATATTTATGAAGAAATATATCATTTATCATTTTCTTATAAATGTTATAAGAGATAGAAACTTTATGCGATACAATTTATTACAATTATTAAAGATCGAGAATTAAATTAATACGAAATTGATTATTACATAAGTACCATATAAATAAGGACACAATTGTTATTTACTAATTCCATTTATTCTTAGCAAACGCATTTTTTTTATATAAATCTAAAGAGACATGCAATAAACATTTCGAGTAAAAGGAATATTTAAAACGGTACGATCGCGTGAAATTGTAGAAGAGCCCTGGGAGAAAATCTGTTGATTGAATTTCAAGATTCTACGTTAGCAGCTACTAGTTATTGGTGCTTTGTCGTAATTAGCGATAACGCCTCGATAACCCTGATATCCGATCGTCTGTCGCGATGGGAATGATTGCGGTCGCAATTAAACGTGGGATCAGAAGATCGAGCCACGGGCCTCGTTGTCGCGCGCGTTTTACGGTACGCACAATATCGCAGATATCGCGCGCGCGTAGTTCTCAAGCGCGGTGTAGTTGGTTCGCTCGGTTAAGTGGCGGGTCCGTTGTGGCCTCCCTCCATTGTGCACACGCCCGATTGTTTCTATTCAGACACCCGTTAACGGTGCGCATCCTGGCGCTGCCTGCTAATTGCACCCCGCGCGTCCATAACCGCGCGACCCCGAGAAGCGCCCTTCGAAGGGACCTTCGTCTCCTCTCTCTTTCTCTCTCTTTATCTCTCTTTTTCTTTGTCTTTCTGCTTCGAGATTGAAGGAGCCGTCGCAGAATCTTCGAATTCCCTGTGCAAAATTAGCAATGAGGAACAATTACAATCGAATAGCATTTTATGAAAGATGCAGATTACGAGTTTTTTCCATTATTGTTTTGTTATCTCGAACTGTGTGTGCAAAACCGTTGCTTTTCTATTTTACAAGATAATTATCTAGAGTATATTTTTATTATTTTGTATTCAAAATTTTCTGTGCCAATAAGATCTATAGATATTTTACTTTAATAATATACTTTGAACATTAATTAGATATGAAATGAATTTTTTTGATATAAAAATGAAATTGTAATAACTCTCGAGCGATCAAAGCCAACGTCAATTTATTGATAAGTTGAGCGTTAGTTTTAAATGTCAACGTGCTAGTCAATTAATTCTTTCCTTATCAAGGATTTAAATGAATAATTATTTCACTTGAAAAGGATTATTAAATCTGAATTCTAGAAATAAAGTTTATCTACGTTTTATTAATCGAAAGATAAAAATTATAAATTATTACTATTGTGTCTTTATATATATTTGGCGCAAGAGAAAGTTGCGTCATTTTAATAAACCGAGAAGAAAATTAGCTGTGGCGGTTTAATTTTTATTTTTTTCATTGTTATAAGTCTCAAGAATTTATTAGAGAATTTTTGTCGGGACATACACACAATTCCAAAAAGATGATTAATAATATATTTTAATTGAAATACTCGAGAGAGGAGGAGAGAGAGAGAGAGAGAGAGAGAGAAAGAGAGCAGGATAAACTTATTCTTGAATTTGATGCACAACAATTATTGTTCATCGAACTCGGTTTAAAAAAAATACGAGAGAGTTTTTGGAGATTCTATTTTCTTTTTTACGATATTGTGATTCGCTTTTACGCGACAGCATTTAAATGTCAGTCAGGGTCAAGTTTTGTTTCCTCATAATGCGTTATCACGATACATGAGAAAAAAACACGGTTATTTATACCAAACAATTACTAGTACTCAACAATTACTAGTTTACAGTTAATAATTATTTTGAAAATGTGTTTTTATAGATTTTTGTTTAGAAGTAATTGAGGTATAATACTTATAAATGGTTTTTTATGGTGTTTGAATTTTTCTATTAAAAAAAGTTATCTTTAAATTCTGAGATCAGAAGTTATGAATGCATCGTTCTCAATTGGTGTTTTTAATTATCTTTGATTGACGTGAAATTTAACTTTCGACATTGTCTGTGCAGCCGAAAATCTATGAGAAATATCTCTGTAATTGAATATAATACAAAAATTTCTTAAACTAAACTAGTATTATTAATCTATGTGACTAAAACGTAGTTGTCTAGCTCAGCTGTCAGCTGAGTCAGATATTCATAATCGATTCTTGTATCTTATATAATACTGCGTTGGCTCTAGAAGCGATAAGTTAATTTATTTACTTGAGATTTACTTGAAAGATATTGGTATTTTAGGTATATGATTTTACATATATATTTTCAAAATATGGTTTACAACTCATTTACAAGTTATTGTAATTATTACTTGCTACCTTTTTCTTATGAAGATTCGCGGAGAAAGAATCTCAGCACATCAAATTGTTACAAAAATAATTTAAAAACTTGTTATAAATGTATTAATTAAAAAGTTGCTGTAAGTTTCCAAGAGTAGCTATTGAAATATGCGGCGATATGCGATCAGTATGGAAACGTCGCAAATTAGCTGCCTAATTATACAGTCACGTCCGATATTTCTAACAGCAAAGCTAAGAACATGCACAAACAATATGTAAAATCTTATTAACGATTATCAAAAACGTTTTATTAGTTTAATTTTACGCAGTTAAAACCAATAATGAATCTTGGAATTCAAATACATGATAAAATTTAATTTGTATTCTTTATTAAGAGTATCATATTATTGAAAGATATTATTAAAAGTAGCTTGTATTATTATACAAGCTACTTTTTGTTGAGATTGTTATAGCTGATAAAATCCTTAAGATGATTAAATCATGATATAATCTTATATTTTCTCAATCTTAAATTTTATGAGAAATTTAACGTAGTTTAAACAAACTGTAATTTACATTGTCGAGTAACGCTAAAAATATGGGTTCAAACATGACTATAAATTATAGTTGCTGATATTATAGTTGCTGCAACTGTTTTTTTTTTCTTAGTGTATGTACATTTACACACATTGATTGTGGGAACTTGATGTAGATCTTTTCTCCTGTGTTTTGTTTCGGATTTAAATGTCGGATCGGCGCTGAAACCGAATAATCTCAAGATCAGAGAGGATCTCTCGCGCTGGTGGAGCGATGCTGTTGCTGCTGCTGCTGCTGCTGCTGTTGCTGCTGTCCTCCCATCGGGCGAATTTCACGGTTTCGAACTTTCCCCGCTCTCTCACGATTCCCCCGGTGCATGATCGCGCGCGCTCGGGCCGCGCATCACGCCGTTTTGCTGCACCGTGCCGGCCGACGATGCACCTCGCTCCGGGCTGTGTGCGTTGCGATCCCGTATCTCTCGTTACACTTATGCAACCCGAGATTTATTGCCGATGATTATGCGCGGATGGAAGTACGCGCTGCAGGAGGACGAGGAGGAGGAGGAGGAGGAGGAGATGAGACCCTCGCCCACGGCAATCGAACGGCCGCTATCGATTGACGTGACCGCGACGTCGTCCTCGATGTATCCCTCCTATCGATGCCAAACACGGTGCTCTACCTGCTTGTTGAAGAGAGGATAAGCTTACACCGGTCGCCATTTTTCCGTCCGTTGGTCGATCTCTCTTTCTCCAGATCGGCCCGGAGACCGCAAACTATCGGGAAGCAAACGAGAAGAGAGGAAGTTTATTGTATATATTCATACTTTTTATTCTTAATATTTTTTAAATATTACTTTAATATTAAATTTTATTTTTTTAATATATAGAATTTTATGAGAGAAATTTGAAATACAAAGAGAGAAAAGATAGTTGCAGTAACCATATTGACCACGCATATTGAAGCGTTTCAAAAAAGTGTTATTTATATTACACCAAAAAGTATACAGCAGAATACGCTGAGAGAAGAAATAAATTGCAGTTACTACAATTTAATTATAATTTTTAGTTATTTTTGGTATTAATTGTATATTTATTGATTTAATTATATTTGATTTAAACTGTTAGTAATTATTATGACAATGATAAATGAATGTTAAAATGTGTTCATATTAATTATAACTGTGGTTGCATGATAGAAATATGATAGAAACGTTAATTTTATTTTTATCATTCACATCTCGACATTTTACTATTTTAATATTTAAAACTGTCATAATTTATAATTTTTTTTACAGTGTTGATAAACTTGTAAATATAAGGTTTTATTACTATAGCGGTAATAATTATAAAAATAGATTACTTAATCAATTATTTAAACATTCATTTATAATCATAAATATCGAACACTTTTCTTACAATTAGAGTATTTAAAAGGCAATCAATTAATTCCGTCTATCATGTCTTTTTTATTACACATGGTGAATTTTTCAGATTTCTCAATTTACTAAATCAACTTTTCTCCAATGTATTCGTATAATATTTGGAAATATGGTTACTTAAGTCCTCAAATATTTTATAGGGAGCGCCTCAATATGTAATTTTACAGCACAAAACTTTACATTTCCGCGAATGTAATTGCGCACGCAAGGAAGTTTTTTAATTTCGTTACCGCGAACATTAATAGGCACGTAACGCAATATTTAATTACCGTCGAATTTCGCGTCAAAAATGCGAGTCGTGACGAAATTACGTTCCATCGATCGTCGTCGCTTCCGAGTCGGTCGATCGGCCCCTCGCCCGCGCTAATAACTAATTAACCACTCGCGACTGACGGATTCGACCGGGGCCGTACACGGCGGGGTTAATAAGGCCCCGGCGGGGGCCTTCAAGGGTCTCGCTTCGTTTCCTCCGCGAAAGATCGGCCTCCTGTCGCTAATTAATATACAGGCCCGTTAAAATTCCGCCGCTTGATGAATACATTCTAATTTCTACGTCTTAGACGCGCCGGCCGCGCTGAATCTGCCGTAACGATCGGCCGATTTCTCGGCCGATAACGCGGTATCGTTAACGAGGATCTCCCCGAGCCATGCCCCAGGCTCCCCCCGCTCCCCTTCCGCCCCCTCTCTTACTCTATTTATCTTCCCTTCGTTTCTTCATCTCGCTCCATCCGCTTCTTCTTCTTCTTCCCCTACTCTGCCCGTTCCTCATTGATTGTAAAGTATCACGTCTTTTGTTGTTATCGTTGTTATTATCATTGTTGGGGCTACCTTATTAATTGGAGATTATTGATGATCTGTCCGCGTGCTGAGATCTGTATCGGCTGCAATCTTGTTAGCGCAACCTCTTGCCGCTTTCCCCGGGCTCGCGAGTTCTACAATAAATTCTTCGTTTTTTTTTCCCCCTTTTGTCAGCGCGCACCCTCCCTCCGCGGCGCGTCGTTATTGTCCCCCTCGCTCTGTCCGTGTTGTTCTAATAATTAGCAGCTCTTCGTGTCTGAAACCGCAGATCTGTATCTGCCGCCGCGCATTCTTGCTGCCGTGACTCCGCGGTTTTTCGTTAATGATCTTCCTGGATTTTCGCGATTCGAATAAACCTTTAATTATTGTTACCGTAATGCTCTGCGCGCTACGAATTTGATTGAGGGGTTTTTTTTTTACACGGCGTTGAAAAAGAAAACTAGTTCTCCATTCGCTCGGGATGGTGAGGCTATTTTTCGAATATTTTATGCGTAAATGTCCAATTTAATCTAAACACCTCAAACGTATTGGTTATAGCTAAATCGACTTTTGTCGTCGACTTGTCGTTTTCAATGTCGAAACTGCACTTAGCCTCTTATCTCGAGAAACGAGAGACGCGCCTTAACGCTGGACAACAGCGACGATTGTTAAAGGCGATTCGCCGTGCGAATTGGCCTTAACGATCGTTCGCGGCGCTATCGCGCGCTTATTTACGCCCCGATCGCTCGCTAATAATATCGTTATGTAAATTCGCCTGGTTCTCGGGAGCGATTCGCGCCGATACGACGGCGATACGACGGCGATACCGGTGCAGTTCCATCTCGCCCATCGTCGTCGTAGATATCGATTCGTGTCCGCCTTGCCGATTCGACGCTCTCTCTTTCTCTCTCTCGCCGCGCGCGTTTCCCGATAGCACGCTCGTAAATTCGAGAAACGCGGAGCATCACAACTCGATCGATATTAAAGCGCGCAGAAGATATTACGCTCGGATTGACAGCGCCGATCGCGCGGGGATACGCGTTCTGCCGTTTTAATTAAAGTAAAACCGAAGCCGGCGGTTAGGGTCACCCTCCGGCCAACTCCGATTAACTTTAATCGGCGATTAACTCCATCGGGGTAGATGATATTCATCGGATAATGAAGAGAAGTAATAATTCCATCTGTTGAACTTATTAAACATATCGGACGCCATGACTGATCGAATTATTACACTGAGAAAAGGAGAACAATTTATTTGTGAGGCATATACACATTTATATTTCACTGAAATATAAATCTTTAAATACGGCGAAATAAAATTATATTTTCCTCGCAATTAACAAGCGGAATGAGATGCGTTTCACAGAAATGTGTATTACGTCCCCAAATTTTTTTATAATTAACGAATATCGATGAAAGTGTCGGCAAGTTTGACTTTCTTTCTAGTAATAAACTGCTTCACATGTTGGCAATTCTAATTGGGTTAATTAAAGTTAATCAGAATTGATCAAAATGTTTCGAATTAGGATTTGAATAAATAACAAGTGAAGCTAAAAGAAATGGAATGTCCATATCTCCTGTCGACTTTTTTTAAATATTATAAGGAATATAATAGAGGTTTGTCCTTTTTCTTCCTTTCGTTGCGCGCACGCGCAAGTTGCGCATGCACGGTTTGTGCGTGCACGTGTATACGTTTGAATAATGTAGCCGGGCCTCTATCAGCACAGCCTCGTCGAGAGCAGACTGGGCCGTGCTCGCTCGCAGATACTTGGCTCATTCGCGATAGATCGCCGAAAGATTAGGGATATCCTCGTCCCCGTTCGAGTTTATCGGATCGCCCGCCCGCTCGCCTCACTCGCCGCAGACTCCCTCTCCCCTCCCCCCTCTGTCTCTGTCTCTCGATTCGTCCGCTCGCCATATAGGTGTGCGCTCGTCTATTTTCTGGCGATCGGGTGTAATCACCGAACGCGAACCCAGTTGAGTTATCACTCATATTTATAGTCATTACGGTAATTAAAACCATTGATGCGACTAAATTTTATAATTGTCATAATCATAATAACATATATGATAATAATATATTATTAATAACAATATTTATTTTATATTATATATAATATTGCAACTTATACTAATAATAATAATAACAATAATAATACAATAATTCAGTTGTGTAATTGTATATGTACATATATGAATACAATTTATTCTTAAAATCTTGACAGTCGTGGGACATAAATTTTGAATAATTTTAATAAAATCTTAATAATGTTAACACTTACCTAATTGTTTTATATTACATTTATATTTGATTAAATTTTACTAAATTACAGTAAAATTATAAAGTACACATTGTCCCGTGACTGTAACGCGATTTTAAGGGTAAACCGTAAGAGAAAATGCTATAAAAAAATGCATAGGGCAATTAAGAACATATTTTGGAGTTGATGGCATCCGTTGTTGAGCGTGCTGGACTTGCTTTATTATAGTAATACCGCGAGCGCGAGTAATATGGATCACCGTACATGGTTCCAACGTGCACGCCAACGATGTTTCGAATTTCCATTCTCTCTCTCTCTCTCTCTCTCTCTCTCTCTCTCTATCAGATATTCCTGCCGTCTCGTCCGATAATAAAATCTAGATAGAGGCTGACAAAGCCGTGAGGGACGGGATCGTTGTTGTTGCTGCTGCTCGGAAAGTCGTCCTTCCGATCGACAGGACAGCAGCCAGCAGCAGCAGCAGCAGCAACGGTAGTGGCTCCGCGCGACGATCTCTCCTGCTCGCTCATGTAAGTCGCCGGACGAAGAGACGGACGTGGCAGTCCGGCCCACTCGGCGCGACGCCATTGTAACGAGATAAAACAGTGATAGGGAGATCAATGAAGGCGATAGGTGAAGTTATTACCGGATAGAGAGAGAGAGAGGGAGAGAGAGAAAGAGAGAGCGCGAGGGCGCGATACGAAAAGAGAACGAGCTCCCGAGAACTCGGCATCAAGGAAGGAGGGGGAGGGAGTGGAGAGAGGAAGCGGCGGAGAGCGGGACCCGCGATAAGCAGAAACAGTTATCAAGAAATGGAAATGACTGATAAAGCGGCGCGGCCGCGCCGCTCATTTTTAACGTTACATCGAGCCCGCCCTCCCGATTATACCGGGTGTCCCGCGAGACACCCGGATGAGCGGCGAAATTTTACTCTCTCTCTCTCTCCCTCTCTCTCTCTCTCACTCGTTTGTCGTCGCGCGGAATTTTTCACAGCCGCTTTTCATTCATGATTTTACCTGGTCGTCGCTGTAGGTCGCGTTGCACCGGATGTCCCACGAGTCGCGTGCGTAGAATTCATTCGGTCGCCTTGAATCCTCATTTTGAAAAACCTATTTCCCACGAAATTCCCATAACAATATTTTTTGACAAATTAATTTTAAAAAATTAAAACAAACCTTTTGAAAAATGTATTATTACATTAAAATTTGTTTTTATTAAAAGCTATTTTTCTTCTCATGAATCTACATTTTAATACGACATTTGTTAATCGATAACAGGAATCAAAATTATACGTACATCTGTGAAAGATCGAACAATCGATGCTGAAGTGATCGGCGCTTTTGCAACTCAGCCTTTGTATTCAAGCGAAGGGCTAATTCAACGCGCAGAAGAGGCGGAATTTACGTCGCGTCCACGAGAGAAAGAGAGAGGGGAAAAACAGAAAAAGATGAGATAGGGTCCGAAAGGGTTGAAGGTTTTTAGCTTCGACAGTATGGCGGCGGCTTCGATATCGGCGGCGCGATCGAAACGTCACCGCTGTTTCTGGTTAAGCGCATTCGCGCGCTTATCGCGAGCGCATCGCCAGACATTATGCTAATCGCTTATCGATCGTCAATATTTATGCCTTCTCCTCCCGCCGGTGAGTGGAGGAGGACGCGCGGCGGAGGGGGGAAGAGGGTGGAGACGACGAGGCTCGAAATCTCTGCCCACGACTGCGAGAGGAGCGGAAATATGTATCGATCGTGTCCTCAAAAGACCCGAATTCGCAATCAGATTTTATCGATGTCATTTCGATTGGACTACACGAATGAATTAATTGCCGTCCTCTTTTTTTTTTATATCTTTCCGATGAAATTAATTGTTATTGTGTGGGACAGTTAGGAGAAAAATAAAATCGATTGTACAATAAATCAATCGAATTTACAATGCGTCGTTAGAAAATGATAAAAAATATTTGCAGGTGATTTGAATCTGCGAAATACGTGCTTTTAATTCATAAATTAATTAAAAATTTATAGATATATGTAGCAATATATAGTACAGAATTGTTTTCTTGTCTAAATTCTAAGTCTTCCATCGACAACCTTTTTTAGTATTGTAACCGACAGTTTTTTTTATTAAAAGAAAATTAAAAAATAAAATAGGTAATTAATAATTACAGTATTTAATTTTAATTACAGTATCTGATAGATTAAATAAACAAAATGAAATTAATAAGCTAAATTATAGATAAATTAAAACTGACAATTTATTAAGAGAACTCGCTGTTTTCCGCAATGATAAATAATTATATTTATAATATTTAATAATGTATAAATAATATTTTATTCTATAATAATTATATTTATTATAATTTACACTTAGAATTATATTGTAATTGTATACTTGTTAATCTTGTTGTGATTTTCGGGATTTGCGGAAGGATTTGCGGATATCTCGTGTACTTGAACAATCGTTATTCATCATTTTTTCGGACGTCATCCGCGCGTTTGTAGGCGGATACCGAGAAACGATGAAAAATTGTACGCGCGACTGTTTACACAACAAGTGTCGACCTGTCATTTTTAATCGGCCGGGAACACAATTCGTGCCGCTCAGTACTCTCTTGCTCAATCGCCTCTCTCTTTCTCTTTCTCTCTCTCTCTCTCTTTCTCTCTCTGTCGGGCGCGCAGATTACGCCGCGAGATAAAATTATTTCCGAATCGACCTTCGTACCCGCCGACATGCGTCACGTACGCGGCTCGTAATCTCCGCGCGCTTGCAACAGCATGCCGAAATTCGCCGAAACGTAGCCTCGCTCCTCCGTTCGTCCTGTTTGCGCCGTTGCAGTCGCCATCATTAATTCTTCCATACATTCAGACTTATCAAAAGTGAGGAGACGAATGTGTGAAGGGAATATGGCAGGTCCGGGACATTTCCCTTGAAAACGCGCAATTCCGCTTTAAAAAAAAAGGAATCTCTCTCTTCTCTTTCTATGTGCGTGTGTTCGTTTTAATAGAATTAAATTTGAAGCGTGTGTTGGCACTAAATCGTCCAAGTGTTCTCGTTTGTGTCGCAGATCTTCTGAGACCCGTAAATTATATATTATTACTTTCGTCCATCACGTTTTCACTTACCAGTAAGTTACTCTCGAGTTTTTAATTTCCATCTGTAACCTAATCGCGCGACGGAAGCCAAGTGTCCCGGGGAGTATCTACTCCTGCGAGGTGAAGGAGAAAAAAAAATTCGAGTCAAGACGTCAGCCTTTGGAATGTCAAAGCTGGCTCGCTCTCATAAACCACCTCGCGTCAAGTTATGTATCGAGTTTTATTTGCATATCGTTTGTAAGTTATTCAAATTTAATTTGCATTTCTAATCCCATCTGACGCGACCACGATTATTAAAGTCTCGATCCTCGCTGGCGAAGCGCGCGCGCGCGCGCGCGCCCGCTTAAGTTGAGGGTCTTAACGGCGCGCGGGACGACGGCCCCCGAAGGACGTCACCGTGGATGACGCGACCCCGGTGCACTGTCACTTGCGATCTCGTGCGGCAAGGTGCATCGGACGTCCGCGCGCGCATTCTTCTGACGTCGTCGCGAGACGAACGCGGAGCGAGTGTGTCTGCTATCTTGTGACATTGAGGAGTCACGGTATCTGTGCCAGCGAGTCTCCTCAGCAACCTGCTGCTGCGACCGAGATACGTCTCTGTCCGCCCCCGCCGCGCTTTCTCTCTCTCTCTCTCTCTCTCTCTCTCGCTCTTCGTCTTTCTCTGTCGGCCGGCACAACTTTGCGCCGTTTTGACGGCCGGAAGATAACTAACGTACTCGTCCTTCCCTATCTCTTACACGCTCTTCTCTCCCCTCTCCCCCTTCCTCTCCTTCTCCTGTAGCGTGGATCAAAATTGCCTTGCAGGGTGCAAGACGACAGTACTTGCTCCTGTTAGATGTTTAGAGAAGAGATTTTAATTGTCGAGTTTTGGGCCCAGGTTCTTTCAGGAAGAAATCAAATTTTGGAAAGTACGATTTCAATCGGAAGGAAAAGCGGCTAAATTTTAACTCCTAACATTCTTCTAGTTTTTAAGTTTTTTTATTTTTATTTTTATCATTCCTAAGAAATACGCGAACCACGCATTGTAGCCAATGAGCTTTTAACTTTTCATAAAAATCATTTTCATAATTTAATTTTCTTTTCCTTGCCTCCCTATCCTCGTCTATGTATGTGTGATTTACAGTTATACTGAATACAGCCAATAACATTAATTTTATTTAGTCAATTTTTGGGGGGTAAAAATAGTTTTTTTTCAACACAAAAGAGACATCGATCTCTCTGGTCTAGCGAGAGCTATTTCTTTTTAATAAGCAAGATATGTATAGTCTGAAAAGTTACATCCTGACATCACACTCTCTGTAATCTCGACACGACCACGTTGCGACACCAAATGCAGCAGGCCTCCGTAACGTCTGCAAGCTCATTCTTTCAAAGTTTGCGGTTGCGAGTCGAAAAAAAAAAAAACCCCGCGCCGATAATCTCTCGCGGACTTGACCTCTCCACGCCGCGACGGACCGACACGATTGTCTGCCTCGTGATTACGTTTCCCTCCCCCTCTACCCTTCCCAGCTCCCAGCGCGTTTTTCTTTCTTTTCTGTTTAGCGCGGCAAGTCCGTCCGGAACTTAGCGCGCCGCTGGATAGCGCAAAATGGCTGCCGACTGCAAGACGAGACTGCGGCGAGGTTCGGCGACGGCCATGAATAATTCATGGCCGGCGTTTCCTCATACTGCTCGAACGTGGCTCTTCTCAGAACGTGGCAGGACACAGGAAAGTGTCGATAACGATCTTCTCGTCTCCTCCTCCTCTTACTTCTCTTCCACCCCCGCGCTCTACCAACCCTCTCTCTCTGTCTCTCTCCTCCCCCCCCCCCCCCCCCCCCCCGCATTTGCTCGTCCCTCGCACACTCTCGTTCGGCGTGTGACTCACATACTATCTCGCGCTGCCGCCGTCGCTGAACGTCATGGCTCGTCATGATGCGTCAGTGCGCCAGATAAAGTCACCTCGCTCCCTCTCCGTTTCGCTCGCCGGTCTGCTCGTATCCTCGTCATCCTCATTGTGTCACTAGCTCGCGCCCGCTGGTGACACCAGAGCGCCGTGTCCCACTTCCGCCGCTGCTCCCTCACCCTCTTCGGCGGTCCCCCTCTCCTCCCTCAGCTCTCTCTCTCTCTCTCTCTCTCTATCTGTTCCCCGCCATTGCCGGTCTCGAAAATCGAAAGCATCCACCGGGTCCCAACCGGAAATTCGCGCCGGGAACTAGGTCGGACCAATTTCAGGCCGATTAGAACTCACGCCGGGCAAGGTTGCTCTGTGGCGAGCGCAGTTTTGGAAACTACTGGCAGTTTTCGAAGTGTAGATTCATAAAAAAACGCAGTACCATCTCTCTTGTGGAAAAGAAATGGGAAATTATTGCGCGACAAGATGCGATCTATCGCAATCAATTCTTCTGGGATTAGGTCCAATTCAGTATTCATCTTTATTTCGAGATGTAAACTCGTAACAGATTACTTAACGCGGATTACTTCGCCTGAAGGTGATTAGGTCGTAAGTCAGTTTGGTTCTCAATCCGTATAGAAAATCGGCATTAAATCGACAGATTCATTTCTAGAAGCGATGCCTACGTCCGTCCGTCCCGTGATGGAAAGTAACGGGACCAGGTGGGACTAGTTGGCCTAATTCTAGGGACTACCAGTAGATAGAGATCTGTAATGTATAACTAAACACCGGCACGTATGCACCCGGGAACTCATATACGGCCGTATCTCTTGATGGAAATTAGAATTCGGCGATACAGATCTATAATAGATAACTCGGCCGCTGATTGTATACCTGTGTCTATGAATTCGTATGTACCTTCGGGAATGAGTATCTGTGATAGAAATTGTTGTCATTGGAAGAGAAATCTGACAAATTGGAAATCTTGTAGAGTTAATTAAATGTGCGTAACGCGTTAAAAAAAATAGCGTGACAATGATATTTTAAATTATTTTCAATAATGAATGTGTAGGAAAATTAATTGTGCTAAAGATCTACCCCGCATAAAAAAAAGGATATTGTTATTTCGACAATACCTTTAGTTTCAAAATGAAAATCTTGAAATAAGATTGTATTGCGTTAAATAAAAAAAAAATTACATGAATGAAGATCTATTTTAAGATTTTATATAGTTTAATCGAGAAAATGATATTCTTGTAATTTAAGAATAATTTTCTTGAATGGAAACGAAAGAAATGTTAGATAGAAAATACTGGATGTACAAATCGAAGATTATAATTTTCTTAGAATAAAGTTATAAAAATAATTATATTACATTCTTGAAATAACAATTATTATAGTATTGAAGTAAGATTATAATATTGTTGAAATTCAAGATTTTCAAGTCTAAGAAGGTTATACATATATTGTTATGTATATATGAAACAATGATCGCGTTAATTTGAATATATAAGTTAATTTGCTTTTTTTCTGCGCGGGTTTTCCTTTTGCGAAGCCGACTGTACGTTTTCTGGTAGCGATTAGATATTCAAGCCGCGATTACTTCTTCTTGAGTATTATTGTAATGCGAGGAAACGTATGAAGCGCAGCTATACACGCAAATACACGGGAGCTGCAAATATATCCCGCTGGGAAACCGGGGCGATAACCAGCAACCCCGGAAATCATCCCTCCGCAGTGCCCCAAGATTAACCGGGCGTTATCGTCGCAGGATCGCCATCTCCTAATCAGGCGATATCGATAACGGATTTATCTCACGGCGGGGCTTATCTAGCTGCGTTCTCCATTTCCGTTTCTCTTCCGTCCTTCGCGATAACTTTATCCCTTCATCTATCTCCATACATAGCTCTCCCTTTGCCCTTTCTTCTTCTTTCCCTTCTCTCCGAGAGAGAGAGAGAGAGAGAGAGAGGGAGGGAGGGAGGGAGAGGACAATAACGTTCGCTCGCAAGAGCTGGCTTCGGCAATTTGTTTGCGCGACGGAGGAGGAAGAAAAGCAGCGAAACAGAAAGAGAGGTGAATAAAGAGGATGAGGAGGGCGGGGGGGGCGAACGTCGGCGGGGGGGCGAAGGGGGAGAAGGAAAAAGCGAACCGGATGAGTTGTACGCAGTCGAGGTAGCCTCTCTATCTAACGGCTGCGATCTAATCTCCCGCGGGAATCTAGCATCCTATCCCCTTATCACCCGGTGAATCTCTGCTCCCCCCTCCCCCTCCGCCTCGCTCTCCGACACTGCCACTACCACCGTCATCTCCTCCTCCTCCTCCTTCTCTTCCTGCCTCTCCACCTCCCGTCCACCTCTCATTCCTCCGCGTCACTGTGCCGTATCAACGAACAGACGCGACGGTGTCCTAGTTTATACACACACTTCGATATCCTCGCGATAACACGTGAAGTAGCGTGAAGAAGCCTTTCTTCACCCCCTCCCCCTTCCTTTCCCCTCCCATCGCCCGCTCATCTTCCCATCACCTTCTTTATTCCCTTCTTTATGATTTGCCATGGTGTTAACGTCGAGGACTTCACGAGCGATTTGATGGTTACGTTTCAAAACTGCTGGACCCGCTGTGTTGTCCATCGGAGGAAACGCAGGAGGTAAACGGCGACGTATCGATCGAAAATATCGGCCAGCCTGATAAGAAATTTATCGGCGATCGCTTCCCGTTGTCACCCGGCATGCGTCTCGGTTCGCCGGAGTCCTCGTTCCGCAGGATACGTTTTTGGATAATTTCCTGATAGATGGTCGGATAAAGTTTTCATAGAAACTTTAGTACACACAGTTGGAAAAAATTTGTGTCAAATTTCACGTACGTCAAGCACCCTGAATGGTTCACTTAAATTTTTGTATTCGACAGAATATGAATATATTATAAAGTAACAAAAATGTAAATGCGAGAAATTAACACAAAAATATAAAGTTTTTACACAAATTGTGAAAAGGTAGTTTTTTGAATAAAATTATTATTTGTAATATGTTAAACACGTACATTTTATTCATCTTTCTTAGAATTCATGTTTTAAAGGTATCTTATTATTATATTATTTATTTATTTATTGATGTACTTAGTCATAAATTCCGCTGTTTTAGTTAAAACTAAGGAATGTTAAATATTAATTTAACACATAATTTTCAAGTAACACAATCTTCTTACGTCAAATTAACACTCAATTGTGTTAAAAATTTCAAGATAAAAAAATGTTTTTTACTGTGTACGACGTAACGTCAATTTCGTACGTTGAAATTCGTCTGTCTGACCAAAATAGGGTGTCTACCACTTGAGCGTAAGAATGACCGACCTATTGATTGAAATCTCTTACTTTACCCAAATCCAATTAATATCGAAAGATATTTCCTACTGTCAAAGATCGAACTTATCAAGATTAACATATTTAAATATAATATAATTTATAACAATAAAAATTTTCTAATTGCACATTTTACAGAATTATTCGCTGAAAAGCGTAGTCAGCGTGGAGAATTATTTCAACGCGCGTGTGTGAAGTTTCGTTTTAAAAACCGTTCTCATCTCCGATCGAAGCCGAAGATTCGCCGTCTCGGTGGTCGCGCTCGAGTTGCATTCAAGGCGAACGCTATAAATCCCGGACCTCGCGTGGCTCTCTCATATTTTCGCATGATCTTTTCCGAGGCACGCAGCGGGGAAGCGACGCTAAAAAAAAAAAAATAAAACAAAAAACACGAGAAACTGCACGACGAAAAAGACGCAATATATCGGGGGGGAAAAAAGGACGTGGCGCGCGCGTGCGGGGGGGGGACGAAGAGGAAATCGCGGGAAATCGCAGAGGAGATTCCGAGGAGGAGACGAGACCGCGAAACGTGTGCGCGAGAGTCTCTCTCGCGGAGAGCCTTGGAAGTTGCGGCGCCACTGGATAGAGATAAGGGAGCGTTATCGGCCGCGCGCCGCGGCGGCTCTTATCAGCGATCGCGCTCTCGCGCGTCGCCCTCCCCCCTGGCCCCCTGCTCCTCTCTCTCTCTCTCTCTCTCTCGCTATTTCTGGTCCCCTTCGCACCCCCCCCCCCCGCCCGTCGTTCGTATATCCTCGCTTCGCGGCTCGCCGATGCTATCGTCTAACTAGCTCCAGCTACTGATTCTATCTCTCGCGTACCCACCCAGCGGGGCCGCGCCAGCCAGACCCAGGGACGTCGTGCGAGATTCCCGGTGCCCCAGCCGGGCACGACGTCTTCATTCTACCACCGAGCGGAAACGCGATCGCGAGTCTCGAGAGGATGCCCGAGGCGCCCCGTAGGTTTATCGCTTCATTCGGCGACTAGGGCAGATCGATGATTCACGTTGCGCCACGAAACACGCGCTCCGTCCTGGGGAAATTCTCGCAGATACAATCCCATAACGAATGTATTCGGCGCATTCTTTTAGAAATCGGATTCGCATTGTATAATCTGTCTGTCATTGCTGTACAGTCGATTGAAGTTCAAAGAAAGCGGTTGTCTGTAAAATAGACGCATTTGTTTTTAATTCGCCATTCACTTGCTATTTGTTTATGGGTGTCAGTGAACCGTAATTTAAACAGTACATTATTATTAAAATCAGAGTCTCTAAAGTCGCCAATGCTTAAGATAATCTTAAAGAAACATTTTATTTTATTAACGAAGATATTTGATGAGTGCTATTAAAACTACTTTTATTAAGACCGAAACGAACGGAGAATATCCTACTTTAGATGTGGAAAATAAAAATAATTGCTATTTATAGCTATTCCAGATGAATATCTATCAAAAAATCCGTGTGTTTAATAACATGATCAGGGATTGTAGATTAGATTTGACGCTGATATCAGAATCAATATGTTTTTCTGTCGTTTTAATCTTTTTTTTTTTGTTTCTACTGGACATGATGTGACCTTATACAAAGAGTTCTTTATCTGTTTTTTTGTCACAGCGAAATGACGTTTGTTTATTGCAGTATTAGCTTAATTAGTTTATTAATATTTATTCTACACTATTATTGAATTATATTTAGCAAAGATTAAAGTCCGTATGTGAGTTCAGAATATGAATCTTAGAGTTTGACTTTAATTTTTCGGATCCGATATTATATTTTGGTCTGTATTATATTTTTATTTAAAGATGAAAATATGAAATATTTGAAATATTGTGTAGAAATATTGAATATTTTTTAATTAGAAAGATTGAATACTCTTTCCTTTTTAATGAAAAATAAAATAAAATTTCAATGAAGAACGGTGTTTCTTAAAATTTCAATTTAAATATCTTGACAATTTTACGTACTTTCTTTCCGTCAAAATTTCAATAAAAATCCACTCGGAAGAATTTTTTTCTGTCGTATCTAAAGTATCAATTTGAAAAGAGAAACTCGTGCGCATTCCAGAAGAGATTTCCGAAGAATGTATTGAGGAATCCGTAGAACGAAGTTACATCACACACAGAGGCATATATCTCGCAACTTGTGCCGAAGTTGGCGTCGGAGACGAGACGGAGATAAATCACGAACGTACCTCATACGATCAATTAAGGCGTTAACGCGTCGCGATTAACGCGCTCGCCCGCTCGCTCGGGACGTTCGACTCGTCGAAGGATTCGCATTCCTCGTCGCCCTGTCTCTCTTCCTCATCCGTCTCCGGCCGTTTCGCGCATTAGCATTTACGCGCCTCTGCCCACGCGGCTCACGCAATTAAAACTGCGAGAACCCGTAGCGTCGCTTCCACTTTTTTTTTTCCTCTACATCGTGCCCCGTCGGATTAAAAATATCGCCCGGTTTGCCCTTAAGAGCGCGCGCGATCTCGCTAATATTTAAATCGATGACGGTAAGTGTGATTATTTTTGCACCTCCGCGAAGATACATTCTGATACGAAACGTAATTACATCGCCGGCGCAATTACGTATTTATGTCGGGGCAATTACATTTCCGCGGGCGTGCTTAACTTTATTCCGATAATTATAATATAATTACGCTCTCTGTGTTAGAGTCTATTAAAGTAATTGCGAGTGTATTGCAAATTGTATAATTTCGATGCATTTGTACATAACGCCGGGATGAGAGGCGCCCCGTCGCGCCGCCGCCGGGTGAGCGTAATCACGTCGCGCGCGAACGTAATTACTCTAAACATCCATTACGCGCATCTCGGGCTTATTTTCGCTCCTTGTTTACGCACACACAACGGTTAAGTCATCGATCGCGTCCTTATCGCGCGCCCGCTGGATGCATGTCGATCTATTGATCCCCGCGACCGATAATTTCCTTCTCACCGGGGAACTAGTAGTTTGCCAAAAGCATGCGAGATAGAGAGAGAGAGAGAGGGAGAGAGAGAGAGAGATCGGTTTTCGGATCGCACACGGCTGCCATCTGAAATTGGTTCGCGAGATAAGGGCGTGCATCGCGAAGGCGAGCCAGGCGAGATATCGAGATGCGGCACGAGATAGCGGATGTTGCATCTCCCGTACCCTTCCTCCCCCCTCCCTCCTCCCGCGCTCGGGCTGGGTGCATTGTTTCTGCTATCGCAATAATAATACTCGCCGTTGCAGCTCCGGCTGCACCAATGTACACGGAGGGTCACACGTGTATGCATCCGAGAGAGAAAGAGAGAGAGAGAGAGAGAGAGAGAGAGAGAGAGAGAGAGAGAGAGAGAGAGAGAAAGACACACAGCGAAGAGGGTGAGGCGGAGTGACGGAAAGAGGGGATGAGAGGGGATGCGAGAGAAAGAGGGAGAGAGAGAGTGAGAGAGGGAGAGAAAGCGCATCGTAAATATGAGTAATGCACACGTGGAGGAGATACACGTGTGAGTTGCAATGTTCGTTCCAGTGTAGAAGAGGAGGAGGAGGAGGAGGCGAGGATCGAGATATCGCCCGCGTATACGCGGTGGCAATCGATATCCGGACATCTACATCGTGCGAGAGCGTCGATCGCGAAGGCAGGTTGGCTCCCTACTTTTTCCTTTCGTATACCTGCGAATTTTTCTCCGATTGATACGTAGCCCCGTCGGCACGTAGGTCCACCGAAAATGCCTCTGGAGTCGATTCGCACACCTGGATCTCTATTTTACATACCGTTTAAAACATAAATAGCGATGGATTAATACCGAAACGACGTATTTGAATTTTAATTTATCAAAGTGGATCTTGATCTCCGATAAATAAAAAAAAAATGGTGAGTCAAGCGCATGGAGACACTCTTCCAATTTTTTAAGCATTATTAACAGAAAACTGTTTAACTTAATATTACTTTACGAATTTAAATTTAATAGAATTTAATAATAATAATAATTTTCGCACCTCCCTGATTCCTAAAATGCTCGTGTATTAAACAAAAACTTTAAATTTCAAATTTAAACTTGTTCTCTTTTTGCATTCAACGTTAGTAAAAAATTAAAATATAAATAAGAATGTTTGTGGAAACAAATTTACTTGAAAAATTATATTAATTAGCATTGATATCGACTTTCTGCGCGATAATTAATTTACGAAATTGCTACGAGTATCCTGCTTAATTATAATAAATGTTCTTTTGAAAATTATGCATGTATGCGCGGTTTTGGATATTTGAGGTACTAATTGTTACCAGTTTCTGATATTTGGCAACGCAATGGCGGAGATTTGCAGCCCTTGCAAAATTAATTAACAAACATTTCTTTTCACGAATCAATTAATTAATTAATGATTTTTTTATAAATTTGCGATTAATTAATAATGCTCTTTTTCGCGGATGCGTAATAACTAAATTCAACGCAATGTAGATACTACATAATAAATCCACCAATTAATTATTTTATTCATCAATTAACTAATTAGCGCGTCCCATTAAATGAGTAATAAAATGAATACAGAACGGGTGTATACAATGAAGGTGTGCCACACGCAGTCGCCGTAAATTCCCGGCACAATAGCTCACGGAGGATCGGACGAGCGAAATAACACTCGCAAGACAATCCCCCCTTTCCGCCTTGCCGCTCTCAACCCCGTGCGAGAAATTCGTCGAGTACAGTCGCATTCTGGACGACGTCCAGAAAAGCGCTCGCCGTCGATCGAGAGCGAGGGCATTTTCTCTCCTCTCTTGTCCCTCTCTGCGTAGAAAAGCCAGTCGTAAGGGTGGCCCGCGAGAAAAGAGAGGCGACAGAAATCCTCCCTCCTCCCTCCCTCCCTCCTTCCTTTTCCCTTCCTCGTCTCTCTCTCTATCTCTCTCTCTCTCTCTTTCTATCTCTCTCTCTCCCTCTTTCTCCTGTCCTTCTCTTTCTCTTCCTTTCCCGCCTTCCCGCAGCGCGCGGTTTCGCGCTATCTCGCAGCAGATAGGGGTGGGAAAAACACTCATTTTTATACCGTCAAAATGTGTTATCTCGCCCGCGCGGCTCGAGACTCCGGTCATCCCCCGCGGCCCTCTCCCCCACCACCCCCTTGCTCCCTCATCCCTTCTCCTCGTCCTCCTTCCTCCGTCCTTCCTTCGTCTCGCGCGCGCACTCGCACGTGCATACACACACGCACACATACGCACACGGGGGCGGAATTAACTCGCTAGCACAGATATCCACCCCCGGTGCGCCGGCCTTCGCTTCCAAGCTTCGTGTCCGACACCCTCCCGCCCGACATTTATATTGTCTGCCGCTTGTCTAGGGGCGGAAAAAAGAGGGATGGGGGGACGCGTCACGCCGTGCGAACACACACATACATACACACACACACACACACATACAATTTACCTTCCGCGCCGACACCTTCCTTCGCACGGACTCCGACTCCGCCGCGCCGATCGCGGAAGATTGACGCATAAATGCGAGGTCAGGATCGATACCTTCGCACAAAAATCAGAGAAACGCGCGGGGGGATGAACTGCGGGGAGATAAGCGGCCGCTTTGTTCCGATTGACCATATTTATCGTGGCCTCCATCCTCCGTTACGAGACGCAATATCAAAGTACAAAGCGTTACGCTTATAGGAGAAAATAAAAGGGGGAGATGCATAATCCTGCGCGGCGTATTTTACGCGGAAGATAATGCGCCACTGTTTTTAATGAGGCAAACTGAAAATATATCGGTTACGTATGGGAAAAAGTGAGATAAGAGGGTTGCCGTATTCAATTAGCTAGTTTCATTGTGGTTTCTGCGATTACAGAACGCGATATAGACTACAAAAATGTTGTACAGGAAGAATATAAAAAGTGTTGGACAGTTTTATTACTTTAATGAATCAGCAGCTTATGTTAGACAATTTAAAGGAAAAAAAAACAAGATTGCCTTGCTTAATTAGGAATTTTATTATGATTCTTACATTGACAGAACATAAACTACAAAGTATTTATCTTACAAACTCACAGATTCTATTCATATATTTTATAAGAAAACGATATAATGATATATATATTTTATCAAACAGCGCCCAATAAAATATATTTAGTGTATATTGAGTATTTCGTGATTTAACTCGTTTGTATATTTATATTGAACATTTTTATGTCGATTTCAACATGGCTTTAAAGAATTATAAGAGCCTAGCGAATCGGAAAATAGAACATTTTTTAATGTCATGTAAAACTTAAGATGCAGAATTAAAATATAAATATAAATATAAAAATAATAGCATCCTAAATAAAACAATCGCAATTTTCTGATTGTCACGATTCAGTCTCGATTATCTTTAAATTAAAAAGTAAGACAATTTTTTTATTTACTCGACATTCACAGAAAGGATTTTTTTTAATTTTATTTTCTACGGAATGACGCACATCAAAATTTGAAAATTTACGTTTTTCCAATAAATTTTTTTTTAATAATTTAAAAGAATTAAAAATTGTGAGCCAATGTCAAATGTTAATAAAAATATATTGCTTTAAATGTTCAAATTGATTTGATCGTGTTTGAATTACTGTAATTGCCGCCTTGAAAAATGTTTTAAGAAGAATACGCTCAAAGTTTTATCATTTAAAAAAAATGTAAGTATGTATCTTATATTTATTAAATAAATATACATAAATTTCTTAATGTGTACCAGTGCACGTTAAATAGTGCAAACGAATTGAATTCGCTATTAATTTATTAAATTTATCGTACAGTTTATGTTTTTTTTTAAATTGGAGGCTTGTCACAATTTCTGCATATAACATTAATTCATTGGTGCCAATTTCTAGATTAACTTTAATCTTGTTTAGCTTGTTATTTTTTCTCAATTCTAAGAATTCGACAAAGTAGATTGAGAGCAAATTGAATTGAGCTTAAAGTTAATCTACATTGATGGACGTAAATGTCAGAACGACGTTTGCAGCCATTCGTGAAAAGCGCGACGTCGGACTTCCAGCCATTCGAGCGGATTTCTGCGCAAAATTTTCTCCCCCCGGCCGCCTCGACAGGCCGCGAAAAATTCGACCGCGTCCCTTTTCACGGGGGATATCCTGCATCTCGGCGCGGCGCGTCACCGCCTTGGAAATAAAGCGCGCGACACGGGGCGTAAAAAAAGAGGGAAGAAAATGCAAATGATCCATCTCCATTCGGTCGACACTCGACTCAATTTCCGCGGCCGACGCGGCGGCTTCCGGCCGCGTTCGCGTCCCGCGCGGGCCCGCGCCAATGGCGAAAGAAGAAACGGCGGCTTTTGTGCCGCGACTTCCGGCCAGGATCCCGCCTGGAATCCGCCGAAACCTTAATCGAGAGCTCGCGGCGCGTAGGCGACGTTCATTTCGTTATTATCGCGGCTAATGAATCTCACTTTCCCGCCTCTCGCCGCCCGTAATGGATTTCTGTGCCAAGTTCCGAACATCCTTTCCCTCCTCCTCTTTCTCCTCCCCTCCTCTCCCCCCTTTCCCGTCGCCCTCCCTTCTTCGAGGCTTCAGCGCGCCTTCCGCGAGCGCATTGTGCCGGCTCTCGTGGAAATGGAATATCGTCCCTGCGCCGGTTACTCTTGCATCTGATATCCCCATGAGACATCTGTACTTGAGCTAGAAAGTCGAACTCTCAGCCGTTCGGCTGAACAGACGCGAAGAGGAGGGCGAGAAGGAGTCTCGTACGTTAGGCTTTTGCGCAAAGTGATCAGCATTATGAATAAGAAGCGTAAAGGATATTCGCGCCTTGGATCTCTCTCTCTCTCTCTCTCTCTCTCTCATTCCAAAAATCTTATTCCATCCGTAAAGTCGATTGCGTCAAAAAATCCGACGATTAAGAGACGTAATCTCCTAATCGCGATAATCACGGCCCTTTATTATCTGCAGCTTCCGTTTCTTAAACGGAAGCATTAAATTCGATATTTGTAACTTGATACTGTCTCCCTCAACGTCCGCGATTCATCCGAGATTCTCGATGGGGGTGGCGGTTTTGAAGCGTTCTTCGGAAGCGGCTTTAACGAAATTTGAATGCCGAGCGGGGGGCCTCGATCGACGATCGGGCTCATCGTCGCGGAATGAAATTCGCGCGGTTTTTCGTGAATTATTCTCACGACTGCCGTGGGCCCCGACGTCGGCATGAAATACCACCCCGTATGAATCACCGTCGGTCGAGACATTTGTACGATGCTATCGCCGAAGAGCTTAATCCCTCCCAATTATAAATCGCGCGTCCGTGGGACGATATCTGTGCCTCTCACTTTCTCTCTTCTTCCTCCTCCTCTTCTTCTTTTCGCGTCCGTCCGTCCGTCTCTGTCCTCCCTCGTTCAGTTGAAGAAGACAATGTTGCTGGCGTTAAGAAGCGTCACCGTGGGAGAGGAAGGGGACGATTAAGCGGAAAGCGTGGCCCGGGGGGGCTCGGCGAACTTTTTAAATACTTTCAAAGTCCCTCGGAGGGATGACAAATTGGACGGAACTTTGGTGAGGTATATATCTCCCCCCCCCCCTCCTACCGCCGCCTTCTTCTTTCACACCGATTAATTCGAGTCACCCTCTTGTCCGCATTAGCTACCATCGACTCCTTCTTTTTTTTGTCTCCCCGATTTGCCCCCGTTGATAAGGATGACACGAGGCGAATCGTAGTCTTAGTTTCCCCGGTCGACTTTGTGTCTTCCTTCGTCGACGCTGAGAGACGTAATGATGTAGGTAATATGATAATCGGTGAGAGTTACAACATAACTCTAGATTTCGTTTTAAGTGGAAATTAAGTCGGAAAAATAACGATAAAGCAGTAATCAAATAAAATTAAATAACATTCAGTGAGTCAACGTTGAAATTCATTGGGAATAAATTATTGGCAATTAAATAAAAAATACATGCATATTTCTAAAATATAGTAGTAGCTATGGAGCCAGAATGACCGAGACATTTTGGGCACTCGATAAAATTATAATATGAAATGATTTGATAAAATTTTATTTACAATTCTTTAAAATACCACATTGTTTGTTCCACAGCTATCATTATTTTGAGGATAAATTCTAAGAAGTAATTCTCTCTGCGTGTGCATTTGTTATCTTTTCAAAAACGGTCAAGACCTTTTTGCAAAAAATAGTTTGATTGAATTTTAAGGATAAATTCTAAAAGAAGACATGAGAGAACTCTAAGAGAATTTCTTTCTCTGCAATGTGTATTATATAATCAGATTGTTTAAAATAAAACGTAATCGGTATGTCAAAGAAAGGAATTTGCTTTGGATGAGCGAAGAAGAAAAGATAAACTTCCACGAACGGGAGATGACGTGTCGTGATTCTGAAACGTCCTGTATATCCTCCGGCTCTATCAGCGTTGATAATAAAATTAGCGGCGAGCGATGATGGAGAGAGCGCTCTCGCGCGAGTCATGCGCGAGATCTCGCGATTAGAGTTCACATCAACTCGCGTAGGAGGAGGAGGAGGAGGAGGAGGAGGAGGAGAAGGAAGATTGAAGGAAGAAAGGGATACGGCGATTGTGATTCACTGTGGTGGCTGTTCCGCCGTCCGTGATAACGAATGAGGAAGATGCCCGACCGCCGAGGCGCTGGCGAGCCGGAGAAAGCTGGCGATCGGCGAGAGACGGATCTCGGCCGATTTCGCGAGCCCAAGAGCCATCATCGCGATCGGCAAAGGTAAACGTAAGGCTAGGATTCATTAGTATAAGTTGGCACTGCGTTTCGTTTATGTATTTTTAGAAAAGGAAAAGTTAGCATAATACTAAAATATATTGTGTAACGAGGGCGGGAAGTCGGTGATTTCAGCACAAGTGCGGAAAGTGGCCTCACGAGCCGAAACTTATAAAACGTAAATTTGGAAGTGTCTTCAAAGTTATGGATTTCTGTTTTTTTTTATTATCAAAGCAGATCCTGTTTTTATTAATATTAATACAATATAATGTTTAATTTTCCAAGAAATAAAGGTATGCTGCTTTGAAGCTGCACCGTGAAGAATTTTCACGATAATTCGTCGTGGAAATTCTCGCGAATCCCGCCGATCAACGACTTCGGAACGCGCACCGCGAGAAGGATATACGCGAGGCCAACACGCCGGGGCTACATTAATTCATACATTTCCGCTATGAATCGCTACGATCTTTACACTCTTTATTCTACGTAATCTCGCACATCTGCTCCTCCACATGCGGCGCGGAACCGCGCGCGAGTTTAGATGATCAGATTAGGTACATCCGCGCGTTTATATGTGCGCGCGTCCATCTGCATATCTAAAACGTTTGATGATGTTTTTAACGGCCCGTTTATCGGCGCATCGACGCGACGCGACGCGACGTCGACGACGCTCGTGAGGCATCCTCCGGCCAAATCGCGGCCGCTCAGATGTTTTGTAAGGCCGATTCGCGGTATAAAGAACAACGGCGCACCACGTGTCTCCATAAACGTCGCGGCGGCCGCGCGATGCGGAAAAAAGCTGCTCGCGTGTGCACGCCGCCGCGCCACTTATCCGGCGTTACATCGCGGTCATTATTACGGCCATAACGCGGATACTTACGTGCGTGCGTGGAACGCGAGACGCCTATTCGGGCGCGCGCGCGCGCGTGCTGCGCGTTTCCCGTATTTCTTTACGCGCGCATCGGCCGTAGCCGAGATTTTCACGGAGGATATGCGGTTTTTTGCTTGCCCGCTGCAAGGTGGCAGGAAACCGCGAGAAAGATCCGTCTCCGCGAGAGTCATTCTTTCTCGCATTGTGCCGCATTAGGCGCGAATGTATTCGCATGGCTTTCGGATACGGTTTGTCGGCGGCGATTAACGCGGTAGGGCAAAAATCACGTTTCACCGTTTCACCGGCAATTAGTGTTGAATAATAAATTAATTACAGAAGCGTGGAAAAGATATAGAGAAGAATAAACTGTGTAATAAGGAGAAAAAATAAGTGCGAGATAGAGAAGATTATTTAATTTTTACGTTAGGAAATTCGATTAATTCGGGAATTATACATAATGCCCGGTTGTTTCGGGAAATTTAAATAATAAAAGCCAAAACGTTTAAATTATTAAAACAATGCCCGCGGACAAGTACGGAATGTGATTAATGAATTGAAAAGTTGAAAATACTTTTATAAAAAAATTACATAATTTTATAATTTTGCAAAGTACGTGTGTGAAGGCATTTTATCTCGGAATTATTTTCCAATCACGTATGTGCTTGGCAAAATTTCAAGCTAAATATTATGATTTTTAATACTCTAAATTATAATGAAATATTTATGTAATATCAATTTAAACTGACCACCGGGAAAATCAATATAAATGAGATAATTTATCAAAATGACTGTTTAGCATTGAAAAACACACATAATGATTAATTTTTCTCTATTAATTATTTTGACTAAACAAATCAATCATTATGTATAATTTTTAATTACTCGACATTGTTGTAATGTACACATTTCTTTTTTTAACATAATTTAATTTATTTTATTTTATGATTTAATAATATTAAATCATTAATTTTACTTAATTTGAAAAAATATATATAAAACTTAATTTATAAAAAGAAATTATACATATTACAAGTTATTAGAATTAAGCTGTAAAATATTTTGGAATAATGTAAAAAAAATTTGTAATGTTTATAATTATAAGTGTAAGAAATTATAGGGGCTTTTTAAAACGAGATAAGTAGATAATTAGATGATCTTTGGGAAAGTTAACGTGGAAAAATAATTACTTTTAACGTAGTTAACTAATAAAAAAGAGTAGGAAAAAATTCACTCGAAAGTATACTAATAATTTGATCCATTATAAGATCGGGAATTGTTTTCAAGATTCATAGACCACCTGTTTTTTTTCCATCGCCGCTTGGCGAGAGGGAAAGAAGGAGACCGCGATGAATACGCAAACCGAGCGGCGCGGAAAGCCGCGCGCGCGTTCGGCGTCGCGTTCTCCCCCGCGTCATATTTGTTCGCCTTCGCGCTCGAGACAAAGCGTGAGAAATCGCATCGGGGAAAGCGGCGATCCGTTTCGGAGCTGCTCGTGCTGCTCGTCTTCACATACACACATGTACGTTACACGCGGCCTCTCCCTCCCCCCTACCCCTCCCCCGTGTGTTGTACGCGAGATCGCACAATCGCGTAGCGGCGCGCACACCGACGCGACGGCTCGGCGCGGCTAATCTCGGGCGCTGTTCCTGAAGTAACGGGATGAAAAGGAGGCATGCCGAGTGGATGTATCGGTAATAATCGAGCCGCGCGCGCGAGAGAAGGAGAGTGGAAAAAGAGGGAGGTGGGAGGGGGTGAGCGCGGCGCGCCGTATTAAGGGAGTCGTTCCTGAATAGAGGTGGTCGCGCAACGCCACCGAGGGGATGTAGATACGCCATGCTCGGCGCGATTCGACGAACGGGATGCTCCTTTGTCTTTCGCTTCGTTTTCAAGCCTCCCCCTCCCCCGTCCCCCCCTCGCCGTCGCCGTCCTCCGGGCGCGACGGCGAGGGGGGGGGTGGTGGTTGTGAGGAAGGAGGGGGTGGGAGGGCGGCCTCGACAAGCGCCTGATTCAGACAATTATTGTCGATTCTCGCGGCTGGAAATCCATCCAGCCGACGCCAGCAGCTTTTTCTGTTGAGCCTGTGCAGTCGAGCCGACGACTCGATTTCTCTCTTTTCACCCGCCCCCCCCCCCTCCCTCTTGGCTCTCTCCATGAGAACACCCCTCCCCCTTCTCTCCCCCGGCAGTCGTCTCCCGTGCCTTTCTCGCGCCGCCTATCGTCGTCGGGCCTCCTCGTCGTCCCGCCATTTTTAGAGTCGGAGAGGCTCGATAGTGCTGGACTCGATCGTGCCGTCGCTGTATCCAGAGAATAAACCAGGGGGATGGGGAGGAGGAGGCTAAGGGGTGGCTTTTTACGTGAGGTATAATTGATCCTTGGCTGCGTCGTGTCGTTTGACTTGCGGCTTTATTTAAAAGTGGAAAAATTTGATTTGAAATGTTACAGCTGCACAAGTAGGAGATAAAACTTATATAAAATAATGTAAAGAGAATAAAAAATAAAACTGAAAAAGCAACTGTTCACGAATATGTTGAGCTAGTGATCATCGGGATATGTTTATCATGTACCAAAATTTTAGTTGCGAAATTATTTATTCTAAATTTTTGAATTTATATAATTAAATTATGTACCAGTATTACTTCTGAATATTCTTTTAATTTTTCTCTTTCTTTTATATAAATAATTGTGAAAAAACACTTTGCCTAAGAAATAAACAGTGGGCTTACAAAATCTCGATGGTATGTGCGCGTCGAGGCTATTGTCTTCTAGTTAAAAGAGTGCTTTCTTAAAGAACCCTATCGGATCCTCGATATCACCCGGTTTAGGTTCTACAAGAGGCGGGAGGGGAGGGGGGAGATGGAGGGAAGGCAAGACGACGTCCTTAAAGCGATGCGAATTCGAGTCACGCGTTTTATCGGAAATTAGAGCCCTACCGGCTACACCCCTTTGCACGCGGTTCTAAAGTTACAGGGTGGCGAATGAGTGTTCCCGTTCTCGTCGAGGGTGGCTCCTTTCCCTCACGCTGTTATACGATCTGTTTCGCTGTCTCCTCGACCTATCGACTTTACAGATATTAATTCTGTAATATCCTTCTGTAATATCACTTCTAAAATGTTAGACTACGAAACATGCTTTATACAGTATATCTCGTAATAGAATTTTTTTTTTGATTATCTGTATTTCTTCTAGGTGTGAAAAATTCAATATTTCTGGGTAGTTGAATATATTATTTAATATTAGTTATTACGTATTAATTGTATAACAATTTATTAATGAGAATACATGTTTGCATTATAATGTTTCGTTACAAAAGAATATATTATCTAATTCATGAAATGTGAAAACTTCTCATGTTGCTAATACAAAACAGTTTATTTGCATTTCAGTGATATGTACATAGTTTACTTTAATCGTTTGTATTAATTTTACAGTTTGTGCTAATCAAATTTATTCCTTTTTTGTTACAGGTAAGTCGGAGATGGTCTTGTAATTTAAGCTATAATGCCGTTTTAGTGAGTACGTTTTTTTTAAATTTAACAATTATATTTTCTATATTTAGTAGTTAATTTGTATTTAGTAATAACATTCTTATTATTAATATACTTTTATTTCTGCAACATATTTTTTATTCTGATTAATTATATTTTTGCACATAAATTTTATATTCTTCTTTCAAAAATATGTAAATTGTTCACATATTAAAATATTAAAATACTAAAAGGAGTATAAAAATCTGAAAAACCTTATAACATAATGTTAATATAAATTCCGTTTATAACATACTATACAAACTATTTTATTACGTATAGATATATCAACTTACATTACATAATAATTAATTAATTTAGTTATTTATGCAAAGATATTAAATTAATTTATGAACGTAACATGATACATAAATTATTATCTTATAACATATGTAGCACAATATTTGTATTAATGATTAATAATCACACAAAATAACATTAAATTTTCAATTGTGGCAGATGAAATCTATAACAATTGAATACCGTTAATATAACATTATTATTATATCACGATTCCGACATTTCGCGATTCATCGATGTGCTCTCTCTCTCTCTCTCTCTCTCTCTCTCTCTCTCTCTCTCTCTCTCTCTCTCTCTCTCTCTCTCTCTCTCTCTCTCTCTCTGGTCCCTGTTCTTTTTTTTTATCAAGACGAGGCGGGGCTCGTGATAGAGACTGACGGATGAATTTATGGCGTCGGTTCGCCGCCATTCACGCGGTTTCGCGCTTCTTCCCTCGCTCTCGTAACAGATCGCCCGAGCTGTCCGCCGCCTGTTCTCACCGCCGATGATCGAACGCGTCTGCACCGCCGAGATTCCCTGCTCCACGTTGATAAGAACCGGGCGATTTCTTAAGACGGATTCTCCCGCGCCGCGAAACTACTTCCCCCCACCCTCTCCTCTCTCTATGAGCGACGATATCGCAGATTCCGGCACGTGTGCTGAAGAGATTGAAACGCGATATCTGATCTTTCGGAAATAACGTAGCTTTCTATGAGGGACAGATAGAGATCGCCCAAGCGCTTGGGATATTGTCGGTTTAATACATTTTTATTTTGTCACGTAGAGTCTCTTTGCTTTTAATTAATTTTTATATTTGTTAAATTAATAAAATAATTTATTTTTATTAATCTCTTACTCGCGAATAACATATAACAATACATATCCCGACGTTCAAAATTAATAAGAGAAATTTTTTAATTCAGTACATTGAATTATCTTCGGTCTGATCTTTCATGATTTTTTCTACTAGCGATTCGATTTAACATTGCGTTCAGTTCTTTCGATCGATTTCTATCCATAAAAGTTTTTACCCAATTTTTTAAATTAATCTTTGGTAATAAAAATATATTACATTTTATCTTTTTCTAAAATGCAATATAAACATTTATTCTACAAATTTGAAATATATTTATTTTTTGAACTACTTTATATATCAGATAAAACAGTTAGACTCGAAATAGCCCTGTTGGTATGGACAGGATGTCGTTTTTCACATTGTGTAAGGATTAACATTTCTTCCTCGGTATTAATTACATTTTTTCACATCGGATTAACATTCGAAAATTGAAGCCTTAATTTGCACCAGAAATTTGCCTGCGGTACAAAACGGATTTTTTTATTCAAGAAAATCGAACGTTTAATCCTATTGTCTTAATCAGCTATTTTCACCTTTTCCGCCGACATTGTAGTCTCGTTCCCCGCAAGCTATATCGATGCGATCGGACTCCGGATTCCAGGCTGATCTATTTTAATAAGTGGGTTACACTCGCTCGCTCGCTCGCTCGCTCGCGTAGCTTTTCAAGCGGAAAGGCAGAGAACTCGCGCCCGCCTCGCGACGAGAGACGCGGCCGAGTTTCGATCGTTCTCTCGCGAAAGCGCATTATCTATATAAAGCGCTGGTATATCTCGACGAATCCATCGCGTACTCGTGATGCATTTCTCATCGCGCCGCGATCCCGTATTCGTGCAGCTGCAACCGAACTCGCGCTGATACTTAATCGCGCTTCTCGGATTTGCCTGAATTATATTAGAACACGTTGCACTTTTAGGACGTAGAGAATATAAAATATATCTACAATGAAGAGTAGATAAACATCTATGAGAATATATTTACACAGAAAATTATTTTGTAATTTAGATTTTTATGCTCCTACTTATTTTAATATTTTAATTTTTACAATTTTTTTCTGGAAACACATTATTAAAGATAAGAAAAGCATTCGAAAACATAATCGCTAATCAAATAAAGAAATAGCAAAATAAAGTAATACAAATTATTAAATCAATTTTTAAAAAATATGAAAAATTGTATTAGTTTATTAAGCAGAAAGGGGAATTGATTGATTTTCGACCAAAGTTCTCGACAGAGAAGTCGGAGGTCGCGAGAAGCAAGAGATACCAGTAGTAAAAATAGAAATCATTCTATCGCGAAGTGAAATTCCCAGAGATTCTCCGTGCACCTTAAATTCCTAAAATTTGCCCTCGCGCAAAAATTTGAAGAGCGACGACGGACGATAAGAACGGAGCGTTTGCGGCTTTTATTTCTCGACGAGCATCGCTGCTTCGCGATCGTCATCCTCTCCCCCTCCGCCTGCCCGTTCCACAATCGTGCGCCGGGGTTGGTCTCGCATCGCGCGACGACTTCCGGCGGACGAAAAGGCGAGCGGCGCGCTCGCCCCGATATCACACCTCGTAGACACTTTCATACAAAACGCCCTGATAACGCCAAGTTCTACGCCTCCGGCGGCCCCTTGCGTGTCCCCGCGCCTCAACCTCGCCCCCTCCCCCGACCACCTGCCTCCCCGAGGCGTTCCGGAATCAATGAATTCGAACATGATAATGCGAACTTCTGCCGGGGTCGTCGGCGACTAATCGGCTCCTCGACGGCGGAAGGGTGGATATACGGAACGTCCCGGGCCACCCCGCATTGATTCTTGGCCCGATTCGGGGATGTTTAGGGACGGATTGCGATTCCCACGTTGTTGGAGTTAATGGAAATTTGTAAGCGCGACATTTTCACGGATGGATAAAATGACGATAGTGAGGAGATGACAAATCCTAAATATTATTATATAAGTACAATAAAAAGATTTTAAAGATAATAGATTTTTTTGTATATGATTGCAGTTAGAATTTATGTCTGAGGCTTTTCAATCTTCGTCTAAATAAAAGTCAGGATCGAACGTAGTGGGATATGCAATGGAAGATCTTACAAGTGTTATTATAAATGAAGTAAACATAAATGACATAAATATAAAAAGATTAGTGGGGATAAAATGTTTTATATAAATGTGAGTGCACTTTAGACTTTTATCCCCCGAGTTTTTCAACATTCGTCAAAATTGTTGTGACTGATCGTCAAGCTGGAACACTATCGAGTTAAAGTCCGCTGAGAATTCAAACGCAGAAGGATACCGCGAAGACGAAATTGTATCTAGTATCTGTGTCTGGTATCTACTTTTCCATCTTTTCCTCCGACTCTTCTCCTCTCTCTCTCTCTCTCTCTTTCTCTCTCTCTCTCTCTCTCTCTCTCTCTCTCTCTCTCTCTCTCTCTCTGCTCTTGCTGCACTGCGGGCAGTGAGATAGTGCCTTTCGCGATGATGCATCGGTCGCATCGGGAATAGAAACGTGGAAAGACAACAATTGCGAGACTTCGTCCTCCAGATGCACGAATACGATCATTACACGAGGTCCGCGGCGACGGAACGGAAGGAGGGGGGAGGGAGACGGATAGAAGGGAGGGAGGGGGGAGAGAACGGCGAAGGCTCTGTGGGGTAGAAGAGGGGGGATGGGGAAAGGGTCGAGGGTGAGTTTGACAGATCTTCATAAAGGCACACACAACTGTGCCGCGGCGATAAGGGAATCGGGAGCAGGCATCTCGCCATCCATCCCCTCTCCTCCCCTCCCGCCCGACCACCCTCCTTCCTCTCTCCTCTTCGCTCCTGTCTCTCTCCAGCAGTTCGCTCTCGCAGTACACCCCCATCGTCCACCCTCCCCCGCTTCTCGCGCCGTGGAAAGAGAGAGAGAGAGAGAGAGAGGGGGGGGGGGTGGAGTCCGGGCACTCAGTCAGTGCGCTGCTATCATTTTTCCACACGAGTGGGCGGCGGTGTCGGTGGTTCCCGGCTCTTGGTACTACGGTGCTCCTGCTGTATTTTCTACCCCCTCCCACCCCCTTCCTCGCCCTTTTCCCGTGATCTGTCCCTCCGTCACCTCGACTCCCGCAGCGCGCGTTTCTTGGATACGTTCGAGAGAAAAGGCCACCTCTCTGGTAGGACGCGAGTATTTCTCTTTGATCCGAAGACGATCTCTTTCAGGGAGATTTCAAGGGGAGATACGTATACGGACTTAATTGAGCAGCTATTTAGTATCGAGAACTCGCTCTTGACTCGTGTAAAAAGGTGTTTCTGTATTTGCCTTTTCTTCCTTAATTTTTTTGTCGACTCGAGGAAAAATACTTTTCACCGACATTTTACGAGGAGACAGTTACTTTAGTTGTCATGCACTTATCTTATCCGTAAAATCGGATTTGATATCGGAGATTAATCATTAACCAACTTAAAATCTTATTTCTTTCTTGTTGCATTGCTCACTGTAATATTTACAAACTGTATTTACTGCGCGAGAGGCTTGAATATTTTTTTTTGTTCAACGATTTTTTTGTTCTTTCTAGAGGGTATCTAGTTTTGTCGTTAAAAATATCTCCGATTATTATCGATTAACTTTTGCGGGGTATCGAAATGTGTGCGCGCACCGATCGGACTTTCTTTTTTTCGTCCACTTTTATTATCTCTTATTTCTTCCACTTGAACGTTATTTACGAGCTCTTATCGAACTTCAAGCCGATAGCATTAGCTCTCGCGCTGTACGACGTATTAATAACAGTTTTATAAATATCAGGCGTAAACGTTACCCTAAAGATATAGACATTTAAGGTATTTAGCCAACTGAGGATTTGAAATCCGTCAAGCAACGTCAAATCACGAGAGGTACCGATTGACAAATATCCATACTTACCCTGAGACGTAAAAAGTTCAGGCACTTCCGGCAATTTTCCGCGCGCGGAGAAAGCGGTCGAGAAACGTCCCCCTCTCCCCCTGCCCCTCGCCCTTCCTTCTCTCAAGCCGATCGAAGGGTGACTGGACGAGGCTGACGGGCGACCGGGTGGACTAAAAATAACGTCGACTCTAGGTGGGAATGATTCGGTATCTCCACGACGTCACGGGGCTCTGAAATATGAGAGATACGATGAACCTCGTCTACCCCCTCCCGCTCCCGGCGGCCCCCGCTACCCGCCGTCATCTCGTTCCCCGATGGTGCATTAGCGCTAATCTCCGCTCTTTAGCCCTCCCTTTATCTTTTCTGCCCGCGTCTCCTCTCGTCTTTCCGTCTCCCTTCCTCCCCCCTTACCCGTCTCCTCCGCCCTGTCTTTCTCGAAGGATAGCCCTCCCCCTCGTCGCCTCTATTCTACTCCTCCTCATCCTTCTCCTTCTCCCTCTCCCCGAGATCCTCGTCGCTCAAAAGGGATACTTGGAACGACGAGGAGGCGCGGCGCGAGAGCACGGTGTGTGTAGCAAGGTATACCTGGGCCTCTTGAACGACCTTATCGGCGCGATCTAATCGGGCCGATCCGTTATTCGGTGGCCGTGGCGTGCCTATATACACGTCCGTGTGTTTTTGTGCCGGTGTGTCGGAGTTTTGACACCCGGTATCTCATTAGGGATCGTGAAGCTCGCGCTCTCGGTCTAAGACGGATTAACCCTTATCTGGTGGCCGAAGGCGAGGAACCGGGGGCCAGGCACCCAGATGCTTTCGTTCCGATTAAAAAAGGAAATGGAAACAAGCGGATCTGGTTTTTGTCCGTCACATCTCGCCAACGTGTGGCGATATAACTCGAGATCCCTCCGACTACATTTTACTTATATTCATTTGTTGGTTAGGGGCAGGTTACAATAATCGCGAGATACAATGTAGATCCTTTCGCAGAATTACGGAATTGAAATCGCAAAGCAGCACAGATAATGATAATGCAAGTGAGATGTGGAAGACAATGTCATTCGTGTACGAGTTAACGTGAGAATTGCTTGGATTGATGAACAACCATCGAAGTAGATCTTACTCCTATTAATTTTTATAATTAGCATCATTACTGATACGCGGTGCCAGTTGACGTCTCAACAAAGTCTCGAGTGTCCGAGATTCGATCTCCTAACAAGAGACTCTCGACGACCTGTCCGCCTAAAAACGCGATGAAACAATCCCCATCAACTCCGAACGACTGTCTCTTCCCATTTTTCACGCGGCGGAGATTAATTTGTACACAAAAACACAGCTGTGTGAACGGACGGGCGGGAATATAAATGTGCAACACGCGGTGTTCGACCGCAAACGCATGAGAGACCAGGAGGTGGGGGGGGGGGAGAGGAAGGGGAGACAGAGAGAGGTGCCGGTGGACCGGTTGCCCCCGGAGGGTGAGAGAAAGAGAGAGAGACGGAGGGTGGAAAAGAGAGGGAAATCGGGTAACTAACGTCAGCAGCCAATTCGCGGTGCCGCGATAGCATCGTCGAGCATTTTTTCCAGTGAGTGTCGGCGAACAAATGAAAAAGAAAGTAAAAATAGTGAAAAACGTGGCAATCGAGGGCGAAGGAGAGAGAGGGGGGGGAGAGAGGGCGCCACCGCTAAAAGGTCCGCCCGAACTTTTCGACAATAAACCCGGAGGGTTATTGAATTTTTATTGGCGACCGACGAGTCAATTTGTGCGATCGCAGCCGTTCTCGCCTCGCTTCTCTGATCGGCAGTTCGACAGTTCATTTAAAGGCGATTCCTCTCCCGTCGTCGGCGTCGCCGTCAAACTCCGGAGCTACCCCCGCGAGAGCGTGCCTTCCATCCCAGAGGCGAAGAGTTTTCTCGCGAGAAGGAGATTCAGCGACGATCGTCACTTCCGACGAAATGCCAAAGGCGACTTCGCGTGATCGGTTTCTCGTCGCGATTGTCTCCTCGATAGATAAATTGTCCGAGATGAAGGTGAAACCCCTCGGAGTGAAGTCGAGCGCATCGAAAGCGCGTTTAGCGCGGGAAAAAAAATCTATCCTCCTGATCTCTCTCGAGATCTCGTAAGCGAAATTAAATTTTATTTTGGTAAAATGGCCGACAGAATCTTGTTAATCTTCGCGCGAATTATTTAACGTCGAACGATTTAAAATGTATTATTTTATGTAGTAAGCAATTTAATTTTAATGAAAAATTGAGAAATAAGGAACTGTTACGCTTACATTATATTATCAAAGAATTAAAAATATGAAAGCAATTGTATCAATCGTTAACCATTCGAAATTGTTTTAAAATAAGTTTTGAAAAATACAAAATGTAGATTTTTTTAATTTTATTTTGTGTGCTGTTAAATTACTTTCTAAATTACAATCAGTGAGAAATCGATGATTATACATTAATTCCGGAGTGAAAGTCAGTAAAAGGCAAGTGAATATTTACTAATTGTCACAGCTATAATTATACCACTCAGGGATAATGCACTGATTGCAATTTAAAGAGTAGACCTCGAAGTATAATTTACGATGCAATTGAATGGCTAAGATTTATTTTAATTAATAAGCGGTAAAAGGACGAGGGGAAATTCGTGACGAATCTCATTTCCATTCCCATTTTTTTTCTCGTCATCGGCGCTGGCCTGTCGCAACCGTATTCTTTCAACCGGCTCATCCGGAATCGCCGATCGCCGACTGTATGAATTGGCTTTTAAATCGCGAAATGTGTCCTAACGAGAGATAGAGAGAGAGAGAGAGAGAGAGAGAGAGAGATCTCGACGGCGTCTGTCGATGGCTCGGTGTCTACGTCGCGCGAGACGGTCCTTCAATAAGTCCTGAAAAAAATTAGTCGACTGTCAGTCAGGAATGGAAATGGGATTTTATTTCCACGCATCGGCGGCTCCTTCCGCCAATTGGCTGATCGATATCTCGCGGATTGAGTCGACGAGGCGAGGCTCGCTGTGAGATCGAGCTTACCGGAGCCTCCCCTTTCCCCTCTTCATAATTGATCACGAATTTATCAGCGTCTAACTCGAAAGAGAGATGTGTCTCTCTTTTTCTCTCTTTCTCTCTCTCCTTCTCTCCGTTCGAAAGTCGATCGTTCGATTTTGACGCACAGGCGCCGCACGTGGCGCGCACTCGGGATAAAAATAAAAATCCTCGTCCCGATTTATGATGGCTGATATGTAATAATGAATGCATCAGGGGAGCAACTTTGTACAATAGGGCTTTTTAAATCGCGCCGTTTAAAGACTTGGAATTGAGAAAAAATAAAAATTGCACATGCGAGACATAAAGCGCCACAATAATTACATTAAATGTATATTAAATACGTCACATTTAGTTCCTATTATTTTTTTTTTTTTTTGGTAGCACCTTCCCTTAAATTTAATATTCACAATTTAAGGGTGTGGCCTTTTCTTCATGATTGAAGAACAGGTAAAAGTATAACAAAGTAAATTTGTCTCGTAGTTACATCCGAGAATTCTCTATAATATTAATTTTGAACGAAACGCTGGAAAATTCGAGAATTCGCCATGGAAAACTTTTACGAAGTTTGAGTAAACATCCTTGCGCTTAGGAGACGTGTTCGCCAACGTGTAATCTGATCCACGCGCGTGCCCAGTGTCATCTCGAGCAGCGGTATCGATGTATCCCCGATGCACCCGGCACTCGGGACCTTCTCAAGACCCGTTCTCTCTCGTCGGCGACCTCAAGACGTCCTGCCACGTGTTCGAGGAGCAGCCCGTCTTCGTCCACATCCTCCTTTCGGGGGGGAGAGGATGGGAGAGGAGAGACCGGAAGACGCACACGTGTGACCCGGATAAATGGAGGTACCTTCGCGCGGGGTTTACCTTCGAGAGGCAGGCTTCGCACCTGTCGAACCACCACCGCCGGACACGTGTCCTCGGCGAGGGGTGCGGCCCGCATTTAACGCGTGGGACGCGCGATCGATCGGCCGGCGTCTTCCGTCGCTCGCCACCGCATTTCCGGCTATTGTCTCGATTTCGCGGACGAGCCTTGAACTCTGTACAATTTTACGAAGTTCCTCGATATCCGGAATTTCTCAAGAAAGTTATTAAAAGTGGAATTCCGCCCTTTACAGCAGAAACAGCCCGGAATACCGTTAGAATATACGTTTGAAAATATTATTAATGAAACAATTCTTTTGTTAAACAACTTGAACGATTTTTTTTAATGTATATTGCAAACGAAATTCTATCAATCGGCAATTGTTTTCTATGCCACTCTGATGATTAGCAGAACAATTGCTCCATTGAATTAGTAATTACGTGCGATTTAATAATTCATCCTGTTTTGATATTACAATAATTGTTATATTGCATAATTATTCCATTAATGCAAGATTATGACACCATTAATAAATGGAAACGTCAGATATAATATGCATACATTACATACATATAGTATACATATTAATCGTAACATCCAATATTATAATATAATACAATATTCGTATATCGACAATTTGCCGCTTAAACCGAAACGACAAATTGGGGTTACTTCCCCCGCGTGTGGCGAGGTCGCGTTCTAAAGGATCTCACGGCTTTTTCCTTCCTCTGGTCCTGCGCGACTTTCGAAGGAAGCTGTAAGCGAGGAAACAACCGGGCGGCGCGCTTGTCCACGTTAATGGCTTAATGGCGAATCGATGTTCGGGTCAAATACCGGTCGTGTTGCGCGTCGCAAATACGCCGATTACACGATCCCTCGAGCAGCCCAGTATCGCGGACCGGCGCCGATAAGGGGGCCTTATCTTATCACGCGGAAACGTTTCCCTTTGCCCCCTCCCCCTCCTTCTTCTTCCTTGTCCATTGTCTTCTTCTTCTTCGTCGTCGTCATCGTCGTCTTCTTTTCTCCTTCTTCGTCTTCATCCGCGATGGGATCTAGCAAATGGGCGAACAGTGCGTCCGTTTACTTCGCGAATGCCAAGGCCGATTTATCTACAAACGACCGGCGGAAATCGCGTCACCTCTGCGGTCCCCTGGCTTCTCCGTAATTTCTTTGACGAGGCCGCAAGACGGACATGTAGAAATACGTATAATATAAAATAGACATTCTAAAATCGCAAGGAGGATGAAAATAAAATCGGTCACTTCATCTGAGACGGCGAGGCGCGTTTGATCTTCGTCGCTCGAGTCGAATTCTCGTAGCCGTCGGTTTGACGGCGACATGACGGCGTAAAAAAAAAACTGCGTTTCTCGGGAGGAAGGGAGGGTGAGGGGGGGAGAGAAGTGGTCTCCGAGTTTTGTCGGAGACCATTGTCCGGCCCGTCAGGGATGAAAAGCCCCGGAGATAGGAAGCGACGGCCCCTCAAGGGGTGATCGACGATTTGTCAAAGTCCTCCTTCGTCCGACGCTACGCCGTCTTCGTGTCCGAGGGGCCGCAAAAAGCGACACGTCCTTCGCTACGGGTAATAAATACTTCCGGAAATGTTCTTACGAATTATCTAACGTGCCGCTTTTTGCTTGGGTTCTACAGTGAACTCGTCCGGACTGTTGTCCGTTTGAATTCGCGTAAACTGCGCTCGCGGTTGAAATCACGCGAGATAAAACGACCGATTGATAAAACAACTGCCCATATGATTCAAACGGAACAGTAGTTTTTTTTTTTTACAAATAACAGAGCGAAATATCGACATATTTATCTTAAACCTTGGTCAGTGTCTATCATTTAATTTATGTTTATTGTTAACGATTTTGCAGATTCAAAATCTTGATGCAACTAATTTTATTTTAACTTACCCCCCCAAAATATTTCGTCATTTAGCGGTTCCCGCCTGATTTTAGATTTCCTCTGATATATGTTGTCTCAAGAAAATGTTTTAAAATTCTCTAATGAGATACTAAGACTGAAGATTGCAATCTTTTTAATCTTAGAAGAATCTTTTTCTTATGAATCTAATACTAATCTTATTTGTAGTATTTACAATATTTTATATTATATTGAATATCTTTTATTTTCAGTCTTATTGTTATATTCTCTTATTTAAAAAGGTTGTTTGGATTATTATAATAGAATTTTCTCTAGAGGAATTTATTTTCGATTGTAAATCGATCGATTATAAACGCAGCCACTCTTTTGTAAAGAAATATTTGGGATGAGCTGGTGTTTCAAAAGTATCAAGAAATGATGCCGGACTTTCTTGACGGCGGCACGAAGTCTTCGCACTTAAGAAACGTTTCTATTCGGATTCCAGAACTGCAAATCGGCAGAACTGCAAAATTCCCTTAATAAGAATGATTGAGCCCTTTAATAAAGATCTCCGCGCGACGCTCCATAAATCCTCATTAATAAACGCGCGCGAGATTTGTCCCCGGCAAATACCCTCGAAAACGGGTCACCCCCCGACGTTGAAGAGTGTCACTCTTGAAGGTCCCGCGGCAATATCACTCCTCCTCACAATTACGCGACCGTTGCCGGACGGAGTGGCTCTCGCGCGATGCACCCGCGTTACACCTCATCGTTGTCCTCTCGTGAGGTAGTGGGGGGGAGGCAACACGTCTCCTCCCCCTTTTCTCTCCCCTTTCCCTACCGCGGGCGGTGAAAAAGCGGCGGACACTTTTTATCGCCGCTCGCAATTACGATTAGCCCGCGAGGGGTGGCCCGGGCGACGCCAGGGGAGGCAGGAAACGGCGAGGAGAGAGAAGGAGGACGGAGGGATGACGCGATTAGGGCACCTCGTCAAAAACCGCCCCGCGGAACAAATGGTCGCTTATCCTCCCACCTCCGGCTGGTGCACATCCCCCAAGAGCTGCGGCGGCGGCGGCTCTCGCGGACGAGAGGAGGCTCGAAAAGGTACGAGAGGAGGAAGGTGGCAGGAGACGGGCGTGTGGCGGACAAGGGAGGGAGGGGGGGGGAGGTCGGAGATAGAGAAAGCTCGGCTCGAGGGGTGGCGCAGATTACACAAATGAGAAATGACCATCAGGCTATCGGTGGAGGACTTCGGTGCCGTCGCTACTCCTGCTCGGGGTTTTGCGGCATCTGCGCGCGACGTGGACATATACACGCGCGCGCGCGCGCGCGCGTACATACACATGCACACCGCGACGTCGGACGCGTAGGTGTCGGAGGGTGAGAGAAAGAGAGGAGAAAGAGAGAGTCGAGCTTCCTGCGGCGCGGGCTTTTTAGATACGCCGCCGATTGCGGTAGCGCGTATCTCGCTCGCGGTAGCGTCGCCGCCGCCGTCGCCGCGTTGCGTATAATTTATTTTCCCCGATAACGTACACAACCGGGGTGAGCAGCGTCTCGTCGTAAGGTCCGCGTCGAACCTCCCCCTCCCGAGACGAGGCGCGAGCCGCCACGAGAGCACCCCAGGCGACTTTTCGCGTGGCATCCCCGCCCTCGAGGGGGAGATCGAAGGGAGTTCTATGCGACACGCGATACCTGGATCTCGATCGGTTTGATGCGTAGCTTCCCCAGTTGAAATCTCTATCTTTTTATCCCTATTTTTAATCTCAGTTAGACCTTTTACGTCTGTCTTGATATACTTTGAATGTTCGAGTAGACTCCTCTTGGTTTACCGATTGTAATAGAGCTTGTAGAGAGTTTTAAAAGGTGTTTTACTTTTTAAACCTTTATAATCTTTATAATCCTTATAATCTTCTAGAATCTACATATGTCCCGAAGTCAAGGCTAAAAATAGGGGGAAAAGTTCGACTCGGGATTACATGTTAATCGTAAATGACTTTTTCAGTTAATTTGACTTGGTAATTATCTTAGGACAACAAGATTCTTAGTCAACAAGACTCTCAACCTAAACCTGTGTAATGTACAATTACGGTAATACAGTTTGTTGAGAACGCATGAAATTCGAGGTCAAATGACATACTGCGTTAAATATCTATAATGGATCCGCACAGTGGCTGCACCGCAGCATCCGCTGTGGACCGAACGTGCAGCACGTGCCCTCCCTGCGATCTCGAAAAAAATCAACGCTCGTCACCGCGTAAGGTTTTCGAGCGTCAAACGGGTATCCGTCTATCTCCTCGGGCAGATGAGAGAGCAAGTCCGATAAAGTAGAGGGAAAGGGAGGGAGAGGAGGAGAAGGAGAAGGAAGAGGAGGAAGGGACTATCTCTCGCGTCGTCTAGACTCGAAGAGCCGTTCCTGGATTTTCTCCCCCGGGACCCTCGTGTTGCCGAAGAGAGAGCGGGACAGCCGAGATCGAGAGAGAGAGAGGGGGGGGGGGGGGAGGGGGAGAATGGACGAGACAGTAAGGCCACTGTGTGTTGGATCTGTTTCCCCTCCGCCGCTCGTCCCCCCCGTTGCCGGAGGATCTTAACGAATAAGATAACACGGCGCCAGGGAGTTTCTCTCTTCTGCTCCTCCGTCTCTGTCGTTCCCGCGCGCCGCACCTCGTTCTCTCCTCCTCTCCTTTCCCTCTATTAGGTACTCGAAGAGGCCAACGGTCACCGACACTACAGCGATGATCCATCCTGGCTGTCCTCTCGACGTCTCTCCTCGCGATTACGCGGAATCTCGCCGTTGTCGTTTCCGCCCGCGCGCTTTTTCATCCGTCCCCGCCGGGAAGATCGCGCATACGGGAAGATCCCTCTCCGATCGATCGACTCCGCTTCGACCTCGTTTTGCGAGGAAGTTGACACAGAGCACGCCAAAAAGTAGAATGTTTACAATTGTCACACGTTATTTATATTAAAAAAAAAAAAAAAAATTAGGCAGAACAATATGCGTTCGCAAATAATACTATTTATTGTATATGTTTATCTCTACTTTGCATTTATTTTATTTAAAACAATAAAGAAGCATAAACTGTTCGACATATTTTAAAATCACCGAAATTTAACTGTATAATTTAGTAAAATAATCGAGCATATTTTATATTCTACTATGTTAAAATATAAAATGTGTGTAGTAGATATTATATAAAATTTTTTTAATTACAATGTTTTCCTACGATTTTCAAAGTAACTTACGAGAAAATTTTCTCCGTATACAATATCTCGATTTTGCTATGACATAATATGTATAACAATTTATTGTTGTGCCTAAAGTCTCGAGTGTAATAAAACATTATGGTAGTGTTATATAGTTTTCAAACAATCCTATAGATACTGTACAAGTACAACGATTTAATTCTTAGATGAAGTGATGCGATTTAGCAATCGATATCATTTCAGCAATCCTCCCGAAGGGAAAATAGAACCCTTTAATTTTTAAATATGATAAAAAAATTGGATTACAAGTGCATTCACAAAATACTTTGTTAAGTTTGAAGCAACTTATTTGCAAGATAAAGGTAGTGAAGTATAATAATTAAGAGAGATGTATCCTTTATAAATCTTTATTCATTAATTATAATAAAAAGCAACATGATTATGATTAAAAGCTTTTTTTGTTGATATTGGTACTAATAGTGTTAATAATAAGGTTATAATTCTAACCACCACCTATAACAAAATTTTACTCTAACTATATTACGATTATTTTAAATATATAGAATCGAAATCCAATTAATACGAAATGACCACAAAATTGAAATAAACGAAAGATTTTATTTAAAGTGTCAACTTTTTCTCACGCCATCGTAGTTTACTTAAATGCTGCTGTTTCTTCTTCGATCATGAATTTACGTAAGATCAAGAATGTTTCCGCAGTTTCCACGATAGAAAATTGATTACTGAAATATCAATTGTGATATGAGATAGATTGACGATCGGTTTACGCGATTTCCTGTTACAATTTTGTGATCAACTTTGTCGTGCATACAAAAGAATCTCATGCGACGTCTTGTAGATCTTACGCATACAGATTAATATAAAATAATATAGCAGTTTTTTCAACTAGGACACACTGACGTTACACTGTGTTCCTTTGTGTAACGTTATTGTTGAAAAAATCAGAACTCTAGATTTAATTGACAAAAATAATCATATTGAGCATCAAAAAAATATTGTTATTAAAATTGATATCAAAAATTGTCGCATTAGTGTCACATGTTAATTATAACATTTCTTGAAAAATTGGTAACACTGACATATTCTACATGCTTGTATTCATCTTTTTACAAATGTAACACTCTGTTGAATACTATGAACCTTGTTGAAAAACTGCTTATATTATAAGCTTAAAGCTAACCACAAATATTAATATGGTAGAATACCAAGAAAAAAATATAATAGTAAATGCACTCGCATTTATAATGACATAATTATTTTTTAACATTTTCTTACTATTTACGTAGTAATAATAACTAATAGCTATAGCTTCCATGGCATTAAACTGAAGTACATCCCGTCTGCGTAAGTAATTAAGAGTCCCTGATCAACCTAAAACATAAGAACAAGGAAATTAAATTAAATAAAAATAAGGAGAAAGGAAGTTTCTTCGTTATTTCGTTAAAAATAAGTAGGACGAATCTTTAAATAAAATTCGGAGAGTTGAATTGCGAGGAAGAGCTCGCGGGCTGCGTCGTGTACCCTAATTGAAACCGTTCGCACTTAGGGTTATTGATCCACGCACATATCAACGGGATCGTTCTCCTCGCTCGGCGCGGGCGCGTCTCCGGGGGATTCCACGTAATCGGCGTCGCGGCGTCGGACGCCAGATAAACGATCCCGATACATGTATCCCGGAGAACAGGCTGATGACAGTCCGTGCGAGAGGCAAAGAGAGAGAGAGAGAGAGAATTTCGGCAGAATTTTCCTCGCCTTCCCAATCGAATCTGGATCTCGAGTCGAGTTTTTCTTCCCCCAAGTCCCGTCTGCAGTCGAGAGCCCGTCCACTTAATAGAACGCCATTAATGGTGATTTAAGTGGCGAGGCTACAACATTTTTTTGTACGGCGTGTCTCACGGACGACTTAATTCCAATAGCGCTGCTTGTTTCAGTGACACCCGGCGAATTAATTACCGATAGTTGTGCGACGTAATTGCGCTGCTTAATTCGCTCTTTCCTTTTTGTCACTTGAAAACGCCGCGGGTCTTCCCCCGACAAATGCGCCTCCTTTACTCCTCCATCGCGTCCGACCGTCCTTTCCTCCCGGTCTCCCCACCGAGGCGGGCCGTGTCGGTGGACCGGACTTTCTGGTCGCTTTGCGACTTGTCGCGCGTAAACTCGTTTGCGCGAATCCCGATGTTAATCTGCGCATATTAATACGCGCCCAACATCGATATCGAATAACGGTTAGATGAATCTGATAGGCGATTCAGAAAATACAAGTTTGACTGGTTCTTCCCCTCTTCTCCTCTCTCTCTCTCTCTCTCTCTTTCTCTCTTTCTTTTTTCTCTCCTTTTCTTTTTTCTCGTTGAATGTCGCGTAAAGTCGTTGCGAATAATTTATTAGCGAGTAATTGCCGATCGCAACGTCGATAACGTTGGGGCACGTTGTTTTGCAACGGTTCCTTGGAGGGGTGACGCAATTGACTGCCAAATAACGTTGTACGTACGTGAAACCTGTGTAAATCGGCGGTAGCCGGCTTGCGACATCTCGCAGAAAAATTCAAGCACGAGGGGAGAGGGAGGGGGGGATTGATATCGCCCGCGTGCGATAAGCCGTAATTACTATCTGTCTAAGAGAACATTCGAGAAAATGCAAGTAATGAAGTCGGAACGAAGGCTAGATTTTCAAGGAAATTAAATTTAAGATCACTTCGACCACATACTCCGATTAACTTAATTGTTGGTTAAAGGGTTGCCGAAGGTTCGACAAAATAATTCAATGCCATGTTGGTAATTCTTTAATAAACGATTAAAAATTCGAAATTTGAGCGAAGTGTCCCTTAGGGAAGTTAGTGGAAAGCTTTTGTGTAACCAGAGCTAGAGTTATCACAAATTGTGGAGGAGGAAGAAGTGCATTCTAGAAAAAGACTATGAAAAGTAAATATACTTCTGTGGACACGTAATTAATGTATAATTAAGATATGAGCATTGTGAAAGAGAGAGAACACACCACCATATTAAGTCGAAGATTAATTCCACCGAGCACTGCTTGAGCTGCATGATGAATCTGAAAAAAAAAATTCATTATTGTCGTAAATTACTATCGATTATCGTCAAAGTAATATTTAAGATTTTGAATTAATATGAATTGAACTACGCGTATAGATTCATAATTTTAGTTTGACTTGTTAATTTATATATTTGAATCGGAATGTATCAGAAAGTAAATCTGAAATATGTAAGAAAAACATACATCAACAATTATTATTAATCAAACAACGTTATTAGCCTTGTAATAACTATTAATATAATTTTGGGTATTATTTTTAATTTTCATAACTTTCATATATAGTGTTGCATTAAATATATGTATCTATTTATATGTACGTAACTGTGTATGTGTGTGTAATATATACTGAATACGGACAATAAAGTAATGAGACTTGTATTAAATGGAAGCCTTAAAATATTTCAACATTTTCGATCACCTTCAAAGTAGTCTCCTTCTGCTTCCACGCACTTTTCCCAACGAAACTTCCATTCCCTGTAACACTTTGTGAACTCGCTTTTTGGGATATTTGTTATGACTTCTTCAACGATATTTTGTATATCTCGGCACGTCATCATCCTTCTGTATGTTTGTCTTGCTCTTTTCACCATTTCTTGAAATTTTGGGAATAAGAAAAAGTCACAAGGGGCCAAATCGGGCGAGTTAGCAGGATGCGGTAACTCTTCGATGCGGCTGTTGTTTAAAAACCTTGTAACTCTCTCTGTTGTATGGAATGGCACGTTATCGTGGTGGAGAATCCATTGATTGTGACCAACTACACGTAGAAGCCTTTTCAGAATCTCCACGTAATACTCGCTATTTACTTCTTGTCCATTAGGTATCCACTCTAAGTGAACAATGCCCTGAGAATTGAAGAAACAAACAAGTATGCATCTCACTGTTGAATCCGACATGCCAGCTGTCATTCTTGGTGATTTTTTCCCAAATGAAAATTCACTTGTTTGTGAATCATATTCAAAAAACCAAATCTCGTCGCCAGTAATAATCTTGTTCATATATCTTGGATTCCTTGTCACCCTTTCTAACAATTCAGCTGATATAGATCTTCGTTCATAACGCTGTTCGTTATCGAGAGGTTTGGGAACAAAATTTGCACCATATCTCTGCATTCTCAAATCTTTAGCCAGTTTTGCTTTATAAACAGTTTTCTCACACTCTCGTTTACTTATTGTGCAATTATTTCTTCCGTTGCTGTTTAATTGTCTTGTACAAGTTCCTTGCACTATGCACGAATATCGTACCGTCTTAACACTTTAAACTGCTGCTCCAGACTGAAAGAACGCGAGAAGTTTTGCCTGCTGATATCGGATCCGAAGGATAAAACAAACAAAGATAAAATGCAGCGTAATCTTTTTGAGTTCTATTAGAAGCTCCATAGAAGCTTCTAGCCTTGCTAGCACTATGAGTCATCGAGGAGTGGCGAGGTTTCCTGCAATTCCTAAGCACAAAGAATCATGCAGAACTGATACTGTTAACTTTTGCAGAATACAAAATATAGTGAATAAAGAGGCAAATTTCGTATACCATCCTGTTCTCCAAATAATTGATCTGAATGATAATAAGCTGCAAAGTTGTCGACACATAGAAGAAAAGTGGCATTACCGTATTGTTCGATTATGACACACACACACACACACACACACACACACACACACACACATAATGGATACATATTTACATATTTTATTAATATCCGTCTAAGAAAACATTCGAGAAAATGCAAGTAATAAACCCGGGATGAATTCGCTTAAATTTTCAACATTTCGCAGAAAAAATTCGCGCACTAGAGGGGGGGGGGGGAATTGATAACCGCGCACGTGCGAGATAAGCCGTAACTAATATCTGTCTAAAAGAACATTCGAGAAAATGCAAGTAACGAAGTCGAAACGAAGCCTAGATTTTCGATTAGATTTAAGACCACTTTGACAACATGCTTCGATTAACATAATTGTTGATTAACAGGTTGCTAAAGGTTTGACAAGATAATTTAATGTCATGTTGGTAATTCTTTAATCAATGATTAAATAATCGAAATTTGGGCAACGTGATCCTTACGGAAGTGAGTGGAAAGCTTGTGTAACTGGAACTAGATCTTGGATTAAAGGAGAAGGAAGTGCATTTTAGAGAAATACCGTGAAAAGTAAATATACATCTGTGGTATATACGTAATTAATGTATAATTAGGATGAGCGTTGTGAAAAAGAGAATGTACTACCATATTAAGTCGAAGTTTAATTATTCCGCCCTGCACTGTTTGAGCTGCATGCTGAATCTGAAAAAAAAAATTATTATTATCGTAAATGACCGTCAATTATCATCAAAATAATATTTAAGCTCTCGAATTAATGTACTGAATTTTGAATTAATGTAATTAATCTACACGTATAGATGAATAATTTTAGTTGTACGTTAATTTATATATTTAAATATACCAGAAAGTGAATCTCAAATGTGGACAGAATTATATATATATATAGCAATAATTATTATTAATTAACCAGTGTTATTATCTTTGTAATTACAATTAACAAGGTTTGCCTTTAACTTATTTAAAAAGATATTTATCCTTGCAATTAGGAAGGTTTCTATCCTATTATTAAATCAAATTACTTAATTGCTACAAATGCATATTAATTAATCTTGCAAAAGAGCTTTATTTCAAAAAGAAATATAGTTTGTTCTTTATTCGAGAATGATCGAAATGATTCGGTCGTGACGATTCACTGAGTCACAGGCAACGTTTGTTATCTTAAAGGTGGTCGTAAACAACTATATTTATCGCGCGTAGGAATGCATTACATGACCTGTAACGGTGGATAGATTGAAATGAAAATTTTGAATAAGCCCTCTTACAAAAAGAAAAGAAAAAAAGTTTATGTAATGAGGGAGAGGAGCTTACTAGGACGTAACACTGTGTAACGTATACTGAATAAGGTAATAATAAAGTAAAGAGACTTATATTAAAAGGAGGTCTATTAGAATATTTCAGCATTTTCAATGTAATCACCTTCAAAGTAATCCCCTTGTGCTTTCACGCACTTTTTCCAACGGATCTGCCATTGCTTGTAACAATTCTTAAACTCGTTTTCCGAAACGTTGTTTAAGACGGTTTCAACGGTCTTTTTTATGTCTTGGCATGTCTTAGGTTTTTTATAGCTTCGGTTTTCTATTATTTTCTTAACTTTTTGGAATAAGAAAAAGTCGCAAGGAGCCAAATCGGGCGAGTAAGGAGGATGCGGTAACACGTCAATGTCTGCTTTCTGCAAGAACTGCTTGACATACGATGTATTGTGGAATGGCACGTTATCCTGGTGGAGAATCCAATCATTTGAAATCTTTCGACGCCTACGATTGACTGCAGCTCGAAGCTTTTTCAGAATGTCCACATAATACTTGCTATCTACTCTCTGTTCTGTGGGTATCCACTTTTTGTAAATGATCCCTCGACAATCGAAGAAACATACAAGCATGCATCTCACTGTGAGATTCGACGTGCAATCTTCTTTATTCTTACATGAAATTTTTCCTTCCGCCGGGTTATATCCAAAAGACCAAAACTCATCGCCAGTAATAACACGGTTCATTACATGTGGCTCTTCTTCTACCATTTCTAGCAATTTAGCTGATATGTCTTTCCGTTTATAACGTTCTTCCGGTGTGAGATTTTTGGGCGCAAAGTCCGCACAATAGGAACTACTTTGCATTTTCGAACCTTTAGCTGGTACTTTGTAAACAGCTTTCTGACTCCTCGTTCACTTCTCATGCAATTATTTCTTCCGTTGCTGTTGAATTGTCTTGTACAAGTTTCTTGCACTATGCACGAATATCGTACCGTCTTAACGCTTTAAACTGCTGCTCCAGACTGAAAGAACGCGAGAAGCCTTGCCGGCTGACATCGGATCCGAAGGATAAAATAAACAAAGATAAAATGCAGCGTAATCTTTTTGAGTTCTATTAGGCTCCATAGTTCTAGCCCTATGAGTCATCGAGAAGTGGGAAGGTTTCCTGCAATTCCTAATCACAAAGAGTCGTACAAAATTGATACTGCTATCCTTTGCAGAATACAAAATAAATAAAGAGGCAAATTTCGTATATCTATCCTATTCTCCAAATTGATCTTAACGATAATAGGCTGCAAAGTTATCAACACATAGGAGAAAAGTGTCATTACTGTGTGAGTCGATCTGGTACAAGCACTGATTATTGACTGTAATTGCATAGTAAAATAATTATAGTTAGGAATATTTTTATCGTAATTATTACTATAATTAATAATAATTAGTAATAACAGGTTAGTAATAATAATCATATATATATTTTAAAGTTGTATAATTTATACAATTTCTTCATAGTGGGTAACACTATAAGTACACGGTTATTACCATTAATATTACTATAATAGTTATTATAAAATGATATTCCTGACTATAATTATTTTACTATGCAATCATAGTTGCAAATATCATGTATATATTATATATAAAAATAATGGATACATATACCTATTTTCTAAATATATATACATACGCTTATGGAAATATTATTAAGACAATTCTTATTATTTTTCGCGCTTTAATCGACGCGTTAAAATACATTCTTCTTGCTGATAACGAAAAACTCATAAACGACTGTTTCCATACCGCTTTCTTAGGACTACAGGTGGCCTGTGCGCACGTACCACCGGCGCGGCTGTTTCCCTTTCCCTCGGAAAGAAAAGTTGCCCGCAAGAATGGACGCATTAATGTTCGAGTGGATCGTACAAATGCACGTGTTACTTTTGCATTCGTAACGCACGCAACGTCGCCGGAGTTCAGTAGTTAACGACGTGTGAATATTTATGGCACTGTCAGCACTCGTTTCCGTCATCGCGCCTCGATTCCCGAGCGCGCTGCCTGCTTTTATCGAACGTACTTGCTTTCTCTCTCTTTCTCGTTTCTACTCGGCGCAAATAAAGTCAGGCGCGTCGCGTTACGTTGCGTTGCGTTGCGTTCCGTTGTGTCGGCGTCGGCCGTTGCACCTCGGCGCCGTATTTTCCACCGGGAGGAATATAAACAATAATGCGTTACGGGATAATAGGACTTAAAATAACGAGTGCGACGCGCGCGCGAGGCGGTAAACGCGATAAAATATATCTATGCGGTACAATTAATTAGTATCCAAAGAAGCTCCGTCGTGCAGAACAATGACGATGGTAAAATTAGTCGATTTTGGGCTCCAGAGTGGCAAACAAACATGATACTTTTTTTTTTTTAATTTTTAAACCGCTGAGGAAAGTATTAAAATTTGAATATGAAGCTATTAAATATATAAGAAGTTATATTATGAGAATGGTATGTTAAAAAAAGTGCAAAGTTATAATAAAATAAACGATATTAAGTGAAAATTGATCGATATGATCAATACAATAGTCTTAAAATATACTTATCACAAATTTTAGAAAAACTCTTATCATATACTTGAAAAAAGAATTTTTATTTTTTTGATGAATATTATACAATTGAATTCAAGAAAAAGCAAGTAATAAGTAAATCGAATTTTTATTTTATCTTAATATTTTTAATGAACGAATTGACGAACTTAGGATAGATTTACGGATATATAAACTTGCAAATTATTTAAAATAAGTTATACTTATTTAAGTTTTTCTGTGTATGTGTACAGAGAAGTTTACTTTAAGTAAATCTTATTTGTTTCAAGTAAATGATATTTTAAAACTATTTATTAAGGAGTTATTCTTTGCAAAGATAACCGTCACTTAAAAGAAGAAAGCTAAAAATGAGAAACTGCTTTTCTTAGCATGAGAATAAATTTTCCTGTGTGTACCTAAAATACCTTATATATTTCTTTGCTAAAAATGTTAGTTACTTATCTCTTAGTTTTTCAGTTATCTTTGCAAGTAACGGTTATCTTTGCAAAGAATATCTTCTTGATAGTAGTCTTAAAATACACTCATTATTTACTTAAACTTTTGCATGCACACTGAAAAATGTGTTCTTGAATTATAAATAAATATTTATATTTCAAATATAATTTATTTTATATATTTATTTAATATTTGCAAATTTATCGTAAGCTTATTATAAGTATCTTTATTCCAAATCTGTGAAATTAAATATTTAAAACTCAAGTGGCTTTTCTTTATGATTGTATGATTAAGAAACATTAGAAGATATAATGATATACATTTATTATACATTTATTATGAAACTGCACTTGAAAATTCATTGATCTGAAATTTGAAGTAAAATTCTTGGAAAAACAGGGAATCTTTTTAAAAATTGAGCGAACACTCTGAATTATAAGAGTAATTTCAGCAGTTTAAAAACTATACAAAAAAATCTGCACCACCTGTACTTGCTATTCGGAGGAGGGTGAAAATCGTCCCGTTTTACTGAAGCAATTGTCGAAAGGCGGACATCGAAACATCTGACAAAGAGAGAAATAAAAATAGGACTGACGCGGAATATAAATACGTCGTTACCGCCGCAATCTTCATGCCTCCTACACCCGTGATACGTGGTCTTATATCTATCGGACGTGTATCGCACGGCCGCTCGCGACGTTAACGTGTCTCGAGGCGTGTTTCTCCTGAGATCGCAGATGCCTGAGTTAAGCTCGAAAACGGTATCTCCTCGGCGTGGAACGGAGGTAGGATAGAGAGATAGACGAGGTGAGAGAGAGAGAGAGAGAGAAAGAGAAAGGAGGGCGAGAGAAGAGAAACGGAACGGAGCAGAAGGGGACAGAAAGAGAAAGAAAGAGAAGCGCGGCGCGCGCGATACCGACATCGACGTGCGAAGACAAAGAGCACGCTTATTAGATATATAAACGGTTCCCTACGTGTCTCACGCCCCGGCCTTATCGTTATCGCTCCGTTACTCACGGAGGAGCGAGCCGCGCTCGCGCTCTCGCACATTGCCACGGGAGGGTATCGCGAGCGGCGCGGCGCGGCGCGGCGCTGCGCGGTTATCGTTATCCGTTATCGCCGAGCGTTATCAGCGAAGTTCGAGCCTGGCACCATGGCGAGAGACGGGTCGGGGAGGGGGGGTGGGGGAGCGTGCGGCGAGACAGAGCCGCCGCTTCTGCCGCCGGAAACTAAACGTGATATCGCGGTCTAGCCAAGGTCCAGGGAGCAGCTGAATTCGGCTGACTCGGGCTCTCGTACGTTCACGTAGACCTGGCAAATTTCTTTAATTGCCAGAGAGAGGGGGGGGGGAGGGTAATTGTGAGGGATATTGTATTAAGTACGGTAATTTGGTGAAAATTGTTTTGTTCCGCCGATATTTCTATTCAATTATTTCTTGCGCTTGTAGTGAAAGTCGAAAAATATCGTTTCAGCTTTTCATTTCGAGGGGAAAAGACTAATTTACTTTGTTCTCTAAGGGAAGCAAATCGATGAAATCGCTTCGCTTTTGATCTCCCGAACAAAGCGGCCGTGCGAGCGCGAGAAACGATTTGATAACTGATGTCGGCGATTATTCCCGGGAATAATTGGCGATTCATCGGGTCTCTCTCTCCTCCCGCGAAAGAGGGAGAGAATTCAACGGTCTCCCGGAATTGCCGTCTTCCGATGTGTGTGCCCGGTGGGTCAACAATGAGGAAGCGAGGAGAAGAAGATGGGACGAAGGCGCGCAAGAAAGAGACTGGAACGATTGTCGAATGTTTACTTGGTACTTATCATGCGGTAACAGAATGCAAAGGACGGAAAGAAGGATCGGCAGTGACACGGAGCGAGAAAATCGACGGTAGAAGGGGGAGGACGGAGGAAAAAGTAAGAGAGACTGCGAAAGAGAGAGAAAGGAAGGGAGAGAGTGAGTGAGAGAGAATGAAGAGCAGGAGGAGGAGAGAGTGATAACAGGTAGCCATGGGTCCCTGGGCCGCTGGGAAACCAGTGATAGTGCTTGCATTGCAAGAGCGAGCATCTCGTCGTGGTCTCCAAACGTTTCGAGAAAACCGGGTAGAAAAGTCGGGAAATTGCGATGTGAAAAGTGTAAAACGGTAAAATATATTTAAAAAAAAAAAAGGAAACGACAAATAAAAGCGTGCGGTATGAAAACGCGAAAGTCGAGTGAGGTTCGAAAAGCCAACGAGTGAAGTCTATGAAAATTTGTTTAAGTGTTAGACACGTTGTTTCTGTATATTTTATATGTGTTCGTTGTTTTGTGCATCACCATTCTGGCAGCGATGATTTATTGGTATGATACATTCCAAAACGATGATATACAAGAGCGAAAACGTTGTTAAATTGCGATTTAAGCATTACGCATAAGTGAGGATTCGCGGCAACAAAGGTAATGATTGGAGAAAGAGTTATTTTTGTCGACGGATAAAAATAAGGTACACACACACACACACACACGCGCGCGCGCACGCACGCATAAGGAAATTCCAGGGATTTTTATTATAATAAGCGTGATGTTGCACAATTGTGAACGACAAATTTGCAATTGAAAATAGTTGATTCTTAATATTATGTGGAAAAGTTTTATTATACCATTAAAAAATTTGACTAGATGCAAATCGGAAAAAATAATTTAATGTTGGGCCATCAAAATAGTTAGGTCGAACGTCCAGGCATGATAATATTGCCGCAAAAAGTTTTAACGTTCTTGCAAACATTCAAAATAACCTTTTTAATGATTCAACATAATTATTTTTAGATTCATTATTTCAGCGAAATTATTTCTTCCGTATTCTAAAATGTTTAAAATTTTTTCAATACATTTTTCTGATCTCAATTTAACTTTTAATTAATATACTTTATATATCTGCACGGAGAAAATTTTATAGTAAACGTTTCTATGGTAAATAGTAATAAGCGTGAATCAAGAGAAGAATTAGGAAAATTTTTACTGTTTTTTTTTATCAAATTAACATAGTATTTATACTTATGATATAATTTTCTGAAATTTTTTCTTATGGTTTGTAGCTACTATCGTATATAGTAATTTTTATCATAAAATTTTCCCCGTGTATTACTTTGCAATATTAAAACACTATATATAAATATATATATCAACTATTTCTACTGAAACAAATTTCATTCAAGAGAAAAATTAAAATTGTCTACCAAGTTGAAATTAACGATAATGTTATGTTGATATAAATAATACATTGCAGAGATCGATAAGATCGATAATGCTGATTATCTCCTTAATATTATAGATTATATATTTTATCTCGTACACAATGCCGTTTTTACCTGCATTGTGATGCACGATGCATGTAAGACGTATAATTTTTATATGAACACACTCGAGTTGCATCGCGGAATGAAGGACTCGTGAGATAGAGGAAATTTTGAAAACGAGAGATAAAGTATTAAAACAACTCACGCATGTGTACGTAAAATCGCATAATTAAGAGTGGCCTCGCCGCTCGAGCCGTACGCATCAATTAAAACTTGCGCCTAGGAGGGGGAGGGGGGGCTCTTGCACTTGTAGAGGCAAGTTATAATTAATACAGAATGCTGCCTGTCAAAAACGCACGTATGGCGGGCGTGGAGACGAGAAGACTACCCATAGTTTTGTATTAAAAAAGGAGACACTGGATGTATTAACTGAAAAGTTCGTTTGTTACTTTTAGTTTTATTCCAACACGAAGCCGATTTTTATAACGGTGATGATATATACTATATACATCTTTCATATTTTATTCCTTTTCCTCTATTATATTTTTTAATTTTCTTAATTTGTATATTTATGTTTTTGTATCTTAAAATTTATTATTTCCTTAAAAGAAAATCTGTTTTATTTATACACGTCTGTAATTTTATATTTACACTTTCGTTTCAGAAAGAACATTAGTATCAAATTAAAACTAATGTATTTTAGTGTTAACAATAATTTTTTTATGTAGCAAGCAGTAAATTATATTCTTGTTTATATATATATATCATATAATTTAATCCTTGAAGAATCCGATAAATTTAAGTTTTAACAAAATAGTATATTTTTATTTTAATGTAATAACAATATACATCTAGTTTGAAGAGCACAATATGATTTGTTTTGATATTAATTAAAATATTAAAAACTTCTACTCTTTCTTTCTTTATATAACCCATGAATGTTATTATTAAATAACGAGGATATATCTTTCTAAATAAAGCTACACAAAATTGCTTATATAAGCAAGCTACGTCTGTTTAACGCACATTTCAGTATTTTGAAAATAAAGATTTTCAAAACAAAAATGCTTCTTTTTTTTTTCCAAAATTGTTTAGTGCCTGGACGCACGCTTTTTCGTTACAAATTTCTCAATCGAGGCGCGTAAAATTACTTGCAAAGCCACTACACGCGTCTGGTAGATGCGGCGCGTAGCATGCGTGCGTGCGTGTGTATGCGATCGATAAGATGACGATCGATAGCGGTACGGCGGGACGGCTTATCGGGCAACGTGCGCGCGATAAGATCTCTGCTCCCCCTGTGTACAAAGGGGGCGAGGGGGAGAGAGAGAGAGAGAGAGAGAGCGGATTATCCCGCCTGGTGTTCCTCGAGCTCTCGCGCTCCGTGACTCGCGATACTACGGGCTACATTTTAATGGTATATACGCGAGCAAGTTCGATCGGTGGATTTTCCGCCTCGAGCTGATTGTTCGCGGCGCGATTTAACGCGTCAGCGTTTAGCGATATATCGATCCGCCGCGTGCAAGATTCACCGTGACGAGCGCGTCTCTCCGTCACTTCCTCGTTCCGCGATTGATTTTCGCGAGCGGCAATTTTCGATTCCTCCTCACCGCCGCGGTTCCGGTGTCGCCGATCCGACCTGCTGACGCGTCTTCTGCCACGAATGATTCGCAATCGATCCGTGATACTTGCGAGCGATTCCCATCTCGGCGAACTGAAAAACGGAGGGACCGTTAGATCTGTGGAACTTCCGCGGTAAAATGATTTGAAAATTTATTTCGTTATTTCGATCCGTGAAATTGAAGAATTTGTTTCTAGAACCCACGTTTCGCGAAAGATTTTACTAGAATTGATGATGAAAGTTGATGATGTTTAATATTCAAATTATGAAGAAGTTTAGTCACAAAAGCTAAACTGGACAATTAAAAATGGAACGTTGATGCGGAGAGAATTTTGTCTGCATGAGTGCCCGAAACTTTGCGCGAAACACTTTAATGCGCCAAAACTCGTGTCACGACGATGTGATTGGATCTGAAGAGAAAAGAACCTAGCTGTGCAATTTGTGCCCCGAGGACGAGTGGTTCGCGGATTATGTTGAGAAGCGCGATAAGTGTGGGAACGCTAAGTGTCTTCCCGGTTTGAGAATTCGTTCTCCGCCACCGCGCGCGCATCATGAGCATACTGCTGTGGCGTCAACGCAGGGCGAGTCAGCTGCGGGCCGAAACTGCTCTCTCCTTGCCGAGTAAGTAGTTTCTCGTTTCTTGAAATTCCCTCGCTTGTCCCGGACGAAACGTCACTGTACCTTGAAACTGTTGACATAATTGTTTTTTATTGTTATATAAATTAAAACGCCAATTACATCATTGTAACCCAAGTTTTTTTTTTTAAGGGCCTCTTTTACCTTTTGTTTCTAATTGTAGTGTATAATTTATTGATTTAAATGTATCGATATAAAAAATTTTAATTATTAAATATTAATAATACTGTTCATTAATAATTGAAATTTTTTTTATGAAAATGATATAGGCACAGTAATACGTTATATACTTTATACTGATGGAAAAATGTATTGTTCTTATAATTGCACAGTCATATAATTATAGGCAGAAATATTATTTTTATAGAAATGCGATATATTTTAAAGCTGTATAATTTACAGTTCAATTTTTTCATGGTCGGCATCACTATAAATATATAATTACCATTACTAATATTCTTTTAATTGTTACTATAAAAATGATATTCCTGATTATAATTATTTTACTATGCAACTATAGGCAAATGTCACGTGTTTTTTTTTATCAGTGTATATTTTCTATGTTTTACACTATTTTTTTCTATATATTTTTTAACAATGATGATATATTGGAAAAATCGATGGCTCTAGACAACATTAATTCCGTCGAATATATGAAACAAAATGTACCGCATATGCCGCATAATAAAAATAACGAAAATCATTCACATCGAAATAAGTAGCATGGAAGATGTGCGTAAGTGCACAATTACGGTGATATTTTTTTAAATTTTGTCGAGGATTCTTGCACCCCGGAATTTCTCTTTTTCGTTTTCTCTTTCTCTCTCTCTCCCCGTCTCTCTATGAGAGAGGCAGAAAAGAAAGAGTTTCGATGAGTGCGAGTCGCGGCCCGTCGCGGCCTCGCAGAACGCTAATGGGAGGAGTTCATTAAGATCGCGCGATTAGAACGCCTTATCGCGGCTAACCGAGGCTCGTTACTTTCGCGTGACGTCACTTCCTCTCTCCCCGCCCCTCTGTCGCCTCCCTCTCTCCGGCTTTTTTTTTGCACCGAGTATCGCGCTTTGTTCTTCGAATTTCGCGCCGTGAGTCCTTCCCCGACGAGGAAATTTTTGTATCGTGGCATACGCTGGAATGATTTCTTAGACGAGCCATCTTGTACAGGATGTTGCGTGCAAAATCGCGATGAATGATAATTTCGATTTTACGGGCATCATTTTTCCTCTTAAAAGAATTTTATAATGATTGTGGATCTTAATTATCTATCGAAAGTTTGCATTAAGTATTAATGAATTTTCATTACAATTATTATTGTTGTGTTATTAAAAATTCTGCGTTAAAAACTGCTTATTAAATCGGCGAAGGTTTATTATAATTCTGAATTATCCCTTTTAATATGATTGTAGCATATTTTTGTTGTATTTTTGAGTCCTGTTGATTCTATTAATCTACTTTAATTTTATTTTGCTATAACAGTTGCATTTCTTTTCTAAATTAAATCACACCTGTTAAGATGTCTCGTTAAACCATCTTACTTGAACTTACCATTCTACCTTGATATTGAAATTTCGCTTGAGTCATCTTCGTCTCGCTCTTAATGCGATTAATCGATTATGAGGCAAAAACACGGCTTACCTCTCGTATTGTATTCATTCGCGAGAGAAAGAGAAAGAGAGCGATTTGTGGCGTGGATCTATAATACGATCTATAGATCGTAATCGAACGCGATGCGCATAGCGCGGCCTTATCAAGCATGGCGATAGCATCTCGAGGATATTTCTGTTGTCGGCTCGACTGGTCGATCGAGCACGATAAATCGTCCAGACGATGACGATTAGCGAGAAGGGCAGATACGTCGTCGGTCGTAGATGATATCGCGATCACACATCGATCGATCGTCGATCTGCCGATCAGCAGATCACGATGATCGATATTCTGACGATCTTTCCCTCTTCTCCCTTCCCTTCTTCTTTTTTTTTCTTCCTGAATGGACTTTGCTTTTACTCGCGTTTATCGATCACCTGCGAGGCGAACGGATTAATAAAGCGGAGGAACGTCTAAAACCTTTAACGAAGGCATTCTTGACGGTTAGTGTTCATGTCTTGCTGTCGAGTCGAAGATTTCTCCCGATTTTTCAACGATCCCTCGTGTGTTTACGTACGGAAAAAAAAACATTATGTTATTTTAGTAGAATTCTAACATTAATCTAATTGAAAATAATCTTGTTAGAGAGCTTAATACATCATGTTCTTGTTTTGATAAAAACATTATGGCTTAATCATGGATATTCCGTGCTCGATCGATTTCTATTCATGGAAATTTTTTGGAATTTCAAAGGTAATTAAATTTTACTACTTTATTTATAAAAAAGACAGACATTTGTTCCACAAACTTAAAAGTATGTTTATGAATTTTTATTAAAAATTTTCTAATTATTTTGATAATTGAGAAAGCGGTCGAAAGCGAGATACTCGCCATTGAGCCAATTAGTTAAATATTATATTAAATGAATACTGTTATTGAATTAACAAGATTAGCTTTATTAGATCTAATGCAACATTACTTTTCCATTCTTGTTGAAATATTTCTCAAAATAATTTAGCGACGGAACAAGGTTGCCTTTTTGAGTTTGTTAACATTAGAAATATGCGAAAAATTATATTTATGATATAACAGTACTATTCAAACCTCATTTTACAATCGTTATACATTAGAGATTCTCTAATCATACTTTAAATACATCAATATTGAATTTTGAAATTATATCTTTACATCGCCTCTAATCTTCCGATATATATTTTTGAGATACCGAAAAAGATCTGATGGGAAATTTTTGAGAGCTATATTCACGTCGAGCTGTTTACTCGGGACGTTTCTTTCCTCTTTGCCGCTCTCGCATGATCCCGGACGTCTTAATTAATTCCGCAGGGCCGACAGGGATCGCGGGGGCTCTCAATCTCCGTCCATTCGTCCGTTCTCTCTCTCTCTCTCCTCCGTTGCTCGCTTGCGATTTCATAAATAAAGATACAAACGGGAGACTGCGGGTAAACCCATCGCGAGAAAGAGAGAGAGAGATAGAGAGAGAGAGAGAGAGAGAGAGAGAGAGAGAGAGCAGCCTTCGGCGATCTCTCGGTACCCCTGTCCCTCACCCCCGCCCTCCGTGTAATCTCGATGGCTACGAGGAGGCTACGGGGAACAAGGAGGATGAACCGTGCACAACGCGAGGGGAAGGGGGACGCGGGGGTACGGTGAAGATCGTCCGATCGATCCATCGATGGGTACATACGTCCATCGGTAACACGCCTCTGCCGATCTCACCTTCTCGCGAGGGTTCGAAGGACGGAGGAAGGGAGAGGGAAGGAGAAGTGGGAGAGAGAGAGAGGAAGGAAGAGAGGAGAACCCCGAGGGGCCCCTCGTTGCACAATTATCTCATTTGCCGATCAGACCCTCCCACGTGTTAATTTGCTTGTTGGTTAACCCGCCCGTTTCCCTCCCACCCTTCATCCCTTATCGGTTATTTCGCTCTCTCGACTTTCGTGGAACCCCTGAGCTCTTCTTTTCCCCCCCATCTCTCTCCTTTTCTTTTTATTTCTCTTTCCTTTCCGAAGGTTCGCTCCCTTTTCTCTCTTCCGCTCTCCTTCCTTCCGTTCCGCTCGGACGGAATCGCGCCGCCGATCGCTCCAAAATGAATCCGACCGTCACCGATCGACGAGGCGATCGATATAATAATTTAGAAACCAATTATCTTTCGCACGCTGGGCAGAAAAACGCGTGCGCGTGTGTGCGCGCCTGTTTTCATCATTCGGACACTTCCCGGCTGTATTTGGGTCTTTTATAATCTGATTAAATCATCTTTCACGTGTACATGTAGGGGAAAGTTGCTGAACCCGTATATCGGTTGCCGAAATCAATATTTTTACTTGACATAAGTAATATTTAGGAATAACAGAAATAAGAAATAAATTGGAAATAAGCAGTGTAGATAAAAGTTTATTAGATTACCTGTAAAGATTTGCGAACAAGGCATATTTGTTAGATTAAATCGAATGAAATTTTCACATCAAATTGTATTGAATTGAGTCTCTTTTATTGAAATACAAATCGAAATTGAATTAAGTTTTTCCGGATTTATATTACATTACTAATTTAAATATAATAAAAGTATTTTCACTGACGTTATCTTTCTAACAGTCGAGAAAATTACCTGGAAGAATTTTAGAAAATTATTTTAAAAATGACGTGATACATTGATAAATGAGGTAATTGAATACGTATACAAATTATTGCTATTATTTATTTAATATTCTTATTTATTTGTGGTATATAAACAGCGCGACGAATGGTGCATTGTAAAATTTACACGTGGTATTGCATATTTATCTCTACTCGGCATTTATTCCATTTAAAACAATAAGGATCATAAACTATTCAATATATTTTGAAGTTATTTAAATTTTACCAGGTGTACAGTTTAATAAAAATAATTAAACGTTTTATATTTTACTGTGTTAAAATGTAAAATGTGTACACAGATATTAATAAATCAGAGAAGATCATCACGTAAAACTCCACGAAATACAATATCGTTTTATGACTCTCATGATTTTCAGGATAAATTTTATTAAAACTTTTAGCAAAACTCTTCGTACTCTCTTCGTACACGTACCAACTGATAAATCCAATACGTCGATTCTCGGGATCTCGTCCCCCCCCCCCCTTCGACATCGACGAGTTAATCGAGACTCCCGTCGAAAGTCGTCACAATGTTTCATAAAGACGAATCGCGTCGGGTATCTCATTACGCGCGTTAATCCGGGAGGAAGAAGCAGCTTCGTCTCTCGTTCGCTTCGTGGGTTAAGGAGGGACGAGAAGAGAGAAAAAAAAGGTCAGGTTCGGAGAACGAAACAGGGGAGAAAAAAAACGACGAGGGAACGAGGGGCGGGAGGAAGGGGAGAGGGGAGGGACCGATAAGGCCAGCCGATAGAACGAATGGGGCCAAACATTCGCCGCGACTCCATCGTAGATAAGATCCCGTATCTGCCTGAGAAACCGTGCTTTTTATGCTCTCGGGCCGGCTCTCTCCTTCTCTCCCGGTCTCCCGTTCGTTCTCCTCGTCGTCGTTGGCCGTGGCGGATGGCGCGACGAGCGAGACGGACTTGCCGGCCTGCACGCGCGAACCCGACGAGGACGGAGCCCGGGCCCCGCGCGCCGCGCCGCCGCGTGTTACCAGCGCGCACGGGCCCCTCTCGCAGATAGAGATAGCTATTTTTAATGAGAATTCCTTCGAGAGCGCTGCGCGCACGGCTATCCGATAGCCGAGAGCGCGCGACTATCTACCGGTGGTGAATTTTTAATATCAGAAACGACCGGGGGACGGGGAGAGGGAGAGGGGAGGGGAGGGCGCCGCAGATAAGTCCCTCCTCCGGTCGCGCGAGATACTCCGGCGGATCCATGGCTGTCTATCTTCTTTCCGTTCATTTTTGTCCGGCCGCGCGTTCCCTCCGCTCATTGCATTCTTCCCGCCGGCCGATCTTTCTCCCGCGGTCCTCTACCGCGGGTCCCCCTTTTGCCGGATCGCGCGATCGTGATCTACTCGCGGTTCGTGGATCGCGAGACTCGATCGTCAGAGCGAGGAGTGCTTCGTTGGTGACGGGGAAGATCGAGAAATCGCACGGTCCGCGGATCGGGAGGAGGAGGATGGAGAAGAAGAGAGAAATTTCGAGAGAGTACAATTGTCCGCTAAAACAAATTAGTATTGTAATTAGTATGTTTTATTCAAAGAGTTTTATTCAAAAAAGAGGTATATGTGTTTTTAGGGCACAAATTGAAGACTCTTCTTTGCTAAAAGTTGAATGTCAATTAATGATTAAATGTACTTTAATTTTATTTAGACATTTTATTTTATTTTAATGACAATTAATTATTTATGCTTTTTATTAATTAATTTAATTACTGATAAAAATTATATGATTATTGTTTTACATGCTTTTTGAATTCTTTAATTGTTTGCGAGATGAAATGGAGCTGCGATTTTGAAAGATGCAATTAGGTGTTTAATTATATTTTTAATTTCTATAAGAAAAACAATACAATAAATGAAGTATAAATTTCACAAATAACAATTAGAAAGTTCTGTAGGTTGATGTTATGCTGCGATATGAAACAATCAGTCTTTATGTGACGTCTAAAGCTGAGAATATTCAATTTTTTCACACATTATGTACTTTTAAGTATTTGATTAACTTTAATAATTAAAAGGAATTATCTACAATTAGAAGAGTCTTATCAATCTCTAATTTCGAGATTGAACTTCAACAGCAGGCGGCAGGAGACAAAAGAAGATGACTGCTTCGACAACTGTGATTACATCGCACGATCGTAACAAAAAGTAAAAAAAAAATTAAAGTGTCAATTAGTAACAAGCGTCTCGAAGTAGTCATAAGTCCGTTCAAAAAGATTCACAATCTGAAGAACTGTTCAACGTCACAATCAACCCATTATATCGCATTAGTGATAAATTACTTCAAGCAATAAATTTAATAGTACATCGAAATTTGTAATTAAATATATACACAAGAAGGAAAGAAATAATTAGGAATTCAGAAATATAGTCAAATCGAAGGGAAGAACGGTGGAAGATTCGCTATGACGTAATTGATATTTCACATTAAATTCCTGCGGGGCAATGATCATGTCCTGCCGATACCTGCAAGGAAAGAGAGAGAGGGACAGAGGGGGGGAGAGAGGGATCTCTCGCGGGTCCATATCAGCGATCTAGAGCCAACAACAATTAGCCGGAGGGGGGGAGAGGGGGTCAGGGTTCGTTGCTGACCCCAGGTACGCTGGCATTGCATCGCATGGGCGGGTTCGCGCGCGCATCGCATCGAGGGCGATCCGAGTTAAACAAATCATCGGCAGGCCTCCTCGGGAACGAAACGCGCGTGATCTCTTCTCCCGCGAGTCCCGCCGGTTACGATCCTTCCGATCGGCCGCGTCGCCGGACGGCCCCGATAAGGAGGAGCGGGAGAGAAACCATCCGTGGAACTTTTTAGACCGCGTTATCGAAGCGGTCCTATCTTTCATTTTCAGGCCGTAATATTGAGTCATTATATGTATTTTTTATTATAAAATTTATTATACAATATTGTAATTATTTTTATAATTATTCTTGTTATAAACAAATATAAAGAGGTCGTTAATGCTAAGCAAAAATAATACGATAAACGGGTCAATATATCGAGCCAACAAATTATCCTAATACAATGTAATTATATATTTTTTATTTATTAAATTATATTGTATTAGGATAATTTGTCTTGGCTCGACATATTGTCCCGTTCATCGTATTATTCTGATTATATAATACACGAAGAATTATCTTTTAAAAAAAAACTTACCCTCAAACTCTGGTAATTGTGGTATAATGTGTGATTTCGAGGAATTTTACCATACTTTTTAGTAAACTTTAATATACTTTTAGTAAATGTTACTAAAGGTATAGAGTAACTTTTACTAAAAAGTATAGTAAAATTCGTTGAGATTACACATTATCCTACAATTACCAGATTTTGAGGATAAATTTTAAGAGAAAATTCTCTCCGTATATAAATTATACACTATATTATATTATATTAATGTATTTTACTCATATTACGTCTGTAGCATACACTTACGTACGTGTAAGCGCTTCATTGCCGAAGTGGAATGTTACGTATGAAGGATAGAGAAATTGATTGTCCCCATTCGAAGATATAAACATCTTTTACATCTGACACGAATATATAATATTAAAAAACACGTGTATTAAATATTAACATATTTTCTAAATAAAATTTTGTTTAGGGAATAAATTCTTTTAACAAGCTTTCTCCTATTTATTGCAACAAAGTTGAGAAAAGCACAATCTCTCACAATTTTTCCAATTTTATCTACTGAATTTAGAATAATAATAGTAATAATAATTACAATATGAAAAAATGTAAAATATGTTGAAACGAAAAACAACGAAAAGAAATAACACGAAAGAAAATTATGAGAGGAGTAAGGCAAATTCTGCCGCACGTTCCCCTTTCGAAAAGTGGCGCTTGAAGAGGTAGAGTCGCGCGAAAATTGGAACCATCCGGGATTGGTGCATTCCAATTTAGCGATCGGGAGGAAAGCTCGCGGCGAATAAACGATCGATAAATCGGTTTCCAGGCGTGCGCGTATCGGATATCCTCTCCGCGCACTTGCCGCGCGGAGCTGGAGGGAGAGAAACGGCGAGGGGGAGGGGGAGGGACCCGGCCCCCCGTACGCGGCGCACGTAGGGTGTGGGGCCCGATTAACACGTTGTTTGTATAGGGGAATGTATAATAACAGGTTACGCCGTTGGCATAGGTACCCATTTGTATCTGTAGGAGGGCATCTCGGGTTCCCATCCGCCGCGTACCGACGAAGGGGCCCGGGGAGGGGACATCGGGTTAGGACCGCGGCGGCGTGAAGGGCAGGAGGGGTAAAATGGCCGGGGCAAGACAGAGTGGATTGTATGGGAAAGGCGAAAGGATGGAGAGAGATAAACGAGAGAGAGAGAGAGAGAGAGAGAGAGCGAACGATGAGGGAACGGATTGTGCAAGGAGGCTTAAAAGGGGACTTGAAGATACTGAGAGGGGATTTACTCGAGTAGATAATGTAACGTATGCCAATACGAACGAGAAAGACGTCATTATGTAAGAAACGTGTGTAAAATATCAAGTGAAGAATGTTTCGTAAATGAAATAATTGTGGCGTCTTTTTGGTGCAAAATTTTAAAAACACAATCCTCGACTAATTCGAAACTGATGATTTGTTAAATCACGACAGTACTTGAAAATATTTTTTATAAAATATTATCATAACAATATCGGAAGTTAAACGTTTATGGAAACTCATAAATGAGATTAACTTTAGACACAAGATTTCGCGTTCCTGATGATATAATTTTCAAGGGTGACGAAAAGCGATTCAATTTCTCCATTAATTTTACAGAGATAATTCGACGTATTTCTATATTTTTAATTAAATAACGAAAAAGAACAGGAAGAAATAATGAATAAAAATACACAGATTCTTTATTTAATTACACTAGTGTTACGTTTGCACTTTTTGCAATCACAAGGATCAGTCATAAATCATCAGCCTTCTACAGCGTTGTGCGATCTGTGCTCACTAAGCGATAACTTTCAACACGACAAACGCATGTCCCGGCGTATCGCGACAAGGAGAGAGAGCACGAGGGTGGCACAAAGGGCAATAGGATGGGGACGTGGGAGGCAAACTGTGGATGCAGCCTCGTATCTGCATTGCATCGCGCAGCAGACCGAGCGCTCTTCTTCGCGGTTTGGGCCCTCTCGATGCACCTGGTGTACATCGCGTCCCGATCTCGATGCAGCCCCAGGCCGCCCTTCTTCCCTACCCCTCTTCCTTCCTCTGCGTCGGGAGGGACGAGCTGAAACGCCCTGAAAATCCACTGCGAATCGCACGAGATCGATCCGAACGCGTGATCGCGGGTTCACGTGTGTATGTGTCTATGTGTGTGTGTGTGTGTGTGTGTGTGTACTAAAATTATTGTTGGTTTCTTCGTTCTAAGATCGATTTCGATTATTTCTTGAGAGTGAAAAGGTCGTGCCCCGAGCGCTTGACGCTGAAAAATTTAGATGAACTCAATCGAATTATTGTATAATTGAAATTACTTTATTGTACAAAAAATGTGCGAGCTTATTAAAATTATTTTGTATTAAATTATGTTAGATCGAAATAAAATATACTTGTTTTTTTAATATAAAACTTTAAATGTCCGTCGAGGCCTTCAGAGTCTCCCTCGCTCGAGCATATACCCAAAAAACAAGTTTATCTTATCTACTCGCATCCCGAAGTCCCGATTGAATTAAGAGTCGGGTGATTCGATTATTTATGCTTCACGAACATTGCGTATCTTGATGTTCAAGAATTTCGCCTCTCGGGTGGAAGGGTGGTGCGAATTCCGGGACACCCTGTGCACGGATCTCGCTGGGCCTTACCGGAACGTACGCCACGAGAGAGCATGAGGCCAGGATCGTAACTTATGCGATATATACTGATCGGTGAACTGGCCCACCGTTGTAACAGCGCAATCGACATCCTCGCTAAAATCGGTATTCTAACTTTCGAGGAAATTGCCGAGTCGAAAAGATCATTATGCGTTTTTTTTTTCTATTATGAATGCATGATTAGCGTCCTCATCGACAACGTTTTGTAATCAAGCGATGCGATGCGGATTATTTTCAAATAACAAAGCATTAATATAAATCAAATATCTTAAACCTTATATATATGTATATATATTTTTTTTAATATAATGTAATTAAATTATAATATTACACATCATTATTTAATTTTTTTACATTATTTAATAAAAATATATTAATATATTTTTTGAATTTCAACCTTTACATAAGTAAGAATTCCAGCAAAATTCTTTACGCGCGACTCTATTTAATTTGACATTATTTGAATTTTATTTTTCATTATTCACACAAAATTTATATACTGTTGCTTGCGTTTATTTAAATGGAGGAATCTGATGTTAATTAAAGTGGGAATTCTGTAAGGAGGAAATATCGTGCGGAAATTCTATCGCAGGAACGATCAACGCTTGTCGGAAGTACGAATTACCCGACGTTGCAGCAACGGGACAGTCGTCGTCGACGCGCGGTTACATCAGGGAGCGCACGTGGCGAGGGATGAGGAGGAAGGGATAAAATTCATTTCACCCCCTCCCCCCCCACGGGGCGCTATCGAGGCCGGTGCGATGCTCGGTTCCCACCGGGAAAGAAATCCATCGCGATCAGAAAACTGGCACCGCCGAACGACGATATACATCCCCCTCCCCCTCCCTCTTTACCCGCGCCGCGCGCCATATCAACCCCTCTCCATCCCTTCCCCGCGAATTTCTCGGAATTCCGCGGCTGGTGACTGGCGGTGGCGACCGCGTGCGCTTCGCGATAAGCTCCACACCAATACACACACATACCGCACCCCGCGCACCAACGCAAACGGCAACCAAACCAACCCCCACGAACACACCTCGTCATCGTCGAGGCCCAGAAACTTTCGGAGATACGGACGAGAAGCAGGAGGGGCGGAGGAATAGAGGGGAGGATGACAGGAGGGTGTATCAAATGTATCAAGTACGGAAGCAATCCTCTCTCCCCCTCCTTCTCCTATTCTCTCTCTCTCTCTCTCTCTCTCTCTCTCTCTCTCTCTCTCTCTCTCTCTCTCTCTCTCTCTCTCTCTCTCCCCCTCATCATCCCCTTTGCACGGGTATCTAGATACGAGTACAACATCCTCAGATACTCGAATAATCAAGATTATCCCGGGCGGGTTGGTTGGTTGGTTGGTTGGTTGGTTGACTTGCAATAACCGAGGGAGAATCGCATCAGTGACATACGTACATATACGTGCCACGGGGCGATCACCCTTGAGCAGCGGTCACATCATCCAGGGCAGAGTCTACGAGGAGCGAATCGCCGCGCGGACTTGGCGAAACACGCTCCGGGATCTCTCGGGGTCGCGCGCGAAGAGGAGACGAGGAATCGCGGGACGTGAAATATATCGGGCTATCTATTCATCTATTCGCCGGCGCTTCGGAAAAAGATACGGAAGCGGCGACGTCGACGACGACGACGACGACGCGACGTGTCGAAGGCACACAACGGCGGCTGAGATACCGTTGCCGGGCCATTACCCCTTTACTACTACGCGGGACGCCGCGCGACGACGTTAGGCGAGCGCGCCGCGTCTCCGCCTCGCGTACTTTGTCAACTTTGCGTATCAATCAAGCAGGAGGGAGAAAGAGAGAGAGAAAGAGAGAGAGAAAGAGACAGAGAGAAAGGGCGACAGGCTGAGAGGGAGGGGGAAGAGAGCGCTCGCGTAATGCACGATGCGGGACACGGGACACGATAAGGGACATCGATGCATGAAGGCGGAGAAAGCGATGAGCCGGAGTTCGCAGATAAACTCCGCCGCGCGCATCGGTGCTCTCTCTCTCTCTCTCTCTCTCTCTCTCTCTCTCTTTCTCTTTCTCCATTGCACGTCGCTCCTCATTTTTTGACACCAGGTACCAGGATGCGCGGCCTTAATATCGCGCCGCGCGCGCGGGCCGATAAATCTCGCGTCTCTGTTGCCGCCGCCGCCGTGGAAATTGCACGTGGAAGCGCAAATCGAGCATAGATTCGGATAAAATTCACCCCCGCCAGCGCATAATTTCTGCGCGGATTCGCTTTTGTCTAAGGAGAGAACGATTGTCCTCTCTCTCTCCTTCTATGTAGTAGGTGGAAGATAATTTTTAACGACGTCGATATTTTTTACCTGCGAATGTTCCATTGTACGTTAAAAAGGGGGGGGGGAAGATGGGGGAAAGGAAACTAGGACCACACATAGATTTTATAATCATTATTATTAGAATGTTTATCAGTTCGTGACTATTCCATGTTTAGTTTAAGACTGCGTTGCAACACCAACAAATAATCGACACGCGGTTTTATATTACTATAACAATATAGAGGAAAGTTATCGATATGGATATAAATCTTCTAAAGTGAGACATTCCCTTATTTCTCAGAAATTAAACTTTATTAATATCGATGAAAAATCTATCTATTTAGACAATCAAAGAAATAAAAATTTATAATACATATATTTATGTTTTTTATATAATATATGCTAAAAACGGTTTTTTCTACAGCAAAAATAAAATTTACGCGAGGTTCTTTTGCAAATTGCATATTAAATAATATTGATAATATTATATGTTTATAATCTTTTAAAATTGTTTTATTTATATTTGTCTCTTTTTCTCTTTTAATTTTTTTGTAATTCAATTTTAAACATAAAGTTGAAATATACACATTTATTGATAAGACAATCTCTAAGATAAAAAAACTATGAATAAAATTTTTTTAAATGTAACATTACTGCCTGCTAACTTGATACCTCAAATTTGAAATTTACTTTTTCAACCATATTTTTGCATATCTTACAAAAAATGTAATTATTGCCCAATTTAAAATGACATTAAAAAGTTTCTAATTTGTGATTGTTTTCAAAATTGCATTTTTAGTTTCTATTTAAGAATCTAGAAACAAAATTGGTATTTGTCAATATTGGCAATTTGTCTCTATAAAAAATTCACATAAAACTTACATTATTACTGAGATTCTTTTTTTTTATTGAAAAGGGTTTAGTTCTCTCTTATTTATTGATATTTTTTAATTGGCAATACGTTTTTAATTAAAAAATGAGTTAGCGTATTACTTGGGCGCAACGTTTTCGTATATTATTCGGACATAATTTTAAAAATAATTTCCGATAATGTCAATAACAGCGTTTCTCCTTTTTTAACTTATACCTCGACAATGGCCACGCTCTTTATACGCACGCCCGAACAGCTCGCGCGATTATTTTAATAACTAGATTTGATTTTAATCGAATAAAAGTCTGTCGCATAATTTATTAATACGTAGAAGAGATTAACGAGACAAACCGACTAATTAAATTAGCGCGTGACTTGGGCGCGGCGTTTTTATATATTAATTTCAAAAATAATTTCCGATGGTGTCAATAACGACCGGTTTTTCCTTTTCTCACGTAAAATCGGCTCGATCTTTTACACGCGACCAGACAGCTCTCGCTTTTGCATTTAATAATCAAATTTTCAATCGAATAAAACTCCGCCGCGTGATTCGTTAACGCGAGAAGAGAGACTACGAAGTGTCTCGAGCCGAATGCAAAGTAACATTCGACGTCGCGATGCGTCCCTCTTTGAGAGATCTCGTAAAAATTTGACGGGGAAGACAATACGTGACGACACGTGCGAGAGGAGAGAAAAAAAAAAATTTGGAGCGCGCTCGCGCGATCCCCGACGAGGCGCGCGACTCTCGGTTTTTATTAATAATCGCGGAACGAGATCGCTCGCGGCCGTCGATCATCCCGTGTAATTTGACGGCTGTCGGACACTTTCGTAACGAAAATTGTTGGAAATGCATTTCAGCGCGTCTCGCACGCGCGGCGAGCTTGATATTTTCCAGCCCTCTCCCGGAGATAGCTCGGCTGGCTTATCAACCACGGCGCGGAGTGAAAATCTTCCTCCGAGGGAGCAATCCCCTCCTCGCGGCTGTAGATCAACCGGTAGCAGATAGAACTCCGTGTTGCCGCCCTGATTGCGCTTTTCCTCGACGGCGTGTCGTCGTCGTCGTCGCGTTTTCGTGAAACTGTTGCCATCGACCTGTTTCCGAACTCGTTCCGGGAATCGTAAACGACGTGGCTCGTAATCGGAGTCGAGCGCCAATAAAAATGATAAACAATCGAGACAACACGAGCGACGAAATAGTCATCTGATGAAATATAGAGTGGACGCTCGCGGAATGGGAATAAAACCGAATAAAGGCGATCTATTCGAATTTTGCGAATCGGCTGGTACAAGAAATCAGGAAGGCAGTAATTAATTCTTATTTATTTTTAATAATAAATCATTTAGAACTGACAATTTTTTTATACCAATCGATTGTGAAGCATTATTTTCATCAGACGTTAAATAAAGACAGAAAAGGATAAAAGTGATGAGCTGTAATCCAATAATCAACTTCAATATATCCCAGTTGATAAGAAAATTAGATAATAGCAGAGTAGGTGACTTTCTTTATATTTAAAACGAAATGTTTATAATCAACAATAAAAAATGTGGTTTTATAATTAAAACGCGGTTACGGAATCTCCCTCTTTTCAGATGAATTTTCGCATTGCATTGTAACAGGGGAAAAAAAAATAACGCTCACAATTCCTAGTATAAAAGAGAAAAGGATAATATGGCGTAAATATGGAAAGTAACACGTAAAGTTGCCTCTTGACGATCGTCGAGGAGAAGTTCCCCAGTCGCAATGAGCGAGAAGGAGAAAGAGAGTCGAGAGAGAGAGAGAGAGAGAGAGAGAGAGGTTCTCGACCGTAATAAGCGGCGCGGTAGCGACGACGGCCGTTAAATACGATTCTCGCATTAGAACACGAAGTGGAGGCGATAAGTTGTCGATAACTCGGAAAGGAACGGCCCGCACGGTTGTCTGCGCGAAGGGAGTCTTGCCCGTTAACTTACGACTCGATGAAAAGCTCATTGCCGGAATGGCGCAGGCGGGGGTGAAGGAGAGGAATCTCGCCGGGACAATTTATGCCAAATTGCAGGAAAATTGTAAAACTGCACTCGTACCGACATTTGTAACCGTCGCGGAAAGTGTACGTCGCTCGACCTGACCGATTTTCAACCCAGAAACAAGATAATTCTTCGCGGATAATTGAGTTTATTCGTTACGCAAGTAAGAAAACTTAATATTACGAATTTATTGTAAAAATATTTGTAAGATTGGATAAACATAATAACTAATATATATTTTCCAAAAGGCAAAGTGTTTAATTTTTATATTGAAAAGAAGATATAACTTCAATTAAATATTGAACTAATGAATTATTGCTGAATTGAACTTTTTCTCTCGAATTCGCTATAAATTTTAATTCATAATTGATAGCGGGAAATTATGTATGAAATTTTCTGCAATAATAATTTGACTTTCATTACCTGCATGTATTAAATTTTTATTTCTATTTAACATTAAATTTAACAAAGCCATGTCACCAAACGTCTATCCATTTTCCTCTTTGAGGAAATCATAAAACACACAGATCGATTTGTTTTCGGAAAAAAAACTTTGCAACACGAGTTTGCGAAAATTCCGAAACGACTTGCACGAGTCGCGTGGTAACTCGGACCGATTAAAATTGCGGATAACGCTGGCGTACGGTCGAAAACGAAGGACAACTCACGGCGATAACTCGTCGATAGCTCTCTCCCTTTTCGAGAGGGTGGCGGTGTTTTAGGAGGGAGCGGCCTCGCGTTAACTAACGACTCGATGAAAAGCTCGTCGTGCCTAAGATAGGGACAGATATTAGAGACGAGAAGAGAAAGAGAGGGAGCTCACCCCTATGTGTAGGACCCGCCGTTAAATTCTCCGCCTGATCGCTAAGAAATTACCTGGAAATATACGAGCCGCGAAAGGAGCGAGGCGTTCTCCTCGCCATTATCATCCCCCGACTACTATTATCGGGGTTGCCGACGTACAGATAGAATTCGGAAATATTCCGTATTTCTCCCTGCATCGCGATTAATGAACTCCTCCTTTCGCGATTCTCGCGAAGTAGGACGTCGCATGCAATTATGTGGAGAAACGAAAGAAAATCAAACGAAGAAGAGATGATGTTTTAGATTTCGTTGAACGCGTTTAAATAAAACATCTAGATGGTTGTGATTTAATTTCTATATCCATCTTAGCGGTTGTTTTACAGATTTACAATTTTCTTTTATTTAGGATTTCTTTATTATCATCAGCTCTTAAAGTCGATTTATTTCGTCTATTTATTTTCTGATTTTTTAAATGTACAATAGAGATGCATTTCACACAGGTGTTGTCTGTTAAATATAAATATGAAATTGAAAAATTTTTATTCTTCAAGCTGACAAATGAGAAATATGTTTAATTACACACACACATTTTTATTATAATACATAAAGATATTAAATAGGAAATATAAAAGTGCAAGTGATGAAGTTGCTAAAGAGTTGATTAATGTATATAATTTGCACAATGAGAATCCACGAGTTTGGCAGTAATTAAAGTCGTTCTCATATCTTACCTCAAGTTTGTTTCTCCCGGCTGTAGGCACTTTCCGCAGTTAGCGTGTCCATAAACTTGTTTCGTCCGAAGTGGAGTAAGCGTAAAAAGACGCGGCCGCGCGCAAAAGGAACAAAACATATACCTTACCTGCCTGCTGCGGTGCATCCCGGTCGGCGGGAACGTCTGTTACTCAGCAGTTAGGAAGTAGAACCCCCGGCCCGGCGGCGGCCCATTAGCGGGGAGGGCGCGAAATAATGCCGAAGAGAGGGGGGGGCGAAACGACGGCGATAACTTTGCTGGGCCGCCGCGAGCTGGGCCGGAAACGATGGACGACGACACGCCGCGTTCCCCGTTAGTTAGATCAATAATGTTAACTCGTTACGTACTACGGACAGTTGCGAACGAGCTCATTTCATTGGGATTTTCTCGGCCCGAAACTGGCTGTGAACCTCTGGAGGTGTCGTTTATTATAATTACAAAATTTATGATGCAAATTACATTAAATCATATAAACAGCGAGAACTTTTTTTTTTTTTTTTTTTGCAAAATTTGTTACATATTTTCCTACGTGTGGTGATAAACCTGGAACAACTTGAGATAATCTGTGAAATATTATGAGTAATGATAGGAATTTTTTAAAATATATAAAGACATTTTATAAAAACTGGCATGCAGCCTTCTAAAATATAATATATAATTTTAAAAATTAAAATATGATATATAAAAAATATTTAACAATATATTATATTATAAATACAATATAAAATATTAAATATTTTATATGATATGACTTTAAGACGAAGTTTTTACAATTTTAGGCAAAATTTTCTGATACAAGATAGATGATCATATACAAAATTTGACTGTATATTTAATGTTACACACACAGCTGTTAACATAATTATTTACATTTACACAATTATATTTAGTTACAAATATCACATACTTTTTTCTTAATATATCTATGTAGTTTTTTTTTATAATAGAAAGCGATATATGAATATGAATATTACGAGAAATATAATTAATAATAAGTATAATGGAAAATAGTCTTTTTTAGATTAAGGCAGGAGGTCGAATGTAAAATGACAGGCATGATTTATGTAAGAAAATCGTGACGAGAGTAATTATTTATAATTAACGTATCTTTACGCATTTTGCGCTCTTTTTTGACCCCTCATTTATTCGCTGTAATTGTACGAATGCGCGTCGCGCCAGTTCGACGCGCCTCGCCGAAATTTCTATATGACAACCCCCGCCGATAACTCCTGCCATCTCCCTCCTCCCTACAACGACATTCCCACATAAATCGCGAGGAAACGCCGCCGCCACCACCACCGCGCCATTAAGCGTCCTTACATTCGCGCACCTCGTACACACACACACATACACACACACATATACACACGTTCGCTGTACCACCGTTCGCGGGTCGAGTATACCGGGTGGAAAAATTGAAGTGAGCAGCTCATTACGGGTAATCAATAACCGATACATTATCGGTGGCGGTGTCGGGCGGCGGAGGCGCGAGGAGGAAAGGGGATGGCGGAGGGAGGGCGGCGGCGGGGTTGAAAGGGACCGCCGGGGATGCGAGAGGGCCGCAGAGCTCATCTCCGTCCTCCGCGGAAAGAGGGTGGAGAAAGAGGCGACGGGGGACCGGGGAGGAGGAGGAGGAGGAGGAGGAGGACGCGAGGGGGAACGGTCGGCCGGGGTGGAAAGGGTGGAAGGGGTTCCGATTTACACAAGTATATTGAATTTATTGAGATGAGCCTAGGGATAGCGGCCAGGAGGATATTAGCTGCCTACCAACCGCCCCGACGTTTCATACCGTCCGCTCTCGCACCCCCGTCCCGCTCTCGCGCCCTCGCCACGAGCGCGGCCCTCCCTCCCTCCCTTCGCCTCTTCTCGCCAACGTCGTCGTCGTCGTCGTCGTCGTCGTCGTCGTCGTCGTCGTCGTCCTCTCTCGCATTTATTAAGATCGCGGGGCTGATTTATGCCGCCCGATAGAGAGCGACGGAAGAGCGGGGGTTGAGGAAGCGGAGAGAGAGAGAGAGAGAGAGAGAGAGAGGCGCTGAATGCGAATCCAGGCGAGTCTCTAATATCGACTCGCGCGCTCATAGATTATCGTAAGTTAAGGCACACCCGGTATAAATGCCGTCGCGGACAGATGAATTGGCGGCCACGCTCGGAACGGTCATAATAGCGTCGCGCGTTGTCGCAAATTCTCCGATGGCGAAAACGAAATCTGCGCTGATTTAGAGATAACACGTCTATACAGAATGCCACGACGCGCTTTCACTTTAAACATTTAAACGAGTGATTAAATGTTTTGAAGAACTTGGGTTTATTGAGATTGAATTTTTTTCTTGATTAATACAGCCGTTTATAATTTCTATTTTTCTATACGCAATTTCAATATTTTAATTATTTTATTAATTTAGTATATTGTCAATTTTTATTACTAATTTTTAAATTTTTTCAAACAAATTGTAAATTAAATTTTAAAGTCAGTTTAATAACGAACTCTTCGAGAAAGATGGGTATTAATATCTGACAACAAAAATCTTCATGTTAATTAAGAAATTCCAAAGAATTTTTTAAGAATTAATTATTAAATTTTAATTTTAATGTTATAAATCATTTTAATTGAATATATTAATATATTGATTAGATTGCTAATTTTGTACAGAAAGTAAAATAAAATTAAAGCCATCACGCGTGGTATTCAACAATTGCTAGCTTTATTTTAAACTCTTTAATAAAGGTTGGCATTAATATCAAAAATCTTTATTAAGAAATTAAAAAATGTTTTGAATATTGAAAATCCATTTTATGCTTCTTGATAACATCACCAAGTTTATAGCTTCCCCCTCATATATCTTCACCTTCCCGCTGAACAGAGATCAATTCTAAGATTTCGGATTGAATTACAATTACAAATCGCGCTACCACGACGCAGCACGCACATCTTTCCCCCGATCGGCCCTCGAAAAATGATGTCGTCGAGCGGCGACGTCGCTTTTCCCAGGATTAATCGTTCGAGAATCAGCCGTTTGCTCGCTCGCTCGCTCGCAGGATCGGCAGGATCCCTCGTAATCTCTCGTCCCCGTCTCTCGTCGTAATTTTATCAGTCTGTCTCGCGACGGAGGAGAGAAATCGTGTCCTGGCGCGCGCGCGCTTCCCGAAATCTCCTCCGCGGATCCTCCCCCGGGGGGATCCTTCGCGGCTGAAGGGTCCTGCGGATTCTGCGGCTCGACGAGAGGAGAGAGCGGTCCTTATCTACGGCGGCCAGCCCCGACGTTCTACAACTTAACCCTTCCAAGGCAGCACGCTCGGTACAGAGATTACCTTTGCCACTCCTGCTTTCTCTCCTCTCTCCACCCCTTCTCTCCTCCCACCCTCCTGCTTCCAGCATCTCGACGGACCCCTACTTCCTGCGGATTTTAGCGTACGCGGCGCCAGTCCTGCGAAACGTCGCGAAAACGTGCCCGCGTAGCGCTTATCTGCGGTAAAATCATTGTCAAAAGATTAAGCTTTAGCCTCTGATAGACGTAACATAACAGACATAATAAATTCGGCTGCTGTAAAATAGTTACATTAATGGTTTTTTTTTCATACAATTAGAACAGCTTCAATATCGATAATTACAATGAGTTTTATAACATGCGGATAATTTAATTGTTAAAATAGATATGATTTTAAAACTTAGAAATGCTAAAGATGTCTTACCAAATTATGACACAATTTAACACATATAATTTAAATTAAATATTTACATTTTTATCAATTTTATTTATAAAATTAATATTTAAATTTAAAAAGAAGTACTTCAGAATTATGTAAAACATTTCTCCTTTTTGTAAAACATTTTGTTTTATTGTACATACGAGAAGTGGGAAATGTTTTTTATCAATCGTGCAGATCGCATTACACTTTTTACAGAGTTTCGAGACGTAACTTACATCTCGGCACTTTATGTCGTCGCGATTAGAAAAGCGCGAGCTAAATTTTCCACGTGAGATCGTTTCTGTACAAGAGAACGCGTATCGACTACCGGATTGACATTTAAGTGCTTTCACGTATTTTCACGACGATGCAAACTTGTTCCCTACGACAGCACCGTCTCCCTCTCCTCCGTCGAGTAAGAAGAAGAGGGCCTGTAACTCGGACGCGGGGGTGGTATTTAGATATTCTAATGGCCGCGCTGATAACGCGAGACGCGCGCGGCGACGGCGGCCGCCGCGATAAAGACGACGACAACGACGACGACGCCCCCGACGTCGTCGGGAGCGCGACGCTGCGCGTCGCTGATAACGGCGCTCGCTCTCACTCGTTGTTTACGTACACCCCCTTCTCTCCCTCCCGTCCCATCGCTTCTCACGCTTCGCGCTGTAAGGTGCGCCGTCTTACATGCCGTTGTATGTGTGCGATTATTGGCCATCGATAGCGGTACGATTCCCGGCGGCGCGATATTCCGGAAAATGGTACTCTCTGTCACATTGACGCCCCCTATATTTTCCCGCGTTTCCTCACCGTGCTGCGAAAATAAAATTGCGAATTTACACGGCGCGGTTTGCGCGCCGCCGACGTAGCGGGAACACATCGTTAGAATCTACAACGAGAGTTACAGACATGTCAATTAACGTGAGCATACAATTAAAGATAATTTGTAAATTATAAATGTATTAATTAATTTGCAAATGAATAATAATAATTAAAAATATATTTATTCTATGTAAATAATATGCCCAATCAATAATAGTTCGTAACGTAATACTAATAACGTTATTATTAATTTACGCGAATTACAATCGAAGCACAAGGTGTCATCCAAAATCGACTCTTAATGGTATTGTTAATTTTTTTCTAGAATCACAAGGTTCATTGAATTTTTTGCATTATTATTATATATAATTATGTAAATGTGCTGTAATTATTGACGTAACGTTATGTATTACAAGAGGTATAAAATTTTGCGGGTTAACTTCTAGATAGACGACCGATTTCATTCCTCCTTAAGTTTTTTCGCATAGTCCCGGAAAAAAAGAGAAAGAGAGAGAGAGAGCACTTATTAGAAAAGGATTCCCCATGGGAAGCGATACAGAACGACGGATTAAGCCGAGGACGATAACTCGGTGGAGCGCGGAAAGTAAGGCCGAAAGTTACACACATACCGCCCTTTTTTCCTCCCCCCCTCTCCCCCCTCACTCTTCGCGCCCTGCGTTCGATGAAAAAGAGAAAATGGAGGTAGATTAGGAAGAACGAGAAGAAAGGCCGTGCCCGGTGGATAATGGCTCTCGCCTGATAGCCATTTTAATGGTCCGTTTAGAGTTCAAACGGTTGTTAAGTGTCGCCGTATATACGACGCACTTATCTACCCTAGGCGCAAGTAAATTTCTCGCTACGCCCCATTTACTTACGCGAGGATACGAGCCCGCGACTGCGGCGCGGCGCACGCGAAACCCCGGAAGCGTATCCGCGATTCGAAATGGAAAGAGCAGTTTAATAACATGTAGCAGTTTAATCTGCTCCCCGATCGTACGAAAGGATGGGGGGGGGGGGAGCACAATATTTAAGAAATTAATATAAATTCTCAATTCCACGCAGATAAAGCGATTAGACAGGTACGCCCTGCACCTATTTCTCTCTATTCGGAGGAAGAACATTTTAACCGTACAGGTAGGAGTCATCGAAAATTTAAAAATTGCAGGGATGAAATTTGACCAACCGAGGCAAAGTCAATTAAACTTGAGATTGGTTTTCCTTCTTCCGATCGGTTGAATTCCAATCTAATCTCAATCTCAATCTCAATCTCTAGTCTGATACGGGCTTTAGAAGGTTCATTCTTTTTTTTTTATATAATCAATAATCGATAGAAAATTTGGCTCTGAAAATAACGAAAATTTTTCAATGCTACACAGAAAAAAAAGAATATTCTTGTTTTGACAATACCTCCAGTTTCAAAACGGAAATCTTGAAATGAGATTATATCGCGTTAAATCAAAAGGATTTACTTGAATGAAGATTTATTTCAAACTTTTATATAGTTTAACCAAGAAAATAATATTCTTCTTATTTAAGAATAATTTTTTTGAATGGAAAAGAAAAAAAAATATTGGATAGAAAATACTACATGTTTAAATCGAAGATTATAATTTTCTTAGAATAAGATTATCAAAACAATTATGTCATATTTTTAAAATAATACTTATAGTATTGAAATAAGACTACAATATCTTGAATTTCAAGATTTTCAAATTCTTCTAAGAAGATTATATATTGTTGCTTATATATGAAACAAGGATCGCGTTAATTTGAATACATAAGTTTCAATTTGAGAGTATTTTTTTTCCTCATAAAACTTGCGATTAAGCGCAAATTTTTACGCAGGCTAAGAATCGAGAGTAAATAACCATTCTCGAATTTTACACTCAAACATAACGATAGAATAATTTATGAAAAAAATTGTTTTTATGTTTTGAAACCGTGACACACATTTCTAATTACGTCAGTCGAACTCGTCGATTTTCATCCTTCGTAGGAGATAATCCTCGTGGTCGCGTGACGCGGGCTCGACTCAGCTCCGTCGGCCCCGCACAATCGGCAAATCCTGCGCGCGAGACATTAATCTTAAAAGCGGCACGAGTTAAATAAACGCGCATCCACGGCGCACGCTTATTATCATATAATTCCACTTCGCGAGCGCCGACTCCTTTTCGCCGTTCGCGTGCGCCGTTAAGGGCTTAATTGAGGACCGCGCACGTGCCACGAGGGATCCCTCGGACGTTGGGCATTAGCATAGACGGGCAGCGCTGATTTATAATTGCGGAGGATACGCAATCGTCGAATTCCGGACACGCAACGCAACATCAACGTGTCGTCGTCGTGTGTCATCCGCTCGCTTTCGGAGAGGATCGCTCGCTCGCTCGCTCCGCTCTTTCTTTCTCTCTGCGCCGATTAACATATCTGCCGCGAGGGGCCCTTCGTTAAACGCGTGCCCGGGCCCTATGTGTGGGTGTGTGTCGTCATCGGGATGGCTGCTCTGCCTTCAGTGTCCGGTTGCCCGCTCGGTACAGCCGCGAGAACATGGCCGCGATCGTCATCGGTGATCGGATAAGACCTGTTACCTCTTCGCTTCGATGTCTCTCTGCGCGCGCGGGTACGCGTCGATTTCTGCGTTGCTGACCGAGCGTGGAGAGGCGTAAAATTTTATCAGACTGTAGATTGCGTTGCTCTCTTTAATTACGATCAGTGAAAAATTAGTGATTTTCAGCGGTACACTTATAACTTGTCAAACAGTGAATAAATGTAAATGAATGTGTAAAAAAAAGTTTTTCCTTTTTTTTTTGACTTCCTTAAATTAGTTATTTTGATAATTAATTTTGGTGGGAATTGAAGTCGAATGAAGAGCAAAGGTAGCTCGCTTTCGAAAGTTAACGTATGGCAGATCAAATATTTTGCTGATCTGATTGTAATTGGGATTTTGATAAGAATCCAAATTTGCTTGAAGTTATGATTTAAAAAAACATTAGCAAATACTTACATGGCAAAAGATTTCTCTTTTGAAAGATAACATTTAGATCACGTATTTTAATGAATTGGATCTTAATCACGATTTTAGTGGAAATTAAAGTTGGTTTAAAATATAATGTGATATCTCGCTTTTGAGAGATAACGTTTCGATCAGATATTTCAACGGTCTGATTTTAATCAAGATTTTGATAGGAATTGAAATTCACTCGAAATCGATTGAAGTACAAACTGGGTGCTTTTTCTAAAGATAATTTTTCAGATCGTGACTTCTAGCGAATTTGATTTTTAGTGGAAATTGAAGCTTACTTGATATTTGAAGAAGAAAATATCACTCATTCTTAAATGATTGGATCAGGTATTTTAAAAGTCTGCCCTTAATCAGAATTTTGGCAGGAATTGCAGAATTGTCCGAGGCTGATTGAAGAACCCAGATATCCCGCTCAGGAGAGATAACGCGTTTACGATCTCGTGCCGAAAGCGCGATTAGCGAGCCACCGTTTATAGCCCACCGTTTTATCTCGTTGGCAGCCAATGTCTTTCATAAATCGAAGATCCACCGAGAGTCGAGCAGTCTTTTAAGGGTTCGCGTATCTGCGAGATCGTCGGGAAGCGGCGCGGAGGGAGGGCGGTTTGTGGTGCGGGCGAGGGGGAGGAGGGGGGGGGGGCGGACGAAAGGGGTCCCGAGAGCTCCGGGAGGACAGGAAGAGGGAGATGATATCGGTGCCATATTAGAGGAAGTTATAAATCGCTGCGAATCTAAAATTGATCTTTTCTGCAGCGTTTCGAGGACGAGGTGTCCTCGTGTGCGCGCGCTCTCGTCTACATACGATCTCATCCCTCCTCCCCCCTCCGTCCCCTGTGCCGCGTCCCGCTTTCCTCCCCCGTTGCCGGGGATAGATATCGCGAGGGGAGCCGGGCCCGGGGCACCTATCGAGAGGAACCTTCGCGAGATATATCGATTGCGACGCGTCTGCGAGTTCGAGATAAGCCCGATCCGCATAGCGCCGCCTGTCGCTCGCACCCCTCGCCAACCCCCAGAGTTACTCCCCCTTCGTCCCTCTCGTCCGTCCGCGGCAACCCCGCGGAGGAGAGAAGCTTCGAAACCTCCTCGGAACGAGAGAGAGAGAGAGAGAGCGAAAGAGAGAGAGAAAGGCGATGGCGCGACGGGGTAGGTTCGCGCTGAAGGGGAACCACGGCGATCCCGGCGACGAGTTGGCCGATGATTAAAACCCGCCGGATTACCGCCACCTCGCCGATATCGCCTCGGCTTCCTTCCTTCCTTCCTTCCTTCCCCTATACCGTTGATTGTCCTATGCAAGTCCTGCATTTTGCTCCCCCTCCCCCACCACGAGTCCCTCGGGGTCGTCGCTGGTACGAGAATTCGATGCATTTGTATAAACAAACTACTTGTATGCACTTGCCCATACTTCTTCGTATTGTGAATGAGATACGCAATTTGAGGCCTAATTAATTTCATAATAATTAAATTGAATAAAATTAATTTAATTAATGTAAAATTTAATTAATGTATCGTCGATATATTGTTATATAATAGTGATGGAAAGGGAAAAGGGCATTTTGACGGGATATAATTTTTACATTACGCATTTCGACTAATTAATTTAATATTAAATTAATACAATTTAATTAATGTAAATTTAAATTAATACATTATCAATATATTATTAAAGGATAGTGATGAAAAGGAAGAAGGGCATTTTTAACAGGATATTACAATTTTTACATTACGCAGAGTATTTTTATGTACGTACGACTTTTAAAGATTACTTTTTATAAATTTTATTATTAAAAAGATTTGTCTATTTATAAAAAGTAAGATCTATCTTCCATTCTCTTTTTATACTATTGCATACATAAAAATTAAGATTGTATTTAAACACTATTAATTGGTTTGATAAAAAGTTTTTCCACATTATAAAATTCTAGATTGTAATATTACAACAATTATTATATATTTAATATGTATATCTATAATGTTATTTTCATACGAATAATATCTGAAATCTAGATAAACGTATCTTATTCGTCTCTAAATTATCTCCCTGAATTATCCATGATTTATTTGCTTGTTTTTCGCAAAGGCGTTAAAACCGACAATTAACACATTCATTTGAAATTCGAATGGGATCACGCGGGTACTTCACGAGTAGACTACTTAATTGGACCAAACTGGTCCTTTACGGGGAGGGGGAAATGGTAAAGGATTACCGTGGGTAGCAGGATTTCACAGGATTTGATGGCCCTGCTCGTGTCTCGCCCGTGAAGGCGAGAATTTTAATTGACGCCGATTCGTCGAACGACACTATTTGATGCCGCTCAAGAGCGAGTACTTCGGGTATTCGAAAGTGACCGACATTACTCGGAGACATCAATGCCACGCTGGTGTTTGCCAGTTTTAACTGGTCATCTTTAACGAGTCATTTAGAGGAGTCGTTAATGGAAATTGAAAACTCCCAAATACTTTCAGTGATAAAATTGAACGGAATGAAGAAACGACAGTTATAAAATTAATTTTTTAGCTAACGTTTTGTACATGGAAAAAACTTGTTATATTTTATTTAATTTGTTACAAATTTCATCATATATGATGACAAGCTCGGGACAACTTTTGACAATCTATCAAATGATACGAATATACACGATAGAAAATTTTGATTTTTTATAAGAAAAGATACTGTGATTAAAGATATTGTTTAATAAAAATTATCATTTAGCATGTTGAAATGTATCAAGACAAAATTTTTATAATTTGAGATAAAATTTTCTTATGATGTATAATGTCTAATAATGTATTATATATAAATTAAAAATCATGCTATATGGTAGAATTTATTTAAAATATTGTATATATTTATTATTACCTGGTATTTATTCTACTTAAAATAATAAAGAACCACAAACTGTTCAACATTTCAAATAATTGAAATTGAACTACACAGTCCAGTAATAATAATAAACATATGTTATATCAAAATATAAATATATATAATAGATATTAATAAATCAAAATTACATCAAATTCTTCGAACTACAATGTTGTTATATCATGATATCATAAAATCTATGAGAAAATTCTTGCTGTATAGTATCTTGTATATATTTAATGATTAGTAACACTAATTATTCTGGAAAAATATTAGAATTAATATTAATATATGATTCAAAATGATTAAAAATATTATTAATTTCAATCACATTTTGAAGAAATACTACAAATATAATTAATAGAAGACTTCGAGGCACGAATATATCTCATGTCTTTTAAATAACCATATGGAGATTTGTAGGAATTCGAAATCTTAGACCAGGTGCATTTTTAATCGAGCCTTATGCGCTTTCGAACCTCGCGTTTTCGCAAGTCAGATTCACGCCTCCTCCGCCGTGGAAAAGAGGCGGAAGAAATTCCCGCGACTCCTCGTCGATGCGTGACGATGACGCGATAGCGATCGCCGGGGTTCATTATATTCCACGGATGACGTCGCGACGACTTCCACCTGCGGCGGGAACTCCGAGACCTGGACAGTCCTTTTCGTGTCTCTCTCTCTCTCTCTCTCTTTCTCTTCGCATCAATTTCGCTGATCCCACAATCAACGGCCAGAAAGGGCAACGTACAGACGCAGGCCACCCCGATGTCGTCGGTAGCTGCCGGCGACATCTCGCCCACTTTCGTTCAAAATTCGGCGACGTTATAATTACCGCCGAGGCTGTTATTTCTTCGCCGAGGAAAAATTCTTGGAAACGAATAATTTAGAGCTGGACAGGACGGACAGTTTTATAAGCAGATTGCGAGCTAAGAAGAATGTGAGGCATCGCGTAGTTTAGATATTTTATTTGCACGCGAAATATTAACACATTAATATCGTTCGTTAATATCTTTCCACGAAGTTCTGGCTCGTGAGAAGAAAAAGAAAGAATTAAGCCGAAAGAATAAAGTGCATAACTTGGCTTTATATTCGAAAAATAAATGTTTAGTGAATATTGTTGAATTTTCCGTGAATAATTTATTAGAATAATTGACGCGTTTTAATTTCACAAACGATAAACCGCTGTTGTTAAATCGATCGATATAACGTATCCCTGTGGAGGATCGAAGCCACGCGGGACCGCGCGATTATCGAGCGAGATCGAATTTAATTGCTATCTCCTACAATTTGCTCATGCATGCATGCATGACGTGGTTTGCATTTACATCGCCGGCCTTCCAAAATTGATAATTAAATTGCTCTCTCCCGCCGAAGTCGTTTCCCGTAAACGACTCACGCGATTAAGAACAAATTCGGCGCGACGATTATTAATTACGAATAACATGAGAGACAAGATCGCGCGAAATGAAGCTTGATCTATGTCGACGAATTAAATAATTTGCGAAGAAGCATGCAAATAAAGTTCAACAAACCAATTCCATTACCAACAAACCATTATGTACGCAAGAAATATATTTTTTTAATTGCAAAAAGTATAGTTTAATTTTAAAAAATATTTTATTACCTATCTTTCATTTATTTATTTAAAGGATATAGTTACTAACTAATATTCCTTTAATTCTATAAATTTAACATCTGTTATACTTAAGTTCTAATTAGGAAATAATTTTTATAATACTCATGGATGAAATTTCCTTTAATGAGTATCTGCCAATGTTAATAATTAAATATTTGACATCGACAATAAATAAAGATCAGTCGATCGGCTTTGAATCGATTAAAAAATTATTCTCAAATTAATTGCCGATTGTCATCACGTCAAGTGACATCGAACTACTTGGCGATCTTTGAATGCGGCTCTCGTTTTATTGCCGGTCACTCTGGTATTATCGCGCGCGACGTGTGTCTCGGCGGCGATCGGTATTCATTACGTTAATATCACGTCATCTGTGGCATATCCTGTAATCGAGCGGCTCTCGCCACCACCGACAACCCCCTCGGGGCGCGTAGCGCGCTGTGTTATTAGAAGACCGTCGGGTGTACAACCGCGGGATCGACACGCCGCCGACCGGCCGTGTAATACGGTAGTGGGCCTCATTGAGATTTATGAAAGACGAAAGGCACGCCACTGATCACCGCAGCTGCCGCGCCGATTCGCTCGAGGCCGCCGCCTCGAGATGGGGAAACTCTTAATCCTGATTAGCTTCACGATCAATTGCTCGGATTTATCGACGAGAAATCCGATGATTTAGACGGAAAGAAAAGATAAGATGTATGTAGGTGAGTGACAACACGAAGATAATTTTTTTCCCCTAGAACTTACCCTGAAAATCGTGGTAGTTGTGCGACAACATGGACCTGGAAAAATTTCACTACACATGCAATATATCATATAAAGGAAAGTTTGTAGTTGGTTATTTTAAAATATTTTATAAGAATTATAAAGTAATTTTAATAATATAAGTTTCAGAGTGAAGTTTTACGAGTTAAAAAGAATTAAGGGGACCAATGATAAGAAAGAAATAAAAATTGTATTCATCAAAAAATCAGAAAAATCCCCAGATCGTGGATGGATCGTATTGGGTACAAGTACCTTATCCTCTCTGTGTATCCTGCCGAGGAAGATATTCAATTTCCCGAGCCACGCGCACGGGCATTTCGATCGTGTCGACAGATCCGAGAGAGAAAGAAAGAGAGAGAGAGAGAGAGAGAGAGAGAGAGAGAGAGAGAGAGAGAGAGAGAGAGAGATGGAGAGGAAGGTAAGGCGCGCGTGCTGTAATAACTCGTCGATAAGTAATGGCCGGCGTGGCGAGTGAGCGAGCAGGGTGAGATCCTTCCGAGGAAGGAGAGAAATGCCGGCCAGAGTATCCTTGCGCTCGAGATCGAGGGAAAACGACGCACGGACGGGGCGATCTTCCTCCTCCAAACATGGCTCCTTCATCTTTTTTTTTTTTCTTTTTCTTCTTCTCGATAAACGCGCGCCACGTACGATGCGTGCATGCGTGCGTGCGTGGGTACGACGCATATACATCAGGCCACGTTACATACCAGGAGAGATTATCCTCTCTTTCTCTCTCTCTCTCTTTCTCTTGCTCCCATAAATAGTTGATCAAGCCGATCGTGCGCGCGTTGATCGACGACAGCGGACTGATTTCTGAGAAGGAGACGAGGTTCGATTCATCGATCGACTTAAATTGCCGATCGAATCGCTCGTCGACAGTCCGCTTCACGTACGCAACTTGCGTTTGAGGACGAGTCTTCTAGAAGTTGTTTGTTTAATTCCTGCGATACCGGCGAGAGATAGATCCAGGGTCCGACTTGATGATAACATGTACGTTTAAAAGTGTTATAGGTTGAAGAAGATTGGTTTGGCTAATGACGATTGAATTCAGCCATATATTAGTTAATTTAATTTTATTAGATTTAATTAGCTGCTAACTTACCCAGAAATTTGATCAAAGTTCGCAAAAGATGATACTTGTTGTATATTATTATCACATTATTACTTTCACTTAATGTATTTTAATAAAATTATAATAATAATAAGGATCTATACTTCTATAATTTTTACTAAAAAGTATTCAAGGTATGTGTGAGGGATGGGAAAAAATTTATACATAAACTTGTATGAAAAATCTGTCGTATAAATTTTTTTATACGTCTACATTCAATTTGTTCTTCTTCGCCGCATAAGGAAGTCGTTTCGATCTGATCAATTTTTCCATCCGTCGATCACCTCCTTCCAGGAACACGGTCCTCCAGCGAAGTATTCCGCGGGACCCAAGGGTCTCTCCCCCTTCCAGCGCGAGAGGTGCGTGCTGGTTCCAGGTGGCGCGTGGATAATTGGCCGATCGTTGCGCGTCCGCCATGGGACCGTGGCGTTTGCATACGGCGTTTGCATTTCGCGCGACGGCGAGCCGAGTGGTGAAGAGAGAGGGAGGGCAGGAGGGGAGAGCAGAGAAAGGGTGTATCGACAAGGATCTCCTCGATCCTCTCGCGAGCGGGCCCGCGAGAGGGCCCGGGGCCTGATCTATGAATGGGACCAGACCCCAGCGGTGGCCGACGATGCCGATTGGCCGTGCCCGGTACCACTCTGGTATCCGTTTCGACCAATCGCTCGTTGGTTTCTCCTCTCTCGTCGCGTCTCTCTCTCTCTCTCTCTCTCTCTGTATCTCTCTCTTTGTCTCCTGTCCTCGCGTTTTCTCTTTCTCTTCTTTCTTCTCCCCGCACGGCTTCCTATCTCGATACCGCACCACTTCCCTCACCTTCCGTCAATTTTTTTTTCCTTTTCTCTCGATTCGCTTGTCCTCGTTGCCGAAGACGCACTGACCCTCCGTTGCTTGTGTTCTACCTCGGAATCTACCTCTCGTCAATTATGCGCCGACGATTGTTCTGGGATTATCGCGGGCAAATTGGGCGAGCGTGTGTCGTCGTGATTTCTTCTTCTCGATTAAATATGTGGAATCTTGGAAAAGTGACGTTCCGACTTTGTGACCAGCTGTATCTTTATTATAAAACTTCTCTAATTAATGATTGAGAAGGTGAACTCGCCAGTATTCTCAACCTTGAAAACCAAATTTAATTCAAATTTATTGCTAATAGATAAAAAGACTTTAAAGTTTGTACCAATTCAAGTTATATACAAGATTGTAATCAAAATTATATAGAAATTAAAATTATGCGTCTGGAATTAAATGGAAACGCTGGAATCGAATTGAAATAAAGTCAAAAAGTTGGAAGCTTCGCGCGCTCGATCGTTTTGTTCCTCTCCGTATTTTTTTCCTCTTATTTTCTTCCTCTTTTCTCCTGCCTCGATATGTCGAGCCTCCTGGACGAGTTCTCCTCGCGAAACGCGATCGCTCCGCTCGCTCGCTCGCCGCATTGTTTGGAAATCCACGCCGGTCGCGATCGTCGCCGATACACGCTTCAACCCTTCCCTCCTCCTCTCGTTCCGATCATTTTTGCTCGTTCCGCGAGCCTTTCTGGCCTCCACCGATCCCTTTCTTCTGCGTGCCTGGCCGCGTACGCACCACGTGCCTACCCGTTCTTTCCTTGTACGCAATTTGTTCTCCTCGGGCTGTGGAACGCGGCGAGAGTTCGCCACCGCGCGATACCGCTCGCCGAGCTCTCCTCGCGCGCACTCTTCGGCCATTGTCCAAGGGGAGGATCGTGCGATTAAGTAGCGGCTTCGATCTCACGACAAAAAGTTGCCTTCCCGGGAACTCTGCGAGTTCACCTTCGGAACTTTCGGAAGCCCTTGAAATTCCGAGCCCTTTGGAAGTCCGCTTGTCAAGGTTTATTCTTCATCGAGCTCCTTTCGAATTCTGTTTAATCTTAAATTCTCGAGAACCTTGAAAATCCTGAATCTTCAGGGCTTTGTCATTTCGGAACTTTCCATTTCGCAAATTCTTCGATCTTTGTTTGACATCACGAAATTAAATGATTGTTTGAATTGAAAGTTTAATAATTTGAAGTTTAACTTGGTCACAACACACTCGAGCGTATTTTTTGTACTCTTTTTTTTTTAATCGGAAAGGTTGCCTCGGGAAGCTGAGATTTTCTCGCGTGCAAGGCTCACATCATACACATTCTCTTTCTCTCTCTCTCTCTCTCTTTGTCTCTCTTTCTTTCTCTCTTTGTTCTTTTCGATGAAGTCATGAGTGCCTGTCGAAGGTTTGCCTTTATCCTTTTTCTTCGCGCGGTTGAAGAAGGCGAGAGCCGACGATAACGACGTTGTGAGTAAATTTGCTGCCATTAGCCGCGCGAAAATAAAGGACGAGGGAGATATTAAATTAGCAGCGGCAGACCGCCGTCGGCCTCTTCCTCGTTCTGCGACGGTCAGGACCGCCTTCGACAACGTTGTTGCCATGTACAGCAAATTCTACTTCGCTCCTTCTAGCTCTTAAACTCCTCCTAATTATTATGATAAATTTTATGTTGAGTCTAAGGATTCTGAAGCGATTTATTTTTTTTTTACGTTTATTAGTTTAAAGATGTAATTAAATGATTCTTTGATTTTTACAATAATTTTTATTTTGTTTTTTTTTAATCTTTAAATTTCTTTTAATGTAATCAATTATCGAGACCAAGGATTTTGAACATTTTTACGGCAACAAGGACCTATTTAAGATAAAGGATGTTTTATTTTTGTATCAACCATTAGCGAAAGGTATAAAATTTTAAGGAACCTTGAAATTTGTGAACTTTTAGGATTATTTCTATTATTGACATTTGAATTATTTTGCTCTTTTGAAGGGACAACTTCCAAATTTTTTCTTCACTTCATTAAAAAAACCGGCACCAGACTATCTAAAGCTTATATACGATGGTACAAGTTCACCAGTGATGGGCGAACTGACGGGCGCAACGCGTCGCAGGACGAAGGATACGCGAGAAGGACGGGAGATCCTCGCGCGGTGCCGGCGGCCTCGGGGATCGCGCTCGAGATCACCGAAAGATCCCTTTCCCTCTTTCTTCCTCTCCCCTCGACGCTCTTCGGCGCGACTAACGAGACGTTTTCCCTCCGTGGTGGATTTATCGAGCGTCGCCGTTGTCGTCGGTTTGCCGATTCCGCACGTCCGCGAACCCGTTTCCGCGCTAATCGTTCGCTGGTCCCGACACCGATCCCGCGATCGCGCCCGCGCGGTTGGAGTCTCGTTGACACGGCCCTGTCACGCGGTCCTTCGCGAGCACGCACGGCCCTTGACATTTCGTCCTGCCCGTCGTCGGACGCATCCAACGAGAGGAATCGCTCGATCGACATCCGTGCGAGCGAGTGTCGATCGCGAAAAGCAACTATAACAAATGGAAATTGCGCTAGGAGAGGGGTGAGTGAGCATGCAGTGCGGTTTTTTTCCTTCGGGAATTGAATTTTATTAATTCTCAAATTAGATTTGTCAGTCACAACGATTTTTAGGGACAATAAGGGTGAATAGGTAAGCGAAAGAAAAACGTCAATTAGTCAATCATGAAAATAATGAGTTATACTCGAGAGATTAAATAAGCAACATGAATTACATTTATAATAAGCGGAAAGTAAATTAAAAATAACATCAATTGTATCACTTGTATGACAGAGGGAAACAAGTTTTATAATGAGCTAGCGAACGAGAGGCGTCGCGTTACAATGTTGCGCTCCGACAATCGACGCATTGAGACTAATACTTATGGCTAACTCATAAACCACCCGTATGAAGAAGAAAAACCCATAAATACTTAGACTCCTTAGAAAAGCGGAGAAAGTGAAACGGAGCGGAAGGAAGGAAGGAAGGAAAGATGGGGAAAGGGAGGAGCGGGAGGGCGGAAGGAAACAATGCGGTCTTTGTATGCAACGCACATCGGCGGAGCGCCGTACTTGCGCGCGGGGCGGAAGGGAGGGGGTGGTTGGAGGGCAGTAAAGTGGCCGAGTCAAAGGGATCGTAATCGGGGCCGGCGCGAAAAAGCGGCCGCGCTCGCGCGTAGCGAGCGAGCGAGTAAAAAGAATAATAATCTCCTCTTGGAAAGGCGGCTCGCCCGAGTAAAACGGCAGTCGGCCAGCGTGGCGTGATAACCCTTTCGTTATCGGGTCCTGTTTGCGGGGGCGGCGGGGTTGAATAGAGTTAACCGGCGGACGAAGGGGTCGCGGGCGTAGCCGGGGAGGAGGGGAGGCTCAGCAGCGAACCCAGGCCGATCCCAGACCGCGATAACTCGCCGATGTCGTGATAACTCACACTCTACATTATAATACACAGCGCCTCGAACGAACGTACCCGACGTGGCTGTTGTTGCTGATGGCGATGGTAGCGATGGCAGAGAAAGAGAGAAGGAGAGAGGAAGAGAGAGGGACCCTGTTTGCGCTGGGTACAGGACGATTAAAAAGTATCCAGGTCGACTTATCTCGTCGATAAATATTTTCTTGGTGCTGCACTGCCACTTTTATTAACGGGAATCGCTATAAAGTCCCTTCGAGATTTGATAAGCCTAGAAGGTTTCTTCAAGGGTTGCTGATCGGATGCTTGGCGACTTGGAGACATGAAATATCTCGGAGGTTATAGAAAATTTTTTAACTTACAAGACGACAAACTTGAACTTCGGTACTCGAAACCTGGGTGCTCGGAAGCGTAAAAGTATTTAGGAATTTGTCCTTTCAATTTCTTTTAGTCTTAAAGCTTCAACACTGACGAATTTCAATGCAGAATTTCGCAATGCAAAATTTTTCAACTTCTTGTTTAATTATTTGCGGACTCAAAAATAACTTATACTAAAATAACTAACCTGCGAGCTTGAAAGCTGGTATTTTGCAAAAGTTACTTGGATATCAAAAGCTTGCAAATGGTTACGAATTTCGGGGTTTTTAAATTTATCAAACTTGAAGCTTTGATTAAAATTTTAATATTGATGAATTTAAAACAGCATTTCACGATTTATCTTGAATTCTCAGATGCTTGACGACCTGTGTAGACTTAAAAAAACTTTGTAACTTATAAACCCGCGAGCTTGAAATGTTAAGAATTTTTAGACTTAGCATTTTTTAAATCTTAAACTTTTAAAATTTCAACACCTACGAATTTTAAAGCAAGATTTCGCGAAACACGTCTCGCGCGGTTAAGCACAGCTTCTCGTGCAGCATCTCGGTTTCGGTTTTCGCTTACGATTAAGTGATTCACACAAAACAGTCCGCGTTGACTTTTGGCCCGCAATTATCCCTCGCTTTCCGGCGACAGACGAACGTGTTCCGCCCCTCGCTCGTTCCATCCCTTGCATGCGCGGAGCCGCTACGAAATGGCGGCTCTCTCGTCCGTCGCTGATCTCCGCGAAAAACGACGGCGGGTCGTCGACGCAAACGGCTTCCGGGATATCGCGGGCGTTTCAACGAGGCGAGAGACGCGCGACGAAACGTTTAACTCGGGCCGGGTCGTCGTCGCCGCAGAGAGCGGCGCTCCGGCTTTTCGTAGCGAGGGTTTTGCGGCGAGGCACACCGAACCCTGCTGGACCCGCTTGATAACGGCCGGCCGGCCGCGTATCTTGGAGCCTGCAGGCTTTATTATAAACCCCCGACCCCGATGCCGTCCACCCCCTTCCGCCTTTCCGCCTTCTTCGCTCTCCGCGGCAGCGAGAGGCCGCCGCTGCTGCTCTTTCGCTACGTGCGAATCGCACCGGTACGAAATACCCAGCTTAATCCCGTTGATAGAAATACACCGCGAGAGTTATGGCCGCTTCCGAAGAATATCTCGCGCCCTCCCGAATGTTGGGCTGTCGCGTAGGTCAGGAATTTAACGGTGAGTAGAGTTCAAAGCGCCAAAGCCAACGCAGACGGGAATCGGGAAGCTGTGTAGGTGCGCACTTCAAAGATCTGGAGCCTGATGTATTTGTTTGCGAATTTTTATATTGGTGATCCCTAAAATCTTTAAGAATTTTTTTTTTTTAGCCAAACTTCGGTCAACTTAATCGTTGATTAAAAGGGTTGCCAACAAAATAATTTAATGCAATCAATTGTATCTCTGGCAACATTGTTTCTAACTTGATCTTTCGTCAGAAATACAATTTGGTCCCACTGAATTATTTTGTCACGTTGACAATATCAATAATTAAATTAATCCGCGATCCAACGATATAACAACTTCAAAATGCAAGGCCTTAAACTCCCCGCCGCAATTAGTTCAGTCGTTAAATTCAACGAATTCAATCGAAAGTCCTCGCATCGCGGAGAGAAGTTCGTGAGGAGGAAACCGCAGGGAAAAGGTGATCAGATAGAAAGAATCAATCCAGGAGAGAAAGAGAGGGAGAACGTGGAGGAGCCGCGAGGAAACGAGGGGCGCGAGGGAGGTGTCGGGGGGAGGGGGGAGGCACGGAGAAGGAGGAGGAGGAGGAGGAGAAGGGGCTCTGTGTGCGCCTCTCGCGAGATAGGGACTGCACGATGGTGGGACCTCTTTATCGTGATCCCCGTCCTGCAGCTCAGCTCCTCATTAGCTCGACCGCTCATCAATCACTCGTCCACGACCCACCGTCTCGCAAAGTCTCTCCCTTTCTCTCTCGCTCCCGGTCCATATCGCAGCCGCAACCTGGCCGTACTCCTCGAGGGCTATCTCGAGACCGCCGATGGCCCACGAAGCGAGGGGAGAGGAAGGGTTGGAGGGGGTGGGGGAGAGGGAGAGAGCAAACGCGTTTATTTATGCTTTGGGATTCGAGCAATTCTCCGCCAGGAGTAAAGCTGATGAAGACAGAAGAGGGCATCGAGGAAAAGGAACTCGATGTAGAGCGTGCTGACGAAATAAAATCGCTCTCCTAGCTTTTGCGTTTGTTTTCGCTGACGTTTGAAATGAAATCGGAAGATTGAAGGGCACTGTCTCGTTGAGCAGTGAAGGAGAGTCGGGTAAAAAGGAGGGAGAAGGAAGGATCTTCTGCATGTGTGTCGCGCGGCAAACTGGAATTCTCTCCTTTCTTCATCTTGATGCGCTCTTTTTTCTCTATCTCTCTTTCTTCTTCATTGGAGGCATCGAAGGAGGCAGCGCGGAGAAGGAGTTCCAATGTCCCAATATTTGGACCGTCGATCGCGGCGACCTGTCCTTACTCTGAGATCCGACCGACAACCGGTGCCCGCTCGGGTCTCTCTCTCTCTCTCTCTTTCTCTCTCTGCCCGTTCCTCTTGTTGGAAGATCGATCGAGATATCCTCTCGTGAAAGGACTCGCGCATACAGAGTGTTTCGTAAGCATCAGTAGCGTACTCGATGAGTTGGAAGCTGTGAATTTATTTTCATCCAAGAGACAGAAATTGAAGAACGGAGAAACCGCTCTCCAAACACATAAATAATTATTACAAATATAACAAGGTCTAGCACTGGATAAAAGAAATAATAAGTAATAATTTTTAAGTGAGGATACACAGTCATAGTAGATATATCGATATATGATGTTTTCAATGAAGGGACACCCTCGCCGCGATAATGCTCGTGAGATTCACAAGCGGACGGTCTCGGGAGGCGCAAAAAGGCGTCTCCCGACGATAATGTTGCACGGAAATTATCGCGTCTAGAATTATCATCGGTTTCGCCCGTCCCGGGCGAGTCGATGCTCGCGCGATAATGAAGTATCTTCTTGGCGGGAGAGACGCGGTTAATCTTCAGCGACGGCGGCGGCGGCGTCGGCGGTGGTGCTCATGTAGCTCGATATTGTTTAACTTGCCTCGTTATCGCGAGATGCACTCTATAGCCATCTCTCCAGGGGTGGAAGATAGCGCGCACCTTCGAACCCTGTCCTTTCCCCGCCCGACGCCCCCCTTCAACGTTCGCTCTCTCGTTCCAGCGAGTTGCCCCGAAGAAGGGGTTGGGGCGCTGGAAGGGAGCTGCATCCAGCTGATAACACCTCCTGGACTGATAACGAGCCGGCCAGGCTCTCGTCCTACCCCCGCCCGGCGCCACTCCCCCGCGACCTCGCCCGCGCGATTGCTCTACCTTGGAATCCCCTGCGAGAGTTTCCGGCGGAAATTAGCGTGACGAATTCGTGATAATAATTGCAATAGCAGGTCCTGGAGAGAGGGCCTTACTCGGCAGAATTTATACTCATCCCCTCTTATTATCTTCTCTGTTTCTGCCTCTCCATGTTGTTATTATGTTATTTTGGTGTAACAGGCACGTGATATTCAGTGTAGTAATGGTATATTGATATTATAATATATTATTTTTATTTATTACACTGTATTTTGATTATTTTTGACTGATTTTATTGTATTGTTTATTTATCAGATTTTTTAGATTTTGAAATTTTTAATCTGATAGACTTACATAAAATTTATATGCAGCTACTTTTTATTACACGGAAATCGATTTTGCTGAAACATCAAAAAATTTAGCTGGAGATGAAGAGATTTGAAGATAATTTTGTTAGACTAAAATAATTACATATCTAGGACGTGTCTGAGAAACTAATTTTACAATATTGCTCATCACGCTTGAACATCTCTTCTTTAATTATTTCAATAGTTTAATATTTTTAAATACTTTAACAAAATCATCTGTTCCCGCGCATTAACAAATATTATTTATAGATGTATCTCAGAGAGATGGTTCCAATTCTTCGTAAATCTTTGCTGATTTATCAAGTTCTCTAAGCAGCTGAGAAACACATTTAATTATATATAATATAATTGGCAAATCGTATTCTCGAAATTTCTCGGAATAACAAAATTTCGCATAAAATAACGAATTAAATATTTTAACGTTAGATTACATTGATAAAACTAAAAAAAAAAATAAAAATACTTCCGATAATATTGAATTATTTGTTTAAATTTTGAGAACTTCGCTCGCAAGATTCATCGATTGTTTCGTCGCTGACACTTACCGGGAACGCATTCCGCTCGATCCTCCGAAAGGCTTTTTTCCCCGCGCGCCTAATCGGCCGTCAAGCTTATCAGTTGCAGAGGCTCCATCCTCTCCTCGAGAGGAAGAGAAATCGTTCTCTCTCTATCTCTCTCTCTCTCTCATACTCTTTCTTTTCCCCTCTCTCTCAAGACAGTGTATGTGTCTGGACGCCTGCGAGTTGGCCGTCGTCGCCGCCGCAGCCGTCGACGCCGGTCGCCGCCGCCGCCGTCGATAAGAGACGCGCCACGAGAGATATCTGGATCCCGGCGATGCGTTACAATGCGTCCGTTGTGCGTTCACCTCGTGAGCGAGCGAGATTTCGAATGAGCGAGTCGCGAGATGCGGCCGATACGGAAATGCTTTCCGCGAACGCGCCTGGGTCTGACCGGGGGAACGGAGGTTCTCCGACCGGAATCCCTCGCGGTACCCGCGACTCGCCGGAGCCGGAGTTTTCTGTAACGTTGATCAGCTCAGAGACTCTCGATGTATGGAATATTATAATATTAACGATACACGTGGCCAGAGGGGAAGAAAGAGAGAGAGAGAGAGAGACGCCAAGTGAAACGAAAGATACACGGAGAGAATTTTCTCTTGAATTCGCAGTAATTGTGTGACAACATGGACATCGATAAATTTTATTATAATGTTAATAAAGGGTGATAAGGGCAAAATAAATCAATTTTTCACACCCCCGAAATGTTAATTGAAAACTGTTCTTTTTTTCGTAATTTTTTTGTTTGATTCTAATGTCCAAAAAATTTTAATTTCTTGGGAAAGTAAAATTAATATATAAAGCCATGAAATATATAAGAAATTATTATATTACAAGAAGAAAATGGATGCTTTGGTTAAAAGATAGGTCCATTTTAAGATCATCAGGGGGATTATGTGCGCTTCTTGAAAGCGCAGCCCTTGCTAGAACGCTTTGTCTTTTCTGAAATAATTTTCGCGACGATTCGACGATCGCTACCGATGCAGATGAGCGATTGAGATAAACTGGTAGTACATATACATAAATATATATATAAAATCCAGATGCGTCCAATAAAAGATTGATTAAATCTGTCAATAAGCGTCTCTACGATTCTGAAGTAGGTTTGGCGCGCAAACTCGCGTAAATTCAATTTCATCCAATTTTGCTGATAGCGATTATTAAGTTCTCGGATCCATTAATTCGGTAGTTGTTGTCAGCGGATAGATGATTTAACGAAGCTTTAATATGATAAAATGAAATCCTGATTTCACATTTGCACCTGATAACATTAAAAGTACCGACGTTTTTTATTCAGTAGGAGAAACTAGCGAATAAATTATTACATAAAAATAAGAAACACGATAAAAATCAAATATTCAATTAGTATCAAGGATATAATTATTGAAGAATTTACCAATTTTAAAATTTCATTTCTTTGCACAAGAAATATAATATTAATATTAAAAAAAAAAAAATACAAAAAACACTCATTTACATGAAAACAATTTATCAAATAATTTTAACTGCGATCCTCTCGACTGGCGTACAGAATGTTGAAATAATTTCAGCAAGCAAATTCAATTATTATTCAGTGTGTCGCAAAAATATAAGACAGAGATCTCACCGATATTCATCTCTCTCCCAACAATTTCCGTAAGCAAGTCGCAAGCAATCATCTGAAACGTTTCATCTCGCTTAAAGTCGAACACTCTTCCTCTCGCCTGTAATTTTCAATGTTTCCGCAAGGACTTTTCCGATCCCGTGAAAACAACGAGATCTCTTCTTCCCGGATGGCGTTATTCGCATTATCGTTGAGAACCGATGGAGAAGCGCGATGAATCATCGCCCGGCTATTCCTCGGCCGCGCTCCGCGCGCGCTTGTGCATTTCAGATTAGAATTCTTCTTTTAGCCCCGACACTTCGGCATGGATACGTGGCCGATGGGAGATATCGGCCGATTAATCGATCTATTTTTGCGCCCGCGGCGCGGCAGCCTTGGGGCCATGCAGCGTTTTCCGCGTCGCGCCAATACGTCGCGATCAAGTCGCGCGGTATCCGCCTCGGTGCATTTATCCCCGCGTGCGTGTTTTCAGCGCGCGAGGATAAATGCGATCGCGCGCACGTGGGGAAAGGAGAAAACGAAGAGAGGAAAGGAGAGAGCGCCGGACAGTCTTGGCGGCGGAGGCGCGACCGAGATGCATAAACGCATCCGAGATCCGACACGCCGCCGCGGATCCACGTTCCGGAGATTCCGATTGCGTGTCGTTAAAAACAGACGTCTGGGGGCTCGCATTCCGGAATGGGCTTCGTTAAAGCTGACCCCCGGGGATCCCACGACAAGCCGCGGGACTTTATTTTATAATCAAGAGACTCACACTTGCAAGTACAGAAAGACAAAAGGATACGAAATGGAACGGTGAAAAAAAAAAACGAAATAATAAAAAGAAGAAAAACATATAAAGAAAATAATATCGCACGATAAAAGAGGGAAAGGAAAATGGCACCCAACGAATCCACGAACTCGCCTGTACTTTGCCATTTTATTGTTAGGTCATTTTACCTCTTCACTCGTTTTCCTTCTGTTTTCGAGACGCCCAAGTCTACCGATGTCACTGCTCATTTGCGATTTCCACATAAATCTGTAATTAATCTCTCCGCCTTTTGATCCGCGTTGCTTTCCGCTTGTTTCTCACTTATCAAGTCGAACAATTTATCAATTCGTCTTGTATTAGTCTACACGCAATTTCCATGATTTCTGAAATCTTAAAGTTGCCCGATGGTAATTGCGATCCTCTCGATTGACGTCAACAAAGAGTATTGACGCGCGTCGGTGCGATTTTTACACGGACGGAGGGCCCTTCCTTGTGCGTGTGAAAGGTTGAACGACACCTCCGTCCGAAGGGGTCAGCCCCTCGGTCCGCCGGCCGCCTTCGGTTCTCCATTAGACTGACGGATGGTCCCCGATTAGGCTTTCACGGATAACGAACGAGCGCCGGCCACGAAGAGCTAAAAAAGTGCGCCCGGCGGAGAAAAAGGAGGGACGATAGAGCATAAAGAGGCGTAAAGAGAGTACCGTCGGGAGAAAATGTACATTACAGTCCCGCGAATCGTAAATCGCGTGCCCTTGATACTCGCGCGAGTTTCACGAAACCTCGCGCGCGACCGGGAAATCTTTATCGAAATTGCTCACATATCGTGCGGGACGATTACTTTCGAGTGTCCCTAATAATAATTTTAATGTCGATAGAAAAACCCCTCTTTCTACACTCCTCTCTCTCTCTATCTCTCCTCCGACGGGAGAACGCATTAATATCCAGTCGCTCTGCTCACAATTCGTGCAATCGGTAGCGGTGAGAACAAAGATGCTCTCGAGGACGCGCAGGACGAAGGATCGCCCCGCGATTATAACGAGCATAAGCAATAACGAGCGCCGAGGGTTATCTACCGAGTATCGGAAATAATTACTTTCGCTGTATCGCCTCGACGAGAAAGAAGACGAAAGACCCGAGGGGGTGGTGGGAGGGGGAGGGGGGGTAAGGGAGGGAAGGTATAAGTAAGTATAAGTGACTTCGCCACGCGGTCCCCTGATAATGCCCAGGGCCACCTTCCAGGGATCAGTATTTATTGTGACGCGATCGAGATAGCGGTCACGGTACGCCCCTGGGATACTTGGGGCCTGCCTCCACTCGCACGAATTATGGTTTTCAATATGACGACAGTTCCGTATCTCCCGGCGAGCTCCTCGAACACCCCCCCGTCCTCCTCCTCCTCCACCCCTTCCTGCCGCCTCTCTCCTGAAAGAGATACACCTCGTGCGCGCGTTCCGAGGAGACCGTAAAGTCTCTTAAAAGGCCCCGTGATCTTTCGCAGGCTCCGCACTCGAAAGTCGATTTAAAATAACGCCGAATGCAAAATCGACGGATTCACCCAAACACCATCGCCAGGGAGAAAGATTTCGCGGCAATGTATTTGGAAAATTAATCTTTTAAGAGTCTTACTCGAAAACTGCCAAAAATCGCGGTCTTTTTAACACGGTATTTCACATAAATTTGATATACAATAAAATACAACTGCCAAATATTTTACCTCCATCACCTACCTTGGTCTGAGAAAAATATAATTAACTACGCTAAATTTGTCAACTTAATTAACCCTAGTACGGTGTCGTAGGTAAATTTGTATTTGTGCCTTCAAAATTTTCCTGAAGTCATTGGATTACATACAGTACTTCATATCATTTTAAGATTGAATTTAATGCTTATTTTCTCCTTTTAAGTCAATAATTAAATTATTTATGTACACGTTTATAAAGGTTTTTTTACTATAATTTTAATAAAATTTAATTAAACTGTATTTTATTTTATTCCGTTAGATATTAATAAGTCAGAGGGAATCATAAGATGTTTCGGAGAGTACCATTTTTTCGCCGTGCTATGATTTTAATAAATTCTAAGATTCCAGGATTTTAGGGTGAATTTTACGAGAAAATTCTCCTACTAATATACCAGCACATTATAGAAAGTACTTCAACAGATCCGAGAAGTAACAAGTGTTCAGAAAACATCGATTAAATTTAATTGAGGCGGGAAGTTGTCCCGAGGGGAGAGAGGAATGGGAAGTCATGTAAACGGGAGGGGGGGGGGGTTGTCTCGATCGATCGAAAAAATTTGTTCGAATTTCCCGAACGGTAATGGCGCGACCGGAAGGGCAACGACGTCGAACACGCGGCGGGGAAGTCGTAAACGTAATCGTGCTTTTTCAGGCGCCGCCACTAAACTCCACCTGGCACCTTCGAGAGCCGCTTAAAATATTTTTACAGCGCGCGCTCTCTTCCGCATCGCGATATTTCGTGCTTACATAGCCGACGACAATCCTCCCTCTCCCCCTCTTCTTTCCATTTCTCTGCCTTCTTCTCCTCCGCCCTTTAAATCTATCAAAACTGTATCGCTCGCCACCGCGCTATTAAGCTGTAAACCGTAACGCTTCGCTGTAATCTCTGAATTGTCTGCGGAGAATCTGAAGACGCGGTGTGAAGCTATCTATCTTCAGCGTTTCTTCTTGCGCGTCATCTCTGTTAAGCTTCAATATTTTTTAAACAGATCGAAATATATACGCAAAAGAAGGAAGATTTTCCATTGTACATGTTATGTAAAAATGTAATATTTTTCTATTTGCTTGCTTTCTTTACCCCCCTCGTTTTATATACAGATTGTATTTTAGATCTAATCGTAATGTCTCTACAATTTTTAAGGCTGCCGTAAGTCCCGTTGATAATTCTCTGCCCGATCGCGACTCGATATCTTCATTCCTTCATATCTTTCTTCATTTTTGCACGATAATATTTTTTCTAAATTGAATTTAATTTTTTAAACGTTCAGTTGTTAATTCCTGAGCTTATTATAGAGGCTGCATATATTAATTTGTTATCCACCAAAAATTCAATTCCGGAACGTTGAATAAATCTCTCCTCTTTTAGTTATTTCTGTATTCTTTTTCCTTTCTATTCTTGCCACATATCCTCTTGCTCCATCTCTTTGTTAAATAAACTGCATCCCCCCCCCCTTTCTCTCTCTCTCTCGCTCGCTCGCTCTCTGCGCACGAAGCTCTTTCTTTCGTGCGGTCTTCGTTCCTCCGGGTCGGTTCAAAGTTTCGCGATAAAATCCGCGATAGCGCGTCAGGGGGCGATAGATGAGCAAAAGGGGAGATAGCCTTTGGTGCAGCAACAAGAGGAAGGAGAGAAGAAGAGAGCGCGCGAGCTTGCGAGAGGCGCAGATAAGCTCGATTATGATCCCCGGTGGTTAAAGTCGAAGTTTTTACGGTAGATAAGCCCGCACGAATGGGTTGCGCGAGATAAAGGTGAGTCGCCCACCGCATCTCCCCTTCCCAACCCCTTCTCCCCCGGCTCCATCGCTCGCTCTTGTGTCACGAAGCGCGCCATTTTTCTTAATAAGGCCCTTCGAGCCCGACCGTCGCTGCACTCGCGATACGGTTGTGCAGAATCATCCGCGCGCCGGAAACGGATTTTGTTAAATTAAATAGTAAACATATGTTCCTCTTAACTGCTTTCATCGAGTCCTTCGACAGGACGACAATGAGCAAAGTAATTGGCAATCTGAAAAAAAAAAAATTACGCGGTTTGAGAGAAAATATGTATGTGCAATATTATACAATTTTTGTACAATATTATATAAATAAAATGTTTATTTTGATGCATTGTTTTTAACATTGCTATCCTATTGTCCTAACAGTGTGATGTGTAAATAGAAACCTTTATAGAGAACATATATGCATCGCGCCGAGAAAATTCTTACAAAATGCGCGAATTTATTAACAACCGTGGCGAGCAAAATGATTTCCCCTTTCCTCTTGTGCCTCTTCGAAATTGAGCTATTCCGCCCTCTTTCGCATCGAGCGAGGTCGGGGGTCGCTGCCCCTCCTTCTCCTCCTCCTCCTTCCCCTTCTTTTTTTTCTCCGCAGTTACGGACACGGATGTAAACGAACGTACGTGCTGCCGGTCGCCGCATCCGCATACATAATGCAAGGTGCTCCGGAGATATAATTTTTACGACGCGACGGCAGCAACTACTACCCTCGTCTCACCCCCTCCCCCCCTCACCCCTTCACCGTGCACTCCTATAAGCGGCTGTAAATTGAATAACGCCCCGACAGGATTTATGTAACGGCCGCTGAAACCGGCGGTGGCGGCGGGGAGGACGGTGACCTCGCGGATCGGAAAGGCGCGGAATCAACCCCTCCCCCTCTCTTGGCGAGAACACCCTTGTTAACGCCCCCCGTTCCTCCGCGTCCGCGTCGGTACGCTTCCCGCCCGAGGTCCCGATCGTAAAAAGAAGTGCCGTAACGGCGGGACGCGCGAAACGGGATGAAGTTTCTCCTTTGTTAACCCTTTATTAATCCATCCCTTTAAACCAGCGAGATTAATCTGGATGGAAGCGTTTCAGGATGACGGAGGCGCGATTTCGGACTCTTAAGCTGATTTTTATCCACGGCCCCTTAATTTACCTTTGTAACTTTACGTTACATATAATCGATCCTAATTTTCCTATTTTCCTCGCGGTGGAGAATACGGCGCTTAACGTCGGGGGAAAGATGGATATCGGACGGCTGTTTTAATTAACTCGTTAGCGAACTTAAATATTAGAACTGCTATATAGTAGCGAGAGAACTGTTTGCATTTTTTACCAAGACGCGATATTCGGAAGTATTGTCACTTATTATTTTAACCTTAACAATATTATCAAATTTTTATTTAGAAACACTATTTGAGAAAAGGAAGTTCGTACAGCACAAATTTTGATCTCTGCGAAGAGGATCGTGCAACAATCTTTTTAGAGATCTCTTCTCGAGAAACAATCCTACAACAATGTGTGTTTTATAAACGACGAACTTTAAAGTGATCTCGGAAAAATTTTATCGTATTGAAATATTTATATGCCGCTGTAGCATTATTTTTAATCGAAGTTTCCGCCTCCTTTCTCCATTCTCTTTATCTGCCATTGCCGAAGAGAATTCCATAATCTTCTCAACAATAAATCTTCGCATCGCGATATCGCAGTCTTAACTCTCTACGACACTAAATTGCTCGTTCTTTTTTTTTTTTTTTTTTTTTTATATGTCCTCTTTTGTGCTCTGCTGAGAGAAGAGCTTCGTCTCTTCCTCTGACGCGAATCCCCTCCCACCCCGTTCGTTCCACGTGTCCGGCCTGGTTTATGTCCAGCCGGGTCCGTGCCTCATGTACTTACGACATTGTGATCTCTCTCTGCGGAGAGGAAGGAAAAAGAGGGTGAAGGGTCGCGCGCGTAAATGCGCTCTCGCGGGGCGCCTGGTTACACTGAGATATAACAGCGACGCTTAACCGCGATCCCAACGTCCAATGGGCCAACAACAACAACAGGCGACGACGTGCATCGTTGCGACACGCGCAAGATTGCCGCGCCGGACACGCTCGTAAATAACCCGCTCTCTCTCTCTCTCTCCCGGCACTCCCGCCGACCCTCCGGGCCTTTAACACCCCATTACGCCACTCGCGGTTGAGGGACGACGCTCCGAGCGAGGAGGAACCTGGTGTTCTCCTCCCGAAGCGTCGATAGGTCTTGAACGAGGGGAGGGTAAAACGTGCCGACGAATTGTGCCTCGGGAGGGCGAACAGGTGTTAAGAGCTTGGCCCCCTCGGGTATGCGTATACTTGTGTGTATATAAAAAGATCCTTCTCTTTGATTGCATTTTGACGTTAAACTTTGTTCTCGAGATCTTCACCAATTGTAACTTTATTCTCGTTTAATTGTTTCATAATAATAAATTGCTTATCGGGAAGATAAAAAGCTTGTCTTTCCGATATATTTATATTTAAGAAGCAAACAAGCTACTTTTGACGTACTTTTATGTTAAACTTTGTTTTCAAGATCTTCAATTATAGCTTTACTCTTGTCTGTTATTTTATAATATTTTATTATTTTTTAATAATTTTTACTTGTGGTAAAAGTTTAGTTTGAGTACTTACATTAATCGTCTAAAATAACAAAGATGTATATAGCTGTTATGTGACAATTTCTTTAGTTTACTTTTCAAAAATGTCTTGATATTTTTTAATCTTTAGTTTCTTTTGTAATTTTTCTAATTTTTAAAATTTGTTTTTCTAATCGTAAAAGAAATTTAATTTTACTGTGAAATCGTGAAATTCCATAATGTTTAGTGCTCGAAATTTCTCCTGTTATAATTCCCTTACAATCGCTTCTTCGATTCATTTCGTAATCTTTTTTTTTTTTTAATTTAGTTTCAATTATTGATTTCTTCAATTTAACTGTGACACTGTTTCATAATTCTTTTTTTTTTTTTCTTTAATTTGGCAACATGAGGAAATCCTGATCAGGACGGAAGGAAGTTCTTTTGTTTTACTTAAAACACTCCGCGTACGGAGGGAAATCCTGCAGTCCGCTGGGAACAGGAATACGAGATACGAGAGTCATCGCGGAGATCAGCAAGCGTTTCCGTTCGGCGTTCGCGTCCTGTGAACGTGGCTTAAAAACATTGAGACGTGACCAGTGCTCGTTGCCACGGAGGAGGAGAAGGTGGTGATGGTGGTGGTGGTGGTGTTGGTGAAGGAGGAGGAGGCCAAATGCGCCACATCGGGCAATTATCGCTCAGCGAGAGCTCCCGACATGCATACATTAAGGTCTCCGCTCGCCCTCCACCCTCCGGGCGCGCCGGCAGAGTGGCCGAGGGGGCGGGGGGAGAGCGGACGACAACGAACGGCGAAACGACACTCGAGATTTCGTATCTCTCCTCCGGGACGGGACACTTCTCGCCTGGGCCTCCTCTCCGGCCGACGTTTTAAGATCGATATCTGGCCGCGCCGCGCGACTCGCCTGAATGAATAATTATCAATGGACGGCGGGTGCTTCGCCCTTACACCCCCTCTCCCCCAACTCCCTCGCACCGACCGAACACCATCGGCTTTTTCTTCGTCCTATCGGTCCGCTCGAGAGGTTGTTCGCCGTTCAACGTCGCCTGTTCTCGTGTCAATAATCCCCCTCCGCCCCGCCATGAAGATTCGTGGTGATACTGTTTCAATTTAAATCTAATTCTGACTATTCTGTTTGCCACAAAGGTGTTCATCGGGCGATATAGCGTCGGTGCGCTGTAGATTTAAACTGTTCTAAGGATACTGCAACAATGATTAAATGATAATGTAATTAACCCTCCGTAAATAATCTGAGTAATCTTTTTTTTTTTTTATTCAGACGCAAACTCACTCGAATTTTTCTGAATTAAAGGGACGGCGCAGTCTGAAATGTTTTCTCAAAACAATTTTAGGTATTAATATATATTTTGTGAATAAATACAAACATGATTTCCTCCGGAGGGTTAATGGTATAACGTTCTTTACAGTAATGTGTAATGATTAATTAACATGCAACAAAATTTCGGGAGACGAGAAACGGCGATTTATCCAACAGGCGTGTCTGCCTCACGATGCCGATGCCGCCACCGCTTAATGAATGCCCGAATATCTTCGAGCTTAATCGTCGACATATCCAGCGCCTGCATATTCAACGTGCGTGCAAGCCTGCGTGCGCGAACACGTGCTCGTGCTGCGAGCATCGAAATTCAGATCCAGTCGATTCGACTCCCCCCTTTTTTTTTGCGTGACCTCGCGGATTTCTTTTTCCCGTACGTACAAGTATCGGGAATCAGGCCTTTTCGATAAGTCACGCAGTTCCAGGCGATGTCAAGAGCACAAACGCCCGAGTGAGCTGCTACAAATTATTGGTAATGCCGTCCTTAAACGACTTTACGATGATAATCAAATCTTTCTTTAATTATCATATTTAACTATTTTTATACTATTATTATACTATTAGACATAATAATTGTTATGTTAGCTATTATATTTAAAAGAACGTCTTTATATCGAAGGAAATTTCCAGTTGCATCTATTATGAGAATTTGTCGTTTTTGCAGAAATCGCGAAAAATGATCCCTAATAACGTTCTAACGAAAGTGACGACATTTTAGTTTGTCGGAAAGATTTTTTCCAGTTGTGTCTAAAAATTCTTTATTCTCTACAAATCTATTCTATCTAATCATCACGAGCCAATTTGTTTTCGAGCCGACAATGCGGCGCATCTTTTTCAAGAGCGCGATAAATTTCGCCCGTTTCGACAGAAATCTTTGTCTCTCTTTAAATGAAATTCGATTTTAATAACGACAATACTCGTCGCCCGCGGGCGATATCGCCTCCTGATCTCCGGGCACGTCGGACATCGCCGGGAGATCTTTGCGCAGCCTCCGAGACTCCCCCGCTCTAGATCTCGACGCCAATCTCAGTTCCCCGGATAGACACGTTCCAACGAGACAATTCTATCAGCCAGCCACCCACGCGTACCATTAAAACGTGGGTAATATCTCTGCGCGGGGATCAGCAGCCTTCAAATTTTCAATTAGTCTTACGGAATATTTCTGTGCGAGCCTTCTCTCCTTCTCCCCCTTCTCCTTCTCTTTCCCTCCTGAACGGTCACCCCGATAGCATCGTGTGTCCTTTTTATTCTTTCGTATAGACAATTTGAATGGCGACCGAGAGCGGATCTGGATCGGGCCGCTCGATCCTCCGCCGAATTCGTGGACGGGCCGAGGGTAAATCGAGGGGAGACGGCAAGAGGGGTGGAGGCAGGAAGAGAGGGAGATGACCAGAACTCGCCTCTCGTCTAGCTTAGATCTAATCTCGCGTTCCCGCGCGCTGCGTGCCTAATTAAAGATCGATATCTCCTCGATATTATTGCCACCCCCTCCCACACGCGTTCCCCCTCCCGCTTCTCCTCCCCGCGTGCCGCGTAGCAGGTTATTAAATTCTCCTATCACGTGAGATCTGGACCGGCCGGTCCTGCCCGGCCCTATCTGATCCGGTCGATCTCCCGGTCTCGTTACCTTTCGGCCGTGCGCTCTCGTTCCCGCTCTCGGACCAGCGGCCGCGATGCTGCGTCGGTCGTTGGATCGACACTTTCGACATTTCATGGGGGGGAATGACGGACGCGCGGGATACGCCGCCGGAGAAACGCGCGGAAGCGACGATGAACCCGATCGATTTTCCGGATAATCGGAAGGAGAGAAAAAAATTGGTTAAGCCTTCCGGATGCGACACGTCTAATTGATTCCTCGTTTCTTCCTTCTGATAACATCTATGATTTTTTCTTCTTCACTTATATGTTTCACTTATCTACCTGACTTATCTATTCAATTGTTTATTATTGATTCGATTGTTTTTGACGTAGTACAATTACTTTTACGATTGCACTAAATTACTCTGTGTAGCTTAAGTCAAATGTGTGGTTTGAATTATCATCACTTAGTTTCTGTTCGCGAATTAATTTTCTAAATAATTTTAATTATTTTAGATAATATAAAGAAATGAGATTCTCTTCGAGATTTAAGAATAGTGTTGTTTTCTTAAGTTTTCGGCAAAATAAGATTTTTAAAAACTAGTTTTTCCCATCTTTTTTCGAAAAGTACGGAAAAACAACTGGCTTTTTTTTTATTTATTTTTTTTTTTTTATTACAAAACGCTAAAGTGTAAAATAGAATTCAAATCTGCTAGCGAGAAGAGATTTTGGTATAAAATTTAGAGTTATGTAAAAAAATTATTATTTTTTTATTAGAATATTTAGTTTCAAATATTAGTGAAAAACTTAAGAATCTTCATTATATCAATTGGTCCAAACTACCTAGATTTTTAAAGCGTCCATTTCAACATACTATGCAGTTGAGCCATTGTTCTAAGGCGATTGATAAAGGGAGGTTTGAAGTGATTTTATTTACACAATTGAAAATATGGGGCAGTTCTAATCGATTAAAACTTTTTGCGGTTCAAAAAGTCCACAGATCGTTGAGAATTATATACACGTTAAAAAAAATCTTAAACTCATCGGCATAAAAGACAATAAACATAACGTCATCTTAAAAAGAAAAAGAAATCTGGAAAAATATGATTAAAAAGCTAGTTTTTCTGAATTTTTCTTGGCTAAGGGTATTAGCCACTTAAGAAATTGCTTTTCTAACTTGCCGTCATAATTGATATGGTTATTTAATTAGACTCTAGATTGCTCTTTTTCCAAATTTATATCTCGAATGGGAACCTTTCGGGAGAACCTTTTATTCGTCCGGGATTATACAGACGGAACAAAAGCAGTGACTCATAAATCGCCGAGGTTTTCTCCACTACCAATTTGCGAGGTGCCGCGGCAACGTTACTCTCCGCCACCCCTATCGGCAATCGGCCGTTTCCCCTCTCTCTCTCTCTCTTTCTCCTTCTCCGCCACCTTCGTTACCGGGTTTTAACGTGGAACGGAAAAAAATCGCCGGCCCGCAGCGCAGCGGAGGAAACCGAGACGGTGACAGATGGAGCGCGACGATAACGTCTCTCGAAGGTCCTGTTCGCGGGCGAAACGACCTGCGCGGATCCTGTTCCTGTCGCGAGATAAACGAAACAGCTGCGTCTCGGCGCCGATCAAAGATCTCTCCTCCGGTCCTCCTCCACCTCCTCCTTCGCCTCCTCCTCTCTGCCCCCAAGGCGCTTTCGACGTCCGGGCGCGCAATCGCGCGCGCGGAAATAAATGAGGGGAAATGCACAACGTGCGTGATAACGACACGTGAACGCGAACACGGCCTTCTGCGCTCTCCGACTCCCGATGATCTCGTTCGGATAGCGCGAGCCACGAGAGGGAAAAGGCTCTCTATTCATCTAAAAACCGTTCAATTATAATCCCAGGTTCGCGCTCGGATCGGACAATTTTAAAAAGTGCTTCTAGATATCTTTTTTTAACACTGGAAGAAATCAGTACGAAATTTCAATTCTGATTTATAATACGCGGTACGTTCTTTATTCATTTAGGATTGAGTTGATCTCTTAGACCAACCTGAGATTTTGGATCTTTCTGGATTTTCTTGTTTATTCCAAAATTCTTGGGGATCTTGGGATCTCCGAAGATCTCCGCTGGACCTTAGATTCGGTAACTGAAATTTCGAGAAACCAGGGAACGCAATTCGCCGTTCGGCGGAGATCGGGGAATCAGGGAGGTCCGCGAATCCAAACGTTCGGGAATTCACGGACGTGGGCAGGATGAAGCGATCGGTGAGACAACGGGAAGGGAATTTATACCGAGAGAGTACCGATAGAGAGGGCCGACTCGAGCTCTGAGTGAAATTGCATTCCTGAAGCGGTCTGTGGGAGATGGAAGGCGCTCCGGATGGAAGAGGGAGAGACCAACGGGCTCTAATCCTAGTCGAGCCTAATCGCCACTCTGCGATCGGGTGCCAGGAGATTAGCCCGACCAGTCTCGATATTATAAGACCGGTCGTGTTAAGGGAAGAGAAAATGAAGAAAAAAAAAATCTCCCAGCGAGAAGAGCGCGAGGGGGAGGGGGAAAGGGGAGATCGTCCGGATGGATGGTGTTCATGATGGGCAAACAAATTAGAGAGATAGAGAGGGTGGGGGAGGAGTGTGTGTTCGATCAACCGACTGGATACGTTGTAGTGCCGGTAATTTCGGATAAAGACAATGTCCCGCGTTGTCCCGATATAGTCGTACGATTAGCATATCGACGACCCCTCGAAATTGTACGGAGGTCTTCGAAATTGATGACTGGTAGATAATTGTTTGTTTTACGGTAGAACTGGTCGTGGAAGATAAAAGAGACTTAAATATACAGTGCGATTACACATAAATCATACTATCGTGAAATCTTTTATCTTAAAAATGAAGAAGATAGAAAGGAATAATCCAGTGTATTTAAACATTTTTTTAATAGATTGGTATATTAATATTTTTCTCTCATACTAAATTTTTTTAAAAATTATACTACTGCTATACCGTTCCTAAAATTTAAGATACCGAAACTTGAATAAATTTTAGATTTATAGTTAAATAATTATAGTTGGATTAATTATAATCACAATATAGTTATCTAAACTTTGTTACAAACTGTTACTCATTGTTTTAAAACCAGTCGAAGAAAATAAAAAAGATATAAATATTGTGATAAACTATAATGAAATTATTATTAAATTTTCTTAAAGTTGGAGAACAAGAAGAGGAACACTGTGTAATTGTGTATTAGAAAATTTCGAATTAATATGGGCATTTCTAAAAACACAACTCCTTTTTTCTTGAAATTTAAGATATGTTTTGATAATAAGTGAAACTGGATTAAATTTTGACAGAAAAAGACTTATTATTCCTCATTCGTGAATAACATTGGTTTAACTAATATTCAAACACTCTTGATTGTCACAATTATCTCTACGTTCTAATCGTGTACCTAGGATCAAGAGGGAAACCCCCCGAATACCCTCTATTTATTAAAGGTTAACAACAATTACCCGACACGACACACCTCACGGATTACACAGCAGTCTGATCGTGATTAAGTGGTAAATGTGGAAAGTCGAAACGGCGACGTTATCAGCGCGGGATATCGGACTTATCGTCGTCCTTTAGGATAATTACTATGATCGCTGTCCCTACGGTCAAGTAGATGGAAAAGGTGTATAGAGGAGGAGGCGTAAACGCCAGGCATACGAAGGCGGAGGTGGCGACGAAGCAGGCCTCGTCCGGCATGAATAATGCGCTCCAAGACGTGATCCGAGCTTCCCAGAAGAGACGGCTGGCGACCGCAGAGAGTCGGTGGACGAATACACCTCTCGTGTACTCACGAGCACCGATCCGAAGTATCGATCGACACAATAAAGCTGTTACGTATCTGACTCGCGAGAGACTGCGACTGGGGAGGCTCTCTCAGTTGGTCGAGAGTTTATGACGCCCGCCTCTTCGGGAGGTATTTCTAAATGCATTCCGAAGAAAAAAATTATAAAATATTGGATTGCATTTTTTGCGCGAAAATTTTTGACCCGTCAGGATTTCGAAGTGATGCAATTTTATGAGTCCTCGACTTTCTGACTGAATTGTGAAACGCCGCAATTCTCGAAGCATGAAATTATCAAAATTCACTAGTCACTAGGTTTGATACTGGAATTTTTGAAGTTGAAAATCGTAGAGCAGAAAGTAATAACTTTGTCATCAGAAGAGGAATTCTAGTGATTACTGGAACCATTTGTTTAATAGCCCGTATAAGTTATGCGGTGGCGCTAAAACGCTAATACACAGCAACTGACATTTGTTGTAAAGCATTTTTACTTTTGAGCATTTTGTAACGTTCAAGGTATATTGTAGCATTGACTTACATACTTTTTTATTTTTTTAAACTTTGAATTTTTAACTTTTTAAACGTGAAATTACGTACACTTGTAGTTTATCTATTATAACGTTTAACACTTTATTCAGTTGTTGACTTCAAATATTTGAAGCTTCAAAGTCGAACAAATTTTAAACTTGAAACCTTCGAAGTTAACTTCAAGCCTTGGAGCTTTAAGCTTTTAAAGATATAACTTAACTTTAAATTTAACTTTGAAAAAATTTTAGAGCTTCAAGCCTACGAAGTTAACTTTGAAGATTCGAAGCTTCGAATATTCGAAATTGTTAAAAGTAACAGCCCTATCAAATCCGAATTACATGATAACATTTAAAGTGAAATAATTATGAATCTCTGTGGTTCACACTGAATACAAAAATGTATTATGTATTTCGACATCTCAGAATAATCGCAGTTCTTTTTAAAGCGTTGTCCGATTCGATTCCTTACGCGTGTTACTTCAAGAGCCGCCGAAAGGAATGGCGCGACTATCCGAGATAACCGATAACTCTGTTCTGTTTCTCAAGTCCTCGCCTGTTTCTCACTTACGCCGTTCCGTTAAAAATACCCCCGCAACGATACACGATCGATTGCCGTTCCATTCGTAATTAAAGTCCCGCGACTGCACCGTGCGTTCGATCCGATATTCCACGAAGGACGGACACGTCGATCGCTCGATCGGGCGAGGAGCGGAGGCCTCCCCCTCGCTGCCCCTCCGGAAGTCGTACATGCGGGAGGGGGGGGGGAGCTGCCACCACCTTCTCCCCTCTCCCTCTTCGTTCGCCACCTTCCCGAAGGTTCGCGAGTTGAGCTCTCACTTAGCGGCCGCGGTGTCACGATCGGGGACCGGGTGCATTAGCATATCTTCACGTTGCAGCGTGTAAGGGGTGCGAGCGGCGGGGTGGAGACGGATGGAGGAGGAAGAGGGACAAAGCGAATGGACGCGGAACGGCGTTATACGAATGGCGAGCGGTTCGACCTCGTGGGTCGTGAAAAGGCGCACGATCCGTAATGCGAATCAATGGGGAGAGAGAGAGAGAGAGAGAGAGAAGGGAGGAGTTCGCCGGGGGCAGAAGGTGGAGAAGGAGAAGGAGGAGACAAGGAAAGGGCGAAGGGGGAGGGGACAGAAGACTCACTCAGCCGGGCCCCGTCGTCCCGCTGCCTGTTACCTGTACGTCGCGTGTTTGCCTACCCGCGTCACGATCAGGATCCTATTTGCATAGCGCCGATGAAGCTGCTACCGTCCTACGCCGCCTGCGAGTCCTTCTCCTCTCCCGGAGGAGGACTCACGTCGGCGATAGTTGTACGTGGGTGTACCGGGTGTACACCGGGTGTCGTGCAAGTCGTGGGCTCCCTCCACCGGATGTGATTGCGATGACAATGTAACATCTTCCCCGAGTAAGATCAACGGTCAATGAACAAATACATAATACGACTCAATGTAATTACATTATCGAGTAGAAAAACATGATAATCAAATCTGTATGATAATTGGAGCTAAAAAATATGTATCAATTAATTTGAAATTTCTTATTTTAAAATCTTGTGATGTTAAAATTTTTTTCTAAATACTCGTTCACTGGTGATTATTGGGACTGTTACTTCTGACAATTTGGAATATTCGAAGCTTCGAAGCTTTCGAGTTTAACTTCGAACCTCAAAGCTTTGAACCTTTTAAGTTAATTTCGAACTTTGAAAGATGGAAGCTTCGCGAAGCTTTGAAGTTAACTTCGAAGATTTAAATTCCTTCTAAGTTTCTCAAATGTCCGAATTTGTCAAAAGTACAACCCTAGTGATTATTCGGCGACGGGTGCAATATTCTTTTTTCATGGGCTGAGAGGAAAATAATTGCGTCAGGAACCGTTAGACCGAGAGAAATCCCACTTGAGGGATGAAATCCGTTGCGTTCGGTTACGTTTGACGGTCGATTTCTCAAAATTTATTAACGAACGACATCGACCGTGACTGAGGCTAATACGCGAAAGGAGGAAAGGAAGGAAAGGTTTGGAGCGCGATATAATAAATGCCCCGCATACCTACTTATTACCTTAACGAGCGGACGCTTTTGCATCGCGCGGCGCTCTCGCGGCACGCGTGCCCTCCTCGGTCACGGAACGCGGCGCGATGATTTACCGGCGCATCACGTGCGCCCGCGCGACTCCTCAAGCGTACGTACGTCTGGCGTCGTGTACGCGTCTCTGATTGTTTTATCGATCTTCGCTTCGTTAAATTAACGGCCTTTGCCCCGCGGTCCGCGCGCGGATGCGATTTGATCTCGCTGTCATTCCCTTCGCGACGGAGCGCGGGGGGAAGATGCACGCGATGTACCAGGATCCTGTCCTTGTGATCGCGCACTCATTCCTTGACGAGTTAACAAGGCGAATATGATTCTATTAGGAAGAGATCGATCCCGCTTTTAAGTTGGAACTTAAAAGTTCAATCGCTATTTTCCATTTAATTATTTGAAAATTACAGCCAATGATGTCTTACTACACTCGAGCAGCGTTGAATAAAATTTAATCTATTAATAATTACGATTAAAAATATAATTCTTGATTATAATAAACGATTAAAACTTCTTAATTTAATTTTTGACAATTAAATGTTTAATTAATAAAACGAATTAATTGAAACAAATTGTTATGTGTAATTGTATTAATTAACTTAGTCAATTAATTAAAAATAATTAATTCCTGCTGATTGAAAGATTAATCGTTAATTATTAATTATTTGTTACAGTCACTGATTTATAATATTGATAATTGATTAGCGTTTAATACAATGTAAAAATTATTTATCAAATTTATCAAATACGCTTCCTCTATAAGTTTGTAAAAATTCTATAATTTTTGAAATATGTTTAAAAGTTTAATTAGTGATATATAGAAACCTATTTTCTACCATTTTTGTTCACTTTTTCAATCTTTATAAAAAAATCTTTATTTAAAAAAATTAATGGTACAAATAAGTATGAAAAAATTACACAAGGAAGGAAAAATATTGTTATTATGAAAAAAACTTAAAAATAGTTTAAACTTTTAAAACTTTTAAAACTTAAAAATCTCTGAGTTACAAGGTGATGTATTTTCGTCAATCTTTTTCTATTTGTTGAATAATTTTGTTTTCCCGAGAAAAGCAAACAGAATTTTTTCGAAAGATAAAAAGTTCACTGATTCAGTGCTGCAACATTTCAAATAACTTCCAAAACTGCGAATTAAAATTTCAAATCGAGAATTTGAAGCAATAAGATATCGGACTGGACTTATCGTCGCGTGACGCATCGGTCGCGCGACGGAGCGCCGATAAATCGGCCGGAATTTGAGGCTCATTAGAGCGCGGGGACGAAATATATATATCGGAAGAACGTGTGGTGGTGATGGTGGTGGTGTGGCGGGATCGAAAGTACGAGCTTCCGGCTCCGTTCTTCAGCGCGACGCCGGAGTCGCCGCGAGATTGTTCGCTTCTTGCATAAAGCGGGGGCCGAAGGTGTACACGGGCGCGGCGGTATCGGTTCCGAGAAAGGCTTATCAGGCCGCGGATATGTTAATGGCGGCCGTGTTGTTGCCTTTCCCTCCCCTCCTCCCTCCCTGTCCCGCCACCTCTTCGAGATATATTGCACCCCTACCAGGCGTCGCGCGACGGTGGTGTTGGTGGTTGGACGCTCGTGAAGGTGGTGGTCGTGAAGGTGCTGTCGAGGCGCACAGCCCCCTTTCATGGCCTGAAATAACATGTATGCAATGTGCAGGCACGCGCAATTAAGAGTGCTCCGAGTCCCCGGAGATTGAATTTTTCATTGATCGTGGAGATATTAGAACAGAAATATATTAGGGGGATTTTTTTTTTTTTTAAGAAGATATTTTCTCAGGATTTACTCCGCGTTTTTCGAAGACGATTCTATTTCCAAGCTCCAAGAGTCTATCTAATGTATTTAGCGTTGCGAATATTCCCTAACGTTTTCGGGAGAGGACGGACGAGATCCTTCAGATCCTGAAATTCGGGCGCTGTTGCGAAGTCCGGTACGGCCATTGTACCCTTGAATTTTCGGACGCGACGGAATTATCGAGCGCCCGGATCCTCGGATCTCTCCGAGCCGATCGCGAGAGTTCAATCCACACTCGGAGATCATCTCGGGATCTCCCGCCCGATAATAGAACCCCGGGGGAGGAAAAGGAAACCAACCGTGCGAGATAAGAGGGCTTATCTGCAGCCTCTATCGTGCACACCTCTCGCTTCAATCATAAGATAGAGAGATCTATCCGCGGCCTTCTCTCCACCATACACCTCTCGTCTCTCTAATCGTACATCTCAGATCACATAGTAGAGAGGAAAAAGAAGAAGACGAAGAAGAAGAAGAAGCGGATGAGGGTCGCGTATGAACTCTCGCAGACGTCGTCGCTGGCGAGCGTATATATGCATGGCCGCGCAATTAAGGCTCGCGATCGCGCGATCCCCGAGAGGGACGGAAATAGACCGTGGAGGAGAGAAAAAGGGAGGCTGTGCCACGCCGTGCCCTGCCACGCCATTCCACGCCACGGCCGATCCATCGATGACCGCTTATTTACAGAGAAGCAGAGAGAAGAAGGAACACGACCCGAGTGTGGAGATGGCAGCGCGGGATAGCTCGCGAGGCGCGCTCTGCAACCCTTTCGCTCAATCTCCCCAGGCATCTCTCTCTCTCTCTCTCTCTCTCTCTCTCTCTCTCTCTTTCTCTCTCTCTCTTCGAGTCCCTCTTCTCTCCGCTACTTCGCCCGAGAGGGCAATGAAAACATCCGGGTAATTCTCGAGCTTCGAACCCTAGCGACGATGAACCAGAAATAGAAAAGAATTCCTAGAAAATCGTGAAGTGACATCAGGTTGTTCGTGCTAAAGAAACGCAATCTTTGTTTGATCGGACCCTTGAATTTTCTCTTCAGCGACGATATCGATTTTTCTTCGAACGTTTGTTCTTAACGGAATATCGTATACGTTTATTATTCAGATGCTGTTTTAAATTTCTAATTAATTCGTGATCGGGATCAATTCCGGCAGAATCAGAGGCTCCTTCGATTGTCGGTGACGACAGCCCTGGCTTTCCGGCGCGGTCCTCAGAATTAAACCCGCTATCAATGGTCCATCGCACACGCTCGCCGGGACCAGCCCTTAGACACTGAACTATTCGACAGACTGCGCGCGAGCAAACCGGGCGCGCGACCCCCGAGGTGGGGGATGAGAGGCGGCGTGCGAAGGGTGCAATTGGTGGTTGTGCTGGACGGGGGATAGACCGAGCCGGCGAGAGAGTAGGGAACGTAGGGTACGCGAAGGGCCGCTGCACCGAGTGCCCATTAGGCACCCAGAGACAGCCGGAGAGAACAGTTTCTCGCTCATCTCGACACCTCGTCCAGCCTCCCTTCGGTCCTGCGACGTCTAGTTATGGTCGTCTCGCGAGCCACATACCAGCGACGCTGGGGGTTCCTGAAGAAATGTACCGTCGCCTGTGTTGTTGATAGCTTAAATCCTGTAATTTTGAATTTTGCAGAAGTCGAACGAAAACCTTGAGGATAACAGTGAGATAAATCCATGATTTGTAGTTATTTTTGAACGATCGCGCGGTTCAAGGAGTTTAGACCTTGTAAATTACAGATTTGTGATTTGTTCTATTGTCGGGACTGAATGCGAATCTCTTTAATGTTGTAAAGTTTCCCCAAGGGATGGGATCTCCCGAAACTTCGGACGATTAAAAATTCAATTCGGAACGACTATTTTGTTGTAATCTTAAAATTGTTTATAGTTCTTGGAAATTGTTTTTATTCTTCTACATTCTCTTCTACAAAGAAGAAAGTATGGAATAAAATCTTTCTCAGGTCCTTGCAATTATAACAATTTTTTGCTTTGAATGCACTTTCAAAATGAAAGCTGAAATTAATTATAACGGGGTAATTTAAATTATAACAATAAAAATTCTTACGGCATCCAATTTCCTGCTATCGTTTTACTTGAAAAGGTCGATTGACGAGTACCTCTGTTTTGTTTCCAGGGGAGGATGAGGAGTGGAGCGACTCGGAGAAGACCCCGTCGGTGAGCAGCGGCGTGGACGGCGGCGGATCGGCGGTATCGAGCCCGATTGCACCACCGGTGGTCGAGGAGGACTCAAGTTTGCCGCCCCCTCCACGACTCAACCCCGCGTCATCCTCGACCAGCTCTTCTGCCAGCGAGGACATCAGGCTGCGACTCAGCGTGCTCTCGGAGGACACGAGGAAGCGCCTGGTTAATCTCACCGAGGACATCGAGGTGCGTTAAATCCATTAGCTTCAAGTAATTTAAGGGATTATTTTACGCTGTAAAGTTTTCGACAAAATTGAAAATTTCCTTTGCTTTAAAAAATAATTTGAAGTCTTAGAATTAATGTGTCAAAAATTACAAGAGGATGTTTGAAATATCTTTGGAATGAAGTCCAAAGATATCTACACTCTTAATCATAAATTGCCACAAATTAGGGATACATTAAAATATAAACTTTTCGTAATTACGCATATAAATATATAAGTAGACAGCCGAAGGCCTGGGCGAACAGCGTTCTATACAATTCTTCTGTCACTTTTTTCGGGCACAATAGACATGATAAACCGATTTTCTTTTTCTTTGTATTATTTTCGGTAGTGCGACTTCAGGTCAAAATGTTTGAAGACTTGTGAAACGTCTATAGTCGGTTCATATTTGCGTCACAATATATTTCACACATGCCTCGCACATTTGGAATTTTAATAACATTTTTTAATAATACTGTTGAATTGTGTGCTTCAATTTTGCTTAAACATTAAACACATATTTGGGATTAAAAAAACACAATAATTTCTTGGTTAAGGTAGTTCTTGTACCTAATGATAATTTTTGTGTGAATTTTTTTTTACTATTTGTACTACTATTGTGCTACTAAGGGAATTTCATCTAATCATGATCTTATAAATTCACAAGTTTTAGAAACGTTTTTGATTAAAATTTAATCTTTTACTGAAAAATACATATAAAAAAAAACAATTATCCCTTGTACATATAGGCTAGAGTCATAAGAGACCGCCATGCGCCGTCCAGGACCGTGCAGACGCGGGAGTCGAGTCCCAAGGAAGTCGACGAGGAGCAGGCGGCTAAGGAGGACGAGTGCCAACCGAGGCCGTCCTCCTCGTTGTCGTCCACCGCCGTGAAGAGGCGGGACTCCGCCTGTCGCAGGGACTCGGAGGACTCGATCGCCCCAGGGGAGACCAAGAGGATACGGCCCGACGACGAGGCAACACCAAGACTGAGACTTAATACTAGTCTGGCGACGGATCCCGCCCTGCGGCCCGCCGCCGTCGCCGCCCTTACCGTGAAGCCGGAGAACACGTCGCCGCCGAACCCGACGCCGCCGCTTCCGGCCGGACTGCAGAACGGTGAGTAGAATCTAGGATCGTTCACCACGTCGTGCCACCACACACCTTCATTCGGTGATGCGTAAAATAGTTGAGAAGCTACGGACCAACAGAAATTTTAGTCCCAGTATAACTGCAAGAAAATACAGATTACTATGACAAATACCGAAGGGTTGATTTTGGAAATTTGCTTGGATGTGGTTTCTCTTTTTTCTTTTTTTAGCTCTTAATCGAGATCTGGGTGAGATTAAACCCTTTAAAATTCAAAAGGACAAAAAATCGTAGAATCGAAAAAAACCCTAGTAGTAGCAAAATACATTCGCAGTGATTCATATTGGCATTGGTTATTATATTGAGAGTGCATTGACCAATGTTTTCTCAATGTTTCTCAATGTAACGTCAATATTGGCCATAAGATATTGATTAATTAGAAATTAGGAATATTGTAATACAATGCATTGTAATATAAATTAGAATGCAATTAATGTCCAATATGAAAAATTGAATGATTTAACATTGTTAAACCAATATGGAATCAATAATAACGCTGCTTAGACAAATTAGCTAAATAAGATGAAGCACGGTCCACTTCACAATATTGGATTAATATTGAGCATGTTACATTTACAATACTTTCAAATATTGAAAAATCGATACAATAAATATTGCGCCAATGTTTTGTGCTATTAGGGAATAAGCTAGCAAGTACAGACTCTTACTCAGAACAGGTCATTAATGGTTGATGATCACCGAATTGATTTCTTCAGCGATCGCGTCAGGTCGTCTGTTCGTCCTGCCAACCGACGGCAAGGAGACGATCACGGTGGAGCCAGCCAGACCTCCGCCGACCGCCCTGATCTGTCCACCGTGCGGTATCCGGTTTAGCTCGGCGAGCACTCTCGAGGCCCATCGCACCTTCTACTGCGCTCATCGGCCGCGCGTGGACGAGGACGCGGCGAACGACGAGGATGACGACGGTGGCGGCGGTGGCGGTAAGACCGGCGGCAAGTTCGAAGCACGGAAGGCGTACGCGTGCCCGCACTGCTCCTACAGCGCTGACAAGAAGGTGTCCCTGAATCGCCATATGCGTATGCACGCGGCCTCGCCGGCACCGCCGACGATACCCTCGTCGTCGTCGTCGTCGGCAGCGGTGGCAGCGGCGGCGGCGGCGGCGGCAGCGGTGATGGCGAACCCGAACTCCACGACCGCCAACCAGGTCGGGGCCGGTCAAACCACCGCGGCTAACGGTTCCCTCAACGAAGAAGCTGAGAGATATTGTCGGAATTGCGACATTCGATTTAGCTCCTTGAAAACGTACAGGTGAGTAGAATGCGATTATTATAGGGAAAAATATTTTTTTGTAAAAATAGAAGTTGAAATTTAGAAGTTGAATTTTATAATTATTTTTTAGAATTAAAATTGAGAGACTGTGAAAAATTCTATATAAAATAAAATTATAGATTTAAAAATGAAATAATGTATATGCTTAAAAAAGAAATCTTTACGACTATATGTAAATTAAGTTGTAAGAATAATTTTTAAAATAAAATTAAAGTTTCCGATTTTTTTTAATTTTTATAAATTCTTTAGTTACATGTTACTTAATTTGTAATAATTCAAAATTTTAGAGATCCTAAATTTTTTTACATAGTAGATTTTTAAAATAAATAATAAATTATAAACCTAATTTTAAAAATAAACTTAAATTTAAAATAAAAAACGAGTTATAAATTTATGATTTTTTAACTGCTTTAAAAACTATAATAATTTATTATTTATTATATGTCTAATAAAAATAAAGATTTAATTTAATCTGTTGTAGGGCGCACAAAACGCATTATTGCAGCACGAGGCACGTGGTGAAGGACACGTTGCCAACGCCGACGGTAACGCCTGCATCCTCGGTGAAGGCGTCGCCGCCGACCAGTTCGAGTCCTGGTGATTCACCACCCCCGCAGCCGTGCCTGGCGTTGCCTACCAACCCCATTCTCATCGTGCCGTATTCGTTATTCCGCGGCGCGAGCGTCCTCGCCGCGCCGGCACTTCCAGCCCCCGACACAGCGTGCTTCCTTTTGCCAAACGGTATCAATATTTAATTTCAACCCTTCCGTAAAATGTTTTTCAGAAGAAGTAAAAGCTTTTCAACTTTCTATTAAAAAACAACATAAACGTCGCTAAAAACATATGTGTACAAAAATATGATTTCAAAATCAAGTAGATGTAGGCAGAATTTTCTTTTAGAATTTACTTTAAAATCTCGATAATTGTGAGACAATATAGATTTCGAAGAATTTTATCACAATTTTCGCAAAATTTAGGAAAATTTTGATGAAAAATTTGATTTAATTCAATAAAATTTGATGAAACTTAAAATTTAATTTAGTAAAATTTTATAAAAGCATATTATCCTCTGATTTTGAAGACAAATTCTAAGAAAAAATTAAAGAAATTTTCTTTGTAATTATTAAACAGATTAATGAATGGTATTCCTCATAACACGATGTTCATTTTCAGGTTCCCTTCAGCCAATGACGAGGGGCCTCGCTTCTTCGGCACAAAACACCGTGGTGGAGCCGCCGGCCGTCCTGAGGGCGGCGAATAAGCCCTCGACGCCGGCGTCGGTGGTCGCGTCGGCATCCACGTCACCGTCCGCTTCGGCGCCCCTCGATCTCAGCATACGCAGGTCGCCGGTGCATCAGGACGAGAAGGAGAACAGGATGTCGCCGGTGCCATCGTCTCTGCAGCCACCTCCCGGCAGTCCCAGGTCTAGAGGCAGCGGCAGCCCTAGAACGAGATCCATCGGTCCGGCTCAAACCGCCGTCGCGCCACCCCCGCCCACGGAACTCGCCCTGAGACTTGCTGAACTGCCACCGCCCCCTGTTCCCGGAGTGCTTGTCAAGCAGGGCGTCTCCAGGTAAGCAGTGTTCGAAAAAATTTTAAATAAATGATTTATGCATTAATAATTACGACTAAAAATTTAGTCAAATTATAAATAATTAAAATTTTTGGACTACTTCGAAATAGTTTTTAGACTTTAATCAGTTAAATATTTAATCAATAATTAAGGTAAATCAATTGAAATAAATTGTTACTAGTAATTGTGATTAATTGATTGATAATTACTGCTGGAAAAATTAATAATTAATTGTCACTACACAAACCATTAATTACTAATTTATAGCGTTATATGATATATGACATAGTTGAATATAACATTATCTAATCTAATTAATAAGTAAAATAATTTATGAATCTAATATTGATTTGAATATCTTTTTAATATAATAAACACATTCTTTAACACATTTGTAATTATTCGTAAAAATTATAAATATAATTTTTGAAATATTAAAAATTAAGGATTAACGATTACTTTTTTTTAAACAGTGTTTGAATTGTTTCAATAATCGATTAAATAAATTGTGATTATACTTATCATATTTTTTAATTAATTATTATTTTAGGAAAACAAAAATTCAATCATTTAATATATAAAATGTTTTATTGCAATTAATTAACTATAATAATTGATTATATTAGCCTTGATGATATATAAGTATTATAAATTTTTAATATATTAATATTCAACATGGCTTTTAGAAATTAGATTAGATGTCCAATCGTCTTTTAAATCTTTATGCGTATAAATTTTAGTCCTTGAAAATGTAGGTTTTCAAAGACCTCACTTTAAAAATATTTCTGGATTTTTAGAATTCTTTTTGTTTATTTCTTAAATTGTCACCTTTAAATAACTTTTCTTAATTTTTGAGATTATATTCTTGAAATTATGAGGTTGTTTATTCTCACAGGTGCAAAGAATGCAATATCGTTTTTTGCCGACACGAAAACTTTGTCGCTCATAAGAAACACTACTGCCAGGCGAGGGAGACGACGGTGAGCAACAGTCCACCGCCTCCCGGCACGCCCTCGCCGCCACTGGTCCAGCTCATCTGCGCCGCGTGCGGTATCAAGTTCGCTTCCATAGACAATCTGGTCGCTCATCAGGCGTTCTACTGTCCCAAGAGGCCCGAACCTCAGGAACATCACGCGCGATGTTCTAAGTGCAAGGTAGGGTCTGAACAGCGCAAAGAAATTTTAAGGAACTAAATTTTAAAGATGCTTAAAAAATATCTGAGAAATTTGTTTAAGAGGTTTAAAAGGCAGCAACATTTAAGAGAATCTTACAGAATTTTAAAGAAAGATCTTAAAGAAGACTTTAAAGAAGTAGTTTGAAAACAATTAGGAATAATGATCATGGTGCAAAGAGTTGTGCATCTGTTTTTGTCCCGAAGATGCACATTCAAATCCAACCAATTAGAAAACATCTAACTTTTATTTGATCGTAATAACAAACCACCAAGCTATCTTGCTCCCCCTTCCCCCAAAATCTGTCTAATTAAGCCGTTCGAAACCGGCGTTTTCACTGTAGATCTCGTACAGTGTAAATTATAAAAAGCGTACACCACAGAAATATGATAAGGAATCACCTACAATCGTTAAGTGATCATGACGTTATAAGAAGATTAGGAGTGCAGATAAAAATTGGAAAGATATTGTCTCTAAATAAAATAGTGCTATGAACACCGCTCACGTACCTATTTCAGGATTAACTAAGTTTAATTAGATAGTTTGATCTTTCTGGAGATTTTTTTCGATAAGCGATATTGCTCTAAAAAAGTGACTTTCCAAAAAGTGTAACGTCATTTCTAGTCCTACAAATGAACTGAGGCTGCAGCGGCAGTCTCCTTTAGAATCTCGTAAGATACATGCGTGACATTCGACAAGTTGTAAGCACGACTAACAAATTTATTAATTGTAGTGTACAATTAGAAAACTAATTACAAGAAGAGTCAGAAATAGTTAAATTTTTTTAAACGTGTAATTCACGAATCTGTGAAAAAAAATGAGAGGTAATGAGACATAATGGTTTATTGCAGGCGGTGATGGAACCCGGTAGCAATCATACCTGCGCCAGTGGTGCGACCGGCGGCTGGAGATGTCCGGTCTGCGGCGCCGTCAGTCCCACGGCCGGCGCTGCCCAGCGTCACATGGACGCCCATCAGGGCGTCAAAGCCTTCCGGTGCACGATCTGTCGTTACAAGGGTAACACTCTACGCGGCATGAGAACCCACATTAGGATGCACTTCGAGAAGCGTGGCACTGATTTACAGGTAGATTTTTCTCTTTTTTTTTTTGCTGCTCTCGAGTCTTATTATGTCGTATTCTTTACTTCTGTCAATAACTAATTAGAACGAATGATTCAATTTCTGAAAATCCGATCTTAAATTTTTTATTTTGAAAATTTTCAAATCCAGGAACGAAGTAGTTTTTAAATAAATCGTGCATTTTTGTAAAAACATTTAAGTTATGTCCTTTTTTTTCTTTTAAAAAATATTTAGGACATGACTTCGTTTTTTATGACTTACGTTCTTTGACTTAGGAAGAGAATTATATAACGTGCGTGCTGGACGACGAGGCAACGCTGCCGACGCCGGAGCCCGCGGCCTCCACGACTCCGGAGGAGATCCCCATCGAGATTCAGGTGAACGGCAAAACGGACATGAGAAAGAGCCCGCAGCCGCCACCACCACCGCCACCGCCGTCAGCGCCGACGCCGTTGGCATCAGCGATCGCCAACAAGCAGGTGAAGCAGGAGCGCGAGGACACGCCGCCACCAGATGAGAGCCTGGACCCCAGCAAGAGTGGGCCGCGCTACTGCCGCTCCTGCGACATCAGCTTCAACTACCTAAGCACCTTCATCGCCCACAAGAAGTTCTACTGCTCGAGCCACGCCGGCGAGGCAAGCAATAATAACAACAACAATAACAACAACAACAATAACGCCGCCAGCGGCCATCCTACGACGCCGCCGACCGGCAGGACCGAGGCGTCGGTGCTCTAAATCTCCGAAGAAGTTGCAACGACACGCGGCTCCTCCGCCATTCGTTCCCTTTCTCTCGGAAAGACTCTCCTTGTACTTTTCTTCTGTGAGAAATACTTTGAGATAATTAGGAATGATAATTAGGAATGATAATTCGGGAGTAATCTCTGAGATTTTTCCGTTCGTATATTGGGATATTTCGTATTTCATCAGGTAAAGAAGTGAAGACATTGTATTTTAAATAATTGTAAAATTCTGTAGTAAAAATACAAATAACTTTGTTTCGACAGAATTTTTTCTATATAATTATGTATAGAGTATTTTTTTCTTGTTATATTCGATCAAATTAATTTAATTAATTCTGAGAATATTTATCGAAATTAAACCTGAAGTTTACTTCTGTGAATGTTGCATTTTTTTTAGAGAGGTCCAGTAAAAAAGAAGTGAGAAAGGCGAAACGTGTGAGAGACAAAAATAACAGATTAAAATGGGGACTGTATAGACTTTATTGTTGCCAGTTTATACATAATAATAATAATAATAATAATAATAAATGACTATTGGACTTCTTAGTTGAATATTATGTTGTGTGATTTTTGTTGACCCAGGGAATTGTTTGTACTTATAAGTCGAAGATATCTATATGTAAATATATATACACTCACGCATACATATATATATATATATTTATTACAATTGTATTATATCATTTCGAATTGCACTATAAATATTTTCAAGTATTTTTAAAGTGTTTTTTTGAAATATAATACATAATTGTAATATATATACATATACATATAACATTGTATAATTAGGAATCATACGCGTGATTGGACGAGCTTGCAGAAAAGATTTGCAAACAGATTCAAATCTAACACACAGTTAGACATATTAATAAACATAATCTATACATATGATAATAAAGTAAAATCTAACAAAGTTAATTTAAGAAACAAGCTTTAATCTCGATCTTTTGCGATAAGTTTTTTTTACTACTGTTTATCTCTTTTTTCTAATTACCTTATTTAATCTGGTGTAAAAAATAATATAATCTGTAATTATTTGTTTCCCTTATGTTCTATTTTTCTTTTCTTTATTATTTACTCTTCGATTGTTGTTTAGTTACAGATTAGAGAATTAATTTTCTGTTTTACAAATAAAAAAGCATTGCGACATAAATAAGTTATATCTAAAAATATATTATATATCAGTGTGTTTTATAATGTATAAACGATTCTGTTTGCAAATGATCTTGACGATCGTCACGTCATACCATTCTCTTGAAGCAATTTTTGAGAGTGTTGGCAAGAATCGACGTCTCGCGTCGCGTCGCGTCGTCCTGTACATAAGAAAATCGACGAAAGGCAAAGTGGAGAAAGAAGACGACTGAATTTGACGCCAGCATGATCGATCGATCCGGGCGTTGCTGTGCAATCTCATGACTCTCCAATAATCTCGTAGCGTTAATAATCGACATTACGAACGAATACGATGAATGTAAAATGTTGTACAGTAGGCGAGTAGAGTATTACGGAGCGCGGTAGTAAGCGATCTTGATGAATGATACCAATCTCAGCTTGTGAATCTGCTAAGTTACGTTGCGCAATGTATGACATTTAATATATATTATATATATAAATAAAGAAATGGTTACGCATGTCCGCGAAAATCGCGCCCGCGAATAAATAATTACGTGATTGCGTCGATAAATATCCATTGAGGGAATTTAATATGCATTTAACAGACTACGCCATAAAGTGTGAAAGTTTACAGCGAGATATCTATTCATAATGAAAGTTATCTTAAAGAAAATTTCCTTGTTGATTATTATTCATTTGTCACATTAAAAAAAAAGATAATTGAAACATGAAAGGATAAAATTTAACATTCTTAATATTTTTAATATTTAATATCAAATACTTCGAAGTGACACGAGTTCAGTTTTATAGGTCACATCAGGAATCTAGTAAAATTTATTTAACTTTTTCATTTATTAAGCTCAATCTTTAGAATCTATATTTATTTTTAATAACAAACAATTTCATAAATTTAATATGCTTATTTAAATAATGATCAAAGAAGAATGAAGTCCTCTAATTCATCGAGAACTCCTAAAATTTTATAAAGATATTTACAGACCTATTGAGATATATCTTGTATATAATTATGCATATTGCAACGAATGCAATAACATGATAAAAATATCTCCAAATGCCTCTCTCGCTTATCGGCGTTATCATTTGGATTTTTATCGGCGCACTCGGTCCCGTGCATCCTAAAATCAAAAACGTGCTCGCGAAGCGGAACGAGCACATCCCCCTCATCGCAAAGCGTGTGCGAATGTAACATAAATTAGAATTAAGGCCAGTGTTACGTGTATACGCAATGTACTACTCATATCATACGACGAGCTCACTAATTAATTAAAACGGAAAAAAAAACAAGAAAATGTGCCGATCACTGTCCGCGCGGCGAATACCACGAGGGCGAGAGAGGCTTCAATGCGCGCGAGGAGGATCTCTTGTAAGAGAAAAGTAATCTCGTCACATCGACCAGATTTACTCCCTTCCTTCTACCCCCAATCATTACAGACTTTGAGGTAATTTTCTTCGAACTGCGAGACCTTTTGTTGAATGTTACGTTGTTAATCAGGAGTTGAATGTGCGCCTGTGTGTGTGTGTGTGTGTGTGTGCGTGTGTGTGTGTGTGTGCGTGCGTGTGCGCGAAAAAATTTGTAAACCACACAACTGTTCCAACAACTTGTTATAATACGCTATAAATCTGGTGTATATCATTACATGCCATATCCATGATGACGAGTAAATTTCTTTCTTTGATAACACAGGTATATCCCACAACATCCTTCTGCAGATCGATCGTGCTTAATTTTTTACCGAAAACAAACGCGCACGGATTCTTTCGCGAACTAGTCAAAACCGTCTTCATAAATTTCTTTTTTCAATCTTTTATAACTTTAGTCAATGGTTTCTTTCTTTTAATTCATGTAAAACCACAAGATTTAATTGGATCAAAATTTTACAACAAACCGAACTTCTTTGTTAATATTTGCGTGATCGATCTCCTCATCTCTAGGTTTATTACTTTTATCGTTTTTATTTTGATAGACAATTTTTACACATAAGCACACATAAAACATTTTACACATACAGACACACACACACACACACACACACACACACACATTTCTATAGAAAAGTCTGTAATAAATAATATAAAAATAAAACCATGCCATTTACAATTCGTTTCTTTTGCAAGAAAAGCGAAAATAGGAAAAATTAAAATGTATGTACTAAAAGAACGTTTATTACAAAGTATGTATTCAACAAGGTATTTTATATATACAAATTATCTAAAAATATGCGAAGGTACGTTTTAATTAAAATTGTTCATGTTTCTAATTCATTCTGAAGTTTCAACAATTGGCAAAAATCTTTTTACAATCATACGTTTTCATACTTATTGACAATGTATTAACCTTCCTGTACATTTTCCATTTTCTCATCATCTATTCCATCTAGTTTAATACTTTTTAATTTTATACTTCATCACTGGATATTTCTTCATCGTTTGACACTTCTTCATCATGTGATATTTCTGGATCATTTTTGAAATCTTCATCACTCGATGATAACCTATCTGACGAGGTCGTTTTATACGTATAACAGAGCTCATCATCCGGGAATAAATGGCCACGTCTACCTCTTCTACAAGTATCCGAGTCAATTTCGGAATCGGAATCGTCATTATCTTCAAAATTATCAAAATTATCAAAATTATCAGAATCAGAATCATGATCTGATGAATTATCAGGATCCGTATCAGGATAATCGTTTTTCCAATGTGATTCTGCATTGGAGTCCTCGGAGTCAGCATCATCTTCAGATTCAACATTGGGGCATTCTGGCTGCATTACCCATAAATTTTCATTCTTTAACCATACAATGTCATCATCATTGGTTTTTGCGTAATATAAATCGTACTCATAATCCTCGATATCCTGAAAAACATATTTACCATATATCTCTGTTTATACATTTTATATACACATCTTATGTGTGTTACATATTTCATTCAAATGTGGTTTAATTTTAATTCAGTTTATACATTGCAAAAAATTATTTTGTATAAAAGAAAGAATAAATACACAAAATAAGGTTTGCAATGATTTTTAAATGTTTGAAAGGTTATATAATGTTTAAATAGTCATCTTTGCAATGTTATATTATTTTTCTAGCAAATAATCCAAGAGAAACATCTGTTTTTTTACTTTGTTATTTAGTGTTTTTATTAACTGCTCACAATGACTCGATATTCAAATCAATTATATCAATCGGAAGAAATGTTAAAATTTGTAATTTTACTTAGTTTTGTAAGAACAGAAAACACTTTAAAAATAGTTTGAAAAAAAATTTCTACATAATATCACTTGTATAATTACTTGAATAAGATATTCTACCAAAGAATAATAATTCTCATTAATAAAATAAGTAGTGTATTATCTAGGTGTTGATATTATTTTATTTTATCTGTTATATATAAAAATGAAACAAGTACAGCAGAAAAACAAGTAAAAAAATCTATATAAAAGTATTTTTTTAATGTTCATAATTTCTCTAATTATTTATAATAAAATTCCTATCTACTTTTCTATTTGAAAGACTTTCTTTTACTTTTATGGATCTTATTTATCTCTGCCACATGTTTCATTGTTAATGTAATAAATTTTAATATTTCCTTTGTTTCAACATATACACTTCAAATATCAGTAAATAATTTTTCAAATAAAAAATTTTGATTTCTACTTGCCTCTTTATCCGTAAGATAAAGTGCATTAGTACTCCAGCAATCCTCCACGTCTATGAGTGTCATGTATTTATCCTCCAACGTGTAATTTTTCTCTTCATTCAAAGATGACCACTGGATAACTTTGTACCTTTCTGCCAAATTTGTTTCAGTACTTTTAGAGAGCTTTTTCGGGATGCATTCAGCATAATTATCGTTGAATGCTCTCTTGACACCGGCTTCACGACTTTCCACTTTAGGCAAAAGATCAGCTATGCACTCCACAACATCTTTTGTCTGAAACCAATATTAAACATGTTTTACAATTTTTTATTCCTTATGTTTTGACAATATTAATATTTTTAATAATATAAAAATTTAATAATTTCTAATTTTTCAATTTGTTATTATGGTTTCTTATTAAATGTTTCTTAAAAATAAAAATAATGTAATAATTCTAAATTATATATATTTAATATTAAACGGACCTTTTTAAATTTTTCGGAGGATCTCTTTTTTTCTTTATTTTGCAAAATGAAATTTTTTTTAATGAAAGAGAAAAGTTTTCAGTACACATTTTAGAATATTCTTTTAACTGCTAACGATTAACCTACAACTAGCCTGACCTGATAAAAAAGGTAATGGATTCTTGCCTATTAGAATTTGTATATAGGAGAAAATTTGTTTGAGTCACTAACGCGTTAACAGGATGTAAAAGTCACTGGGTACTTACGGGATCTGTGAGTGTGCCGGCAAATTCGGCGACAAGTTGCGTATTTGGAGTAGAATCAGAGCACTCAGTTTTCTGGCGTTTACACGCAATTACCAACGACTCTTGTGGCGAATCGGCGGTCTTGCGTTTTACACGTAGAATTGCGGCCATTTCCAACTTGAAATAATATCCAATCAAGCAAATAATTCACATATGATCAATGTATAAACGTAATTGAAACATTTATGACACACTGACGCCAAATTACAACACGAGAAGGCTCGGACAAGGTCGACAAGCAGCCATCAAGTGGTAAACTCCAACTTTGCATCAACTGCGGATGCTACCTAACGCCATCTCGAGGGATGTCAAGGAGGAAGAAAAGGAAGGGTAAAAGCGCCTTTTCATAGACTACAAAATCATGGGCCGGTATTCATAGGCCGGTATTCATAGTCAAATCTTATTTCAAGATCGTCTCAAGCAATGTCTTAAGATGCTAATACGGCTCTGTGATTGGTTGATGGCATCTTAAAACAGTACTTAAGATGATCTTAAATATAAGACCCGACTATGAATACCGGCCATAGTCAAATCTTATTTCAAGATCGTCTCAAGCAATGTCTTAAGATGCTAATACGGCTCTGTGATTGGTTGATGGCATCTTAAGACAGTACTTAAGATGATCTTAAATATAAAACCCGACTATGAATACCGGCCTTAAGCACGATCTTGAGACGTCAATGCTGTTATTTCATTGGTTAAGTAAGTCTCAGGTCTGCTCCAAGCTAGACTTAAGACAATTCTTGAATTTAAGAACGGACTATGAATTCCGTCCATGGTCGCTGCGTGCGATAAGCTTTATCAATTCATTAGCCCGGATCTACAATAGGTGTAGTAAGCTATATGCCATAAGAAATTAACCAATTATATAAACGAATATAAGAAAAATAATCGAATATGATTGGTTAATTCCTTATGGCATAATGGTATATCCACACAACTTGCATAAGCGCAAAAGCATATGCATAAGGAATTCGATTGATCTATTTCCTTATGTAAGTGCTTGTAGACCAATCAATTTCTTTATGTATATGCTTATGCGCTTATGCAAGTTTGGATATACCATAAAGGTTATTACACTATTGTAGATCCGGGCTAAGGGCCGCTTTCATTAACTCCGGTTACCTTAAGAGGATGCTGGAGTCGTCTGTTTTACCGATTGAACGTTATTATTTTTAATTAGGCCTATTTTTTTACTGATTTCATAAAATTAAAAATCCTTCTCCAGAATTAAAATATAGACAATAACAAATAGTGCCTACCTATAATATTATGTAAAAAACAAAAAAAGTTAGAAAATTATATTTTTGTACAGTCGCCTCGTATCTTTCATCTGTAACACATAAGTTTTAAAGACTGTACGTACAAATAATTAGTACTAATTTTATTACATGAAAAAATAATAAAATGCTTGTAGAAATGAGCTAGAAGCTTTGGTGTAAGAGAAAAGCCTCAGAGAAAATTTCGTGTGAGTGAAGAATCGGTCCGAGGAGGTCCGAGGATAGAAACAGAGCACTAGTTTAATTCACATATTAATATTAATATATGTACTTTAATTCTGGAAAAGAATTTCTAAATCTATAAAAGAAATATATACGAAATCTCATTAATGATGTACACAAATGACTCTACATGACTCGACCTCGATCAAGTTTGAGAGATGATTCCACTGGAATTGATTAATCGTTTTTCGTCAAGCAAAATTAACAAATGCGATTGGTCAATTCCAATGGAAAAACCGATTAAGGTAACCGGTTAAGGAAACTGAAATTGGTGAAATCAGTCTTAAAGGTCGTGCTGGGTAGTTATGACAATTCTGGCCACAATTCTCGATAGCCCTGTGCTTTGATAATTAGCGTTTAAAATTGTGCACATAATTTTAAATGCGCGAAATCAGCACGACATACCAAAGATAGGTCTTTTTTATTAATTTAAGAACAACGGATTTCTAATTGTTGATGTGGCCACGCTCAAGGCGCGAGAACGACTGACTCGCTTCTCGCAGTCGTTATCCTTCAATATACAAGAGTCAATAATATACAAAATTTGTGTATAGGTCGAGCCAACAGGCTTTCGTCTAACGACTCGAACATTCTCGAATATCTACAAAAGATCTGGTTCTCTACATGTTTTAATGTGAAACATTTTTTCCTCGGCAATAAATACTATTTTCTTTTATTGTGATAATAATTTCTTCACTATTAATCCAACAATCATACGTCAGTTGTACTCCTTTATAAAGTACTACGTTTTATTGTACTTAATTAAATAAGTAAATAATTAATTACTTTAATTTTTTTTGTCGTAGTGTATACATAAAAGCACATCAAGAAATCAATTTTTACAAGAAATATTTGTATTTTGTTTATTGGCAAAAATAATGTCAAAAAAATAACAATTTTATCTTATTACATTATCTTTACAATAAATGTGACATTTATAATAAACAAAAACTGAAAGTAGAATAAAAATTAACGTTTTAGCGTACAAGCACATTTTATCCCGTATACCTATTTTTTTATACACCCATTTTTTTGTATAAAGAAAAATTTATAAAATGGACTGGTCTGCGATTGTGTCGTCACTCTCACCCTCGGTATTTTGTGTCGAAGAATTTAATTCGCGTCGATCGTTATTCTTTTGACAAGCCTTCTTTGCCTGCTCTAAAAGACTTAGAGCCATCTGTTTGCCTGTCTTCTCCACCATTTGTGAGAAGTAACCATTCGGTTTGTCATGCAGTAACTCATACGGACAACCAAATTCCTGTTGATAAAACATTTTTATCATTTAAATCCACATAAAAATCTTTTTTGGGGAGAACTATACAATTATTCTTAAAAATCTGACGGTTTCTTTTCAATTCTTTATATATAATATGTATATGTAGGTACAATATTGATTTCTTCAAAGAAGTATCATGTTATGTATTGCGAGATCATTATTTTGAAGAAACCATGTTAAATTAAAAATTAAAATTGATTTAAATAAATTTCTTATATACCTTATATTTTATATAACTTTATTTTTGTAATACTCTATTTTAATTCTTTAGAATGTTAAAAGAATGTTAACTGTTAGCACTTAAACATTGATCGAAACATGTCTATTTTATGATTATACTCTTTTGTTTACATTTTTGTAAATATACTCTTTTTTCGATAGGTTAAAATTTATTATACTATTAACAGAATTATTATAAACAAACTTTTTTTGAAAATAATTACAAATAATATCATTTTATATAGTTTTACTATATAACTATATTGATTTATATAGTTATGCTTTATTTGCAATCAATATTTTTCCCAATACATTTATGTTTTGTTAAGGAAACCTACCACAATGGAACCATTCTCCATCACAATAATCCGATTACTGTCTATTATAGTATTTAAACGATGTGCTATGGTGATGACGGTACATTCTTTAAAATTTTTTCTTATTGTTTTCTGAATTAAGGCATCAGTGCTACAAAAGATATAAATTTAGTATATTCACGAATAAATATGTTAAATTCAGAAATTATACATTTACAATTTTTGCGGATTCAAAACATGAACCTTTATTAACAATTTGATCTGCTCTACATTGTGAAAATATTGAATTAATTTGAAAATTAACAATTTGATAATAGAAGAAAAAATGGTGTTATGAGTTGCGTAGGTATTATCTCTGTTAGAGAAACAATGACATTCTAATAATACTTTTGGAATCATTTGTTTAATAGACATAGTTATTAAATGATCGCTTTTAATTTAAAATATTATTAATAAAGTTATTGCATCAAATGTAGATGGGCAATAATAATACCATCTTTTTCTCTAAAAAACTTAAATTAATTACATGATAGATATTGCATTCATCCATAACCAAATCAAAACCTGTTTATACTAACCAACATTTAAATACAATTAAACAATTTCTTTGCTAAAAAATCATTAATTGAGACTCACTGCGAATCAATGTTAGCCGTGGCCTCATCGAGAACGAGCAAGCGATTGTTCCTTAAAATGGCCCTGGCCAGGCATATGAGCTGCCTCTGGCCGACGCTGAAGTTATGGCCGCCGGAGAAGATATTGTTATCCAGTGCGATGTCATTTAATTCGACTTGTCGCAGTACTTCCCACAGTTTCATGTCGTCGTACTGATTGAAAGGGTCTAGATTGTAGCGCAAACTCTCAGAAAAGAGTACCGGTTCCTGCGGTATGATGGAAATCTTGGAGCGCAGCTCGCTCAGACCCACTGTACTCGTGTCTCTACCGTCGATCTTAATCTCACCCTCTAGACCTTCGTTAAATAATCGGAAAAGCGCTGAGATCAAGGAAGACTTGCCGGCGCCAGTTCGTCCCACCACCCCAACTTTCCAGCCAGGTTCGATGGTCACATTCAAATTCTGCGAAATGCGACGGGGTAATAAAATACAAAAAATATTTGCAATAACAAAGGTCAATTTACCTACCTACCTTTAAAACCGGTGGATCATCCTCATTATACTTCATATTGACATTCTTCAAGCATAATTGTCCTGTAGGAGGCCAAGCGGACGGCGGCGGATTGTCAGAGGTAACGGACTTTTCCTGGGGAAGATTTGTGTACTGAAGAATTCTTTCCACGGAAATCATCAGTGACATCGTCTCGGTAAATTGTTTTATGCCACATTGCAGACGACCGATCATAATCAATGACTGCGATATCGCCAGGCCTGTTTCACTATCTTCCATGTTACCTACACCATAAAAATCAACGGAGAATTTGCATTTGTTCGAAGATTTTTCGAGATTTGAGATCCAAATGTATTTTTAAATGTTTATTTTTAAATAATAAACAATTCTTTAATTCTAATAACTTTTAGATTTCTTGTATCTTAAAATTTTTAGGCAACTATATTTGACTCAAAAATCATTTAATTAATTGTAATCTTAATTGTAATTTACCAGCCTCATTCAGTAATACTAGAGAGTAGCAAAGAACGCCGATGAACAGGCCCATGATAAGATCTGTAAAGAGACCGAAGGCGGAAGAACATGCTAAGAAAAGATACCACGTGCCACTATGGCGATCTTGCAACACATCGAACTGTTGTCGCATCATCTTTTCAATTACGGCACCACTACTTCTAATCGTCGGCAGGCCGTTTAGCGTGGCATTCACGTGCGAAAATATCGGGCTTTTTGCTACAAACATAAACAAACAAATTTAAAAACTCTTGGCATTTACCAGATCTTCGATTTCGCAAAAGATAGAAAATGATAGATTTGATGTCAATAGTACAACGATATAAAAGACATATAAATCTAAGATATTTTACACTGCCTTACGCAAGAAAAGAATATAAACAAAACATTTTTAAGAAGTTACATGTAAAATGATCTAACATTATTAATAATATATTTGCTGTTTGAACTATAAAACGTGCAAAAGAAAATCATGCAAATTTAGTTTTCACTTTTGAAGAATTCAAATTTTATATAAAAAAAAGCCATAAGCATATAAACTGTGAGCATTTATTTTTTAATAAGTTAAATTTTTTTTATCGGTATTGATACAACGCAATGTTGAGGTTCCAAGAAATAAAGGAATGTCGCTTTAAAAGATTCCAGTATAAGCGTCCTTTCTTGACTAATTTTAAATACTAATATTCCTATCAACAAGTTTGTTAGTAATATTTGTACTGAAATTAATTAATTAACCCTTTAATACTCAATGTAAGTAATTAAATACAAGTAGTTAATAATGTCTTATACTTTTCAGGAAAAAAACTCATTTCAATACTTACTTACGCCTTCGAGACGTTTGACGTTCTGAGAGGTGCTCAGATAGAACTTCGTTGCAAAGAAAAATAAAACAATCAATACCATTACTATTAACAACATCCATGGATTAAGTATTACCTCCATGATCATTACACTGCATACGAGGCAAATCATTTGGAGTGCCTCTAACATTACTCTGGGCAGCATTTCGTCCATGGTACCCATATCTTTCGAAAATCTGTTTAAAATTCTCCCTGGAACACGAAAATTACTAAACATAACTAAAATTTAAAAAAATTTAATAATTGAAATACCAAAACCGTAATCGAAATTAAGGCTCGATTATGTAGATTTCTAACACTATCTAACTCGGCTAAGTATCAAAGACATTTTGTTTTCAGATTAAAAATTTACAAATTTTGGCGGATTTCAGAACGCGATAATTCTTTTATTTTGCGATTGTTGCTCACCGGAGGGATTGGTATTGAAAAAAGACATGGGCGCATTCAGCAAATTAGAGAACATGGTATTGTGGAGATTACAGCTTGAATTCATGCAGATCTTCATGTAAAGGAAGCTGCTGAAGAGCGTAGTGACTGCGCAAGCGATGATGCAAAAGGTGTATACGTATATGGCATCCACGGTGCTGAGTAGACCGTCCGGATTCAAAGTGAAGATCGATCCCAGAAAGTTATTGCTATACATGTTTGCGTACTGTTTGGTGTCACTAACGTTGTCGATACGCCTGATATTCTCCAAGTTAGTCCAGTACGAGGACCAGTAATCATTTCCAGTAGCAGCAATCTGGCTGATAACGAAAGATAGCAACAACATTAACAAGACGAAGTAATTCCCGCCGTGATGAAAATATTCTTTGTACACTCTGCCGGATATTCGCCCGCGTGCCATCATCTCGCCTTCTGGAATTTTCTCTGCGTAATCCGAATCGTCAATGTCCGAATGCTGCACAAAAATAATAAAATAACAATATATTTACTTGATTGTCTGTAAATTATTATTTTTACAATTTTCAAAAACATTTTTTATTTTATTAGACAACACAAATATTCTTCTTGAACATTTTCATTTTTAATTGTTTTGTATTATAATTGTACATTTTGTTTCATGACAATTAATTTTAAATAAAAATATAAAAATTACTGATAATTTTACCATTTCCTGAATTTTTTCTGAAATTAAAAATAATAAACAACAAAGATTTTACAATAGTAGAACTTACGGTTGATAAAGCTGAGGCACGTCTCTTTAGCGAGATCTTTCTTATTGACATTTTTCTCTTAATTTCGTCTTCTTTTATCTGTGCATCGTGATTTAAATTGTTCATCATCTCAATGAAATCATTATTTGACTGTACTAATTCATCATAACTTCCTTGCATTTTCAGGAAACCCTTAAGAAATAAAATCAGGATTCTTAATATATGACGACCATATAATCCCTAATAATAATTAGAATCGTTTATAATTAATTATTGTTTACATGTAACGCAACAAGTAAACAATATTTTGAAATACTTTTAAAAGCCTTAAAATATTATAAGTCAAGTTCCTTTTTTTGTTTAAAATTTATTTTAAAGATTTATTTTAACAATTACAAAGTCATTTTGAAAAAATTAGACATTTAAATCGAATGACAGAAGAGAATTTCGAAATTTAATATACAACAATAAAATGTAAAAACCGAAATCAATTAAAGAATATTCAATATGGCTCACTTGATCCAATACCACAATGTGATCCGCACGTTTGAGAAATTGCAACTGATGAGTGACGAGTATCCTCGTTTTGCCATGAAGATAATTTGTAATGCATTCCGAATAAAGATGCCTAGCGACGTGAGTGTCTACCGCACTTAAAGGATCATCGAGCAGATAAAGATCTGCTTGCCTGTAAACTGCCCTCGCAAGATTGATACGTGCTCTTTGACCTCCGGAAAGGGATACACCTCTGTCGCCGACTATCGTCATGTCCCCTTGTGGAAACTGTCGAAAATCCTTCTTCAAGGCGCACACATTTGCCACCTAAAACGTTTGCCAATCAACAAATGAAAAAAAAGTATGAAGAAAAATGATATGAAGAAAACTTAAAAAAATGCTAAAAAATTTAAAATTAGAAAATATAAGATATATTTCAATAAATATTATATTAATATTATAAATTTTTAATTATTAATGCAATTGTTACAATAATAATTGCACTTTTTAAGAAAATATTAAAATATTAATATAAAATGTCACTGTTAATTGATGCTTCACGATTTTTTATGTAGCTGGAATTATATAAATCAACATTTGGCAACATTTATAGTATTTGTCCAAAATCTATACATTTTCTATGTATTTATTGTCATTAGTTGTAATAAATAGACATTACCTGAGTATATCTGGCTTTGTCATAGGGTTCACCAAACAATATATTGTCTCTTACAGTACCGCCGAAGAGCCATGGTTCCTGGCTAGCATAGGAGATGCGCAGATTGGGATTGTCCGTAAAGTAACCGTTAAACAAATTGTCCTGAATGAGATTTTTCGAGGAATCCTGAATAAGCGTCACGGAACCTGCGCCGGGATTCAGTTCCTTTAGCAATAAATGTAATATAGATGATTTGCCAGAACCCACTGCGCCGACCACAGCGCACAACTGGCCTGGCTTGATGATCAAATTGATATTGCACAAAGTCGGTGGCAATTTGCCGCCGATCCAATTGGTCGAAACATGATGAAACTTGACGCAGACCGGAAGATCAGACAGCCCGTGAACCTCGGAAAGTCTGATGCTCCCATTTTTCGAGATGTACTTGTCCGTTTGTTTCTCTCGATTAATAGCATTGTTTGATTTCTGAGACTGTAACTGCGAATTCTTCTCCATATGTCCCATATTTACCTCCTCCATGAGCAGAAGATCCTGTAAAAATTCTCTTTGTCGCAAATATGTGTGTGGGATGCAGAAATCAGTAAGATATCGGAAACAATGATTTTGAGGATTTATCACAAATTTGAAAATAATGTGACGTTACCTCCAATCGATTCATAGACACCATTGTTTCACCCATCATTATCAGCGCCTGAGGAAAGAACAACGCTGCGGTGATTTCAAGTATGTTAAAAATTGTCGCCGTTTCATAAGTCACGTCAGCAGTCAGGTTATTCCCTGTTAGGACGAACGTGATTAAAGTAAAGTAGAGGCTCAATCGCTGGGTGATAACCATAATGGCCGAACATACGGCACGAACATATAACGAAAATCTAATTTTATTGATCTCCAGTTTTCTGATCACAGAGACGATCTTGCTGAACGGTTTCTCCCAGGCGTACATTTTTACCACCTAAAACGAGACTTGCAGTCGTTTCTGGTTTGCTTTATAAAATTGTTTTTTTTTTTCAAAATTTTATAGTAATATTAGTATCTTTAGTTCAGTATTTCTAAACTGTGTGAAAAAAAATAATCAAAATATCCCTACAGAATACCTGTATGCCGACTACGAGTTCACTCATTAGTTGCACTCTTCGATCGGTCAGTGGCGCGATCAAGGCTCTGAGTTTACGATTGTATATGCTGATGAATCCTTGTACTATCAGACCGGTGATTAGTAGCGATCCGATGCCAACAAGTGTCGAAAGACCGATTTTTTGCCACATTATATAACCCGCGATTGCGATCTGCAAAAAAAAATCCGGCTAACTTTAGCAAATAGCTCTTCAAAAATAACAAAATAAAAAAAAAAGACGTGATTTTACAGTCTATACTTTACAGACTATAATTTGTGAAATTGTAAAATACGTAGATGCATGAAAATAAATATTAATGTGTATTTTTCATAAATTAAACAACTCTTAATAGACATATTTAAGATATTATATATAATCTTATAGATTAAAATTAATTATCAATTAATTATTAAATAAATTAATAATCTGTGAAAAAAAATTGTTATTTTAATTAAACACTTATTCTTAATTACATTAAAAAAATTACTTTTTTTAATTTTTAATAAAATTTTTAATTTTTTAAAAGAAAGATTATAATTATCTTAAAATATTTTGGGGATTTGCAAATGTGTTTCGAGAATTAAATTTACCTGAATAGGTGTGATCCATATGGCATTGAAGAACAATGTCAACTGATCAAAGCGAGTAACGTCATTGCTAAGAAGATTCATGACCTGTCCAGTACCGATTTGATTCACGGATGCTCTGTTCAGTCGTAGTAACTACAACAATTTTTTAAAAAAATTTTAAAAGTTATACGATCTTAATAATTAAAAAAGAAAGATATTGTTATTTTATGATCGAAAATTTTTAATAAAAATGTTGTGCATTTGTTGAGCAGTTATTAGACACTTTATCTCTATCTAGTAATAAGTTTAGTAAATGCTATAGAGCTAAATAGAAATAGTCGAAAAGTGATAGTCATTATATCATTAAATAGATTTTTGATCAAAATGTCACGACATTAGTTTTCGGTCACCGAAAAACCGTGTGTAAATTTAAAACAAAGATCTAATGTGATAAAGTAATAGTGTTGTCGAAAGAAGTAAAGTGAAATTAATTGATGATTGGACATTGTTAGCTCTTTAACCGACTTGTTATAATATTAAATATTAATTTAAATAATGCACAAAAATAATTGAATAAAAAAAATTTTTCAGCATTAATATTTTATCTTATTGAAGGTTAATATATTAAACAATTTACATTTGTAGTTACCTAACAAAAGTGTTTTTTTCCGTATGTCAATTTCTATTATCTTTTTTTTCTAAATAAACATTATTACGTAATAAAAGGATAAAAACTACTATTTGTACATTATATGTGTCAAATGAATTTAAAAGTGTTAATTTATGTCGAGGATTAAAAGTGTAAATAGAATAAAACCGTTCTAAATATAATAGAATATTTCTTTGTATAAACAATTTTGTTTTTTTAATTTTTGCTTTTTCAGCTATTTAATCCATACATTTTAATTATTATACATTTATTTTTCATGATTTTTTTGTTTTTTTATATGATAAAATTAAACTATTATTATTTTAAATATAGATTGTGTTAAAATTAGTTATATTATGTGTATAATATACACATAATATAACAAAAATGTTTATAATATACACATTTATGTGTATATTATAAACATTTATGTGTATATTATAAACATTTTTTATCAATTAATGGACGAAAAATAAATATAAAAAACTCATCTATATTGGAATATTTTACACTATTCAAAAGACTCAAAAATATGAAAGAAAAAATTGAAAATAGAATAGCTCTACTTGTGAGATATAAATAGAGATGTAAATGTCGATATCTGATTTCTGTCTCAAAATAATATGTTTAATTGTTTTTAAGTTATTCATTATTTATGTTATCAGACTAATTAAGGAAGGAACTAAATATACCATATATTTTTCTCAATTAAAAAAAAACAGGTTTTTTTAAACGATTTTTTTCTGCTGGAAGAGAAACTGTTTTCTTACCTTTCTATTGAAATTTAAAACTTTTAGAATCTTTTAAAATTTTAACCTATTGTTAAAGCCATAGTACCGTATTCTATACTAAATGACAATACTAATAAAAACATTTTTTCGGCAGAATTCATACTGTAAGCAAATGGTGACGCTATTTACCATAAATAGTGTGTAGTGCACTGTTACTCAATAATGCATCAGTAGAATTACAGAATAATACACATTGGTGACTCCATTATGTAAAAGTATAATAAATAAACAATAAACGTGCAAGATAACAGACTCGATATAATCAATGACTTCTTTAAGCCATTTACTTTTAAAGGAAACTGTTTTAATTTCGGCAACAAAATGTGTATGTGTGTGTTTGTGTGTGTGTGTGTGTGTGTGTGTGTGTTGTAAAATTAGTTTTTTCTCCCTAGAATCCCTAGATAATTAAAAAACTATTATATATGTATATATATATATATATACATCTACATGTATATGTATATGCGTATATATTCCTGTCAATAAATCTTTCGCATTCCAACGTAATGCAACGATTTTATAAAAATATTGTACAAGCACTACTTAGATAAAGCAAATATAATGCACTTTTTTAGCTAGAAGATAGCTTTTTTCTCTCTTGCCAGAAAGAACTTGTATTCCGTAACATTACCTTTCTGTAGAGAAGGGAGCTACAAGCGACACGTATTCTCATGCCAATCTGCAGCGATAGCATCATCCATTGATGTAATACCACAACCATGATAATACTACAAAGTATCAAGTAGGCAATGTAGATCAATACGTCGTTCAGTTCTATCTTGTTTCTTCCAGTCGGATCTCTAGCAAAGTAGTCGATGATCCAACCCTGGAAGATCGGAACCGCTAGGTATAGTACGCTGCACTGAAAGTAAAAATTTTGAAATTTAATGATGGGTTTGTCAATTTGATGGAATCTGAAGGATCTGCAAAAAGGAAAAGTGAAAGAAAAAGACATAGGAACGGGGGGAATTTTCCCGATTAAATTTTTTTTATTATTAATTTGATTATTATAACGAAAGACTGAAACAATTTTTTCTGTTATTTGCTGATCCTTTTTTGTCTTCCTTAAAAAACTACAATCGAAATAACGTTTAAAATTTCGATAATATAGAAACAAGGCCGCGACAGTTATTCGTGTCGTGTTATTATTTATTAAATAAGTACCCAAAAACTTCATTAAAAGTTTAAAATTTCACAATTATTTAAAAATAATGAGTATTATATAACGGGTTATTTTTGTAATTTATGTATAAAAATAAGTAATTTTTATCCAAAACGTTTTAAATTATAAGCTTTGTAGAACTTGAAGTAAATTTTTGAGGATTTTATAAATTAGAAACAATTTTTCTTTGAAACAAATGTTAACAAGTACATGACTAATACTTTGAGCATTTAATTAATAAAATTATAATGGTTCCGTTATTATTTTTGTTTCAATTTATCTTTATTTAATCGTATTACTTTTACTCTAACTAATTAAACGCTTGTAATTTTTGAAGGAACAGCTTTAAAAGAAAAAATATTTTAGATAAAAATTATTTATTTACTAACATAAATTAGAAACATTTTATGGACACAATTTACTTAATATTGTCAACCCTCGTGAATAAAATTATTTTTTTAAGAAGAATTCATTTTGCATCTAAAAAAGAATTATATATACTTTGTACACTTTAAACGTTTATTTTATATACTTATTATATATCCAGATAGCATAAAGAATTCAAAATAATTTATTCAGTAATTTTTTTATGTCACCAATTATGAATTCTTCTTTAGATGCAAAAAGAAATCTTTTTCTAAGATAAGTTCTTTTTTTAGATGCAAAAAATTATTTTTCTCTTCTGTTCTCTAGTCTTTTTACTTTCTACCAGACGGCAAGTATTTCCAGTTTATGTACCAACCATATATTTAAAAGTAACGATAAAAGTAACGGCATTTCGTTACTCGTTATAAAAGAAAACGCGTTACTTATAACGTCGTTACTTTTTTATTACTAAAAAAGAAAAATAACAGCGTTACCAAATCGTTACAGAAAAAAAGTAACGGGAACGGTAACGACGTTATAAGTAACGCGTTACTTCCCAACCCTGCTAATAATTAACATTCTGATATTGATCGGTTTTTAAACTTGAAAGTATTATGCGCTCTTTCTTTTCTAAAATATAGATTTTCTAAGGTATCGATATACTTGAATAAATTGATAGATTCCAATTATGAAATATGGCAACCAAAAGGCATTGAAGATCGCCTTATATAATCTCGGACGGGCGTTCCTTTTCAACGGCACTTTCTGCCCATCTTTGCCCACGGTGTATTCCAGGTTCTTCAATTTATCTAACTCGCGATTCCAGTATCTGAAAAGAAATTCGTTAGTACGTGAGACACATGTTCCCGAGAAATAATATTTCTTCTAGAAGAGTAGAGAAGACATTGATAAATTTGCCAATTGAATAACATTTACGCAGTTGTAACGTGCAGTTACATGTGTAAGATTGATGTTTAATGGATGCTAAGCACTCTAATCTACTTGTACAACAAATTTTTTCAAAATCCTCGTTTAAAATGCTCGTACGACCACGTTTGTACTCGGCCACCCAATGTTTGACCGTTGTAAATGAAGGGGAGGCTTTACCGTATACAGAGTATATCGGGGTATATTTGTATAAAAATTATTACAATTTCTCTGTATAGCAATGATAAGAGCTATAAGTATGGTTATAAAGTATTATTATAAAGAATATTAACATGTGTTTAGTTTTACTGCAAACGATACTTACTTTTCGAGATGATCAGTCAATTTCTTAGCTTCATCTGTTTTCATTGGTTGATAAATATCAGATTCTTGCAAATCACGTTTGGCTCCTGTTATAAATAATTCTCGCATCCACCTGTACGTATTGTAAATAATTAATATAATTATTTATACTATTATAATAAATATACTATACTCTCGCTCTTCTCATATGTGTGTGTGTTGTACTTGTTTTTATATACTACGCTTCTTATTGTTATACTACAACGTATAGATAACTTTGAAGCAGCGATCCTTTCTTTTTCTATCGTCAACAAGCAATAACATTATTCTACGGTGAATCGGAGCGAAAAATGTGTATTTTTTATTTATTCGGAATTACTTTGTTTTTATACTTAAATTTAGTTTTCTTTATATTAAGTTTCAATGTTATTATATAATTAATATAATAAATAATATTATGCCACATAATACATTTCAAAGTCTGGAATTTTTTAATTTATAAATTTATGAATCTTGAAATTGCAACCTTTGAATGACCTTTTGAATGATTTAACTTTTGATTTAAAATACAAAATTTGACGATCAAATTTAAAGCAGATTTATTAGGCCTGATCTACATAGCTGGACTAAGCTGGAATAAGAAGTAAGAGTAAGGTAATTTCCTTCTGCGCTGTGATTGACCAAGCGTTAAGAAAAGCAGGAATAAAAGTAAGACAAAATAAAAATAATTTATTTCGCTTACGCCTTTACGCCAGCTTCTTACACTGGATTAACCCTTTTATGATTCCAAAAAAACCTCGCGAACTCGAAAATTCAGATTTTAATGAAATTTGGCATAAATTTAAAGGGGGTGAATACATAAATTTAGAAATTCTTAGTTGGTGCCCAAAAACGGTTTGAAGGGGTAAAATCACCCTTCAAAGTTGAGATGATTTTTGCGGTTTTTTGATATATCTCGTAAACTAAACAAAATATTAAAAAATGTTTCATACAAAAGTTTTACAGCATAAATACCTCCATTTAACTACGTTATTCATTTTTTAGAAAAAAAAAATTATAAAAAAATTTTTTTTTATCAAATAGCATAGTTAAATAAAGATATTTATACTGTAAAACTTTCGTAGAAAACATTTTTTAATATTTTGTTTAGTTTACGAGATATATCAAAAAACCGCAAAAATGTCTCAACTTTGAAGGGTGGTTTTACCCCTTCAAACCGTTTTTAGGCACCAACTAAAAATTTCTAAACTCATGTGTTTACCCCGCTCTAATGCCAAGTTTCATTAAAATCAGAATTTTTGAGTTTGCGAGGTTCCCTTGTTAGTCTTACTTTTTACTCCATGCTTACTCCACCTATTGTAAACCAGGCCTTATACTATACGCATAAATAAATAAATTTTTAAATAACATACGATCTTTATGACAAATACGTATTTAAAACTTTTGTTCTATTTTTAATTTGCGTTCTCAAAGAAATAATAAATTATAGTGTTTAGGTAACAAGGAAGTAAAGTCGGTTTTTTGTGCTTAGGGCCGTACATCCGTGTTGCAAGGAAACTGCCATAAGATATTTTTTTTACTATTTTCCATATCTTTTTTTCAGTTTTATGTCTTAATATTATTCTTTTATTGCACGGCTTCTGCAGTTTTTATTTATCAAAGAAAAAATTCTTAATATATCGTACGATATAGAATACAATTTTATTTCAATTTCTTTATAATGTAAGTAAATGTAATATAATAAATAAAAAGACAAAGTACAGGTGTCATATGACTTTGAAAGAACCCTGCACGATTCTTATGGAAAAACTACTCCAATCAAATTGCTCGTTATAAAATATGTTGTAGTTCGTATAATGAACAAAAATTTCCATAGTCACAACCAAGTAAAATCAAAGGGTAAAGAAATATGAAGCTCTGAAGTCATAAAATAGGAGTGTTTACCATATCTCTTTCAGATAACATAATACTTACCTTCTTTTACATATAATGGATACATATGCATTAATATTTATGAATGAGTGAGTATCTGTCTCCGCGCACGTGTCTATATGTGTATATTTGAATATTTGTGTGTGATTAGATTTTAGGTAGTATAACTCGACGCAAATTGAACGTCGATCTTTTGAATAGCAAGATAAAAGTTACGAAATAGTTTTCTTAACGTATAAAACGTAAAATATAATTAATCGTAAAAGACATGATATTACAGTTAATGCAATACAAGCAAATTATACTGCATTTTAAGAAGATTCTATTTTCAAAATATATTTTTAAAAAAAGTTTAGTTGCCAAAAAAAAAAATGTTTTTACTATAAGAAAACTTTTTTTCCCAAAATGGAAAGATATACTTTTTTCCTTTGCTTTTTCAATTACAATTGAGAAAGTCTTAACGAACCAGAAGAACAGAATACTAAAGATGTTCGCGGTTTCCCTGGGATTTTCCTTCATGTCGTTAGTATTTTTATTCATGGTAAATATTGCACTATTTCAAAAAATCTAGTGTCACTTTAAGCTAAGCGGAACAAAACGAAAACGATCATCATTCGTATTCTCTCCTTGTCTTTGCTCCTTTTGTTTCTTTTTCTCGTTCGTTCTCCTTTTTTGTCTGCCGCCTGCCGAAGCACGTTTTCCAATAGTCAATCCTTTACTGGATCTATCGGTAACTGTGCCACTACTTTTCATATCGGCTTTAGATACATTACTGATAATGTACGAGAAACGTTAGCGACGAATATCCCGTATGAATAAATGCAGATACGTTTTGTATTTCTTGTTTCTTTTGTTTTTTTTTAACGTATTGTGTTTTACGCGTTTTTTCCACATATCTTTTTCCTTCTTTCTCTTTTAATCTAATTCTTGTAATATAATTTTATTTATCACTTTTTAAATTTAATTATTTTAACATGTAATTCTTTCTACGTAATATACTTTCAAGTATAATTTTACAAATTTTTATAATATTTTTGCGCACGCTGCCCGGTATACTCTTCGTCCGCGAGTCAGCTATCGGATCGACGATACTGCTTGGCGGCGGCGGTCAGATGTCTGGAACCTTGCAACGGAATAAAATTATATAAATAAACAATTGTGAAGTGACCTCGGGTCTGAGAAGACGTGTATCGGAAATGCTTGTAATAAAGTTGCTTTGCACTAAAGAGAATCTTTTCATGTCCGTGGCCGCGTGCGTTACAATATACAATATAAATTTATTCTATATTATGAGATTATTCCATTGTACCACTAACATTTTAAAAATTTATTTATTTAACAAAATTTAAATATTTATATAAAAGAGAATTTGTTTCCTTTGCAATGCACTTTACAGTTTAAAAATGATTTATTCAATTAAACACATATTCCTTGTTTAATAAATTAAATTAACCAAATTTACATATTTTTTCTGTATTAATTAATATTTTCTTTAATTATGAAATTAAAATATTTTAAAATATATGGATATACACGATTCAGAGAAATATTTAATGAATGTGAAATCATGACTACAATTTATTCCTTTTTATACATTTTGTTGTATGTACTTTAGTTAATCGTTAAAATGTGACATTTCAAATCGCGCATGTGTGTTTGTGCATTTTCTAAATGCTTTACATTATGAAATATAACAGTTCATTCTATATCCTAGAAACAATTTCTTATATAAAAAGACATACATAGATATTTATAATTATTATACTTATGACTTTTCCCTATTATTCGGCGATAAATATTTTTCTCGCATTTCTTGAAAAAAGAAACCGCTATTATTTGTATCGATTATGTATTATTATAACCTTGTCTCACATAAAATAACTTGTGTATTTTTAAAGTATTTTAACCCATTTAGCCAATTTTCCCATTCTCTTGCTTTCCAGGAATTTTTATCTGCTAAAGACCTTGTTAATCGACTTATTTGATTTGGAATTTCTATTGGAAGCAAATAAGAATTTAATTTTTTAATATTATTGAAAGATTATTATTAAATATAACAATATTATTAAATTCTTCTAATGAAGAAAGTGATAAAAATTAATAACTAACAGGAACGAATAGTATGCCGTAAGGAAAATAAAAACGTGTATTAATATTTTAAATATATTCATATACGTTTTAATATAAAACATTCTTTTCCGGGCAATAAATACCGTTTTATTCTTTGTGATAATAATTTTTCATTATTAATGCAACAATACATACATTAGTTGTATTTCTTTCTAAAGTAAAAAAAATACGTTCTATTGTACTTACTTAAAAAAGTCAATAATTATATACGTTAATTTTAATTGCCGTAGTGTATACATAAGAGCACATTGAAAAATTAATTTTTAGAAGAGATATTTGTATTTTCTTTCACAAAAATAATATCGAAAAAATAACAATTTAATCATACTTCATTATCTTTGCAGTAAATGTGACATTTATGTTATAGTAAAGATAATAAATAAAAAATAAAAGTAGAATAAAAATTAACATACTAATATACAAGCACATCTTATCCTTTTACCCCAATTTTTTATATACACATATTTTTTGATATAAAGAAAAATCTATAAAGTAGACTGTTCTGTAATTGTGCCGTCACTTTCACTCTCGGTATTTCGTGCTGAAGAGTTTAATTCGCATTGATCATTATTCTTTTGACAAGCCTTCTTTGCCTGCTCTAAAAGACTTAGAGCCATCTGTTTGCCTGTCTTCTCCACCATTTGTGAGAAGTAACCATTCGGTTTGTCATGCAGTAACTCATACGGACAACCAAATTCCTGTTGATAAAACATTTTTATCATTTAAATCCACATAAAAATCTTTTTTGAGGAGAACTATACAATTATTCTTAAAAATCTGACGGTTTCTTTTCAATTCTTTATATATAATATGTATATGTAGGTACAATATTGATTTCTTCAAAGAAGTATCATGTTATGTATTGCGAGATCATTATTTTGAAGAAACCATGTTAAATTAAAAATTAAAATTGATTTAAATAAATTTCTTATATACCTTATATTTTATATAACTTTATTTTTGTAATACTCTATTTTAATTCTTTAGAATGTTAAAAGAATGTTAACTGTTAGCACTTAAACATTGATCGAAACATGTCTATTTTATGATTATACTCTTTTGTTTACATTTTTGTAAATATACTCTTTTTTTGATAGGTTAAAATTTATTATACTATTAACAGAATTATTATAAACAAACTTTTTTTGAAAATAATTACAAATAATATCATTTTATATAGTTTTACTATATAACTATATTGATTTATATAGTTATGCTTTATTTGCAATCAATATTTTTCCCAATACATTTATATTTTGTTAAGGAAACCTACCACAATGGAACCATTCTCCATCACAATAATCCGATTACTGTCTATTATAGTATTTAAACGATGTGCTATGGTGATGACGGTACATTCTTTAAAATTTTTTCTTATTGTTTTCTGAATTAAGGCATCAGTGCTACAAAAGATATAAATTTAGTATATTCACGAATAAATATGTTAAATTCAGAAATTATACATTTACAATTTTTGCGGATTCAAAACATGAACCTTTATTAACAATTTGATCTGCTCTACATTGTGAAAATATTGAATTAATTTGAAAATTAACAATTTGATAATAGAAGAAAAAATGGTGTTATGAGTTGCGTAGGTATTATCTCTGTTAGAGAAACAATGACATTCTAATAATACTTTTGGAATCATTTGTTTAATAGACATAGTTATTAAATGATCGCTTTTAATTTAAAATATTATTAATAAAGTTATTGCATCAAATGTAGATGGGCAATAATAATACCATCTTTTCCTCTAAAAAACTTAAATTAATTACATGATAGATATTGCATTCATCCATAACCAAATCAAAACCTGTTTATACTAACCAACATTTAAATACAATTAAACAATTTCTTTGCTAAAAAATCATTAATTGAGACTCACTGCGAATCAATGTTAGCCGTGGCCTCATCGAGAACGAGCAAGCGATTGTTCCTTAAAATGGCCCTGGCCAGGCATATGAGCTGCCTCTGGCCGACGCTGAAGTTATGGCCGCCGGAGAAGATATTGTTATCCAGTGCGATGTCATTTAATTCGACTTGTCGCAGTACTTCCCACAGTTTCATGTCGTCGTACTGATTGAAAGGGTCTAGATTGTAGCGCAAACTCTCAGAAAAGAGTACCGGTTCCTGCGGTATGATGGAAATCTTGGAGCGCAGCTCGCTCAGACCCACTGTACTCGTGTCTCTACCGTCGATCTTAATCTCACCCTCTAGACCTTCGTTAAATAATCGGAAAAGCGCTGAGATCAAGGAAGACTTGCCGGCGCCAGTTCGTCCCACCACCCCAACTTTCCAGCCAGGTTCGATGGTCACATTCAAATTCTGCGAAATGCGACGGGGTAATAAAATACAAAAAATATTTGCAATAACAAAGGTCAAATTACCTACCTACCTTTAAAACCGGTGGATCATCCTCATTATACTTCATACTGACATTCTTCAAGCATAATTGTCCTGTAGGAGGCCAAGTGGTCGGCGGCGGATTGTCAGAAGTAACGGGCTCCTCCTTGGGGAGATTTGTGTACTGAAGAATTCTTTCCACGGAAGTCATTAGTGACATCGTCTCGGTAATTTGTCTTATGCCGTGTTGCAAACGACCGATCAGAATCAATGATTGCGATATCGCCAGGCCTATTTTACTATCATCTATGTTATCTACGGCATAAAAATCAACGGAAAATTCGCATTTGTTCAAAAATTTTTCAAGATTCGAAATCATAATGTATTTTTATATTTTAATTTTTTAATAATAAACGATTATTTAACTCTAATAACTTTTAGATTTGTATCTTAAAATTCTTAAGAAACTATAGAGAATATTTGGCACAAAAATTTTTTAATTAATTGTAATCTTAATTGTAATTTACCAGCCTTATTCAGTAATACTAGGGAATAGCAAAGAATGCCGACAAACAGGCACATGATGATGTCTGTAAAGACACCGAAAGCGGAAAAGCATGCTAAAGAGAGATACCACGTGCCACTGTGGCGATCTTGCAACACATCGAACTGTTGTCGCATTATCTTTTCAATTACGGCTCCACTACTTCTAATCGTCGGCAGGCCGTTTAGCGTGGCATTCACGTGCGAAAATATCGGGCTTTTTGCTACAAACATAAACGAACAAATTTTAACTCTTGGAATTTACTAGATTTTCGAGTAAGTAAGTCATTACAAAGTAGTTAATATTGTCTTATATTCTTTTCAGGAAAGTTATTTATTTTAATACTTACTTTTGCCTTCGAGACGTTTGACGTTCTGAGCGGTACTCACATAGAACTTCGTTGTGAAGAAAAGTAAAACAGTCAATACCATTATTATTATCGACATCCATGGATTAAGTATTACCTGTATGATCATTACACCGCATACGAAGCAAATTATTTGGAGCGTCTGTAACATTACTGTGGGCAGCATTTCGTCCATGGTACCCATATCTTTCGAAAATCTATTTAAAATTCTCCCTGGAACACGAAAATTGCTAAACATAACCAAAATTTAAGAAAAATTCAGTAATTAAAATACTAAAACCGTAATCAATATTAAGGCTTAATTATGTAGATTTCTAACACTATCTAACTCGGCTAAGTATCAAAGACATTTTGTTTTCAGATTAAAAATTTACAAATTTTGGCGGTTCTCAGAACGCGATCATTTTCTTTATCTTGCGATTGTTACTCACCGGAGGGATTGGTATTGAAAAAGGACATGGGCACATTCATCAAATTAGAGAACATGGTATTGTGGAGATTACAGCTGGAATTCATGCAGATCTTCATGTAGAGGAAGCTGCTGAAGAGCGTAGTAGCTGCGCAAGCGATGATGCAAAAGGTGTATACGTATATGGCATCCACGGTGCTGAGTAGACCGTCCGGATTCAGAGTGAAGATCGATCCCAGAAAGTTATTGCTATACATGTTTGCGTACTGTTTGGTGTCACTAACGTTGTTGATACGCCTGATATTCTCCAAATTAATCCAGTACGAGAGCCAGTAATCATTTCCAGTAGCAGCAATCTGGCTGATAACAAAAGATAGCAACAACATTAACAAGATAAAGTAATTCCCGCCGTAATGAAAATATTCTTTGTACACTCTGCCGGATATTCGCCCGCGTGCCATCATCTCGCCTTCTGGAATATTCTCTACGTAATCCGAATCGTCAATGTCCGAATGCTGCACAAAAATAATAAAACAACAATATAATTACTTAATTGTCTGTAGATTATTATTTTTACAGTCTTCAAGAACATTTTTTATTTTATTAGATATGACATGAATACCATTCCTGAACGTTTTATTTTTTAATTATTTTGTATTACAATTGTATATTTTTGTTTTATTATAAATAATTTTAAATAGAAATGTTATAAAACATTCCGATGGTTCTAATCTTTTGTAATTTTTTTAATTAAAAATAATAAGCGGCAAAAATCTTACAATGGTGGAACTTGCGGTTGATAAATCTGAGGCACGTCTCATTAGAGAGATTTTTCTTATTGCTATTTCCGAGGCTCTCTTAACTTCTTCTTCGTTTTTCTGCGCTTCGCGATTCAAATTGTTCATCATTTCGATGAAATAATTATTTGACTGTACTAATTCATTATAACTTCCTTGCATTTTTACAAGACCCTTAAAAATTCAAATTAATATGTGACGGACATTTAATAATAACTAGAATTTTTAATTAATTATAGTTTACATATAACGCAATAAGTAAGCAATATTTTAAAATACTTTTTAAAAATTAGAAAAAAATAAATCAAGTTTCTTTTTAGATTGAAATTTATTTTAAAGATTTATATTAAAGATTAAGAAATTATTTTGAAAGAATTGGTTTTTTAAATCAAACAATAGAAAAAAAATCAAAATTTAGTAGTATAGAACAATAGAATGTAAAAACCAAAATCATTTAAAAAATATTAAATACGGCTCACTTGATCCAATACCACAATGTGATCCGCACGTTTAAGAAATTGCAGCTGATGGGTGACGAGTATTCTTGTCTTGCCATGAAGATAATCTGTAATACATTTCGTGTAAAGATGTCTAGCGACGCGGGTGTCTACCGCACTTAAGGGATCATCGAGCAGATAAAGATCTGCTTGCCTGTAAACTGCCCTCGCGAGATTGATACGCGCCCTTTGACCTCCGGACAGAAATACACCTCTGTCGCCTACCATCGTCATGTCCTCCTGTGGAAACTGTCGAAAATCCTCCTTCAAAGCACACACATTTACCACCTAAAACGTTTGCCAATCGACAGGTAAAAAAAATGATAGAAAAGAAGTTTAAAAAATGCTAGAAAATTTAAAATTAAAAAATATAAAATATATCTCAATAAATATTATATCAATATGTTAAATTTCTAATTATTAATGCAATTGTTGCAATAATAGTATTACATTTTTTTAAGAAAACATTAAAATATTAATATAAAATGTCACTGTTAATTGACGCTTATCACGATTTTTTTATGTAGCGAGAATCATATAAAGCAACATTCACAGTATTTATCAAAAATATCTTTTTCTATATGTTTACAGTCATCAGTTATATTAAGTAGTCAGTACCTGAGTATATCTGGCCTTGTCGTAGGGTTGACCAAACAATATATTGTCTCTTACAGTACCGCCAAAAAAGCATGGTTCCTGGCTAGCATAAGAGATTCGTAGATTCGGATTGTTTGTAAAGTAACCGTTGGACAAATTGCCCTGAATGAGATTCTTTGAGGAATCCTGAATAAGTGTCACGGAACCTGCGCCGGGATTCAGTTCCTTCAGCAATAGATGTAACATAGAAGATTTGCCAGAACCCACTGCACCGACCATAGCGCACAACTGGCCTGGCTTGATGATTAAATTAATATTGCATAAAGTCGGTGGCAATTTGCCGCTGATCCAATTAGCCGAAACATGTTGAAACTCGACGCAGACCGGAAAATCAGACAGCCCTTGAACCTCGGAAAGCTTGATACTCCTATTTTTCGAGATGTACTTGTCCGTGCGGTTCTCTGGATTACTAGCATCGTTTGATTTCTGAGACTGTAACTGTGAATTTTTCTCCGAATGTCCCATCTTTACTTCCTCCATCAGCAGAAGATCCTGTAAAAGTTTTTCTTAGTTGCAAATATGTGGGTTGCAAAAATATTAATAAGTTGATGGAAATGATTTTAAGGATTCATTACAAATTTGAAAATAATTTGACAGCACCTCTAATCGATTCATAGACACTATTGTTTCACCCATCATTATCAGCGCCTGTGGAAAGTAGAACACTGCGCTGCGTTCAAGTATGTTAAAAATTGCCGTCATTTCGTAAGTCACGTCAGCAGTCAGGTTATTCCCTGTTAGGACGAACGTGATTAAAGTAAAGTAGAGGCTCAATCGCTGGGTGAAGACTACAGTGGCCAAACACATGGCACGAGCATATGACAAAAATTTAATCTTATTGATCTCCAGCTTTCTGGTCACAGAGACGATCTTACCGAACGGTTTCTCCCAGGCGTACATTTTCACCACCTGAAACGAAGCTCATAAACTTTTTCAGTTTGCTCTATAAAATTATTTTTTTATAGAATTTTATACCTAATGTTAATATCTTTAGTTCAGTATTTCTAAATTATTTGAAAGTAAAATAAAATATCCTTAAGGATAAAGAATACCTGTATTCCAGCTACGAGTTCACTCATTATTTGCACTCTTCGATCGGTCAGTGGCGCAATCATGGCTCTGAGTTTACGGCTGTGTATGCTGAAGAATCCTTGTACTATTGGAGCGATGATCAATAGCGATCCGATACCAATAAGTGTTGAAAAACCGATTTTTTGCCACGTTATATAACCTATGATTGTGATCTGCAAAGAAAAAAATCTGATTAACTTTTACGAACAGCTTTTTAAAAATAACAAAGTGAGGAAAAAAGAAGTAATTTTATAATCTATACTTCATAGTCTATAATTTGTGAAATTGTAAAATACGTGGATGCATAGAAATAAGTATTAATACACTTTTCTCAAATTAAACAACCATTAATAGACGTATTTAAGATAATAAAGTAAACGTCCCAGTAGCCGGACATGTACCTATATCCGAACATTTACACAAAATTTATTATTATTAATATTAAATGCTTTTGTTACTATAATATTATAATTTAATTGTAATCTTTAAATATTCAGGATTATAATTAAATTTTATTATTATTAAAAAAAGAACATTTGCGATTAATATTAAGTTTGTGTGTGGAAGTGTTCGGATAGAGGTATAGGTCCGGTCATTGGGACGTTACATATAATCTAATAGATTAAAATAGATTAAAACAGATTAATTATTAAGTAGATTAATAATCTGTGAAAGAGATCAGCTATTTTGATTAAACACTCTTATTCTAAATTACATTTTGATATATATTTTTTTTAAATTTTAATAAAAATTTTAATTTAAAGAAAGATATTAATTATTTTAAAATATTGTAGGAATATACAATATTTTTCAAGAAATTATATATATATATATATATATATATATATATATATATAAGATTTACCTGAAGAGGCATGATCCATATAAAATTCAGAAATTTTGTTAACTGATCAAAGCGAATAACGTCATTGCTAAGAAGATTTATGATCTGTCCAGTACCGGTTTGATTTATGGATGTTCTGTTCAGTCGTAATAACTGTAACAATTTTAAAAAAGATTATACGATTTACTACTAATTAAAAAGAAAAAAAAATTGCCCAAATTTTTAAATAAAAATGTTATTTATGTTTTTAGCAGTTATTAGGCACTTTATTACTATCTAGTAATAAGTCTAGGGTGCTCGTGCTTCGCCGCGCTTTTTTTCTTCCCCCCTACAGCTCGAGCGGTTCGGCACTTCTTTCGGTGCGCTCTCATTCGTAAAATTTGAAAAATTAATATCTTGGCTATTATTAGAGGTATCCAAAAACTACGGTAGACTTTTATGGTCACCTTGATCTCGTCTATCTTTCCATGAAGACTTTTATATCTTATACAGGCTACTATACATATATATATTTTCCCGTTAATAAATCTTTTGCGTTCCAAAGTAATCCAACAATTCCGTAGAAATATTATACAATCATTACTTAGATAAAGTAAATATAATGCAGTTTTTTAGGTAAAAAGAAGCTTTTTTCTCTTTTACCAGGAAAAACTTGTATTCCATAACATTACCTTTCGATAGAGAAGGGAGCTACAAGCGACACGTATTCTCATGCCAAACTGCAGCGATAGCATCGCCGAATGCTGTATTATTAGCAAGCAGATGATAGAACAAAGTATCAAGCAGGCAATGTAAATCAACACGTCATTCAGTTCTACCTTATTCTTTCCGGTCGGATCTCTGGCAAAGTAGTCGATGATCCAACTTTGGAAGATCGGTATCGATAGGCGTATTATGCTGTACTGAAAGCAAAAATTTTTTAATTTAATAATGGACTTGTCAATTTGATGAAATCTAAACGATTTAAGAGAAGAAAAAGAGAAAAAAAATAGGGAGAAGGGGGTTCCAGATTAAAATTTTTTCTATTTCTGATTATTAATTAGATTATTTTAATGAAAGACTGACACAACTTTTTCTGTTATTTACTGATCCTTTTTTATCTTCCTTAGAAAACTGAAACCAAAATAACGTTTAAAATTTCACATATGTATAAGTAGTATATAACTGGTTTTCGTAATTTATGTTAAAAAACAAGTAATTTCTAAAACGTTTTAAGTTATAAGTTTTGTAGAACTTGAGATAAAATTGTGAGAATTTCAAAAAACAATTTTTTCGTTTAAAACAAATGTTAACAAGTATATTACCAATACTTTAAGCATTTAATTAATGAAATTATAATGGTTTTATTGTTATTATTTTTGTTTCAGTTTATCTTTATTTAATCACGTTATATTTACTCTAACTAATCAAACACTTGTAATTGTTGAAGGAACAATTAGCTGTAAAAGAAAAATTATTTTAGATAAAACTCTTTTATTTATTAACATAAATGATAAACATTTTATGGACACAATTACTTAATATTGTCAAACTATGGCTGCGGTCAACTTGACGCTACAAATGCTTCGAAGTGTTTGATTGACCAATAAAAACAATAAACTTTACGAATTGACCAATCAAAGAATGCTTCGAAGCATTCGTAGTGGCAACGCGACCGCATGCATCGTCGATAGGTAGAAGCGATTAAACTAAAGAGAATACATCATTTTAAGATTTTTGCTCTATTAACAACAATGTGCCGTGCATTGTAGATATTGTTGTTTATAAAGCATTTCTCTAACTGCTTTGTTCCATATAAAAAAAATGAATTTCCTGCTAGCTGCAAAAATTGCAAAATGGTATTTTTATTCATTTTAAGTTTTGCTCTACCTATCCACAAACATTGTACTAATAATTAACAGGCATTCTGATATTGTTCGATTTAAATCGAAAATATTATGCGCTCTTTCTTTTCTAAAATATTGAATTTGTAAGATATCGATATACTGGAATAAATTGATAGACTCCAATTATGAAACATGGCAACCAAAAGGCGTTGAAGATGGCCTTATATAATCTCGGACGGGCGTCCCCCTTCAACGGCACTTTCTGCCCATCCTTGCTCATGGTGAATTCCAGGTTTTTTAGTTTATCTAACTCGCGATTCCAGTATCTGAAAGGAAATCCGTTAGTACGTGAGACACATCCCGAGCATGTTCCCGAGCAGTATTATTTCTTCTAGAAGAGTAGAGAAGACATTGATAAATTTGCCAATTGAATAACATTTACGCAGTCGTAACGTGCAGTTACACGTGTAAGATTGATGTTTAACGGATGCTAAGCACTCTAAATTTAATTTCTAAATTTATTGTACTCTCTCTTTTTTTATATTAAATTCTGTCGAGTCTGTAATCTGGTGGGGTTCGCACATAATTTTATCGCGCATGAAAAAGGGTTGAATTAATTAATCCTTTGCATATGATCTGCTCAAGTTTATAATAGCAAATAAGTTGGACATTAAAATTACAGTACTAAAAAATAAATTTAATACGCAATTTAATTTATTTTCAAGGCAGCACGATGCGTCGTTAATCCACACTGTTGTAACAGATGTCATTCTCGTTTCGAATTTTGTTCGTGATAATTAAGATTATATAATTATGTCACAAATCATAAATATAATAATTAACTAAATTATTAAATCATTAAATTGTCTATACAGATTACATACTAATTGATTTAATGTTTAATTTTATATAAAATAACAGTATTATTAACTTTTTCCCACATTTTGCTGCATCCTCACATTAAAGAATAATAAACAATAATGGATTAGCAAAATAATATGGAACAGATTTTAAAATTATATACAGAGAAAAATCGTCAATACAACATATTACTTTGTTATGAAATTACCTTTCTTAAACAAAAACTAGAAATAATAGTTATTAAGCTAAAATTAAAACAATTATTACAATTTGTTAATTGTTCTCTATATAGCAAAAATAAGAGCTATAATTACAAGTATTATTATAAAGGATATTATGTGTTTATCACTTGTGTTACTCACTTTTCGAGATGATCGGTCAATTTCTCGGATTCATCTCCTTTCACTGGTCGATAAATGTCAGATTCTTCCAAATCACGTTTGGCTCCTGTCATAAATAATTCTCGCATCCACCTGTACGTATCGCAAATAATCGGTATATATTACATTCTCGCTTTTCTCATATGCTATACTTGTTTTTACATATTACACTTCTTATATATATTACTATGTATAAATTATTTTAAAACAGTGATTTTTTTATGTTCTTTTCATCAACAGGCAATAATATTATTTCACGGTAAATCGGACAGTCAAAAGTGTGTATTTTTTATTTTTTAGGAATTTCTTTGTTTTTTATACTTTTTTATACTTAAACATTTTATTTATATTAAGTTTCAATGTTATTATACATTTTATATAATAAATAATATTATCCCATATAATACTTTTCGAAATCAGGAATTTTTTAATTTATGAATTTATAAATTTTGAAATCGCGATACTTTTGAATGATTCAACATTCGATTCAAAATACAAAATTTGACGATCAAATTTAAAACAAATTTATTATACTTTACGTATAAATAAATAAATTTTTTAATAACATATATACTTAATGACAAATATATATTTAAAATTTTTGTTCTATTTTTAATTTGCGTTCTCAAAGGAATTATAAATTATAATAGTGTTATGTAACAAGAAAGTAAAGTTGGTTTTTTGCGCATAGAGCCGTTACATTCGCGTTGCAAGAAAACTGTCATAAGAAATTTCCTTTTATTATACTATTTTCCATATCTTTTTTGACGTTTTACATTTGAATATTATTCTTTTATTGCACGGCTTTTGCAGCTTTTATTTATTAAACACTAGAACATTACAAGCGCGCGCTGCGCGCGCGCTATTTGACTTTTTACTTTAAAAATAATAATAATTGCAATTTGAATTTCTCTATCTTTCATTTACATTAATCAAACGTCTTCTGCAATTTTAAATAAAAAAATTTAAAGTTTAATTATGCATACATACATACCTACCTACCTACCTACATACATACATACCAACATACATACTTGCATACTTACTGCTATCTAGCTACCTAGCTACCTAGCTACCTAGCTACATATTTATCTAGTTACGTTCGCTCGTTTGCTTCCTTCCTTGCACCCTTTTTCACTCACTCACTCATACACTCATTCACTCACTGGCTCACTCCTCGCTCACTCCTCGCTCACTTGCTCACTCCTCGCTCACTCGCTCTCTCCTCGCTTACTTCTCGCTCACTCCCGGCTTACTCCCGGTTCACTCCTGGTTCACTCCTGGCTCACTCCCGGCTCACTCCCGGCTCACTCCCGGCTCACTCCCGGCTCACTCCCGGCTCACTCCCGGCTTACTCCCGGTTCACTCCTGGTTCACTCCCGGCTCACTCCCGGCTTACTCCTGGTTCACTCCTGGTTCACTCCTGGCTCACTCTTGGCTCACTCCCGGCTCACTCCCGGCTCACTCCCGGCTCACTCCCGGCTCACTCCTCGCTCACTCACTCGCTCACTCCTGGTTTACTCCCGGCTCACTCCCGGCTCACTCCCGGCTTACTCCTGGTTCACTCCTGGTTCACTCCTGGCTCACTCTTGGCTCACTCCCGGCTCACTCCCGGCTCACTCCCGGCTCACTCCCGGCTCACTCCTCGCTCACTCACTCGCTCACTCCTGGTTTACTCCCGGCTCACTCCCGGCTCACTCCCGGCTTACTCCCGGTTCACTCCTGGTTCACTCCTGGCTCACTCTTGGCTCACTCCCGGCTCACTCCAGGCTCACTCCCGGCTTACTCCCGGCTCACTCCCGGCTCACTCCCGGTTCACTCCCGGCTCACTCCCGGCTCACTCCCGGCTCACTCCCGGCTCACTCCCGGCTCACTCCCGGCTCACTCCCGGCTCACTCCCGGCTCACTCCCGGCTCACTCCTCGCTCACTCACTCGCTCACTCCTGGTTTACTCCCGGCTCACTCTCGGCTCACTCCCGGTTCACTCCCGGCTCACTCCTCGCTCACTCCCGGCTCACTCCCGGCTTACTCCCGGTTCACTCTTGGTTCACTCCTGGCTCACTCCAGGCTCACTCCCGGCTCACTCCCGGCTCACTCCCGGCTCACTCCTCGCTCACTCCCGGCTCACTCCCGGCTTACTCCCGGTTCACTCTTGGTTCACTCCTGGCTCACTCCAGGCTCACTCCCGGCTCACTCCCGGCTCACTCCAGGCTCACTCCCGGCTCACTCCCGGCTCACTCCCGGCTCACTCCCGGCTTACTCCCGGCTCACTCCCGGCTCATTCCCGGCTCACTCCCGGCTCACTCCCGGCTTACTCCCGGCTCACTCCCGGCTTACTCCCGGTTCACTCCTGGTTCACTCCCGGCTCACTCCCGGCTTACTCCCGGTTCACTCCTGGTTCACTCCTGGCTCACTCTTGGCTCACTCCCGGCTCACTCCCGGCTCACTCCCGGCTCACTCCCGGCTCACTCCCGGCTCACTCCCGGCTCACTCCTCGCTCACTCACTCGCTCACTCCTGGTTTACTCCCGGCTTACTCCCGGCTCACTCCCGGCTCACTCCCGGCTCACTTCTCGCTCACTTCCGGCTCACTCCTTGCTCACTCCTCGCTCACTTCCGGCTCACTCCTCGCTCACTCCTCGCTCACTCACTCCTGGCTCACTCCCGGCTCACTCCCGGCTCACTCCCGGCTCACTCCCGGCTCACTCCCGGCTCACTCCGGCTCACTCCCGGCTCACTCCCGGCTCACTCCCGGCTTACTCCCGGCTCACTCCCGGCTCACTCCCGGCTCACTCCCGGCTCACTCCCGGCTCACTCCTTGCTCACTCACTCGCTCACTCCTGGTTTACTCCCGGCTCACTCCCGGCTCACTCCCGGTTCACTCCCGGCTCACTCCTCGCTCACTCCCGGCTCACTCCTCGCTCACTCCTCGCTCACTTCCGGCTCACTCCTCGCTCACTCCTCGCTCACTCACTTACTCACTCCTGGCTCACTCCCGACTCACTCCCGGCTCACTCCCGGCTCACTCCTCGCTCACTCCCGGCTCACTCCCGGCTCACTCCTCGCTCACTCCCGGCTTACTCCCGGCTCACTCCCGGCTCACTCCCGGCTCACTCCCGGCTCACTCCCGGTTCACTCCCGTCTCACTCCTCACTCACTCCTCACTCACTCACTTACTCACTCACTCACTTACTACTTACTCACTCCTCACTCATTCTTATTCACTCATTCACTCACTCCTCACTCATTCCTTACTCACTCCTCACTCACTCCTCACTCACTCACTTACTTACTCACTTACTTCTCACTCACTCTCACTCACTCACTTACTCACACACTCACTCATTTTTTCTCACGCACGCACCCCATCCAAGTCGCTAACCCATGTGCACACTGCAAACGAAGTAAAGTTCACATGTGTTTGCAGGTTTCCAATACAATGTCTGGTAACGGAATTAACACTTACTCATTTTACAAGTACACCCGTAAAAAAAGTAAACAAAGACATTGCTTCGCTGTGGTCACACACAAACACACACACACACATACACACATTTAAATTTTTGTCTACAAGTTATGGATTTTTTACTTACCGACATTTAAAAAAATTTTTTTTGAGTCGCCAAAAATCCTTGCATGTTTTTTTTTCACTAAATGAAATTTCCAAAATTTGAACTAAATTGGAGATTGGTCCGTTTCGGAAGCTAAATTATTTGAACATATTTTTATGTCTGAGTTTGTCAGGTATTAAAAAAATTATGATAAACATTTATAAAAATATTTAAAATAAATATTTATACCATTATTATCAAAGAATATAAAAAATATTTCAAGTTTATATACCACTAGACACCACAGACGCGTGCTTTGCGCGCGCTACTTAAATTTTTATTTTTTACCTTTTAAAAATAAATTACAACAATAAATGTATAGATAATATTTATACAAATTTGACAGTTGTCAAAATTCAGTTGCAATGACAGCTACTCTTGCAACACGAAGTAAGCGCAGCGAGAGAACCAATTGGCATCGCGGAAAAGCGACAACAATGATCTTCGAGAAATGCGAGCAATCGACTTTACATGCCTTTTTTTAGATAGGAATAGGACTAGAACACAACAATGCGCGCGCTTCGCGCGCGCAACTTAGCATTTTTATATTGAACATTGCACTTTTTTTTCTTCTGTAATATTACTCTCACACACTTTATCATATTTAATGCCCTTCTATATCTCACGTTCCTTCTCCCCTACTCTAAATTACTAATTATATTATTAATGATATTAATTATATTATTTTCATATTGTTCAATATTACTCTTACATTTTACTTTCTTATTTAATCCTCGTCTTTATCTCTCACGCTCTCCCACTCTCCACCCTACGCCCCTCTCTCTCTCTCTAAACACAAATAAGTAATTATATTATATTTTCATGTTTCTAAATATCACTCTTACATACTTTCACTCCATACTTAATCCCCTTTAAATAAATTAAACATTATAATATATTATATGTAATGTTACCTGTTAACTTTCAATCAATTTTCAAAACTTTCACTTTCTGGCGAACTCTTTAGAAAATTATTGTACGCGTTCGGAACTATATGAAAACTGCGTTAAAATAAATAAATCTGTCGATATTCAATAAGCACTTCACGTCCAGCCCAAAAATTCAAATTTTTCGGGCAAAATAATTGTTTAAAAAATGTTCTAATTAATTATATCACCTGAACTTTATAGAAACATATTGTGCGCGTCCCGAACTATATGAGAATTACGTTAAAATAAATAGATCTGTCGATATTCGATTAGCACTTGACGTGTAGCCTTAAAAATTCAAGTTTTTTGAGCAAAATAATTATTTAAAAAATGTTTTAATTAATTATAACACCTGAACTCTATAAAAACATATTGTACGCGTCCCGAACTATATGAGATATACGTTAAAATAAATAGATCTGTCGATATTCGATTAGCACTTGACGTGTAGCCTTAGAAATTCAAGTTTTTTGGGCAAAATAATTGTTTAAAAAATGTTTTAATTAATTATAACACCGTAACTTTTTAAAAAACCATTGTACGCGTCCAGAACTATATGAAAACTGCGTTAAAATAAATAGATCTGTCGATATTCGATTAGCACTTGACGTGTAGCCTTAGAAATTCAAGTTTTTCGGGCAAAATAATTGTTTAAAAACTGTTTTAATTAATTATATCACCTGAACTTTATAGAAACATATTTTACGCGTCCCAAACAATATGAGAATTACGTTAAAATAAATAGATCTGTCGATATTCGATTAGCACTTGACGTGTAGCCTTAGAAATTCAAGTTTTTTGGGCAAAATAATTGTTTAAAAAATGTTTTAATTAATTATATCACCTGAACTTTATAGAAACATATTGTACGCGTCCCGAACTATATGACAATTGCGTTAAAATAAATAGATCTGTCGATATTCGATTAGCACTTGACGTGTAGCCTTAGAAATTCAAGTTTTTTGGGCAAAATAATTGTTTAAAAATTGTTCTTATTAATTATATCACCTGAACTCTATAGAAACATATTGTACGCGTCCCGAACTATATGAAAATTGCGTCAAAATAAATAGATCTGTCGATATTCGATTAGCATTTGACGTGTAGCCTTAGAAATTCAAGTTTTTTGAACAAAATAATTGTTTAAAAAATGTTCTAATTAATTATATCATCTGAACTGTATAGATACATATTGTACGCGTCCCGAACTATATGAAAACTGCGTTAAAATAAATAAATCTGTCGATATTCTATTAGCACTTCACGTCTAGCCTACAAAATTCAAGTTTTTCGGGCAAAATTATTGTTTAAAAAATGTTTTAATTAATTATAACACCGTAACTCTTTAAAAAATCATTGTACGCGTCCAGAACTATATGAAAACTGCGTTAAAATAAATAAATCTGTCGATATTCAATTAACACTTGACGTGTAGCCTTAGAAATTCAAGTTTTTCGAACATAATAATTGTTTAAAAAATGTTTTAATTAATTATAACACCTGAACTTTATAGAAACATATTGTACGCGTCCCGAACTATATGAGATATACGTTAAAATAAATAGATCTGTCGATATTCGATTAGCACTTGACGTGTAGCCTTAGAAATTCAAGTTTTTCGGGCAAAATAATTGTTTAGAAAATGTTCTAATTAATTATATCACCTGAACTTTATAGAAACATATTGTACGCGTCCCGAACTATATGAGAATTACGTTAAAATAAATAGATCTGTCGATATTCGATTAGCACTTGACGTGTAGCCTTAGAAATTCAAGTTTTTTGGGCAAAATAATTGTTTAAAAATTGTTCTAATTAATTATATCACCTGAACTCTATAGAAACATGTTGTACGCGTCCCGAACTATATGAGATATACGTTAAAATAAATAGATCTGTCGATATTCGATTAGCACTTGACGTGTAGCTTTAGAAATTCAAGTTTTTCGGGCAAAATAATTGTTTAAAAAATGTTTTAATTAATTATATCACCTAAACTCTATAAAAACATAATGTACGCGTCCCGAACTATATGAGAATTACGTTAAAATAATTAGATCTGTCGATATTCGATTAGCACTTGTCGTGTAGCCTTAGAAATTCAAGTTTTTCAAGCATAATAATTGTTTAAAAAATGTTCTAATTAATTATATCACCGGAACTTTATAGAAACATATTGTACGCGTCCCGAACTATATGAGAATTACGTTAAAATAACTAGATCTGTCGATATTCGATTAGCACTTGTCGTGTAGCCTTAGAAATTCAAGTTTTTCAAGCAAAATAATTGTTTAAAAAATGTTCTAATTAATTATATCACCGGAACTTTACAGAAACATATTGTACGCGTCCCGAACTATATGAGAATTACGTTAAAATAATTAGATCTGTCGATATTCGATTGGCACTTGTCGTGTAGCCTTAGAAATTCAAGTTTTTCAAGCATAATAATTGTTTAAAAAATGTTTTAATTAATTATATTACCTGAATTTTACAGAAACATATTGTACGCGTCCCGAACTATATGAGAATTACGTTAAAATAATTAGATCTGTCGATATTCGATTAGCACTTGTCGTGTAGCCTCAAAAATTCAAGTTTTTCGGGCAAAATAATTGTTTAAAAAATGTTTTAATTAATTATAACACCGTAACTCTTTAAAAAACCATTGTACGCGTCCAGAACTATATGAAAACTGCGTTAAAATAAATAAATCTGTCGATATTCGATTAGCACTTGACGTGTAGCCTTAGAAATTCAAGTTTTTTGGGCAAAATAATTGTTTAAAAAACGTTTTAATTAATTATAACACCGTAACTCTTTAAAAAACCATTGTACGCGTCCAGAACTATATGAAAACTGCGTTAAAATAAATAAATCTGTCGATATTCGATTAGCACTTGACGCGTAGCCTTAGAAATTCAAGTTTTTCGGGCAAAATAATTGTTTAAAAAATGTTCTAATTAATTATATCACCTGAACTTTATAGAAACATATTGTACGCGTCCCGAACTATATTAAAATTGCGTTAAAATAAATAGATCTGTCGATATTCGATTAGCACTTGACGTGTAGCCTTAGAAATTCAAGTTTTTCGGGCAAAATAATTGTTTAAAAAATGTTTTAGTTAATTATATCACCTGAACTTTATAGAAACATATTGTACGCGTCCCGAACTATACAAGACATACGTTAAAATAAATAGATCTGTCGATATTCGATTAGCACTTGACGTGTAGCCTTAGAAATTCAAGTTTTTTGAACAAAATAATTGTTTAAAAAATGTTCTAATTAATTATATCATCTGAACTGTATAGATACATATTGTACGCGTCCCGAACTATATGAAAACTGCGTTAAAATAAATAAATCTGTCGATATTCTATTAGCACTTCACGTTTAGCCTACAAAATTCAAGTTTTTCGGGCAAAATAATTGTTTAAAAAATGTTTTAATTAATTATAACACCGTAACTCTTTAAAAAACCATTGTACGCGTCCAGAACTATATGAAAACTGCGTTAAAATAAATAAATCTGTCGATATTCTATTAGCACTTCACGTCTAGCCCAAAAATTCAAGTTTTTCGGGCAAAATAATTGTTTAAAAAATGTTCTAATTAATTATATTACCTGAACTTTATAGAAACATATTGTACGCGTCCCGAACTATATGAAATATACGTTAAAATAAATAGATCTGTCGATATTCGATTAGCACTTGTCGTGTAGCCTCAAAAATTCAAGTTTTTCGGTCAAAATAATTGTTTAAAAAATGTTTTAATTAATTATATCACTGGAACTCTTTAGAAAATTATTGGACGCGTCCGGAACTATATGAAAACTGCGTTAAAATAAATAAATCTGTCGATATTCAATTAGCACTTCACGTCCAGCTTTCAAAATTCAAGTTTTCCGGGCAAAATAATTTTTAAAAAAATGTTTTTATTAATTACAACACCATAACTTTTTTAAAAACTATTGACACACGTTTAATCGGCATCGCGGAAAAGCGACAACAATACTTCGAGAGATGCGAGTATTGATGCCATGCCCTTTTTTAGAAAGGATTCTTACTTCTCCCCCCCCCCCTTTCTCTCTTTCTCTCTCTCTCTCTCTTTCTCTTCCTCTCGTATATTTTTTATTTGGCTCTTTTTTCTTTTTCCCTGATTTCTTGTAATTATTTCAATCAGCTATCAAAAGTGACAGTTTGACAGCTGAAAATGACACGAAGTAGTTTGACAGCTGGAAATGACACGAAGTGAAGAAAGTCACAACGCACTAAACAACGAGATAGCGAGACAGCCAATCAGCATCTCGGAAAAGCGGCAACAATAAATTCGATTTGATTTAACATCTCCTTTTTTAGATAGGATAGGATAGGATAAAATTCCTAGTATACTGTCCAATATAAAATACAGTTTTATTACAATTTTTTTATAATGAAGTGAAATTTTGTAATGTGAAAATGTAATACAATAAATAAAAAGGCAAAGTATACAGGTGTCATGACTTTGAAATTTGCATAAATTTTATATCTCAAAAAGTATTCAGAAAGTAGCAAAGAATTGATACAAAACATATTTTAATATTGTTATATAAAATAAAGAAATCAGAAAAAAATAAAAACGTGTACTTTTTTCATCCGACATAATAAATTGACATAAAGTCATGTATATACGAAAGCTACTTAAAAAGAAAAATAGTTATAATTATCACTGCAATCTATTGCACTGCTAAAATAATTGTAATTTAATCATTTTCGGTCAATTATATATTTATAATTGTTGTAACCATATAAATTAGTTATTATTATTATTAGTACGTAAATAGTAAGCAAAAAAAGCTTTATTAATAAAAATATGATTTACGATAAATATAATTGTATATTATTATATTAATATTGAAAACTATTATAAGTTGTAATAATTTTTTTCATGATTGGTAAAACTATAACTTTAAAGTTATTATTACTAATATTGTATTAGTCAGCAATAACTATAGAAGTAGAGCTAGCCAGAATTATTTTATTATGCTATTATAGTCATAAATATTAAATGCTTTTTTCTCAGAGAACTTATAAAGTGAGTAAATAAGTGAATAAGTGAATAAATTGCAAGCTTTAATAAAAAAAATTCAGAAATAGAAGAGAATAAAATATTCAACATACACAGATGTTTTAAAACACGCAGGCATTTGTTGGCGATAAGTAAAAAATTGGTAACATCGTTTGGTACGTAGAATTATAGCGCGCTTATAGTGCGCTATTCAAAGTTGGGAGCGTTTCAGATATTAAAAATGGTGACCTTTGGGAATTTATATTGAAAATTCGCTGACGCAAAAATAGAATGACAAAAAGTATTTTTTCTCTTAAAGTGTCATTAGGCTTTGAGTTCAAAGACAAAAATTGTTAAATATAAAGTGAATTTGAACGCAATATGCTGTTCTAAGGATATAAACTATGATCCTATACTTGTGAAGTTCATTACTACACCTATCTTTTTAATATACGCTCTTCACAACAATTAGAGAAACACTTAAATTTCCTTAAAAAATAGACAAAATTTAATCAATTGTAACTTTGGTGAAAATAAATAAATTCTAAATATTTGAAAAGCATTTTAAAGGTTAGTCTTTACTTTTGAAAACTTACCGTCATTTAAATGTTTCTGCAAGTTTAACAATTTTTACACGCAGAAAATTGCAAACTGGACCAAATGCAAAATTTTTACCTCACTTCGTCGGCTTGTCATGTCTCTAAAAAAATTTTGCGAGCACTCTAATCTTCTTAATGTGAAAGTCTGAAGTTTTCTATAGAAAATCTTTTCTTTGTCTACAATTTTTTGTTACTGAGTTACCTTCGATTAAATAAAAAGTAAGCTGTTTGAATTTGATTGCTTATAACTCTGTTAAAAATCATCGCATCGCAATGAGCAAAAATTCTTAAAGCTGAAACTTTGTTCTATCAAATAAAATAGTAGTCAAATTTTTTTAACAAACATTTAAACAAGCCACTAAAGGATAAGACAACGTAAGAATTATTGATCTTTTCATATTTCTTTCCAACTTAGAAAACAATTACATAAAACAACAATAAAAATTTGTTCTTTGTTTTTATATCTTGAAGTACACTAAATTTGGCAAAAATCACCGAATATCTATGAACATTTTTTCATAGTGGCCACTATGTTTCTATCGAACAAAATGTACAAAAACTTGCAAAATTGCATAATTCAAATAAGAATAAATCGAAAATAAAGTCAAGTAATGTAAAAAATTGTCAAAGTTTGAAAAGTATCAGTAAAAATGTAGAAGTCTGCCAACTATCACACAGACATCTGCTAGATGGTAGTGCGGCAAGTATGACTTGCAAAACGCTAACAAATACTTTAAAAAGCCATGCCGGCATTAGCATTATTTAAAGATTTTAAAGCATACCACAAAGAGGTCGCACGGCCGAATTTATGCTTCGTTCTGTGTGTGTGTGTGTGTGTACGTATGCTTGCACACAAATCTTAAATTCTCTTTTGCTTTATTTTGTATTTTTAACTTATCTTTTTGCGTGCGTATATGATGTAAATGTGTGTAGTATATGTATGCGCATGCGTGGAATGTAAGAGTAAATAATTGGCGCTAATGTAAATTAATATAGTGCGTGTTTCCGTCTCTATTTGAAATTACGACTCGTAATCGGTTTCGCATATTAATCCAACGGCGTATTGCTGTTTGAGGAATTTGCTGCCAAGTTTGCTGAAGAGCTCTGATAAGCGAAGGCAAATCATTGATACTGGGATAGTTATCGCGTACTCTACGCTCTTACATATCCCAAACATGCTCGATTAAATTCAAATAGGGACTCAATGGCGGATGCGATAATGCCTCGATTTGTTAGTTCTTCAGGAATTGCTGAGTGTATCGAGCAGTGTGACGTCGTACGTTATCATGCACGAGGCAAAACCCTCGACCAATTCGAATTTTAATTGGTAGAACGTATGGTTGCAGTATCTCACGAACATATCGTCTAGCAGTCAATCCTGTTGGAGGAATGTACACTAGAGGTATTCGTGAAAATCGAGATATGCTTGCCTATACCATTACAGAACCACCATGAAAAGCTCGAATCGGTCTATTAGTTCTCCGAATAACGTTCGCCTCGACTTGAATTCGTCGCCAAACTTGAATTCGTCTGTCATTACCAAAAATGCAAAATCTAGATTCATCCGTAAACAGTACAGAATTTCATTATCTTTGTCGCCTATTGATTAAAAAATGACCATAATTTAATCGCAGGCGATGATGTTGGGTAAAGTATGGAATCTGCACTAGCCGACGTGCGTGTAATCCCGCTTTTATTAAACGATTTCTTATTGTTGTTATTTATTTAAAACCAATTTTTTTACATTAATTGACTATATTTTTCTTTTTTTTTTCTTATTGAATTTATGCAACTTTACAAGTTTTTGTACATTTTCCTCGATAAAAACATAGTGAAACGTTTAAATGACGGTAAGCTTTCAAAAGTAGAGATTTCAACCTTTAAAATACTTTTCGGAAATTCAAATTTTATTCATTTTTAATAAAGTTACAATTAATTAAATTTTGCCTATTTTTTAAGAAAATTTAAGTGTTTTTTAATTGTTGTGAGTAGTGTATATAATAATTAATAGTATTAATTATGGCAAATGGTAGCTAATATGTAAAAAGGAAATGAATACGAATATGACTCGACGCAAACTGCACGTCGATCTTTTGAATAGCAAGATAAAAGTTACGAAATAGTTTTTTTAACGTATAAAACGTAAAATATAATTAATCGTAAAAGACATGATATTACAGTTAATGCAATACAAGCAAGTTATACTGCATTTTAAGAAAAAGATTCTATTTTCAAAATATATCTCTAAAAAAAAGTTTAGTTGCCAAAAAGAAATTTTTCTTTTATAAGAAAACTTTTTTTCCCAAAATAAAAAAAAATACTTTTTTCCTTTGCTTTTTCAATTACAATTGAGAGAGTCTTAACGAACCAGAAGAACAGAATACTCAAGATGTTCGCGGTCTCCCTGGGATTTTCCTTCATGTCGTTAGTATTCTTATCCATGGTAAATATTGCACTATTTCAAAAAATCTAGTATCACTTTAAGCTAAGCGGAACAAAACGAAAACGATTATCATTTTTATTCTCTCCTTGTCTTTCCTCCTTCCATTTCTTTTTCTTGTTCGTTCTTCTTTTTTTTCTCCCGAAGCACGTTTTCCAATAGTTAATCCTTTACTGGAACCATCAGTAACTGTGCCACTACTTTTCATATCGGTTTTAGATACATTACTGATAATGTACTGTACGAGAAACGTTAACGACAACTATCCCGTATGAATAAATGCAGATACGTTATGTATTTCTTGTTTCTCTTGTTTTTTTTAACGTGTTGTATTTTATGCGTTTTTTCCACATATCGTATTTCTTTTTTCTCTGTTAATCTAATTTTTGTAATATAATTTTATTTATTACTCTTTAGATTATTTTCTGTCTTTTCAGTGTGACTATTATTATTTTATATAAAACAAAAATTTTGTAAAAAAAAAGAAACTAGTATAAACATATATAAACATAATTTATGTATATTCATATACGTTTTAATGTAAAACATTCTTTCCTGGGCAATAAATACTGTTTAATTTTTTGTAATAATAATTTCTTTACTATTAATGCAACAATCATTCATTAGTTGCACTTCTTTCTAAAGTAAAAAAAAATACGTTCTATTGTACTTACTTAAATAAATAAATAATTATTAATCTTAATTTTAGTTGTTGTGGTGTACATAAGAGCACATCGAGAAATTAATTTTTACAAGAGATATTTGTATTTTATTTATTGACAAAAATACTATCAAAAAAATAACAATTTAATCCTATTCCGTTATCTTTACAATAAATGTGACATTCATGTATAATTAAGACAATAAATAAAAACTGAAAGTAGAATAAAAATTTATGTACTAACATACAAGCACATCTTAACTTATATACCTATTATTTTATATACACATATTTTTTAATATAAGGAAAAATTTATAAAGTGGACTGTTCTATAATTGTGTCGTCAATCTCACTCTCGGTATTTTGTGCTGAAGAATTTAATTTACGTTGATCGTTATTCTTTTGACAAGCCTTCTTTGCCTGCTCTAAAAGACTTAGAGCCATCTGTTTGCCTGTCTTCTCCACCATTTGTGAGAAGTAACCATTCGGTTTGTCATGCAGTAACTCATACGGACAACCAAATTCCTGTTGACATAATATGTTTATCAATCAAATGCATATAAAGATCTTTTTTGGAGAAAATTATAAAATTTTCCTTAAAACTTGACGGTTTTTTAAAATACTTTATATATATATATGTGTGTATGTGTACGTAAAAAATTTATTTTTTCAAAGAAGTATCATGTTATGTATTGCAAGATCTTTATTTTGAAGAAACCATATTAAATTAAGAATTAAAATTATTTAATATTAATTTTTTATATTTCTTATATCTTATATAACTTTATTTTTGTAATACTTTATTTTAATTCTTTAGGAAGTTTAAAGAATGTTAACGGTTAGCACATAAACATTGATAGAAACGTGTTAATTTTATGATTATCCTCTTTTATTAAAATTTTTTAAAATGTACTTTTTTTCGATAGATTAAAATTTATTATATTATGTCAGAATTATTATAAACAAACTTTTTTGGAAATAGTTCCAAAATATTTTATTTTATACAGTTTTACTATAAAACTATATTGATTTATATAGTTATGTTTTTCTTGTAATCAATATTTTTCTTAATACATTTATGTTTTGTTAAAAAAACCTACCACAATGGAACCGTTCTCCATCACAATAATCCGATTACTGTCTATTATAGTATTTAAACGATGTGCTATGGTGATGACGGTACATTCTTTAAAATTGCTTCTTATTGTTTCCTGAATTAAAGCATCAGTGCTACAAAAGATATAAATTTAGTATATTCACAAATAAATATGATGAATTCAAAAATTATGCATTCACAATGCTTTGCGGATTCAAAACATCAATTTTTATTAACAATTTGATCTGCTCTACTTTATAAAAAGATAATCTAAACTTCCTCTAAAGTTTGAAAATTATCACAAAATTGATTGAGCCATTTATTGAGCTACATTGTGAAAATATTGAATTAATTTAAATTCATAATTAAATCAAATTAATAAATTGATAATAGAAAAGAAAATGGTATTATGAGTTGTGTAGGTATTATCTCTGTTAGAGACAATAATTTTCTAATAATACTTTTGGTATCATTTGTTTAATAAACGTAGTTATTAAATAATCGCTTTCAATTTAAAATATTACTACTAAAGTTATTGCAATCAATATATATCAAATGTAAATGGGCAATAATAATATCATCTTTTCGTCTAAAAAACTTAAATTAATTTCATGATAGATATGGCATTTATTCATAATCAATCAAATCAAAAACCAACATGTTTTCACTAACCAACATTTAAATACAATTAAACAATTTCTTTGCTAAAAAATCATTAATTGAAACTCACTGCGAATCAATGTTAGCCGTAGCTTCATCGAGAACGAGCAAGCGATTGTTCCTTAAAATGGCCCTGGCCAAGCATATGAGCTGCCTCTGGCCGACGCTGAAATTATGGCCGCCGGAGAAGATATTGTTATCCAGTGCGATGTCATTTAATTCTACTTGTCGCAGTACTTCCCACAGTTTCATGTCGTCGTACTGATTGAAAGGATCTAGATTGTAACGCAAACTCTCAGAAAAAAGTACCGGTTCCTGCGGTATGATGGAGATCTTGGAGCGCAGCTCGCTCAAACCCACTGTACTCGTGTCTCTACCGTCGATTTTAATCTCACCCTCTAGACCTTCGTTAAATAATCGGAAAAGCGCTGAGATCAAGGAAGACTTGCCGGCGCTAGTTCGTCCCACCACTCCAACTTTCCAGCCAGATTTGATGGTCACATTCAGATTCTGCAAAATGCGACGGGGTAATAAAATACAAAAAAATATTTGCAATAACGAAGGTCAATTTACCTACCTACCTTTAAAACCGGTGGATCATCTTCATTATACTTCATACTGACATTCTTCAAGCATAATTGTCCTGTAGGAGGCCAAGTGGTCGGCGGCGAATTGTCAGAAGTAACGGGCTCCTCTTTGGGGAGATTTGTGTACTGAAGAATTCTTTCCACAGAGATCATTAGCGACATCGTCTCGATAAATTGTCTTATGCCGTATTGCAAACGAGCAGTCAGGATCAATAACTGAGATATCGCTAGGCCTGCTTTACTATCTTCTATATTACCTACGGCATAAATATCAACGAAGAATTTGCATTTGTTCAAAGAATTTTCGAGATTCAAGATGCAAATGTATTTTTAAATATTTTTTTTTAATAATAAACAATTAAATTATTCTACTTTTAGATTTCTTGTAGCTTAAAATACTTAGACAACTATATTTGACACAAAAATTTTTTAATTAATTGTAATCTTAATTGTAATTTACCAGCTTCATTCAGAAGTACTAGAGAGTAGCAGAGAATGCCGATGAACAGGCTCATGATGAGATCTGTAAAGAGACCTAAGGCGCAAGAGCATGCTAAGGTGAGATACCACGTGCCACTGTGGCGATCTTGCAACACATCGAACTGTTGTCGCATCATCTTTTCAATTACGGCACCACTACTTCTAATCGTCGGCAGGCCGTTTAGCGTGGCATTCACGTGTGAAAATATCGGGCTTTTTGCTACAAACATAAACAAACAAATTTAAAAAATCTTAGAATTTACTAGATCCTCGATTTCGCAAAAGATAAGAAATGAAAAATTCAATGTCAAAAGTCCAACGATCCAGAAGACATGTAAATTTAAAATATTTTACATTGTGTTACAGAAGAAAAGAATATAAACAAAACATTTTTAAGAAGTTACATGTAAAATGATCTAATATTATCAATATTATACTTGCTGTTTAAATTATACAACTTGCAAAAGAAAATCATGCAAATTTAATTCTCACATTTAAAGAATTCAGATTTTATATAGAAAAAAAGCCATTAACGTATGAAATATGAGTATTTATTTCTTTAATAATTTAGATTTAGATTATATTTTTATCGGTATTAACACAACGCAATGTTCAATTTCCAAGAAATAAAAGTATGTCTCTTTAAAAAGATTCCAGTATTAGCGTCCTTTCTTGACTAATTTTAAATACTAATATTCCTATCAACAGGTTTGTTAGGAATATTATTACTGAAATTAATCAAACCCTTTAATACTCAAAGTAAGTAATTACAAATAGTTAATAATGTCTTATACTTTTTAGGAAAAAAACTCATTTCAATACTTACTTATGCCTTCGAGACGTTTGACGTTCTGAGCGGTGCTCAGATAGAAATTCATTGTAAAGAAAAATAAAACAGTCAGTACCATTATTATTATCAACATCCATGGATTAAGTATTACTTCTATGATCATTACATCGCATACGAGGAAAATTACTTGGAACGCCTCTAACATTACTTTGGGAAGTATTTCGTCCATGGTACCCATATCTTTCGAAAATCTGTTTAAAATTCTCCCTGGAAAACAAAAATTGCTAAACATAACCAAAATTTAAGAAAAATTCAATAATTGAAATACTAAAACCGTAATCGATATCAAGACTTGATTATGTAGACTTTTAACTATCTAACTCGACTAAGTATCAAAAACATTTTGTTTTCAGATTAAAAATTTATAAATTTTGGCGGATCTCAGAACGCGATAATTCTTTTGTTTTGCGATTGTTGCTCACCGGAGGGATTGGTATTAAAAAAGGACATGGGCGCATTCAGCAAATTAGAGAACATGGTATTGTGGAGATTACAGCTTGAATTCATGCAGATCTTCATGTAGAGGAAGTTGCTGAAGAGCGTAGTAGCTGCGCAAGCAATGATGCAAAAAGTGTATACATATATGGCATCCACGGTGCTGAGTAGACCATCCGGATTCAGAGTGAAGATCGATCCCAGAAAGTTATTGCTATACATGGTAGCGTATTGTTTGGTGTCACTAACGTTGTTGATACGCCTGATATCTTCCAAGTTAATCCAGTACGAAAGCCAGTAATCATTTCCAATAGCAGCGATCTGGCTGATAACGAAAAATAGCAACAACATTAACAAGAAGTAATTTCCGCCGTGATCAAAGTATTCCTTGTACACTCTGCCGGATATTCGCCCGCGTGCCATCATCTCGCCTTCTGGAATTTTCTCTGCGTAATCCGAATCGTCAATATCCGAATGCTGCACAAAAATAATAAAATAACAATATATTTACTTGATTGTCTGTAAATTATTATTTTTAAATTTTTTAAAACATTTTTTATTTTATTAGACAACACGAATATTCTTCTTGAACGTTTTCATTTTCAATTATTTTGTATTACAATTGTACATTTCGTTTTATTACAATTACTTTTAAATAAGAATATTACAAAAAATTCCGATAATCTTACCATTTCCTAATTTTTTAAATTAAAAATAATGAACAACAAAGATTTTACAATGGTGAAACTTACGGTTGATAAATCTGAGGCACGTCTCTTTAGCGAGATTTTTCTTATTGACATTTCCGAAGCTCTCTCAATTTCGGCTTCTTTTTTCTGCGCATCGTGATTTAAATTATTCATCATCTCAATAAAATCATTATTTGACTGTACTAATTCATTATAACTTCCTTGCATTTTTATGAAACCCTTAAGAAATAAAATCAGAATATTTAATATATGACGGACATTTGATCCTTAATAATAACTAGAATCTTTTAATTAATTATAGTTCACATATAACGCAATAAGTAAATAATAATATTTTAAAATATTTTTTAAAAACTTAAAAAAAATAAGTTAAGTTCCTTTTTTTGATTAAAATTTATTTTAAACAATTATTTTAAAGATTAAGATATTATTTTGAAAAAATTGTTTTTTTTAATTAAATAATATAAAAAAAATTAAAATTTACTATATAACAATAGAATATAAAAAACGAAATCAATTAAAGAATATTCAATACGGCTCACTTGATCCAACACCACAATGTGATCCGCACGTTTAAGAAATTGCAACTGATGAGTGACGAGTACCCTCGTCTTGTCATGAAGATAATCTGTAATGCATTCCGAGTAAAGATGCCTAGCGACGCGAGTGTCTACCGCACTTAAAGGATCATCGAGCAGATAAAGATCTGCTTGCCTGTAAACCGCTCTCGCGAGATTGATACGCGCTCTTTGACCTCCGGAGAGGGATACACCTCTGTCACCGACCATCGTCATGTCTCTCTGTGGAAATTGTCGAAAATCCTTTTTCAAAGCGCACACATTTGCCACCTGAAACGTTTGTCAATCAACAAGTAAAAAAAAAGAAATGATTTGAAGAAAACTTAAAAAAATGCTAGAAAATTTAAAATTAGAAAATATAAGATGTATTTCAATAAATATTATATTAATATTATAAATTTTTAATTATTAATATAATTGTTGCAATAACAATATTGCACAAAAATATTAATATATTAATATAAAATGTCACTGGTAATTGATGCTTATCACGATTTTTTTATGTAGCTGGAATTATATAAACCTTAACATTTGGCAACATTTATAGTATTTGTCTATATATTTTTTATTTATTTATTGTCATTGGTTGTAATAAATAGACATTACCTGAGTATATCTGGCCTTGTCATAGGGTTGACCAAACAATATGTTGTCTCTTACAGTACCGCCGAAGAGCCATGGTTCCTGGCTAGCATAGGAGATGCGTAGATCCGGATTATCTGTAAAGTAACCGTTGGACAAATTGTCCTGAATGATATTCTTCGAGGAGTCCTGAATGAGCGTCACGGAACCTGCGCCGGGATTCAGTTCCTTCAGCAATAGATGTAATATAGATGATTTGCCAGAACCCACTGCGCCGACCACAGCACACAACTGGCCTGGCTTGATGATCAAATTGATATTGCACAAAGTCGGTGGCAATTTGCCGCTGATCCAATTGGCCGAAACATGTTGAAACTTGACACAAACTGGAAGATCAGACAGCCTTTGAACCTCGGAAAACCTGAAACTTCCATTTTTTGAGATATACTTGTCCGTTCGGTTCTCTGGATTAGTAGCATTGTTTGATTTTTGAGAATGTAACTGCGAATTCTTCTCCGAATGTCCCATATTTACTTCCTCCATCAGCAGAAGATCCTGTAAAAGTTTTCTTAGTCGCAAATGTGTGGGTTGCATAAATATTACTGAGATATCGTAAACAATAATTTTGAGGATTCATCACAAATTTGAAAATAATGTGATATTACCTCCAAACGATTTATAGACACCATTGTTTCACCCATTATTATCAGCGCCTGAGAAAAGCTGAACGCTGCGGTGAGTTCAAGTATGCTGAAGAATGTCGCCATTTCGTAAGTTACGTCAGCAGTCAGGTTATTCCCTGTTAGGACGAACGTGATTAAAGTAAAGTAGAGGCTCAATCGTTGGGTGAAGACTAGAATGGCCAAACACACGGCACGAATATATGACGAAAATTTAATTTTATTGATCTCCAGCTCTCTGATCACATTGACGATCTTGCTGAACGGTTTTTCCCAGGCGTACATTTTCACCACCTGAAACGAGGCTCATAAACTTTTCTAGTTTGCTTCATAAAATTGTTTTTTTACAGAATTTTATACCTAATGTTAGTATATTTAGTTCAGTATTTCTAAACTATTTGAAAGTAAAATAATCAAAATATCTCTACAGAATACCTGTATCCCAACCACGAGTTCACTCATTAGTTGCACTCTTCGATCGGTCAGTGGCGCGATCAGGGCTCTGAGTTTACGGTTGTAAATGCTGAAGAATACTTGTGCTATCATAACGGTGATCAATAGTGATCCGATGCCAACAAGTGTCGAAAAACCAATTTTTTGCCACATGATATAACCCGCGATTGTGATCTGCAAAAAAAATCCGACTAACTTTAGCAAATAGCTCTTCAAAAATAACAAAATAAAGAAAAAGAAGATTTTACAGTATATACTTTACAGACTATAATTTGGGATATTGTAAAATACATAGATGCATACAAATAACTATTAATATGTACTTTTTATAAATTAAACAACTGTTAATAAACATGTTTAAAATATTACATATAATCTAATAGATTAAAATAAATTATCAATTAATTATTAAATAGATTAATAATTTGGGGAAAAAATTAGTTATTTTAATTAAACACTTATTTTTAATTACATTTAAAAAAATAATTTTTTTTAATTTTTAATAACATTTTTAATTTTTAAATAAAAGATATTAATTATTTTAAAATATTGTAGGAATCTATACAAATATTTTTCAAGAAATTAAGATTTACCTGAAGAGGCACGGTCCATATAAAATTCAGGAATTTTGTCAACTGATCAAAGCGAGTAACGTCATTGCTAAGAAGATTGATGACCTGTCCAGTACCGATTTGATTCACGGATGCTTTGTTCAGTCGTAGTAACTACAACAATTTTTTTTTAATTTTACGGTCTATTAATAATTTAAAAAAAGATGATGTTATTTTATGATCGAAATTTTTTAATAAAAGGTTATGCATTTGTTAAGCAGTTATTGGACACTTCATCTCTATCTAGTTTAGTAATAAGTTTAGTAAATGCTATAGAGCTAAATAGAAATAGTCGAAAAGTGATAGTCATTATATCATTAAATAGATATTTAGATTTTTGATTAAAAAGTCACGGCTTTAGTTTTTGGTCGCCGAAAAACCGTGTGTAGATTTAAAATAAAGATCTAATATGATAACGTTAAAGTGTTGACAAAAGAATTAAAATTAAATTAATATTGTTGATTGGACATCGTTAGCTCTTTAACTTGTTATAATATAAAATATTAATTTAAATAATGCACAAAAATTATAGAAAATTTTTTTAGCATTTTTATCTTATCTTATTGAAGAATAATATACATATTAAACAATTTACATTTGTAGTATCCAGCAAGTGTTTTTTTCTGTATGTCAATTCCTATTATCTTTTTTCTAAATAAACGTTATTACGTGTAACAAAGGGATAAAAACTACTATTTGTACATATGTGTCAAATGAGTTTAAAAGTGTTAATTTACATCGAGGCTTAAATAGAACGTACGTAAATAGAACAAAACTGTTTTAAATGTAATAAAATATTTCTTTGCATAAACAATTTTGTTTTTTTAATTTTGGCTTTTTTTAGCTATTTAAGCATACATTTTGATCATTACACGTTTCATTTTTCATGATTTTTTTGTTTTTTATATAATAATTTTAAACTATTATTATTTTAAATATAAATTATATTAAAATTAGTTATATTGTTATGTGTGTATTGTAAGCATTTTTTATCAATTAATTGAAGAAAAATAAATATAAAAACTTATCTATGTTGAAATATTTTATACTATTCAAAGACTCAAAAGTATAAAAGAAAAAAATTGAAAATAGAATAGTTCTACTTATAAGATATAAATGTCGATATCTGATTTCTGTCTCAAAATAATATGTTTAATTGTTTATAGTTATTCGTTATTTATGTTATTAGAATAACCAAAAAAAGAACTATATATATATATACTTATAAATTAAAAAAAACATGTTATTTCCAACGATTTTTTTATGCTAGAAGGAAAACTGTTTTTTTACCTTTTTATTGAAATTTATATTTTTTAGAACCTTTTAAAATTTTAACCTATTGTTAAAACCATAATACCATGTTCTACTATAAATGACAATACTAATAAAAATATTTCTGCGGCAGAATTTATACTGTAAGCAAGATGACGTTATTTAAATAGTGTGTAAGTAGTGCACTCGATAGTGCATCAGTAGAATTACAGAATAGTGCACATTGGTGACTTCATTATTTCATGACAGAATTGAATACTATGCTTCCATGCACTAAGGATCTTATTTTAAATTATTACTTTAATTTCATTTTTATATTTTTATTTTAATATTGTAAAATAATATAGTATAAAGTATAATAATTTTTAAAAAGGAAAAATTATAAAGTTTAATAAAATATAAATTTAGCAACTATTAACTTATAATTTTTGTTAACTTAATTTGTTACGCTCGTCTCGCGGTGCTGTTCGATTTTATTATTTTGTTGAATAAATTAAGAAAGCATTAAAAAATTTTTTGAATTTTTAAATTTAAAACACTTATAGTAAAGTATATTTCTATTTATTATTTTAAATAGAAAAACCTGCTATTTTGTATGGTTGGGTATGTATTGGGTATGTTTGTATGGTTGCAATTTGCTTTTCAAAAGAGATAAGTGCACTCGAAAGACGTATATCATTCCTTGATATAAATTCGCAGGGTGCAAAACGTGCTATCGGTTGAAGTCGTCACGTTTAATGAAAAAGATATGGTCACACGACAAATCATGTATTCATTTATTATTCTTTTAAATTGAAAAAACTATAGTATTTTCGGCTTTCTGATAACTTCAAGTGCATATTACAAACAAAAAAAGGTTTGATAAACCTTGCAAGAAAAAAAGCTTAAGTCGAAATTAATGCTGAAAATAGGAAATATATAATTGACGATTATTTTAACGTGTGCTTTAATAATAGTAATATTCGCACAGTATTATTACGTACGGTAAAAAATACTATTACATCAATTAATTTCTAATAATAAAACGTGTCTATATTATAGATTACAGATATACATTACAGATTTTGCTCCGAATGATTAAAACAATTATAGGAATAAAAACCATTACTTATATCTTTATTTGGTCTATTTTACATTTCAAACGCTTAAATTAAAGGGGGGTGAGGTTTATCGTGACATAGAGTGAGTGACATTGGTAATATCTCCAGTTCTAGTGGTTCCCTAGTTACAAAACTAGACCAGAAAAGAGATAGAAGGTAGCATGCAAAACGTCAGATGGTGGTCTATGGGTCGGTTGTTCCGACTTCTTAGTAAACTTATCTATCAGATAAATATATGTTTGTCTTTATTTATTTAAGAAAAGACATGAAGACAGACACATGCTTATCTGGTAGGTAAGTTTATCAAGAAGTTGGAACAACCGAACCTATGTCTTGCTTTGTTTATGTTGCGGCAGAAATGCTTCAATGTGTGAGCTCTAAAATACAGGTAAAAATCAACATTTTCTGTCGTAGCTGTTCGGGTTACAGTCTATCAGATCAGAGGATTGCAATGTCTTTCAGCTGCTGGTTTAGTATTGTTTGTGGTATTGTTGCGCATTTATTTAGCCCATATTTTCGAATTTTATGAGTTAAGATTAGGAACCTAGAGACTGTTATGTTAAATTTGTGGGTTAGTGGTGACAATATATAGTGAAGTTGTTTGGGACACTTCTGAATCCCTTAGGAATGATATGAATGCAATACACACGAAAAATACACAACACTTTTAAAGAAATAATGATTGCTCGATAACTTTTCAGTTATTGATAATTTGTTTATGTAAATGTCGTTTGTGTATAACGAAAGCAGTCATAAATTCAACGTTTATAACTAGTTATATTACTGATTTTGTTATTATCATGATTTAATTTTACCTTCTTGTTTGCAAAATATTATGTCTTTTTTCGGCACTTGTAATTTTTTTTTGTGCTATATTACCAAAAATTTTTATTCTTTGTAACATTAAAATAATAAAAATAAAAAAATAATTTTTTGATATTTTATTTGCATTATGCGCTTTTTCTTGCGTAAAAACACATCCCCTTTAACTAATGACTTTATATAGTTTTTTAAATTATATTTTTCGGTAAATTTTTCCGTGTCACAATCAACCCCGTGGGTGTCACAACACCTCCGACGGGTGGGTTAGCTGTGACATTTGCATTGTCTTTTCAAGTGCTTGTACACTATAGTTGCATATGAACCAAAAAACCTTGGGGTTTCTGAAAGACCAAGAATTGTTCTTTCAAATAATACTGACCAATAGCTTAGTAGATATACGCAATTTTCAAAAAGTGTCACGATAAGCATCACCCTCCTTTATATATTTTGAGCAAACAGTCGATGATGAAAACAATAAACGTGCAAAATAACAGACTCTATGTAACCAACCACTTCTTTAAGCCACCCACTTTTAAAGAAAACTGGCTTAATTTTACCAACAGTGTGTGTGTGTGTGTGTGTGTTGTGAAATTAGTCTTTTCTCCCTAAATAATTAAAAAACTACTTTATATATATATATATATATATATATATATATATATATATACATACATATCTACATGTATGTATATATACGTATTATTTCCGTTAATAAATCTTTCGCGTTTCAACGTATTCCAACAATTCCGTAAAAATATTGTACAATCACTACTTAGATAAAATAAATATAATACACTTTTTAGCTAGAAGAAAACTTTTTTCTCTCTTGTCAGGAAAAACTTGTATTCCGCAACATTACCTTTCGGTAGAGAAGAGAGCTACAAGCGACACGTATTCTCATGCCAAACTGCTGCGATAGCATCGTCGATTGATTTAATATTAGAGCGGTGATAATACTACAAAGTATCAAGTAGGAAATGTAGATCAATACGTCGTTCAGTTCTATCTTGTTTCTTCCAGTCAGATCTTTGGCAAAGTAGTCAATGATCCAACTCTGGAAGATCGGAACCATTAGGCATATTATGTTCCACTGAAAGCAAAAATGTTAAAATTTAATGATGGGTCTGTCAATTTGATAAAATCTAAAGTATCTAAGGGAAAAGAAAGAGAAAGAGTAAAAAAGGGAGTTTCAGATTAGAAATTTTTTCTTTTTTTGATTATTATAACGAAAGACTGACACAACTTTTTCTGTTATTTGCTGATCCTTCTTTATCTTCCTTAGAAAACTAAAATCGAAATAACGTATGAAATTTCATATATTTAAAACTAACATAAGTATGAGTAGTATATAACTGGTTATTTTCGTAATTTATGTTAAAAGATAAATAATTTTTATCTAAAACATTTTCAGTTATAAGCTTTGTAGAACTTGAGATAAAATTTTGAGGATTTCATAAAACAATTTTTTTTTCAAAACAAATGTTAACAAGTATATAACCAATACTTTGAACATTTAATTAATAAAATTGTAATGGTTTCGTTAATATTTTTGGGTCAGTTCATCTTTATTTAATCACGTTATATTTACTTTAACTAATTAAACGCTTGTAATTGTTGAAGGAACAACAAGCTTTAAAAGAAAAATTATTTTATATAAAAATTATTTATTTATTAACATGAATTATAAACATTTTATGGACACAAATTACTTGATATTGTCAAACATTATCGATAGGTAGAAAAGATTAAACGAAATAGAATACATCATTTTGAGATTTTTGCTCTATTAACAACAATGTGCCATTCGTGCATTGTAAATATTGTTGTTTATAAAGAGTTCCTCCAACTGCTTTGTCGCATATCAAAAAAATGAATTTTCTGCTAGCTGTGAAAATTGCAAAATGGTACTTTTCTATTTATTTTAAATTTTGCTCCATCTATCCACAAACATTGTACTAATAATTAACAGGCATTCTGATATTGATCTGTTTAAATCGAAAGTATTATGCGCTCTTTCTTTTCTAAAATATTGATTTTCTAAGTTATCGATATACTTGAATAAATTGATAGACTCCAATTATGAAATATGACAACCAAAAGGCGTTGAAGATCGCCTTATATAATCTCGGACGGACGTCTCTTTTCAACGGCACTTTCTGCCCGTCCTTGCCCATGGTGAATTCCAGGTTCTTCAGTTTATCTAACTCGCAATTCCAGTATCTGAAAAGAAATCCGTTAGTACGTGAGACACATGTTCCCGAGCAATAATATTTCTTCTAGAAAAGTAAAGAAGACATTGATAAATTTGCCAATTAAATAACATTTACCCAGTTGTAACGTGCAGTTACACGTGTAATATTGATGCTTAACAAATGCTAAGCACTTTGATAATTTAATTTCTAAATTTATTGTACTCTTTTTTTCTCTGTATATAAATTTTGTCGAGTCTATAATCTGGTAAGATTCTCATATAATTTATCACGCATGGAAAAGGGATGGATTAAATTGCACGATCACTATTTTCTAACTTAATTTTCAGAATATGCATATTTTATGTTACTTAATAATACATGAAATGGATCTCTTTCCATACTTTTCACTCTCTTCCACCACAAATATTTACAGATATAATTGTCGCTGTGGTCACACACACACACACACACACACACACACACACACACACACACACACACACACACACACACACACACACACACACACACACACACACACACACACACACACACACACACGCGCGCGGTGCAAGGGTAGCCTTCGCCCCCCCCCCCCTTTCGCACCCACCCGCCACATCGATAGGAATGCGCTAACCAAAAGTGCGCAAAAGTACGGTGCGAACTTTGTTGATGATAAATTTATGACTTAACTGACATAATTATTTCTCAATGCAATACTTTTAATTAAAATAGATAATTCTATTTCTCCTTCCCCTACATTCCCCCATTAACATTTATAACATATATTCTATGTCTGTGGCACAGAACAATGTAGAAACAAATACCGTGGATTTAAATTTTTGCCAACAAATTAGAAATTTTTTACAGACATCAAAAATTTTCATGTCCCCAAAAATCTTCTTTGCATATGTCTTTTTTCTCTAAAAGAAACCTATTTTTAAAATTTGAACTAAATCAGAAATTGAACGTTTTCGAAACTACAGCCAAATTGTCTATACATACTAATAGTTAATTTAATGTGAAACTTTATGTTAAAATAACTGTATTATTAATTTTTTCCGACATTTTGCTGCATCCTCACATTAAAGAATAATAAACAATAATGTGTCTGCAAAATAATGTAGAATAGAAGTTTTAAAATTATATGCAGAAAAAGGTTGTCAATACAATTTGTTATGGGATTACCTTTCTTAAACAAAAACTAAAAATAACAATCATTAAATTAAAATAAAAACAATTATTACAGTTTAGTAATTGTTCTCTATATAGCAAAAATAAAAGCTATAATTACAATTATTATAAAGAATATTAACATGTGTTTATTTTTAGTGCAAACAATACTCACTTTTCGAGATGATCGGTCAATTTCTCGGATTCATCTGCTTTCACTGGTCGATAAATGTCAGATTCTTCCAAATCACGTTTGGCTCCTGTCATAAATAATTCTCGCATCCACCTGTATCGCAAATAAAATCGATATATACTACACTTTCGCTCTTCTCATATGCTATACTTGTTTTAACATACTACATTTCTTATACTTTATTATACTACAATGTATTAATTATTTTAAAACAGCGATTCTTTTATTTTACTTTCAATAAGCAATAATATTATTCCACGGTAAATGGAACAGCCAAAAGTTTGTATTTTCTTCGGAATTTCTTTATTTTTATATTTAATATTTAGTTTTATTTATATTAAATTTTAATATTATTATACGTTTGTTATAGTAAATAATATTAGGCCACATAATACTTTTTGAAATCTGATGGAATTGTTTAATTTATGAATTTATAATTAATAAAACTGAATGTGTATTAGATAAGTTATATAAAGTTATGAACATTTTTAACGTCGTTTTGAGATTTACAAATTTTATAGAAAATATTTTTTAAAATTGCCATTATTTACAAAAATAAATTTAAAGAACTACATTTTTTGAGTTTTTTTGTAGTTTCCGCTCTAAAAAGTCAAATTTGCGTCAATTTTCACTGTAATATTCGTAATCAACCCGTCAAAATGCGCAAGTATACAGTTTTAAAAAATCAGAAGAATAACGTTATCGGAAATTTATCCAAAATTATTTTATATTTTTCTTTACTTCTTATAAGATGTCTGCGTCATTTATCGAAAATGGATTGTGCTCGCATTTGTACCCCTTTAATTGCTAATAATTTCGGAGTAAGTCCGTCTATCATTAACAGAATTTAATTTCGATTTCGAGAGACTGGTTCATATCACAGACGACCACGTTAGGGCCGTCCCCGTGAAATAAGTATAGTCGTGAAGATCGAGCAATCATCTGGCTAGCAATACGGAATCGTTTTTAACTGTACAATTGCTAAATATTAACCATGATAGACAATATTCAATCAACAATAAGAAATCGTTTAAATTTAAGAGAAGCGGGATTACACGCTTGTCAGCCAGTGCAGATTCCTTATCTTACCCAACATCATTGTCGCCTGTGATTAAATTATGCTCATTCTTTAATCAATAGGCGACAAAGGCAATAAAATTCTGTACTGTTTACGAATGAATCTTGATTTTCCATTTTTGGTAATTACAAACGAATTCGAGTTTGGCGACATCGAGACGAACGTTATTCGAAGAACTGCAATAGACCGATTCGAGCTTTGGTGGCTCTGTAATGATATAGGCAAGCATTTTCACGAACACCTCTCGATTTTCACGAAAACCTCTAGTACTCATTCCTTTACCAGGATTGACTGCTACACGATATGTGTATCGTGCATCGCGAAATACTGCAACCATGCGTTCTACCAATTAAAATTTGAATCGGTCAAGGGTTTTGTCTAGTGCACATGCATGATAACATACAACGACACACTGTTCGATACACACAGCAATTCCTGAGGGACTGTCAAATCGAGACATTATCATATCCGCCATTGAGTCCCGATTTGAATCCAATCGAGCATGTTTGGGATATGTTAGAACGTAGAGTACGCGATAATTATCCCAATATCAATGATTTGTCTTTGCTTGTCAGAGCTCTTCAGCAAACTTGGCAGCAAATTCCTCAAGCAACAATACGCCGTTGGATTAATATGCGAAACCAATTGCGAGCCGTAATTTTAAATAGAGGCAAAAACACTCACTATTAAATTATATTAGTGCCAGTACATTTCATCTATACGCATACATATGCTACACATATTCACATCATATACGCATCCAAAAGATGAGTTAAAAATACCAAAACACCAAAAGAGAAATTAAAATTTGTGTGTGAGAGAGAGAGAGAGAGAGAGAGAGAGAGGGAGAGAGAGAGAGAGAGAACAAAGCATAAATAGGTGCCACCTCCTCGTGAGATGTTTTGGATAATGCTAACGCCGGCGGTTTTTTAAAGTTTTTGTTAGCATTTCGCAAGTCATACTTGCCGCATTACCGTCCAGTAGATGTCTGTGTGGTAGTTGGCAGACTACTACAATTTTATTGATAGCTTTCAAACATTGACAATTTTTTTTGTTGAAAAGAATTTAAAAATGTTTTTTTTCTTTTGTAGACACAATCAATAACGTGGTGTCAATGTACTGGAAACCAAAATTTTTTTACATTAATTTACTTTATTTTTCATTTTTTCTTACTGAAATTATAAAATTTTACAAGTTTTTATACATTTTGCTCGATAAAAACATAGTGGCCACTGAAAAAATGCTCATAAGTATTCGGCAATTTTTTGTCAAAATTAGCATACTTCAAGGCATAAAAAAACGTAAAAAACAAATTTTTATTGTTGTGTCATGCATTTGTTTTCTGGATTAAAAGAAAAGAATCAATAATTTTTATGTTATCCTTATCCATTAATAGCTGGTTTAAATGTTTGTTTAAAAAATTTGACTACTATTCTATTTGATAGAGCAAAGCAGTTTTAAGAATCTTTTTTGCTCATTGGGGAACGATGTTTTTTAACGGAGTTATAAGCAATCAAATTCAAAGTGCTCACTTTTTATTTAATTGAAGATAAATCAGTAATAAAAGTAGTAAACAAATTAAAAAAAAATATTTTGTAAAGAAAACTTCAAGCTTTTACATTAAGAAGATTAGAGTTCTCGCAGTACTTTTTTTAGAGACATGACAGGCCGATAAAGTGAGATAAAAATTTACATTTGGTTCGGTTTGCAGTTTTCTGCACGTAAAAATTGTTAAACTTACAGGAAACATTTAAATGACGGTAAGCTTTCAAAAGTAAGATTTTAATCTTTAAAATGCTTTTCGGAAATTTAAATTTCATTCACTTTTTAACAAAGTTAGAGTGGATTGAATTTTGTCTATTTTTTAACAAAATTTAGGTGTTTAGTAAATTTTCGGTAAAAGTTGCAAAATAGTTTTCCATTTTCTTAACGTATAAAACGTAAAATATATTATAAACGTAAAACATATGATATTACAGTTAATGCAATACAAGGAAGTTATACTGCATTTTAAGAAGATTCTATTTCTAAAATATATTTCTAAAAAAAGATGGTTTAGTAGCTAAGGAAAAATTTTTTTCTATAAAAAAACTTTTTTCCAAAATAGAAAGAAATACTTTTTGCTGTTTTTTTTGCTTTTTTTATTACAATTAAGAGAGTCTTAACGAACCAAAAGAACAGAATACTGAAGATGTTCGCGGTCTTCCTGGGATTTTCCTTCATGTCGTCAGTATTCTTATCCATGATATTGCATTTTTTCAAAAAACCTAGTGACACTTCAAGCTAAGCGGAACAAAACAGAAACGTATTCTTATTCTCTCCTTGTCTTTCCTTCTTCCGTTTATTTTTCTCATTTGTTCTCCTTTCTTGTCTGCAGTTTCTCCCGAAGCACGATTTAGCGATGCAATAGTCAATCTTTTACTGGAACCATCGATAATTGTGCCGCTACTTTTCATATCGGTTTTAGAAACGTTACTGATAATGTACGAAAAACGTTAACGACAACTGTCTCGTATGAATAAATGCAAATACGTTATGTATTTCTTGTTTTTTTGTTTTCTTTTTTCGTGTTGTATTTTATACACGTTTTTTTCCACATATCGTATTTCTTCTTTCTCTTTTAATCTAATTTTTATAATAAAATTTTATTTATTACTCTTTAAATCTAATTACTTTAACACATAATTTTTTTTATGTATCTAATATTTTCAAGTATGATTCCACATATTCTTGTAATATATATCAATATAAATTTACTCTATATTATTAGATTCTATTTTATTGTACCACTGACATTAAAAAAATTTATTTATTTAACAAAATTTGAATATTTATATAAAAGAGAATTTGTTTTCTTTGCAATGCATTTTACAGTTTAAAAATAACTTGTTTAATTAAAAACATATATTTTGTTTAATAAATTACTACAAAAACTTGGCGCTGCTAAACCGAATAATTTACTTTAATAGTTTAATACAAATTCGCTTTCTTACAATCTAACTTACTAAAATAATAATTATTTAATTACAAATAATAATTAATAAAATTACAATGTTTTTACAATTAAAATTGTAATGGCATCATATACGTATACATATTCCAGGTCTGTAAATATGAAACCGGGATTTGCCCACAAAAAATGGCGCTAACTGTCAATGTAGTTACCGTCAATTAATTAACTAATCTCGCGCCTCCTTCTCGAGACTCGGTAACCATTGTGTGAACGATTGTACACCTCGTGAATTTTATTAAAGACAAACTATTGACTGATACAAATTTACTTTAGATTACTCTCATGCACTTCCTTCTCTCCTTCTCTTAAGGTAGAGAATAGACTTTCTTTATATCAAACAGAAATTACATTTACAAAAGAAAGGAAACTATAAACGGTAAACCTTAAAAGGAGATCCAGTCACAATGATCTTTACCTTGACACATGTTGTCAAAGTCACTCTCCTCAGTGATGTTCAAAAAATTTTATCCTCGTAATTTGTTAAGAAGTTATTAACAAAAACGCGTTCTCTACATCATATGGTTTGCGACTTTAAGTAAAGCAGAGATATCATGTATTATATTTATAACATTTTTTTGTTAATAACTTTAATAACGTTAATAATTCAAGAAGACAACATATATATATATGTCAAGATCAAGTCACTGGGGCTTCATCCCCTTCTTTTTACTGCTACATAATATCAGAAAATTACAAATTACGAAATATTTTTTTAACTTTTAACGAATGACAAGCGCAAACTAAAATCTTTTGAACATTACTCAGGAAGGTGACTTTGACAACATATGTTAAAATCAAAGTCATTGGAACTAGGACCTCTTCTGTTAAGGTTTATTGTATAAACATATATGGACATTTTTTACATATTTATATGTATTTTAATACAAAACACCCGGGCAACAAGTACTGTTTTTTTTTTTGTGATAATAATTTATTATCACAAATATCATTAATGCAACAATCATACATCAGTATTTTTTTCTAAAGTAATACGTTCTATTGTACTTACTTAAGTAAGTTAATAATTATTTAATTTAATTTTTCTTATCGTAATGTAAACACAAAAGCACACCAAGAAATAAATTTTTCCAAGAGATATTTGTATTTCCTTCATTGACAAAAATAGTATCGAAAAAATAAGAATTTAATCCTATTCCATTATCTTTATAATAATGTAACATTTATGTTATAATTAAGGGAATAAATAAAAAGTAGAATAGAAATTAATGTACTAACATACGAGCACATCTTATTCTATATATCTATTTATTTATATACACATATTTTTTGTATAACAAAAAATTTATAAAACGGACTGTTCTATAATTGTGTCGTCACCCTCACTCTCGGTATTTTGTGTTGAAGAGTTTAATTTGTGTTGATCCTTATTCTTTTGACAAGCCTTCTTTGCCTGCTCTAAAAGACTTAACGCCATCTGATTACCTGTCTTCTCCACCATTTGTGAAAAGTAACCATTCGGTTTGTTATGCAATAACTCATACGGACAACCAAATTCCTGTTGACATAACATGTTTATCAATCAAATGCACATAAAAATCTTTTCTGGGAAGAACTATACAATTTTCCTTAAAAATCTGACGGTTTTTTTTATTACATTATATATAATATGTATGTATGTATACGTACATTAATTTTTTCAAAGAAGTACTATGTTATGTATTGCGAGATCTTTATTTTGAAGAAACCATGTTAAATTAAAAATTAAAATTTTTTTTAATTAATTTCTTATATTTCTTATATTTTATATAACTTTATTTTTGTAATACTTTATTTTAATTCTTTAGAAAGTTTAAAGAATGTTAATTGTTAGCATTTAAACATTGATCGAAACAGGTTTATTTTATGATTATACCCTTTTATTTACATTTTTGTAAATATATTCTTTTTTCAATAGATTGAAATTTATTATACTATTAACAGAATTATTATAAAACAACTAATTCCAAACTTTTTTGGAATTAGTTACAAAAAAATTTTATTTTATTATAGTTTTACTATATAACAATTGTGGTAACGTGATTTTCTGTCGAATGTTTCACGGCTTGGTAGCTAGCAATTGTACAAAAAAAATAATGTGATTTCTCTTTCGACCTTTTTTCAAATATTGTATATAAAAGTTTAACTTGAGGGAAAATATGTATTTATATATGCCTGTGTCCGTGCGAGGCATATATGAAGCCTGCGACGAGACAGATACACGAGTCGTTGCCGAACCGTCGATTTGAAAAATAAAAATAAAAATTGTCTCCGTGTATGAATCCGGTCTCTAAAAGTTATTTCCAAATTCCATCATAATATCCCGACACTATTAATTCATATATAGTTCTGTTTCCCTTGCAATCAATATTTTTTCTAATACAATTATGTTTCGTAAAAGAAACCTACCACGATGGAACCATTCTCCATCACAATAATCCGATTACTGTCTATTATAGTATTTAAACGATGTGCTATGGTGATGACGGTACATTCTTTAAAATTGCTTCTTATTGTTTCCTGAATTAAGGCATCAGTGCTACAAAAGACATAAATTTAGTATATTCACGTATAAATATGTTGAATTCAGAAATCATGCATCAATATTTTGCGGATTCAAAACATATATAAATCCTTATTAACAGTTTGATCTGCTCTACTTTATAAAATGATAATTTGATCTTTCTCTAAAGTTTTAAATTTATCACAAAATTAGTTGAGCCATTTATGAAGCTACATTTTGAAAATGTTGAATTAATTTAAAAATTAATAATTTGATAATAGAAGAGAAAATAGTATTATGAGTTATATATGTATTACCTTTGTTAGAGACAATGACATTCTAATAATACTTTCGGAATCATTTGTTTAATAACGTAATTATTAAATAATCGCTTTTAATTTAGGATATTATTAATAAAGTTATTAATATTATTAATAATATTATTAATAATATTATTAATAAAGTTATTGCCCTAATGTAAATGGACAATCATAATATCATCTTATCTTCTAAAAAACTTAAATTAATTTCATGATAGATACTGCATTCATTCATAATCAAATCAAAAATCTATTTTTACTAAACAACATTTAAATACAATTAAAAAATTTCTTTGCTAAATAATGAATTATTAATTGAGACTCACTACGAATCAATGTTGGCCGTGGCCTCATCGAGAACGAGCAAGCGATTGTTCCTTAAAATAGCTCTGGCCAGGCATATGAGCTGCCTCTGGCCGACGCTGAAATTATGGCTGCCGTAGAAGATATTGTTATCCAGTGCGATGTCATTTAATTCTACTTGTCGCAGTACTTCCCACAGTTTCATGTCGTCGTACTGATTGAAAGGATCTAGATTGTAGCGCAAACTCTCAGAAAAGAGTACCGGTTCCTGCGGTATGATGGAAATCTTGGAGCGCAGCTCACTCAAACCCACTGTACTTGTATCTCTACCATCGATCTTAATCTCACCCTCTAGACCTTCATTAAATAATCGGAAAAGCGCTGAGATCAAGGAAGACTTGCCGGCGCCAGTTCGTCCCACCACCCCAACTTTCCAGCCAGGTTCAATGATCACATTCAGATTCTGTGAAATGCGACGGGGTAATAAAATACAAAAAATATTTGCAATAACGAAGGTCAATTTACCTACCTACCTTTAAAACCGGTGGATCATCCTCATTATACTTCATACTGACATTCTTCAAGCATAATTGTCCTGTAGGAGGCCAAGTGGTCGGCGGCGGATTGTCAGAAGTAACGGGCTCCTCCTTGGGGAGATTTGTGTACTGAAGAATTCTTTCCACAGAGATCATTAGCGACATCGTCTCGATAAATTGTTTTATGCCGTATTGCAAACGACTAGTCAGTGTCAATGACTGCGATATCGCCAGGCCTGCATTACTATCTTCTACGTTATCTACGGCAATCAACGGTAAATATTAACGGAGAATTTGAATTTATTCAAAGATTTTTCAAGATTCAAGATCCAAATGCATTTTTAAATATTTATTTTTAAATATAATAAACGATTATTTAATTCGAATAATTTTAGATTTCTAATTTTTTTGTATCTCAAAATTTTTAGGCAACTATATTTGATACAAAAATCTTTTAATTATTTGTAATCTTAATTGTAAATTACCAGCCTCATTCAGTAATACTAGAGAGTAACAAAGAATGCCGACAAACAGGCACATGATAATGTCCGTAAAAAAACTGAAGGCGGAAAGGCATGTTAAGGAGAGATACCACGTGCCACTGTGACGATCTTGCAACATGTCGAACTGTTGTCGCATCATCTTTTCATTTACGGCACCACTACTTCTAATCGTCGGCAGGCCGTTTAGCGTGGCATTCACGTGCGTGAATATCGGGCTTTTTGCTAAAAACATAAACAAACAAATTTTAAAAATCTTAGAATTTACTAGATCCTCGATTTCGCAAAACATAAGAAATGAAAAATTCGATGTCAAAAGTCCAACGATCCAGAAGACATGTAAATTTAAGATATTTTACATTGTGTGACGGAAGAAAAGAATATAAACAAAACATTTTTAAGAAGTTACATGTAAAATGATCTAATATTATCAATAATATACTTGCTGTTTAAATTATACAACGTGCAAAAGAAAATCATGCAAATTTAATTCTCACATTTAAAGAATTCAGATATAGAAAAATTATATAGAAAAAAAGCCATTAACGTATGAAATATGAGTATTTATTTCTTTAATAATTTAGATTTAGATTATATTTTTATCGGTATTAATACACGCAATGTTCAGTTTCCAAGAAATAAAGAAGTGTCATTTTAAATGATGCCAGTATTAGCGTCCTTTCTTGACTAAACTTAAAATACTAATATATTCCTAACAACAGGTTTATTAAGAATATTATTACTGAAATTAATCAAACCCTTTAATACTCAAAGTAACTAATTACAAATAGTTAATAATGTCTTATACTTTTTAGGAAAAAAACTCATTTCAATACTTACTTATGCCTTCGAGACGTTTGACGTTCTGAGAGGTGCTCAGATAGAACTTTGTTGCAAAGAAAAATAAAACAATCAATACCATTACTATTATCAACATCCATGGATTAAGTATTACCTCTAGGGTTATTATACCGCATACTATACAAATAAATTGGAGCGCCTCTAACATTATTCTGGGTAGCATTTCATCCATGGTACCTACGTCTTTCGAAAATCTATTTAAAATTCTCCCTGAAACACGAAAATTGCTAAACATAAACAAAATTTAAGAAAAATTTAATTATTGAAATTCGAAAACAGTAATCGTTATTAAGGCTCAATTTAGATTTCTAACACAACGAATATGCGATAAAAATTTATGCCAATTATCATGCGCTTTATTTCTTCGACAATATTTAACTCAACTAAAAATCAAAGACATTTTGCTTTCAAATTCAAAATTTACAAATTTTAGCGAATCTCAGAACGCGATCATTTTCTTTATCTTGCGATTGTTACTCACCGGAGGGATTGGTATTGAAAAAGGACATGGGCGCCTGCAGCAGATTGGAGAACATGGTATTGTGGAGATTACAGCTTGAATTCATGCAGATTTTCGTGTAGAGGAAGATGCTGAAAAGCGTAGTACCTGCGGAAGCGATGATGCAAAAGGTGTATACGTATATGGCATCCACGGTGCTGAGTAGACCGTCCGGATTCAGAGTGAAGATTGATCCCAGAAAGTTGTTGTTATACATGTTCGCATACGATTTGGCTTCACTAACGTTGTTGATACGCCTGATATCCTCTAAGTTAATCCAATACGAGAGCCAGTAATCATTTCCAGAAATAGCAATCTGGCTTATAACGAAAGATAGCAACAACATTAACAAGATGAAGTAATTCCCGCCGTGATGAAAATATTCCTTGTACACTCTGCCGGATATCCGCCTGCGTGCCATCATCTCGCCTTCTGGAATATTTTCTACGTAATCCGAATACTCAATGTCCGAATGCTGTACAAAAATGATAAAATAACAGTATAATTACTTGATTGACTATAGATCGTTAGTTTTATGGAGGTAGTCGCGCTATAATTGTTAATAATACAAAAAACAATATTTGAAAATTAATAGACATTTGAGAACCACTTCTTTTGCGTACAGTCTTCAAGAACATTTTTTATATTCTAAGCTGCCAATTAGTTAAACTACATTAAATATTTTTAACACAAATATAATTTTTTAACGTTTTCTTTTTTAATTATTTTGTATTACAATTGTATACTTTTGTTTTGCTACAAATAATTTTAAATAGAAATGTTATACACATTCTAATCTTCTCTAATTTTTTTAATTAAAAATAATAAACGGCAAAGGTCTTACAATGATGGAACTTGCGGTTGATAAATCTGAGGCACGTCTCATTAGCGAGATCTTTCTTATTGACATTGCTGAGGCTCTCCTAATTTCTTTTCCGTTTTTCTGCCCTTCGTGATTTAAGTTGTTGATCATCTCGATAAAATCATTATTTGACTGTACTAATTCATTATAACTTCCTTGCATTTTTATGAAACCCTTAAGAAATAAAATCAGAATATTTAATATATGACGGACATTTGATCCTTAATAATAACTAGAATCTTTTAATTAATTATAGTTTACATATAACGCAATAAGTAAACAATATTAAAAAATACTTTTTAAAAACTTAAAAAAAGTAAGTTAAGTTTCTTATTTTGGTCATTTAATTAAATTATTTTTAAAAAATTAGTCTTTCAAATTGAATGATAGAAAAGAAATTAACATTTAGTATACAACAATAGAATGTAAAAACCGAAATCAATTAAAGAAATATTCAATATGGCTCACTTGATCCAACACCACAATGTGATCCATACGTTTAAGAAATTGCAGCTGATGGGTGACGAGTATCCTCGTCTTGTCATGAAGATAATCTGTAATACATTTCGAGTAAAGATACCTAGCGACGCGAGTGTCTACCGCACTTAAAGAATCATCGAGCAGATAAAGATCTGCTTGCCTATAAACGGCTCTCGCGAGATTGATACGCGCCCTTTGACCTCCGGACAGAGATACACCTCTGTCGCCTACCATCGTCATGTCCCCCTGTGGAAATTGTCGAAAATCCTTCTTCAAGGCGCACACATTTGCCACCTGAAACGTTTGCCAATCAACAAAAAAAAAAGTAATAGAAAGAAAGCTTAAAAAATGCAAGAAAATTAAAAATTAGAAGATATAAGATATATTTCAATAAATGTTATATTAATATTTTAAATTTGTAATTATTAATGTAATTTTTGCAATAATAATGTTACATTTTTTAAAGAAAATATTAATATAAATATTAAAATATAAAATTAAAATACTAATATATAATGTCACTGTTAATTGACGCTTATTACAATTTTTTTATATAGCTAGAATCATATAAACCTTAACATTTGGCAACATTTAAATTATTTGTTCAAAATATCTATATATTTTTTATATATTTATTGTCATTGGTTGTAATAAATAGACATTACCTGAGTATATCTGGCCTTGTCATAGGGTTGACCAAACAATATGTTGTCTCTTACAGTACCGCCGAAGAGCCATGGTTCCTGGCTAGCATAGGAGATGCGTAGATCCGGATTATCTGTAAAGTAACCGTTGGACAAATTGTCCTGAATGATATTCTTCGAGGAGTCCTGAATGAGCGTCACGGAACCTGCGCCGGGATTCAGTTCCTTCAGCAATAGATGTAATATAGATGATTTGCCAGAACCCACTGCGCCGACCACAGCACACAACTGGCCTGGCTTGATGATCAAATTGATATTGCACAAAGTCGGTGGCAATTTGCCGCTGATCCAATTAGCCGAAACATGTTGAAACTTGACGCAGACCGGAAAATCAAACAGCCCTTGAACCTCGGAAAGTCTAATACTCCCATTTTTCGAGATGTCCCTTCGATTTTCTGGATTAGTAGCATCGTTTGATTTCTGAAACTGTAACTGCGAATCCTTCTCCGAATGTCCTATATTTACCTCCTCCATCAGCAGAAAATCCTGTAAAAGTTCCCTTAGTCGCAAATATGTGGGTTGCAAAAATATCGGTAAGATGATGAAAACAATGTTTTTAAGGATTCATCATAAATTGGAAATTATGTGACAGCACCTCTAATCGATTCATAGACACCATTGTTTCACCCATGATTATCATCGCCTGTGGAAAGCAAAACGCTATGCTGCGTTCAAGTATGTTAAAGATTGTCACTATTTCGTAAGTCACGCCAGCAGTCAGGGTATTCTCCGTTAGGACAAACGTGATTAAAGTGAAGTAGATGCTCAGTCGCTGGGTGAAGGCTATAGTGGCCGTACACCCGGCACGAACATATAACGAAAATTTAATTTTATTGATCTCCAGATCTCTGATTACAGAGACGATCTTGCTGAACGGTTTCTCCCAGGCGTACATTTTTACCACCTGAAACGAAGCTCATAAACTTTTCTAGTTTGCTCCATAAAATTGGTTTTTTATATAATTTTATACCTAATATTTATCTTTAGTCCAATATTTCTAAATTATTTAAAAGTAAAATAATCAGAATATCCCTAAAAAGTACCTGTATTCCAGTTACGAGTTCACTCATTATTTGCACTCTTCGGTCGGTCAGTGGCGCGATCATGGCTCTGAGTTTATAGTTGAGTATGCTGATGAATCCTTGTACTATTGGAATGGTGATCAATAGCGATCCGATACCAACAAGTGTCAAAATACCAATTTTTTGCCACATTATATAACCCGCAATTGCGATCTGCGAAGGGAAAAATCCAATTAATTTTAACAAATAGCTCTATAAAAATAACAAAATGAGGAAAAAAGAAATAATTTTACAGTCTATACTTTGTAGTCTATAATTTGTAAAATTGTAAAATACGTGGACGTATACAAATAAATATTAATACACTTTTCATGAATCAAACAACTATTAATAGACGCATTTAAGATATTAATGTAAACGTCTCAGTAGCCGCATATGTACTTATATCCAAACACTTAGACAAAATTTATTATTATTAAACTCAAATGCCTTTGTTACTATAATGTTACAATTTAATTGTAATCTTTAAATATTCAAGATTATAATTAAATTGTATTATTATTAAAAAAAAAACATTTGAGATTAATATTAAGTGTTTGTGTGGAAGTGTCTGGATAGAGATATATGTCCGGTCACTTAAGACGTTACATATAATCTAATAGTTTAAAACGGATTATCAATTAATTATTAAATAGGTTAATAATCTGTGAAAGATTTATTCTAATTAAACACTTATTTTTAATTACATTTTGATAAATAATTTTTTAAAATTTTAATAATAATTTTAATTTAAAAGAAAGAATATTAATTATTTTGAAATATTGTAGGAATTTATACAAATATTTTTCAAGAAATGAGAGAAGATTTACCTGAAGAGGCACGATCCATATAAAATTCAGGAAGATTGTTAATTGATCAAAGCGAGTAACGTCATTGCTAAGAAGATTTATAACCTGTCCAATACCCGTTTGATTCATGGATGCTCTGTTCAGTCGTAATAACTGCAACAATTTAAAAAAAGACTAGGACACTACATTGCGCGCGCTTCGCGCGAGCCATTTAGCCTTTTTATATTGAACATTGCACTTATTCTTTTTCTGTATTTATATTTAGTTTTATATGCAAATAATTTTATTCTTAAATGTTTTTTTTAATTCTTATTTCTTCTCTCTGAAACTCTCTTTCTCACTCGCTGTGTCTCCTTCTAATTACTTGGCAAACGTAATCTTTTGCTCTATATTTTCATGTTGTTCAATATTGCTCTCACACATTTATCATATTTAATCTCCTTCTCTCTCTCTCTCTCTCTCTCTCTCTCTCTCTCTCTCTCTCTCTCTCTCTCTCTCTCTCTCTCTAAACATAAATTATTAATTATAATATATTTTTATGTTGTTCAATATTATTTTTTATACACTTTACTTTCTTATTTAATCCCCTTTATCTCTCACTCTTCCCTTTTCTTCTTAGCACATCCCTCGGCGCGCTCTAATTTGTACAATTCGAAAAATTAATATCTCGTCTATTAATAAAGATATTCAAAAACTATGGTAGACTTTTATATTCACCTGATCCCGTCTATTTTTCCATGAAGACTTTCATGTCTTATGCAGGCCACTCTATATATCCCAAATAGCACAAAATATTATCATAAATATTTATAAATATTTTACAAATTTATTTTCAAAAAATATTTTTTAAAAATTATATAATTATTTTCATAAATCATTTAGAAAAGATATAAAAATTATTATCAATAATATATAGAATATATTTTTATGATGTACTAAAAAATATTTATGGTACATGAACTTAAAATATTTTTTATATTCTTTGATAATAATGGTATAAATATTTATTTTAAATATTTTCATAAATGTTTATCATAATTTTTTTTATACCTGATAAACTCGGACATAAAAATATGTACAAAATATTTATCATAAATATTTTTCCTTTTTATAAACACTTTATAAATATTTTGTGCTATCTGACATGTGTGTGTGTGTGTGTGTGTGTGTGTGTGTGTGTGTGTGTGTGTGTGTGTGTGTGTGTTCCCGTTAATAAATCTTTTGCATTCCAACGTAATCCAACAATTCCGTAGAAATATTATACAATCATTATTTAGATAAAACAAATGTAATACAGTTTTTTAGCTAGAAAGAAGCTTTTTTCTCATTTACCAGGAAAAACTCATATTTCATAACATTACCTTTCGATAGAGAAGCGAGCTACAAGCGACACGTATTCTCATGCCAAACTGCCGCGATTTTAACGCCGCGTGATGTATTATCAGAAAGCAGATGATAGAACAAAGTATCAAGCAAACAATGTAAATCAACACCTCGTTCAGTTCTACCTTGTTCCTTCCAGTCGGATCTCTGGCAAAGTAGTCGATGATCCAATTCTGGAAGATTGGTATCGATAAGCGTATTATGCTGCACTGAAAGCAAAAGTGTTAAAATTTAATAATGGGGCTTGTCAATTTGATGAAATCTAAAAGATCTAATGGAAGAAAAGACAAAGAAAAAAACATAGGGAGGAGGGGAATTCTAGATTAGAATTTTTTCTTTATTTGATTATTAATTAGATTATTTTAATGAAAGGCAGGCACAACTTTTTCTATTATTTGCTGATCCTTCTTTATCTTCCTTAGAAAACTAAAACCAAAATAACGTATAAAATTTCACATATTTAAAACTAACTAATAAGTATGAGTTGTATAATATAACTGGTTATTTTCGTAATTTATATTAAAAGATAAATAATTTTTATCTAAAACATTTTCAGTTACAAGCTTTGTAGAACTTGAGATAAAATTTTGAGGATTTTATAAAACAATTTTTTTGTCAAAACAAATGTTAACAAATATATAACAAATACTTTGAACATTTAATTAATAAAATTATAATGGTTTCGTTATTATTTTTGTTTCAGTTCATCTTTATTTAATCATGTTATATTTACTCTAACTAATCTAAACGCTTGTAATTGTTGAAGAAACAGCTAGCTGTAAAAGAAAAATTATTTTAGATAAAAATTATTTATTTAGTAACATAAATTATAATCATTTTACGGAAATTACTTGATATTGTCAACTCCCATCAATAAGTAGAAGAGATTAAACTAAAGAGAATACATCATTTTGAGATTTTTGGTCTATTAATAACAACGTGCCGTTTATACATTGTTGATATTGTTGTTTATAAAACATTCCCCTAACTGCTTCGTTGCATATTAAAAAAAATAAATTTCCTGCTAGAAAAATGCAAAATAGTATTTTTCTATTCATTTTAAGTTTCGCTCCACTTATCCACAAACATTGTACTAATAATTAACAGGCATTCTGATATTGATTGGTTTAAATCGGAAGTATTATGGGCTATTTAATTTCTAAAATATTGATTTTTTAAAGTATTGATATACTTGAATAAATTCATAAACTCCAATTATGAAATATGGCAACCAAAAGGCGTTGAAGATCGCCTTATATAATCTCGGACGGACGTCTCTTTTCAACGGCACTTTCTGCCCGTCCTTGCCCATGGTGTATTCCAGGTTCTTCAGTTTATCTAACTCGCGATTCCAGTACCTGAAAAGAAATCCGTTAGTACGTGAGACACATTCCGAGCATGTTCCCGAGCAATAATATTTCTTCTAGAAGAGTAAAGAAGACATTGATAAATTTGCCAATTAAATAACATTTACAGGTTGTAACGTGCAGTTACACGTGTAAGTTTGATGTTTAATGGATGCTACGCAATGATCACAATAATGTTTGAAAAATATGTTTTTTAATGTTTGAAAAATATTTTTTTAAACATTTTTAAAAACATTAAAATAATGGGAGAAAATAATTAGTAACGCTTCCTAACCAGGAGTCAAATATTTTTTAAAATAATATTGTAAACTTTTTAAATGTGAAATAATTACTATATAAACATTAAATAAATGTTACGTAAATATTATTTTAAACAATTTTTTAAAATGTCAAATTAATATTATAAAAACATTAATTAAATATTGTATAAATATTTGTCCTAAATCATTATTTTAAATAATTAATTATTGAAATATAAATATTAAATCACTATTAAATCAAAATTTTTAAAAATATTATTTTAAACAATTTTTTTAATGTAAAATAAAAATTACATAAATATTAAATAAATATTACTTAAATAATTTTCTTAAATTATTATTTTTAATAAAAAATTAATAATTTATAAATATTAAATAAACGTTAAATAAACGTTTTATAAATATTTTTTCTAATTTATTATTTGAAATAAATAATTAATATAAAACAAATGTTTAATAAATATTAAATAAATATTATTTATACAATAAACGCTAATAATGTAAAAATAATAAAAAATAAATATTTAATAAAAAACATTAAAAAGATATTGTGTGCTTCTTGGGTAAGCACTCTAAATTTTAATTTCTAAATTTATTGTACTCTTCCCTTTTTTATATATAAATTCTGTCGGGTCCATAATCTGGTGGGGTCCTCGCATAATTTTATTGCGCATAAAAAAGTATTGAATTAATTAATCCCTTGCTTATGATCTATTTAAGTTTATGATAGCAATAAGTTGGGCATTAAAATTACAATATTAAAAAATTAATTTAATACAAAATTTAATTTATTTTCAAGGCAGCATCGTTAATCCACACTGTTGTAACAGATGTTACTCTCGTTTCGAATTTTGTTCGTGATAATCAAGATTACATACACTGGAACCCCTCGTTAGCGTACTCCGCGTTAGCGGAAACTATCCCCTCCATATGCACTCGGCCCACATGAGTAGCGTGTGTGGGGGATAGCAATGAGCAATGCAGTCGCGTATTTCACGGAGTGGGAGTGAAACCAAGCAATAGGAGATAACCCCGCGTTAGCGAACGAAAGCCCCGAACAGTCCGCTAACGCGGGGTTCCAGTGTATGTCACAAATCATAAATGAAATAATTAACTAAATTATTAAATTATAAATTATTAAATTGTTTATACAGACTACATACTAGTTGATTTAATATTAAATTTTATATAAATTAACGGTATTATTAACTTTTCCCATATTTTGCTGCATCCTCACATTAAAGAATAATAAACAATAATGGGTCTGCAAAATAATATAAAATAGGTTTTAAAATTATATACAGAGAAAAATTGTCAATACGACATATTACTTTGTTATGGAATTATCTTTCTTAAACAAAAACTAAAAATAACAGTTATTAAACTAAAATTAAAACAATTATTAGAATTTGTTAATTGTTCTCTATATAGCAAAAATAAGAGCTATAATTACAAGTATTATTATAAAGAGTGTTAACATGTGTTTATTCTCACTGCAAACGATACTCACTTTTCGAGATGATCGGTCAATTTCTCGGATTCATCTGCTTTCACTGGTCGATAAATGTCAGATTCTTTCAAATCACGTTTGGCCCCTGTCATAAATAATTCTCGCATCCACCTGTACGTATGACAAATAATCGGTATATACTACCCTCTCGTTCTTCTCATTTGTTATACTTGTTCTTACATACTACACTTTTTATACTTCACTATACTCTAAAAAGTAAGCACTTTGAATTTAATTGCTCATAACTTCGTTAAAAAACATCGTACCGGAATAAATAAAAAACCGAAACTTGCTCAATCAAATGGAAAATGCTCTATCAATTTTTTTAAACAAACATTTAAACAAACCATTAATGGATAAGCATAACGTAAAAGTGACTGGTTTTTTTATATTTCTTTTGAACCCCAAAAACAATTGCATAAAACAATAATAAAAATTTGTTCTTTACATTTTTTTATACCTTAAAGTACACTAAATTTTACAAAAAATTGCTGAATAGCTATGAGCATTTTTTCATAGTGGTCACTATGTTTTTATCGAGCAAAATGTATAAAAACGTAATATTGCATAATTTCAGTAAGAAAAAGTGGAAAATAAAGTCAATTAATGTAAAAAATTAGTTTCTGTACACTATCATTATATTGATTGTTATTATAATTGTACGTGTCTACAAGAAAAAAAAAACATTCTTTAATTTTTTTCAACAAAATTCGAAAAAAATTGTCAATGTTTGAAAGCTATCAATAAAAATGTAGAAGTCTGCCAACTACCTCACAGACATCTACTGGACGATAGTGCGGCAAGTATGACTTGCGAAACGCTAACAAAAACTTTAAAAAACCGCTCCGGCGTTAGCATTATTTAAATTTAAAGCACACCACAAAAAGGTTGCACGGCCATCGTTTTCTTAACGTATAAAACGTAAACTATCTTATAAACGTAAAACACATGATATTACAGTTAATGCAATACAAGCAAGTATATACTGCATTTTAACCCTTAAAGAGCACCTTAGGTCAAAATGATCCGAGCAAAAGTTTGTAGTGATTTGTCGACAGGATAATCTTTGAAATTGGGACTTGTGGCGCTATTTCTTATTTATTTAAATGTTTCACTTTTTAACCGAGCATCAACCGTTTGGCCAAAGGCCCCAGTGTGCTACCAGCAGGTAACGTTGGAAGTAGATGCTCAATATCGTCCGGGTCAATTTGACCCAGTGTGTCCTTATCGCAATTGATTCTATCTACATGATTTCAAGATTATCCAGTTAAATTTTTAAGTAAAAACATTAAAAAATAAAGAGTTTATGCAATTTTAAGTAAAGAAAGAAAATTTTGTAATTTTCCATATTTCAATTTTTGAATTCTATAATAAAAAAATTGTTTTTGATATATACAATGATTGAATTTTGTTTTTCAATAATTAAAGCTTCTGAGAAGCAATTGAAGTTGCTCGGACCAATTTGACCCAGTATGCTCTTTATGTCTCATGCAGATAGTGTGCTCTTTAAGGGTTAAAAAGAAGATTCTATTTTCAAAATATATCTGAAAAAATAGATAGTTTAACTACCAAGAAGAAATTTTTTTTCTATAAAAAACTTTTTCCAAAATGGAAAAAAATACTTTGTGCTTTTTTTTCCTTTGCTTCTTCAATTACAATTAAGAAGGTCTTAACGAACCAGAAGAACAGAATACTGAAGATGTTCGCGGTCTCCCTGGGATTTTCCTTCATGTCGTTAATATTCTTATCCATGGTATTGCACTATTTCCAAAAACCTAGTGACACTTCAAGCTAAGCGGAACAAAACAGAAACGATCAGTATTCTTATTTTCTCCTTCCGTCTTTCCTCCTTTCTTTTTCTCGTTCGTTCTTCTTTCTTGTCTGCAGTTCCTCCCGAAGCACGCTTTCCAATAGTCAATCCTTTATTGAAACCATCGATAATTGTGCTGCTACTTTTCATATCGGTTTTAGATACGTTACTGATAATGTACGAAAAACGTTAACGACAACTGTCCCGTATGAATAAATGCAAATACGTTATGTATTTCTCGTTTCTCTTGTTTTCTTTTATCGTATTGTATTTTATACGCGTTTTTTTCCACATATTGTATTTCTTCTTTCTCTTTTAATTTAATTCTTGTAATAAAATTTTATTTATCACTCTTTAAGTCTAATTATTTTAACATGTAATTCTTCCTATGTAACCTAATACTTTCAAGTATAATTCCACAAATTCTTATAATATATATCAATATAAATTTATTCTATATTATTAGATTATTGTATCACTAACAATTTACAAATTTATTTATTTATAATAACAAAATTTGAATATTTATATAAAAAAGAATTTGTTTTCTTTGCAATGCATTTTACCATTTAAAAATAATTTATTCAATTAAACACATATTCCTTGTTTAATAAATAAAATAAAAACTTAATTTGCAGAAATATTTTTTCTGTATTAATCAATGTTTTCTTTAATTATAAAATTAAAATATTTTAAAATATATGAAAATATACGATTCAGGGACTAAAATATTTAATAAATGTGAAATGTGAAATTGTGTTTACAATTTATTTCTTTTTATATATTTTGTTGTACTTTGGTTAATCGTTTATATGCGACATTTCATATGGCGTATGTGTGCTTGTGCATTTTTTTCATCCTTTACATTATGACGTTCACTCTATCCCAGAAACAATTATTTATATAAAAAGACATACATAAATATTTATAATTATACACCTATAAAATATGTTCTCGTATTATGTAGTTTTATGTTTACATGATATTTCTTTATGTTTGTGTTAGTTACTTTTTCTTTTCTTCTAAACTTCTGTTTAATACAATAAAAATAATAATAATGAGAAAAAATAAATAAAATTTTAATTTTTGCAGTGTTTCTTTTACAAAAAATAAAGTTTAAAAAATGAGGATAAATTGCCTATATGTAATGCAAAACGAACAAACTAATGTGAACTTATATAAACATATTTCACACACGGTTATGTATATAAATTATATATTAATATTAAAATGTATATATATGTATATATATATATATATATATATATATATATATATACAATATATATATACTCATACATTTATGTATTTATTTATATACCCAGATAGCCAAATGCATCAAATTTGCTATCAAGTCGCCAACACCCAGCCAAATGCAGCGAGTTAATTTGCTGTCAAATCGCCAACAATCATTGAAGCAACTAATTTTGACAATTATTTATATGTTGGATTTATACAAATTAATAAAAAATAAACACATAAAATCTAAATTATTATATTTACTAACCGAGAAGCAGGATCGAATTAATACGTCATAATAACGTCACGGAATGACAGCAAGAAATAGGACCAAAATATTACGTCATAAAAACGTCATTAAATAACGTCAATATGCCGTCATTTAAATGTCAAGGTCACATTTTAGTCATAGGACGTCATTCGTCGTACCAATATGACCAAAATTTGACGTCAAAATGATTTGTCTTTACTACCTGGGATATGTATAAAAAATTCATCGGTAAAGTATTTTCTTTTATATAATAATGAATAAAATGTTGCTAATTTTATTCATGTTTATCTTTTATTTTGTAACTGTGTTTATGTGTAATATGATTAATAAAGTTATAATTAAATTTATATATATATATATATATATATATATATCATAGTCTACCTGGTCTACCTGGGATAATATATATTTGCACGCATGTATAATTATAAAAATTAATATCTATATATTAATTAATATTTAAATTTTAAAAATATAGACATCTTTTTATTGAAAAGTCATAAATGTGTGACAAGTTCATATTGTCAACAATTTGTAAACAATAAGCTACAATTAAAAAACTTCATAGTTTGAAGGCATATATGCAATAACAGATGCAAATTATTATATAATATATGTGTTGTTGCTGTCATGTTTGCATCATGATGCTCAAGATATAATCATTTATTCGATTGAATCATTCATTGCCATCATATTGTGACAACATAACATACGAGTATTGCAAACCATTTGCTTGGAAAATTTCGCCAACTGTTTGCATGTATAAGCAGATATATTGCTGTATTCGTAACGTGTTCTACTTCGATGTCAGCAAATATGCAGTAAATATCTAGCAACACGTTTTGTGCATTAGTTTCTTCAAAATGCTTAATCACGCTTGACTATCTGGGTATGTTCTTGCATACACAATTTTTTACCGGGACATCAAATGTCGTAAATATTTGACAATATAACACAACAATACGTAATTGACCACAAAAACATGAAAGACGTTTGTTTTTAGTTTAGTAATTAAGTAGCTGTAAAGATGATTCTGAAACTAATCCTATCGAATATGAAAAGTCATTATAAAATATATATTTTCGTAAATTTACACGTAATGCTCGAATATAATTCTATAGTTCTATATGTATATCAACCAAGTATATGTCTCCTATATCGTAACATTACGCTACTAATATATAATATAGTTTATATACATATTATATATATATATGTATAATATATATATTTACAAGTATATCATATATTAATAGCATATTAGCAAAATTAATTATTATCAAAAATATGCTTTTACATAATATGTTATAATATATTACTTACATAATAATGTTGTTGAAAGTGACAAGATACATAATGTTATTCCATTACATGATTATATTATATTACATACATCACATCCTGTACTATATTTTCTTCGTAACTATTATAATATAAATTTTACGTACTTTTATAGTAGATATATAATGTACACATTTGCGCATTGATAAATGCAGCATACAAAATGAGTGCTTCCTGCATTTACATATGTATTATAACAAGAATTAAATACGATAAGTAAAACTCAAATAATAAATTGTTAGGTATTTGAGTTAAATTGGAGTATATTCATTCGTACATGTTAATTTGTATATTAAAATTAATATATTCATACTGAGTAAACTATATTCATATTAATGCTACACATTAATTATACGAATCTTAAAGCTGTTTTTAGGGTCACAGAAAAAATATAAGATAATTGAAAATAAATTCAAAATCAATATGTTTAATATCATTACTATATTCAGTATAATCTATTACCAGTATATGTATATCAGTATTACTATATGTATATTATTATATATTACTTATAAATACATATATGCACAAACATAAATTAAATTTATATATAAATATATTATCCTAGATTTATATATAATTTTAATTTACTTTCATAAAATACATATTTATTCAATAAAGAGATTGTATTGCAATTTTAAACTCTAAGATTTTTTCTAGTTTTTATAAGATCTTTTCGACTCGAAGCACGTATAATGAATATTGGTAGAGATTGAAAATTTATATATAAATATATTTTGTAAAATTTTTATATGTAATATAAAAGTACAACATACATTTTATTTAATTTTATAAAATTAAATAAAAATTATACTGCAGTTTCAACCTCCCAAATTTTTCAAGGTTTTTATAGTCTTTTGCCGCATTATGATATTAGTAAATGGATGGACCTAAGTAAAAATTACAGCTTAAGTTTAGTTAATTGTGCGCAAATATCACATCTTAGCTACAACTTCCTATTTAGGCTAAATTACGCTTCACTTCTATCTCAATTTATCGATTATTAATGTACGTTTCCACTTTATCACAACTATGTACACCGTAATTTCTGTAGTATGCAAAAAGAGTAGAAAAAATATAACGTTACTGCGCGCGGTACTTAATTCGTGGCAAAAACTTGTACTATATATTACAGAGAGATCAAGAAATGATCTGGCCGCGATAATTTTATTAAAAACGATACAAAAATATGATTCTTTATACGCATGTTACACTTAACGATAATATTTAGAAAAATATGTCTATAACATCCCGAAGGAAGACAACAATATATCCCCTTTTACATCTTATAGAAAAATAACATTCGCCTGCACGTGCCATTTTATACGGTCTATACGTAATTTTTTCTACATTATAAATATACTGGGCATATTAAGTAATTCGCTTTTACTTAGAAAAATTCTAACTAACGAAAACAGATTGGTATATCAAAATTCATCAATGCTTCGTCACGTTTTTCCATACTTGTTTATATAGGCCTGTTTTGCTACTTTGGCCAGTTGATCGTACATGCCTGGGCCAGTCTCTTTTACTAAAGAAGTAAACTGACTGTAGTTATTTTGCAACAATATATGAGGGTGGTCGTATTCCTGCAATAAGAAAATTAACATTGGTTTCAGTAATCCATTTTTCACCTTAAATTCATCTTAATTTGCGTTCTTTTAGGGAATTAAGAGAACAATACTTACAGCCATACGTCCCTTGTCCATCACCAGAACTTTGTCGCTGTCCATTATGGTGTTCAGTCGATGTGCCACTGTGAGCATCGTACACGTGGCGAATTTCTTTCTGATAGTCCGTTGAATCAATGCGTCGGTATGCGGATCTACATTCGCAGTCGCTTCGTCCAGCATTAGTATACGATTGTTTCTTAGGATAGCTCTCGCTAAACACACTAGTTGTCTCTGTCCAACGCTGAAATTGCTGCCTCTGTCGAACACGCGGCTTTCCAAGCCGTTTCCGTTAATAACAACCGCTTCCTTTAACTCAACCTGAAAGCAATTATCAACTAATGCTCATAATATGTTCAAAGTTTATTCAATAATTTTTAGGACCATGTGACTTAAAACTCGGTAAGAATTCCTATATTTTGAGAATCCCTTTATCGGATCTCTGGAACTTGAGATTCATAATATGATCATTGGAGCTAGAATGTTCGTATGGAACCGGAAGATTTTTGAAAGCAACGTTATGTTTCCGATTAAGCACAGGTCTCATTTTGAATTTGAAATCGTTCGAACCTCTTCAAGTGCCTCCCACAAATCCGTGTCGGGAAACTCGTTGAAAGGATCTAGATTACGTCTCAGAGTACCTGAGAACAAAACGGGATCTTGGGGAATGATGGATATTTTACGTCGCAGATCCTCCAAGGCTATCAAACCCGTGTCCTCGCCATCAATATAGATAATTCCCTCTACCTTTGCCAAACGGAATAGCGCTGATATCAACGACGATTTCCCGGCGCCTGTTCTTCCCACGACACCAATCTGTACAACAGTCAAATTACTATTAAAACATCTTTTCTTACATTGTTCCAATAAAAAACTTTAACTTCTCAATATAAAATAAAAACTAAAAGCGCTTTATTAATCTTTCTTTACAAAATTTGCTAACAATTAATAACAGTTTAATATTTAAAAAATGCAAGCGAAATTTTTTTCATTTTTCTAAAGTTTTGAAAAAGTCAAGATATTTAATATTTAACGCACACCTTTTAGTGCACATTTGTGCTCTTCGCATATCTTTTTGTCGAAACATTTTGTCTGCTATAATTAACTAGATAACATTTATATAATACATAATTTGTTTTAAATTAACATAAATACTTCCTAAAAATATTATAGAAGTAGTATATAAAAGTTACTTAAATTTTAAATTCTTGTGATGAAAAGAATGATAAAAAGAGCGATAAAAATTAATAACTAACAGAAATGAATAGTATGCCATAAGGAAAACAAAAGTGTGCATTAAGTTTTAGTCTTGAGTTAATTCTAAGATCAGTTCCTTTCTTTCCCTTTCTACTTCATTTGCTTCTACAAACTATTTTCCACAACATTCCGTACCTTTTCCCCAGGATAGATCACCAGGTTTAAGTTCTTGAGGACAGGCAAATCTTCGTCCGAGTAGCGCATGAAGACTTTATTAAACTTGATACAACCTTTATCAGGCCAGTTTTTAGGGGCGCTTTTCGGCTGTTGTAAATTTCTCTCCTTCTTCTTTACGTACATCCCACAATCTCTTAGATTCGGTTCTGCTGAGAGCTGGATGTATTCGAGTACACGTTCCACTCCCATCATCTGGTTGGCTACCTCCGCACTCTGTCGCATTCCCCATTGGATTATCCCGGTCATTGCCATTACCTGAGTGATGGCCAAACCCACCTCGCCACCAGAAAACGCTGGAAAATACATATGATGTTGTTTAATCTTACTGATCCGAAGATTTTATCATATTTAGATATATTTCTAACACTTTGGTTCTTTAATCGTCAATTGTATCATTATTTTTTATGGAATAAATATTTTATTATATACATATATAGTTTTAGTAATATATAACGAATATTCTACCTGTGCGCAAATCTTCCAAACATTAAATTATTTAACAATTTTATTATTTTAAAAAATTAAAAACAGTAATAATTATATATTATATTGTATAAATAAATTTCTTTATTCTCTCTCTTTAATAATAATTAAATTAATATATTTTTTACAAAAATGCTCTAATCTTTTTGTATAGTTTTAGATATATACATAATATCTAAATTTAAAATTTATTAAATATATTTAAAATTAAAAACTATACAAATTTCTATGTATTATAGTCAAATTATTTCGTAAGTCTTAGTATCAATTTGAAAGGTTTTAAAAATTAATCATAATATCTCTGTTTCAAGTAAAATTCTTTATATTACAATTATTCACATACTATTATGATCTTTAATAAATTAATACTGTATTTTTTATTTAAAAAATTTACTAATATCTTAATATATATTTAAAGTATATATTTAAAGATAAAAGTTGTTTGTAGAAAAAATTTTAAAAACAGTCATGGATAAGGAGAATTGTTGATCCTTACATTGATTGAGTAGCAAGAAGCTAAAGGTGACAATGGATGTAAAGAAGAAGCAGAACATATCCAAGAAAAATCCAAATGCCGTACTAGTCACGATATACATGTAAGTGGTAGATGTATGTACGTCTTGCAGCTTATCGAATTCAAATTTGAGTATGTCTTGAGCGCGGTACGCTCTAATGGTTGTTAAACCGTTCAATGTAGCGTTCAAATGAGTGAACACCGGCGATCGTGCTGGAACACAAAAGAATATTTTGATCGTAAATTATATTAGATAAGAAAATTTCCAGGCAAAAAATTACAAACACTATAAATTCTATAATTAAAATTATATTAATAAAAACAAAATAAAAATATAAATTAAGTAGATTAAAAATAAATAAATAAAGAGACCGGGAAAGACGGGGAGAAACCGGGAGAGACGGGGAGAGACGGGGAGAGACCGGGAGAGACGAAGAATGTTTCTATTGTGTTTAAATTAAGGTAATAAGAAAAATAAAGATGGCTGTTATTTTATTGAAAAAAGGAACTTATTTAAAACAGTTTTTGAATGGATTTCTAAATCCATAGCAGCTTTTAGAAAAAAAAAGTTAGAAGTACGTAAATGAATGAATATTAGATTTATTAAAGATAGATAAATGCTTATTCAAAAATAAAATAAAAAGAGCAATAGTAAAGCAAGGCTCTTGAAAGTTAAACAACGAAAGCAAAGAAAATTTGAAAAAAACGTAGCATAAGAATAGAGAGCCACAGCAACGCGTGGCAGGGCATAGCTAGTAAAATAATCTAATTAAATAAAGTCTAGGAATAAATTCTAAAAACTAATAATAAATAAAAATAACAGACATACATATTCCTTCTAGTCGTTTGATATTCTTGCTAGTCTTGAGGTACACTTTGCGGATCCAGTAGAATATCCCACCAATGACCACAATGGGTATTATAAAAATAGGATTGACCACGCAGGTCACTACCAGCGATCCGGCCATCATCATATTCATCTGGCCGGCATCCAGCATCGCTTTGGGCAATAATTCGTCAATCGCGCCCATGTCTTTAGAGAATCTATTGAGGATTCTACCGCTCGGATTGGTATCAAAGAATCGCATTCCCGTACGAATTAATGCACTGAACATCATATCGTGCAGACGCTGGCTGCACGTCATGCACGTCTTGTAAAAGACGAGCGATCTGGTGATGCCAACTACAAAGATGGCAAGCACGATACCAGTGTAGATGTAAACGTACGTAATCACCGTTGGATCTTCGATGGGATCGTGTTCGTGTATATTTGTTATGTTCATGACATCGTCCGTTTGATTCAAGCTAAGTTGCTTGGCTTGGAAGTTTTGTGCTTCTACAAAATTGACTCTGAAAGAATTTTCAATTAAGAAGAAAAATTAATAATTAATAAATAAAGCGACTAAAAATGGCAAAAAAAGATTTAAACAACTTTCCTTAATATTTGTATTAAATGCATAAATGTATAAAATTAATATTTACTAATCTTGGAAAATTAACAAAAAAATTGGAATATAACAAAAAAATTAAGTTTACCAGTTTACTTATTTGAATTGAATTTACTTCAAATTTACATTACATAGCCAAGAAAGAACTCCATGTGAATTATTTTAATGTAATGATTTGCTTTAATAATAAATTACCGATAAAAGTAATATTAATTTTTTACACAACGTTTTAAATTCTTACTAAAATTCTTTTTTTTGCAAACAACAAAAGATCGACAATTGTTGAGTTATGTTGTTGCAGCAAATAATAATGGTGTATCTAATAAACAATTACATTACACAGAAATGTTTCTTTAATCAGTTAAATGATTTCCATTGGCATAGATACTCACAAGAAAGGCACGAAGTAGTCGCTGGTACTGACGATAAATTGCGTGATGATGAACAGAAGTACAGTAATAAAGGCCATTGATAAGTTGGCACCGATTTGGAAAAACTTGATAAATATAGGACCCTTAACCGCGCCGCGCGATGTTGCTTCAAGACCGTCATTCAATTTTTCGGGATCTTCATCTTCCTCTTCGTCATCAGTGCCACCGCTGCTAAGTTCTGGAGTTCGACTCTGTTGACGAAATTTTATCCTGAGTAATATTAATTCCATTTTTCTTTGCACGCACACATATGTGTGTGTGTGTGTTTGTGTGTACGTGTGTGCCATTTAAGTATAAATATTAAAAATAAAAAAATTTAATCAAGTTAGAAAATTTGGTCAAATTAACTACTTGTTTTCCAGTATAAAATGAGAAAAGTGCATCTATAGAGTAAAATAGATACATAAAATAGATTTCTTTCATTCTACTTGTATACAATGCGTCCATTTTATTTTAAGGATCCTGAATATGCAGACCAATTAAAAGTTATCTAAATAATGTATTCACTCTTACTTCAATATTTCGTAAATCTCTTCTATATCTTTCTTTCTTTTCTATCTTCGTAATTTTGTTACTTTATAACTTCACTTACTCTGTTACTCGAAGAGGAAAACTGTCGACGTATGTTTATACTTTTTTCTAAGGACGAGTCGTCGATCGTTTCATTCTCCGTTGCCAAGAGTACAGAGTATTCGGGCCGATATTCCAGTAAATCTTGGTAATGTGAAAAATACTTTATTTTTCCCTGCTCGAGCAGTATAATGGCGTCCACTCCTTTTATATATTGCAGCTGATGCGTCGCTAAGATTCTCGTTTTACCATGTAAGTATCTCTGAATGCATTCGTGAAACAGGTGCTTGCTGACGTGTGCATCGACCTAAAATTTCAAACAAAAAGTCTTTTATTAAGATTTATTTTTCAAAGCGCAATATACCGCATCATTATTACTTCAACTTGAATCACTTGTGCAAATTTTACATCATTTATGATGGAAGAGACAGAAGCCGGTTATCAGACAGAGTTAATTGTAAAAAAAATTTAACCAATATCTGCTATAGTGAATTCTCTTTTTTATGTTTAAAATTTTTTATCTACTTTTCTTTAAATTATTGTTTAAAAACTAACGCTCGACCCTAGTTTCCCCTATGTCTGAAAGAATGAAATTAGTGTAAATTACTGACTGTCCAATGGTCACCTACCGCGCTCAAAGGATCATCCAGCAAATAGATATCCGACTGTCTGTACAGAGCTCTGGCCAAGTTAATCCTAGCTTTCTGACCACCGGATAACGAGCTGCCCCGTTCACCTACAACGGTCTGATCGCCCTGCGGAAACTGTTTGAAGTCACGTTCCAGAGCGCAAGCTTTAACCACCTTTTGATATCGTTTGCGCTCGTAAGACTGACCGAAGAGTATATTTTGTCGGACGGTAGCACCAAAGACCCAGGCCTCTTGACCGGCGTAGCTGACACTGCCATTGACCTGCACCTCACCTTGCGTCAGGCTAATCTCTCCCAGAATCGCGGATAGGAACGAGCTCTTACCACTGCCCACCATACCGATCACCGCATATAGCTTGCCCTTTTCTATTGCCAGATTCACATTCTCCAGGGTATTCTCCGATTGTCCCTCTTCCCACTTGGCAGTAATGTTGATCATATTGATGGCTGAGTTTTTCGTGTCGTATGTGAGTGACTTCTTTTCTGTGAATAGTAAAGTTTTATTTTAAGTTAGGCTTTTCGAGAATAAAAGAGTATTGAAAATATCCAAGTAATATAACATCTCATAAGACTTTTAGAAAATTCCAAGTACCTGTTAAAGTATATCTAAAAAATATTAAATATAAAATGGTCTTTGAAAATTGTAAACTTTATTTCAATCCTTAAAATAATAATTTTTACGTTACTCTTCCCACTTCTCTGGTTATAAAATATATTTAAAGACCATCAAATTTGAGATGTGCAATTTTTAATTTTTACCTCCAACATAATTAGCGGTGTCTTTCAGCAAGTCGCTGGCGACGACCATCAGACCGTTGTGCTTTTTATAATCGCTGTTCTCATCCGGATTCTCTCTATCTGACTCAAAATGATTATCTGCGACATCATCATCAATGTAGGGCAAATCCGGTCTGGAAATCCGCTTGACATCTGAATTAACGTGATCAGGGGACACTTTGGCAATATTACTACCTTGAAACTCGTCAAACATGAGAAAACCCTGAAGCCTACGTATGGCTACCATGCACTCGGCCAACTCGGCGAAACCGCGCACGAACATGCCGGCCATGGTGTGCGCGAGGATATTAAAGTAGGACGATACAACAAAGATCTTGTCAGCAGTCAGGTCGTCGCGGAACAGCAACATGGCAAGAAGCGTGCAATAAAGCGCCATCCGCGTTGTGAAGAGATTAAAGGTCATATAGATGCCGCGTAGGTACGATGTCTTGGTGACCACTCGAAGCTCGAGCTTACGCGCCAGCTCGACCATGGCGCAGAACGGCTTCTCCCATGCGTACATCTTGATCACCTGCACCCCGGAAATAATTTCATCCATCAGCCGGACCCGCTCGTCCGTCTTAATGGCGGTCTGAAGACGAAATTTCGACGATAGCTTGCCAGTATAAGCTGGAAAGAAATCGCAAGGGTAAAAATTGATAAACATCTATGGATAAAAAAGGCTTAAAAAAGAGCTTTATGTTCAAATGCAAGACTCACATTGAAGCGGCACAACCACAAAAATAGCGGCGATGCCGATGAGACCGGCATAGCTGACTTCCAAATAGAGAATATAAGCCACGATCAGAGCGGAGATAGGTGCCGACCACATGTGATGAATAAAGATAGTGACGAGGTCGAACCTGTTGACATCGTTGGCCACTAGATTAACCACTTTTCCGGGTGCTGTTTCGCCTAGTGCGGTTTTGCTTAGACGCAGCGCCTGCAAGACAAATGCAGAACATCCGTTACGCAATCTGAGAGGCAGCGCGACGATCATATCGCAGAGAAAATATTTAGCTCGCAAAGATTTTAAATGGTTTATTTAAATTGGTCATAATGTTGATCTCATCTTTTAACTCTTTCAAATCTATTTTTTTTTATAAATTTTAGGCGTTTGGTTTGGTGAAAATTTTAAAGATATGTTTATTCTTTAAAGATATGTTTATTCTTTAAAAAGTTGAGCAAAAATATGTAATGAACGAGATTCTATTTGCAAAGTCTTTCTTAGACACAACTTTGCAATTTATTCTTTATTCCTCTCCGTTATACGATTATCTAGATTTTTTCAATACATTTTTTTTTTTTTCAATTACATTATCCCGAGTTACCAACCTTTCTGTATATCACAGAGCATACGGCCACGCGAACTTTAGCGCCCACATGAAAAGCGCCGAAGATCGTTTGATTGCCGCTTATCACATACATGCCAGTCGCGACGCAGATACCAGCTCCGTACCACAAAGCACTCTCGTATAGCTCCACTGAATCTTTCCGGAAGTAGCGTAGGAGACCACCCAATAGCAATGGCATACCCAATCTGCAGAAAATTACACGTTTTATTCTTTATATGTATGTCACTTATTAAGTATTATTATTTTGAATTCTACGGCTTAAATAATAGCAATTATTATTATTATAATGATATTATTTATACTGTTATACCATTACTATAATATATTATTATTATATTATAATGTTGATTGGATAGTAAATAAATTTAAATTAATATTATAATTTTTACCTTTAACTAATTATTTTTTTAATCCATAAACTTAGTACCCATATGTTTGGTTTATTAATAAAACTTGATTTATTTTTTCTAAAAAGTTAATTAATGTTTTGTCTATATATATAAAAGAAACAAAGACATTTTTATTAAAATGTTTTTTGCTGTATCATATAAACTTTAAAATTATAAATAAAATTTTAAATTTATTTAATCTATATTGTAATTAAATTTTGTAATTTAAAAAAACGGTATTCTAATTTAATATAGATAACACTTTTTAAATTTAATTTTTAATTCAATTTAATTTAATTCTGATACAATTTTTAGATAAGTTATTTTTTTCATTCATACAACTTTTAACATAATTAAATTAATTTTACAAATTTTATTAATTTTAACACGTAATTTTGTTTTTAAAAAGTACCCAATTTAATAACTATTTATAATATTTGTTACGTTTATAGAATAACATTTTTGAAATATCTTCTGAATTTAAACGTCTAGATATCTTCTTTTAGACATATTTTTTGTTCGACATATTTACAAAATTTTGTGAAATTTTATCGTTCTATGCAATACGTAATACATTTGCGAATGTGATAATACATTGGAAACAATGTACTACCTTTTTACTCAAATATATATAAGCAATACTAAAACTATTTCCCAAATTATTTTCTCTAGTAAGTAAATAATTAACGATAACTCCACATTATTAAATTATTTATTAAGATTAACATCATTAGTCAAATAAAAAGAAATAATATCTTGTTAAAAAAAATAAAATATAAGAAATTTATAAAAATGTAAACTATACCTTATCACAAATTCATTAAAAATTTGTACTATTCCCAGCATGGAATACTCCCATAAGAATGTGCGGAAAATAGTCTTCAATAAACTCGGTTTGCGTTTCTTTTTTTTCGAATTTTCTAGTTCGATGAGCCATCGTCTGCAAGTATAACGATTATAATTTTTGTTTACTCTTACAAAAGAACAATATTAAAGTCTTTTTATATTGTTTTTCTCCGTCCTTCTTCTTTCTCTACTTTTTTGCACATAATTCTGATACTCACTTTTCTAATCGATCTCCGAGCAGATTCGATCGATCGACTTTCAAGGGATCGAATAAGTCCTCTGGTTCTAAAGTTTTCTTATATCCTGTCTTGAACAAACTGATGGTCCACCTAATTCAAAATGCATTTTACAATTTATATAAATTGTTTTATTAAGTAACGTTAGATTAGACATATAATGATAATAGATAATATAACGATAAAAAAATGGCAGAACTCGGAACTAGGAGATTAAAAATAGCTTCGGGCGAAAATATGCATTTTGCAACATGGCAACGCGGTTTTGTTAAATTAGCTTCGAAAGACGCAGTGTCATCTTTGAAGACAAGGTAAATTTGCGTGAAGATAAGAAATGATTTAAGCTAACAATCAGTCTCGCAACGGCAAACGGCACATACGTCCGCAGCAGCATAAGCATTTCAACACAAAATGTTCTTCCGAATCGACTGTTTGTATCTAAATACTCTTATTAATAAATCACTGGGATTCGAAAGTTGAACACGCAAAAGTCTGGAATTGCTGAAATATATTTACACATATCTGAATCGCCGAACTTTTGAATATACAAAGTAATATAATATTGTATATAACTTTATTGTGAATGTGTAAACAACAAAATATTAAAGTGATTTATAAGAGTAGAAGACAAAGCTGCGGCTTTAATCAACTGATTGATGCTACCTTTAATCCTGGAATGTTACTATGCTTCAATTTTCACTCAATTACTGATTTCAATTTAATATAGTTTTTGTTATTAAAATTTTAAAAGTTTAAAATAACATTTAATAAGATTTTATTTTTATTAAAATATTAGTTCGATCTTCTAACATATTGCAACCTATAAAATAGAAAAGAATTCTTGATTTAATTTTGTGTAAATTTTCACCTGAATACAAGTAGCGCTCCAGGATTTAAATCTAAAAGTCTGAAATAAATCTTTAGATATTCAAATATTCAACGTTCAAATGTTGAAGAATCAAACACCTTCAAATTTCATGAAGATCCGGGAAAATCTTATCAGAAGCGAATCTGATGATTTGAAAAAAATTGTATCACTCACCACCAAAGCAGCACCGACACGATGTTCGCTTTCTCCCGCGGATTCGGCTTCGAGTTGACTTTCGATGAATCCATCGTGCTTTATACGTGGCATTAACTCCCCACAATTTGTCACTTCCGCAGTTGAAAACGATTAATTAGTTTATCCGGTTTATTAATTATTATAAATACTTCAACGTTTTCGTGTGGCGTTAAATAATCGCTTCTCTCTTTTGAATGAAAGAAAACTTTCTTCACTTTTTAACAATCTACGGTATTTTTTTTCTTCGATTGTCATAAGTTATAGACAGTATAAAAATTATTTCCTTGACACGCGTAGATTATCAGTCACCCAGTATAATTGATGATCCCTTCACGAAATCGTAGTCAGATTGAATTGACACTTCACGTATCTCGTTCTATCAGCAAATATCGCCACTTCCCACGATCGATCGATGCCAATCTTATCACGAATACTCAATGAAATCCTTTTGAAAAGTAACGTATCAGTCATCGATACTTGTGTGAACATCTGTCGCTCGCTTCTTAATCTGAGATTTAAATTTTTCAAGTATCTTCTTACAGTTTCTACGTGTCCGTGAATCTAATCTTTTTAAGTAGCAATTATATCTGTTAAAAAAAATTATATATATATATATATATAAAATCGTTATCAATTCTATAATTACTTAATAATAATTATTTAAATAAAAATAGCAATGCTTAGGTAATAAATTCACTTCTCTGAATGATTTTCTAGGAACAACTTTGGAAATAATTACGACTTACTGAGTGTTTCCTTTCTTTGTTAGTAAAAAATTGTTTCTTCGCTTTCCGTTTATTGTTGCCGGGGTAGAAAAAAACGTGTGCGCATTGGTGATTGACAAGATCAACTTGACGAACTTGGATCCAAATGACGCTTCGGGCACATCTACCTGCGTTTGAAGAAAAATCCCGTATCATTATTACTTCTACCGTTTCCCGCTTTATCTGGTTACATGCGATTTATTTGCTTGCTGTGTCACTTTACAAATAACACGAAAGGTCGTGTAATCGCGACATTACGCTATAATTACCTATGGAAATAACGGAGCTGATATGCATGTTAGTCAGTATAATTCATCGTCAACCATCTATCTTATTTCCATAATTTTTATTCAAGACAAAACTGATAAATAAACATTAAAATTGAAGCAAAGGAAAGAATTAAAAACTTGAAAAATTTTTGACAAAATTAAATTTAAATAAAAACAATTAAAAAATTGAAACTTTGAAAACATTAGAATTAAAATTCTATAAAAGCGAGAGAGAGAGAGAGAGAGAGAGAGAACAAGAGAAATTAAAAAATTCTAATATCAAACACAATAAAAAATTTTAAAAATTTAAGGAATTGCAAATTGGAAAATTAAAATTAAAAATTTAATGACATTTTGTGTATTTTATTGAAGTCAAGATCTGATAACTTTTTAATTATTATATTTTAATAAAAAATTTATTTAGTGCGTACGTATAACATACTATACAAAAACGCTATTTTATTTAAGTTCCCTTAGATATATGCAGTTAATCTTTCCTTGTGCGAAAATTAACAAAACTTGGTACTTTACCGTTATAAAAAATGTTTTATGGGGAAAACCATTTTACACTTTGACGTGCGTGGGAAATACGGAGTTTATCGGTCGCTGACCGAAGATAATCTGCATTTCTGTTTTTCATGCGTAACAAATAATAGAAATAAAACGAATATAATAGATAAAGACTATGTGCGAGGGTCATTATCTTTATTAAGTTTAATTAAATTTATCCTTGTTCAATTGTCATAAATAATTTGTAGAATTTACGTCTTTACTATCTCTCGTAAATGGTTAAACCTTTTATTTTCCACATTAAAACAGAAGAAAGAGAGAAAGAAAGACTGTTTTAAAATATATTTTTTCATGTGCAAAATATGTGTTCAATTTCATAATTTATATACTTACGTAATACAATTTAATTCTTTTAATTAGTTTTTGCATGCAATGCAAAAATATTAAAAAGACAATAAATAGTATCATGTTTTTAAACTAAAATAGCATTTTTTATTAAAAAGCAGTGCTCTTGTACCTTTGAATTTCTAGATCTCAATTTTTGGAGTTTTTTTTTTTTTTTATTTTTTATTATGTAATAATGAAGATTTTAAGAACTTACCGGATGAAACTAACGTTCACCTGTTAATTCGGAACTGTTTTAAATTCAAAATTAAAGTTACATTAATTTTTTATAATACACGTTGTGTATATAATATAAATTGTGATACTTTTTCTACATAAAAACCTCGATTAGCGTTTACAACTGAATCCAATACTCAGACTTGTGTAAATTCATAGACTAAAGAAAGGAAAGATAAAGTAACGGTTATTTTATAGTTGATGCATCGCGCGCGCGGAAACCACAAAGATTTTAATTTTAAAAATTAAAAAATTAAAAAATGTATGCAAAATAAAAAATATAAATTGTATATAAAATGCTTATATACAAAATATAATATACAAAGTAGTCGATAAATAATCTAAAATTTTAAGGAGTGATTCTTTATAATAATTTAAGAATTAAAATTCTGTATACGCCTATGTATGATACATCGATTGAATGTATTTGATGCACGTTAAAAATCTTGATTGTTCAATTTACGAAGTAATTTATGGAGATATTTTTGTGTGATTCAAATTGGTTGTACAGATCGGAGAAACTGGCTGGTTAAATATCTCTTGCTCATTATCAAATGTATTGCGAAATCCAACGTGAGCTATATGTTATCCTGAGGTGTTTTCGAGAATGTGATATATATACATCCTGATAACTGGACGATAAGGTCTCCCGTAAAGATTATTGTCAAATAATTAGATCCAAACAATTAAAATTTTTTCGATAAGAAAAAAAAAGTCAAACTTAAAAATAACATATACTCTCCACCAAACCTATTTATTATTAACACAATACATAAATAGTTTGAACCAATGTTCAACAATATTAAACATTAAATGCATCTTATTTCCATTCAACCATAATGTATTTGTGTAAATTACGATAGCATTAACTCTTTGGTTGCTTTGTTTTAATCATTTCACGTAATTGAATTGACAGCATTACTTGAATCATATATTTTACTTCAATATTATTGAATCATATGTATTAATCAAGGTATTAATTTATTCACAGGGAATAGAAAGATTTTATAATAATTACACATACGCTTGATGCAATTAAAACGTGTACTTAATAATATTTTTATCTACATACACACAACAACATTAATAATTACATGTGTTGATTGTGTGTATCAAGTCTATATGTAATTAATATAAACACATTTCCATTTTTTCTAAAGATATAATTGTACATAAATGCAATAAGAAGTCAATATAACAGTCTGACAAATTAATTTGTTCTAATATAGAAAAAATATACAAATTAAAAACATTGTATTTAAATTAAGAAAATAATGCATTTGTATCAATCAAAGTACCCTCAACTCCGCGGTTAATTTGTTTTTATTATTTCACGTAATTGAATTAACAACAGACATAAATTACATAGAATTCATCTACATATAAACAAAATTATTAATTGCATATGCAATTATAATAAAAAAATATGTAATTGAGATATATAAATATATTGATCATTCAATCACATTTTCCAAAAATATTTACATTACTAAACCAACACGAATATTAAAACAATTATTGTTGATTTTCGTTCATTAATAATGATGTTACTTCAATAATATTAATTTCAATTACACTGATTTAATTGATATAACAGCATTTTTTTCTATGTTGAATAATTCCGCTATACATATATGTAGCACCTAATAAAAACCTAATAATCTTAATTTATCAAGTACTGTTTACTATATTTAAAAAACTGAATTGTGTCAATAAAAAATTCATATCATTTACTAATATTTAAAATTTTTTAAATTAAAAATACGAAATATTTTTCTTATAATTGAAAAAAAGCTTCTAGAAAATCTTGAATTTTTTGCAATATATTTCAAAGGATAAGATATATAAATATATAAATATGATCATTCACATGTGTGTGGAATATTCGACATGCAAATAATTTACAACGCAATTTATAATGCTAAATAAGATTCGACGTAATGAAACCACAATCATTCGTAATCGCTGTGATAACTGTTTTCTTCAACTGACAATTGGGAGTTCGTTCGTCACGGACGACATATCGAAGCGTTTCGCATTAAAAATGTGCCACGAGGATAATGAATTTGAAACAAGAGCAAGGTTGTATCGGTAGTTTTATACGTATTTTATTATACCTTTGGTGCCTTATGTCACATTTTCCACGCGCGTTACAAAATCGTGACAATGATATGACAAGTAAATGTTTCATCAATAAGTATTTATTTCGAGATATACGAGTAATTGTACAACGGTCACGATAAGAAAAATGTTAATAAAAAACAGTAAACAAGTAAAGTAAAAGAGAGAAATATACCGATCACTCATTCTGAACATTTTAATCGACACATGGTGACACATATTGACAAACAATCGCGATTACAAAGAGCCGTTGTCGTTTTCCTTAAACGCGCGAAATGTTGCAACTTGGCGCAAGTCACAATACACGTTATGCAAATCCGATTAACGCGTGTGCCAAGGCAAAATCGCAAAATGTTTCCTTAATGGTGTCACGCTACCTGATAAGTGAACGATCGTGAACAATCGGAACACGAGCGGCATTTCCAGCCATAGAATTTTTATGCATGAAATCCATGTAGTAAGATTTATGCTCACTATTATGTAATTCATGTCATCAATGCAACGAAAAACGTGTTTGGATATAATAGTACACACGCCTTACATTGTAATAATTATAAAATAATAAAAATTCGCAAGTTGGGTCTCGTGTTGACTTGTCTAAATGCACACTTATATGTTCTCTTAAAAAATTTGAACTCATAAACGTTTTATATTCTTATACTAAAATGATATAATAAAACTTCAATTTGTTTAATTCCAAAATGCTCTTTATATTATATTTTGTATGAATTCCCATTCTCTATTTTACGAACAATTTTTCAAAATTCTCACCTTTTGTTTGCGATTATTTAAAACTTTTTCATAAAAGAAAAAGAGAGGGAATGCTATTTTAGAAAATTATTTTAAAAAATACAGATCAAATAATTTTAAAGTTTCAAAAATGTTTGCACATTAATCATCAGGGTTGGCAAAAAACTTTTTTTTATTTGTAACAAAAAACATTGTTTTTTGTTTAAAACAATGTTTTATGTTTTACTTGTGGTTTTTTTTTTGTTTTTTGTGTTTTACTAATAAATGTGTATGTTGCAAAAATGTTTTTAATTCATTTTTTTATTTAGTTTTTTATCTATATTATTCATATACCATATAAATATAAAGATATAAATACTAAAATAAACATTAAATATTAGTCTTTATTGTGATGACTGTTATTTAACATCCAAAAATTAATATTCTGCTAAAATAATAGAATAATACCCATTTTATCATTTTTAATTTTTATTTTAGTATTGTAATTTAATAAACTATGCTACAGTGACAGATCAGTGAAGACACCGAAAATACAGAAGCGTTCTTATCTCCTTTTTTCTTCATGGAAATTCTTCATTTCTTCATTAAAGATTGATTGCGGGATTAATATCAGTTGCTAGAAGCATTTTATCTATCGTATTTGAAATACCAACTTGCCGAGATTAATCCAGAAGCAAAAACAATTAGCGCACGGTGAGTTCAAATGGAGTCCGTGGAAAAAGCAACAGCGTGATCATGCACACATACATCACGCTCGGCTGTGTTAGTTAGATCAATGGCTAAAGAAAGAGTAATTGGCGGGCGCGGAGTAGTAATAGAGTTATATAATACGGCGGTTTCCTTAATAGAACTGCGGCTCGTGGAATCGTTCACCAGCCAGAGCTGTAACCAAGCGGACCCCGTTCGGGACCTGAGAAATTCCCGTAGACCAGGTCGCGATTTTACAAAGTCATAGATCACGGAGATTTTACTTAAATACGATAAATACTACTGAAAATTAATACTTAGAATATTCCTGAATGGCGATTAAATTTATAATCCTCTCGAATAATAAATTTGTAATTCAAAATAATCAACGAGATTCGCTGGTAAAATCATATCAATTGATCATCGCACGAGAATGTCAAATTATTGTGTAAACACAAGGTCGTGAATGCACAAAAGAAACGTCAAAAATTGTGTTCGCGACAGAACGACGCCGAAAATTGCTTCAGCATCCGGATGAAACTCCAAACAAACCGGTTTATATTATATAAATTTTATTTGACACTACTCGAATGTTAAAGCGTAACGTAAATAAACATAGTGATAAGGAAATAATACGAGAAGTAGTCAATAGATATGTCGAAGCAGCAATATTTATCTGCAAAACTTTTAGTTCTTTCAAATTTAAAATACACGTTGCCAAAAGTTAATACATTTAATTTGTTACCATTTAATTTATTTCTTAAGAGCTGTACAATGTAAACTAAAAGTTATCAAAATTATATAACTAAAGACTTTTTAGGCTTATTCTTTTTTTCTTATCAACAGCAGTTTTGGTCACAAAACACTTTATTCGAATTTTGTGCAATAAAAATAATCAAACTGCATTTATTGCAGTTTTTAGATCAATAATTTTTAAATTGCGAAATCTTAAATATACGAAAAAAATTTATAATAAAAATTACTATGATAAACTAAAAAACTTTTTACTATGTTTTTCATCAAATTGTCATGGTATTAACACTATTTATGATATAGTCCTCTGAAATTTCTTCTTATGGTTCGTAGCTACTATCGTACACAGTAATATTTGATATGAAATTTTCTCTTCGTGTATATTTTAATATTAGAGACACCTCGACGTATCACCATTAGAATCGAATGCGGCTCGTACCGCGGCGTCACTGAAAAGCCAATTAAAAGATAATTAAATGCGTGACAACAAAGAAGCGTTGTGTGTTAATAAAACTCTCAACTGAGACCTAACTCGTGAGACGTCGGGTCAATTGTTCCAAGACGCCCGATACGTAATCTTCATTGAAACACACAACAGTCTAATCATGACTCATTGCAGAGTTTCACGCAGCACTAAACGAGCGAGCCTCTGAAACGGCAAAATGTATTCGCGGTTTTTTCCGGTGGTTTCCCGGAGGGAGCCAGTCTCCCAACGTAAGAACTCCGGGATTCTTCGGGAAACTAGCATCAAAATACTATTGAAACGCGAACGTCCAACAGATCGAAATCGAATGAAAACGTTGAAATAAAATTCTTTATTCTAAATGATAAAAATTTGTGATTTTCCGGATTGGCACTGATAAAAAAAAAGTGATATTTGCGACTGGAATTGTTATAAAATAATTACAGTAAGACATATTATTTTTATAGTGACTATTACAATAATATTAATAATAATAACTATATATTTATAGTAATACCAACTATAAAAAAAATTGTACTATAAATTATGCAGCTTTAAAATATAGCGTATAATTATTATTACAAATATTATAGTAATAACTACTATAAAAATAATATTCCTGACTATAATTATTTTGTAATTATACTTTGTAATTATAGTTACAAATACATTTTTTTATCAGTGTAGACTTTAAGAAAATGTAAAAAATATGTATAATGTGATAAGAAATCACTTTTATCAGGAAGTATTTAAAAAAACGGAAATTTGTGCACGGAACTTTTAGGAAAGTCGATCATTTTGCAAACTTCGGCAATCTTATTCGCAATCGAGAGGTTCTCAAGAATCGAAAAAATCTAATTTTTGTTCTTATAAATGACTCTCTGCGTCTAAAAATAGCGAGAGAAAATTTTGGAAAGAGTTTCGGAAATTCAAATCGCATAAAAGCGTGGAAATGAGTAATGTTATGAATAATGGATGAACAGACTCGGGTGCGATATGAACTACGCATAGCAAACAACTCTGTATCAGCTTATCGACATTTAGAAGTGATCAACGCATGCGAATCCGCGTGAAGGCCACCATGCGTGGACTTTGGTGGATTCACGGAGTCGACTCAAATGTACAATAAAAATTTAGAAATGTTACAAAAATCTAAAGAAACTTCTGCAATTACATTGATCTCAAGATAAGGATCTCAAAAATATATTTTTTTCTTTCATACTTTATTATGTGTACAAGAAATAAGAGAAAATTTCTCAATCGTAATGGATCTTGATGTTTAATTATATTTTTATATCAATTATTAAATATATTTTTTAGTTCTATAAACTGCGTGCCGAAATATTTGTCGAACATAAAATGGAATCGTAAACCGAAGCTAGAAATAAATACCTAAATAAATTTCATCGTTAAATTTAATAACAATGTTATAAGCATTTAAAGCTGTAAAAAGATTATTGTAAAAAAAATTATTTATTATTTTAATCTGCAGGCGATAACATTGTTTTCAAGAATTTTAAACATTATTAATTTAAAGAATTTCTGATATACAATACAAATCTTTACGGTCGAATTATTTCAAAACTTTTAAAAAAAGGATTTAAATTATTTATTTCCTAATCCAAATAAAAGTATATACTATAAAATACAATAATAGAGGTTTAATCAAATTATAAATGTTTGAATGACATAAACTCTATCATATTAAGTATAAAATAAAGAATAAACGATTTCAAAGAAAAATAAAAAAAATCCACATATTAAATTTTTCAAATAAAAGAAATTATATCATAAAATTGAGAAAAATTTAAGTACAATAAAAAAAGAAATCAAAACACACACACGCGCGCGCGCGAGCGTATATATATATATATATTTATTTATAAATAAAATAAATTGTATTTGAAAAATGTATACGGTGTATATTCTTTATACATATAAATATTATAAATAAGATATTAAGATATTATTAATTGAAAAGTTGGAAGAAGGAAGTTTAGAATGTCGCAATCGTTTCACCACGAAATTTATTGATGGAAATTGGCATGCAATAAAATATTATTTATGAACACGCGCATACAATAATCCGTGAAGCAAATAGTTTCGTTAAACGTTGTTTTTCTCTGCAGATAACAATTTTCAAAAACTTTAAACGTTATTAAAACTTTTCCTAGAAAAGATTTTATAAATGTTTAATATTTTGCAAACCTTTTAAAACTTTCTAAAATTTTAAAGATTTTCAACAACTTTCAATTAGGGAGATGCTGAACCTACCTTGTTTTATCGTTATGTTAATTATTTTCAATTCATAAATCTTTTAATTGTATTTACAGAATTAAAAATTCTTTTCCACATTTAAAGTACAAACAGTAACATAATGTGCACGTAAGAATTTTATATAAAACCAAAAAAAAATTTTAATTTAAAAAAATTTATGTTTTTTGTATAAAATTCCTACGTGCACATTATGTTACCGTCTATACTTTAATTATGGACAAGAATTTTTAAGTCTGTAAATACAGTTAAAAAATTAGTGAATTGGTAATAATCAAAATAATCAATAAAACGAGACAAGTTCAGCATCCTCTTAATGACTTTCAAATAATATTCGAAATAATATACATCTTTTTCCTGTTTTATTTAAAAGACATTTTTGTCAGAGATTTATGAATATCTTCAAACATGTATGTTCTTCAATTTAATTTTTTTATTTATTCAATTTTACGATCATATTATATTTTCAATCTTTATGTGATTGAATTATTTGAAAATCTGTAGAAAAACAAACCTTTAGAAAATTCGAATCACTTATTTCCTAAATAAATGTAAATCTAAATAAGTGTATTATATAAAGATAATGTAATTGAAACTTTATTATCATATCAGGTTCTCTGACACTGTATAATTTTTTAAATAAAATTTTTTTCGAGTGGAGGCGTCAACGTACATTAAGCCAAAGATATCTTAATAAAAATTAACTTTTTTACGGTGAAACTCATGGTATATCTTCAACACATATTTTCTTATATTTAATTTCTTTGCTTCTACAATTTGTATATAATTCTTCGGTTTAATTGCTTTATTTTTTAAATATTTTTGTTAATTAATGAATCATTACAATTGAAAGTCCTTTACAATTCAAAAATCAGAAATAAATTTTAACTTGAATTAACTTGAATTAAGGTATTAAATCGGAATATCTAAGTAGTCTATTCTCGTAGTGTTAAACATCTCAGCACTATAAAGAATCATAAAAATGCTAGACAAATTCGAGATCGACACAATGGAAGTATTTTAATGTTGGCGTGCGTCGCTCGAGATATTTTGAGACATTCAGTGACGCGTTTAAGATGCATCGTGACGAGGGTGAGTATCATTTGTAAAGTGACTTGACAGTGACGTAATTCTGCCGTGACGTGAAATACACGAGAAACGGAAGACAAGTTATGTTCGAATAATGATTATGCGTGTGAATGTAATTAATATAACAAGTGTTTCAAGCATTTCACGTCAGCTAATCGAGCAGCAGTAGTAGTAGCAATAGTAGTAATACTAATAGCAAAAATAGTAAATTAAAAAATTGTGATATAATATTAATTATCGCAAAAAGTAAAAAAATTAGTTAATTTTTGTAAAAAACAATTATTTAATATTTTTGTTAACTATTATTCCTTATATAGTAGTACTAAAACAAATATAATTATATTATGTGTTTCATCTTTTATAAATAGAATTTTGTGAAAAAATTTAAAGAACTATTGTAGAGTAAAAAATCAAAATATTTAAAAATTATTAGTTATACTTTTCAACCCCCATTTATTTTTGTACCATAATTACAACCACATCAAGATTCGAGATCAGTATTCATACAATTAGTTTGTATATTAAAGAACATCTTAAATACTTTTTTATATGTCATAAATTAAACAAATATATTAACATCATAAAACAAGTACTTAAAATCTTGAAATAAGAATCGATTATAGATACTAACCTAAGAATACTAAGAAAATGATTGCGAAACAAAAGTGATTTATTTAGAGAAGTCTGATTGCTGTGCAATAATTTAACGTGTCGAGAAACATTAACAAACTCAATCTTTTTAGCGAATAAATCTTACTAAAACTTGTCATTTTCAAGTGGAATTTTTATCTATATATATGCAAAATATAAACAACATAAAAATCAATATAATTAAGTTTGTATAAATTTTATAGAATTAAATTTATATATAAATTTTCTAGAATTAATAATATTTACGAAGCAGCACAGTTAAAAGATAGTTCATACACTTATTAAACTTATCACGATTATATCACAACTGAAAATAATTAACATACACAATGTATCGTTAAAACCACGTGATGGAGCACTACTCTGCGCTTCATGCGGAGAGGGGGCTTGTGCCGTGATATGGCAAGAAATGACAGAACTATTTTTGACTCAGACTTCGCGAAGATCGAGGATTAATTAAGTCTGATTTGCCGCGTCATCCTTGAACACCACAGATGCTGCTCAACCGGTCGAGCTCCCCGTTTACGCTTGTGTTGTACTCACTTGATTCTTCCTTCGGTCACGCACGTGACCGGATTTTTCACCTTGCTCCTGTTCACAAATTCACACACAGGTCCGCAGGCAACGGAACGGCGGAGAAAAAGACTGGCCACGACGACGTCTGCGCGGGCACTGAGCCAACATTGAGCGTCGCGTCGTTCTAAACTAACATCACGTGGCACGCAGTCGTCAGTCGCTCGACCCGAAGAGTTAGGGGGATGTCTAACAATCGCGATTGAAAAATCTGGAAGGGGAAAAACCCTTCTTTATTAGGGTCCCGGCTTTGACCCCAGTCGATGCGAGAGTCCTGCTGCCTTTAGACAGAAGAAATTGTGATCTGTATCAGTACCATTTAAATGACAACATTGACCTTCATCACGAAAATATGAAATTTGAAGATTGCTCTTTCTCTCTCCTTTCTCGTTTCTTCTAATGTTCCTTTAATATTCTTATTAACAGTTTGTGTCATATATAATAGCTTTCGTGATGGCTGGGATTTTATATTTTGATAGTCAGGAAGGTCATGGTCAGCAAACACGTCTTGATAAAGCTTTTCCTATATCTGAGTAATTGATATCAAATACAGTATCGAATAAAGACACAGTATTCTGTAATTAACAATGAATTAATACCAAATATGTATTTACACAGAGCAAACAGGGTATTCCAAATCTGACAAAAATAAAGATATACACGAGAAGTTATATTTCCTGGAATTATAAAAAAATGTTAAAAAATTTTTATGACTTTCAAGTAATTAAAAATAAAGAACTTTGCGGAATAAATAATTGTTGTAAAAATTCCGAACAGAGGAGACATCAATTTTGACATATATTATCAAAGTTACCTACCCTTAAAAAGTTTTAGCCATCGCTCATTGTTCATTAGAAAGATATTTGAAAAACATTTACAAAACACATCGTCTTTTTTCTAGAAATCTCCCGTGGAAAGTCGAAAATCCATGTAGAACAGAACAATTATAAAGCGGCCTTATTAACATCCCTGTCCTTTGTCTTCTCTACAAAAATAATGATATGAAATAAATGCGCCAATATTATAAAAACGGATATTTATACAAAATTTATTTATTATTACTTTTTAATATTAAAATGTTCTATTCAATAATATGGTTCTGTACATATCTTAAATACTATATATTATTATGTTAAAGCGATTCAATCAACACATTAGTAAAAAATTATATAAAAACATTATATAAAATTATATAACATTATATAAAAACCAAAAAAGCATAATAAAGATAAATGCTTTATTAAAAAAACTTAGTTTTAAGATTTACTTGTGACATTTTCCCATAAAATATTGATATATATTGCATATTGATAAATTGCCATAAAACACTTGTGACATTTTCCCATAAATACTGATACATATTGCATATTGATAAATTCCCATAAAATATTGATATATACTGCATATTGATAAATTGCTATCTTTTGTGGTAATCTTAAATTTACATTTAGTGTTGAATTTATGTACTGGAGAACATTCTGAGGGCTATAATGTTCCTTAGATAAACTTTTCGCATTTTAGACTTTGCATCGCAATATCTTCTCTTGTAGGACACGTAGAGAAAAAATAAAAATAATTTTTTCATACAAATCAAACCCAAACTTTCGATTGGATCTAGTTAGAACTCGATCGGATCAACCATTATTGAGATCTGATAATGTCGCATGCTCGCAAGTCACATACTCGTTTAGTGTGAGACACTACCATGTCTCTTTATATATTAATATATACATTTATATATTTATTTATAGATATTTATATGTTCTTGCATAACTAATTTTTTACCGGGACATAAAGTATCGTAAATATTTTACTTTACATCGCAAATACGTAACAGAAAAATGGAAAACGATGAAGATTTAATAATAAAGAAACTATAAAGATGATTCTAAAACTAATCCTGTAAAATATGAAGTCATAAAAAAATGTACATCTTCATAAATTTACACATAAAACTCAAACATAATTCAATTTAATAATAATAACATCGAAGACTTAATAATAATAACATATTAGCAAAATTAATTATTAGCAAAAATATGCTACACTACTTACATAATATGTTATTGAAATTGACAAGATACATAATGGTACTCCATTACATTGCAATAATATGTCACATACATCATACCATATACTGTATTTCCGTAAGTCTGTCATAATATGTTTTATGTATTTTTATAATAGATATATAATATAGATATAAAATATTTGCACATTAATGGTGCTTTCTGCATTTATGTACGTATTATAATATGAATCAAATGCAATAAGTAAAACTCAAATAATCAATCGTTAAATTGGAATATTTATTCGTATGTATTAATTTTATATTAAAATTAATATATTTATACTGAGTAAACTATATACATACTAATACTACACATAAATTAACGAATCTTAAAGCTGGTTTAGGCTGGTATTGATAGTCAAATCATTTATTCATAGTCTTATATTTCAAGATCATCTCAAGCAATGTCTTAAGATGCTAATACGGCTCTGATTGGTTGATGGCATCTTAAGACAATACTTAAAATATTCTTAAATATAAGACTATGAATACCGGCCTTAGAGTCACTGAAAAAAAATGTAGGGTAACAAAAAGTAATATAAATTTGAAATTAATATGTTTAGTATTATTACTATATTCATTATATTCACTATTATCAATATATAAATCAGTATTACTATATTATCACATATCACTTATAAATATATACATTTTATATATATAAATGCATATAAATTAAATTTATATATAAATATATTATTCTAGATTTATATATAATTTTCATTTACTTTTTATAAAATATATATTGACTCAATAAAGAGATTGTACTGCATTTTCAAACTCTAAGATCCTTTCTTGTTTTTACAAGATCTTTGCAACTCAAAGCATAATAATATAATAATTATTTATAATATATCAATGCTCCATCACAATTAACTTGCTGTAATTTTTGTTAATATCCATCCATTTGCTATTATAATGCTTTGAGCGGCAAAAAACTATAAAAGTGTTGAAAGATCTTAGAGGTTTTACATATAAATTTATAAGTATACAAATATATTTTAAAAAATTTTTTATATATAATATAATTCTATTATATATATATATTCTATTTAATTTTATAAAATTAAATAAAAATTATATTGCAGTTTCAACGTGCAACATTTTTCAGCGTTTATCTAGCCTTTTGTCCCTCGAATTATGATATTAACAAATAGACGAATATTATTAAAAATTACAGCAAGTTAATTGTGCGCAAATATCATCTTGCTACAACTTCGTATTTAGGCTAAATCATGCTTCACTTGTAACTCGATTTATCGTCTATTAGTGTACGGATCCACTTGATTACAAGAACTAGGTACATCCGAAATTTCTGTAGTACACAAATAGGCCAGAAAAATATAATGTTATTGCGCGCGGAACTTAACTCGTGATAGAAACTTGTAATAAATATTACGGTAAAAAATAATCTCGTAGCGATAATTTCATTAAAAACGATACAAAAATATGATTCTTTATACATATGTTACGCTTAACAACGATACTTAGAGAAATGTCGTGTCTATAACATCCCAAAAAGAAGGGGGGACAACAATATATCCCCTTTTATGTCTTATAAAAATATAATATTCGTCTACACGCGCCATTTTGTACGTTCTATACGTAACTTTTTCTACATCATAAGTATACTGGACATATTAAGTAATTTGCTTTACTTAGACAAAATTCCTTGATAAATTGATTAAAGGCTTAATTTAAGACTGTTAATTTTTTAAAATCCTTTATATATAAGGTTCTTTAAATTTAAGGTAATTTTTACTTAACTTCCATTAAATGTGAATAAAAATCACCTGTTTCGATATAACAACTTATTTTAATATGAGAAAAATTTTTTTTGTTCTCAATATAAAATTTAATTCATAGATTGATATTAATATGTGTACTTTAATTCTGGAAAAGAATTTCTAAATCTATACCAAAAATATATATGAAATCTCATTAATGATGTACATAAATGACTCTACATTATCGACCTCAATCAAATTTCAAAAAATATAAATAAGTGGCCATATTACCACCTTCTCCTCTACAATTAGAAAAAATCTAACTAATAAGAAGACATTGGTGTATTAAAATTCGTCGATACTTGGTCACGTTTCTCCATACTTGTTTATGTAGGCCTGTTTCGCTATTTTGGTCAGTTGATCATACATGCCTGGGCCAGTCTCTCTTACTAACGAAGTAAACTGACTGTAGTTGTTTTGCAGCAAGATATAAGGGTGGTCGTACTCCTGCAATAAAATAATCAACACCGAAGTTATGATTCAATAATTCATTTTGTATCTTAAACTCATCCCAATTTGCATTCTATTAGGGAATTAATAGAACAGTACTTACAGCCATATAGCCCTTATCCATTACAAGAACTTTATCGCTGTCCATTATGGTGTTCAGTCGATGCGCCACTGTGAGCATCGTGCACGTGGCGAATTTCTTTCTGATCGTCCGTTGAATCAATGCATCAGTATGCGGATCTACATTTGCAGTCGCTTCATCCAGCATTAATATACGATTGTTTCTCAGGATAGCTCTCGCTAAGCACACCAGTTGTCTCTGTCCAACGCTAAAATTGCTGCCTCTGTTGTACGCGCGGCTTTCTAAGCCGTTTCCGTTAGTAACGACCGCTTCCTTCAACTCAACCTTAAAAACAATTATCAATTAATGTTCATAATATGTTCATTATTTCATTCAATAATTTTTAGGATCATATGTGACTTAAAAATTCGGTAAGTATTCCTATATTTTGGAAATCTCTTTATCGGATCTCTGGAACTTAGGATTTCATGATCATTGGAGCTAGAATGTGGAACCGTAGGATCTTTTAACACAAAGTTACGTTTCCGATTAAGCACAGGTGTCTTTGAATTAGAAATCGTTCAAACCTCTTCAAGTGCCTCCCACAAATCCTTGTCGGAAAACTCATTGAAAGGATCTAGATTACGTCTCAGAGTACCTGAGAACAAAATGGGATCCTGGGGAATAATGGATATTTTACGTCGTAGATCCTCTAAGGCTATCAACCCCGTGTCTATGCTATCAATATCAATGATTCCATCCACTTTTGCCAATCGAAACAGCGCTAATATCAACGACGATTTCCCGGCACCTGTTCTTCCCACGACACCAATCTGCATGACAATTAAATTACTATTTAAGCATTTTTTCTCACATCATTCCAACAAAAAACTTCAACAAAATAAAATAGAACTAAAAATGCTTTATTAATTTTCCCGCACAATTTACTAACAATTAATAAAAATTTATTATAGAAGAAATAAAAGAGAGAACTTTCTCATCTTTCTAAAGTTTTAAAAAAGTTAAAATATTTAATATTAAATGCACACTTTAGTGCACATTTGTGCTGTTCGCATCTGTCTATTCTTTGAAATATTTTATCTGCTATAATTAAATACATAACGTTATATTATAATAAATTTTTTTATGGACAACATAAATACTTTCTAGAAATGTTAAACAAAGAGTATATATAAAAAATTACTTAATAGTTTTTCAATTCTTGTAGTGATAAAAATTAATGACTGACAGAAACGAAGAGTATGCCATAAAAAACAAAGATGTGCGTTAAGTGTTAATCTTAAGTTAATCTTTTAATATCAGTTTTTTTCACTTTCTACTCGTTTGTCTCTACGTAGTTTTTTCCACAACATTCTGTACCTTTTCTCCGGGATAGATCACCAGATTCAGGTTCTTGAGGACAGGCAAATCTTCGTCCGAATAGCGCATGTAAACGTTCCTGAACTTGATACAACCTTTGTCAGGCCAGGTTTGGGGGACATTGGATGGCAGCTCTAGTTTTTTGCCTTTCTTCTTCACATACATTCCACAATCTCTTAAATTTGGTTCTGCTGGGAGCTGAATGTACTCAAATACACGTTCCACTGCCATCATTTGGTTGGCTACCTCCGCGCTCTGTCGCATTCCCCATTGGATTATCCCAGTCATTGCCATTATCTGAGTAATGGCCAAACCCACCTCGCCACCAGAAAACGCTAGAAAATACATATGACGTTTAATCTAACTGATCCGGGGATTTTATCATATTTAGATATATTTCTAACACTGTGGTTCTTTAATCGTCAATCGTATCATTATTTTTTATGGAATAAATATTTTATGCAATAAATATTATGGAATAAATATTTTATTATATATATAGTTTTAGTAATATGTAATAAACATTCTACCTGTGTGTAAATCTTCTAGACATTAAATTATTTAACAATTCTATTATTTAAACAAATTAAAAGCAATAAAAATGCACTAATTTTTGTATATGGTTTTAGGTTTATATAATATCTAAAATTAAAATTTATTAAATGTATTTAAAATTAAAAACTACACAGATTTTTACGTTACAAATTATTTAGTAAGTTTTAGTATCAATTTAAAAGTTTTTTAAAAAATAATCATAATAATAAATAATTCTATGGTTCAAATAAAATTTTTTATATTATAATTATTCACACACTATTAGATTCTTTAACAAATTAACCCTTAATTTCAAAAATGTACTGGTATCTTATTTTGGTAATATACAAGGTAATATTTGGTAATATTTGTTGATGCTTACATTGATTGAGTAGCAAGAAGCTAAAGATGATAATGAACGTCAAGAAAAAACAGAACAGATCCAAGAAGAAAGCAAATACCATGCTAGACACGATATACATGTAAATAGTAGATGTATGTGCGTCTTGCAGCTTATCAAATTCAAGTTTGAGTATGTCTTGAACGTGGTATGCTCTAATGGTTGTTAATCCGTTCAATGTAGCGTTCAAATGAGTGAACACCGGCGATCGTACTAAAACACAAAAGAATATTTTGATCGTAAAGTATATATATAAATAAGAAATTTTCTACGCAAAAAATACTATAAATTTTATGATAATTAAAATCATATCGATAGAAACAAAAAAATATAAATTTAAAAAATTAAATTTAAAAATAAATAACCAAAAAGTAATCAAAAATTAAAAAATTTTTATACAAAGTATACAAGATTTTTACTTTACATTATTCAAAGAATGCTGTGAAATTAATACATTTAATGGCAAATGGCAGATAATAAACATACCATGCGTAAAAAATATATTAAATTGTTTATATTATATGTACATACATAATGAAATAATATAAAGTTTTGAGTTAAATTCTAAAAGCTAATAATAAATAAGAAAGCCAGACATACATATTCCCTCCAGTCGTTTGATGTTCTTGCTGGTTTTGAGGTACACTTTGCGAATCCAATAAAATATCCCGCCAATGATCACGATGGGTATTATAAAGATAGAATTGACCACGCAGGTCACTACCAGCGATCCGACCATCATCATACTCGCTTGGCCGGCGTCCAGCATTGCTTTGGGCAATAATTCATCAATCGCTCCCATGTCTTTGGAGAATCTATTGAGGATTCTACCGCTCGGATTGGTATCAAAGAATCGCATTCCCGTACGAATTAATGCACTGAACATCATATCGTGCAGACGCTGGCTGCACGTCATGCACGTCTTGTAAAAGATCAGCGATCTGGTAATGCCAACTAAGAAGATGGCAAGCACAATACAAGTGTAGATGTAGACGTAAGTAAGCACTGTTGTATTTTCGATAGGAACGTGTTTGTGTATTGTCATGTTCACGACATCATCCGTTTGGTTCAAGCTAAATTGCTTGGCTTGGACATTTTGTGCTTCTACAAAATTTACACTAAAAGAATTTTTAATCAAAAATTAATAATCAATGAATAAACCTATTAAAATTGACAAAAAATGATTTAAACAGTCCTCCTTAATATTTATATTAAATGCACAACTGAATAAAATTAATAGATATATAGAAATTTATAAATTTCTAAAATTAAAAAAAAAATTACGAAAAACAAAGAACTATCGCTTATTTGCTAAAACAATGGTATAACTCAAAAAAATAAAATTTACTTGTACTAGTTGAATTATTTGAATTAAATTTATTATTTCAAGCATTACATAGTCAGGAAGGGAACCAGTTAAATCACTTTAATATAATAATTTAACCTAATAATAAATTACCGATAAAAGTATTATTAACTTTTTACACAACGTTTTAAATTCTTACTAGAATTCTTTTTTCCGCAAGCAACAAAAAAATAACAATTTTTGAGTTACGTCACTATATATAAATAAGAACGGTTGTTGTAATAAACAATTATCTACATAGAAATGTTTCTTTTATCAATTAATTGTTTCCAATAAAATAGATACTCACAAGAAAGGCACAAAATAGTCGCTGAAACTGGCAATGAATTGCGTGATGATGAACAGAAGTACAACGATAAAAGCTATGGATAAGTTGGCACTGATTTGGAGAAACTTAATAAATATGGGACCTTTAACCACTCCGCGCGATGTTGCTTCAAGACCATCATTCAATTTTTTGGGATCTTTGTCTTCCTCTTCATCATCAGTGCTGCCGCTGCTAAGTTCTGAAGTTCGACTCTGTTGACGAAATTTTATCTTTAGTGATATCAACTTCAGTAATATTGTTCTTCTTCGCGCGCGCGCGGATTTGTGTGTGTGTGTGTGTGTGTGTGTGTGTGTGTGTGTGTGTGTGTGTGTGTGTGTGTGTGTGTGTGTGTGTGTGTGTGTGTGTGTGTGTGTGTGTGTGTGTGTGTGTGTGTGTGTGTGTGTGTGTGTGTGTGTGTGTGTCAAAATAGCTACATAAAATAGATCTCTCATTCTACCTGTACATAATGCGTTCATTTTATTTTAAGGATACTGAAGATAGTGGCAGATCAATTAAAAATTGCTCAAATGATGTATTTACTCTAACTTCAATCTTTCGCAAATCTCTTCTACATGTCTTTTTTTTTCTTTGTAATTTTGTATGCTTGAAACTTTACTTACTCTGTTACTCGAAGAGGAAAACTGTCGACGTATGTTTATACTTTTTTCTACGGACGAGTCGTCAATCGCTTCATTTTCCGTTGCCAAGAGTATGGAGTATTCGGGCCGATATTCCAGTAAATCTTGGTAATGTGAAAAATACTTTATTTTTCCCTGCTCGAGCAGTATAATGGCGTCCACTCCTTTTATATATTGCAACTGATGCGTCGCTAAGAGTCTTGTTTTACCATCTAAGTATCTCTGAATGCATTCTTGAAACAGGTGCTGGCTGACGTGTGTATCAACCTGAAATTTGAAACAAAAAGTCCATAACTGTGATTTATTTTTCAAAGCCCAAAATTCAGTATTATTATTATACATCAAGCTTATTACATTAACTTATATCACTTGTACAAATTCTACATCATTTATAATGGAAGAAGCCGGAGCCGACTATCAGACAAGATTAATTGTCAAAAAAATATTTTATAACTCAATCAATATTTGTTATAGTGCATTCTGTTTTTATGTTTAAAAATCTTCCATCCATTTCTTTCAAGTTACTATTTAAAAACTATGACACTCGACCCTAGTCTCCCCTATATCTAAAAGAATTAGATTAGTGTAAATTGCAGTTCGATGACCACCTACCGCGCTCAAAGGATCATCCAGCAAATAGATGTCTGACTGTCTGTACAGAGCTCTGGCCAAGTTAATCCTAGCTTTCTGACCACCGGATAACGAGCTGCCCCGTTCACCTACAACGGTCTGATCGCCCTGCGGGAACTGTTTGAAGTCACGTTCCAGAGCGCAAGCTTTAACCACCTTCCGGTATCGTTTGCTCTCGTAAGACTGGCCGAAGAGTATATTTTGTTGGACGGTAGCACCGAACACCCAGGCCTCTTGACTGGCGTAGCTAACACTGCCGTTGACCTGCACCTCACCTTGCGTCAGGCTGATTTCTCCCAGAATCGCGGACAGGAACGAACTCTTACCACTGCCCACCATACCGATAATCGCGTACAGCTTGCCTTTTTCTATTGCCAGATTCAAATTCTCCAGGGTATTCTCCAATTGTCCCTCTTCCCACTTGGCAGTAACGTTGATTATGTTAATGGCTGAGTTCTTGGTATTGTGTGAGGACGATTTCTTTTCTGTAAATAGTAAAGTTTTATTCTGAGTTAAGTTTTTCGAGAATAAAAGAATATTATAATCAAGTATTGTAATATCTCGTAAGACTTTTAGAAAAATCTAAGTATCTCTTAAAGTGTCTCCCAAATATATTAAATATAAAATGGTCTTTAAACATTACAAACTTTATTTCAACCCTTAAAATACTATATTGTTGATGTATTAATAACTCTTCTCTCTCTAGTCATAAAATATATTTAAAGTCCATTAGATTTGAGATGTTCAATTTTGAATTTTTACCTCCAACATAATTAGCGGTTTTCTTCAACAAGTCGCTGCTCTCATCCGGATTTTCTCTACCTAACTCCAAATGATTCTCTACGACATCTTCGTCAATGTAGGACAAATCCGGTCTGGAGATCCGCTTGATATCTGAATTGGCGTGATCGAAGGACGCCTTGGAGATGTTACTGCCTCGGAACTCGTCAAACATGAGAAAACCCTGAAGCCTACGTATAGCCACCATGCACTCGGCCAACTCGGCGATACCGCGCACGAACATGCCGGTCATAGTCTGTGCGAGGATATTGAAGTAGGACGATACAATAAAAATCTTCTCGATAGTCAGATCGTCGCGGAACATCAGCATGGCAATGAGCGTACAATAAAGCGCCATCCGCGTTGTAAAGAGATTGAATGTCATATAGATGCCGCGTAGGTACGATGTCTTGGTGACCACTCGAAGCTCGAGCTTACGTGCCAGCTCGACCATGGCGCAGAACGGCTTCTCCCATGCGTACATCTTGATCACCTGCACCCCGGAAATAATTTCATCCATTAGCCGCACCCGCTCGTCTGTCTTAATGGCGGTCTGAAGACGGAACTTCGACGATAACTTGCCGGTATAAGCTGGAAAAGAATTGCAAAAGTAGGAATTAGTGAATATCTACAGCTAGAAAAGATTTACAAAAGATCTTTTTTTTATTTTTATACGCAAGACTCACATTGAATCGGCACGACCACGAAAATAGCGGCGGTACCGATGAGACCGGCATAGCCGACCTCGAGATAAAGAATATAAGCTACGATCAGAGCGGAAATAGGTGCCGACCACATATAATGAATAAGGACGGTAACATAGTCGAACCTGTTGACATCGTTGGCCACTAGATTAACTACTTTTCCAGGTGCTGTCTCACCCAGTGCGGTTTCGCTCAAACACAGTGCCTGCAAGGCAAATACAGAACATCCGTTACACACTCTGAGAGATAGCGCGAGGGCGCACAACATATCGCAGAGAAAATATTCAGATTTTATCATGGTTGATTTGAATCGGTCATGTTGGTTTCATCTTTCAACTCTTTCTAATCTAATTATTTTTTTAAATAAATTACAGGTATTTACTTTGATAAAAATTCTGAAGATATGTTCACTCTTTGAAGAGTTAAATGAAAATACGTGCTGAGCGAGATTCCCTCGCAGTCTTTCTTAGATACAACTTTACATTTATTCTTTATTTCCTGCCCGTTATACAATTATCTGGAATTTTTCAACACAATATTTTTTTCAATTACATTATCCTAAGTTACCAACCTTTCTGTATATCAAAGAACAGATGGCCACGCGAACTTGAGCGCCTAAATGGAAAGCGCCAAAGATGGTTTGATTGCCACTTATTACGTATATGCCAGTCGCAACGCAGATACCAGCTCCGTACCACAGAGCATTCTCGTATAGCTCCAATGAATCTTTCCGAAAGTAGCGTAGAAGACCACCCAGTAGCAACGGCATACTCAATCTACGGAAAGAATTTCACGTTTTACTCTTTATATGTCACTTATTGAATCTTATAATTTTAGATTTTAAACGTTTTAAATAATAATTATAATTATTATTATATATAATCATATTATTTATACTGTTATACACAATTACTGTTATATATTTTTATATTATACTCCCGATTGGATAGTAAATAATTAAAAATTATTATTAAATTTTAACTAATTATTTTTAAGAGCCATGAACTTAACACCCACATCCTTGATTTATTCATGTAATTCGATAATTTGTTCTAAAAATTTAATCAAAAATTTAACTATATATTAAAAAAGCAAAAGTATTTTTATAAGAAAATATGTCACATGTACTAAGTTAATTATGTTCTATATAAAACAGTAAACTTTAAAATATTAAGCTATCTTCACTCAATTTATTTTAGAGAATAGCTTTAATTACAAGTTAATAACGGTAAGTCTACATTATTGGATTAAAAACAACGTCATTAGTCAAATAAAAAGAAATAATATCTCCCTAAAGAAAATAAAACGTAAGAGATTTGGATAAGGATGTATACTATAGCAGGTACCTTAAAACAAACTCGTTAAGAACTTGTAGTATTCCCAGCATGGAATACTCCCATAAAAATGTACGGAAAATAGTCTTCAACAAACTCGGTCTGCGTTTCCTTTTTTTCGAATTTTCCAGTTCGATGTTCCATCGTCTGCAAGTATAGCGATTATAATTTCCGTCGCTCTTAAAGAAGAACGATATAAAAAAGAAAGATCAATTTTTTTCTGTCTTCTACTTCCTCTTCTTTTTCTTGTATAATATATAGTTTTAATACTCACTTTTCTAATCGATCTCCGAGCAGGTTTGATCGATCAACTTTCAAGGGATCAAATAAGTCCTCTGGTTCTAAATCTTTCTTATATCCTGTCTTGAATAAACTGATAGTCCACCTGATTCAAAATACACAATTTATGTAAATTAGATACCAGATATTCTACTGCTATTAGGTAACGTTAGATTAGATATATAATAATAATAATAGATAATATAACAATAAGAACAAATGGCAGAACTCGGAAATTAGAAATAGCTTTTAGTGAAAATATGCAGCATGACGATAAAAAAAAATTGCAAAAAATTCTTGATTTAATTTTGTAAACTTTCACCTAAATATAAGTAGCACTCCAGAATTTAAATCTATAAGTCCAAAATTAATCTTTAGATATTCAAATATTTAACGTTTAAATGTTCCAGAATTAACATCTTCAAATTTAAAGATTCGGAAAAATCTTATTATCAGAAGCAAATCTGATGATTTGAAAAAAATTGCGCCACTCACCACCAAAATAGTATCGACACGATATTCGCTTTCTCCCGCGGATTCGGCTTCGATCTAACTTTCGTTGAATCCATTGTGCCTTATACGTGGCATTACTCTCCACAATTTGTCACTTCTGTAGTTAAAAACAATCGATTATTTAATTTGGTTTATCAACAATTATAAACACTTCGACGCTTTTGTGCGGCATTAAATAATTGCTTCTCTCTTTGAAAAGATCTGACAATTATATAATTAATTATCTTATTACAAAATTTATTTAAAAATATATTTTGTGCGAAAATAAATTTTAGCTTTATTTTGACTGAAATCCTAGGAACATAATACATTCATATATAATGTATCATATGAATGAATGTATTTGATATATGCCGAGAATTTTGATGATTCGATTTACAAAGTAATTTACGAAAATATTTTTGTACGATCCAAATTAATTCGAATCGAAAAAACTGGCTGATGAAATATCTCTTGCTCATTATCAAATGTATTATGAGATGCAATGTGAGCTATATATTATCCTGAAGTGTTTATACACATCATGATAACAGAACGATAAGGTTTCTCGTGTAAAGATTATTGTCGAATAATTAGATCCAAGCAATTAAAACTTTTTTGATACGGAAAAAATATAAATGTTGGAATTATTAATCTATGGACAATAAGAAAAAAGTTATTAATTGAAATTTTTTCGTAATTAAATTTCTACAGTTCAAATGTATTTATACATTATTATTTAAATACGTATTATACAAAATATAAAGATAAAACATGTCGAAAATTTTTACTTGAATCATATTTGAAATGCCTTCAGTTCTTATATTTATTATTCGTGGAGAGAATATACTAATGCAATATGTAGAGAAATGACAAAGCCATTTATAACAATGCTACGTACTGTACAAATTTATAAATTCATACAATAATTATAACGTCGTGAAAAGGGCACAATTCATAGGAGCACATTTATCATTTGTTATTTTGCCGTACCTGAGCGCGCAAAATCTCAGTCATATCATTCGTGAATATAATTTTACATACATTAATACATACACACATTAACTTTACATACATATATAAAAAACTTCAACCAATTGTAGACAGATCCCTTATATATTTAAATTGCCACGTTTTTCTAATTGCGATGTCACTACTGCGATAGTCGTGCTTGTTTATTGCAAACCGACTCTAACGGCCTAACCGTGCATTAGACCTCTTGTCTTTAGACCGTTTGGGTACGTCCCGGAGAAGGGAGCTGTATCGTGATACGGCAAGAAATAACAGAACTATTTTAAATCAGACTTTCTAGAGATCGAGGATTGATAAGGTCAATTTGCCGCGTCATCATAATGTTGCACTCACTTGATTCTTCATTCGGTCACGCACGTGACCGGTTTTTTCACCTTGCTCCTGCTTACAAATTCATTATATACAGGCTCGCATGCTCACACACACGTACGCAGCCAACGAAACAACGAGGAACACGACTAACCCAGACCGACTGGACCAGACTGGACCACTGGACTGACTGGACTCTGGACTAGCCTCAGAACATACTAGCCGTGCCGTGAGCTGCGACTATGGCTGCGTTCCGATATTCACTGCCAGTACTGAAATTCTACAGTGTATGTGACGTGAACTATAGATTTTCAGTACTGGCAGTGAATATCGGAACGCAGCCTATGGTGTAAAGCCCGTCTACAGAAGTCGCAAGCAAGGTCTGTAGATGAACGACGGGAGGGGAAGGAAGGTCTTCGCATGGGCGCCATTTTGGAGTCACGAAATTTGTGTGAGTGTGTGTTGTACGAGAAGAGTGAGTGAGTAGTAGTAGAAGTGGAAGATGGGGAAGAAGATAGGGGAAGGTGGAATTAATGTATCGTAAAAAATATGTGTAATAATGCCAGGCTGTTGTGCGAAAAATTGTCGCAATCGTGCAGAACAAGGATTTCGTCTTTTTAGATTTCCTGCTGACGAAAAACCAATTTGGATTCAACAGTGTTAAATATCCAAAAAGAGATTCGAAGTTACGTGAGGTATTATTGAATCTGAGTAAATAATTTTGTAATACGACTGTTCAGTTCAAGAGAATATTAATCGAATCATTTATAATTACGTACTGATTCAGTTCTGCTGTACAGAGCATTCTTGTTAAGCTCTTTCGTATATTAATACATTGACAGCTCTGAAAAACAATACTTCAAAAAATAACTAAATATGAGTGGGAAATTGCCCCCTCCTTTTAATACAGATCTAATAGTCGGGCTGTTATTCAGAACATACTAGCCGTGCCGTGAGCTGCGACTATGGCTGCGTTCCGATATTCACTGCCAGTACTGAAATTCTACAGTGTATGTGACGTGAACTATAGATTTTCAGTACTGGCAGTGAATATCGGAACGCAGCCTATGGTGTAAAGCCCGTCTACAGAAGTCGCAAGCAAGGTCTGTAGATGAACGACGGGAGGGGAAGGAAGGTCTTCGCATGGGCGCCATTTTGGAGTCACGAAATTTGTGTGAGTGTGTGTTGTACGAGAAGAGTGAGTGAGTAGTAGTAGAAGTGGAAGATGGGGAAGAAGATAGGGGAAGGTGGAATTAATGTATCGTAAAAAATATGTGTAATAATGCCAGGCTGTTGTGCGAAAAATTGTCGCAATCGTGCAGAACAAGGATTTCGTCTTTTTAGATTTCCTGCTGACGAAAAACCAATTTGGATTCAACAGTGTTAAATATCCAAAAAGAGATTCGAAGTTACGTGAGGTATTATTGAATCTGAGTAAATAATTTTGTAATACGACTGTTCAGTTCTAAAACATAGTACAGAACTGTAAAAAAATATCAAAAGTTATTTAATATCAATTTCATTGAATTAAAATGTAATAGTTATCGAGGCTTAGCAAGTTCGTTATTACAAAAAATTTATTACGTTTATTTTATTTTCAATACATTTTCTTTCCTTTAATTTTACCACTTCTTAATGTAACTTTGATTATATTAATTTTTTAAAGCATTCTTGTTAAGCTCTTTCGTATATTAATACATTGACAGCTCTGACTTTGGTTAAACAGCTGGAAGCTACGGCCGTCATTTTGGCGCCAAATAACTAAATATGAGTGGGAAGACCTTCCTTCCCCTCCTGTCGTTCATCTACAGATCTTGGTCGCAATCAGCCAGGGCTGTTATTCCGTAACCACTTACCGACAACTATCGATGTCGTTAAGTGTCGTTGCGCATATTTTTTCATATATCAAAATACGTGCGCAAAGACACTCAATGACATTGATAGTTGTCGGTAAGTGGTTACGGAATAGCAACCCTGTTGCAACTTACAACAGCCAATGACTGTCGAGTTTTAACTAAAAACTAGGCGCTTATTGGCTGCCGCAAGTCGCAACTGGCGCTGCTTGCGACTTCTGTAGACGAGACCGTTCTACATTAATGGCAAGTAGCCAGTTGAAAATATTTTCTACGACTACTGCTACGGCCTACGACATTGTAGATGGCTCTTTAAAGATACAAAGTGAACCATTGCGCTTGATGCCATGCCGTCAGCGTGCGTCACGTATAAGTGAACCAATAAAAAAAGGCCCAGAATACAAGCGCGAAATTGAAACGTTGAATTAATTGTGTAATATAGACTACGTTCCGAAATTTACTGTCACATAATGTAAACTAGATTTTCAATACTGACAGTAAATATCGAAAGCCATAATATTAGACTACTAGAGTATTAATTTATACTTGCTATTATACAGGAATATTATGATTATCGCACAGAAATACTTAAGCTATCGCATAGGAACACTTAGGGATGCTATTCGGTAACCGACAACCATCGACAACTATCGTTAAGTTCGTGAACGTATTTTGATATACAAAAAAATATGCGCAACAGACACCACCAATCAGATTACTGAGTTAGAATTAGGATAAATTTATAAAATTTGATTTATAATAAATATATTACTGTTAAAGAACATTAATGAAACATTATTTCCCGGGTGATAAATACTTTTATTTTTTGTGATAATAATTTTTCCACTATTAATGCAACAATCAATTATATTTCTTTTTAAAGTAATAATACGTCCCATTACTTAAGTAAATAATTATTTATTTTAATTTTTCTTGTCGTAGTGTATAATAAAAGCACATCGAGAAATCAATGTTTATAAGAGATATTTGTATTTCCTGTATTGACAAAAGTAGTATCGAAAAAATAACAATTTAATGCTATTTCATTATCTTTACAATAAATGTGACATTTATGTTATAATTATAATTATAATTAAGACAATAAATAAAAACTGAAAGTGGAATAAAAATTAGCGTACTACATATAAGCATATTCTCATATAATCACATACATATAGGCACATCTTATCCTACCCAGATATATGTACAGCCAAGCGAAATTGAGCATATCGGGCAAAACTTGCCCACAATTTGCTGTCATTGTAATTTAACGTGGAACAGTTAGAATCAGGAGGGCAAATAACCTTCATGAGTTTATGAAATTGTAAGTACATACATTGAGGAATAATAAACTTGTCACATTGACAGCAAATTGTCCATGCATGTTGACAACTTGGCGTCAGTTTGTTGAATTCTAATGAAGAATTTTACACGATATCAGAACAATAGACAGTTTGAGGAAACACCTTAGCATTAGTTTGATGAAATTAATAGGGAATAAATGACAGCAAAATGACAACACGTTGCCTTCATTTGGCTATCTAGCTATATACCTTTTTTTTACACACATATTTTTGGTATAACGAAAAATCTATAAAGTGGACTGTTCTGTGATTGCGTCGTCACTCTCACTTTCAGTATTTTGTGCTGAAAAGTTTAATTCACATTGATCGTTATTCTTTTGACAAGCCTTCTTTGCCTGCTCTAAAAGACTTAGCGCCATCTGATTGCCTGTCTTCTCCACCATTTGTGAGAAGTAACCATTCGGTTTGTTATGCAATAACTCATACGGACAACCAAATTCCTGTTGACATAATATGTTTATCAATCAAATGCATATAAAGATCTTTTTTGGAGAAAACTATAAGATTTTCCTTAAAAATTTAACGGTTTTTAAAATATACTTTATATATAATGTGTATGTGTATGTACAACATTAATTAATTTTTTTCAGAGAAGTATTATGTTACGTATTGCGAGATCTTTATTTTGAAGAAACCACGTTGAATTTATAAAAATTAAAAAAAAATTTTTTTTTATATATAGCTTTATTTTTGTAATACTATAATGTAATTATTTTTTAGAAAATTTGAAGAATGTCAACTGTTAACACATAAACACTGATCGAAACATGTCTATTTTATAATTATATTCTTTTATTTACATTTTTGTAAATATTCTCTTTTTTCGATAGATTAAAATTTACTATACTATTAACAGTATTATTATAAACAAACTTTTTTGAAAATAATTACAAAAAATTTTATTTTATATAGTTTTACTATATAACTATATTGATTTATATACTTATGTTTTCCTTGCAATCAATATTTTTCCTAATGCATTTACGTTGTGTTAAAAAAACCTACCACAATGGAACCGTTCTCCATCACAATAATCCGATTACTGTCCATTATAGTATTTAAACGATGTGCTATGGTGATGACGGTACATTCTTTAAATTTGTTTCTTATTGTTTCCTGAATTAAAACATCAGTGCTAAAAGAAATACAAATGTAATATAAATTCACGAATTAATATGTCGGATTCAGAAATCATGCATTCACAATGTTTTGCGAATACAAAACATAAATCTTTGTTAAAAATTTGATCTGCTCTACTTTATAAAAGATAATCTAATCTTTTTCTATAGTTTTAGATTTATCACAAAATTGATTGAACCATTTATTATTGAGCCACACTGTAAAGATATTTAATTAATTTGAAAACGAATAATTTGATAATAGAAGAGAAAATGCTATTATAAGTTATGTATATAGGTAATTATCTCTGTTAGAAATAATGACATTCTAATAATACTTTTGGAATCATTTGTTTAATAAACGTAGTTATTAAATAATCACTTTTAATTTAAAATATTATTAATAAAGTTATTGTATGAAACGTGAATGAGCAATCATAATACCATCTTTTCCTCTAAAAAACTTAAATTGATTTTATGATAGATATTGCATTCATCCACAATCAATAAAATCAAAAACTGTGTTTTTACTAACCAACAAAAATGTTTTTACTAACCAACATTTAAATACAATTAAACGGTTTCTTTGCTAAAGAATCATTAATTGAGACTCACTGCGAATCAATGTTGGCCGTGGCCTCATCGAGAACGAGCAAGCGATTGTTCCTTAAAATGGCCCTGGCCAGGCATATGAGCTGCCTCTGGCCGACGCTGAAGTTATGGCCGCCGTAGAAGATATTGTTATCCAGTGCGATGTCATTTAATTCGACTTGTCGCAGTACTTCCCACAGTTTCATGTCGTCGTACTGATTGAAAGGGTCTAGATTGTAGCGCAAACTCTCAGAGAGGAGTATCGGTTCCTGCGGTATTATAGAGATCTTGCAACGCAGCTCGCTCAGACCTACTGTACTAGTGTCCCTACTGTCGATATTAATCTCGCCCTCCAGACCTTCGTTAAATAATCGGAAAAGCGCTGAGATCAAGGAAGATTTGCCGGCGCCAGTTCGTCCCACCACCCCAACTTTCCAGCCAGGTTCGATGGTCACGTTCAGATTCTGCGAAATGCGACGGGATAATAAAATACAAGAAATATTTGCAACAACGAAAGTCAATTTACCAACCACCTTTAAAACCGGTGGATCATCCTTATTATACTTCATACTGACATTCTTCAAGCTCAACTGTCCCGTAGAAGGCCAAGTGGCCGGCGGCGGATTGTCAGAGGAAACGGGCTCCTCCTTGGGGAGATTTGTGTACTGAAGAATTCTTTCTACGGAGGTCATCAGCGACATCGTCTCGGCAAATTGTTTAATGCTATATTGTAGAAAATCGGTCAGGATCAATGACTGCGATATCGCTAGACCTGCTTTACTATCGTCTATGTCACCTACGGCATAAAAATCAACGGAAGAATTTGGATTTACTTGAAGATTTTTCGAGATTCGAGATCCAAATGTATTTTTAAATTTTTATTTTTAAATAATAAACAATTATTTAACTTTAATAACTTTTAGATTTGTATCTCAAAATTCTTAGGCAACTATGTTTGACACAAAAATCTTTTAATTAATTGTAATCTTAATTGTAATTTACCAGCCTCATTCAGTAATACTAGAGAGTAGCAAAGAATGCTGACGAACAGGCACATGATAATGTCCGTAAAGAGACCGAAGGCGGAAGGGCATGCTAAGAAAAGATACCACGTGCCACTGTGGCGATCTTGCAACACATCGAACTGTTGTCGCATCATCTGTTCAATTACGGCACCGCTACTTCTGATCGTCGGCAGGCCGTTCAGCGTGGCATTCACGTGCGAAAATATCGGGCTTTTTGCTAAAAATATAAACAAATTTTAAAATTCTTGGAATTTACTAAATCCTCGATTTCGCAAAAGATAAGAAATGAAAAATTCGATGTCAGAAGTCCAACGATCCAGAAGACATGTAAATCTAAGATATTTTACATTGTGTTACAGAAAAAAGGAATATAAACAAAACATTTTTAAGAAGTTACATGTAAAATGATCTAATATTATCAATTATACTCGTTGTTTAAAGTAAACAGTTTGCAAAAAAAAATCATGCAAATTTAATTCTCATACCTTTAAAGAATTTAGATTTTATGTAGAAAAAAGCTATAAACGTATAAACTACGAGTATTTATTTCTTTAATAATTTAGATAATAATAATTATATTTTTATTAGTATTCCCGGGAAAAAATGTTTCATATAAAAACACTGGCCCTGAATGCGGCTTATTTCGTGTAGGAAGGCATTATTGACGCCTTCTGTACATGAGTTAGCGACTTGGACGGGGTGGGTGCGGGAGAGGGGCCGAATTATAATAATTATTTTCAGATCACATTTAGAACCAAATATTATAATCTTCTAAAATATACAAATTTAGTACATAATACTCCAAGTAAGTAATTAATTAGAAAGAGTTAATAATGTATTATTCTTTTCAGGAAAATTATTCGATTTCGATACTTACTTACGCCTTCCATACGTTTGATGTTCTGAGCAGTGCTCAGATAGAACTTTGTTGTGAAGAAAACTAAAACAGCTAATATCATTATTACTATCAGCATCGATGGATCAAGTATTACCTCCACGATTATTGTACCGCATACTACACAAATTATTTGGAGTGCCTCTAACATTGCTCTGGGCAGTATTTCGTCTATGGTACCCATATCTTTCGAAAATCTATTTAAAATTCTCCCTGAAACAGGAAAATTGCTTAAACATAAGCAAGATTTAAGAAAAATTCAAAAATTAAAATTCAAAAACCGATATTAAGGCTTAATTATTTGGAATTCTAACACTATCTAACTCGGCTAAAAATCAAAGACATTTTGTTTTCAGATTAAAAATTTACAAATTTTGGCGGATCTCAGAACGCGATAATTTTTTTATTGTTGCTCACCGGAGGGATTGGTATTGAAAAAGGACATGGGCGCCTGCAGCAGATTGGAGAACATGGTATTATGGAGCTTACAGCTTGTATTCATGCAAATTTTCATGTAGAGAAAGCTGCTAAAGAATGTAGTAGCTATACAGACGATGGTGCAAAATGTGTATACGTATAAGGCATCTACGGTGCTAAGCAGACCGTCCGGATTCAAAGTGAAGATCGATTCCAGGAAGTTATCGTTATACATGTTCGCGTATCGTTTGGCTTCACTAACGTTGTTGATACGCCTGATATCCTCCAAGTTAATCCAGTACGAGAGCCAGTAATCATTTCCACTAGCAGCGATCTGGCTGATAACGAAAAATAGCAACAACATTAACAAGATGAAGTAGTTTCCGCCGCAATGAAAGTATTCCTTGTACACTCTGCCGGATATTCGCCCGCGTGCTATCATCTCGCCTTCTGGAATTTTCTCTACGTAATCCGAATCGTCAATGTCCGAATGCTGTACAAAAATGATAAAATAACAATATAATTAGTTGATTGACCGTAGATCGTTATTTTTATGAAGTTAGTTGTACTATAATTGTTAAGAATACAGAAAACAATATTTAAAATTAATAAATATCTGAAAAGCATTTCTCTTGTATACAATCTTCAAGAACTTTTATTTTATTAGCTGTAAGTTAGTTAAGCTACATAAAATATTTTTAACACAAATATCATTCTTGAATTTTCTTTTTTAATTATTTCGTATTAGAATTGTATATTTTTATTTTATTACAAATAATTTTAAATAAAAATATTATTAAAAATTCCGATAATTTTAACATCGTCTAATCTTTTAAATTAAAAATAATTAAAGAAATTAAAAAAAAAATAAATAAAGAGAGACAAGTATCTTACAATAGTGGAACTTGCGGTTGATAAACCTGAGGCACGTCTCGTTGGTGAGATCTTTCTTATTGACATATCCGAGGCTCTCTTAATTTCTTCTTTTTTCTGCGCATTGTGATTTAAATTTTTCATCACCTCAATGAACTCATTATTTGTCTGGACTAATTCAGTATAACTTCCTTGCATTTTCACGAAACCCTTAAGAAATAAAATCAGGATATTTAATATATAACGGACATTTAATCCTTAATAATAACCATAAATAATTTAAAAAAAATTTTTTAATTAATTATAGTTTAATTATAGTTACATATAACGCAATAAGCAAACAATATTTTGAAATACACTGAAAAAAAATTTGGTTGAATTAACTGGAATGTGAACTAACGGTTCGGATTCTAGTTAAACCTACCAAATTTCCAATTAATTTAACAAAAATTCTTGTTCAATTAATTGGAAATCTTGTAAGATCAACTAGATTTGGAACTAGTTTAGAACTGGTTCAATTCCAGTTAATTCAACAAGACTCTTTTTTTCAGTGTACTTTTTAAAAACTTTAAAAAACAATAAATCAAGCTCCTTTTTTCGTTTAAAATTTATTTTAAAGAATTATTTTAAAAAATCATTTTGAAAGAATTGGACTCTTAAATCAAATGATAGAAAAAAAATCGAAACTGAGTATACAACAATAGAATATAAAAACCAAATTCCATTAAAGAATATTCAAAACGACTCACTTGATCCAACACCACAATGTGATCCATACGTTTGAGAAATTGCAGCTGATGGGTGACGAGTATCCTCGTCTTGCCATGAAGATAATCTGTAATGCATTCCGAGTAAAGATGCCTAGCGACGCGAGTGTCTACCGCACTTAAAGGATCATCGAGCAGATAAAGGTCTGCTTGCCTGTAAACTGCCCTCGCGAGATTGATACGCGCTCTTTGACCTCCAGAGAGGGATATACCTCTGTCGCCGACTATCGTCATGTCCCCCTGTGGAAATTGTCGAAAATCCTTCTTCAAGGCGCACACATTTGCCACCTGAAACGTTTGCCAATCAACAAAAAAAGAAGATAGAAAGAAAGCTTAAAAAATGCTAAAAAATTAAAAATTAGAAGATATAAGATATATTGCAATAAATATTATATTAATATTTTAAATTTGTAATTATTAATGTAATTATTGCAACAATAATATTACATTTTTTTAAGAAAATATTAATATAAATATAAAAATATAAAATTAAAATACTAATATAAAATGTCACTGTTAATTGACGCTTGTTACGATTTTTTTTATGTAGCTATAAACCTTAACATTTAGCAACATTTAAATTATTTGTTCAAAATATTTATATATTTTCTATATTTTTATTGTCATTAGTTGTAATAAATAGACATTACCTGAGTGTATCTGGCCTTATCATAGGGTTGACCAAACAATATATTGTCTCTTACAGTACCGCCGAAAAGCCATGGTTCCTGGCTAGCATAGGAGATGCGCAGATTTGGATTGTCTGTAAAGTAACCGTTGGACAAATTGCTCTGAATGAGATTCTTCGAGGAATCCTGAATAAGCGTCACGGAACCTGCGCCGGGATTCAGTTCCTTCAGCAATAGATGTAATATAGATGATTTGCCAGAACCCACTGCGCCGACCACAGCGCACAACTGGCCTGGCTTGATGATCAAATTGATATTGCACAAAGTCGGTGGCAATTTGCCGCTGATCCAATTGGCCGAAACATGTTGAAACTTGACGCAGACCGGAAAATCAAACAGCCCGTGAACCTCGGAAAGTCTGATGCTCCCATTTTTCGAGATGTACTTGTCCGTTTGTTTCTCTCGATTAATAGCATTGTTTGATTTCTGAGACTGTAACTGCGAATTCTTCTCCGAATGTCCCATATTTACTTCTTCCATCAGCAGAAAATTCTGTAAAAGTTTCTCTTAGTTGCAAATATGTGCGTTGCAGAAATATCGGTAAGTTGATGAAAATGATTTTAAGGATTCATCACAAATTTGAGAATGATTTTGAAATGATTTTAAGGATTTATCACAAATTTGAAAATAATTTGACAGCACCTCTAATCGATTCATGGACACTATTGTTTCACCCATCATTGTCAATGCCTGTGGAAAGTAGAACGCTGCGGTGGATTCAAGTAGTTTGAAGAATGTAGCTATTTCGTAAGTTATATAAGCAGTCAAATTACTCCCCGTTAGAACGAACGTGATTAAAGTGAAGTAGAGGCTCAATCGCTGGATGAAGAATACAGTGGCCAAACGCCCGGCATGAACATATGACAAAAATTTCATCTTATTGATCTCCAGCTCTCTGATCACAGAGACGTTCTTGCTGAACGATTTTTCCCAAACGTACATTTTCACCATCTGAAACGAGGCTCATGATCTTTTCTAGTTTGCTTCATAAAATTGTTTTTTTATAAAATTTTATACTTAAGGTAAGTATCTTTAGTCCAGTATTTCTAAACTATTTGAAATAAAATAATCAAAATATCCCTAAAGAATACCTGTATCCCAGCTACGAGTTCACTCATTAGTTGCACTCGTCGATCAGTCAGTGGCGCGATCATGGCTCTGAGTTTATAGCTGAGTATGCTGAAGGATCCTTGTACTATTGGAGCGGTGATCAATAGCGATCCAATGCCAACAAGTGTCGAAAAACCGATTTTTTGCCACATTAAATAACCAATGATTGTGATCTGCGAAGGAAAAAATTCGACTAATTTTAACCAATAGCTTTTTAGAAATAACAAAATAAAAAAAGAGAAGTAATTTTACAGTCTATACTTTACACTCTTTACAGTCTATAATTTGTGACATTGTAAAATACGTGGATACATACAAATAAATATTAGTACACTTTTTATAAATTAAACAATTATTAATAGACGTATTTAAAATATTACATATAATCTAATAGATTAAAACAAATTATTGATTAATTATTAAATTTAATAATTTGTGAAAGAGATTAGATATTTTAATTAAACTCTTATTTTTATTAGGTGTACAACTTTGCTTCCGTCGCTTTTTTTCGAAATTCGAGACTTTATTGTGAAAAACTGGTTATACATTTACGATTCAAAGTATTGTCCATCACTGGCCACTACTTTCTTCCATCTTTCTGGCAGCATACGAATCCCGCGTCGAAAAAATCGATCCAATTTTTCACTTCTTCATAAGAACGGAAGTGCTGGTCAGCCAGGCCGTGTGTCATTGATCGAAACAAGTGGTAGTCAGAGGGAGAAATGTCCGGAGAATACGGCGGGTGGGATAGGATTCCCATTTCAACATTTCTAAGTACGTTTTGACGGGCTTTGCGACATGGGGTCAAGCGTTGACATGCTGCAAAATCATTTTATCGTGTCCATCGTTGTATTGCAGCCGTTTGTCTTTCAGTGCTCGGCTCAAACGCATCAATTGCTTTCGATACCGATCGCCTGTGATTGTTTCAGTCGGTTTTAGTAGCTCATAATACACTACGCCGAGCTAATCCCATCAAATACAGAGCATGACCTTGGAGCCGTTCTTGAAGCGTTGAAATCACTCTCGGCACGTTCTTTCACTAATAGCCTCACTATACGTATTTGAGAGCATTCGATAAGCCTCACCCGCCGATTTCTTCATATTGAAGCAAAAAATTAAAACCTCCCGCAAATGACGAGAATTTGACTTGTAAGCTGACAAGCAAAGTTGTACATCTAATAATTACATTCCAATAAATAATTTTTTAAATTTTTAACAACAATTTTAATTTAAAAGAATGTTAATTATTTTGAAATATTGTGGGAATCTATACACATATTTTTTAAGAAATAAAGATTTACCTGAAAAGGCATGATCCATATGAAATTTAGGAACATTGTTAACTGATCAAAGCGAGTAACGTCATTACTAAGAAGATTTATAACCTGTCCAATACCGGTTTGATTAATGGATGCTCTGTTCAGTCGTAATAACTGCAACAATTTTAAAAAAGATTATACAATCTACTATTCATACAGCACATGTAGATACTAAAAATGTTTAAAATATATTGCAGCAGAACATTGTGTTAATTCTGAGAATATTCGAAATACGTACTACTATTTATTTAGAACATACTGAGTAGATTCCTATTTCCGTCTTTTGTACTTCGTAGAATATACTAAGAATATTTTGCAATAAATATCAAGAGTATCAACGTAGAACTGACGATGAAATGTGCACGGTACATACTTATTATGTTAGCTGATCATCGTTTTCTTATGATCCAAATTTTTAATAAAAATGTTTATGCATTTTTTTAGTACTATAGTTTCAACAATAGGTTAAAATTTTAAAGATTTTCAAAGATTTTAAACTTCAATAAAAATGTAAGAAAACAGTTTTTCTTCCAACAGAAAAGATCATTGGAAAAAACATGTTTTTTTCTGAATTAAACATTTTATTTCTATCTAGTAATAAACCTAGTAAATACTATCAAGCTAAATAGAAATAGTCGAAGTGATAGTCATTAATTAAATAGATTTTTAGATTTTTGATCAAAGTCACAGTATCAGTTTTCGATCGCCGAACAATCGTGTGCAGATTTAAAACGAAGATCTAATGTAATAACATAACAATGTTGTCAAAAGAATTAAAATTAAATTAATGTTGATAATTGGACATCTTTAGCTCTTTAGCCGACTTGTTACAATATTAAACAATAATTTAAATAATGCTAAAAAACGATAGAATATAAAATATTATTTAGCATTAGTATCTTATTTTATTGAAGGAAAATATATTAAACAATTTACATTTATAATTACCCAGCAAAAGTGTTTTTTTCCCTATAATTAATTTTTATTATATTATTTTCTAAATAAACGCCATTACGTAATAAAACAATAAAAACAACTATTTTTTACATTATATGTGTCAAATGAGTTTATAAGTGTTAATTTATATCGACTTAGAATGCATAAGTACAAAAAACGTACCATTCTAAATAAAATAAAATCTTTCTTTGAAAACAATTTTGTTTTTAAAAAATTATTAATAAATAATTGACGACTATTTTAACGTGTGCATTAATAACAATAATACATTTGCACAGTATTATTACGTAAAAAATAAAATTACATCAATTAATTTGTAATAATGAAACTGTGTTTAAGTTATATTATACATTACAGATTTTGTTCCAAAGGTTTAAAACAATAATAGATATAAAAAGCAATTATTTATAAGTTTACTTGGTCTATTTTACATTTCAAACCCGTTAAATTACATATTTTTCTGCAAGGAGTTCACAAAAAGTCGATAACGTATGTCGAGCGTATGTAAATGATTGCAAAGACAATAAACGTGTAAGATAACAGACTCGATGTGACTAACTTTTTGACTTTGTGTGTGTGTGTGTGTGTGTGTGTGTGTGTGTGTGTGTGTATTCCTGTTAATAAATCTTTCTTTATATAAATATTATACAATCATTACTTAGATAAAGAAAATATAATGCACTATTTTAGCTAGAAAGAAGCTTTTTTTCTCTCTTGCCAGGAAGAACTTGTATTCCGCAATATTACCTTTCGGTAGAGAAGGGAGCTACAAGCGATACGTATTCTCATGCCAAACTGCTGCGACAGTATCATCCATTGATAAAATATCAGAGCGGAAATGATAATAGAAAGTATCAAGCAGGCAATGTAGATCAACACGTCGTTCAGTTCTATCTTGTTTCTTCCAATCGGATCTCTGGCGAAGTAGTCGATAATCCAATCCTGAATGATCGGTACCGCTAGGCGTATTATGCAATACTGAAAGCAAAAATGTTGAAATTTAATGATAGGCCTATCAATTTGATGAAATCTGAAAAATCTAAGAAAAAAAAGAGAAAGAAAAATACAAGAAAAGGGGGGAGGATTTTCCAGATTAGAATTTTTTCTTTTTTTTTATTATTAATTAGATTATTTTAACAAAAGACTGACACAACTTTTGCTGTTATTTGCTGATCCTTTTTTATTTCCTTAAAAAACTGAAACCAAAATAATGTTTAAAATTTCACACATTTAAAACTAATGAGTATATAACTGGTTATTTTCGTAATTTATGTTAAAAGATCAGTAATTTTTATTTAAAATATTTTAAGTTATAAGCTTTCTAAAACTTGACATAAAATTTTGAGGAATTCATAAACCAATTTTTTCTTGAAAACAAATGTTAACAAGTATATGTCCAATACTTTCGGCGTTTAATTAATAAAAATTATAATGGTTTCGTTATTATTATTTTTGTTTTAATATTTTAATTCATCTTTATTTAATTACGTTATTTTTACTCTAACTAGTCAAACGCTTGTAATTGTTGAAGAAACAGCTAGCTGTAAAAGAAAAATTATTTTAGATAAAAATTATTTATTTATTAACATAAATTATAATCATTTTACGGAAATTACTTGATATTGTCAACTCTCACCAATAAGTAGAAGAGATTAAACTAAAGAGACTACATCATTTTGAGATTTTTGCTCTATTAATAACAATGTGCGGTTTATACATTGTTGATATTGTTGTTTATAAAATATTCCCCTAACTGCTTTGTTGCATATTAAAAAAATTAATTTCCTGCTAGAAAAGTGCAAAATAGTATTTCTCTATTCATTTTAAATTTCGCTCCACCTATCCACAAACATTGTACTAATAATTAACAGGCATTCTGGTATTGATTGGTTTAAATCGGAAAAATTATGGGCTATTTAATTTCTAAAATATTGATTTTTTAAAGTATCGATATACTTGGATAAATTGATAGAATCCAATTATGAAATAGGGCAACCAGAAGGCGTTGAAGATCGCCTTATATAATCTCGGACGGGCGTTCTCTTTCAACGGCACTCTCTGCCCGTCTTTGCCCACAGTATATTCCAAGTTCTTCAGTTTATCTAACTCGCGATTCCAGTATCTAAAAAAAATCCGTTAATACATGAGACACATGTTTCCGTGCAATAATATTTCTTTTAGAAGAGTAAAGAAGACATTGATAAATTTGCCAATTAAATAACATTTACGCAGTTGTAACATGTAGTTACAGATGTAAGATCGATGTTTAACGGATGCTAAGCACTCTAATAATTTAATTTCTAAATTTATTGTATTCTCTCTTTCTCTGTATATAAATTCTGTCGGGTCTATAATCTGGTAGGGTTCTCACATAATTTTATCGCGCATGGAAAAGGGATTGATTAATTAATTAATTGCCTATGATCTGCCTAAGTTTATGATAGCAAATAAGTTGGATATTAAAATTACAGTACTAAAAAATTAATTTAATATACAATTTAATTTATTTTCAAGGCAGAACAATGCGTCCTTATATCCACATTGTTGTAACAGATGTTATTCTCGTTTCGAATTTTGTTCGTGAAAATCAAGATTACGTAGTTATGTCACAAATCATAAATGAAATAATTAATTAAATTATTAAATCATTAAATTGTCTATACAGACTACATACTAGTTAATTTAATGTTAAATTTTATGTGAAATAACTATTAACTTTTCCCCACATTTTACTGCATCCTCACATTAAAGAATAATAAACAATAATTGATCTGTAAAATAATATAGAATAGGTTTTAAAATTATATACAAAGAAAAGTCGTTAATACGACATATTGCATTGTTATGGGATTATCTTTCTTAAACAAAAACTAAAAATAACAGTTATTAAACTAAAATTAAAACATTTATTACAATTTGTTAATTGTTCTCTACATAGCGAAAATAAGAGCCCCAGCAAACACAGAACATGTTTTAATATTGCTGTGATGTTGCTACAATGTTATAACATTGCCGCAATGTTGCTGCTATGTTATGTGTTTGCTGGGGCTACAATTACAAGTATTATTATAAAGAATATTAACATGTGTTCATTTTCACTGCAAACGATACTCACTTTTCAAGGTGATCAGTTAATTTCTCGGATTCATCTGCTTTCATTGGTCGATAAATGTCAGATTCTTCCAAATCACGTTTGGCTCCTGTCATAAATAATTCTCGCATCCACCTGTACGTATCGCAAATAATATATTACACTCTCGCTTTTCTCATATGCTATACTTGTTTGGGAGTTTTTACATACTTTTACATGAAAAATTTTTGATTGGGAATCGTTATTAATTGTAAGTGTCTACAAAAGAAAAAGAAACTTTTTTTTCAACAAAATTGGAAAAAATTGTCGAAGTTTGAATATTATCAGTAAAAATGTAGAAGTCTGCCAACTACCACACAGACATCTACTGGACGATAGTGCGGCAAGTATGACTTGCGAAACGCTAACAAAAACTTTAAAAACCCTCGGCGTAGCATTATTCAAAAATTCAAAGCATGTCACGAGATTCACGAGGAGGTCGCATGGCCGGGTTTGTTTTTGTGCGTGCGTGCGTGTGTGTGTGTGTGTGTGTTCGCAACAAATTCTCTTTCGCTGTATTTTTATATTTTTAACTCATCTTTTTCCGTGCGTATCCAAGCAACACATCAATTATAAAAACTCTAATGCGCCACAGTAATAATATTATGAGTTAAATTGATAAGTTTAATAAATACATCTTTTAACATTATATAACAAATTTATTGGCAACATTTTTTGTAAAACTTGTTATTTTTTAAAACTTATACTTTTTTAGATATTTTGGAAGTCCGATCTATGTATAAAGATAAAAAGATAAAGTTAAATTAACCAAGTTAAAATATCTTATTTATTTACAGATATCACTTTTTCTACACAAATTTATGCAAATAATGCATTCACATACCAGATATAATTGAAGTAAATAAAAAAGCATGAGGTCAAAATAGAATCAAGTTAAAGTCATTTTGAATCAATGACGAATTTCGAGCCAATTTGATGTCAAAAAGACATCGTAGACAAACTTAAAAAAGATTTTATAGAGAAAACCTCAAGCTTTTATGTTAAAAAGGTTAGAGTTCTTGCAGAATTTTTTTGGAAACAAGACAAGCCGACAATGTGGGATAAAAATTTCGCATTTGGTCCAGTTTGCAGATTTCTGCAGGCAAAAATTGTTAAACGCTGTATCAAGACGTGGCATGTATTCGGAAACCCTTTCTATTGGAAGCAACGTCAATAGAACCGTAAAAGCTTTAAGTCTAAAGTAACTGATATGTAAAAAAGAAAAAATAAGAATATAACTCGACGCAAATTGCATGTCGTTTTGAACAGCAAAGTTTTCCATTTTTTTAACGTATAAAACGTAATATATATTATAAACGTAAAACATCTGATGCATTATATAATGCAATACAAGCAAGATATTCTGCACTTTAAGAAGATTTTATTTTCAAAATATATCTCTGAAAAAATAGATAGTTTAACTACCAAGAAGAAATTTTTTTTCTATAAAAAACTTTTTCCAAAATGGAAAAAAATACTTTGTGTTTTTTTTTCTTTGCTTCTTCAATTACAATTAAGAAGGTCTTAACAAACCAGAAGAACAGAATACTGAAGATGTTCGCGGTCTCCCTGGGATTTTGCTTCATGTCATTTGTATTCTTAGCCATGGTATTGCACTATTTCAAAAAATCTAGTGACACTTCAAGTTAAGCGAAACAAAACGAAAACGATCATCTTCTTATTCTCTCCTTTCTTTCCTCCTTCTGTTTCTTTTTTTCGTTCGTTCTTCTTTCTCGTCTCTTCCAAGGCACGCTTTCCAATGGTCAATCTTTTACTGAAACCATCGGTAACTGTGCCGTTACTTTTCATATCGGCTTTAGACATATTACTGATAATGTATGAGAAACGTTAACAACAATTGTCCCGTATGAATAAACGCAGATACGTTATGTATTTCTTGTTTCTTTTGTTTTTTTTAACGTGTTATATTTTACGCGTCTTTTTCCACATATCGTATTTCTTCTTTCTCTTTTAATATAATTCTTGTAATAAAATTTTATTTGTCACTCTTTAAATCTAATTATTTTAATATATAGCTTCTTCCTATGTAACTAATAATTTTATGTATAATTCCACAAATTTTTATAATATATATCAATACAAATTTATTCTATATTATTAGATTATTTTATTGTACCACTAACATTTCAGAAATTTATTTCTTTAATAAAATTTAAATATTTATATGAAAGAGAATTTGTTTTCTTTGCAATATATTTTACATTTTAAAAATAATTTTTTTAATTAAAAACATTTCTTGTTTAATAAATAAAATTAATCTAATTTACAGAAAAATTTTTGTCTGTATTAATTAATATTTTCTTTAATTATAAAGATAAAATATTTTAAAATATATGGAAATATACAATTCAGGAATTGAAATATTTAATGAATGAGGAATCGTGATTACAATTTATTTCTTTTTATATATTTTGTTGCGCGCGGGCACTGTGCCAACATTGAACAACGCCGACGCGTCTGCATTGACAGTGAATTAAGTAACTAACGGATTACGCAGTAGATAATTTAATATTTTTATTGGGTATTATATTAAAAATAGTTTAATGTGACGACGGATTCCAGTTACATAAATTTAATTGCTTAAATAACCTAGAATTTAATCCTCAAGTAAATACATCTCGTAGAGCTTTCGATCTTGCTCATTACAGAAATTCGGAACAAAATTGATTTGGACTATCTCCTTAAAACCTTCCTCCAAAGTTGGCGGCACGTAATTCTTCCTGTGCACAGAATTTTAATATAATATTATTAAATATTAAGTGACAAAATAATGTGTACACAAATCTTTCTTTTATCAAGAGATTGACCTAATTTATGTATTCTTGACTTTCCTCGAGTCTCTATTTAAATTTCTCAATAATTCTCAACAAATAGACAAATAATATTGTCTTGATAAAAGCAAGCTCAAACCTATAATTACATAATATGAAATTTTTAATAAATGGATGTATGCAAATTTCCTTACTTACACGTAAGAATTTATAATAATTTCATTGATTGGAATATGGCTTGGATCAGTCAACTCGCGAAACTGTAATGTAATAATTCAACTAAAGCTTTCCAAATATCTCTTCATACAATGATAGGTACAACGTTAATTTTCAATTACCTTATTATTATGTTTCGCGTGTTCTATACTCGTCGTCATGACAAAACATCTAACTGGGATATTGTGCTTCTTGGCTACAACTATATATCTCTGTCTCGAAGCTGAATCGGGATTGGTATTGTCTATAACTACACTTTTTCCTTGATTTAAATATTGCTGAACGGCGGCAATGCACTTCTGCCAGCTGCCTAAAGTATCTCTGTTAACGTATCCGTATTCCTTCAGATAATTCTTTGCAAAATGCGATTTTCCAGAACCTGGACTACCAACCATAAGTATCATCTGTTTACAACAGAATAAAAACATGGACATAGAAAAATCTTTTATTCCACAAAACTAAATAATTATACATACACTATATATATAATTTTCTTTTAAACTTTTTTCAACATCTATACTTTCTAAAAAAAATTTTATATAAAAAAGTAAAAGTTAATGTCAGAGAGACGAGTAGAGACGGGGAGAGACGGGGAGAGACGGGGAGAGATCAGGAGAGACCGGGAGAGACGGGGAGAGACGGGGAGAGACCGGGAGAGACGGGGAGAGACGGGGAGAGACGGGAGAGGCGAAGACTGTTTCTATTGTGTTTAAATTAAGGTAATAAGAAAAATAAAGATGGCTATTATTTTATTTAAAAAAAGAAACTTATTTAAAACAGTCTTTTGAATGAATTTCTAAATCCATGGCAGCTTTTAGAAAACAAAGTTAGAAGTACGTGAATGAATGAATATTAGATTTATTAAAGATAGATAAATGCTTATTCAAAAATAAAATAAAAAGAGCAACAGTAAAGCAAGGCTCTTGAAAGTTAAACAACAAAAGCAAAGAAAATTTGAAAAAAACGTAGCATAAGAATAGAGAGCCACAGCAACGCGTGGCAGGGCATAGCTAGTTTTATATAAAAAAGTAAAAGTTAATGTCAAAAGTTTATTATTGCCTACCTCTTGCTGTTTCCATGTTAATTCCGCATCCGCGGGTATACATATGTTGTCAGTCTTCGACAGATTTTTCGGATTAAATTTGGGCAATTCGTAAGGTGGCGTTTTGTGGTTCAAAAAATGTTCCTCGGGTGTCTCAAATTTCACGCCCACGTTCAAAGCCATTAATCGATCCGCTCTCGAGTGATCCTTCTTCTTTCCTGGGGCCCAGTTCTTCGGCCGACCAGCGGCGTCACCAACATAGAACGATTTACCCTTGTCAATTGCAATACCTCTGTTTTTCTACAATTACATAAGTATTGTGGAACTATTACAGGTAATTAAAAAATAAATAAAATAATTTAAAAAGTACAGAATATATTAAAATTACGTATATCTCTCTCTCTTAATAAAGCAGAAGTGAACTTGACAGCAAAAAATATACATCATAAAACGTACTTCATTATAAAACATATTCAAGATATAATTTTTTATATAAATATTTCTACAAATATTTCTTGACTTTCATATATACTTTTAATTATTTTTTATTAAAATTTCTGACATCCCAAATGATTAATATTTTATACATTCAGAATTATTTTATGTACCTCTTTCTCCAGTAATTCCCACATACCAATTGTTGGTTTTCTATAAATACTCCTTCCCACAGCGATAAAAACCTGTATATATAAACAAGATAAATAAAAGAATTAATATATAAATAATCATATAATTAATTGTATTATTGTCCTCATTATAATTTAAAATAAAAATTATATCATACTTGAATAGGAACGCTAATTTTCTGCACAATCTTCTCAATCTTGCGCTTAAAATCGCTAATTTTGACTTTGCCAGTGCTAAGGCCCGCTTGATTCGTAAAGATCACTATTTTGTATTCTTCCATGTAAAGCTGCTTTAATTTACCAGGTACATCAGGATATAGCAACTGCCAATCGTTACAGTCCTTTGGAAATACTAAGCCAGATTTAGTTTTTATTAAAGTACCATCCATATCATACGCAGCCACCTAAAAATAAAATTCATTTTCAACAATAGCGTTTACAAAAATTTTCAATTGTTTTATTGTAACAAATGTTCATTCTTACATTTTCACTAATAAAATATACAATATTTAAAGAAAATTATATAATTCGTGAATATTTCTCTTACATGAGAGAAAATGATACATTTCTTCAATTAAAAAACAATTTTTTAATTCTCTATTCTTTCTTAAAAATTAGTCATTAGTCTTTCAAAATATTGTTATACTTTGTTTGTGATTAAATTATTTAAAACTCTCTTTGCCATAAGACTGCTGTTTTTAAAATTATATTAAAAAACCTATATAATTAAGAAATTAAAAAAAATTCAGGTATGCCTATATATTAATAACAAACTTACTCTTAAAATTTGATCGCGTTTTTATATTACATAAAAAGAGAACTTTTTTTCTTAAGCATGATAATTAAATAAAACTTATAATTGACAATTAAAATTACTTTTGCTCGATTTTGAACAGACGTTGGCGTATAAATTAACAATTTTCCATTATCAATGCTCTCCCATTTTTCGGATGTACTTGAGGTATCACTGCTTTGTTTAGAGGATGTACTAGAACCAGTACTGAAAGTGTTCTGGTTGGAATGTACACTATTGGAAGATAATCTTTCTTCGTCATTCTCAGATTCCTCTGAGTGATGATCAGAAAGATTATCCAGTTTCAACATTTTCGCTCTACTCTCAGTTTCCTCTGTTGCTGACTCATACGACCTTTTTCTCAATGTCAGATTTTTCATACTCGGTGGCGGATTGAACTCGATTTCGTAGGCATGCTTGCCATAGAGCAATTCCAAGTGATCATTGTGCCTGGCCACAAATCTTACATTCCTCCGAGTTTTAAAGCCATTAAACCCACAGGCGTGTGGACCAATTTGCTGAACGGTGACAAAAGCCTCGGCATAGTTTGCACATATACGAACTGTTAAAGATAGATTAATACATTTATTTGTAAATTAAATAGTTTAAATAAATTATATTATATAATCTTCTTCATATTCTAATGTCTCTTCTTCAATTTCTTTTATTTTCAATTATTAAATGTCTTTATTCTAACATTTTTCCTTCATTATTTAAGTCTTAATGCTTTCTTCTCATTTAGAATTTTATTTACTTATTTAAATCTTTTATAGAACTAATTAAGACAAGGTTTTAAGCTCTAAACTATTCGTAATACTAAACAATTATTCTATTATGAATGTTAATTTACGTAATCAAGAAATTAAGTGCATTGAATATGTCTAGTACGTACGTATATTTAGTAATTCATATATTGTGAATTGAATCTCTTATATCGACTCTATCGAATATAACGAGTATATTAAATAAATTGAACATAACTCTAACCTCTATAAGTTTTGTATATTAAATTTATAAGAATATTTTAAAAGATCGAGAGCACCAAGAGCAAATTTTGTTCAAATATTTTTATTCATATTTCTGTGTAAATTTTTCTTTGAATAAACGATAAGAATTCGAGTATCACGTGTACAGAATACTTAGCTACGATTTGCTAATAAAAAAAAAGGAGGAATCTTAGAGGAACGCAACCTTGCTGCCGCGAGCATTTCGTATCTGTGATACCGGTTTCTGGCGAGCGTCCTACGAAAATTGGAGTGTTATCCGGTAGATGAACATTCGTCGGCGTCTTCTCCAGAAGACTTCGCAAGTAACAACTCTTGACAGGCGCGCTCATCTTCAGGGCAATGATGACTGTCGCTAGAGGGAGACCCGGTAGCAGCAGCAGTGTCGGGAAGTGTTTTTTAGCGCATGCGCAACAATGAGACAGCAACGCAGTAATGTAAGAGAAAGGTGTCTTTATTTTGTTTGACATTACGTAAGGATAAATTAAAGTCGCAATATCTGTTTTAATAACAAATCTAAATAGAAAAGAAATTAAGAAAAAATTTACATAAAATATATGAAATATAGCAAAATTTTCAAAAATTTGGGCGCAACTAACAATAGAATAATAAACCCTACTTTAATTATTAACATTTTTATTGAAGATGTATTTGATGCGCAAAAAAACAGCCCGACATTGCCCGATAGTCACTCAGATAAGATTTCGTACACATGCGCGAATAACTTATTGAACACATGCTTCGATCTCAGGTTTATACTAATTAAAATGCACTCGGAAGCAAAATAGTTTTTTCCAATTTCTTTCAAAGTATATTATATAAATTGATATATATAATTAAGAAACTTATTAATCGTACTAAACAAACTTATATTTTAATGTATTTGAATATAAAACTTACATTTTATTTTAATGTAATAATTATACAGGGTGTCCCCAATTTAAATGACAAAACATCAGGACTTTTTGTCTTAGTTTTTCGGTCTCCTACACACTTCCGAAGTTTTGCCATTTAAATTGGAGACACTCTGTATAATGTAATCGTCAATAATTTTTGAGATAATTTTAACACTAATTTTTTTATTGGACTATCAATTTTCAAAACTGACTTCAACTTAATGTAGTATTTAATTAAGCTTTCTTGTTCATATAACTTTTTATTTGTAACTAATGTTAAAAGTTTTAGTCAAAACTTCTATATTAACTTACTCTGTTTCGTACAGATCTTTTCAACACTGAAACTTGGTTCAGATCTGCTGAACTTACTGTAAGAATAAATCTGAAAGACTTTTAACTTGTTCTCATTATTAGAATCATTACATGTACACAACGAGGTATAACAGCTATATAACATATTAAACAGTCTTTATTTGTGTAAATAAATATTAGTTATACATTTTGTATAAAACTTTAACATAAATCTGTTTATAAAATAAACATAAGTTAAAATCTATGTAGAAAAGATCAATTAAATTCATATATTTCTTTTTCAAAGAAAAAGAAAAAGGAAACACCTATTTTTAATTCAGATCCCACGGCAATGTTCTCCAGGAACAATGAACTGAGAATGTTAATCGATAGTAAAACAAATAGCCAGAAGAAACCAGGAGAAAAGATGATGTGAGGATAACTCGTACACCATTCTAAAATGTAGGTCCTGTTCACGTTTCACCTGTGGGGAAAAAATTGGCATGTGTAGCATACATTTACATCTGTGAAATGTGCAACGTCAGAAACAGAAAAAAACAATAGTAATAATTATACTATTTTATATGTAATTATACAACTTTTATATATATATATATTTTACATATATATATATTACATATATATATATATATATATATATATATTACATATATACAAAAGTTGTAAGAACTGTTAAAAATTTTGTAAAAGTATATTAATGTATATTGTGTGTGTATGTGTGTGTGTGTGTGTGTACACAATATACATTAATATACATAATTTAAGCGTACTGTTAACATACTATATTAGCTAGGAATAGTCAGTTGGATAATTTGCTAATATAAGATATTAGTGATATTAATAATATAGATAATACTTTTTTCAAAATTCATTTAGTTTAAATTATTTTTACAAAACTTTTAATAGTTTTTACAACTTTTAACGTAATTAAATTTATTTTATATATAAGTCAATAATTTAAAAATTTAACAGTAATAGTATAATTTTCATCAACTTTTAATATTAAATTAATATAAACGTTGATAGGAAAAAGAATTTAATTAATTTAACTTCAGTTGAAAAAATATTAATTTATCCAGCCCTGACTTGACTATTAATATTACTAATTAACATTAACGTTTTCCAATCGTTCTAGCTTACCAGATGCACGAGTTCTCGATTCTCGTGGTTGTTATACCAATCGTGCGAAGATTATTAACGATTCCGTGTAGATGATGAGCTCGTCGGGCATCACAGTTGGGCGACTAATTGTTGTCTTTGTGATCAACCTAGAGAAAGCAACATTGGTAAATCAGAAAGGAGCCAAAACGGTCAAATTGAAAAATTAATTTTGCACTCGTCTGAAAGATTTAAGCTAATCTTGTTTGTTTTCCTTTTTTAACGAAGTGTCGCTTGTAATATTACTCGTTTATTTAAAATCGTGGCTACTTGATTATCGAGTGAATCAATTATTACACTTTCCTTCGATGCCTAACGACTTCAGCGCTTTCATAAGTTATTCTGTCGATTTAATGTCCGTTATATGTATAAAAGCAGCAAGACAATTCGTCTATGGGAGCTTACTGTAACGATAATAGTTGTTACTGCGAATACTCGTGAAAAGTGTGAATCTACGAATCTTTTCCACTCGTCTCTTTCTATGGATTTTTTAAATATTCAGTTGTGACTTTATCACACTTTCCGTAACGTTTTTACGAGAGACATAAAGATAAAGAAACGCAATTATATATTTGTTACAAATTGAATGAAGTCTATTTTTGCAAAGCAAGTCGATATACCTCTGTAATACACTAGGATGTGCTTTCAAAAATTCGCTGTTATGTGCAATTGTTATTACGTTTGCTATTCCGCTAAATTCACTTTTACACTCGATAAATGCAGTAGTTTGAAGTTCCGTCTGTTAACTAATTAATCGATTGTTCTCTTAATGATAGATATATACATAAATACATATGTGTCCTCTCTCCGAAAATAGATAGTTGTTCAAAGAATGGATAGATATTTATTTATATTTACTCACCTGAACTTTTGGGTTGCGGTATATACTCGAGCATTTGACTTTCATTTAATATTTACAGTGTTTCGCATTGCGCGCGTTAGTCTCATTACTTTTCTTGCTTGTTCTCTTTCCCATTCTCATTTTCTCATATAGCATATCTATTTAATATTTATTCATTTTTTCGTATTTTGATCGATAATCGTCTTCGATTTATTTGGCTCCAGATGACACGCAATTAAAAAAAAAAACAATCATGTGCATAAAAAAGCTGTACTTTTTATGGCAAACTACTCTTTTCTTTACTTTCCGAGTGTGAAAGGTTTACTTATTTTACATTAGCCGAACCTCAAGCAATTATTTATATAAATTCAAAAACTTTAGCTAATTTCTATTACTCTCAAGCTTGTATATTAATTGCAAGAGTACATATGTGCAATTAACAAAAATCAACTTTACTCACTTTGGGTGCCGGTCCAGTCAGCGCCGCGAATGCTTTGAGTAGCGCTAACCGGACTTGCACCCGCTACTTATCGATTTGCCTTTTCTCTTTTAAGCGGGGAAAGGTGATCTTTAGCGAATTTGGCATGTTCTTGCTGGAGGAACGATATTTTCTGTCTCTCACCCTCTGATTTTCATTTATTGTTTCCTAAGTATCTCAGCTTGTTGCTACGCCTGTGAAATAAACTCAATTTTCGTCAAGTTTGGTCATTAGTACCATCAAGTATCTTTCGCTGCTTAAACTGCATGCTCCATAATTGTACTTATGCCAGTCTATATTTATTTATATTATAGTTATGTTATAGTTATATCATTCTATAGTTTTATTCATAATACTTCATAATTGTATTCATCATGTTGTTTTATATTCTACTCGTTCAGTGTTATACAATCTACCTTGTATCATACTTTTCTGATACTATTCATCATACTCTATAATTACATTTCTTAATTACTTAAATACTTATATTAAGTAGTAACAGTAAATAGTACAGAATTACATTAATAAATAATATAATTCAATTTTTAGAAATTATAAGAAATGTTGGACTGCTTAATAGGTATCTGGACACTTGTCAATTATTTCCAATGTTATGTTTAGGTATGACTCAGGGGTGAAATATTCCTGAAATAACATTATTGTGAAATTAATATATATATATATATATATGTATATATATACGTGAAAATCCTTATGCTTTAAAATAAAATCTGTAAATTTATATGACCTTATATATTCTATAAATCTGTATATTTTTTTCTCATGTTATTAGTAAGTATTATTCAAATTTTTCATACTTAAACTTCGTACTTAAACTTCAAATTCATGCTCTATAATTGTATTTATATCATATTATATATTCTATAATTATCAATTGCTCTACAATTAAACTTGTATTATATTGCTCTATAATTTTATTCATCACATTGCTCTATATAATCATATTTTTCAAGTGATTATATTATTATAATAGAATTGAATTCTTAATGTGACCAATATATACAATCTTAAAATGGCATATATCTAGACGAACTAAAACAAGGTCTAATTGCACATTTTTAATGAAAAAACAGAAACAAATAGAGAAGTCGTGTTATGTCAAATAGAGAAAAATATGATCTTTACAATAAAATGAATATGACTTCCCTATCTCCTTATGGTCGGGGAATTGATTATGATTCGTCACTTTTCTTCCTGCTTAAGTCTTTCTACATCATAAAAAGAAAACAAAATATACCCAGAACACATTTTTGTATCATTTTGCCCATGTACCAGCCACCTTTATTTTTAAATTTCTAAATAATATGTCAATTCAATATTTTTGCGGGGAAGAAGAAAACGCAGTCTCCAGTCAGTATAATTTTATTTTTGGAGCTGACGTAGCAAAACTATATAAATACCGTTAGTTGGATTTGTCATTACAATATGGCAGTCTTTGAAACAAAATATTATTAAAAGTTTAAAAATATGTCCACATCTTACTTTCTTTTCACCATGCATGCTACAGCTCTAAAACAAGAAGTGATTTGTAAAGTGCACGCGTTAAAACGTATTTGATCATAAAGAAATATTACATATGTTACAAAAATTACAAGTACTCCTTAGAATAAAAGCATTGAAAATTGAACAAAGAGAATAAAATTGTGAACGAAGCTCAAGCTTCTAAATTTTTCTTATTCTTTCTGACTTTTATTTTCACTGGCTGACATAAATATCTATGACTTTTTCCAAGTCTGTGGCAACCTTGAATAATAGCGAATTGTAGACAATAAAAAATATCACGAGTGATTTTAAAAATTACAAGAAAAAAATCAGGTTACCCTTATATATAAAAGACATCTGAACTTTTCACTTATTTCCAATTATACCCAAGCGCTATGTTTAAGTATAAATAAAAGGTAAAATATTTCTGAAATAGTAACTTTATTGTAAAATTAATATATATGTGAAACTCATTGTTTTAGAATAAAATCTTTAAAATTGTATGATTTTATATACATTTATAAATCCGCATGATAATTTTCATATACCTTTTAAATATCTTTCGTTGTGCATAACTCCACGTTCATGCTACATAATTGTACTTATATTGGTCTACAATTACACTCAGTAATTAAACTTATATTTCTTTATAATTGCACTCGTCATATTGCTCTATAATAATATTTCTTAAGTATATTATTTCTTATAATATTTCTTTTATTAAATAATAATAAATTATATTAAATAATTGAAAGTTTAGAAACTATAAGAATCCGACTTCTCGGATTACTCATTAAATCTTATCAATTATTTTCAATGCTATGTCGAATATGACTCAAAGATGAGATATTCCTAAAATAGTAACGTTATTGTGAAATTAATATGTGAAATCCATGTTTTACAATAAAATCTTTGAGAACTTATATGATTATCTTATACTTTCATAGACTCATATATTTTCATTCATAATATTATCAAATTTATTTTTACCTTTTTCTAGCTAAACATTGGTTATGATTTCTTATATACGCGAGCCTTCACCTTTCGTGCACGTACTTTTTTACCAGTTTGGAGTCGATTTTGTAAACGTCAAAGACGGTAATTATCTGTTTAATATTTTTAAATAAATATACAGGGTGTTTTTGTTACCAAGAAAAACTGGACTTTAGAATTTTCAGGAAATTAATTTTTTATTCTTGAATATCATGGATTTACATGAGATTTTATTAGCGTAAGAAAAATTTTGAAATTTTACTTTTAATTTCTTTTCTTTTCCTGACAAAATTATTTCTTTGATTTTTTTCTTGATAAATTAGCAATATATGATTAACCATCTTTTAAATTCTGTACTTCTAATAAATTAAATCTGTATATTACAGACAAATTTTCGTTATGTACTATATTTAATTAATATAATTTCTGTTTAATATTGTCTCAAGTGTAATATTTAAAACTTAAGACTTTTCTTTATGATTGTATGATTAAGGAACATTAAAATGTATAATACAATAATTATTCAAAGCTACTTTAAAAAATTCTTCAATCTTATCCAAAATTTTGAATAAAATTTTTGGAAATCTGAGAGAATTTTGCAAAATTTAAGTAAACATCCTGAATTCTAATTAATCTTCGATTCTTATAAAATTACTACAATTTCACCTATCACGAAAAATCATTTATTCTTGGGATCTAAACGTCTTTGAAAACTTCGTTAAGAAAAGATCGACTTCAAACGAGAAGAATATATAATAACATCTAGTCCATATTTCACATATTGTTTTATAAATTCAAGTACTACCACATTAAATGATAATAGTAAATATCGTTTATTAAATAATATTATAATTAAACTTTTAGAAACTATAAGAGATCCTGAGTTATTTATTGAATATTTAAACTTCTCAATTGTTTTCGACACTAACTGTTGAGATATGACTGAAGGGTTTAGTATTCCTGAAAATGTTTTTTAAGTATTCACATATACCTACTTTATATACCTACTTTTTATTTCAATATTACCGAGATTTTTCATCTCAATTATCACACTTATTCGCCCATATTCATTCTTTTCGCTTGTCTTCCTAGGGCAGTTGCTGGTTTTTGCGTGTTTCGTCCGCTTTTCTGTTTCTCGTGCCATAAGATAAAGGTGACAATAGGGGTAAGGGTATAAGTTTTCGATGCATTGATATTCTTGAGCTTCGTTTTTTTTCAATGTATCTTTCATTTTTATCGAGCGATCATTTACAATAGATCGAGACATAACAACATGATGCGCTAAATAATTATTTGTAAAATACGTATCGTATACAATAAACACAGTACAAATAATTCAAGCGAGTTTCGTTAATTAACATAAAATAATGCATGACAAAGAATCAGATATTGTGTATAACTGAATTGTTTAAATTCACTATTCTATTCGGTTTTCTTTCGGTTGGTTGAACAATTTTCTATTAAGGAAAAAAACTTCAAAATTTATTCTTTTTTTTTCTTTCTGCAATCTTAGCTAAATTGTCAAGAAAAGAAATAAAGTTATTTTCATTTAACTTTATAAAAAATCGTTTAATTAATTTAATTATTAATTAACGATTGTCCAATATATGACATTGACAATTGCCAATGACTGATTATCGATGGTGATTGCGATGATTTACCTCGACCAAGTTAAACTGCAAAGTTATTATTAATATATAATTATAAATTATAAAACTGATGGAAAATCTAATATTATCAAAAAATTTACAATAAATGATAAAATAAATGATTAATTTTGACAAATAAAATAATTATATTACAATATTACAATAAAATTGATATTTTCAATATCCCCAAAAAGAATCGCGTTTTCTACTTTAATTCTTAAATAGACATAAAACTCAAATATTAGGTAATCAAAAACGAGTAATTATCGAAATACAGTAAGTGATTGTGTTTAACGTTATTCTCAATGACTCTTCCTTTCCACAAAAAAGGATTTATTTGCGATTTTCTATTTACAAAACAGGACATTGACTTTACAGTGTTGTCGCTTTCATTACTGTTTCTCATTAATTATTACTGTTATGTTAAATTATGTTAAATTATGCTACGCAAATCGTGAAGAGAACGGAAGATAGTTCACCGCTCGACTTACGGGATAATTATACTTGGATCTTAATCCTAGATTGTCGTATAAGCGACATCAAATAACGTCAAATAATGTTATTGTGCACTATGCTAATCATCAAGTATAAAATATGCATTCCCTATATCATCAAGCGACATATTGATCAAATTCAACGTGTATATGTGACGAAGACAAGCAAAGGAAAGTGAAAAAAATCTTGGAAACAAAGTGACACAAAAAAGTACTCTAGAAAACCCGGGAATCAAAAACAATTTTTCGAATAATGATTAAAAAGTTTCATTCTCTGCAAAGGAAAAAGGTATATTCGTGAAATTTTGTGAATATTGTATTCCCACTAAGGATAGCTCGAAAATGAGTCAAAACATTTGCGCGTCGTGAATGTTGAATATTGAATAAATTAAATTTTTTGTTTTTATCAAAAATCGCGTGACTTCACTGTCCATTCTTTAAAATTATTTAAAATAATTATGATACGTGTCTAACAATATAAATTCTCAACCTTTTTCGATATACGTATGATGTATGAATCTTCACAAAAGTGATAAAATTGCGTACAATTATTGTTCAGAGAACCTTCGTCCATTTTTTTTAAAGTCACCTTGCTTCCAGATTTCTCGATTATCATTCTTTCACTAACAATTGTATCTCGCAGTTTCAAAAAGAGAACAAGTATTATCTCTTTTCGCGTGACGGGGGACAGATTCAATTTGTTCTACGTTTCGCTTGGGAGAATTGTTATCTACTTAAATACAAAATTAATAAGAGCGGACTGATTATTAAGTGACGAATATCTTTAATAACGTCGTTGAGACTGGGCGTTTTGGTAACCAGCACTGCCACCTGCAAACAATCATAGCTCCTCCGTTCAATTTTACTCGAGAAATAGAATTAATGATCCTGCTTCTCTACATATACACAAAACCAAACGGCCTACTTATATAGATCTTTCTATGATATTGCTATTAATCCTGCCTGTTACTTCTTGACGTTTTTATATGTGTATGTTATATGTGTATACTATGAGACGCCATAACTTTATTTGCCTTTGCTTTTCTTTTGGTTCTTAACTATTAGAAAAAATGAATTTCTCGTAGATATAGCTTTGCAAATATTTTTGTGGACAGTCTTTTAATCTTGCTAACACTCTCAAATACTGTAAAAATTATATAAATATTTTCTAGGTATCTGTACGGACAGACTCGTAAGAATCTTTTTGTTACTATACGTTTTTGTATATCGCAAATGCTCTTATAATAACGTAAACGTTCTTCTTTAGAACTTCAAATGTGCAAATATGCTTTTCTTGGATGTTATATTACTTATTTAATAGATTTCACTGTCTAAGTTTTACACAAACACATTTTTCTCTCCAAGCGGCTTAGCTAAATCTTTCTCTTCTGATCAATGAACTTTTTTGTACTGCGAGTTGTACTTACCATAGTCCTGTTTTCCATAAACACCGTCCTGACTCGGATAATCTGCAATCACAAAAAAATGCGGTTTATAAATAATAATGAAGAATGCTAAAGATACAGAAACAAACGACTCAAACGAAAAACATGAAACTTGAAACAATTTAAAATAGATAAATAAATAAAGAGAGGGGGGAGAGACAAAGAGTTTCGTCCTAATACGATTGTATGACGAAGTAGCAGCTGTGGCCAAGTATCTCCACGAAAAAATGACAATTTTGTTTGTTAATTAATTAAAATAAATTGCTTAAAACAATTTAAATAATTTGTTAAATTGACAAACCTATTAAATAATAATAAATTATAAAAATATTAAATTATAGATTAAGAAATACAAAATATAAATTAAATAAAGTTATATACAAGATCGGAGAAAAGTAAAACGAACCTTCTAAGATAGAATACATATATAGCCTATAAGCCTAAGCTCCTAGAAAATCATTAGTCTTTAAAAAAAAATTTTTTTTTTCCAGAAAAAAGTAAACACAGATGACACGCAGCTATCAGAAATCTCAAATGAACAGTTTGATCTATCTCTGCGAAAGAAAATACACCAACTTTCTTTTAACATTTGGAGCAAGGATTTTGAAACTTGGATATTGGTAAAAATCATAATTAAAGATTCAATCACCAGAAAATTTGTATTTTTATTATCTAATCATTTGTAAACTGTATTGATAATTTTGTTAAATCCTATTGTACGAACTACGTTCGTAACTTCTGGTTTCCTGATAGAAATTTAAAAATTTCGTTTAAAAAATCTTGCAAGTCAATTTTTTCCAGCAATTTGTTTTCTCAGAAAAAACAAACAATCCTTTTCACCCCATAGACCGTTTTATCCCACCTAAATAAAAAAATAATAAAGAGTGATAGTGTGATAATTTATACACTTATACATATTTTTCATATTACTCAGGTGAAGAATAAATAGTATATGTCACAAACACCTTGTAATCCTTCTGGAATGAAAGATGGCAGGAGGCAGTGCTGCAGTGTTGGTGTCTTGATGTGAAAGGATTTACATCCAACTTTTATGTGAATTCTCGTCTCGTTCAAATAGGATTTGTGTGTAACTCTGCGCAACTCTTTTGTATCAATCGCGAGCAGAATACAGTTCGGGGGGGGGGGGGGAGAGTTAAAAAACTCCGCTTAGTTTTAATAATATAAAATCCAAACATTCAAGAAAAAAAAAACGAAAACATAAAATTTTTTAAAATAAAAAAGACTCCAATTTTAACAGTATTAAAATTTTTAAAAATCTGCAAGGTATCTAGGTTTTTAATACGTGGATATGTAATTGAAAATAAAAAGTACATAGAAGCGATCTTTAAGAATTCATTTACTATCAGAAAATAAAACATTAAATTATACGTTAGAAAAGAAAATTCATATTATTCTAAATTCAACATTCAACATTATTGGAAGTTTCGCGTTAAAAAAATAATAAACTAATATTTTACTTTTTTTTCAAACAAAAATTTAATTAGCATTTTATCAATTAATAATTGGTTGAATTTCCTACTGACTTTGTAATTCCATTTACATTGTGACATGCTTCTTTGTTAGAAACCTCTCCGAACAGATAATTTAATGTTTAATCTCAATAATAAACGAATCTTTAAGGATTATTCCAACCGGTCGGTAGTTAGTGAACTGTAAAATGTGAGTGAACCGTAAAGTGTGACAACGAACGAAATAACTAACCGTAAGGTTGCGTCGAGTAACCACCCCGGTTGATTATGTTGGCATTAGATTGGTCATCGTATAAATTAGCAAAGGCATAATTGCCCCCGTCCCCCAGTCCAGTAATCGACACTGCCTCCTGTTGGTAATTAGCTGAACATGCATTATGTAATATTAATAAACTAATTGTACATATAGTGTCTCACCGATCTATTCAATTCAATACTCGATCAAGTATTTGAATAGTCAACTTTGAGTACTTAGTAACTCGAGACTGTACTGCCAATAGCGTCGATGTTATATTGTGAATGCATCGAGCTTAATTAATTTAACTCTTTATAATTCCTGAACTTTTATTTCACGTTATTATTACTGAAGGATCAAATTTGGAAAAATTAAAAATTTGAAGTTTAACTTAAAAATTTAACCTGGCAAACTTGTAAAAAAAATTAAGTGCTGAGCCATAAGAAAATTAACAGACAACGATGTATAAGTTGTAACAGAAAGTAATAACGTCATCCACAATACGAAATTTCATATTTAATAATCTGATGTCTACAACTCACCTGATGGCGGAGCTTTGCCATAACTGTAGGGATCATTAGAACCGAATCCTCCTGCAGCCGAAACTGATGATGCCCCGCCGTATCTGTTATCTGCTGCAGATGGATAACCCTAAAAAAAAAAAAGAAACATAACTGTGGGTAATCTTGGTCAAAATAAAAATAATTGACTACTTTAATAATATCAAAACATCTATTAATCTCGACTGCAATTAAATTTGTAATTATTTAGTTAAATTTTATGCTTAAAAATCTAAAATGTATTTTAAAAAGAAAATAGAATTCAAATAATTGAAAATAGCAAATTTATATTTCTGTATTGCCGAAGTTTTTAGGCCGATAATTAATTTTTATTTTTATAGTCAATTTTTATTTTAAGATTATCTTAAGTAATATCTTAAGATGCTAATAACGTTCTATGTGATTGATTATAACATAACGTCTTAAGACTGTACTAAATTTTTCAATTTTCAAACAAAGAAAATCGTTTATCTCGTTAATAAATAGTATAAGAATTATAGTAATTGTTATTATAGTTGTATTTTTAAAGATTCCCTATAGTGACATAAATAAAATAAAATAAACAAATAAATAATATTGTATACGTATGCATTGATATACGGTTATTTTGTATTTTAAAATAATTTTTACAACATTAGAAAGTATATGTTTTTCTACTTGTAACGTCGAAATTATCAATATAAATACTTTTTCTAATAACAAATTAATAATGTTATTTTTCTTTTTTTTTTTTGTAATGAGAATGTAAAAAAGTATAAATTTCGCTGTATTTGTAAATTAAATAAAAATCAGAATTTGTTACTTACAGCATTTCTAAATCTTTCTTTTTGTATTTTTTGTAAATTTAAAAGAAATAAAGTAATATTTCGTTTTTTTGTAATCATTGTTATTTATTTTTTTAACAAGAAACATTTAAAAAAGTCACTCTTTCTGTTTGATTTTATTTTAGTATTAAAAATTATGGAAAATGTAGCAGATCCAAATTACACATTTTCAATAACGATAACGATAACAGGTTACTTTTAAAAAGTAACTTTTCCAACCTTGAATTTTTTAATATCATAAACATGCTATTATAAAATTTTTTTTTAATTTTATCGCTTTCTACTTGCTAACTTATATAAATAATCAATTAAATCCAGAACATGATCAAAGAAACAATATTGTCTCAGAAAAAGAGTGATAGTATTTAAACTTAAAAGTAAAATTCAAAAAATTTTTCTGAATACTAATAAAGTCCCATAAAAATTCATGATTTTCAAGGATAAAAAATTAATTCACTAAAAAGTCTATGTTTTCCCAGTTTCTCTCAGCAATAAACAGCCTGTAAATTAATTACTAACAAAAAATGAAACTAAATTACAGTTACAGATAGAAACAAAAAAGAGAAAGAATTACAATTTAAAAAAACTCCACATTACATGTAACAAATTATTTCTCAATCTTGGAAATATCTACATAAAATCAAAAGATTAAGAAAATTATATAACCTCTTATATAAAATTAATATATAAAGTTTTATATATAAAAATTGATTTTGAATACTGTTATTATAATTATTTTGAGTATATTATCATATATTAAATTCACTTACCGTTTGCCCATAGTCCTGGGGCTGTTGGTAGCTTTCGTACCCCTGATAAGATTGTGTGTAGCCTTGCTGTGAACCATAACCACCGCCACCATATCCTACTGACTGTTGTTGCTGCGGCTGTTGTTGACCGCCATAAGCATTATTTGAACCTCCGTAACCTCCTTGGCTGTATTAATTCATCGAAAGCAAAATGTACATTGTCAATATTTTATATATTTACTTTTCTTTGTACCTTATTAATATATGTATATATTATTTATTTACAATGGATTATTCTTTGGATTTTCATGTATGTAAGTATAACATGTAATTATTTATTAGCTATGTTATTACATGTACTTTTTCATTTATTATTGTATAATCATATAATCATACTTGTCAATCAATTTTTTATTTCCGCACATTTATTATTTTGGAAACGTGAAAACTGACTAAGGTATGATTTAAAAAATCAAATTAAATCATATCTTTCATCTTATGTTGCATGTAAAAAAATTTTTATAACAAATTAATTTATTCTTGATAAAATTAAATATATAATAATTAAATATATAATTATTAAATATATAATAAATAAATAATAACATATATCTCTTTTCAAGGTACCATTTCAAAAATTAATTAGAAATTAATATTAAATACAATATAAAATATCCTAAGTATAGATTTTCTTAACTCTCTTCTACAGTGTAGTATCAAACTGTTTTGGACTGAAATACTTCGAGCGCTTTTTCATAAAATATGATGTCACTTGAACACAATTTTTGTTTCAGGAGTTATGTCGTCAAAAATTGCTTAATATTTTTAAGTTTAAATATTACAAATATAGTTTGCACAAAAGACTAACTTCAATTAATATTTAATATTTAGTAATTAAACTTATATGCGTTAAGTTAATTTGTCTTTAATTTTAAAAAATTGTTTAAATATTTAATATAAAAATGTTCCTGGGAAACTTACTTAGGTGCTTGAGTGGCATATCCATTGGCTGATTGGGAAGACGACTGATCAAAGCGCGGCCTCTTGGACGGTCCACTTGAGCTAGGTGGAACACCTCGTTTCGTCGGGCCACCACGTCCAGCTCCTCGGCCACGATCAGAGAAGCTACCTCCACGACCACCTGGTCCTCCTCTGCTCGATCCTCTGAAACAGAGAAAGTAAATATTTAATTTATAAAAATTAATCAATTTTTACACCCCCCCCCCTCACACACACATATACATTAAATATATAATCTATATCTATATAATAGATATGCATATATATATATATATATATATATATATACACACCACACACATACATACCAATAAGTCAATTTATCTGCCCCATATTAATAAAAGTTCTCTTTTATAATTTTATATTTTAGATTTAACTAACAAGCTTTGTTATATTTATTTTATTATATATAATATTACATATTATTGTTCTCCATTCTAAAATTGCTGATATCTTCTGTACAATTAAAATATATAATTTTATTTCAAAGATAATATTTATTAAACAATTGTGACTCACTACGAGAACTTTATGATTAACTTAAGAATTAATATCTACAATAAATTCATATATGTACAATACAATTTTTTAAGTTTTCAATTTTTTTTAATATCAGGCTAAAATATTTTTTGAAGCTAGATGGAAGAATTAACTTCCTTACCTAGATCCTCCTCTTCCTCTGTCCATACCGCGACCTCGGAAATTGCTGCTACCTCCGCGGCTATCTCCTCTGCCGAAATCGCCTCTACCTCTACTGCGGAAGCTATTACTTCCGCCACCTCTTCCACCGCCACCTCGTGGAGGACCACCCATTCCTAAGGGTGGAGGACCACCTCCAGGTCCACTAGACATTCCTGGTTCTGGCGGTCTGTATAAATGACAATAAGGCTCTTTTAGCTCATAAATACTATTTAAGTTAGGTAATGTTCTATATAATGTTTTAATGTATAAACTTTTTATAACACAATTAAACTTGAAGGGCCAACAACAATCATAGTATATCTTAATGCTCAAGTTGTTGCTATATATTTTGTGTACTATATAATTTTGTTAGCGTCAAGTAACTGATAAATTAATTATCAATTTAATATTACTATTCTAGTTCAATTCAACAGCTGCGTTACAAGAGAGAAAATAATAATGCACAATTTAAAGAATTAAAAACTGTATATAAAATTACACATAAATATTTTTTGAGCACTAAAATCTACTTTTAATCATTATGACCTTTTTTAGATTTTAATTGTGTTATACACACTTCACAGTCTCATACAAATTATTGCTTATAAATTTTATATTGGAATTATAAAAAAATTACATCTTATAATTATTCTTTTAAGCTCCATTTTGCAATTGCATACATACTTATTAGTAAAGATATTAGTAAAAAGTACAAATAATATATAATTAATAATATATAAAATTTATTAATTATATTAATATTTTTCATATTATTAGAAATAACAAAATATTCAATTTATAAATTATATTAAAATTTAATATTTTACAAATAATTAATTATTTTTCTATAGTGTAAATACATTCGTGATATATGCTTACCCTGGAGGAAAATGTCCACCTCGTCCACCTCTACCAGGAGGGCCTCCCCTGCCGCCTCTCATAGGTGGGCCTCCTCTCATACCACCACCAGGTCCGTTGCCTCGTCCACCACGCATCATGTTACCGCCTCGTGGCGGACCACCTCTGTATGAAAAACCTCTTTTTTATAGCTGAGTTAGTATACAGTCATCGTACTTAAAGTGATATAGACATATAAAATTTGGCAAGAGTGAAAAGTGAAGTAATTCTAGTGCAGTAATAAAAAAAATAAACCTAAAACATATTTCATTATTTCTTTTGTAATAATTTATTACATACACATTTCTATCTAGTTTTAATAAATGTAACAATCATGACGCAGTGAATTGTGCATCTGTTCTCTGTGCCAAAGATCCGAGGTTTCAAATCGGAATAATCAAAAAACATTTAATTTTTATTTAATCACTACTTCTCGAAAAACAATAACAAACTATTTAATATCCTGCCATTAGAACACTTCTAATTTCGTTTAAATTGTAGATCCCATATATCTATATAAATTATAAAACAAGCATAAAAAATACTCTAAGAGGTCACCATATCTCTCTGAGAGATTAAACTAGAAGAGAAGAATAGCTTCATCGAATTCTTTCTCACCTTGTGCTACATGTTTTATGTAAGTTATTAAAAGAATAAATACAATTTTAAAGAAAAAATTTTTTAGAGTAAATATTTATAAAGATATTAATATAAACTTTTTTCTCGATGACATAATCATGGCATAATAAATTCTTTACCTTCCTCTATCAAAACCGCCGCGTCCCCTCATTATTCCACCAGGGCCTCCACGACCACGAAATCCGCCTCTACTTCCTCCTCCTGGTGCTCCATCCATTTTTCAAACTTCCTATAATATATTTCAATTCATATTGATCTGTAAATATAATTCTAACAATTTGAAGGTCTAATAAAATCCATAATCTAATAGAACTATCCAAATTTTGTAATTGTGGCTTGTACTTTTGATCTTTCAATTCTTGAGTTTATATATTCTTACATATGTTAAACTATATGTGATTTTCTTCCATAAGTAACAATTCTGTTGATTACAAAAATGATAATGATTATAAAAAATGTTTTTAGTTAATGTTTGCTTAAAGAAGTTTCACTCCTAAATCAAAATAAACAAATTTTCATGAAATTGTGTAAAGAAGTTCAAATTGGTGATATAAATTGACTTTCAAAATTTTAGAAAGCTGAATTAGCTAGTTATTTAGATCTTAATTTTATTAACATGGGCTCTTATGGGAATCAAATTTTCAGGATTTTTCAGTTTTTATTGTCGTATTAAACATAGAAGTAACAAACAGACGTTCATTAGTGAAACTTTACAACAATACATCTTAACTGTCCAGAAAAGTACGGTTAAATTTTTGAAACAATGCACGTTTGAGTGAAATTGATAAGATAAAAAAAGTTTACAATAATCTAAGTAATACAGAACGTAAGTGTGGTAAATGTGTACTAGTGATATAACATAAATTTCAAATTGTTGTATTTAGTTATCTAAGAGTGCTATAATAGTGAAAAATATTCTCAATTTAAAAAATATTATTTCAGTAATGAAGGTAGTACTTTATAGCCGAATTTTTTTTTATATTCACCATTATTAACTTTAGACCATATACAGTAAAAAAAAGAAGGCAACAAAATAGTCATTTGAATATTTTTCTTTACTTGAACCCCTGTGCCACTTGTGCCAGGCCTAAGCAGAGGAACTCCCTTAAAAATTCTGATAAAGCTTTGTTTCCCTATCTGGTCATTACAAAAAAAAATAGAATATAGAACAAAGTTCATTATTTGCTTTACAATTAAATCGTACTTTATATACATTCTTAAAAATGCAATAGGTTTCTCTCTATGCATGTGGTTGTGCAGCTGTGTAGATTTGTCTGAATAGATAATTAAATTAGAACAGTTAGAACTGGAGCACAGACTTTCGCATAACACATAATCAAAGTCTTTTATTTCTATCTTGAGAAACAAATATGATATTATAATTTATTTTCTTATGCAACTCTGTACTCCTCCACCCTTAGAGTAAAAATATAGATTTTTATATAATGTATAAAAGAATTAATCAACCAAAGTCCTTCATTTTTATCCTGGAGAGGGAAATAATTCTGATTGACTCTTTTGTATGTTATGCAAAAGTATATGTTCTTGCCCTTATTCTAAAAAAATTAATCAGTCCCACATGAGAGTTCATTCAATGTATATACTAAAAAAGTATTAAAATGTAAATTAATCAGAGAATTAAGGGATAAAATAAAATAGTAATAAACATAATAAACATTAACACATAAGTGCCTAGAGCTACAAATCTTAATCTGTATGCACTGATTTGTAGACTTGAGACTCAAAGACATAAAAGAACTCACAATTTATAAATTCAAGAATTGTAAGGTTAAAAGATTCTCGAGATCCTCATCGTCAATTCACGAATTCACAACCCATAATCATAGGTCATAGGACAAGTCAGATTGCAACAGACTTTATCTAGTCGGCGAAGCAGCCCAGTGGGCTGCTCTCTCCTCTAAATTAATCTTACAATAAATATAATAAGCCTTTAGCCTTTCGTTTAGCCTTAGTTTAAGCTGCAAACTGCAACGTTCCCCCCCCCCCCCCCAACAAAAAGGATCCTCTTGGAGCTACTTGAAATCATGATTCACAAATTTTTAAGCTAACTGGCCAAACCTCGACTAAAGCTTCGAGCTCAGAACAAATTAGCGTAACAATTCGGACCTCATAGCAATCAGCTCACTGCACCTAGATCGGCTAGATCGGGACCTAACAAAAGATACCTTGTGCAACGTTAGTTACACCTTCAAAACTACAGAATTTTATAAGACCAGTCGAGACTGCCTCTACCTTGCTCTCACTCCACGCACCGAGTCACGAGGCGCGTGGATCCTCTCGCTCTCCTTCTTTTATTCAGGTCCCGGCGTTTTCAAGAGAAACAGCGGCAAGCCGTGGCACCGACGCTACCCCGTGTAGTCGTGCGAAAAAGAAAACGTCTCCGCGAGTACGTACCTTTCCGGGACGACGTCCAATTATTCGCGAGCGAAGGAGTCGCGCACGGGAAACGATTTACGAAGTCACGTGTAATTTACTTACGATTACTTATGGCGTACGGCTGCGACTCATAAATCAAAGACGCTCGCAAAAACGGGCCAGCAAAATGGACGTCGGCTCTCGAGGTATTACGGCAGCGAAAAAAAAGTGGCGCGAGGAGCGAGCGAGCGAACGAGCGAGAGACCGAGAGAGAGAAAGAGAGAGAGGTGACGAATTGAGATGAAATATGAGATGCGCGTGCGCAGCGACGCGCTAGCACTCACAGGGGCGTGTGCATATTTCGCAGAAATGACAGGCGTTGTTAATCATTTTCCTAATCAACAAAATATAAAATGATAAGTTACCAATAAATATGATACATGAAAAAATTTTTAGTCCTTTTATTCATCGAAAAAAGAAATTAATACAAGATGTGTGTGCGTGTGAAAAATAAAAAGTATATTTTAAATGCAGTATTCCATCATATGTATCGATCAAAATAGTTTATAGGATATTTTATATTTTATATCAAAATATTCCGGAATATAAATTACCTGACAAATTATTGTTTTTTTAAACATTAATACTTTTGCATAATTAATAATTAAAATAAATAAAATTAATGTATTTACACACATGTGTAATAAAAAAATTTTAATTATTAATATCATTTGAGTAAAAAGAAATAAAAATAGAATTGATATATTAAGGACATTGAGATATAAAAGATTTAATTTCTACATGCAATTAATAAATTTTATATTATTGTACGTGTGATATTAATGCTAATATTTATAGCGTTTAACATTTTGTGAATCATTAATGTAAATTATCACAAAAAGGATTTATACTTTATATTGATTGATAAAAAACGTTCTAAATAAACTTCTTGGCACAAGCCTGAAGTGGATTTCAAAGACAATCACGCATGCGCACAAGAGTGACTTGTATTGTACGTGTTCCTTCAATTTATTGGACGGAAAAAGAAGCATCGATTTACGAAGACTGCGTGAGTCAAATTCATATTATTTCCACGATCCTGTGGCCAATCAAAGTCATCAAATGGTACGTCATACAACATCACATCGCAACCCAATATTGTAATAATTTTATTTAAGGATTAAAGAATATATATAAATACATATGAAATAAACATCGAAAAAATATAAGTAATCAAAATCGTATATTAAATCGCGATTAAATCATCACGTTGTGCGATATAAAAATTTTATAAATGATATAAAATGAATTATGTATGACTATTTTAAACGTCATTCATTAATCAGCCATAATATAATCTCCATAGTTATAAATTATAATATTACTAAAAAGTAAAGTGCGGCGGAAGTTGACGTAATAACCAACCAAATTTTTCGCCGCGCGGTAAAAATTAAACTTGATCCAACTTTAAATGCGATCGACTTGACGCTACAAATACTTCGAAGTATTTTTGATTGACTAATTGAAACAAAGAATTTTATGAATTGACCAATCAAATGAATCGAAACGTTTGTGGCGTTAAGTAAATCGCACCTTTTGATTTGGCTACCTGCGTCAAGTGATGAGATCGTGAGCATCTGTTGTCTTCTTCCGTTTCGAGCTCCGTTTCTTTCTCGTGAATTTTCGACTCTTAACTTTTCTCTCACAATTATAGCCGTGTGATTTGAATTAATATTTTCCGACAACCTTTTTATAAATCCGTACAATTATTATCACAGACGATTAAAAAAGTAATTTCTATGATTTTTTGTTTTAATTTGCAATTATATCGATATATTAATATACTCTTTTTAGAAAATAAAATATATAAATGTTAGACATAACAAAATTAATTTCTTTTTTTATTACATTAAATTTATTTCACGTTATACATTCGTAAGAAGGTGATGGTTTTTCTTCCATCAGAAAGGAAATATAAAAAATTCTTATTAATGTAAAAAAAAGAATAAGAATATTAGTGGGCAAACAAAAGAAGTATATCGATGTGCTAGTCAAAATTTCTCCAAATTGCTCGACCGTTAAATTATACATGGCTGAACGGTCAGCGTCGCTTTGATTGAAAGCGGTTAGAAAAATATGTATAGTTGTTTGGCTTTGAAAATTGATTCGGATGTTTTTTTTATTGTGTTATAGAAATAACTAAAAGCAGGAACGAACAAGTCGAAAGTATGTCTCATTTCGTAAACGTGAGGACAATTATCTCCAATAAGAAAAGTAAATTTGTATGACAAAATATTGTAAAAACTAATTTTATACTCTGTCATTATAAAAACATATTTAAGAAAATTAGATGTAGAAATATTATTAACTTTTTATGAAACACTGATGTTTGCGCAATTAATTTTGAAATGATATTTTGGCATAACAACAATAGTGGCAAATTATATATCTTAATTAATTAAGGGGGATTGTAAAGATTTAAAGATATTGAAAATTAGCTTGCGTTTAATTGTTAATAACAAAACCGCGGATAAATATAAAACTTTTATATTTTTTATAGTATTAATTAATATTATTTATATTTTTGAGCCCAAGGACCATACTTGTTTCTTATTATTTAAATTTTAAATCGTTGGTCCTTTTTCCGTCTATAAAGCGCACGTCTGACCTACAGCACAATCATTTCATTTTCACTCCTCAAAGAATAGAATGCGTAACGAATTTTTACCATCTTCGACACCCACGCCTTTTAAACTTTGAAATCCGTTAGCATATATATTATGTACTGGCGTTCTTATCTATGGACCTCTGCTAATAATTAACTATACCGTTTACTTCAAAACTATTAATGAAAAAAAAAAATTATTACATGTCTACGTTGTTTCCGACTTTAATTTTTTGTATTAATTATCTGCGTTTTATTCTTGTATTTAATATTGATAAATACACTGAATACAACAACATCCAGTATTGGCTCATTTGCTCATTTGTGCGATATAAGTTTAAATATTCCTACCGAAGGTAAAAGGGACAAAAAAAGATATGAACGTACAAGTTTAACAACCGTTACAGGTAAAAAGGATAAAGCAAAGAACGGATCAACGGATCAGCGTCGGTTAGAAACAAATTTTTCTAAGAAATTTGGGATATTTTGTATCTTATTGGTTAGTCTTCATAATAATTGCACCAATGCAGCAGTGCAGCTAAAAAGAACAGACCTCATATTGGTGGTCGACAACCGCAGGGTGGCGCGCGCGGTGCTGCGCGCGCCGCGTATCAACGCCAGGTCGGGACCACGTGACCCTGCCGGCGTCGTGCTGATTGGTCGGCCGTGAGTCATTTAAACCGGCGAGCCGTTGGCATGCCTTCCACGACGGTGAGTCGGGTGAGTGCCAGACGGTTTAAAACGGAGGTACGGCGAACAGAGTTCCACGAGTGTGCTGTGTACGAGTAGCGTGTCGCGGTCACGGGCCGTACGCTCTCTTCCTTTCCCTCTTCCCGTTTCTCGCACACATCCTCGGAGGAGCTCGCAGCTCTTCTCTATCTCATCGCGGGAAAACTTGGGGAGAATCGGTTCGTCAGTACGGATCGCCGGTCGGTCGTGGAGTATATACGCGCGCGAATCTCGGCGGTCGAGCGCCGTCGTGAACGGGGTGCGATTTCTTCGTAGGAGGAAGGAACACTCAGGGGTCGGGATCACGACGACAGCCACGGCGCCGAGCAACGACGACAGGACGACGTCTGACGACTGTGACGCGACCTCGCCGCGTGATATCACCGCGTCCGACAGCGGTACTTCGACGTCGGTCGGCGATACAACGACATCGGGAGGCGACGACGAGGCGAAAGAGGAGACAGAGTTTGAAGACAGCTGGTCCTGTTGCTGCTGCACGATGTCGAACGAGGAGGAGAACACCATACCTAACGTGATATACGACTCGAACACCGGCAAGAGTTATCTGAAGGGCCGATTCTTTGGGAAGGTAAAGGGAACCCGCGCATCCTCGTTTTCGTTCTGACCTTGGCTAGTCACGCTCGTGTCACATTCCTCGCGCGCGAGAGTTTCTCCACGAATACGTATGTACATACGCACACACGCATACACGCAGACACGCGTGCGAAAGCGGTTCTTTGGCGCCCGACACTTGTTGCACTTGGGCCGCGAGGGCGCGATTTGTGTTGATTTGTGTATATACGTAATCGCGTGGGAAACTCACGATATACGCGAAAGAATCGCGTGTCAGCCGCCTTTTCGCGGATCCCAGAGATATTCAGGGTTGATAGTATATACTGGCAGTTTGAAACTGTTTTTATTATTGATTTAATCTTTATTTTTTTTTTTACTTTAGATATACCAATTTCTAGATGTTAAATTTATTTTGAGGGAGCTAGAGTTTGTATCAAGATCCAAAGTAAACTTCTGTTTATAATGTTGATGTGTAGTTTAATAGAAAAACTTATGTTCCTTTCTATTAATGTAGTCTTATCTGAAATGTTATCTTCTTCTAATTCTTAAAATTAAAAAGAGTTAATTTACACTGATAGAAATGCAAAAGGTAATTTTAAATTCCAAGGAAATTTTTGGAAGGAGTTTACTCAGGCTAAATTATTTGAGGAGTGGGGAAAGGCTGTACTTTTTTTTACCTATGTAGTTCTTGCATTTTTTGGAAGTGACGTTTTGCTGTTAGTGTATTATTAAAACGGAACAGCATAAAATGCTATTTTAACCTATGTTTTAAAATATATGTACATGTAAATATATGTACATGTAAAATGTAAACATATACACATCCATACATAGTTGCATTTCTAAATTATAAAAGATTATATAGAATTTTCTTGGATATTTTTAAAGCTTCAAAATCCTTTGGAAAATGGTTGTTTACTCGGGTATACAAATATGCATTTACATATGTACATATATTAACAAATATACATATACAATCAGAATTTTTGAATAATTAATAAAATATATCAGAATTTTCCCAGATTTTTTGAAGCTTTCTTTGGAAAACAAATTGTTTAAATATATGTATGTATACAAGATTAATTTCTAGATGCTAAATCTTTTGAAAGGGTTAGAATTTGTTGAAATTAAGAAAAAAAATTAAAGTATTCAGAAAAATTGGTTGTGTAGCTAGATTTTTTAAGTATACACATATGTATGAACATGTTACAATAAAGTTACAATGTTATTTTAATTTTATATGCCAATTGTTTTTGTTTTTTATTGAAGATTGTTTTGAAATTAAATTAATGTCTAAGTGTTAAATCCATTTTGAAAGATTCAGAATTTGTATTGAAATTTAAAGTAAAACTCTGTTCACAATTTTATTTGTGTATAATAATTGTTGTATAATAAGAAAAACATTGAAAAAAATAAACATACATTAGAGGATTAAAGAATGTAGTGTGTAAAATTATAAATAGAATCTTATTTTGAAACTCGAAAATTCCTTTAAATTATAAACTTAAGATAACATATTAGATATATATTAATTATTAAGAAGTTACAGTATTAAAATATAATGTAAATATAATCTGTATTAGGTATATTCTTGCAAAAAATTTTTTATTAAAATATTAAGAAACTTTTTTCTTTCTTTTTTACACTATTTGATATTATGTCTATTATTTCATAGGGTGGCTTCGCAAAATGTTACGAGATTACAGAGTCAAAGTCACATCAAGTATTCGCCGGGAAAATTGTGCCAAAGTCACTGATGACGAAAAGCAATCAGAGAGAGAAGATGACACAAGAGATTGCGATTCACCAAAGTTTGAATCACAAACACATCGTTGGCTTTCACGGCTTTTTTGACGATAGCAATAATATTTACATCATCCTGGAACTCTGTCGCAAAAGGGTAAGAATTTGTAGCAATATCTGTTTTGTGAGTATTGATCGTGTATCCAACATATATTCTGACAATTGTTTAATGTTCCAGTCGATGATGGAGCTGCACAAGCGCAGGAAAGCGCTGTCAGAGTGTGAGACACGATACTTTATGAAGCAAATCTTGGATGGAGTTTTTTATCTACATCAGCACAGAATAATTCATAGGGATTTGAAGTTAGGTAATCTGTTTTTGAATGATGATTTGCAGGTCAAGATAGGTGATTTTGGATTGGCGACTAGATTGGAGCATGATGGTGAACGAAAAAAGTAATTATTATTCAAACTACACAGTACGAATGCAATCATTTATTAACTTAAAATCTAGAAATCAACTATTTTATTTATTCTTAAGTTTTTTAAATCTGATTTAAGTTATTCAAGTATGATATTTTTTTACTTGTTTTAACTAAACTTTACTTAAAAATATTAAATTAATATTAGATTAAACTTCAACACATTTTGATGAGGTTTTTAAACTGTTAGTGAATTAGTTTTCAAAAAGAAATAATTATATTTATTTCTATAATTTTTATTTTTTTCTCAGAGCCAACAATTTTACATTTTATTAATGGATTAGTTTTATTAATTACATAAAATTTTAGCACATAATAATTTGGCTAATTAATAAATTTTTTAAAAGAACTGTCTGTGGTACTCCAAATTACATTGCGCCTGAAGTGCTTACAAAGATTGGACATTCTTATGAAGCTGATATATGGAGTATTGGTTGTATAATGTATACTCTGCTTGTGGGAAAACCGCCTTTTGAGACAGCTAGTCTTAAGGAGACTTATACCAGGATCAAACAAGTGCAGTACAAAACTCCTACACACATTAGTAAACCTGCCATAAATATGGTGGCAAATATGTTACAATTGAATCCTTCAAAACGTCCATCCGTTGTTAAATTGATGAAAGATGAATTTTTTAATTCGGGTAAGACATTAATATTTTGAAAAAATGAAAATTGTTTAAATTATCGATTATATAATTTTTTAAAATAATCAGTGATAACATATACCTAAATTTAGTATAATTTTAATTTTTTATTTAAATCTAAATTAATTTAAATTAAGCTAAATAAATTAAAATTATTAATTTGTCATTTTATATTTATTTTTTTAGAGTAAGTTATAATTTAAGTAATTTGCTGTTTTTTTCTATTTTGTTAATAAAAAGGAGAGAAAATAATTTTTTTATTATCTAATTGCAGGATACATGCCGACGAGTTTACCGCTCTCGTGTTTATCAATGGCACCACGTTTGGACATGCTTGAATCACACTGCAATCGTAGACCGCTTGGCGAGATGAACCTTAATGGCTATTCAGAGCAAGATATCCTTGCTTCTCGAGTACCGAACAGTCCATTACGAAAGATAAAGCCTAGCAATGAAGTAGAACCACAGGGAATCAAGCTCGATATCAGAAAGATGCTTCAAACGCTAAAGGAACAAATAGCTTGCGTATTAAAAACTAAGCCCGCTAGAGAGATAATTTCTTCAGCAGGTATGTTAGAAAAACTATAATTTAATAGAACAGAAATGAAAGTAAATATACCTAATAATATACAATATAACAATGTATATAACACAATAACAATTCCAGGGCATACTACCAGGGCAAACCTGGAATTTTTTAAAGAAATTTCTGTTTTTTCTGTGCGCACGCGTGTGTATGTGTATATACTGGATGATCTCAAAATCGAGACATTTGAGAAAAAATGTTTTATAAAAAAGTTGTAGGATTTCAATAAATGCATCAAATGGTGTTTGATGCATTTATTGTCTCAAAGTTTGCGAAAAGCAAAGCGAAAAGTAGTTAACCAAAAGAAGTTTTATTATAATGTTTTGAAAAAAATCTTTATGTCAACTGCAAAAATACCGAATAAAAAGTAGGGATTTTCATAAAAAATTTTCAAGTTGATCTTAAGAGCGTTATATTACTTGCGTTCAAGATCAAAGATCATTGTTTGATGTATTTATTGGAATCACTGTTTGATATATTTATTGAAATCTTTTGTCTGAAACATTTTTTCATAAATAATTTCAATAATTTCGAAGACAATTAGCCGTTTCCGGACTTTTACCCATTTTGTATATATCTATATCATTTTTCTAGATATTTGTAAATTAAATATTACATTTGCAAATGATTTAAATATAATTGCTATATAATAAGTAATCGCTTCGATTTACTTTATCGATGTACAATTAATGGATATAAGGATAATTAAAAGTTATAGTCAGTTATTAGTGCATGGATATTAAAATAATAAATAAATAAAATAATTGTTATATTTAGTATTAAAAGTGTTTTTTTTTTTTTTAATTTGCAGATGAATTGACTGATCCGGCGGCACAACCTGTGATTTGGGTTAGCAAGTGGGTGGATTACTCGGATAAGTATGGCTTTGGATACCAATTATCTGACGACAGCGTCGGCGTGATGTACAACGATGGCACACGGTTGATCATGATGGCGAATGGCTACAACATTCACTACATCAATCGCGAGGGCGATGAGTTGTACTACACGGTCAAGGAATATCCTACTAATCTCGAAAAGAAAATGAAATTGATGAACTTCTTTTTGAAATATATGAACGAGCACTTGATGAAGGCGGGTGGCTCTATCGCGGTGAAACAAAGTGACTCCCTTTCCCGAATACCATATATACATCAGTGGTTCAGGACTCAGACGGCTGTGGTGATGCAACTGACTAATGGCACAGTGCAAGTAAGTATTAATTAATCGACTTTCTATAAACTATATAAGTATATAGATTTGTATCTATGCACGCATTTGTATATATTTATATAAATACAAGTGTATTGTTTACGAAATGTGTTTGGTTGACTTTTGTACAACACAATCTCAATTTATAATTTAAACTTTTATTCTATTAATGAGGTTCTTTTGTACATTTTTTTTTCTATTAAATGTATTTTACTGAAATTTAATATTTTTTGAAATTACTGATTATAAATCTAAAGTCAAAATGTACAAATCAATATAACGGTCAATTTAATACAATAGCCAAATGAAAAAATTATGATTTATTTATATATACAATTTTATTTATAAAAGTTTTGAAGCTTTTGCTTTTAAAACTGCAGTCCAAATTTAAAAATTAAAAATAGCGATTGAATAATAAACAAAATTTTTATTATTTTTTTATTAAAAATTTTGGTTCTTAGTTTTGGGAGTTTTGAATAGAAATACATTACCTCAAATACAAAGTTTTAGATAAATATAAACATTTTAGAAAACAAGGAAATCTTTTAAGTATAAAATTCTAATTTTACTAAAATTTTACATATATACAGATGAGATAAAAAAGTAAATTTAGGAATTGAGACAAAAAACTGCTTTAATGGATAAAATCATTATACATTTGATGACTAATAAATTTGATCTAAATTTTCTTATATTTTTTAAAACTTAATATTTTTTTGTTCTGCAATATTTTGTTGATTTATTTTTTAATATTATTTTTTAGTTACATATATATAGTTTTATCTGTGATAGTACATTTTGAATAATGAAAATATATATTTATTTGTATTTAGTATCATTGTTATTATTACAAGTATTGTTACATTGCACTCTTGTTCCGAAATGAATAAAACTTCGTTTACTTTCCAGATCAACTTCTTGGATCATGCAAAGATCATCATGTGCCCATTGATGGCGGCAGTCACCTATATCGATCATGATAAGAACTTCAAGACGTACAGATTCCAGACCATTCAGGCAAGTGGTTGTTGTAAGGGATTGGCAGAAAATCTAATGTACGCATACGAGAAGATCAGACTAATGCTAACAAATTCTCAAGCCCGATAAAATCACCTATACCAAGAAAAAAAGAAAAAAAGAATGGAAATAACAAGTGCAGCGTCTCTCTTGACACTATAAATTAATGGAACGGGACATATGTATTTATTTTTTAATAGCGTTATCTTTGTAGCGAAAGAGAGAGAGAGAGTGAGAGAGAGAGAGAGAGAGAGAGAGAGAGAGAGAGAGAGAGAGAGAGAGAGAGAGAGAGAGAGAGAGAGAGAGAGAGAGAGAGGGAGGGAGGGAGGGAGGGAGAGAGCGAGAGAAAAGAAAAATGGGCGAATGGAAATCGCGATGCATGATTTTCTCTCTTCTTTTGTTCGATTTTTATACAGACGTATAGAATTTTGCTAGGCGATTTTTTTTCTTTTCTTTTTTATCATTTACGAGAAAAGGCGAGACCAATCGCGTAACGAAGACGAAACACTTTGCTAGAAAACATTCCATCGTCATTAGGTGTGCTCGTACATATTATTTGATGTTAATTGGGTGTCATCGATCTATCCTCTATTTCCAAGCACTGGAACCCTAATCTCTGATATCTTAACTATGACTAATATTTAGACTCTCAAAATGAAATTTTCGTACTCTACCTATGTTAGATTCTGGTTTAATTTCCTATCGCCTTCAATTTGCGCTAGAAATCTCGCGAGAAATTCCTCATCTCTGTTGATCCGTAACGACTGCCTAAAAGGTATTTGCCCTGAGTTTGCAATCAAATTTGATCCAAAAGTTTTCGCGCCGCAAAGAAGAAGAATGATGAGCGGAGCAAAGCACGGGGATAATCGTGATTCAACCGAGTGGTGCGAAGCACGGGGATAATCGTGAGTCAACTGAGTGGTGCAATCTAATGTCTGATTTTGTTGTAACCGAGATGAGAGACCTGCAAAAACTAGTCCTCTGACTGATGATGCAGTGTTTATTTCTCGTTTTTGAAGATATGTTGAAGCTAAAAGCTTGTTCGTTTGCGCGGACCCGTTCGAAGTAGTGTGACTTGGACCACCAGTGATTGTTAATCTCCGAACGATAATTGTTAAACTCTAATGTCGACGGCATGCGGATTTAAGCGCGTTTATCGAAGAAAATGTTTGAGGTGAGACTTTAAACGAATTTTGTAACGACTAGTTTAAGACTTAATTGTTTCAGTTGTGACGCATCGGTAGTCGAAAGTACATTAACTATTTGAAGAAATATAGAAATAAATAACAAACATGACGATTAAAAAAATTACACACATCGTGATTGTTTCCTTTTGCTTTATCATTATTTCACTTGCAAATGCTTTACGAATCCGACAAAACTTCTTCTCATATGTGTTTTTCTTGTGCAAGACAAAAACCATAGAGATTTCATATTTTGAAAAGTTACATCTTGTGATTTTTATCGTTTTAGCAACAATATCTAGCTTAAATTAGGAATCGAAAATATCCTGTAGAGAGCACTTTTGACATTCTTTTCGTTTCTTGTAGAAATTACATAAATTCGAAAATTAAACATAAATAGTGATTGTTTTTTTAGACTTTAGAAATTTGCCAAGGTCGGATATCGTATAGTAAATCGCGATTAATTCGGTTAATTCAAAAAAATTTTGTAGAAAATAGAAAAAGGAATATGAAAAAATGGATCAATTGACTGTTTCTGACGATGAAATTCAGCGAGTGATTTCTCGCATTGCTTCGATCGGTAGAGAACATTTGAAAGAATACGAAGTCAATTGTATCCAGCTACTTTGTATATGAAGACTATTCTGCCTGATAGAGAGACGATTATACAAAGACTATATTTTTTTATACAAAGCTAAACTGACCAGTGTATGCGTTAACTGAATCAATGCGTGCGTATGTACACATATAATTCTATAAGATTTTCTTGTAATATTGTAGATCGTTATTCTTGTAAATTGTTGATAACATAGATTTTTATAGGATTATTGTAACATTGAATCGTTACGAGAGTTGCCGTATTTTTTTTTTGCTGCACATGATCTTGAGTTCAATTAAGGATTTAAATAATTAAACGACGGATTTGACATTCAAAAATCGAAAGAATTCTGGATGAAGGGGACTCCAGAATGATTGGGAAATTTTGAAGAAATAAAAATCCGAATACTTGTGGATCTCGCAGTTCAAAGAATTGATGATTCGAGTATTTAATGATCGAGAGGTTCATGAATCTCTTAGATGATCCGGCAAGAGCCGGATAGTTTAATGACCAAGAGATCGAAGAATCATGAAAGCGAGATCTTAGCAGATTTCGTGGCAAAAAAAAATTGAAATGGAAACTTTCGTAAAGGTTTTGATGTCATTCTTATAAACAGACTGGAAAAAAGAGGAGGAGTATATAAAGTTATCTTTGCGTAATGAAATTGATCCAAGTAATAACGAAAACGACAATAACGTAATCATTAAGAGTGCCACTCGGAGGAAGTAATATTAGCTTAGCGAATGACGTTACTTTATGTTAAGTTTAGGTATACAGATGCGTCAGGGCGAGGAACAATTTATAGGTAATTAGGTAATACGTTAATAAATTAGAATTAAAAGAAGTGTATATAAAAGAAGTAAATAAAATGCCGGAGTAAACGATGCGTTCACGGAGCAAGTAGTTTACGTTTAGACAAAAATTATTAGGATAATATTTTTACAATGCATCAATATACATATAACGCTGTTTTGAAAAGAGTACGGTATAAAAATAAACTGTTTTTTCTTTTTTAAAACCAAGTCAGTTTTTTTGCGTAGAATGTGATCTTGAATTAACTTTTAATTTTTTAATTAATTACTACCCTGTTTAGTATGAATAAAATTTTGTTTTTGTAATACTTCTTTATATAAAAAATAATCGACATTAGTTTCTATACGCTCGAATAACAATCTATTAATAATTTTCATAGGTACAAACTAACGAACGATTTGAAAAGCGCACCGTAGTTAATTTAAAGATGGCGAACGATTGAATGTGCCGATAGTGGCGTCGCATCTAGTTTAGTAGGTAGCTAGTTCATTTCGGTATCTTTTATAGCAGTGGAAAAAATCGATATCTCTGTAAACGGAACAGTTAAATCTTATTTTACACGATTTCGAATGTTGCAAAAATCTAAATTTAAGATGAAACTTTTTGTTGTAAAAACATTTTATCTTAAATTTTTAATTTGACAATTCAGCGAAGTATTGCTAGACAAGTGATACAACGCAGAATAATGAACCAGAAAGTTTTATTTTGCAATACCAAAGCGTATACTAAAAATATTGTATTGTTCAATTGCGTTATTTGTACGTGTATTGTACAGCGTATTGTTCAATTGCCTGTCTAGAATATGCATTCCAAATAATTTGATTTTAAAAGGTTTTAATAAGTTTCGAATTTCAAATGCTTTTGTTTCACTGTGCGCGTATGAAAACGCGATATGGAGGGGGGGAATCGCGTCACGTGTCGCGTCGAGATGGACCAATAAGACGCGCACGCAATCGTGCGGTCGAGCACACTAGCTGACTAGCATAGTCGAGCCACGGCTATTGAACGGAGTGGATGTTTTTCTCGTTATCATCGTCACTGTAGTCACCGTTAGCATCATTAATCGTGTGCTTCACGGAGCCGGGAGGCGTTATGGAATCCTGATAGTGCATAGGATACCCTCGTCGAAAGGTGCAGCCAGCGGTTCTCAATCTTTAGGTAAGTACTTGAGTATGGAAAGAGTATAGGGTTGCTAAGGCTGCCGCCAATCGACTCGCGCGACTCCGGATTCAGGTTACATAAAGGCGGGCGTGTGTTAAGATTTTTTTTGTAACATCCTCGTCTATACCGCGATGAGCGGTGGTCTGTGAGCGAGGGAAACCGGGACGCGATTTTGAAATGACGCGTGTGTAACGTACAAACAAGCCTCTTTGACCTTTTTGCGAACAGGTACGTCAATGACCATGTACTTCTCTACTTTTATAGAGTTTGAGAGTATCTCTTAATTTCCTTTCAATTCGCTATTTTATTTAACAGCGATATATTTTCAAGTATTTTATCCATATAATAACATTATATTTCTGGAGAGAATTTTCTCTTAGAATTCACTTTTGAATTATGCTTGTTACACTTCGAAGATTTGACTATATTTTTAGTAAAGTTTGGTAAGATTTTAGTAAAATTTTGCTTGAATTTTAAAATTTTGATTTATTAAATAAACTGTTTTAATAAAATTTGACTAAATTTAAAACTAAAGTTAATAAAAGGAGTATGGTAAATTGGAAAAATTTTGTGATACAAAACCAATCGTCATGAAACTGGACACAAACGTATGAAACGAGGTAAAATATGAAGAAATTTAATCAAAATTGACCGGCTAAATGAGTAGATCTTGCTAAAAAATTAGAAAGTAGGTCCGGCAGTGTCTATTTACCTACTCATCGAATCTTAAGGATTTGGAGATCGAAAAAAGTGCTGACTGAGGAAACTGTGATTGTATGCTAAAATGTGATTCTATGAATAGGTCAAATAAGCACTGTTATCATACAACCTGCTGCTATTTTCTAATTTTTAACCAGAATCCATTTAGCTTGTCAATTTTGGTAGATTTTTTCATATTTCACCTTATGAACTTTTATATTTTTTTATAATTTTAATTATAATTATATATTTAATATAATCACTTAATATATGTAACATAAAAATTAAAATTATAAGGAAACCGTGCTTACAAAAGATTTTATTCACATACCATTTAAAAGAATTGTGTTTCATATTATTATGTAATATTTATTGTTTATATTTTAAATGAGAAGGAAAACAATTTGAATATATGTAAACTTATATTTCTGAAGTTGTATATTTATTATGTTAAAACAATGCATTACGTTCAAGTGGTGCGCACCTTGTTATGTCTTAATTTTGATACATAAAAATATCGAAATTACAGTAAGTAGGTATGTACATATTTAGTATGTTTTGTTGTTTATCATTTACTTATTTATTTTTAATGATAATGTAACGAATGCAAATAAAAGAGCAAAGTAACGAAGGATATTTTCAGCGAAAACTTTAATGGCTTGATTTTCCTCGACTTTATTTGCATAAAAAATATTAATACTTATCTGATATACGGAATTGCAAGTAAAGTTAATACAAAGTACATGCGTTTAATTGCTTCCGGGATTTTTAATTTTCCGCGGCGCACATCTTTGTAGGAAGTTAAGTTAATTTAAGTTAAATGTCGCGAAATTAACGTATACACGATTGGACAATTTTGTATTGTAATTTTTTTTCTTTGAAAAACGAACACTATAACCGGTTACAGCATCTATCTTTTTTAAAAAAATAAACCAAATACAGATTTGCTTACAATGGAATTACGTTCCGAGATTTTGATCATAAATCGAATTGATCGAAAGTCAAATGGCATTTATATTTTATATAAAGTATTTTTTAATGTAAACTAATTATTACTGAAACGATTACGTATAAATTTTTATTTAGGAAATGTGACAAGACAGAAAATTCAGACTTATAATCTTTAAAACTTATAATTCTTAACATAATATTTAGCATTATAAAATTAATATTTAATTTAGATTGCTGGTTGACGAGTGGTTAATCAACTTTGTCATAAATTATTTTAAAAAAGTTTAAACTGAAAAAACAATTGGGTTACATCTTGTTTATATAAAGTCCATATAACTATGTAATATTGATAAAGTTGAATCATTATCACGTTATCAATTAATAATGTACATTGTTACATTGACTTTTTGATATTAATATTTGATCATATTTGTTACTTCGTAAAACGAGTAACAAGTACTTAAATTTCCGAATTGTTAAATTATAATTGCAGAAACTATTTTCCATTCTCTCGGTATGGTCACAGGAGAATTTTTGTATTTGCGGTGTAATTTTTGCATGTGAAAGTAATGGTTAAACTCAGAAGTTTACATTAACGTCAAATCAATCGTATGTAAATATGCCGTGGAAAACCACCACGTGTTTACAGAGGGTTAAGTTGAATCTCGATCGTATCGAATTTTAAAGCGAAAACCTCGAGGATAATATCCTCGGAAAGGAGGACGCGTCCCTGAGGATCAAGGCGCCTGGTCACCCTAAATTGACTCGCGACCTCGACGCTTTCTCACTGCCGCCTGTTACGTAACGCGCTTATCAGTGTCTGCAGTCCGCGCTGCCGCGCGTGTTAAACTTTGCATTACATTACATGATTCGCGGGAATCCGGAGCTGTACGGCGAGTCACATCGACCATTTAGCGGCGTTCCGGCTAGCCGCAAACTCGCGGGCGAGGTAACGCCGAATGTTATGTAGAGCTGTTTAGTCGATTCGCGGAAAAAGAAAACCGCGTGTATGTAATACCGAACAAGGTTCCGGAATTACTTTATTCGTAGATGCCGCGAGCAATTTGGTTTCACTGCGCTCTGCATTGAGAGATTGAAATGCGTCGCAATGAAGGCAATTAAGTTTGAAATTAGATTGAGATTAATTAATTGGTGGCATTTTAAGTAATAAAATTAAAGTATCCTTCATTTTACATACATATTATATAATACACATACATTATATATCTAAATTATAATAATTAATATATACATATGTATATATATATATGTATATATTATATATTGTGATAAAAATAAAAATTTGTTTTATTTAAGTATCTTTCGTTCATTATCAGGATATTTATGGCTAATTATAAACAATCAGAAATAAAAGCATGACCTTTCAATAATAAGCATCTTGATAAGAGAGAGATTTCAGATATTCAAACACAGATAAGAAAATTTCCTCACAGACAATTCGAAGATTTCATTGTAAAGTATATTGGAATATGTATGACACGCTTTGCCGAGGACAACGAATGCATTTAAAGTGCGACGTATTATTGAGACTTTCAAAAATATAAAGTTGTAAAATTGCAGATAACGTGATTGCTTTTGTGACACTCATAAAACTGATTTTAAAAAATTATAAGAAAAAAGAGTAATCAGACTATCGTCAATAGATAATTCGGAGAAATGGTAGCGATAGAGACTGAATGTTTTAATTTATTGAATTGTCTGATGCTTTAAATTGAGCTTGATATTGTTGGGCTCTTCGATGAAATATGAGACTGAAAAGAAATCATTGTTCGCTATACACATGGTTCAGTTATTTTGTACATATACATATTTACACGGAACAAGAGAGTTTACATGGTGTACATTACGCCTAAACATTGTCGGGACATATGTTCAGCTGCTGATTGAAATGTAGGAATAGTACGTGCAAGAAAAATATATGCGGATAATTAACACATTATTCAAATTAAATAACCAATCTGAGATAAGTGAAACATTAAATATTTAATATTAGACAAATCTAATTAGCAAAGTTATCAAATAAATATATAATAGAAATTTTTTTATATTTTTATTAAATATATTAGTTTAATATATATATTAATAAATATTAGTTATAAATATTAGACCATATTGGATTGTTCAGTTTAAATATTAAAATTCTAACTTGTGATTTATAATTAGTGATCCAAAAACTCTTTGTTTAAAAGTTAAAAAAAAAGTAATTTGAAAAATTCCCGACACAAACGAAACATATTTAAAAGAAACATATCTTATAATATTTTAAACATAAATGTTTAAACATAATAACTTTGATTAATTGTTGTAATTCTATTATTTACAACTTTATAAAATTTTTTTTAAAGATATATGTATTCATATATGAAGTTTCCCAGAATTTGTGTGGAATGTATCGTGCGATACTGTATGCTGGAGAATACTGTATACTAGGAGAAGCAGTTGTGCTTTCCGACAAAATTACGTTTCAGTATTTTTTAAAACACATTAAACCTAATCAGCGTTCTAATTAAATTAAGCATAAGCCAAGACACACTCTACGTGTTGCTTTACTATTTCTCTATGCTCTCGTAACAACTATGAATGATATTTAAATATTAAATACAATGTAATGGGAAAGAGAACTTATTTTTACTTCAGTTAAATAATTTCCCCTAATTAAGTTGTATTTATAGTTGTATATTTTTAGTTGGATATTGAGACTCACTTTTTTTCAGATCAATTTATGAAATGAATCCGCTTTTCATTAAGAGAAAAGTGATGAAAGGCGTGTCGAATAGATCAACAATGCCGTCTTTATCAACTCGATGAAAGAGAGGCGTCGCGTTAACATAACACAATGTTCAAATTACGTCACGTTCTTTATCGATCGTCATTGTGTCAACAATGAATTAATCTTAATTGACTCTTGTGTAACGAGCAACATAACGGCGAATTAAGAGTATAGGCGGAAAATGTGATTGAAACGATGATTTCAAACCGATTAGCAATCCCACGTCAATTTAGCGAACTCGAAGGATGGTTTAGTGACTATATTTTTTGATACAATAACTTTGAAAAACTTTGTATATATTACATAATATACATTATATAATATAATAATTACTTTAGATACTCAAATAATTGTGCGATGTAATTTAATGATTTAAGCATCTGTGTAAAATTGAGCATAATTCTCTTGTGAATTTAAAAGGTATTTAATTTTTTGTGCAAAAGTTAATTTGAATTTTCTTGTTTAGAAGTTAATTATATATTTCAAATTACAAAATATGATCATTTATTCTGCACAAGTTATAATCATTATGAGCTAAATTATTTTTTGCTTTATCTTTTTGCAACTGGTTTTAGAGTCAGGTATTTTCGATTAAAATTTTTTGTCATTTTTTATTCATAAAGAAAAAAATCTAAAAAGCCACAATTTAAAAATTTTGATGACTTTTACCTGATACTGTACAGCCGAAACATCCTGAGAGAACAAAATGAGATATAATTATACGATTTTTTTGTGAAAAACACTTTTGTGAAGATAGAGTAGTCGTATTTATTGTAAAGGTCATATTTTTCTGATATTTAAATTTAATTAAAAATAATATAAAATGGTACAAACCTTACAAAAAGTTGAAATATGAATCTAATGCTTGTTATATTATAGTTTTTAAAATATTACGCTTGAACAAAATAGCAATCAAAGTTAACATAGTGGTTTTTTATTTATAAATTTTTTTTGGCCGCAACGAAAAACTAAACATTGTAGAAAAATCTTATGTCAAGCATCAGTTTTTTGTGTCTAAAAAAAGTGTTGCTCATTGATTGATTGAACTATCTTCAAGATGAAGATTGATTTTTAAAACGCGCTTATAAAGATGTTGAAAATATGATAACTTGAACAGCGCGTGCGTGCGATCTTATTTCATACTTAAAAAAATTTTAATATTAAAGACAGAAACTCTAAATCAGAATCAATATTCTACATCGCCCAAGAAAATGTTTTGTTAGTGTAGATTTCTCGATTACAACTTTATCACTAATTTTTATATCTGCTAGAATTTGACTGCCACATATAGAATTTGTAAATTCTGCTTTTGTTAGATTGATTAAGGCTGATATTAGTAAAGGCAGAAAATTAGTAGATAATTAATTATATAGTCCTCAATTTTATACAGAAAATACAGTTAATACAGAAAATTACGCAATATGTTCGAACTTTTTTTTAGTGGTGGGTTTTTTTTTAGTGTTGAGTGCCTTCACTGACATATATTCTATATTAAACATATTCTACATTAAAAGATAATGAATAGTCTGATTTCAATCCTACATTTTTAACTATAATTACATATCAATCATGTATGCATTTTTCAATACACTGATTCTGATTAATGACGGTGTTCTCCTCATTGAAAGACACTCGGTCTGTTTTTTTTTTGCTGCACTGCTGCACTAAGTGCAGCAAGTTAGAAGGAGAAAAAAAATATTTATTTTACTTTAACTTGTTGCACCAATGCAGCAGTGCAGCTAAAAAAAACAGGCCCAATGAGTATTCATTGATAATTACAGTTATAAGCACTTGCTTGTCAGTGCTGATTCAGACAGATTTAGAGAGATTATTTAAAATAATATGAAAATGTTTGATTGAAATATTGATTGAATATATTGAAAAATAAAAAACAATTTTAAACAGAAAATATTAATTCATAATACAATTCTATGACCGAACATTGCAGTTAATCGAACATTTATTAATTTCAACAAAATTTTAATAAACTGTAAAATTTCTTGCTTTGTTTTTTCTTATTCGCTTCACGATTATCTCGAATAATTCCGACGACTCATGATGATGTGTTACTGCAAATAATCGTTAATGATAATGATTCTGATAATGTACCAATACAGTACAGAAGGATGAATTTGCGCTATTTGGGAATAACAATGACAGCGCACGCACACGCAGGTGCGAAATATTTCATTTATTTCTGTTTATTACATACATGTATTATGTTATTAGTTTTAATTTATTTTTTTATATTATTTAGAAAATTGCGTTGTGTCTTATTTATTAACGATGTTGAGTTTGTCCTCATATAAAGCGTACTATTAATAATTGAGTATTATTTTTTAGTATCAGAAAACATTTTATTTCCGTTTTTTACAACAAGTTTATATTTTTATTTATTCTTATTTACAGTTTTTGTATACTATTACTTTTTTTATTAATATATATTATCATATATTATAATTTTACTTTATTTTATTTTTTGAAAGTGGTCTAACTGTAAATAAAAAATCTAAAATAATGAATTTACCCTATATTTTGTATCGTGCATTTTAATCGATTAAAATGCACGATACAAAATATGAGGTAAATTCATTATTTAAAAAAAATTATTCTATATTTGAGGGGGGATCCCTATTTTTTTAGATTTTTTACTTAGACTTTCATAATATCTTGTATAATTAAAAAGTGAGATATCTCATATCTCATTTGTTAATCGTGTTAAGTTTGTAAATAGTGTCGTAAGTAGTATTATTTTCCAGTATCATATATCATTTTACATTTCGTAATCTTGTTTGTACGTAGAATTTTTCATTTGCTATTATATTTACACGTTTACACGTACGCGTGAAATCTTCTGTTGAATTTGCTTATCAGTCAGAAAATCTTCATAAAGTCTCTTCGGTTATCGCAGAATTTGTCGCGTCTACCTTAATCGTCGACCCTGCATATGTGATAATTGTCCACAAAGTTTATTGTACGTATGTCGCTGTGAAGGTTAATACCAGAGTTTTCGTAATTTATATTAATTCTCATTTGCTATTTACGATTCGTTAATGATTCATCATGATAATTCGAAGATAATTTATTCCGTATTACTTATTTCAGTTACTTTTAATTTATTTATTTTTCTTTATTAGATTTTGCTCCTTATTTTTAGAATTCTATGATTTCTCTTTTATTTCTAATTTTAGAAAGTTGATTAGATAAATTACCATATTAAAAGGTCGAGTATTTAATTCTAGTAATTAATCTAATTGATTTTCTAATTAAACTACCATAATGGATTTTTCAGTACATACATATATGTACACAAAGATTGCGAGTTTCTAAACGTATATAGAGTATCACTATACATGAATCAACTGACTTGTGCACTTTGATTTCATTTAAACATCGCTCTTTTGGCGAATCGATACACGGAGAGAATTTTTTCTTAACTACTCTGAAAATTGTGGTAATTGTGAGACAATGTAAACTTTGAAGAATTTTACTATACTTTTAACAAAATTTACCAAAATTTTGCCAAATTTTGTTAAAAGTATAGGTATAGTAGGTATAGTATAAAGTACAATTCTTCAAAGTTTACGTTGTTTCACAATTACCACGATTTTCAGGGTAATTTTTAAAAGAAAATTATCTTCATGTACAAAGTAGGTCTGACCTTTTAAAAAGTAAAAAGAATATACCTATAGTTAGAGGAATGCACTTACTATTATCATCAATGATCAGTTATAATTGTATTTTGATATGTACATTTAGTCAAATTTCTTCGATTAATTATATAATTTTGATAATACATTGGAAGGTGTTTTTTTTATTCAATCAAATTTCTTACATTAATTATTATATGTGATTTCGATACATTTTGAAGTGCTTGAACATAAGCGATAAAGATTAATTAATAGGAAATTATCATATATTTTTAATTTTTTCTGATGCTTTGATATTCAAATTAAAATATATTAACTTAATCTTATCTATGATAAACGTATATTTTTTTATCACATAAACTTGTTAAGGATTGTACAACATATCTTTCGTCAATTTGTCAATATTTAATTAAGAAAGTCATTGGCTCGTTATCACTCGTGAACGATCAAATCTATTCTGTTTGATTTTTCTCATTGAGGGAAAATTTTTATCATACAAATGGATTTAATTGTCTACGGATGTTTTTACGGGAATAGTACATTGCATTACTTATATAACGTATAATAAAATTACTTCGTAGTACGTCGATGTTGACCGAATCTAGAATCTAAAATTTACATACTATTTTTTATCTTAAGAAAATCCCAAAAACATCCTAAAACATATCATTGAAACCTACAGAAAAAGATAATTATTTATTTTCAAGATTTTTTAACATTAGAAGATAAAAATTCTCTCACCGTTGGTCTATATAATCACTGTTAGAAAAAAAAGTAATATTTTTAACTAGAATTGCATAGTAAAATAATTATAGTCAAGAATATTATTTTTTATATTTATTTTTATAATAATTATTACAATAATAGTAACAATAACCATATACTTATGTATATAGTGATGTCAACTATGAAACATGTTTTACTATAAATTATATAGTTTTAAAATAATAATATGAGTAATAATAATATGATTATTATTACTAATATAATAATAATAATTACTATAAAAATAATATTTCTAATTACTATAATTATGCAATTATAGTCACAAATATAATACACTTTTCTCAGTGATCTTTTAATATATTACAGTTTTATACATTTTTATAAATAACTTTTATAAATAATTATTAACCATTTTTGTAAATAATTATTGACCATTTGCCAATTGAAAAATTGAGGTTTTGGTCAACTTTTGTAGGATTTGAAACTGTAAAAAAAATCGATATTAATTACGAGTATATCAATAGAATAATCGTTATTTACGGTTGTCAAATTTCGGTGAAATTAAATATTCGTAGAGTGTGTGTAATAAAATATTTAGACAGGCGTCGCGTTGACGATATAAAGATCTGAAAATATTGAAACAGAGAATAATAAAAAATTAAAAAACATCTACGCAAGAAGATTTATTGTCGTTTAGAAATTCTTTCTGCTTCGTAACGAGTTGCAATAACAAGCAATAATGCGAAACTCGCGTGTTGAGCCTGAAAATAGCTTTCTCAATCAATTACGATTACAATCAGGCTACGTGAAACGGGCCACATGTTGCTAATAAGATAAACGCGATATTGGAGATCGCAGACGTTACTGATTCCTCGTAAGAGCCACCGCACAAGCTCTTCTATAACGCCTTACGTTACGTTAAGTACTCCATATGAACCTCCATATCAACGCACAAAGAACGTAAAAACTTAAGAACTTACGTTAAGAGTTTCTTTATGTGTTGATTTAAATTTAAGTACGAACTTAGGTTTGTGGAGTACTTAACGTAACGTGACGCATTACGCAAAAGCTTGTGCGGTGGCTCTAACGCAGAGATAAGATATTGTAGACTTTATCAAATCGTGATTCTCCTTAGCGAGGAAAGGAGAGACGACAGTGAAGGATCGTGCGGCAGTTGCACACGAATGTACTGCATAATGTAGTTTGCCGCTGCAGGTCCTCCCTTCGTAGTTTTCTTCTTTTTCGCTCTTTTTTTTGCAAGAGCAACGTAATCGCCGGATGTAATCGTAGCGTGTGCGCGCACGTGTTACATGGGTGTGCGTATGTCTGTGTACATGTACTAAAGGTTCGTCCTACCTTTGCAGAAGAGAAATCTTCCTGTGCGAGACACCGCTGTCATCATGGATGGAAGAGAATGCACCGAGAAGGTGAAAAATCCCAGAGCGAGCGCCAACATCTTCAGCGCCTTGACGTTCTCGTAAGTACGAAAAGCGAACTGCGACTGCCAGAAACATAAAATCCGACGAAGACAGACAAAACTGAGTAAGAAGGACGCATAGGCGGCTCGGTTCAGGAAGGAGCCCACGATGCAATAACTTGATATTGAACAAGGTCCAAAAGAGTCCCAGGAATTTAAAATAAACCAACCATTTTTACTTTTTAATACAATTGCCTTTTATTACAAGACAATCCTTAAAATGATATAAATTAATATCGTTAGAAAATATTTATAATTTTTAGTTTTCAAAATTGAGTCCAATTAGAAAAAAATTTATCAAAACTGATGAAAAATTCATCTCCACAGTAAAACCGAAGAAGAAAATTTAGTTTTATTGCTATTTTTTGTAATAAAAAATTAATTTGTTATTTCAAAAAAATAAAATAAAAGACGATTATATTGAAAAATAAAAATGGTTGTTTATTCCATTATTTTGTTTTACATTCTTGGTCCGGACACTTTTGGATCTTTGCAACTTCGCAAAACGTAATCCAGTTAAAAAATCAAGATGTAAACGTTTTTTTAACAATAGGACGTAATTGACGAACGAGTTCCCTAAAAATAATTAAGACGATTGATTTAACTTTATCAGAAAAATAAAATTTGGAATTAAATTCCAATAAATTCAGTCAGAATTAATCCGATTATATTTTTGTCGGTCTGAATTTACGCTTCGCCAGACTTTGATAATATATTTTATTAATAAATATATGTATTTTTCGATTCTTAATACCGAAGTTTTTACATCGTGGATGTACAAACTGCTCGATTAGAGTGTGAAGAGATTAGCGTTATCTTGAGGTGATTACAATGCACTTTCCTAGAGTTATTTTCCGGAAGAATCAGCGCGCAACCATAATAGACGGACAAACAGATGGACAGATAAGAAGTAAATGGAGGCACCTCGTGTTCAATTGTCTCATGTATTAGTAGATTAACTCGGTTTTGAGTAATGATAAGCGAGCGGCACGGCGCGATTTATCAGAAGCCACAGATAATGGTCTGTAAATAATGTTGGGATCATCTTGGATCGCTTATAGAGTGAACAAATAGTTTCTTAATTTTATTTTGTTGCACTCGCATGATTTTTATGCCCGGTAACGTATGTTTTTTTTTAATATATCTTTGCTTTATCGATTTAATTTTACTCTGATAACAGATAACGCGATAATCAGACGCAGTCGATTGAAATAATTTCCATCGAGTTTTATACATTCTTGTATCTTTGAAAGAGCGAATCACGATTTAAATCCCAAGATTCACTTTCGCTAGTCGCATCTCAAACCGTTGAGAATTACTTTTACGAAATCCAACAACTCCACGTTTACATTACAAAATCAAGAAATATTGGGAGACATTCTCGTATTAATCGCGATTATCTAACGTTATTTTGTCATAATAATTAAATTACAATTTTTATGTTAAACAAATTTTTTTGATTTTAATGTCGAGTTTTGCGAAGAAAAAATCCTTTTTCGAAGAGAAAAGTCTTTAATCATCATCTTTGCTCTCTTGCGTTAAGGAGGTTTTTTTGGATTTCAAAAAAGCAATTATTTTTTGACAAAATGATGCAGATTAATTTGCGAAGTGATACATCTTGCGATAATACCTTGACAAACGGGGACGAACAGGGTGACGTAGATTTTAGTATCCCGCCGAGAGAAGCGTGTAACGCAAGAATTGGAATGAATTGCGAATTGGTTCGCGTGAGTTAAACGTGTTTTGCTTTTCTTCTTCGCAGTTGGATCCTACGCATTTTCTGGGTGGGTTACCGCAGGGATCTTGAAGTAACTGATTTGTACACACCGCTTAAAGAGCATACAAGTGGTATTCTTGGTGTTAAAATAGCGAACGCCTGGGAGAAAGAATGCGAGGCGTACCAGCGCCGGCTGGAGCAGGTCGCGAGCAGCGGGTCGCAGAAGAAGGTTAAGGAGCCTAGTCTGATGAGAGTCCTCATCAGGTGTTTCGGCTTCAAAACTCTGTTGTACGGGATTGTTTTGGCCGTCACGGAGATCGTACTCAGGTACAGTTTTACTTCTTAAATCCAGGAATTCCCTTTGTGGAATCTCACTCTATTTTTTTATTCCCTGCTTTTGTCTTGTAAAAAAAAAACGATACGAGCCGTTGGCGATACTGACCATTTAATTCTGTGGAGTTAAAATCGTGATCAAGCAGTCTTTATCAAATCTATTATGATATTTGAATTGAATCAAAATTCAATCAAGTAAGGATAATTTAATTAAATAAATTAAATATTTGTAAAATATTTTAATCAAGAAATACAATGAATTAAAAGCTTATGAATTTGAGCTCTTATTCTATTTTTTTGAACCAGTTTAATTTCCAGCCATTATTTGTCCAAGCATTTAAATAAGTATATTTGAGAAAATTAATTGAAAGTCAAGTTTTCTCTTTCATGAAAACTTTTACGATCTATTTATAAATTAAAAATTCCGATTAAAATTAAACATTCTCTTTTGAAAAAAATCAATCTTGGAGCATATTTGGAATTACTAGCGTTATAGATTCCTCTTTGAACTGCTGAATGTATGCAGATTAATGTTGTGTTTATCGGCTGACGGATTCGCTATTACGCCCACTGAAATCTCCGTATCGCTGCAAAATGCCACCCATGCTATTTCGACACACAGAAGAGGAAGATATCATCCGTCCTTAAGTCCCGTGGTTTAACTTTGCGATTTTTTTGTGGAAAAATAGAACGACACTTTTAGACACAAAAAATTAGTAACAGAAGTTTTTCTGTGAAATTTCGTTTTTTTATCGCATCCAACACAATTTATAGCTAAACCGTCATGTTAACTTTGATCAGGTGCCATTTTTTTTATAATGAGTCCCGTGAGAGAACCAGTAATCATTGTAAACGTCGTTTTTTAAGAACATGTTTTAGAAAATTAAGGAGCGACACTATTTTATATTAATTTTTACTAAAATTTAAATGTCAAATAGAGAAAAATTATCTTTATAATAGAATAGAAACAACTTTTTATTTTTTTTATTTTCTCACAAAAAATTCGCAAACTTAAATTTTGGTTGATTTATCTAGGTATAAATGTGCGTTTTTAAGCGAACTAATCACTTGATTCAATTTCTTTCCGTAAAAATTTTATCAATAGAGATGTGCAAATAAAACATTTGTAACGTCAAATCGAATCGAATCTTTGAAAGAAAAAGTACGAATTAAATTCGAATCAAATTTTTCCTGATTAACGTGTTAATTTGAACATAATAAAATATTTTTTAAATGATGTTGCAGACCTAGTTTAGTAGACGAGAAAATTATTCGCAAGATATTTAGGAAATAATTAATTTAAAAAACTAATATGCTAAATAAAAATTTACAATAGATACTAGATAAGTATGTGAATGTAAGATATTATATTATATCGATAAATAAGCACTGAATACATATTGTATAATTTATAATGCTACTGTCGAATTAATAATACTTTAGTGCACTTGATTAGGAAAATATAACGGAGCAATTTCAAATTTTGTTCTAAATTCTATAAAATCATGATGTTGTACAAATCTATGAAATATTGAAACTAATTTACGAAGAGGCTTGTTTATTGTACATAAATTTTTAAATATCTAGTTTACAAGATTTAGAAACAGTAGAAAGATTTTAGAAATCTACAAACAATCAGGCACAAGAATTGGTATGCGTTAATAAATTGTATAATAAATACAAGATTGGTTTGGCAGCAGAAATATACACGAAACAATCGAAATAGACGATTGATTCGAAATCGAATCATAAATGATTCAAAATTCTCGTATTATTTGCACATCTCTGCTAACAAGGAATTTTTACCAAGTGACACACGTCCATTGTTTTTATCTGATCCAGGAGAATTTTAAAAGAAAAGAATTTATTTTTTAAGTGGTCTAATATTAATCTAAAAAATAGCTTAATATTAGACTATGTAAATGAGATGTTCAATTTCAAATGATACAAACATGATAAAATATAATAAAATATCTCGTAAACAACAAATCCGAAAATACTTTGTTTAAAAAAAAACTTGAAACAAAAGTTGCTTAATTTCAAAGGACACGTAAGTCGGTCAAAAACATCATATTTATGAGATATTTTATCATATCTTGCTTATATCATTTTTAATTATACATCTTGTATAAGTAATCTAAATAACATTGAACTATTTTTTTAAGCATAAATTATTTTCTTTTGGGTTCCTGAATAAAATGAAAACAATCGACATGTATCACTTGTTAAATGTTACTTGTAAGTAATAAAAATATTGATTAATTATCTACGTATTTTTTTTTCCTCTCCCATGATCTAACAAATTTTCTCTTGCGACGCAGAGTGCTGCAACCGCTATTACTGGGCCAGATGCTGCGCTACTTTAACACCATGGAGGTTGACAAGTACTATGCGTACATTTACGCCGTCGGCGTGATTCTATGCTCCGCTGTCAACGTATTTGTCATCCATCCGTACATGATGGGTATCTTGCACATGGGCATGAAGGTTCGCGTGGCCTGCTGCTCGCTCATTTACCGCAAAACGTTGCGAATGACCAGGACCGCGCTGGGCGAGACGACAATCGGTCAGGCGGTTAATCTGCTGTCCAATGACGTTAATAGATTCGACATCAGTATCGTATTTCTTCATTACCTGTGGGTCGGGCCCTTGGAGACTATTATCCTCACGTATGTCATGTATCACGTGATCGACGTCGGAGTATCGTCTGTCATCGGTGTCGCCTCTCTGCTGATGTTTATCCCTTTACAAGGTGAGAAAAATCACTGCTTCGGCCGTTCCTGGCGATAGAAGTAATCAGGCGATTAAGTTGAAAATGACTTGCTCATTTTTGGATTGATTTTTTTCACTTGACTAATTGTAATAAATAATAATTTTAATAAATAATAGTATAGAATTAATTTTAATAAATAATAATTGATTTTAATTAATTGATTTATAATTCTTTGATGGAATTCTTTTCTTTAAATTAATTGATTTAAATTAATTTTGAGACAATTTTTATTCTGAAATCTCGAGATTCTGCACCGCGATCTTTTAGTTACTCTTAAATGCCAAAATTTCTACATTAAAAAATTCTTACCGCTACAAGTTGTCTCATTTCAAATTGCATGCTTTTTGCCGATTGATTAACACATTTCGTTCAGCAAATCACCGAGAGAGTATTGCTCCTAATCTTATTTTACGCCTTGTTCCCGGAATTCCTCAGCGTGGCTAGGCAAAAAGTCGTCAGTGCTGAGATTTAGAACCGCCAGCAGGACCGACGAGAGGGTGCGATTGACGAATGAGATTATCAGCGGAATCCAAGCCATTAAGATGTACACCTGGGAGAATCCGTTCAGCACGCTTATAGAAAAAGCAAGAAGGTAAGTGCACCGCCATTTACGCTGATTACGCAAACGGCATTTATATTAAATGTACGTTGAGCAATGCAATCATTAAGGAAAAATCCATTGCAAAATACATCTGGCGATGTCTTCATAGATCGAAAGGTATTTCGACGTGGCCGATATCTATGTTGATTATCACCTCGTAGATTTATGGTGGAAAAAATTTTTTAGAATTATATTTTAAATTTATGGTGATTTCTGAAAAAAAAAATCTTCATAAAGTTGATGGAAATTATAGAAAGAGAAATGTCAGAAATCTTTAAAATATTTCAGAATTTACATATAAAAAATTCTATGAAAGATGTAGACTTTCTCAGGACTTCTGAAAAGTGTTTTAATTTATATAAAAAGATCTGTTAAAATTTCCCTAAAAATGTCAAATTTATATAAAAATTCATACAGAATTACTGAAAAATTATATGAAGAATTCTAAGGCCCGTTTCTACCAATGCAGATTAATTTTAATCTCGACTTAATTTACTTTTGTCTTATTTTACTTTCAAAAATTAGAAAAAGATAAAGAATAAGTTAAACTGATATTAAAGTTATCTATGTTGGTAGAAACGGGCTTAAGAGAAATTTTTAGAGACTTTTCAACTAATTTTTCGAGAAATGATAAAATTCTAACGTTAGAAAAAGTCGATAAATACCGTATAACAAAACGATTATATTATTACAATAATTTTTTTTATTCGAAACGAATGTATTATGACACTGAAACTCTATAAATTATCGCGAAACATTCTGCGGATATGTTCTTCTATCATCTTCAAGATTTGTATCCTACGCTGAGTTACATTATCGTCGAATTGAATAGACTAACATGCTAAAAGCGAATCGGTACTTTGCTTGTATTGCAATTGCAGTCGTTGATACGATCGGTTGAAATGATAATAGACGACTGCAACAGCGACGGCCTTGTCGCTTCTACTGCACTTTTATCGCATTTGCATGTATTATTATGTTATTTTCAAGTATCAAGAGCTTTTTGAAATAGAAAATTTTATGATAAAAATATCTGTTCTCTTCAATATCTTGTGTGTTTAACTATGTAAATTTCGATATATTAAATATGTATATGTTTTTGCTCAATTTATGTGTAATTTTTATTATATTTATTCTGTGAAAGAAAGGAAGAAATAGATTAATGATATTAATAATATATTCAGTATTAAATATGTTCTAAAAATATCGATTGGTTCACATTTCTAGTTGCTAATGAATATTTAATAGCTAAATCTGAAATGTTAAAAAAGCAATATACTATTTAAAAGGCAAATGTCCTGCTGACTGAACATGTACTTTGTCTCGATAAAAACGATTAATCTCTATCAAATGCTTTTTTGGATAAAGTTTTGATTCGATTCGATTCAGTAATTCATTCCTATTTATAATTTTCAAATCCGAATTATCTCTTTAATTCTCGATATTAAGTAATTACAGGTTCAACGAATCTTAACTATATTTTTCTAAGTAAATATTCATCAGAAAACAAAAAGAGAGAATGAAAGAGAGAAAGAGATTGACACTACGAAATTTGTTTGCAGGAAGGAAGTTAATGTTATTCGGTGGGCGTCATATATTAGAGGTGTCACCATGTCGTTCATTATCTTTACCACGAGGATGTCGCTGTTCATTACGGTGCTAGCTTACGTGCTGCTTGGCTCTAAGATAACGGCCGAGAAAGTGTTCATCATAACTGCCTATTACAACAGTTTACGCACAACTATGACGGTTTTCTTTCCGCAAGGTATGCGTGGTTGATATCGATAACATTGATAAAGCACGTCGTGCTTTTCTTTTTGTTTCTTTATTTCAATCTTTTCTTTTATTTTTCCTTCTCTTCTCTTTTTTCCTCTTTTTCCTTTTTCTTTTTCAATGTTCTTTATTAATTTGTATTTTGTTATTAATAATTATGATCTTACACTTCGTGCATTTTATTATTTTAATACCACAAATTAAAATCTTATTTAACGATTGCATTTAGCATTAAGTAACTTAAATAAATTATTCTATACTTTTATTCTCCTTTATTAATCTGTTTTGTCCTTGACTCAGGGATAACACAGGTAGCGGAAGCGATGGTATCCATAAAACGACTGCAGAAGTTTTTGATGTATGAGGAACTGGCATCTTCTGAGATCGAAGCGAATAAAAATAATGTGGAAGAGTACAATGAAGAGGGCGTGAAGGAAAATAACGAGGACAACGCGAAGGAAAGTAACGATGAAGAAACTAAGCAAAGTAACAAGGAGAATACGAAGGAAGATCTGATTGAACAGAAGGACGACTTTGCGATTGTAAACCAGCCGAACTATATCGAGCACAGTATTTCCATTGAAAATGGCAGCGCCAAGTGGCTGGACTACGAGCGCCAAGACACCTTACAGAATATTAATATAAAGGCCCGTCCTGGTGAACTGATCGCCATTGTCGGCCAGGTCGGCTCGGGTAAAACCAGCCTGCTGAACGTTATCCTGAAAGAACTGCGTTTGCAGGAAGGTTCCATTCAAGTACGTTCGCAATTTTTTTAAACAATTAACATTAAATATTTAAGAAATTTAAATAAATAAATGTAATATATTGTGGTGGAGATTGTAAAAATTCATATAAAAAAAGAGATTCGCTGTTTCGTTATATTTTGATGACTAATTTCTTTTATTATTGTTAAATAGATAAATGTTAAATAAATAATTTTATTTTTCGAAAATAAATCGTTTAGTTGATTTATTTAAATATTTATATATATTATTTATGCATTGTTAAGCGAAAATTGTTTATAATTAAATTTAAATGTAATTTATACAATTGTTTTCTTTCTCTTGATTGTGTTATATGTTATATAATTCAATTGTAATATGTATACATTTTATTTAAACTACATGTATTATTTTAATTATTTTTTTTACAGGTTAACGGCAAGATTGCTTATGCCAGTCAAGAACCGTGGCTATTCGCCGGATCGGTAAGACAGAACATTCTATTTGGACGAAAGATGGATCAGATTCGATACGATCGTGTGACTAAAGTGTGTCAGTTAAAAAGGGATTTCAATCTGCTGCCTTATGGAGATAAGACAATTGTAGGCGAGAGAGGTATTAGTCTTTCCGGTGGTCAGCGTGCAAGGTTGGTTTTTCAGAACTAATAATACAATACATGTAGAATTTATTCAAAATTTTAATTTTAACTTGTAATTTCAAAGAATCTCGCATATTTTAATTTATTGTAATATAAATTTTTTAATGTAATATTTTTATTTGTTTTTTCTTTGCTAATATTTTATGGCTTGTTTATTATTAATTTATTTTATTTTTTTTTTATTACAATTATTTCTTGTGTGTGAGATTATTCTTAATATTTTATTTGTGAATTAAATTTGTATCAATAAAATGAATATTATTTATTTACAGTTATAATTGCAAACTATCATTAAATAGCATGTTCGTGAATCATTAACACTATCGCGCGAGTGGTAGATTAATGACCGAATGACAGACGACTGTCTAAACATAATCTTTGATTGACGAGTTTTAAATCTTTATATCTTAAAAATTATTTTTTGCAATAAAAATCCACAAATAACTATTTTACTTAATTTTTCGAGAACTTTCTTGTATTTTGATTTGTAAATTTTGGAACGCTGTATATACATATATTAAATTGATGTGATTGACAGAATAAATTTGGCGAGGGCCGTTTATGCCGAAACCGATATATATCTCATGGATGATCCTCTGAGCGCCGTGGACGCCCATGTGGGTAAACACATGTTTGAAGAATGCATCGACAAATATTTACGAGGCAAGACTCGAATTCTCGTAACTCATCAGTTGCAGTACTTGCGCAATGTCAGTAGAATTATTGTTCTGAAGGACGGAGCCATTCAAGCTGAAGGGTACGCTTCCATTATATTTTCCTTCTATCTACATTTTACTATAATTAACTGCAACAGGTTTCTCTTTTCTTAAATAATATTGTAACGCAACCGACGTTTGTAAATGTTTAATATGTTTGTTCATACATTTATTTCATTGCTGCTTAGATTCTCAAATATTTGGATTCTTCGATTCTTGAATTCAAGGAGGAAGTAATGATAATTTAGTAGGCTAAGACAAAGGAAAATAACTTATCTTTGTTAAGATTCTTTATGAATCAGTCACAGTATGTAATGATTTGAATATGGTAATAGTTTTATTTCAAATATTTGTGTAATCCAATCGTCATTAATATATCCAGCCACCATTATCTTCTCGCACAAAAGACACAACATTGATATGGAACGTTCAAATGTCTGTGTGTCCATACAAAATTAAATATCTATATTTAGAACATCATAAAATTGTTTCTATTGTTTTAATATCGGAAAGGATATGAAATTTTCTGTTCACCAGCACTTTTGACGAGTTGGGCTCTATGGGAGTGGATTTCGGTCGACTGTTGGATAACCAAGAGAAAACGGATGAAAAAACGTCTCAACCTCCTTCGGCTTCCGTTAGCCGTAGCAATTCGCGTACCGCCAGTATCACTTCACTGAGTTCTTTTATGACGAACGATACTTCGAAACAAGCGGAACCTGAGGAGGTAATTCTTTTCTAATTTATTTTCTAAAGTAATACTAATATCTATCTTATTATTTAACTGATATTGTGACTTAGGATAATCGTATCGTATAAAGTTATAACGAAATATTAGTTTAGCTTTTTATCTTACAACTAGATTTTTATATATTAGAAAAATACTAATACTGATAATTAATGATTAACCAACAAGTTTCTTAAGTAATTTACAATTCTATGAGTGTCTCCTGATTTTTTCAATTATTATATTAATATAATTTTAAATAACACATTAGAGTGACATATATATTAATTGTTAATTTCAGGTGGCTGAAATGCGAACAGTAGGCAATGTTTCTGGGCAAGTGTACACGGGTTACTTCAGAGCTGGCGGCGGCTGGTGCATTATATTCTTAGTGGCGTTGCTTTGTGTATTTACACAATTAGCGGCCAGCGGCGGCGACTTCTTTATCACTATCTGGGTTAATATAGAGGAAAAATATGTAAGTGCATCTCTGTACATAAATTCCTAAAATAATCGACGAATTTCATTTTTTAATTTGTTTGACTGGCTTTTCCAAAAAACTCCAAAAATCTAAACTTTTCTGTTAAAAAAATTCCTAGTATTTTTTATATTATCTTAAAAATTGATACATACTTTTTATGTACACATGAAATAAACAGTACATTTACTAGTGAACTATTTAATTATAGTAATTAATTATAATAGTTGATTGTTACAATAGTAATTGTTATTATATAATAGTATATCATTAAAATAATTAATAATTAATATATAATAGTCAATACATACTTACGTATCAATTATATATTATTAACTATATAACTTCATAGATGAAGCAAACAGACGATGGTGTTGTGGAAGACTCGAGCAGTCCCTTAACGCGTTTGGAGTGCATCTACATCTTTAGCGGGCTAACTCTGTTGACAATTGTCATTACTCTGATTCGCTCGTGGGCCTTCTTCTGGACGTGCATGCGAGCCTCGATACGCCTGCACGATCGTATGTTCCGTAGCATCAGTCGCGCTACTATGCGGTTCTTCAACACCAACACGTCAGGACGTGTGCTCAACCGCTTCTCCAAGGATATGGGCGCAGTAGACGAGATGTTGCCCACCGCGCTTATTGATTGTATCCAGATTGGTCTGTCGTTGCTGGGCATTATTGTCGTCGTCGCCATCGCGAATGTGTGGCTACTGATACCCACAATGATTATCGGCATCGTCTTTTATTACTTGAGGATCTTTTATTTGGCCACCAGTCGTAGCGTCAAACGTCTCGAAGGCATCAGTGAGTATCTTAGACGCGTCTTTCTAAAATCGAGCTTTAATAGAACAATTCGATTATATTGTTGAAAGTCAAGTTATGAGTCTTCGTTGAATGGATTTCAATGCTTCGAATAAATTGAATGAAATTTCTAACTTTTTTTTAGCTCGGTCGCCGGTCTTCGCTCACCTGAGCGCGACTCTTCAGGGACTCCCGACGATCCGCGCGTTTGGAGCACAAACAATTCTCACGAAAGAGTTTGACAATCACCAGGATCTTCATTCGTCTGCGTGGTACATTTTCATCGCGTCCTCACGCGCCTTCGGTTTCTGGTTGGATGTTTTTTGTGTGGTGTACATCACGCTGGTCACATTGAGTTTTCTCGTGCTGGACAGCTACGGTCGCGGCTCGATGGACGGCGGAATGGTGGGCTTGGCGATTACACAGAGTATCGGTCTCACCGGTATGTTCCAGTGGGGCATGCGCCAGAGTGCCGAGCTAGAAAACCAGATGACTTCGGTGGAGCGCATCTTTGAGTACAGGTAATTGTCTATTTTCTGAATATCTGGATATTGTATTTATATATTATGCTAATGATCGTATATTGTTAAATTAGGTTCAAAAACTTTTTTATAGTTTAAACTTAAGCTTAAGAATGAAAACAAAAGTTTAAAAATTAGAACATTTTTTTTATATTTTTAAACTTAAATTGACTGTCCCACATTTTATTTTTGTATGTTATACTTTAAACATATGAAGCGTTTTCAGTTATATAGAGTTAACTCGAAGAAAATTTGGACCTGTAACGTTATTGATTCTGTCATTTTCCGGCGCATTTGGAATTTTATATTTTAGAACAATAAATTAAATATTTTTAGATATATATATATATTTTTTGTCTAAGATTCATGTTCTTTAATATACTTTTTGTACTTTTTCGTCTATCTTAAAGTTTTAAGATTTATTGAAAAACATCAAATTTCTCTAAGTATATTTTCAAATGGTTTCTTTTAATTATTTTAAATAATGTTGGTATATAATCTCTCTCTTTCAGCAAAGTGGAGAGTGAGCCGCCTCTGGAGAGCACTCCCGATAAAAAGCCGAAGTCCGAGTGGCCGCAGGAAGGCAAAATCGAGTTTAAAAACGTGTTTCTACGCTACGCACCGCTGGAGCCGCCGGTGCTCAAGGGTCTCAACTTCGTCATTTTCCCGCGGGAGAAAATCGGCATCGTCGGCAGGACCGGCGCTGGCAAGTCATCCCTGATCCAAGCGCTTTTCCGCCTGGCCGATGTGGACGGCCTAATCGAAATCGACAAAATCGACACGAGCCAGATCGGCCTGCACGACCTACGCTCCAAGATCAGTATCATCCCGCAGGAACCGTTCCTATTCTCCGGCAGTTTGAGACGAAACCTCGATCCGTTCGACATGTACACGGACGACCCGCTGTGGCGGGCGCTTGAGGAGGTCGAGCTAAAGGAAATCGGTCTGGAGGCCCACATCAACGAGGGTGGCTCCAATCTCAGTGTCGGCCAGCGACAGTTAGTCTGCCTGGCGCGCGCCATTGTCAGGAATAATCCGATACTCGTGCTGGACGAGGCGACCGCGAACGTGGACCCACGAACAGACGAGCTGATCCAGACGACGATCAGGAATAAGTTCGAGAAGTGTACAGTGCTAACGATCGCCCATCGACTCAACACCGTCATGGACAGCGATCGCATCCTAGTAATGGACGCCGGTAGAGTAATGGTAAGTTTTTTTTTATATAACTTTCTCTTTTCATACATCTTTAGGATAGAATGGAAAAGATGGATCACGAAATCTTTTTTTCTTTTTGTGGAGAAATCAATGTATGATTTTTTTAAAGCAGTATATTTTATCGTATATAATCCTGCAAATTTATTTCTTGATTATTCTTGTACTTTTATTTAAAGTAAATTTGAATAATGTCCATTTTTATAAATGTAAATTAACTTTAATCTCGATTGAATTAATTCTTTTTCTAACTCTCTTAGAGAACTTTTAAAACCGAGATTAGAAATAATCTACATTGGTAGAATTGGACATAAGCTACTAGAATTGCAAGATGCTATGATTAGATAATGCTGATTGTCTCCAATACGAAAGTGCTGATAATACCTATCCTTTTCATTTCGCAATATAAACCATCAGCAATGACCATATATCTTCATCGTTCCTATACGTTGCGTAAATATTTTATACGTGGTAAGCGTATCAAGCTCTAAAGAATACAGCTTCTCGTAGCGAGTGTGGATTATAAATCGCGAGTTTTTTAAAGACGGACTTTTATCGCAGGAATTCGATCATCCCCACGTGCTGCTGCAGAAGGAGACGAGCTATCTGAAGAGTATGGTTCAGGAGACCGGCAAGGCGATGGCGGATGCTCTGGCTGCGGTCGCTCGCGACTGCTATCAGAATCGTGCGTTCACGGCACTCTGATAGGTCCTCGTTAATTTTCCGCAATTTTGCGTCCGATAGACACCGTCAAAGTTCGGAACATCGATGCGCGAACGATCAAACGTCATAGAGCATCTCGTAATGGTTAGCGCCTCTCGCAGTTTAATTGATGCTAAGGCACTCTGCATAGAACTACCAGTATCCTAAGATGTTTGATCGAAATTTCAGAGCGTCAAGCATCCGTCCAGTCGGATATGTTCTCAGTTCTCGTTGCATATTTCATTAATCATTATTTACTGCAGTTAACACACGATTTGTAATTTTCTACACGTCTTTTCATAATGTCGTTCATGATGGATCAGCGCAACAGCGACTCATATACATGAGCATCTGAAGAACATTTACAATCTTTTTGTACGAAATCAAGAAAGAATCAACGAACTTGGAGCATATAAATATTATAAAAGATTTGGGATTTACGAATTCAAAAATTCTAAGGATCTAAATATTACGGAGATTTAAGGAAGCGAGACTACTCGGGATCGTCAAGAGAACTGGTGTAGAATTGGCGAAACTTTCAGCGAAATAATTGATTAATAATCGTTTTCACTGTGAGCTCCATACAGTTCCATCCCGCTGATCTTTAATTTTTAATAATCGAATTCTCTTGTCACATCGATGTAACGCGTGATTATCGTTCAATGTATGTCGGTGCAGCGAGCGATCAGGAAATCTAAAGCTCGCGTAGATCGCGGCGCAAATCGTAGTTACAGTATTATTATTACGTCATATTTGTATCAGCCTGACCCAGATGTTTCATCAGAAAGAATGAAGCTTAACCCGTTGGATCACCGATGTCTCTTATGGCAGCGAACTGCCATAAATACTTTTAAGGAAGGATGTACATATATACATGTGTGTATATTAATTATTTTGAAAATATGTATAAAATGGAAAATATGTATAAAATGGATCCTTAAAGTCTGAGATCCCAAAATCGTACAATTTCTAAATAATTGTAAATATTTAAAAAAACCTAAAGTTTTATATCGCTATTTGTAAAACTGAGAAAATTTTAAACTTGTAAAAATATTTGTGTGATTTAGTTAATTTTATTCAATTTAGAAGAAATTATTCTCAAGAATACTGATGGCAGGATCGGTGAACCAACGGGCCGAGAGAATTGTACTTAAAGTAAGATAAAGTGCAAGAAAAAGGATTTTTATACTCTTATTTGTATATTCCGATAAATAGATATAAAGGATGTCCAGCAAAAAACGAGTCGTAACAGTTGCAATCTCGTTTTGTCTCGGATATCGTATCCGTGATTTGCAATGCAATGTTCCTTCTGTCGCACTGTGCTATAAGTACAAGCAAGACCAAAAAAGGAGAGGTGCCTCTGTTCTAGATTTAAAAGCCAAAACTTAAGCGATAATACTTAAATGGAAAGTGTGCTGCGACATTATTTTCTATTATCGTTCTCTAAGGTAAATATTTATGTAAATTCACGCCTTGTTGTAAAGAATTCCTTCGAGAATAACTTTGTTATAACTATCAGGTGTTTCTTATAGTTTCTGATAGATTTAATACAAACAGATGTCTAAATAAGTAATACAATTAGATCGCTAATCGTCACCAAGATATTCAGTTAATACAGTTTGTACTGCTATATAATGTGAAAATAATATTTTATTTAATATTATAAATAATCTTTTTTTTGTAACAACAAAGCTAATATCTCAAAAACTGGACGCGGTCTCTATAAAACTCAAAGTATGTAATTTAGGATTTTACTCTTTACAATATAGGTTTGTTCTTGGTAGCTGCACTGCCATACTGGTGCGATAAGTTAGAATGAGAAAAAATACATTTGTCTTATTTTATTGCACCAATGCAGCAGTGCAGTGACAAAGAAAACCTTATATGTCAAGATCTCGTTGGAAAGAGGTGTAAGTTTTTACAAATATTTATCTTTTTTTATTATAGTATTGTTATTATTAAAATGGTGAGGCGCATTGTACTCGATTTTCGTGTAAATACTGCAAAATCAAAAAGTAGCGAAATTATCGAAGTTAACTTAAATGCCTTTCTCGAAAAGATTGCATTTTATATTTTTCGAGAATTTTTCGCTGGGCCTAGAAAGAAAACATGCGAGTATTCTCGACCATTGAGAACAACTTTGAAACAAATGGAAAGAAATCATTCTTGAAAGTTAGATATTAAACTAAATAAAGATATTTGTATCCGTGACTACTTCCTCGGAGTACTTTATAACGTCACTTTTTGTATCATTCTTGTTTTTATTATTAAGTCCTTTATTTATCTGTGGTAATCATTAGTAGTGATAATTATTTTGTTTTTTCTTTCGTTTTCAATTTGTACGTTATTTTTTTATCTTCAATGTTTATATTTATCATTTTTAATTTTGTATTCCTTAATAAGATAGAGATTTTTAGTTCTTTAATTCTTTAATGTTTTTTCCTTTATTTGTATTTATTCTTTTTAGCATCCTCGATGCTTAAATATTTTAATCTCAAATTTTCTTAAGTTTTTAAGTTAATTTTTTATTTAGAAACTTATCACATATATTTTTATCTTTAAATTCTTTAATATAAGAATTGTTTGGGATTTTGAATGCTAGAAAATTTTTACATATTCTCCGAAATTAATATTAATGATATGTTTATATATCGAGCCATCATGTATTTTGTGTTACATCGAACAGGTGAAGACAATAGTGTTCGATCTGAGATACCTCATGTATATCACTACTTATATCGACTTGCGCTCAATTTTTAATCCTTTTTCTGTTATTAATATTCGTCAGTAACTTCAAGTAACAATTTCAATTGTAGCATAATTAGTAAAAGAATATACGTTTTTAATTTTTAATGTTTTAATCATTAAACATTTTGCATATCGTTTTGCATAATATAATTGTTATTATATTATTGTTGTACTATGGAATATAGTATAACTATGGTAACGATATATATATATTATTGTATTATAATGTAAAAATATACGTATATTATATTACCACAGAAAAAAAGATTCTTGTTATGAGAATATTTTATTTATAGAGAATACTTTATTTTTGAAGTAAATGTTGAAATAAAATTATATAATGCTAAATAGACATTTACTTATATGAAAAAATTTTGTACAGTTAATCGAGAAAAAAATATATTTTCATTAGAATATATTGTATTCCAATATATTCTACATTAATTTATTTAATAATAATCATATAAATAAGCGATGTAATATACATGTTCAAATAATTTACGTAACAAAGCCATTTGAAGCTGTTTCTAATATCAGAAAAAGGATTTTTAAAAAGCGCGTGAGCTACTCATAATAGACTCCAGGGTATATGTTCCGTACATTATACACTCAATCGTATTGTAATCGTCATTATCAATATTTATTATGTATGTAGACAGGTGTATTGTACTTTTAGGTGAAAACGAATTACAATACCTTACATACAAGTGCCTACATTATGTAACGTAACCATTGTAAACGAAATATAGATACAAATGATTATTTATGTAATTACTCCACCATTATATATATTTTTTTTCCTCTACTTTCCTTTTTTTTTAATTACACTGTTCATTAATTATCTTAACGATAGCTTACAGTCAACATGTTATATCGTCTAAAAACGAGGATCCCATCAATTATATTATATATACGTTACGGCGATGATAATCAAAGTCGATACATTCAGAGTCTATCGTCGATACAAAACGCGATGCTCGCTTACAAAGTAGCGTCTCTTTATTTTTTTTTCTTTACAAGAAGAGATGCGTTAACTTACAACTGCACACCAATCTCATAGGTCTCTCAAACTCTTTCTTTTTCACTGTAGAAAAAAAAGATACACTCCAACTAGAGAGAAAAGCGAAATAAATAATAAAGTTATTTAAAAAAAGAAGAATTGAATAAACGGATCGAATAAAAAAAAAATTTAAAGCGACAAAGAGATTATACGATGCTTTTAATTACAGTAAGTAACACGCAACGGGACACTTCGTTATTCACTGAACCACGTAAAACGGGTGAAATCAATAAATAGAATTGCGCGAGATTAGCCGATCATCACGCGCCGATCGATCCCGACCGGTGAGGATCGCTCCTCGAAATTGAGCGAAAGAGAGAGAGAGAGAAAGAGAAAAAGGTGTCGAGAGAAGCGTTCGTTAAACCTAACACGAAGAGAACAAAAGTATTTCATTAAACGCAAGAGAGTTTGTGGTAAACTAGAGTTATTTCTCTAAAGGTTCGCTTACAGACTATCTGGTCGCCCTGGATAGGACCTCGCACAGCATTATACAATGAATTATCCTTAACCCCGGAGTGCCACTCGTATTTTTCTTACATTACAACGCTACTCCGGGTGATAATTCACCCACGAAATTAAGAATATTTTTTTACGCTCAATTCTTTCACATTTTTCTTTCTACTTTATAGATTACAGGGTGTTGGAATAAAACTGAGGTGGCGCCGTTTTAACGAAAACATAGCCTCATCGCTGAACGTTACTTCTAGCAAAAAGTTTTAATAATAAAAACTGTGCTAAAACTTGAATTAGCACCTGGGTGAAGATTCGCCCACCGTAGCACTCTGGGATTAACGCCGCGACACGTGCCTCGTTATAAACAGTTAAAATGTCTTACACGTGCCACCGTTACTCGCGTCATCAAGCAATCGACACACAATCAATCAGACATTACAGTACATAAACATTTATCTAGAATTATACGCCCCCCCCCCTTCCCCCCAACTCTGTCTTCTCTGTTTCCTGTTGAGTGTCTATAGTAAAAAGAAGAACGTATCGCAAGTCCCGCGCTACTTCCAGGACTTTAGAGAGAGAGAGAGACTTTATTGTCGAAATACAAAGATTAATTATTTAAGTAAGTGAATCGTTCGCTGATTCGCCTTATCGATAGCGAAGAACAACGCGCGCCGATAAGGCCGGTAAGAAAAGTTACAAAAAAAAAAGAAGATTGAACGGCTTGCACGCGAAAGGGGCTTAGATTTTATTAAATTATTCAGTCTGTTAAATCATCGTTACTTGCCTTGCGATTATTAAATTCGATGAACGTAGCGTTCAACATGAAAAAGAAGTTTAGAAAAGTGTATGAAATTTCTTGAAATCGAAATAAAAAATTTAATGAGAACAAAAAATTTTAAGTAAATTTATCATACTTCTCAGCTGAGAATTACTCTCTAATCTTAAACGATTTGACTTGTGGCATCTTGTGAATAACTTTCTTATCCCAGATGGCTAATTTTTTCAGGAATTGGAATAGAAACTTTAATTGAATTTATTATAGACCACTGCAGGAGTCAAACCATCAATAATCCTGTGGTTGCCATTATCTATAGATAAAGAGATGACTTTATCTTATCTTAGATAAAAGAAGTATTATATATTTTTTAAATTACCTAAATTAACATAAACAACAACGGGAATAAAGTAGTCTTAATTTTCAAGTTAATATTTAAATCCTAAACAAATTTTTCGAAATAATAACAGATAATAAAAAATAGTAGTACAATATAAAAATTGGTTCAAAACTATGAATTCGGAAATTTTTACAGGAAACTATGTTAGTCACTATAAAAAAAATGTGAGCTATATATTCTTTTTGTACTTTCTAATTTTGAACTTTATTTACGTATAGATTCATATCCAAAGAGAAACATTTTTTATCAGATCAATAATTTTAACTAGACAAATTTAATTTCAAATCATCTTTAGCTTATCTAAAATAAGTTTACATGTAATTAATCCTTTATCTTTATCTAGATAATTATAAGCGCAACTGTTGGTTTCTCAGGATATCCTAGATATTCGAGAGGACGATATGCATTCCTACCTCCGGGAAATCAATTCGGTACTCCTCCCTTCATCCCCCTTCCCTCGCCCCCTTCACGAAACAGGCCGTTCAAATATAGCTCTACATCTATATACTCTGCTTACTCGGCTCGCAGATTATCCTTTGCAATGATCCTTGCTGGAATCCCAGCGAGACGAGTACACTAGTGTGTCGTAATACTGACAGTAAAGAGAATAATCGCTATCAACGTTAAAAATTAAGCTCACCTTCCTGTGTTCTCCCCCTCCCTCCCCCATTACCACAGCTCGATCTGTCTAAGTTATAATCACGATAATAATTACAGATAACACTTATCCCCTACTCTAACATTATTGTTGCTGTCGCTCTCACGTGTGGTATCCATCTACGCGAAGAATTCCTACGGACTTTCGTGCGCGCCGGGGTCTCAAAATTTTGGGTTGTTTCCGCATGATTATAAACTAATCCCAGGATAACTGAGGCAAAATAAATCGTGGTATTGCGTCGTTCCTTAGAAGAGACGAAATGATAAATAATGCAATCCAACACTGAAAAAAAGAGTCTTGTTAAATTACCTGAAATTGAACTAACGGTTCAGATTTTTAGTTGATCTTACTAGACTTCCAATTAATTCAACAAGAATTTTTGTTAAATTAATTGGAAATCTGGTAGGTTCAACTAGAATCCGAACCGTTAGTTCACATTCCAGTTAATTCAACAATTCGTTTTTTCAGTGAACCTTTCAAATTGTCACTCTTCACGGAAGGAAACGTGTATGTATGTTACGGATAAACAAATGGTTAAGAGGATACATGTATCTAGAACAAAGAAAAAGCCACTTTTTTAAAAATAGAAAATAGAAAATAAGATTAGTAAAATAAAGCTTTTAAATTAAAACGTATGTATGTCACAAAACATTTTTTGCACAATTTTTGCTTTTATGTTGCAAAAGTTTTTCGCTGCAAATAATTGCAGCATTCAAAAACGAGTCTCTTAGATTGGGGATTTTCAACTGCTGCAAAAATTTTAGAAGAGATAAAAGAAACCGAAGAAAAAATTAGAAATAAAAATACGAATAAAAAATACGCACATGGTAAAATTATTTTAAAAATTAAGAAAATTATCTAAATTATAGTGTTTAGTTTAATCAAAATAATATATTATTTTGATTAAACTGAAGAAATAAAATTTTATTTCTGAAGATCGTATTGGCGGTATCTGATAAAAGACGATTGTATTACAATCATAAAAAATTATATTTAAAAAAAGAGAGAAAAGAGAAAATTAATTAATTAAACTCTAGGTGTACGTGTGCCCTTTTAAGTTACACATTAAATGAGACGAATTTTGGTAGATGCGACTGTAATATAAAAAGTAGATGAAATATCGATTGAATTCACAAATAAACTCCTTGATTAAAAAATGAAGTTTACGAATTAAGGTCCCGACTGATAAATCCGTTCGAAATGTAATAAAAAGGAAAATTCTCTAACAAATGGGAGCACATTTAGAAATACCGATCGATTCGAGAAACGACGCGGGATTCCGGAAGGGATAAATTGCGACAAGCAACGATTACTGACACCAATTGTGCGACCGGGGAGCCCCAGGACAGGGCCTGCAGGAGCGGTCTCCTCCCCTAGTGTATGTATTACAAAACAGTATAAAACGCTTACATATTAGCGTATTACCGAGGCAGCTAATCGCAGCATCCAACAGCTTGTACCGTTCGCTAACGGCTCTCTAAATTATTATACAATCAGTAAAATAAGTGAAAATACACTGATTTTCAGTGAGACACTTGTAACCTGTCAAATAGTGAAATAAATACTGATCTTTCAATAATTATAGTAAAATTATTAAAGGACAGTAAATACTCGCTAATTATTACGGTTATAAGTATAATCACTATAAATTAGTAATAATACACTGATTGTACTTTATTGTGATTTGGAGAAGGAGGACGAGGCTCCGCCGTCATCGCCTGGGACAAGGCCGGATTTCAGAAAGACATCGTAACCCTTTAACCAGCACATTTGCGCACAGGCAGCTCTCGACATAAATGATATATTATAGAATATATAAATAAATGCAACAATGTATGCTCTACATATGTTGTGATAATTGAGATTTTTACATCAGAAAATTGAGTGAATATTTAGGCGTTCAACACGTTGCTTGCCGATCGACTTTTGAATGTATACAACAAAAAAATTTTTATTATATTATGTAAATATAAAAATATAAAAATAATAAAATATTATACAACATATGAGTAATAAAAATTTATTCTACTACTCATGAGCAATATAAATTTTTTACTTTTACTTAACGTTGTTAACTAATTGTTTATATCGTTAATAATATTATATTAAACGATATTTATTTTTTACAACTGTTTTAAAGAGTGTTGATATAACTTCAGTCACCAAGATGCTATTGAAAAATTAAATTGATCCGACTGGATAACTTCTATGTAGTCAACGTGTTAAATACCTAGATGGCGTGTACGTTATGAATTTTTTTGGATTCTCGGATTTATATGAATTAAATTAGCTTCAATCGGCTCCGAATGAAACTTCAGAAGTTATTTTACCGGTTAAAGGGTTGCCTTATTAAAACTTATGCAAAAAATTACGTATATAAATAACGCAGCTAGCTAAATAAATATATAAATTCCCAATATATGTACAAAGAATAACGGCGACAAACGCGTTAAAAAAAGAAAAGATAACGGAACGCTGGTAATGAAGCTATTATCACGCTCGCGAGAAGGAAGACTGCGCAATTCCATCTCTCCGCTCTTTTCGCCCTTTCGGAACAATCGGAATGCTGATGTAACGAGATCGATCGTCGATTGTGGAAAGCAAATAGGCAATTAATTTAAATATTTCCCGACGGAAGTATCTAAATTATTTGTACACGGAGAGTAATTCTCGCGATATCGCACAAAGCGATGACACTTTTTTTTTGTTTTGTCTTTTCATCCAGTTAATTAAATGCCCGCGAGGAACTCAATTAAATCTGTTGCTCTGTTTAGAGTTTTGGCAATACCGCGTTCTCTTGATGACTTAAAAATTTGGCTTGATGACTTGAAAATTATTAAGATTATAGCCTTAAATTCCTAGACGCTTGGAATTTTAAGATTATGAATTATTTAATTTTTATACATTTTTACATGTGTAAAAATTAACAAATATTGAATCATGAATATGATTTTTTAATACTAATTTTTTCATTCTAATTGTTAAATATTGCACGCAAAAAATCTCTAGAAAGTAAATAAATATAGAATTTTTAAGTGAGTAATTTCTAAATACAAAGATTTAAAAAAATAAGATTTAAAAATCTAGGAATTTAAGGATTAAAGGATCTCTTTGACTGCTATGTGTTATCCTTCATATCGTCAATTCAGCAAATAGTTTCTTTGATTATCACCTTTATATATTTACGTAAGACTTTATTTCAAGGAAACTTGTGCTGATAATTTCTTATTCTTTGCACAAGAAATAAGAATTTGCGACTTAAAGAATCTAAAAATTTAATAAAATCTAGAATTATCTCAAAGAGCCTTATGAAGATTCAAAGTTTCAAGTTCAAGATCTAAAACTAATTGTAAGATAAAATCCAAAAATTTAAGTATTAAAAATCTCCGATCGCTATATGTATTCTTTTAGTCGAGTTTTGATACCTTTGAAGTATCCTATCACGCAGCGCGTCAATCGGTGTGAAAGGAAATGAACTCGCAATCTCTTCACATATTTTAAAATAAATATTACAAAATGTAACACTAAAATTTACGATCACGTGAAAACCGATGCGTCAAAAAGCATCGCATTCACGAAGGATCGAACTCACTTTCAACGACGACCGGCACATCCGCGAGAAAGTCCTTCTGCCTATGTACCGCCTGAAAATCTTTGAATTTTTACATTTTATCAAAAGTTCACCCATTCGGCACTAAAAAAGTTGTACAAAGGTCTCTACGCGTCTTTAACGGTTTTCCATCGAATTTATCACGAACTTGTCGTGAGTAGCAAATTCAGGCCTTGCGTCGCTGATTCGCGCTGCTACGCTGTTGATGCAGTTGAAAGCATTTGTACCTTGCGCGCAGATCCCCCGATTTGGGCGTTTCCCCCATTATGTAACCGCGTTTCACGTAGTCCGCCAGATGTTCGAGAGATCAATCGAACAGATTTCGACTTCCCAAAAATCGTCGTATCGAAATTCTCTTTCCTAATTCTAGCTCGACGGAAAATCGGGAGACCTGATGTTGAACAGCTCATCATGATTTCGAGCTGAAAGGCTCGAGGGGGAAAGAATCGAACTTGCGGGGATCCGCGGCATCGCGCTGTGCGGGTGCACAGTTTCCCCTTTTCGTCGCGACGGCCAAATCGAATTTGCTTTCCAATCTCGACGCGATTCGCGAGAAAATCGATCGTATGCAACGTGATAACGTGACAAAGTCGCGACGCGCCTTTTCTTCGTGTCTCTTATAATTCGAACTCCCTCGAAGGAAAGAGGAGGGACCGACCTTCCAGCCTCGAGTTTCGCTTCGGATTCATTTCGCGACCGGGAATGAAAAGAAAGTAACCTCGTGATTTCTCATCGAGATCGATCCCTTCGAGTTTCCCGGCTCAAAGGGAAGTGTCCTTATAAACCACGAGGCCTCCGCGAGAGATTCGAATCACCGGGATCAACGTCGGCTTGCGGGATCCTTCTGAAAAGACTCCTGAGGTCTGATCACCGAGGTCGAGGTTTGCCTCGCAAGCTTCTGACACGTCGAATATCGATATCAAGAAGGCGAAAGGAGGCCTCCTCTCGCGGGATCGCTCGGTTGGTGGTGGTGTGGAGAAATTCGAGAGATTTCCCTTTTGCCCGCGGGTCGTGATCCTTAGACGAGGACCTCCAGGCTCTCGCGCGAGCGCGCCTTTTGCTGTCCGCACTTGCCGTTGGCTTGCACTATCATCGCGACCGACTGGCAGCCGGTCTCGGACGCGACCGGGCGTATCGCCGGCATCGCCAGCCTAAGTTTGTACCAGAACTTGCGGCCGCCGCTACCGTACGTGGTGGTCCCGTTGCTGCTGCTGCCGCCGTCGCCGCCGCCGCCGCCGCCGCCCCCGCCGTCCTGCCAAGACAGGATCGTCAGACGGTCGAAGGAGGTGGTGCAGTCGACATCGCGGCGGTCCCATCGCGATCGCTTCGCGATCGTCGCCGTCGTACTCGGCAGTCTCTTCAGCGTGACGACGATCGTCCGGCTCGACAGCGAAGACAGCTGCTTCAGCACCGTGCCCACGCTCGCGTCCGTCCAGATGTTGTCCAGGGATGCGGGGCTGAGCACGATGATGACGCGCCGGGTCGTGTTAACGTGCGGACTGATCTCCAGGCTCCCTGCGAAGTACCACGGGTATTTAGAATTTATGCACAGAAAGAAAAATTACTCTTAAATTGAAACTTGGGTATTCAAATTAAAAAAAGATCACGTCGCATTGGAAAATGCAAACTTAAATTGAAGAAAATTTAGAGGATAAAATTAATATAATAATAAAAAATTAAGACAATCTCAGTTTCAACGACTCTAATTCAGCTTTTTTTATAATATTCGTGCACTTTTTCTTAAGGCTTCAAGAGAAACCGGGTCGCATTAGAAAAATTAAAACTGGGGTTAAAAAAAAAATTTAATTTCCAAGCTGCAGAAAAATTCCGAGAAGAAAATTTCAATCTTCGAAGACTCCAAAAAAATCTTTTCATAAATAAGAAAGCCATTTGGAATCCTGTGGAACCTTTTTCCTTCGTCCGGACGGTGGTTTCTCCGAGCTAAAAAGATTCCTTGGCGAGTTGACACTTGAGAACCACGCGTTATCGTGCGATTACTATCGGAAACGCCCCGGATAAATCTCAATTTTCGTCAGAGGCATCGCGGTATCGCGATTATTTCTTTTCTTTCTCCCTTCGTGAAACGTTCGCGGTTCCGATTACAGAGTCAACTCGGGCGAGCGTTGAATTTTGGACATATACACTCTTTCCCAGAGGCAACTCTGAAAATATTGTCCGCCAACGGAGCAGACGGCTGGATTTCACGGGCGATAAAGTGAAAGCAAACCGGCGGGCGCGGTGGCGCGAGCAATAAAAAGAACCCGGGGTTCCCTCTGCCACCCGGGGATAATGTACGAGCTACCGCGTGCCACCGCGTGTATATATCCGGCCTTGATGCAGACGGGCGCGAGCTTAGCAAAAACTGATCGATCGAATAGATGCCGGCGTTATATGCCCCGTTGTTTCCATGGAAAACTTCGTTAACTTGGAATGAAACGGAGCGCCAAAGTGTATGCGCGCGCGCGCGCGCGTGTGTGTGTGTGTGCACGTGAAAATGCGCGGAATTTGATTAAAATCGGTATCAAATGAAAAACTATTGAGAAAATGATATTTTCTCTCTCTCCGGAAGTGCTTCTTTGACGGATTGACAGATATCGAGAACGTCAAGTAATTCAATTTGGAAAACGCGTTTCATCAAACTGTAAGGATTTTAAGGACTATAAAGAGAGATACCTCGAAAGCGAGGATATTGGTGTGATTCGATTTTTGATAGGAATGTTTTATTTTATACATTCTTTTCATACCTATAATTGTAAAATTAATGATGCAAAATTGTGAATAAAATTGATACTTCAATATAAAAAGTTAAATAAAGCGATGTTCAATCGGGAAATTATTTGCAGGAGTAATGGGCATTAATAAAATAATTCAGAAAAGACAGATCGACGAGATATTTAATTCCAGCTTTAATCCATTAATTTTTCATTTTGCGCGCTTTCTATCTTCCGTTTATGTCCAATTTATTCGTAATCTTGAAGCGCAATCCTTATTCAAAATCATTTAATTGAAGTCCTCAATCAATAAAGTAAATTGTGAATAAGAATTACGTGAAGTACAAATCATTTAATTAATTTCAAATAAAAAATTACATTGAGAATTATACGAAAAGAATCATTCAATTGAGTCATTTAAAAATAAGTGATTCAAAGAGCGCACGAATTTAGGGATTAGAAATGATTGGACTACAAAGGATGAACGATCTTTAATTGCCGCACTGTAATTTCGATTATTTGTGATTTCCAATTTCGGGTGATAATTCTTACCTCAAAGCCGATTCGAAAAATCGACTTGCAAATTACGACCTTATAGTTACGCCGCGGAATTAAATAGCCAACGTGAAAAAAAAAAATCGCCCCGTTGTGCCAGTGCCGTTGCGAAAGGCACTACTCCCGACCGGATACGTACGGTGCGTGCGGTGCGTTCCATGTTTAATCAAAATTCAAATTTCCAAAGTCAACGAGGAGATCCCGCGGCGAGTGTTGGGATTAATCGGACCGCAGGTGCAGAAGAACCCCCAGGTTCAAGGGCTGTTTGGCTCATCATCGTTATTCGTGGACGAGAGGCGGAACTTTCCGAGGTTTGACCCACCCCCCTCTCCCTCCCTCTCCTCTTCCTCCAGGTCGCGTATCGGGAGAGAAAATCACGACTCCCCTGCGGATATGCGAAATCCCGGTCGCTTTGATAGCGAACTTTGTTCGTTGGCTATCAAACGTCGGCCGGCCGATCAGCCGGACCACTGACTTCCGAAGTTCACGTGTTAAACCTCGGGGTAGCCCTTTCGCTGTCCCCCCCCCCCCCCCGCAGCTGTGGCGGCCATCATGCGCAGGACGTAAAGTCATAAGCCGTGTAATCGGGATGTCGTAATTAACAGAGTACACGGTGTGCACCAAGGTGTGTGCACGGGGTACACAGGAGACCTGGGTATATACTGCGAGGATGCGGAACCGAATCGGGCGCATTTGACCCGTGTACACGTTACACCGGCATCGCGGCATTCTCCCGTCCCCTCATTGGAGAACGATAGAATGCATTCTCCACGCTCTCTCGGCGCAATCGGCTTAAAGCAGTAAGGTAACGAGCGCGTCGGCTAATCGGGCGATTGTAATCAGCCCGCTAATGTTGTCTGAGAGAGCGAAACGCGCAATCTGGGCGAGAGCATAGGGCTGGCATCGTTCGCGGCACCGATGTGCACATCATCGCGCAGAGTGCGCGTGCACACGCGACTTACCAGAGGGGATGATCGGCTTAGGGTGAAATGACGAGCTGAGAAATTAAAAAAGCTTGTTGATTATAATAATCATTTTCAACGAGATTTCCTCCCTTTGACATCAATTTGTAATTTCTACGCTCTTTTCCAGGAACACGTTCTTTCTTCTTCATATCTTTCGATTGAGGATTGCTGATTATTCCAATTTGCGTTATTCGCATTATTCTTATTGCAGCTAATTTTGCAATTTTAACGTAATGCGGATGATTTGACAAAGTACAAAACTCAAGATATTATGTTTCTCATCCCGATTAAGTGCTACTTCATCAGCTCAATATTGTTACATAGGGAGAATTTTCTCATTAACTTTGATGTGAAAATTATGGTAATCGTATTGATTAAATTTATTACGGGAATTTTATAGAACGATCTCTAGTTTTATCCAGGATGGATCAAGAATGTTATATCGATAAACATTTGGGAAGAGCTCAAAGTAAATGTATATAATTGTGTACATTGGACCTTAAAGGGTTAAATACATAGTCATATAAAGACGAATTTCGTATATAACCACACATTTATACAAGAAAATTTTGTTTCAGAATATTTTACAATGCTGCTTGGTAATTCTCATTGAGCATACTGACAAAAAAATATTCGATATAAACTATAATTGCTATAAATAGTAAGTGGTAAAATATTTACCGTTAGAAACTTCTTTTTTATAATTATTATTGCTATAATGTTAGTTAAGAATTTTACACGTTCATACTTCTATCAATTAGAAAAGAAATTTACTTTAAATTATCAAAATTTGAAATATTAATATAGTCAAATACAATATATTATCAAGATATAGATGGCACAAGTAAAATAAACATTTTTATGTAATTAATGCAATCACAATTATAATAAATACAATCGTTAAAAAAATTGTTTATTATTTACGTAATAATAACTAATACAATTTGCATAGCTAAAAAATTATAAATACATAAGTTTGCACCAAAAATAATTAACTATAAGTTATAATTAAATTATAATAATTGCAATCTCATTTTTTTCTCTCCATATAATTTATTTCAAACATTCCTATCATTACTCATAATACTTGACAGGTTGCCAAGTTATTTTAAACTTATCATCATATAAATCACGATATAAATTTGAGCGAATTTTGTAGTAAAATATAATGAAAAATTCTCTTCGTGTATGTACAAACCGCTTTATTCATACCAATTTCGACGATGACTTGATCAATTAACAATGCAAATCGATCGAGATACTATAATTATATTTTCCATCTCGCGATTAGGTTCATTTCGATAATTACTTCAGTTCACTTTAATCGTTATCAGCTTTACTTCCATTGATTACACCGATAACAAGATTTTCTCACTGCAGTGCATCTTTCGTGATTCGCGCTTCATCTTCTTCTTCTTCTTCCTGTTTACGTGACCCCCTGACACGCCACGTCTGTCCTCACAAACTTCCCAACCCGAAAATATCGCGGTCGTACACATGGGGTCCCCATGCACCTAATTCGATACCGCGGCTGCTACCGAAGACAAACGAGACACTCCATGGCCGGAGAGAGCGGCAAACTTTCTAATTCAATTTGCCAAGTTGCCAAGTTGTCGTGATTCCCACGATTCACCATGGGGTCCCCATCACTTCCGATTATACCGCGGGGAGGACCACTCCTCCCCCCCACGCACGAGGGTAACGATCCCGCAATCGCGACGGCGACGGCTCATTCCGTGATCGGCACGTCGGGTTGCAAATCCTCCTATGCGGTGAAATAAATTGTCTCGACGGGATGTCCGCTTCACCACGTGGCGGAATGATCGCCGTGCCATCGCGTGAGAAGCGGAAGAAAAAAAAGAGAGAGAGAGAGACACCAAAAAAAAAAAACGGGAAAAAAAGAAACTGTCCCACATTGTTAGCCACGTGGTTTGTCCGATGTTACAATCGGACTGCATGGCGGAACAAAAGGAAGAAAGAGAGAACGATCCGTATTTTGCTGGCTTCCCTGTTCCAACACGAAATTCGATCCAATTGCGTGCCTTTGTGGTTTAGAAATCTACGCACACGTAATTGGGTTATTTTCATGGCCTCATAATTTTAGAAATTTCAAGAAATAGACTCGGGACTACAATATCGCAATTTCCTTCAGAGCGTGAGACTCAGTTTAAAAAAAAATAAAATAAAAAAGAAAACCAATATATTTAAATATAATTCTTTTCAATTAAAAAAATAGATTTAAAAAATTTACATCAATTTTGAGCTCTTAACATCTCTACATTAAAACGGATTTTGGTACTTTTATTAACATTCTGCGTTTCTAAATTCTCACAATATAAATTATATATTTCTATTGCAATTCGTGATAATCTTTTATAATCCATCCTAATTCGCTACCAAAAATAATTACAATTACAATCCCAAAATAATTTAAATTAAAAAAAATGTATTGATTACGATGATAAGTTGTAACTTATCTTTAATATACCCCTAGATATTAAACCAATATATATATATATATATATATATATATATATATATATAATTAATATTCTTTTTGTATTAAAATTTTTTATTTAAATTATATTCTGCATCTTGTTTGCACTTCACGACTCTCTTAATCTTTTGATTACCTACTTTACATTGATTATTTAAATTTAAATAAATAATGATTGCAATTGCGTAATGGTTTTAAATAAACAAAATCTTCATACCTAAATAGATTCCAATCTGTTTTTACATTTTCAATTTGAATTATATTCATTGTTTCATACTTCACGATTTAATGATGTTTTATAATCTATTTTAATTATTTCAATTCTAGAAATAATGATAATTGCAATTTCGTAAATTTTAAATAAAAACGCTTTTAAATTAAAAACAAACACACGGAAAGAATTTTTCTGAAATACAAATCCAGAAATAATTTTGAAATAAATATTAAAATATTTATATTGGATGTTTAAGCTTTGCTAAAATGTAAAAATTTTTTGTAGCAATATTATCACGTTTGAGCGTCCTACATAATTATTTTGATAATTCTCGAACATATTAAAATTATTTTCTGGTTTATAACTGGTTAAATTTTTCAATGCTGCACACTAAAATTGTCCTTTAATTCCGTCTATTAAAATAATCCACATCAGTTTTGTATTTTTAAAATTTCTGTATTACAATAGTTTTTTATATTTTCCGATATAAGTAATTTACATTCTATGTTTTTAAATTCTTAATTTGAATTTTTTTTGTATCGTTGTCTGCACTTTGCGACTTGTTAATCTTTTACATCTAATTTGATTCAATAAGTAAGAATTTTTACCAAAATACTGATTGTTATTATGTAATGCTTTAAAATTGAAAAGATTATATCAAAGTAATTAACATTAATTTTGTATTTTTAAAATATCTGTATCACATTTTTACACATTCCCATAACTTACCTGCGTTTTTAAAATCTCGATCTAAATTGAATTTCTTATACTAATAATTATGATTATTTATTATTTCTCTCTGTTATAATAATATTTGTTCTTCGCGATTCGATCTCTCCAGATTGATTCATAAATAATGAAGTTTACAATTTCCATCTGAAATTGTCCGTCCGTCCTCTTCTCGGTACCATCGTGTTTGATCTTTGGCCCAATTAGCATCCGCGTTCTTAATTAAATCGCCCACGAGACACGCGCGCGTCCTTATTACGCGCCTCCTCCAATTCCGCGCCTCATCTCTCGACGAAACCGCGATCGATAATACCCACGCTCGTATTATCCCCCCGAAAGCTAATCCGATTTCGCGCGACCGCCCTTGTGATGACCGCGAGCGGAGAGGCCGGCCTTTATTTGGCTCTAATTCATAAGCTGCGCGTCCCTATGAAGTTACTTATATCGAACCGCAATTCCGTGGCCCACATTCGCCGCTGCTGATACCGCCCTCCCCCCTTCAACCCAACCCCTTCGTCGCCGCCGCCGCGCTTATATTCGCCGCATCGCCGCGGGGATGCACCGCAAAGTAAACCCCGCAGGGAGCCCCATCGTGCGCACGACGTTTCCGTCTCTTTCGCCCCGTTCTCCTTTTCTCCCTCTTCCCTTTTTCTCCATCTCTCCGTTCTTTGTGTTTTTAAAGGAAAAGTTCTCATTCCTTATGTAACACGATAAGGATCTTTTTCGTGTCGCTGCTGCCGCTGCTACCGAATTGTACGTACTCGGTGTCGCGAACGGAGCACGCATCCGATACTCTCTTTCTATCCTCCCCCCCTCGCCCTACCTCACTTCCCTCCCTCCATCGCTTCTCCCTCTTTTTTGTGACGTTTTACGTGGAAGATTCGATAAGGCGCGACATCAAAAGAAATTTGAAACCCCGCGCGAGCGATCTCTCATCGCGGTTTCGACAAACGAGACGAACCCTCTCTCGAAAAGTGGAACGAAATAATTTAAGGAGACCTCTTTTTCTTAGCGCCTCGAAAGCGCCACGCGTATTAGGGGAGAGATTGAGGCGATGGGGCTCGAGGGGGCGAAAGGAGCTCAGGTGCCCACTTTCGAAGTGGCGCTCCCGTATTCCACGGATACACCGTAGTCGTCGCTGCGACTACGTAATTATCCGGCGGGACGAGGAGAAAAGGAAGAGGAGGTGAGGAGGTGGTGAGGGGAGGGGGAGGTCGTCGCCGCTAATTAACGCGGCAGTGTCGGCCGCCGTGGGTACTTACAATTGTGACTCAGCTGAGACAACTCCAGCGCCGCGCACTTGTACCGATGCCTTGACTCCAGCGTAGGTATCACGATCCCGATCACCAGGCTCGAGTCCTTCTCGTGGTAGCACACCAGGGCGTCGCATTCCTTCCCGTCTGCAATGCATAGTCAATGCGGTCTCGTGATTACTCGCGCTTCTTCCCTTCATCAGCCCGGAGCTCGGCGACGAGCCGAGCCGTGCCGAGAGCCAGGGCCAGCCAAACGAGAAGCAAACAGAGCAGTAACAGTTGGTTCAAACCCTCGGTTTTACATAAAACGGTTTGTAGTTTGTACTTCTCGGTTTGCTTTCCCTTTAATTATTTTGAATAATTGAATGTAAGAACCTATTAAGAGTTAGAAAGGCAGCACAAGTTCCGGCTCAGAAAGATTACGGAAAAACACGTAAACAGAGTTATAAGATATCCGTACAACAGAATAGGGTTTTACATCAAAGTGAAAGGTTTTCAGAAATCCTCATTGGCTCGCAAATATTTTTACAAGTTACTGATATTAAAGAAATAGAAAAGGGAAAATGTAAGTAATCAAATGTACTTTGATTCAAATGAATTTTTCGACAAAAAGTCACTCTTTAATTTTAACACTTCGATTTGTTGCAATTAAGAGAGAAGAACCTTGATAATTTAAATTACTAAATATTGAGAAAGTTAAGGCAATAAATTTATTGAAAAACACGAGATGTGCAATAAATATTTGAAATCTCTTCGATCCCTGAACCTTCCAAATCCGCTTCATTTCGGGGCAAATCGGACAAACTTTATAACGGATTAAACGACTCTTCGACACGATAAGAGACGTGAACTGAGCTTTCCGAAGAGTGGCAGGGGGGTGATTTGCGCGGCCCTTTATGAATATAAAACAGAATTTTGGCGCTCTCCTCTACGAACCGAGAACGAGTTTAAGTGGAACGGGTGATGATGAGGACGGAAGATAAGGGAAAAAGGCGCGTAATAATTCGCGCATTATCGCTTCCGTTTACTCGAAATTTATTCCCGCGTAGTCGGAGCCGCCTTAACCGTTCACTCGAGAAATAGATTAAATCGTTATCGTCTGCGCGCCATATTATGCGCATAAAATGTCCCATAGAGATAAATAATGGTGCGCCATAATGGCAACGGCGCTTATGTGACGGACGGGCGGGGAGGGAATCGGTTACGACATTGCCCTTTAGTTCCACCGTAATTCTGACGTTCATTTATCGGATCATACGTTCGCGGAAAAGGGATTTCTCGATGGGGCGGGAACGGGAAGGGCGAACGTGGAACAGCCATCGCAACAATTAACTAACAAGTACTGACGTTTCTTACTCGCTGAAAGAATCAAGCGAAAATATATTATTATTATGGAAATAAAAAATGCGATTATGAAAACCAAATATTTCATCAACGTCGACATGAATTACTGTAAAAAAATTTCAGTAGGATCAGTGATGGGATTTTTCACGCTAGAAAATTAATAGGCAAATCAAGATCTTTCGATATCTGACAATAACGCGCGTATTTCATCGCGAGGTAAACATAATCGTTTATCGACCGACTCGTATGTGTGCGTATGAAGTGCAGCTTAAAAATCTAAATTTAAAACGCACAAATATTTAACGACCAAATTTCGCCCCCTTTAAATATTCATGCCGCGCTGGCGGGATCAATGCAATTTTTTCGTCGTCGTGAATAATTCGATACGGCCATCCATATTGATTACAGCGTGCTTTTTTTGCAAATCATTTTCAAGGCCACTTTTAGTTTCTCTCCCTCATATGGGATGTCGCAGCTCCTTGTTTATTAATATCTCGTCTTTTTTACATAAAAATGATTTTATTCAGGAGTTTTACAAAGGAAATATTTTATCGATCGTTGAGTCTTTCTCAATCAAATTATTCACGACAATAAAAGTTCCTCATCGGTTTGTCAACTAAAATGTTCAAAGCGACAATATAAAATGTGCTTTTATTTTTGTCTAATACAGAAGATAATTGTTTAACCGTGCTTCATAATTAAAAATAATACGAATTGGTAAAATTTAACTCCTTTAAACACTGAAAAATTTTTTAGTTTTATTTATAAATATAAAAAAATATATATTTATTTACGGAAAATGTACGCGACGTAAAATTGACAATAAAAATGTCGCAAAAATGATATTTAAAAAATTATTTCTCGATCTCTCCCGGTCTCTCCCCGTCTCTCCCGGTCTCTCCCCGTCTCTCCCGGTCTCTCCCCGTCTCTCCCCGTCTCTCCCGGTCTCTCCTAGTCTCTACTAGTAGATATGGGAGAAATGCAATTGAATAAATTGCAAGTAGCACAGAATCGGGCTATGCAAGTAATATTACAATGTAATAGATACATCAAAATAAAACATATGTTACAAGCGTTGCAATTTATGTCTATAAAACAGAGACTACACTATAATGTATGTATATTTAGATTTAAGGTTTTACATAACTTGGCGCCAAATTACTTGAGGGATAGACTAGAAGTAATTAGTAATGAAAATGGAAGAAAAACAAGACAGAAAGGGACTATCGCAATAAAATTCGTTAGAACTAAAAGTGCGCAAAAAAGCGTGTGTTACGAGGGCGTAAAATTATACAATACCTTGCCAGCAGAAATTAGAAGGTGTGAAAGAATTGATGTATTTAAACGGATGTTAAAGAAGCATGTATGTAAATCTATGTAAAACATAATAGCTGAGAAAGCTAAATAAACTTTAATCAATCAATCAAAAAAATATATCTCTCTCTCTCTTCCTCTCTCTCTCGCAAAAGTGTCTCGGGCCAGTGGAAACGTCGCGCTGTCGCGCTCGATTTCTCACGAGCGAGCGAATGTCCCACGACATCGCCGCCTTATACGGGGACGCGGGGAGAGAAAATTACGGACGATTACCGGGGGATTCCCGGAACGCGCGGCCCGCGAGACGTCGCCCGTCGTCATTATCGCGCGAGATCCGCGGCGGCTACTACGGCGACAGCACGCTCGTTTTCTCCGCGGCGAGATCCTCGGTCCACGACGTGACGGTATCATCTCTGCCGTCGGGCCGACCGACCGCGATGCAGCCGGCCGACTAATGATATCTCGTTGCATGGCTAATGCCGCAAATTGCCGGCCTCGGCTGTAATTGGGCCCGACGATGGCGACGACGCTGCGGCACGACGACCGCGTCGTCCTCTTTCTTCTTCTCCTCGTCGGGAAGAAGGAGGAGGAGGAACTGTCCCGAAGATTTAGGTCGGAACGACGTGTTCTTTAGCCTCTATCTCCTGACGTTTATTTGAAATTCTAGAGAGCGGAAACCGAAGAAACTCACCGAGCTGGACGAGAACCTTGTATTATACGAGGGAAGCTCGACAAATTCGCAAATTTAGGAAAACGAGTCGCAACTCCGTCAGCCTTTGATTCCTTCTCTCTAAAATATTATATAATCAGTGAAAAATATATCAGTGAATCTAGTAATAATACACTAATATTGAAGTTGAGATCGCTAAAGGACAGTAAATATTCACTAATTATAAGTCTATTAGTTATAAGTCTATTACAGTAAAATGATAATACACTAATTGTAATTTAGAGACAGTCCAGAGTTTAAAAAAATTGTCCGAGAAAATATTGTTTCTACAAATTTAAAATAATGTACAGCAACGTAGTTAACATAGCATTTTATTATATTTATTTTATTACGTTTTACTATATTTTATTTATTACTAAAAAAAATTGTATTCTCGAAGTAAGAGGTCATCATTTTAAACTTATATTGTCTTCCATATTTGTGGAAAATCAATCTTGTATATATAAAAAAAATAAATCTTATAAAAAAACCTTTATCTCATTATCCTTATATATCTTTATAAAAATTAAGAATATCTAACGCTAATTTTTTTAAAAGGATTCCATCAGAAGTTAAAAAATCCCTTTAGTATTTTACTATTATTTTATAGTAGTATTTATTATTAATTTGTAGTCGTATTTACTATTATTTTGTAATAATATAAGAGGAAAATTCTCAAGTTAGGAATACAACTTTTTCGGTGTGTATAGAACTTACAGGCGCTTTATATATTTTCTCCCTGAATAGATTTCCATATTTACCCCTGAGCCGACAAGACAGAGACTGAATCTTCCTCGTCATTTTTAATCATGAGGCACGGCGGCACGGTCCGCTAATAATCTCACCGTCATTGTTAAGCGTAATATACAAAGAGAAAAGTTCCCAGCGGGATTTCGAGGTTTTCAAAGACAGCTCAGAATTCCGAAAGCTGTAAAAAAAAAAGAGTGATATGCGACGACGTGACTAATATAATATTTCATCACTTCTTGCTTTATGCACTCCCTCAATGAATAAGTACATTTTCGCGTACATGTGCCAACTTTCTCAAACTGAAAGAGCAAACGGAGACTAAATCTTTCTCTACCTACATTTTTAATCGTTTATGGTTAAACGGCGGTAATAATCTCACCGTAATTGTTAAACGTAATATGCAAAGGGAGAACCTCGGTAACGAGTTACACCGTTCATATTACAGCGCGTCTGAAATATTGAGGCGTCCGGGAAACGGGGCGTCGCGCGTCGTCGCGAGAGAAAGAGAAAGAAAGAGAGAGAGAGAGAGAGAGAGAGAGAGAGAGAGAGAGAGAGAGAGAGAGAGAGAAGGGGCATCGCGTAAAGTCCTTTGAAAGTTCCTGCCCCTGGCGGAATTAGCGTTACTTAAGTAAATTGCGAAAGGGCGGGAAGAATTAAAGTGTGATCGGTTAGGCGAGCAAAAAAAGGGAGGAAGCACAGGGGAGGTAAAGGCGAGCTGAGGCGAAAAAAAAAAACGGAAAAAAGAAGGGAGGATGCAGCTCATTAAGCCTCAACTAGATCGAGGCTCCTATTTACTCGAGCTCTTCTTCCTGGAGAATGTCCTGCAGGAATAAAACGACGACGATAACGCCGCTACCGTCGTCTTTTGTGCCTGCGAAAATTCTCCTCCTTCCCTACCGTTCCTCTTCTTCTTCTTCTTCCCCTTTGCTCTTAGAGGAATTAAAATTCGGTGGAATTTTCTACTTTTTTAAAATCTGTTTCCCTCCCTCTCCCGGATTCCTGTCCTGGTCGTTGGAATTCTCTCCGGCTGTTCTTCAGAAAAATCAGAAAAAGCTTCGCAGAATCGCGACTTCGCGTCTTTTCGCGAAGAAAAAAATTCTAAAATTCCAAGGTCCCAAGATTACCGCGAGAGGAATCGGGAATTATAATTCGATTCTCGCGGGAGCTCGCGAGATACTCAATTTTCCCGCGTTTCTCCTCTCAACTCATTATTTGATTATAATTAATTTTAATGCTTTTCATTCTCATTGTGAGAGAGACGCGCGTTTGAAATTACGCGGCTGCGAAGTAAAAGCGCCCCTGCGTTTTCTCACCTACAAAATTATCCTCCACGGGGGAGTCCCGTGATGTTCTTTTAAGATAAGCAAGCCCGTAAAAAAAAAACTCACCCCTTTCAATTTGCAATACGTAAGGAACGGGCCATAGAGGAAGAAAGGGGTTAAAGCCTCCTGAGGGAGACCTTAAAACGTCGCTATCAGCATATTATTTAAGCGAGCTGAGAAAACGACGAGGCGAGGACGCGAGAGGAAAAGAAAGCCGGAGGGGAGATTAAGATCTGCGAAGGGGAAAAGAGGGGGAGGTAGAGGATACGAAAAAAGAAGATCAAGGAACAGCCACTTTAATTTCCCTGCCCGGAGTCTCGCGGTACTTCTCGCGGTAATTAAGAGTCGCAATTAAATGGACGAAAAAGCGTCGCTGATAATTACCCCATTCCCTTCTTGCTTGCCTTACCCCCGCCTCTCCGCCGACGACAAATTCGTCCGGCACCCTTTTCGCCACGGCGAAATTTGTCGTCGCAAAGAAGGCGAGCCAACGGCGAGAAAGGATAGCGAGGATCTTTGGCCCATCGGGATCTCCCCTTAGTCTTAGGGATTAGGGAAAAATCCACGTGATCCATGCGCCCTCGAATTTTACGTCGAGCTTTCGGACAACGGGATTCCGGCGTTTTAGGGGCCTGTAAATTAGGGAAGTCTTAGACGGAGAAAATTAAATTCTGGTCCTTGGCGCTTCCTGGGAGATTTTCGGAAGCTCGAAATTTCAGGTACGCGGATGTCTCTATTCCGTAGAAATTTCCATGGAAAGACTTTTACTCTTAAAAGGATATTCTTGTTGGATTCAAAAAAGATACGGTTTCAAGAATATTTTAATAGAAAAGTACTGAAGCAATTAAGACGCAATTTTTGTAGGTAAATATTTATTGATTTTTCTAGATTATAATAGCATTTTTCATTGTAATGGTGAATGATGTATAGATGGCGTCAAATTGGGGACTGCTGATTCCGTCTGCGAAAGTGATTAAGAGCCACTGATTGACCTAAAACATAAAAACAAATAACTCGTTTAATTTATATGAGATCGTACCGACTGATTTAATTAAAGAATTAATATTAAAAATAGAAAATTTACAAAAAGGCGGCTTTTTATAAGTTGAAGTAAGATTAAATACGATAAGAATAATCTTCAAAGGACCGCCATTTTGTTAATTTTCTGTTTCTAATATTGATTCTAGATCAGTCGGTGCACAACTTCATATAAATTAAAAAACTTTTTGTTTTTATGTTTCAGGTGAATCAATAGCTTTTAATTACTTCTGCAAAAAAAAAAACTCTACAAATTAATGCCGTCTACAAATCACCTATTGCACAAACAGAATCTTCTCATAAAATTTACTCTAAAAATCATAGTCAAAAATCATGATTTTAAGTTCAAATAATTTTATGTAACTTTCTTCAATTTACCAACACATCTGTTCTATATATATTTTATATTTTAAAATATAAAATCTATTTGATATTTCTATTAAATCGCGTTAGGATATTATATTAGGACATTTTACAATGTTGCATGGTAATTATTGTTAAACATTATACAAAATGTCTTATATATTTTAAACATTTTTATCTTTAATCATAATATTTGATGAGTACCTCAAAATTTATTACAAATTTTGAGGTTAAAAGTAAAACAAAAAAATTATCTTCGTGTAGATAGATTGTATTAAAAAAAGATACCTTAAATTTATAATGTACAAAAATTAATAAATATTTATCTAAACATTACGTTTTAAATGTTTCCTTTATTATAAAAGGACATTCTCTTATTATAAAAAATTCCGTTTTTTATACAAGGCAAATATCATCTTAAATCGTAAGAGTCTCACGTTTTATATATCTCTTAAGAAAAATTCTAAATCTGTAGTAAAAAGTAATTCTCTAAAAGATCAAGTATGAGTCGAAGAAAATAAACGCCAATCCTTAGCTTTATGGAATCTTTGAACTCTTGGGAAATACGACTGAAATTACAGATCTGGGATTTGCAGATCTTCGGATCAATTTCCGAATTTCTAAGAAATTCTATATCCGCCAGCAATCGAGAACTTTTTACTGCATTTCTTGAGTGGCGGGAAAATCACGAGTGCCAAGGTAGTTATTTATGATTTGTGAACTCACCGCTTTCCTCGAGACGACCGAATTTGTCTCGGCAAAACAGTGCAAGTGGCAGCCAGCAACGCGCGTAAAATGCACCGGCTGATAGTAGCAGCACGAGAACGAGGACCGCCAGCAGGAGAGACTTCCGCCAAGAACCATTCGGAAGGCTCAGTACGAACTGCGGTTCTGTAAATAAAAAAAAATTGACATTTTGTGCAAAAACAAAAGTGATAAAGAAGAAACTGCTGAATGAATCGAAATTGCTGTAAAATGTAAGATTTAAAAAACAAACTAAAATTCTGCTTCTAAGAAAAATTTTTTCAAACATGTTTATTTTTAAATAAACAAATCCTAGTAAAAAATATAATTCTAAATAAAAATAATAATTGCAATATTAACGTTATAAACAAAATATCAAAGTTCTCTTTTTAAACTTCAAAAATATTATTCTAAATGAATGAATCCTAACACAAGATTGATTTGATCCCAAAAAATATTTTAGCTTTGATAAATAAATACAAAGAGAAATTTTCGTGTAAAAATAAAGAAACTGCTTTCTTTTCACAGTGAAATAATCTCAGATAGCAACAATAAAATGTAAATGTATGTACACGGTATTAAATCTGACGGTGAATTAAAACCGGGCCCAATTTAAAAACAAAGTTTTATCGTTGCGTTGCAGTTTGTCCGCGAAACTAATTTGTCGTATAATAATTAAAACCGATAAACCGGATCGTCGGCGCGCGCGGTTTATTAGTCGGTCGATGTTTCCCGGACATTTTCACCGATTATTAAAATGAATTCGACGACAGTCCGTTTTTATACGCGAACAATAAAGCATCGAGATTGATTAAATACGTTTTGCGTCGAACCGTAATTAACAATCGCGGTGGGTAAATAACAAGCGGAATTATTTAATCCATCGATTGTATTTCAAACACGATTCGCATAAAACACTTTCGGGATTTCGATACAATATATTACACAAAAAAGGTAAACACTGGAGTGAAAACGCAAAAAATTAATCTTCAATAGAAAAATTACGCATCAACGCACACGTAAAAATATTTAAATCAAGATAAAAAAATTCGAAAATGTGTAATCGTGATTATTCTGTCCTGCTTTCGTTCAAAATCGTAGTTTTACGGTGGTAAAGAGGCGGTTGAGGGGATTTCGGATGGTTTTACTGACCTTGTCGGTACACGTGAGCCGCTAACGTGATCTCCTCGTCGACGCCGTTGCTGACTTCGCATTTGTACTCGCCGTAATCCTCGAGAGTGACGTCCTCGATCTCCAAGTAGGAGCCGATTATTTGATCGTTCTCCCTGCAAGTAGAAACACCCGGATAAAAACGATTAATAGTAACAGAATTTAATAACTGCACGTATAATTTAAAAACATTCGAGCTGTTTCTCCAAGAGAGGAATTTTAAAAAATTTTTTAATCTTTGAAAAAAAAAACAATTTTTTTTTTTAAATAAATAGAAGATATTGCGGCGTGTATACGTATATGTGTATGTATGAGGCCTAAAAAAAGTTTTGACAAATTTATTTACATGGTGATTCATTCAACCTTGATTTTGATTAATTCGGGATCTAAAAACTTTAGATGAATCATTCGACTTTTAATTAATCTCAATCAGATTGCATTGTCGTTCTTAATTTTCCGGAAAAATATAAAATTAAGGAAAAAACCAAATTCTTTTTTCGTAAAATACGGACAAAGCTTTTGTGCAATGTAAAAGAAATTTATAAATCATCATTGACATAGATGACCAAAAATAACATTAGTTTAAAAGAAAAAAACCCCAAAAATACGATAAGAAAAAACATAAAAAAATTTTTTTTTTTAATTTCAAATAACTGTTTAGGGTTAAAAATGCTAGATTTGACCAAATAAAAATTTAATTGCCAAAATATTGTAAAGCAATAAAACTATAAAATTATAAAATCGTATTAGGGAATGAAACTTCAACTGAAAGAAAAATTTAATCCTTACTCGATAAATTATTAATAAAACAAGTATTATTATAGTTAACAATTCTTTACATTTTTAATTATTTTAATTTATAAATTCAATATTTTCAAAGACGATACAGCTTAAAAGATCCGCAGCTATGATTTAAATAACCGTCTAAATTGTATTTCTTACGTGCAACGACATATAATCAATTAATTTTTGTTATCATTAAAAGAGTAATATTGTTCCAACAGGTATTTGAATAAGCAAGCCACAATTTCCATCGTTTATTTGCGTGCAAATCAGCACCAAAATGAGAAATACAGTAAAAAATAACCCAAGCGGTACGCATTGTGTAACTCCTGTCCCGCATGAAAAGAAACAGAACGCGTGGGCCATTTCCCGGATTTAATGAAAAATTTCGTCACACAGACGCTCGGGCGACAGGAGTTGTGCCGAGGCAGCGTTGTCGTCGGTCGCGTCCGGGAGTTTTTCAAATCCCCGGTTACATCTCGCGTCGGATATTGCGAGCGCGAAAGAGGCGCGCGACATTATATTGCCCTTTTTTCCCTCCCCTCATTCGCGTTTTGCAATCTAAAATGTATTGAGGCGCGTGCGTTTCGCGTCGCGCGGCGACGATTTCTCTCTCTTTTTTTTCCCCCTTTTTTCCTCCTTTTTGTTCGCTGTTGTCAACCGGACGGCCAACTCTCCCCTAGCCCAAGGGATAAAAATGGTAACCAAGATCCGTGTTTTATTCGGTGCGCGACGAAAGCCGCGAAAAGGGGGCGAGAGCGGCCGCGCCGGTTACATAATCGTTTAACGCACGAAACATTTCGCCGTGCTAATTTAATTACGAGTCGGTCCGACGCGGCCCGGTCCGGCCGCGCAATTAATTCTTACCGCGTAATTTCATTCATTCGGCCCATCCACGCCCCGCCCGCGGCGGCGCGGCCCAACGAAAGCGGCGAAACGCGGACGCGCGGCAGACAAATAAATTCGGCGTTTCGGAAATGAGCGTGCGGAAAGCACGGTGACGCCGATTAAAGCGCGACGGGACACGTTTCATTTTGAAAAACAACGGAGAAGGAAAGAGAACGAGAGAGAATTAATAATTTATTTCTAATGCGGACGTTGCGACGCGCGCGACGTAGTACCTGATAAAAAAATATGTGATATTTGCGACTGTAATTGCATAGTAAAATTATTACGGTCAAGAATATCATTTTTTGTAGGAACTATTATAATAATATTAGTAACAATAACTGTATACGATGCCAACTATGAAAAAATGGTACTATAAAATTATACAGCTTTAAAATGTAGCACATGGTTTTCATTACTAACATAATAATAATTACTGTAAGAATAATATTTCTAATGATAATTATTTTATTATGAAATTGTAATCACAACCGCAGCACATTTTTTTATCGGTGTACGAGGTTTTAGTTTTATGGAACGCACGCACAGGAGAAAATTCGAGGGTTGTTTTCCTATTCCAACTCAATTAGTAGTAGCTTTAATTCTTTCTAATGCAAAAATCACCCTACTTTTTTCTTGCGTAAACGCACGTACGATTAATTGGCGTGATTTTTACACCCTGATTGTAAGTCATTGCTAATTGATATACTATATATTATTATTTTATAATTTAATATCTGAAATTGTTATATCTAGATTTAAGAAGAAATTAAGAACTTATTAAACAAACGGAAGAAGTACTTTAAAAAGATTAATAAAGAGACTATTTAAAAAAAAATGAATAAATTATTTAATAAAATAATTGTGCAATTATATCTTTTTATTAGGCGGAAAATTAGACTTAAACAATTAGAGATATAAGTACTAAAAAATTTCTATACATCTCCAATACGAATTGTGTAATTTAAAAAATATTATATTTATGTAATTTTACATAACTTTTTATAGTGATAGTTCAATAGATCTGTATTATGAATATATAACTTGTTTCTATTGTACAAATTAAATCTCAGAGTCTTCGAATAAAAGGTATATATGAATTTTGGATTAATAAAAAAAAAAATTGCTGTAACGTAAGTTTCATTTTTTCCGACGCTGAGATATAAAAAACACTAATAACACTGCTTTCGAGTTAAAAAAAAATAATGTTCTCATAAAATTGTGTTACCTAACTAAATTCAAGTGATACGTATTTCCCCCTTCTGCCCCCTAAAAAATAATTAACAGAATGCTCGTAGAAGAAAATTGTTCTCGGATTGTCGAGAGTCTCGCGGATTTGTACCCCAGTTTTCGCGAGGCATCCGCGATTTTTCGACGAGCTGCCGCGAATTTGTGGAAACGCGAAAAGTTTGGGAAAACTCGCGTAACATCACTCCACGGCTACGAGGTCGGACGGTGTTACAGTGACGGTAGTACAAACTTTGCGTTCAACGCGTTTCGTGTGTTAATGCGAGAGAGAGGAAGAGAAAAAGAGAGAGAGAGAGAAAGAGGAGAGAGGGAGAGACAAATTCAACGTGAAGCGATGAACCTTTCGAATTTTTTCGACAGACTTTTGCACGCGTAACAATATAGTTCCACTATAAAAAAGTGTTTGGTATTTCTGACTACATTTGTATGCTAAAATAAATACTTATGGGGGCTACATTTTAACAGTTATGTTACGATAATGTTAGTAATAATAAAAATTTTACTATAAATGATAATAATTTTAAATATTATATAGTGTAACAAAATAGGATATTGATGGTAGAAATAAAATAAGCATTTTTATATAGTAAATGCGATTACAATTATAATATATATAATTACTTCTTTTAAGATTAACATTTATACTATTTATATTTAATAATAATAACTGCATCGTTATAATATAATCTGCATCGTTAAAATTATTATAAATGGACTATGAATTATAGTTAATTTATGACAAGTACAACCATCTTTATCTCTCGATATTCAAGATATACAATACAAATCATTGATATCCATAGAATGACGGATCATCAATCAATGACGTCATTATTTTCTTTCTTTTACACAACTATATAATTTGGAGAATTGACGTGCCGGAAAGCCTCGGAAACATGTATCGGTTAATTAATTAAAACTCGACTCTATTTGTGCCGATCCGTCCGATTTGCGGAATGATGAGAGTCGGCCTGAAAACTCGACAACCGGCATCCAGCGGAATCGGAGCACGCTCGCGTGCTCGACGTTTACGCGCTCGCGATGACATTTATGAGGATCGTGCGCATCGATCAGCGGTGCGGTCTTCTCCACGATTCGTCGGGCGCTTTACCGAATAAATCGCGCGTCCGCGATACTCGCACGGCATGGCACAATCGATGGCATCGAGGCGAGGTGAGTCACGTTCTGCGGATTCAATTCGACGGATCTCTCTGTCGCACGGCGAAGCACAGCTTGCGGTTCCGCGTCGCCGACTAGTCAGATTTAAAAGTTTCCGGATCGAGGGCTCAAAGGAAAAGAATGAAAAACAACTTTTATTTTTTTTAACTATAACTTTTATTTTTATAACGTAATCAACATTTATTCTCAATAATTTTTGTTCTCCTGAAACACGAGGTTTTCTGTACCGTTGAAAAGATATTTAAAAAAATCAGATATGATCTTTTAAAGATATTTTAAATTTTGGTTTAACCCTAATCCTACACCTGGGGTAGAATAAACCCCACTGGTTTTCGGATTTAATTTTAAACGTAATTCTTTGCTTAGCTTTATGAATTTTTTTCACTGTTTTAAATTTTAAATTGCCCCAAAATACCTTTTGGATATTATCTTTGGAAGTTTGAAGAATGTTAAAAAATTTTTTTAATCCAAAATATTTGATAATATACGAGTAATAATCATTGAAAAAAGCCGAGGTGTATTACACCCCTTGTGTAGAATACCGAATTATTTGATAGCGTGTAGAAATAAAATTTAAATGTTTAACATAGGTGATCACTTTTTCAAATCAGACTTTAATTTTGAAAATAAAAGATAATTACTAGAGCGGAAAATCGAACTGATCCAAGGACAAAAATTCGGTGTATTTTTTAGTGCCACACAGAGTATTTTTGTTGTATTTTACCACAGAATTTGCTACAAATTTTTTACCATGCGTGATAGTAACAGTAGAACAACTCTTGGCAATCTATTGAATATTACGAGCAATAATAAAATCTCTTAAAGTATAAAATATAAAATATAAAAGACGCTTTATAAACTGTTTAATTAAAAATTGTAACATTATAAAATGTTAACAAAGTAAAATTTTTATAAAATTAAGGACAAAATTGTCTTATATATCATGGCATATAATCATGGCAAAACGAAATTTGTCTTTATAATTATATAGTTAATTTAAAACATTAAAGAATCATAAACTTTTCAACACATTTTAAAATCATTAAAATTCAACTATATGGTTTAGTTAAAATAATTAAACATATTTTATATTTTACTGTGTTAAAATATAAAATATGTGTAATATAGAATATTAATATCTGTATTATTAATATCTATATTAATAAACAAAAGAAAATTCTTTGAAAAACAATGTCCTATAATGACTATAATGATTTTCAGAGTTCATAAAAAAATTTTCTTTGTGTATAAAAAAGTTGATTCATTGCTTTAAAAATATATTAAATTAAAATAATTATAAAATAAAAATGTTTTATTTCATTTTTCTCGTCTTTAAGTCAGAAACTCTTAAATTTTAATACGTAAGCCGGAAACTTCGAAAATCCGTGGAAAAGGAAAGAAAAGAAAAAAGAATCGCGAGACTTTCGAATCTTTCGATGGTGCCGAACAAACGATTTCGATCATCGACACGTGGATGATTCAGGATCGTCGTAATTCAGAACAATCGAGACGAAGGAGCGGGAGAGGCCTCCATTGGTTATCCGTTCTGGGTATCGCGGTGGCTTTTTATTCGATTAAAGTGCCGCTGGTAACACGGACGACCCGTTTCTACGAACGCTCTATAAATTCCGGCCCGTTAAGTTGATTAAAACTATTCCAATTGATGGCATCATACGTCGAACCGCCGCGAACCTTTCCCGCGAACTCTCGACGCTGATCGATCGATCGAATCACAACATTGTGTCCGGAAAATAAAACGTAACATTAAACTGTAGATTTTAGAACAGACAAAACTTTTTTAATGAAAGATTTTTTAAGTCAAGTTTGCAAATCTTATTAACTTGAGATTTTACAATAATTTTTATGAGCTTTAAAATTAATACAAAATTTTAAGTTAATAAAACTAGTAAATTAACTGATGGATGTTGTTTGCAGAAACATTTAGATTATTATTGTCATAAGACAAAAAACAGATATAGATAACAACGTTATTTATATTATTTTTATAATATCATTATATTATTATTTATATTACTTTTATAATACTAAAAATTGCAAATCTCGACGATTAAAAATCTGCGAAGAATTCCATTTTTTATCCGTTTCTCGTTATCGAGAAATTAAGCGACACTTTTACGTATTCGTACAGCGGTTTATTTCATATTTCAAATTTTTAATTAAAATAAAAATTACGACGAATATAAAAGCTATTTTCTTTATAGATACTACGTGGAACCAATGAATTAAAATCAAAGAGAGAAAGATAGAGAGAGAGAGAGAGAGAGAGAGAGAATAAAGTAACAATATGTAAAGAATGAACACAATTAAGCGTTTTTGCAGAAGAAATTGTTTTTAGTATGCATTTTTCATGACAACAAGAATAATTTTCAATAATAGTACAACTGTACCTACGTGTATTATTTAATTATTTAATTATTTGACGTCATAATACACAATTGATATATCGTGACACGTAACGTCGCGAATAATTACACGATAAATCACGTGTAACGTAGTGAATTTAATAATTATTATTGATGACTGTTTTGCCGATGAAATGATAGTCTTTCAGCCGCTTCTCCCTTATTTTCGCGAAACGTGCTCGCCGCGCGCTCGGTGCACATGCACAGTTTCCCCATCGGGGATCAGGTCGGCCGCAATTAACGGACAATTGTTGGCGCAATTGTCGCAACGATTGTTCGATTGCGGCGGGTGCGTCAGGAAAGCGGCATTTTTACTTGCAAGAAAATCACGAACTTCGCAATTCGCGGCCCGGCTGCGTTCGCGGTTTGATTTGCGTTCAATTTTAGCAATGTTTCTCTCTCTCTCTCTCTCATCCCCCCCCCTCCCCCGACGCGTATAATCCAGCTATCCAGTCGCATTTATCGGCTCGCTTTTTTCTTCCCCGAAAATTCACTTGATTCGCGGAAGATCGGACACGTTTGGAGAACACACGTGCGCGCACACTTTCTCCTCTCTCACGTTCGTGCGAATATTTCTTCGCATGCGTCGCCTGTAATGTCCGAACTGTAATGGGATACAATTGCGACGGTAGATTAAGCCGCAAGCACTCGCGTGACTTTTTTTCTGACGTGCTTTCATTTTTCCTTATACACCGAGGAAAAATTTATTACCGGAGAAAAAAAAACTTTCCCCGGCTTTAGTGAAACGTGTGTTTAGATACAACTATAGCAGCATTTTTCAAAGTACATATAAGAGATTGCATTTATTAAAATACTTACTAAAATGTTAAATATTAAATTTCATTTAAATATTATTTTAAGTTATTGTTTTTTTAATTAAAATATCTAGATTGAATATCTTAAAAATTCCTTTACTAGATAATAGGTGATACACTGTAAAGTATTATAAATAAATCCGATATAAATAAATTTTCAATAAAATTTATTTTTTAATTTTGATTATTCAATTTATTATACTCCAGTCTTTGAAACTTTTATACTTTAAACAATATTTATTTAAATTATTATAAATAAATCTAATTTTAATAAATATAGCTACTAAAACTATAATTCATTATATATGCAATTGTAATAATTGACAATTTCAAACGTCAGAAATAAAACAAATATTTTGCCGCGTCATAAATTTAATTACTAAACTTACAGTTTGCGGGTGTGAATCAGTTGAGGGACGAGAGTTCTTACACTAAATTGAATGGCGCGATTCCCCGGAATAAAGTGCACATCCGTAAGAGGCCGTGAGGCTCAGCACCCGGTCCCGCTTACGGGACATAAATAAAAAATAAGCGGCGGGGTTTCGCCGCTGCCGTTGGGGGGAATCTTCACATGGAAAGCACGTGCGATTTGCGGTCGCGATAGGTGCGAAGGTAAATTGGCCACGCCAGGACGCGACACGCGCATCGCGTGACGAATTAGCGCGTCCGCGCGGGGGCGATTATTCAGCGAGAGAGAGAGAGAGAGAGAGAGAGAGAGAGAGAGAAAGTGAGCGAGCACGCGACGATATTTCCGCGATTAACGGCCGCCCGGCTCGCAAATCCCATAAACTCTCTCTTGTAACTCAGAGGCGGGAAGGATGGGGAGGGAGGGGAATGTGACAAACGCGCGCGCCGCTAATTCAATTCGCGCGAATCGCGCGATCGCGTAAGCCCGATCGATCGTTTATGGCGGGACCGGTGTGTCGGAATTGGTGAAATCCGTTTGGTGGAATTAACGCGATCGCGCGTTTTATTAGGCGTGACGAGGCTCGCGTGCGTTTGACATCGATAACTCGATGTGAGATGTTTTCATTTTTGTTTCAACGCGAGACCCTTTTGTACACACCGAGGAAAAAAGAGGTGCGTGATATTTTTGCGGCTATAATAGCACAGTAAAATCCTAGTAATTTAATACTTCAATTAAGAACGTTAAGTTAAAAATTGAAGATTCGATTTACTTTAACTTTCTTTCAATTCAATTTTATAATATTCTTCAAAAAAAGTACAAATTCCTTTTTCAAATATACGTGTAATAATGAGTTTTTGGAAAATTTGCATTAAGTATATTTCAAGACTATTATCGAGAAAATATTCTTGATTAAACTATTACTTATTATAAGCAAAAAGAACAAACTGAGTAATCGCTTTTCTTGGCAGCAGGATAAATATTTTTCTGCGATACATTAATTACGTCGCGAGATGATCCTGTTGTATAATTTTTCACATGTTCGATCGATTTTTTACAGTTATTACAATTGACAAACTTTATTTTCGAAATTTCCATGAATCTCTACGAGTAATAAAAATTCTTTGATTTACATCAGACCGCGATTAGTCTGATCGGAACTGGAATTGCGAACGAGATATTTGATTTCCGCTCATTTGCGAGAAATAGTTTAGATTAAAAGGATCGGCGGGGGTATCGAGTTCGCGCGGGCGAGTGAGAAGCGACGTTCAATCGCGGAATTATTCGCCGGAGTTTAATGAACATTGCTGAAACAATGCGGTCGAATCGAGAGATATCTCTCGCTACAATTCGTCAGTTCTCTCTGCGTTTTATGTTACGATCTTCTTAGTTTCTCTCTCTCTCTTTCTCTCGTTTCCCACGTTTCCAATTTCTCCCGCGTAGTCTTTAACGTAACCTGCCGTTAAGATCGCTTAATTAAGCCGAGGGGATTCAATGCACGAATTTACGGAACGAGATTAAGCTTTTTTCTCCCCTCGTTCTCCCACATCAGCAATTAAATCATTGAGCCCGACGTGATTCCCCCTCCCCCCCCTTCCCTCGCCCCCGACCGTTCGGTCGATTTTTCTTCTTTCCTCCTTCCGCACACCGCTGTGTGTCAGAAAATCGCCGCGATTCTACGATCGCGCTGTTCTCTCCCGAAATAACGAGAATCGCAGGTTAATGCCTCTCCCGTGATTTTTTTTTCATCCCCTTCGCGCGTTTCGCTTCTTCCGCTGCGCTCGCCCTTTTCCGGCTGGCCGGTCAGTCCTATTCCAGCCATTAACGCGTCAAATCTCGCGCTGCTTGCGAGCGTTTTTTTTTCCCCACCCCTGCCCTCCCGCCCCCCTCGGGGCGGATTACGTGGCGTTTTCGTTGCGAGCAAATCGATAATCTCGTTCTATTAAAAAGAAAAATAGTTTCGTTCGATGAACGTAGTCTACAAGTCACGGCAGAACAAGGGAGAGAGAGGGAGAGAAAGATAGGGGAGGGTGGAGCGACGATACGAAACGAATAACGAATTCGGACCGCGAGATCGCGAATGTGGTACACAGGAGATATCGATAATTCGTATCCCGGAAAGGACCGATCTGAGATTTGCGTGCGAGAGAATTCGCGGAATTAGATTTCGGAAATTATTTTCCCCGGGCGTTGCAGATTGTGATGTACAGTTGGAATACCTATACCGATTTTCAATTAAAGACTTTTATTCAGACAATATGTAACTGGAGAGAAGCGTTTGCTCTTTTTTTAAATATAAATTGATATTAAAAAATACATTATTTTTTTACGCAATTTTCATCGATAACTACAAAGTGTGTGTTGTTTCAGTCTCTATATTTAAACTTTTCTAAATGGCTAAAATTTTAATAACTAAATATTAATTTAACATTAAAATTAAATAAGGAGAGGAAGTCTTTTTTTATCAAAGCAAATCTTAATGTACTTTTATATTAATTGAAAAAAAAAACATTTTTCATATCGATCTAATTTCAACTTATTATTATTAAAATTAAAGTCACAATTAACGTATGCGTAAATTTTTTTTTTTGTGAACCTGTAAATATGCATCGAATGTTTTGCTCGCCGGTGGTCGTTTATTTTCTGGTTTGCCCGGTTTTCCTATCTCAATCCCATCACTACATCGAATCGGCGTTTCGTCGCACATGCTTTATTTCGCTCTTGTCCTCGTCTCCTCTCTTTTTTTTATTTTCACAGAGACACCTGGCATTAAGCCCATTGTCGAGTTCGATGCACGTTGGTAGAGTTTTAATTAAACCCACAGACACGACCTACCCGAGCATGCGTTCCCTCCCCCCTTCCGATGTTCGATGTCTTAATTAATTAAATATCCCTCGAGGATTATACGCGTTGCTGAATACCCTATCATTGGGAGAGATATCAATAGCGCCGGTGTCAACATAAAAGCCGCGCAAAACGGAAATCGGACGAAGTGCAAAAACAAAAGCGAAAGAGTCGAAGGCACAGGGGAAGTTTGCCGAAATCGCACCATTTTTCACATAAAAAGCTTACAGCGAGAGAAAAAAATTAGTTGCAGTAACTATAATATTACTATAATTTATAGTAGGTTTTGGACTCAACCGTATTTTTATAGTTATTCAATACAGATTATAATTTGTTTAAACCATATTAAAGTCTCGTAATCATAATGTTGGTCTACGCAACTTATGATATGGTTGCCATAATGAAGATTTTAATATAATAAGTTGTAACATAAAACAATCACTAACATATGATTATTATTATCAATATTATAATAATGATTACTGTAAAAGTGATATTCCTATCTATAATTATTTTACTATGCAATTATAGTCGTAAATATCACATTTTTTCTCAATGTGTAACTCAGAAATGATAAAGAACATTTTTAAGTTCTTTGTGTCGTAAAGTTCTCAATATTTCCCCTTTCCTGTGTAATTTCTTTCACAATTTTTTGCATTATTATAATATAACGTTTTAAAATAAGGAATTTTTTTATAAGTCTGGAAGTGGTGCGATTTAGGAAGACAAGTTCTTCCAAATCTCGCAGTGATTCTTCATCGTTCACGGGATCTACACTCCACGAGCTCGTTCCATTCCACGTAAAACTTCATTCCGATGATGTATATTGCAAAAATGTTCCTTTTTTTGTAACAAAAATGCCGTATAGTTTTTTCATTCCAGTCAATCTTATTTTACAATCCCTATATGGTTTTCAAAAGCACACGAATCATAAATTCTGGACGCCATTTCCGCTGTAAAAAAGCAACTATTTATATCGCGATAGCCGAAAATTGCGATTTATAGGCACCATCGAGACGTTCAGATTTGCAGATCCCTCTCAGTTTACTAATAAAAAAAAAATAGTTGCGGTAACTATAATATCACTATAATTTATTATCATTTTTAGACCCAATCATATTTTAATAGTTATTCAACTATTAAACATATAAGCTATAGTTGGTTGAAATTATATTAAAATTCTCATGATCATAATATTGGTTTATGCAACTTATGATACGGTCGCTAACCAAAATGAAGATTTTAATATAGTTAATTGTACCATAAAATAATCATTATAAGCATTTATTATATAACTATATATAAATATATAGTTATTATTACCAATATTACAGTAATAAAAGTGATATTCCTAACTATAATTATTTTATTATGCAATTATAGTTACAAATACAACACATTTTTCTATCAGTGTTGTATGTGTTTCTACACATCGGATATCTTCTCGCCGTATTTTGTTATTATTCCTCATTAGCTTTATCAAGTTCGGATCCGGAGGAACCCCCATTCCCGCGAGTGAAGTCGTCTTAGATCCGAGTCGTTTAATAAAGAGGATGGAGATTACGTGCGTTACACACAAAGCCCTCTCCCTCCGTCCCGTAGTGCGCTTTACAACGCGTAATCTCCATTTTCATGGAAAAATAAGCTCGCTCGGAAAAATAAGCGCTCCATTTTTCGCAATAATCTCCGCCCGTTTGTACCGGCGCGGCGCTTCGCCCCGGCCTCTTATATCGCGTTCCGGTCGGGCTATCGATTCCAGAATAAATAAACTTATTCCATCAATCTACCTAAAAAAAGGGATACCGGCTCCGCACACATTCTCTCTCTCTCTCTCTCTCTCTCTTCCTTCGCCCTCGTTCGTCTCCTATTTGCAAAGCTCAAGAGGGACGACGACGACGGGTCCGGTGATAGACCGAATTACCGGCTGCTGCGAGTAGATACGGCCGAATCGACAGCTACCTCGCGACCATAAATCTTGTCTTATCCCAGACCGCCAGATAGAGATGAATTACTCGGTCCCGGCGGCGCAACGCGGCTCTATTAACGCAGACTGCATTCGAATGCAAATCGGGGTGCAATGCGGATTACTTCACCACCGACGCGCCGCGACTCGACGCGACGCGAACCAGACGAATTGTTCGCGATTACATCGCGCGAATCGCATTCTTGCGACGATATTCTCGTGTGAAATATGTATCCCTCTCTCTCTCTCTCTCTCTCTCTCTCTCTCTCTCTTTCACGAGTACGATTAATGTGATATTTGATGAAACCTCAAGCTTCATACACTGCGATATTAAAAAAATATAAAATGCAAAAGAATACACGAGCACGATGTTAATAACGACGGTATTCTATATCCTGAAACTACAGCGCGTCTAGTATAACAATTAGACATATCTCCGCACAAGAATATCTAGTTTTACCGACAAAATATACAGCACGAGGCCGTAAATTTTTTAACGCGACGAAACGAATCGGTGTTAAATTCGGTTATCGGATTTGCGCATAAAAAATTGTTAATTAAGAATTTAAAAGAATTAAAATTTAATCTGATCTGACGATCAGATTTAGTTTCAATTGATTAAATTCTAATCTGTAATTTACAGTCGTCAATCTTCACACAAAAAAATAATTGTCTTTCAGAGCTTTTTTTTCTTTCTATCTTAAAATATATTTGTCACAACTTGAAAAAATTTATTAATACACATACTCATAAAAAATTACATTCTTTAAAAGAATATGACAAAATTATATCGAGAAAATGTTGAAATAACAAGTAAATTTTGATTAAGGTATTGAATTCAGATTATATTCTGTGATAAACTTATAAAATATTTAAAATAATTACTTAATTCAAGTAATTTTTCCAGTAAATAATGGGAGCATTGAAAGACTATTAAGAAAATTTTCTTTGTAAAGATAATAATCGTAAAAAGAAGGAAATTAAAAATTAAACAATCGTTTTCTTTTCGCGAGAATACTTTTTTACGTATGGTTTTACGTAAGGTCATTACATCAGTCGCTGAACAGTCAGATAAAGGACAATTTATGAAAAATATTAAAATAATAAAAATTAAAAATACTAAATTACACAGAGAAAATTTTCTCTTCAAATTTATCCTCAAAATCTGGTAATTGTGGTATAATGTGTGATTTCGAGGAATTTTACCATACTTTTTAGTAAACTTTAATATACTTTTAGTAAATGTTACTAAAGGTATAGAGTAACTTTTACTAAAAAGTATAGTAAAATTCCTCGAGGTCACACATTATCCCATAATTATCAGATTTTGAGGGTAAATTTTAAGACAGAATTTTCATATTTTGATGGGTAAAATGTCACTTTTCTTACACAAAAATGTAATTATATTAAGTAATTTTATTTGTTTACTGGTGCAATGATTCTAGGCTTTACGCATCTTTAGTAAATTCACCGAAGTCATCTGTTCCATCGATTTGCAATGCGATTCTCCCATTCGGCGGTTCGATCCGTATTAAAATTCGAGTTACCAAGTAATTTCAAGTTTCAAATTAGATTAACACGATCCTCCCGGAGCGATCTTGAAGAGATTAAAACCGCGCACGCGTTCATAATTGCTACGGGCAATTATTCTGCTCTCGTTATCAAACGGCGACCAATCGACCGATGATTACGGACGTCATCGCGTGTCACGCTCACCGGCAATAATTCGCTGTCGCATTATTATTCATGTCTTTCCTGCAGCATCGCGGTCCATTTAACGTATCAATGTCGCGCGCTACGATGGGACGTCGCGCGTCGCGGAAAATATATGTGATTATCAGTAATACGTATAGATTTCTCCTACAAAATACGTCATCAAAACATGTAACGATTCGAAATTGGCACGCGTTTACTTTCTCTTTCTAGAGATGTTAAAAGGACGACGGTCTGCAGTTTATGATATATCTTGAAATCCGGTTTCTAGCTGTACGCAACGAGTACATTTATTAATGATCCGTTAGCAATATGCAGTACACGATGTAATATTATTTTATTTTTTTGTGTTATCGTTTGAACTAAAGTTATTTTCGTTTTCGATCAATCGCTAAATTTATCTAGAGATTTTATGTAAATTCACGTTAATTCTCTCAAGCACGTTTTAAATTAAATTTGATCCTATTAGTAATTAAATCATTTGACAGATACACTACTTATTAAAATATCATTGCCATATTATTATCATTATTTCGCAGTTATTACTTATTAAATACTATTACTCTTTAATTTGCAAATTCAGTAGATTATAATATTATTATATTATGTAATATTTATATATTATTGTTTAACATGAAATTATTTTCGCTTTCGATCAATCAGTCGTTAGGTATCTAGAAATTTTACTCAAGTTTATGTGTGTATGTACATTAATTCCAATCGTGTTTTTATTTCTCCTCAAACTAAGTTTAATCTCTTTTCATATCCTAATGTAATTTTCTTAAAATTTCAGTTCTTTTCTAATTTATGCTCTTTAGTGATGCGCTACTTATTAAAACGTTATCATTTTCATTATCGTTCTGCCATTAAATACTATTATTACTTTCTAATTTGCAAATTCCTTCGGCCTTCTCCTCGTCAGAATTCAATAAGGATTCGGATTACGATTTACGACCGGTCGCCGATCGAATCTTCCTCTTCATCGAGCGACCTGATCGAGACCTTCTCCTTGATAAATAAGGATCATCCCGGCGGTTCGTGTGATGAAGTAGACAGGACAAGTTTGGCAGCAGCTACAAATTTCTGGGGGCTGCGCAGCCCATAGCGGTATCTCGGGCGCGAGGCCCATAAACTCGCGCCATTAATCATTTTCCCCGGGGTGGAGTGCATATTACTACCGAAGGGGTTCTTAACCGATCGGTCGGTGATGAGTTATCGATATTACGTGCGACTCCTACCAACAACCGGCACCGGGTTAGTAGACGAGCGGAGCTTTATGACCGAAATTTGTAACGGGGTGTCCCGAGAAGACGTACGGCACTTCGTCCTACCGGGAAGAGAAACCTGCGAGACTGTACTTTGACGAGAGTAAATGCGCGAGGATGCACGACTGTTGACGCTGGTACGAGCACGAGATGAAAACCAAATAATTATTTTCCCCTGTGTAAGCGTAAGATCGTACTGTATAAAGAGAGACGTAAGGGAAAGGTAGAACCGCCTGATAAAAATATATGTGGGAGGAGAATCCCAAAATCTTTATCTCTCTTAAAAATATTTTCACTTTAACTCGTGAAAAGCGGGAAATGCTTCATCAATCATTCCACTTTGAGAAATTTTGGATTTCTCAATTACGTAACGCAACATTTATTTACATAATTTTTATTAAATTTAGATCTCTAAATTTCCAATTATTAAATTTATGAATATATCAATTATAGTATTTTTTTACTAGAGAAAAAGATGGAATTATGCCAAACGTTTTTTACAATAACTTTGTTAGCAATCACTATTTTAAATTAAAATTTAACAATTATATCCATTGGAGTGTTCGTCCATAGATTCTAAACTTAAAGTTATAAACATATTTATTATATTAATTATTGTTTACAAAAATTTTTGAAAAACTTTAATTATCACAAAACGTAAAACAGGATTGTACAAACATTTATCTTTTCAAAATATTATTTCTAGTTTTTGTTAAAAAAAAAAATACTATCCAAAAGCAAAGAAATCCCAGTTATCATAGATATGAATTAAATTCGAATATTTATTTTTAATTTGCCAGGAAATATTTCACTCATCCGCGTGTGTTTTCGACTTTCTTCCTTAGAATTTCTCTATTCAACGTTACCTCCTTACTGTGAAAACGCGAGGCTTGTAAATCACATTAATTAAACGAATTAATCTCTCCCCCGAGTTACGCGAAGATCGTAGCTACCGTGGATTTTAAACTACGTACTAATCGCGAGTAACTGTAAAACGATTTTTAGCCACATCTTCCTGTCAGACAATTAAAACGACTGATTCGAACCGTTTCTTCTCTTTCTCGATCCGTCTCGTAGGGATAACTCGGCGAGTTGGGTTTCGCAATTTCTTCGGGGAAACCGTTTCCAGGAGAGGTTTATCGTTATCGACGAGAGAACAGCATTGCCGGGCTGTTGCTTGCCGAGCCGCGAAAAGGCCGGCCGTCCAGCCATAAAACGCGATTTCGTCGCTCCGACGCACAGTGCATCCCCCGTCGATGAAATTCTGACAAAAAATACTTATCGGTTTCCTATCGAGTTTTCCGTCCCTATTACGGGGGGTTCGTAGAGAGAGGCGATGAAAATAAACTTCACGAGTATCCAGTTTTTCCAAATATCGAAGTCTGAATTTAAAGCGCGAAATAAATCTCGCAAGATAATAGCAAGTCTCCGCGACGAAGTGTTGGAAAATAAAACAACCTCTTGTGCTTTTAGATTTTTGAAGTGACCTACACGGAGAGAATTTTCTTTTAAAATTTACCTTGAAAATCTAACAATGGTGGGATAATGTGATACTGTTTAATAAAATTTACTAAAAGTATAGTAAAATTTACTATGCTTTTAGTATAATTTACTAAAAGTATAGTAAATTTTACTAAAATAATAAAATTCCTCGAGGTTACACATTATTCCACAATTACCAGATTTTGAGGGTAAATTTGAAGAGAAAATTCTCTCCGTGTAATGAAAAAAAAAAAATACTAATACACATATGTACATATGTAACAATGTATAAAAGATAAACCAAGTTTAAATTTTATCGACGAAATGTAGGGGAGAGTTAATGCATACTGGTTTAAATCCCACGAAATCTAAAATTTAACAAAAATTTTACAAATAACAACTTGTTTTATGCGCGCTAATAGCACTTCAAAAAGATTAAATAAATTAAAATTATTTTTTGATCAATTTATATAACCAATAATAAAACAATCACGTAACTTTATACCAAATTTTTATAAAGGAAATTTATTATAGAATATTTTACATTCATTGTATATAATATTTAAAGTTGTTATAAAGATTAAATCGATATTTTTGTAAAATCTATCAAGTGTCTAAATTAAAATAATAAATTTTATTACAATAAACGATATTAATGTAAGATTGATAAGTAATAAGATTAATAACCGATATGAATAAAAATGTGTCAATTGCAAAAATTAATTTATGCCAGTTTTATTTCGACGTCCTTATCTTTTCTTTATTGTTAATTTATTAATTATTAAATATTTGATCCCTTTTCGACAAATTATTAATAAAATAGGTATTAATTAATCCTCCATTCTTAATTTTGTAAATTCGAAACTTCCAAAGGCGATTTAGGAGATTCACATATATGATTTAGGCTACCTAAATTGTACGCTTTGCAGAATGTTGCAAAAAGTTTATAACAAGTAAATTTCTTATTGGTGAAAGACTAAATATTGTAGAAACAGATATCTAAATATAATATCAAGTTAAATCTCTAAAGTTTATTTGCGTACAAATCGAAACAATAAATAAAAAATACGTAATAAAAAACAACTCACGTGATACACATTTAGCAACTCTTCATTAAATTACAAAAAAAAAGAATCGAAAGAAAAGATGAAGAAAAGATGAAGAAAATATAAATAACTCCGTTTCTAAACTGTCGCGCTCAACGTGCTGTCAAACGTCCAATGCTTGAACGTCTAAATCTCATTTAGACTGTTTGTCAATTTCTTTCTTTCCGTAAATGTAGCGAGCGTCGAGAGCGAATTAATTCCGCGACGTCGGGAAAGTTGCCGAAAAATTCCCGCGGGAACGTGAATTTCTCGCTAGGATAAATCGCATAAATTCTCACCGCTGACGGCGGCTAATTGAATAAATTAAACAGTGGCAAGATTAACAACGAATTTGATCACCGACGGGCCCTGCGTAAGTGCCGAATCTCGTTATCGAAGTGCCATCAATAATCCAGTGGGCGGCTCATTGGCCAACAGCCCGCGATGCGATTAATAACAATTTATACGGATCGAGCTTATCGTATTTGCCGACTCGACGCGAGGGGGAACATTTACCGACGACTCGTGTCCTAGTTTACTTGAAAATATGCAATTGGGAATAGCGTTCGCCCGAAAATACCTATCGATATTTTCATTCCGTTCACGTGCCGCACAGTTATTATTGAATCACAATCTTCCGCGAAAACGCGATTGATATCAACATTAATCGAATTTAAGGTATTTGTCAACGGAAAAGTAGGTTGACCAAAAATTTATCCGAAAAAAAAAAAAACATTTATCATAATTGCAAAAAAAAACAAAAGATAATAGTAAAAATAGAAGATATATGTATATGAATATAAAAGAATTCAGTTGAATTTCTCTCTTTGATGAAAATCAAAAATAAATATATGTTGTGCATAAAAGATTTATATTAAAAATTCAATTAGATATTTATATGAAGGATTTCTTGATCAATAAATAATTAAATTTACTTTATTAGAGTCGAGAGAAATATAACAGTGTCAATAATAAATAAAAAATAATTATTTTCTAAATAGAACTTTAATAAACTGATTTATTAATCGAAAACTAAATATAAAATTAAACTAAAACATCGAAAGGTGCAGATTTACATCAACAACAAGAACAATTCACATAATGTGAGGAAAGTATCAGTTGCTTTTTTCTCCTTTAACTGAGGTATTCAAATTTCTAATTTTTTTTAAACCGTTTAAAAAAATTTTGCAAAAAGATCCTAGAAATAGGTATTCTCGCTCAATTTAACAATATTGTCCCGGTGTGACGCAATTCGTATTCCACAACTACCGCAAAATCGCGTATTCTCTAAAACACACGCTACACATTTTTATCACGTACAAAAACAAAAGGATGTTGCGCGTGCAAAAGCGAGCTGCCTATTCAATGGGGTGAAGGTTCAGATTTTCCACCAGTTTCCACGCCGAAATTTTCCCGGGCAGCTCGTCGGATTTTTCAACTCTCTTCCATGAGTTTCAGGATCGACCAATATCTCGATGAACATACAGGATGTCTTAGAAATCGTCCGTTTTCTCGAAAATAGAGATTTTAGAAGCAAAACGGTAGTAGAAAAGGAATTTTCAATTAATAATAACAAAAATGTATTGTATTAGATTTGGGTAAATTGTTTTTCTTTTATCCTTACGTAAAACAAGATTATCTTTATTACCCCTTTAAATTAAATTGTATTTTATTTTATTTCTATTCCAATTGTGAGAATCATCATTATTATTATTGTTGTTGTTGTTGTTGTTACCGTTGTCGTTATTATTGTTGTTGTTATTGTTATTTAGAATTAATCACACAAAAATGTATTACACTGAAAAGAAAGTTGTTAATTCGATTAAATTTTTCAGCTTGATTAAATTTTTTCAGTTCGAGTATTTAGGCATTTAACTTAAATACATAAAATACTTGAACTTCAATTTAACTATTTATATATTTGACTCAAATACATAAATAATTGAATTGAAGAAATTTAATAAAGTTAAAAAATTTAGTCAAATTAACAACTTTTTCTTCTCAACTAAAATTGATTTCTGTATCGCAACTAAAATTGATTTCTGACAAATTAAAGGTGTGAGACATCGAGAATGAAGAAAATGTTTTGCAACTTTCGCTCAGGGAAAGATTCGCAATTCCAAACTCGATCTGTGGCCCGTCGTGGATTGACCAGGACACCCCGTATATCGGTCCGGCGTTCCTTCGCTCGCGGCAAATTTCTCAGACGTCACATCTCGCGAATGCAGGCGGCACTTACGCTCATAAGGTTTCATTATGTGGCGCTTTCGCCAACGCGAACACATACGAACCGCCTTTCCGACCTTTCGAGAGATCGATGTCGCGCCAGACGACATTTCTCGGACTTTTCACCGCGTCCCACGCTCTCCCGTTTCTTCTCTTCGCCTTGCTACCCTCTTCACTTTGCAGGCACGAGGAACAGCGTCGGAAGTGCGTCAGCAGTTTTCTTGCCACCGCTGAAGAATTGCGTGATCGAAGCGAAGTGAGTCGGAAAACCATTCGAACTCGTTTCCCGTGATTTCACGAAAAAAAATGGCAAAAAGTCGTGGAGGATTGTCTTGTAAAGGTAACATACCGGACGTCTATTTCAAGGGGCCGAAAAAGATCTTTGAAAGCATAAAGAGTATGATCTTCGAATATGTATTCCATTTCTCTAATTAATTACTTGTCTTCGTGTATTTCAAAGTATAATAAATGTCACATTTAAGCTCTTTTTTCTGGAATAACTTTATCATATTATAGAATTAAATTACGACAAATATATTTCTGAAACCTTTATTAATATTCATACAAAGAAATTAAAGTTTCAACGTGACATATAACAGAAATTTACAGGTTTTGTTTAACTACGACAGTCGAGGTTAAAATTAAGAACACATAAATATGAATAAATAATATATAAATGGATAATTTAAAAAGTGATTTCTTGAAGTTTCATATTTTTACAGATTTAAACAGCATTTCACAGCATTTTAAATGTTTAGAAATATATAAAACATTCAAAATTTTAATAAAATTATCAAGTTCAGAAAATTATGTATATACTTGTTCTTATTTCCAGGGTCAGGAAATATTCTTTGTCCTCTATATTTTGTACTATACTTTAATTGTGTGAATTTTTTTTAATAAAAAATATCTTTGCTTTAGTATCACTCTAATGATCAGTTTTCCAACAGTCTAGCGCACGCTTGTATGCAATCAGAATTGCTAACCACTGATTTACGAAGAAACTATAATCAAAATTGGCATCCATATCTTACATCTAATTTCTATTTATTGGAACAATTTACCTTTCTACGAAATTTTACTCAACTGTTTTCTATTTATCAATATCTTATATTTTAAAGCAAACAATTTAATCTTAAAAAATTTTAACTCCTTAGATTTTGGAAAAAGTTTCTAAAATAATAAATTTCTACATTATTTCTATTTTTTGTATAAAAATTTATCTTCTTGTTAAATGTAAATTAAATTTAGCTTAGCTCGTTAACGTCGCGGGCGTTAACATTTGAGATGTACCTGTTCTCCAACTGCAAACGAATAATTGGACGCCATTGCGATTTACGACGCGTATGTAAAAATCCCCTTTGATCTCAAGACGGGATCGCTGCGCGCGATCGTCGAAAGAATCGCGCGGCAACATCTTGACGGAATATCATTCGTTGTTTAATGAGCCGACGTGCATTATCCCTTCGCCACCCGTTCGTCGCGCATCGCATCTCCCCCTCCTCCGTTTCCCTCTCCCTCGTCCTTTACCCTGGCAAAATCGCAGAGTCGTCCGCAAACATGCCGATCGCCATTACCAGGTAACCCTCGCGCGCTGGTAAGGCAACCCAGCCAACAAACCACTTAAAAATGGCGGCGCGCCATCCGGCGCGGCCCACGAAAAAGGAGCGATCAAAGGGAAAGGAGCGGGAGGGAAGCGTGAGGGAAGGCACACGAGGGTATCATTAGAGTAATGACGGACCACGAAGGAGAGACCGCAGAAACAGACGAGAAGATACCCGTAGAGTTTCTTGCGAGCGCGCGGGCTCCATTCCCTTCGTCGCCGCCGCCGCCGCCGCTGTCCGTCGTCGTCGTCGTCGTCATCGTAGGAATGGATCTCGCTCCGGGGACGCAGGACGAGGGAGGGAAATGTCAGAAACAGATCGCTCGGAGGAACGCACTTACGATACTTGTTGACATTATTATGCATGCGTCAACAGAAACTCGTACCGTGGCATTATCGTGCATATGGCGACGCGAGCGCGGTGTCCCTAATTGAATTACCCGGCGGCCAGGGGATTTAACTAAGACGCGTTTCCGTAAGATCGGCCGAGCCTCCCGTCGGGGAGGATTCCTCCTGGATGTTCCCGGCTGCGCTCGGGTATTCGCGCCAAGAGCGAACACCATCTGGAATTTAGGCGGGGAATTTTTCAGACAGTTCGAAATTTCGAGCGTTTCGAGCTCATTTCGATGTGAGAACTCGAAGATCCGATAATTTAGAAAGATGAGGGGGAGAAGGAGCGCCCTTCAGACGCAAGAACCTGGAGAATCGGAAAGTCACGAAGCCGCATCATGCAATCCGGGCCTGGATATGGAGAATCGCGAGAACTCGTGCCCGTCTCGCCCGTCGCGACGCGAAATAATCCATTTCTCTTTCCCTCCCGCCTTCTGCCTCTCTTTCTTCAATCGGGGCCTCACCTGGGCCGCGAGTTTGTCCCGCTGTTATTACGTGTATAATGCGCGGCGCGGTGGGACTCCGCAAAAAAGGCTAATCGACGGGCCCCGGAGGCGTGGCGCGGCCGAGGGGCCCCCGCCGTCGCTGCCGTTGTCGATGGGGCCCGACGAGGCCCCGACAACGACGGCGCGGCGGGGCGAAAACGCTTTCGCAGAACAGACCGGCCGGCGGGATGTCAATTGAAACGACGGGAACTCGGCGATTTACTTTCCTTCGTCTTTTTTTTTTTTTGCCAATTCACCTTCTCCCCTCCTTCCCTCCTTCTCCCCCCGTCTTGTCCCCCCGCCTTCTTTTGCCCCGGGAGCGTCCGACCGTTCGAGGGAAGCTGGATCCCCCTTTCAACACGCGCGCTCGTCGTCCGCTCGTCAAACCACTCATTCCCGTCGGTCGCGCGAAAAACTTTCCAATTGCCGGACGTTTACGCCGAGTAAATATTCGAGTTCATTAAATTCCCGGTTATATTAAATTAAATTTTTATATTGAATTACATTTTGTTACGCTCCCTGGAGGGACCCGTCAAAATTCCGAATTTTCAGTCCTTGGAATCTTTATTTTTTTTTGATAGACGATCGACAGACTTCTTTTTTAATCCGATTTTCGACATTCATTATGAACACATGTGAAATATCATTATGAATATATGTCGAATATCAAACAATTTTTAACTGCATTTTTTCACTTCTAAATTATTTCGATACATCTAGTAATCATTTATTCACCAATTGTTCCATTTTTCGTGGCAACCTGCAAATGGAGCCATTCGAATCATCGGGACTTTAAAATATTCACCGTCCAATGCACATGAAATTTCTGCGTTCTAAAAATTTCCAGTCCTTCAATTACTCTTGTTTCCGCACGTGTATATGTACAAGTTGCACTAAATAATAATAAGTGAAAGCGTACAAAAATTATATACCGAATAACGGCATCGAGTTTTCGGAGGAGAAAAATTCACGCTGTGAAAAATTATACAGTTTACTCGCGGAGATTTAATGTGCGAGATGTTCCCGAGTTATAAAATCCATCATTTTGCGCGAAACAACCCGCTGACTCAATCCGCTTTTAATTCAGTAAAGGGTGAGAGAAGGAGGGAGAAAAAAGGAGGACAAGAAGGGAAGAACCTTAATAGCAAAACGATTTCATCAGCCGAAGGACTGCGACTCATTATCTCGCGCGAATAATCCTTTCTGCGCGCGTGTGCGACGACGACGTCACATCCGTCGCAATCGGCGGGAGGAAAATGTAAATACTCGCCTTCCTCGTCTCGCTAACCCGCGCGATTAAATCGAGGAAGGGGGGAAGGGGAAGGAACAAATTAGCAATCAGCCCGGGGGAGAATTTTCCTTTTCGCGTTCCAATTGAAGGAGATGAACGAGCGGTAAGACAGTCATGAGACAAGTCTCGGAGTACAATTCTTCGAGATTGTCTACAATTGTATAAAACTAATCTTCAAATGTTCCTTTTTCTGAAAAGAATCAAATAAAAAAAAAAGGAACCGTCCCGTTCGTCCGCTGCTTATTATCATCCCGATTATTATTTAAATCCTCCGCGCGTCTCGTTAGATTTTTCTCCTCGATTATCCTTTTACGTTCATCGTTTTCGTGCTCGTATTTGCCCGCCCGTATTGTTTCACGTTAATTCCCCCGGTCTGCGCGTGCGGCCCGCCGTCGTAAATAGGGAAACGCGCGCGCCTCGCCGCCGTCGCGTTTAAAGACGGATGACTGCATGCTTGCCTTTCGCAAACAACAGCCGGGCCCGGTCGTTTCGGTTGCAGCTCTCCAACTGCAATCCCGCCGAACGCGAACACACGGGGCTCTGCAGTTTGCATCGCGTGACTGTTTAATCATGCTGCATTGTCTCCATATGGCGCGGTCATGCAACATGCATATGCGTGTCGCTCCATTCGGCTGTCATAAACGTCGCAATGTTGCCTTCGGCTGGTCTCCGGTTGCATCTACCTGCGTTGCACTGCGACACGGCGATACGAGAGAGAGGGAGAAGATGGGAGGGGGAGCAAAATGGAGGGCGGGACGATACGGAACACCGGACGTGGCCACTAATTGGGAGACTGGTTTGCGGGACAATTCCAAAATTTTCCCGTGAGATGTACGTATACAAATCCGACTCTCGCTTTCGTGAGAAACGCGATACCCGGATCCGCAGGCCTGCGACAAATGCGCGCGATCACGCGCCGAAAATTTGGAATTGTCACGCTCAAAAAGCCCGCCCCTTCGACACCCGGCGCGACGCCTCACTCGCCGAGCGGTGAACCAATCAACGGTCACGGTAAAAATTAGGGGAATCCTTCTGGATAGGAAAGTGCTTTTGAATTATGCGACGAGTGGTTAAACTGCAAATCGCATTTTTCTAGCGCATTTTATTTTCACAACAATAATTTCAAACTTTGCTTCTCTGCTTCTGTTTCGATCGGTCACTAAAAAAAAGTGATGTGTATATAGTTCTCGTTATGTTAATGCTTATTTAATTATTAATTATTTTGTTTAAAGTAAACTCATTTTCTTCGTCCGATTAATGGATGGCGTTGCGCTTAAATAACTTGAAATTATAATAAAAATAAAATAAATTCCATTTAAAAGTGTCTTAGATAATACAAGGATAATTTAATTTCAAATTTATTTAGATAAAATTGTACAATTTTAATTTTAAAATAGCATTGTGTTAAAAATATAAAAACAATATATTCATATTTTTATCTCTTTATTTCTTCTGAAATATAAAAGTTCTTCAAATAATAATCTGATAAAAAATACTCTTCCGATTTGAATTTTCGATTTCCTTTAAATTAAAGCCTCATAAATTTGTTCTAAATTAAACATTTGTTTTATCTAAGAAAAGATCGCGATAATATACATTCCAACAGTATATTAAAAATAAAGCCCCTTCTTTTAGATAATTTTATATAGATAACGGCAAACGCTAATAAATTGATGTAACGACGGTGTAATAATTTAAAAAATCGCCGCGACACGCCGACAACGATACTCATCGCCATTACATTCTTATCGTATTCTCACTCCCGTGCGCGGCTTTGTTCGAACGACGGCGACGGCTGCGTCGTCGTCGACGCGAGAGAACCGTTTCACGGGTGTTAATTAAATTTAATAATCCGACCTCTTGTGCGCGCGAATCCTCGAAATTCGCGAACCCTTCTTGCACACCGTCCCCCCCCTCCCGTCCGTCGGTCCCGAACGCACCCTCGTTTCCGCTTTCCGGATGTGTGCCCACCCTCCTTGTAAGTTAATTCGAGTCCTTATCCCGAGACAATGGGCGTCATCAATTCCGTCAAGTTCCTCAAGAACGTGGAATTTCGATTCGCTCTTGCGCGACGAGCAGGATTAATCTTGGAGCGCGTCGCCCCGATTCTATCAAACCGATATTTTCAGCGCGAGACCTCCCGCGCGGTGAAATATGCGAAACGCTCTTCGATTTAGTCCGCAATACAAAATGTAACGTGTAAAGCTGGGAAATAAAAGATACATGAGTCAAACATAATGTACAAATGGAAAATAGAATGGATTATATATGAAATCACATAAATAAATAAAACTTTAATCTCTTTCGTTTCATTTTTTAAATAAATTTTTATCCTGCTTTCAATAACTCACCATTCATTTTTCACTCGCGTTCCTCACCCCTCGCGCGCTTACGAGCTGGAAGCGTCACATTTCGCGAGAATTGTGTCTTTCTTCATTAACGACGTTTTTTAGTTTAGAGTTTAAATGGTGCACTTTTTTTCGTCTCCGCTTGTACGACTGATTAAGACGCATTGACACTTTAACATTTCAATTTATTAAAATGTTGTCATTCTTATTTTCTCGTAAAGCACTTCAAGTTTTTGCATTTTATATATAAATCGATTTTTTCAAATCGATTTATATGTAAGTCTATTTTTGTTCGTTTCAGGACTTTTATATTTTGCATTTTATATTTATATAAAAATACTGTTGAACGTTAATAAGTTTATTTCATATTTTCAAAATCCTGAACATGTACAATTTCATAGCGTGTTTTTATGAGTATTGCCTAAGTAAAACAATGTTTTGTTGATTACGAATGTAGAATAGTAAAAAAAAAATAATTAAAGGGATTATATAATCTCTAAAATACAAATAATAATAATAAAATACTAACCATGTATTATTGAAAGAGTCAAATAATTTTTATTTATTATTAAAATAAATATTAAAATAAATAAAATTCAAAAGTAACAATTAATAATTCTTTTAGGCAAAAAATCCGAACTGTCGCTTTGTAACATGTAACACAATGTTGTCAATAGGGCACTTTAATTCATTGAATAACATGGCCTTAAGCTGCTCGAACATTTTTGATTGCGCAAACACTTTGCTCGAATTACTGCTCGGGGGCGTAAATACGTGGTTTCAAATAAATTTGCGAAAATGGATTTATATATCACTCGGAAAAGAAACATTTACGCAATTTAGTTTAACAGCTGAATTACTTTTGCCGATCGTTCTAATTCACTAAAGGATATTGTAAATCAACGAGCTCAAATACAAAGTGTCGGTGAAGAAACGAAAAAGAAGAAATAAACTCTAACTCACTTTTTTCAAAATCGAATTGTACTATTTAAAAAAAAAAAGCTCGTGTCCTTCATTTTTCTTTAGCACAGCTTGGGATAATGGAGTTTTTCGCGCGCGCGTCACTCTCCACGCCCTTCGCGGTTATTTTTAAGGGACGCCCGAGACGGCGTCGCGCGCCCGAAGGGTTATTGTTAAGATAAATCTCACTTTGTCCCCTCTCACAAAGCCGAGACTACCTCTGGCCCTTCCGGCTTAACTCAATTTCCCCCGTGAACCCGAAACCCACCGTTGCAGGTTCGCCGCTGATGTAAGGTCTAGTTTACACGAACAACGGCGTTCGCGGCGGGGGTGGCGGCGCGCGCGAGAGGGTGAGAGAGGCGAGTACAGGCGGGCGAATCCGACCACTAATTAAGAGACGCGCCGCGGCTCGTTCGCGCTCGGGGAATTCGGGATGGTACTTCTTCCACTCCCTTCCACCTTGCGAGACAAATGCGCTCGTTCCGCGAGCGTGTATTCTACGGGGAGTCCATTACGCCACCCCCGATACACATATCCGCCACGGGATGTTACGACGCGACAGACAACATTCTTTATTGTCTTGCGGAATCCGAAAGCGATCGCGATTTACCAGAACGCTGGATTCTTATATGTAATATTTTAGAGAGATTATTGTTTACCAGATCGGTCTCGTCTTATTTGTTTGTTGCAGAGATGCGCAAATTGTACCTCACGAGGGTTGTAATATTTTTAAGAATTTTTCTTTTTAATATTTCACACGAGCTTAATATCTACTTTGAGTTTATGTTAGTTATAAAAACTATACGTGTATTGAAATGAAATAAATTATTAAATTTTATATATACGTAAATTAATATAACTTTAGAAATTGTAATTATATCCTTCATTTACATGTGCACCGAGAAAGATAAGATAAAACAGCTCGAAATTAGGTAAACCAGTTCAATCTCAGAGTCAAATCTCTTCAAAGATTTCCAACTAAAATTCCCCATGGCTCGAAAGACAAGGTACTGTCGAAAACGAAGGAAACGATCTATATATTTCAGCTTTATACGTATAAATAAATATTTGTCAATAAAAATGTATTTTTCTACTCTCTGTCTATCTTTACATGTTGTATACATAAATATTCCTCAGAATTTCACTCCCGGGAATTTACTCGACGCAAAATATTGTCAGAGACAAGTACAAGACTTTCCAGCAATCTGATCCTCTAGCTTCCTTATCTAAATCTCTAATAAAAAAATCCATCACTGTTCCATTTATATATAGAGTAAATTAAAATATGTAAATTGTAATGTGTGATTGTATCTTTTATTTCCCTTTCTATTTTTTAATAAATACTATCTTTCTCTCACAGTTTGGACAAGATAACCTATGACTTTTTTCAGGGTAAATGTTTATGTATATAATTTATAAAAAAAGACGAGAATTATAAGCGCACCTAATGTTTTAAATTTGATATATCATAGATATTTTTTTTCTTAGTACTGACATTGAGTTAAATAGATGCTAAACTTATATGAACATTTATCAATAAAAATGTTTTAAAATAAAATTAAATACGAGGCAGTGAAACTAAATATGTAAAAGTTGCTTCCAACAGATATAATTCTAATAATAATTTCAATAAAAATGAGTCTAAAATAAATATGTAAAACCATAAGTTTTTTATTATTTTATAGATATTAAGTACATAAACTATGTATGGCCTATAATACTATACGGTCATCTTTTCCCTAAAAATTGTGAAAGATGGCCAACGTTTATGTCTCAATATTTTGATAATAACATTTTTATTAAAAATTTTCTCTTTAATGTGGATAATATTACATGCTTCAGTAAAGTATACATACCAAACGCGATTAAAAAATAAATGTATGTTTTTTGCATTTTAAAAAATTGCTGGCCATCTTACCCAAGTTCGTCCTACTCCATCGCTACTCGCTCCGTTGTTTCCTTATTACAAATTTAGTGACCCCCCAATGTCGCGCTGTTCCTCTGTGAAGCATTAAATTACTCCTTCCCGACATTAATCGGAAACACCTGGATTCGCTTCACGCGTGCGAGATCTCGTCGTGGAATAACGAAGTCAACGCGGAACATAATTAAAATCAGAATCCCCGAATCGGCTCCGCTCGAGGAATCCCGCGAGGAATCCGGGGAATACCCGCGGTGCGCCGGGTGAACAAGGAGGAGGAGGACGAGGAGGAGGACGACGACGCCTCGGAGTCTGTGGCCCCCGAGGATCCAATTATCCGGCGGAATAAAATTGCGCTCGGCGGCGAATCGCCCGCTCGCTCTCGCACGCGTCGCCCCGCGTACACCGGACGGGGTGAGCACCGGGGGAGTAATTTCGCTGTAATACCAGGTGCCGCGGCGAGGGCGGGGCGGGACGGGCCTCCTCCTCATCGGCGACGTGTGTTGTCGAGTCGGTGGTTTTGCCGTGTTTACCGTGGCGATGCGCCGTGACGGCCGCATCGCCGGGAAAATTGAGTTACGGGAGGAAGAAGGGGAGGGTGGAGGGATAGAGTAACTCCCGGGCGCGCGAGACTACAGCAACGCGACGACGCGACGCATCTCACGGGGGCCCGTGAGATGAGGGACCGGAAGAATGGAGAAAACGCGCTGCGGAGCCACAAACGCGTTCGGCTGTGCCGTTGCCTTTTGCTTCGACACTTTCGTATATCCCAGCCGGAACGAGATGCATCGACGACACGTCTACGCGATTCCCTAAATCCGCTCCCGATCGAAAATCTCTAAAGTCTCGCGGTTTATTCTTTCTGGATTTTTAAATACGTTCTTCTCTTTTACTTTGTTGCAAGTCGGTTGTTTAATTTCAGTATTTTCTCTTTTTAAAATTATTATTTGCGCGTGTGTGTTTTAGTTATCTCTTTAAATAAATCTCTCATTTAATTTCAGTACTTTTTTAAATTACTTTCCCAGACAAAATTTCCAATTACAGAGTGCAAATTTTTCCGAATTGACACAGAAATAAAAATCCTTTTATATGTTTAAAGTACACAAGAATATAGCGCAATATTCAATTTGAGCTTTCCTCTAAATTTCCTAGTGAAAATAATGTCACTACAATTTTTCGAGTGATTTTTCCGCTCTAATTGGAGTTTAAGATCACTCTTTTATTTAGACTTTAGACAGTTAAAAAACGAAAACATTATCAACGTATCACGTATAATTTTTTCGCTTTTAAATTGAAGGTGAGTATTTCACTATTTATTCTTGTATGTATTTTAAACGTGTAAAAAGATTTTCAATAAAACAATTCTGAAAAAAATACTCTGTACTTGTCAGCATTAAAGTCGTATATCTTATCTCTGCATCTTTTATATTCTTTATTTTCAACAATTTTTTTCCACATTTTAATACACTGTCCACGTTTTTTTAATTTAAGCGGTTACATATATATGCTATTAAAATGCTTTTAACATCTTTATGGGATAAAAATGTGTTCCGAGTGTAATCCTCGACTTACCGGGACACCCTGTGCTGCGCTATCCTACCGTGGCTGGGCAGTGTTATGTTGCTGTCGCTTTTCGACCAGATGACGGAGTTCTTGGCGTCGGGCACGTCGACCTTACCCAGATAGGCCTCGCAGAAGAGCCTCGCGGTGCCTCCCAGAGGCACCAACTGCGAGGTCGGTCTATAAGTGGGCAAAGGTTTCCCCGTATATACTCCGGATTCCTCATCTGAAATTCAGATTACGTTCTACAATGAATTTAAATCATAACACTTATGGACACACACACACACATATATATATACAAATTAACATTAATAAATCTCACGGTGTATTGAGTGAACGCGATCGCGCTAATCCGCAGGTTTCTTCGGAGATTTTAATTGGCCGTCTCATAAACCGTCTCTTCGACGGTGTTCAACAATTCGCCCGATGATTAACGGCGATCCTTAAGGTGGCGCGGGTATAATGAATCGTAAGAAAAATGAAAATCACTTTAATATCGCCTCGCATTACCGCGGATTGTCACCCGCGCAGTGAATTACGAGTGGCCTACATTACCATGATATACTCGCTCGCCACATTATTGCGCCACATTTCATTCCCTCCCCTCCCCCGCGCGCTCATATTTTTAACGCGGCAACACTTTTCGACAGTGTCTTTCCATCTCGCGCCGAGGAAGTCGTGAAAGCCATCTGTCCGTCTTGCGAATTCCCCGCTATGAAGAATCTAATACCAACTTGAAAATAATTGCGAAAAGAAGATACCATAATGGATTCAGCTAAATGTTATTTTAGTTCTAGCAACAAACGTTGTTTTCTAAATTTTAACAAATGATAAGATGAATCTCGGTAGGGACGACATTAGCTGTCCCCAGTTTAAGGATACATCTCAGCCGCCACGATTAATTCTTTCTTTGCACGTATTATTTCTCGCATTTTCTTGAAAGTCTCTCCTCTCTTTAATGCGCGCGTATTTTTTTTTTTTTTTAAACAGTAATTAAATATTTCGCTGGAAATTCTAATTAGTACCTTTAAGCTCCCCGGGGTGCTTCAAAAGTATCGCAATTTTTATTATTCCCATCAGAGATTGTGACAGACACTCGATTAATTAATTTAATTAGCTCTCGTTACACCGGGTGGCCTTTGAAACACGGTGTAGAGCGCGGCATCGAAGTGCACGGGAGTGTGTAGACATCGAGGGCATCGAATGAAAGAAGCCGGTGGATAGTGGATGGTGGATGGCGGAAGGTCACAGGTCGTTGGGTCGGAACGGCGAACGAAAGGGATAGAGAGAGAGAGAGAGAGAGAGAGAGAAAATGGAGACAGTGCGTTCGGGGCTGCCCGGATGGGTAATTCAATCAGCGTTGATGCGCGAAAAACGCAAAATTAAACAACCGTCTATTATATCGGAAATGTGCGCGCATGTGGAAAGGGCGCGCACTTATTGATTACCGTTGATTAAAATTGATAAATGCGAAGTTGAACGGTCAACACTCGATGCCATTTGAATTATTGCCATTTTGTCGAGCGTTTTGCGTTTATTAACCGGCACGGCATGATATCATAAAATCCCTCAAATATGGAGGAATTATATTATGGAATATATATCTGAAATTCGCGCGCGCCTGGGAAATATTATGTAAAATCAATATATGTACTCATAATTTCGCGCTTCGCGCCACTCATAGAGGTCCAAACACGAAGCAATTTGGCAGCTTTTTTTAAAAAAGATATATGTATCTGCCTATTTGGGGTGTAAGTGAGTCGCCGAGCACCAGCAAAGTCTTTCAGGAACATTAGCCTTTTCGAGGCTATTACTCACAACAATAATGTGCAAAGATACATTTATTCCCCAGTTGCACCCCAAACGCGTCACCGCTTGGCGATTTTTTAAATGTTTTAGCCGTTAGTAATATAATTGACAAATTAATTTCACAAAGTATCAAACGGTTTTTGTAATATTCTTATATTTTTAAAAAGCAATTTTCAATTTCTTTTTGTTATGTCTAAAAATATTCAAGATTTTATAAAAAATGTTTTATATAAAAATTTTTATAATAAAATTGTCTCTTTACTTACTTAAAAAAATAATTTGAAATAAACAAATAAAGGTAATTTCACGAAGTTTCCTTATAACTAAAATATAGTTTCATTAGAATTATTTTCCAAATACGTGATATATATGACTATAGAAATTTCTAATCCGTAACAGAGAAAAATTATGATTAAGACGTCACGAATTTAAAATGTGTACATTTAGTTTTTTATCTATTCACTTAACGCCCTCCCGATTTTATTCCCGGCGGGACGTTTCCATTTCCCCGTGCCTCTTTCGTTATTTGAGAATCCCGGACACGAACAGGTGCACGAAGAAGTTTCGACCTCGTTTCGAAAAAGCGCGGCGCATCCGAACTATCCGGCCACGCTGTTAGTATGCGTCTCCGCGCGCCTCGCCGCATCCGGCGACGCGGCATGCGGCATCCGGCCGACCGGATATTCGGGTACAAACAAACTGCTAACTAACCCCCGGACTGTCGGGATTATGATACATAGGCCGCGCGTCTATTGCCCGCCTATAAACGCGAGCGTCCGCCAGCAAAGCGGGTCAGGTTAGGTTAGAATTACTATCGATTTATAGTTAGGTTCGGATTAACATCCCGATATCAGTGTATCGAGTCGCTTCTTCTAGTTCAGAAACTGAGGTTTAGAGAAAAAAAAAACGATCCAGCAAACTACGAAAATGTAATATAATTGTATTATAATATAATATAAATGTAAAAAAACATTATTACATAGTAGTTATATATGTGTTTGCTAGGAATGATTATGTAATCTTCCAACTTTAGACATAGAAATATTAAAAAGTCATAAAGTTTTTTTGTTTAGTTTGCTCGAGAGATTCTCTTCTCCCTTTTCTTCTCCTCTCTTAAAGTTTACATATAAAATAAGATGCGGATAACTTGAGAGAAGCTTCATGGCTGCGTCGCCTAACTTAACCTAACCCGTGAGCGCAAAGTGAGCGAGTTAACATTTTCCTCAAAGAGTAGAAGACAAGTTCCATTAGTCGGAGAGTAAAGGGTGCTTGAATATGCTCGCCTAGGTTCGCAATTAATATTGTATAATCGAATGACGACGGGGGACTTGAGCGCCGTTAAATTCGACGAATTGCCGTGAGCGCGCCTTCAAAGCGGTCGCCATTTTCCAAAGCTGATCCTCGCGGCGAGGCTGCTGTAACGATTTAATTACACCCCGCGGTAGGATAGGGTAATTTCGTGAGAGAGGCTAGGTTAGTTAGAGCTAGGTTCACCAGAAACGAAGGCGGAGATCACGATGGGAACGCGGCAACGGTATATTCAAAGCGATGGCGATTTCCAAGATGGCGGCGAAACCTCGTTGGATCGTCATGGCGATCGGGTAAGACTATTAATCTCGTAAAGCTCTCGCAGCTTTACGTCCGCGTCGATATTTATCGGAAACCGACCAATTTGCGCTCGCCTAACGGCTTCCTTGTCGTTCGCGTAAGCCTCTCTATGGCTCCATTAGGTCATCCACATAAAATATTGACGAAACCTAACCTAACCTAACCCGAGCGAAACACAGAAGTATCTTAGAAACACGATAAATTGTCGATCATTAAATAGTGCGACTGTTAATCATTTACTAGTTTCGAAATAGAACTCAAGGCAAATTGAGTTAACAATATATATAGACGGTAAAAGGTTCTTGAATCAATTAAAAAAATTTTTAATAAATTTTAAAGATAAATAATTAAATTTAAAAAATAAACCATACATATATATATATATCCCAGATAGCACAAAATATTTATAAAATATTTATAAAAAGGAAAAATATTTATGATAAATATTTTGTACATATTTTTTTTATATCCGAGTTAGTCAGGTATAAAAAAAATTATGATAAACATTTATAAAAATATTTAAAATAAATATTTATACCATTATTATCAAAAAATATAAAAAATATTTCAAGTTCATATACCATAAATATTTTTCAGTACATTTTAAAAATATATTCTATATATTGTTGATAATGATTTTTGTATCATTTTTAAATGGTTTATAAAAATAATTATATAATCTTTTAAAAAATATTTTTCGAAAATAAATTTGTAAAACATTTATAAATATTTATGATAATATTTTGTGCTATTTGGAATATATATATATATATATATATATATATATATATATATATATATAATCGTTAAGGTATACACACACACATATACGCACATGCACACTTTTTAGAAATTAAATTTTCTATAACAATAATCTACGTTGTTCAAACAAAAAATCTGCTCTTAATGAAAATTTGATATAATTATTTGATGGAGCGATAATGAGATACGTGAAACTTTACTGATAAAATCTATCATAGAAGCTGTTACACATACATATTATATATTTGAGAAATAATCGCGGAATTTCACACACATATACAAATGAATAAAATATATATGGCCCCTTTAATACTCGGTAGCCAACTGAAATATTATTGAACTCAACAAGACTCTAGGGTAACGTCACCGAAATATCGTTGGATTAAAGTAGACGATTTGATCGATAAAACTGTATCTAAAACCGTAAATAGAAATCACATTACGCCCGTGGCAAATTACTTTCAATATGTGCGAATGTATCTCACGTTGAATAAAATATCAAGTTTATAAAAATATTCAAAAAAACTTGATATAATATATAATGTATAATATAATATATAATATATCAAATAAAGTTTAGTTTAGAAATTTTTCATTTCACGTTAAATATAGTCCGAATTTATTAGCACAAATATCTTGTTTGGCCCGAGCGCCCCTTAATTGCACTATTTAAATTTTAAATGCTCTAAATCCTTTGAGATATTTGTGATTGACAAAAAATAAAATTTATTTTTTATAACAAATATCTAAAAGGATTCAGAGCATTTAAAATTTAAATAGTGTAATTAAGGGGCGCTCGGGCCAAACAAGATTTTGTGCTAATAAATTCGGACTATATTTAACGTGAAATGAAAAATTTCTAAACTAAACTTTATTGTAACAAACAAATGTATAGTAGGCTAATTCTTTTTTCTATAAAGTAATTCTGTAATTATAACGCAAAATATTTTCCCATTTACTGTCTGGAAGCAATAAGATTACATTTACCATTCTTTTTTTCGCGGGTCTTCGGGTCTTCGAAATTTCTCTCCGTGCGCGTGTAATCGTGTTTTGAGTTATGACGTTGTATCTTCGGGTCGCTGTATCTGTCGCCGCTACGCGTCTTACGTGAACGAACCCGGCGGACCAGAGCGAGAGTGCACGAGCGCGAAATTAACGCAAGGCAAATCGCGTTCTGCACGGAGAAACGACGTAACGATCCACGTAACTGCGGGTCGATAATCGAATGCAGACGGCTTGATTAAATCACTCTCCTCGCGCCCCTACGCCGCGCGGCGTAGCGAAACCTGCCCCATCCCTTTCTCTTTCTCTTTCTCGCCCCCTCGCGTGCTTCCTTCCATCTATTAGCTATTTCAGCTTCTCTCTCTCTCTCTCTCTCTCTCTCTCCGTTTCTTCTTCGCTACGTTACGTTTACGTAACGTACATAAGTATCCGCGTACGTAGCGTGCGTCTCGTACGAGCAGATTGTACCCTTTCATCTTCGAATGTTGGGCGAAATGATACACGAACTGAGATTATCGAAAATTGAGGATCGAAGAAGATTAATAACGCGACGAAAAGAAAAGCAGAAAATAATTCAGCGATACGTCATAATGCGGTTTCTTTTGGTAGCGCGAAATAAAATGCTGGGGAGAATAAAACGGCGAATGTAAAATTATTAAAAAAAAAAAAAGATTACCACGCGGTTGAACTCGAAATACTGTCAGAGAGGCCAGGAAAACTGGATATGTAATACGTTGTGAGATTAAAAAAACTCTGAAAAACTATTTCTTTTGTATATCTCAAACAATAAATAATTTTTTTATAATAGCAGATTTCTCTTTATCATAAAAATTGTAGGTTATAAGGCACTTTTGGTAGTCAAGTTCTAAACTTATATTTTTATTTTTACAAAAATACCATATTTAATATAGACACTTTCATAGAATAACATGGTCAAAGATAGAATGGTCAAAGGAACATCATCTTTTCCTTAACTTGTATCTTACACAGACTCGTGTCAAAGGAAAAGAAAATTAGCATTACAATCTATATATATACTATATCGATTTCGAGACTTATTTTGCTTATCTTACAAAAACCTTAATTATTGCAAAATTCGAAAAACAATATTACAAAAATTGCTGTATCGTTTCAAAAAAGTTCCCACTATCTAGTTTGCATCTTTTGTCAAGTCTTATTTTTAGTTTTCGTTTCAAAAAATAAAATCCACAAAACAAACCTCGGAATAAACAA